>NC_064248.1:33527000-34805000 GCF_003254725.2 Canis lupus dingo | reverse complement strand
ACTCTTTGGGTAAATACCCAGTAATGCCATTACTGGATCACATGGTAATTCTATTTTTAATTTTTAAAGGAACTTCCATACTATTTCTACAATGGCTGCACCAACAGCACAAGAGGGTTCTTTTTTCTCCACATCCTCATCCACACTTGCTATTTCCCGTGTTTTTTATTTTAGCCATTCTGACAGGTGTAAGGTTATATCTCATTGTGATCTTAATTTGCATTTCCACTTGGGAATCTTTAAAAATAGCCCTCAACTGATCAAGGAAGCATGAGATCAGAGTAGGAAATGAAAAATAGGACAGTATGCCCGTCGGTAGCAGTTGTGCTATGCGTGGGTGGGTGTGATCATTTCAGATTATTTGCTTTTCCTCTTCTTTTCTTCACTATGAAAACACACACATGAAGAATACCAATAACACACAGCTAAAAAAGTAGCCACTTACTACTGGTCACAACAGAAACTTAGAAATGTAGCTGCGTGGAGCATCTGAGGTCAGATAGCTATGCATCCCCAAAGCAGATGCCATCTCATGTCACTGGGAAGTAAAAATGTTCATACTGCAGCAGACCTGTGTGTGCACACACGCATCCTGGAGATCCAAGTGAGCAGATACAAGCAAGTGAGGGAGAAGCCAGCAACACCGTGTGCTTCCCCTGCTCCCCAGTCTAGTGTTTTATTCACAGGCCCACATTGCAGCCCTTCAATACTTTATTAAACACATCTCTTCTCTGGGACACCTCACTATCTTCAGAGCAAACACAGTCCATGCTTGGAAGCCAAGTGTGTTTTTGCAACTGCTTGGCTCCTAACCTTCATCACGGAGAAGAAGAAATGAATGTTAAGGGTTGAATTAGGGACAGGAAGCTGGGAGAACTTCCTCATTGGTAACTTGAAAGGAATTTAGCTCATATTTTTACTTCATAATAAGAATACAGAGGTGGGGTCAGAGTCCTAGTGCACAAATTGTCACAGTTGTCAGGATGACATCCACAAGCCATGTCGATGCCTCTACCAGGTAAACAGCAGCCCTGTGGTCTAGATCAGAAACATGCTTTTCTGTATTCTAAGCAGTTTTTTGACACAGTGTTTTGCTTTATTGCAAACCACAATGTTTTCAGAAGGCTTAAAAATCCAGTTATGACTATAGCTGTGAGGGAAAAGGTCTGCGTGGTGCCGGGGAAATTTAATTTTTAGCTTAAAAAAAGTACCACCAAATTCAATTTTTCTCACATTTAGGGATTCTTAGAGTTATATCCAGCTTGCATAACTAGTATATTAGAGAATGTGTTACTATGGGGTTATTTTTTAACACATTTATTATTTATGAAATGCAGAGGAAAATAGTTAGAAATGATTGTTTCAGGGAATATCCTGTAGCTTTTTTTTTATTGTATTCAAAGAAGTTGCTCATGCTGTTTTAATTCAAACATTAAAAGTTAAATCTCTTTTCATCCTGACCTACATTTTTAAAACACTACTTTAGCCCTTATTGTGGGGAACAGAAAAAGCAATGGAAGGAAGATGCCCACTGTGTGTTTCCTACCCTTTGGTTTGTGGGTAATTGAGCTGATTCTTGCCAACCTGTCCAGGAAGGAGCAGGGGAAACAGAATGAGATCTCTCTTCTGTTCCATCAGCATCTGTGTGTATTTCCTTTCTCCCAAAGCAAATCTCCCCTCAGCTAGTTATGCTGGTTAACTGACTGCTCTTGAGTGATGAGAGGCTCCTTGTCGGCCTCCACTCTGTGCTGGGGAATGAAGAGGAGAAAAGAGATATGATCTCACATATCTGACAAGGGGTGAATGTCCCTTGTATTACAAAGAGAATTCCTGAACTCAGCAATAAAATAGACAAACAAACACACCAAACAACCTGATTCAAAAATGAGCCAAGGATTGGAATAGACATTTCTCCAAAGAAGATATGCAAACGACAATAAGCAAATGAAAAGATGCTCAATATCACTAATCATTCGGGGAATGTGAACCAAAACCACAAGGAGACACTGCTGTATACCTTCTAGGATGGCTATCACTAAGCAAAAGCAAAAACAAATTGAACATAAGAACTAGGGCAGTTGTGGAGAAATTGGAACCCTATGTACTGCTGATGAGAAGGTGAACATTCTTCAAAAAAGAAAAAAATATAATTACCATATTACTCAGCAATTCCACTTCTGGGTACGTACCCAGAAGGTTTGAGAACAGGATCTCTAAGACATCCCAGCACATAGCAGAACTGTTCACAATAACCTAAAAGGTTGAAACAACCCACGTATTCATCAGTGGATAAGTAAATATGTTATATCCATACAGTGGAATATTATTCAGCTTTAAAAAGGAAGGGAATTTTGACACCTCTTACAACAGAGACAAACCATGAAAACATTATGGTGTGGGAAGTAAGCCAGTCAAAAAAGACAAACACTGTATGATTCCACCTACATGAGGTACCTAGAATGGTCAGTTGGATTTATGGAGATAGAACATGGAATGGTGGTTGCCAGCAGCTGGGAGAAGGGGACATGGGAGTTACTGTTTAATGGGATTAGGCTTTAGGTTTTGCAAAATAAACAAAGTTCTGTGATGGAAGATGATGTTTGCACATCAGTGTGAATCTACTTAATGCCGCAGAACCATATACTTAAGAATGGATAAAATGGCAATTTTTTTATTATGTATATGTTACATAATTCAAAATATAAATTTAAGAAAAAGAGAGAGGGGTTAGCAGATATTGAGAAGTGCTCTGTTTCATCAGTTTGGTGTCCAGTGAAAATCTCAGAGAAAGAGAGCCGGTGCCTGGATTCTCGGGCAGCCTATGACAAGGCCATGTGAGGAGGAGCTACGATTTCTGCCAATGGCTGGAACCAGCCATTGCAATGCTCTCCAAATGAGTAAGACTCCTTGGAAGCTGATCTTCTGGGCTCAGCCAAACCTCCAGATGACTCCTGTCCCCCAACCCTACCTGCTGTCTTCTTCAAAGTCTTCCAGCTGAGGACCCCTAACACGATGGAGCAAACACAATCTGTCTCTCCTGTCCTGTCTGAATTCCTAACCCACAGAAACCATGAGATAAGATAAGATGTAACTATTGTTGTTTGACGCCACTAAACATTTTGGGATAATTTTTTTCTCTCACAGCAATAGATAATTCATCATACACTCCATCAATATTTGTAGTCGATATAATTACCTGACATCTTTGCATATTTGGAAATGCATATCTTAGCTTCAGCACGTGTGCACGCATGCGCGCGCACACACACACACACACACACTTTGTTGACATCTTATTTCTAAATTTGACCTACCTTGTTCAAAGTGGGCCCAGCAGTTCCAAGAATCAAAGTGGCAGCTAAGTGAGATGTCTACCTTGTTTTAAACAGAAATACAGAAAAATGCCTTGCAGAAGAGATTAGGTGGGTTGGCAAGCAGAGAGTGGGCTTGTCCCCAGTGCACGCCGCTAACGTGTGCAGATTCTCTGGGCCAGGATAACTCTGGTCTAGATCCTAGACAGGAGGGGTGTTATCGTGTACATCAGCTGTTAATGGAACCCTTGGGTTTGTGTGACTGGGGACCAATCTGCGCTGATGTGTAAATATGTCTGCTTTGCTTACGCTCAGGCACTGATTGCATATCTGGGGGTTAATGAGCTAAGTTTGGATAAAGGCAAGAGGGTGTCTTCTCAATGCACAAGGGTGTTTTGCCTGCATCAGGCTGACTTCGGGCATTTCCTCAGATCTGAGGTTTGCTTTCTGCTCTGGGGGTTCAGCTCTCGTGCACTTGATGGATGCTGGCCTTAATTTGGTGTGTTGCAGCCGTTGCAAGCTGTGGAAGGATATTACCTTAAGGATATTCTTTTGAATATTAAATTAGAATAAATTAAGGCATGCTGCATATTAAGCCTAAATCAGAGTTGAGTAATTGCCTTCCGTTTTATGCCACTAAGTTTGTTGGAAATACAGGATATTTGTTTTAATTACCAAGTTGTTGAACTGACTCCCAATGAGAGGATGCACAAACACAAACAAACAAAAACTTTCTGTGACTTTGTGAAATTTTGGTAAAAACTAATTGGATGCAATTTATTCATGTGTCCTTCTGTTTATTATTATTACTTGCTTTCTTTATCTAACATTGACTAATGAATTCCCTACTGTGTGCCTAGCATCATAAAATTATTTGGGAAAAGTAAGAGCTATATTTTTTTATGCTTAATCATTTCCTGGATACTGTACTCTAAGCATTTGACATGCATATAAAATTTATACAGTCTCACTATAAGGCAAATAGGATGATTACCCTCATTTTATAGATATAGAAACTAAGTCAGGATAGCATCAAATTAATAATTAAAAAAAAAACTCACACAGTTAGAGAAAGGGTATGAATCTGGCCAATCCTAAATTCTTAACTCCATGCTGTATCAATAATGCAAAGCTGATAAAAATGCTGCCCCTTTAGAGCATATAATGCCCAGAAAAGACAATCTATAGAGTTGATTTTAAGCTGGTTTCTGAAACTTTTAAGACTCACCAGCCAATAATAATGTTACCTTTTAAACGCTAGTAAGATGATGATATTTTCCTAAGCTTTTATTCTGGGAAATTCCAAATAATGTCTATTTAAGAAATTAGGGAATAGTGTAATGAATCCCCATGTACCCTTCACCCAGATTCGACGATTGCCAACGCATGGCTAATCTTGTTTCTTTTTTAGCCTCATTTGCTACCCACCCCCACAACCACCACACATACAAGGGATTCTTCTGAAGCTAACATGGAGATTTCTTAATGAAATACCTAGCCAGTTTGGCTAGTAGAAGTTATAAAAAGCACATTGGATTTCCTATTGGGAAGCCTCATTAATATGGGCTGTTTTGGAGTTTTGGAAGCCCAGACCATTCATTTGCCTTTGGAAATGGTAGGTGGCTGGTAGTGGCACTGAGACCAGTAGAGATACAGACACCAATAGAGCTATTGAGGACAGCCTCTGTTTACTTACTTGCATGAAGAAACTATGCTCAAACACCTTGAAAAAAGAATCTACATATGGGCATTGTGAGCTGTTTAAATTTATTGTTAAAATGTGTGTGGATTCACTTCCCTAGTGTAGAAATATAATTTAATGCCCAGATTAGCTCATTGTCCCATAAATCCCAAGTTGGTTGTAAATATCTGTATTATTAACATCTGTAGATAAATATACCTGGTGACAAATCCATCATGAAAAGCCTAAGAGTGCCTACACTCAAATAGGGCACTACGCAAGCATGTCAAGGATTGCTAGGGAAGTTTCTTTCTTTCTTTCTTTCTTTCTTTCTTTCTTTCTTTCTTTCTTTCTTTCTTTCTTTCTTCTTTCTTTCTTTCTTTCTTTCTTTCTTTCTTTCTTTCTTTCTTTCTTTCTTTCTTTCCTTCTTTCTTCTTTCTTTTTCTTTCTTTCCTTTTTTCTTTTCATTCATGAAACAGAGAGAGAGAGAGGCAGAGACACAGGCAGAGGGAGAAGCAGGCTCCATGCAGGGAGCCCGACGTGGGACTTGATCCTGGGTCTCCAGGATCACACCCTGGGCCAAAGGTGGCGCTAAACCGCTGAGCCACCCTGGTTGCCCACTAGGGAAGTTTCTTTGCAGATTTTTACCTTGTCTGAAAAAGATTGAGTTTGTCCAAATTATTGGAAATAATTCCAATATTTGCTGTCTTTCAATGGAGCTGTGTCATGTCAATTTCTGGACCGAGTGAGAGTAGCTATGGCCTTTGCTTATTTTTCTTTCTTCCTTTCTTTCTTTCTTTCTTTCTTTCTTTCTTTCTTTCTTTCTTTCTTTCTTTCTTTTCTTTTTCTTTTTCTTAAGATTCCATTTACTTATTCATGAAAGACACAAAGTGAGACACAGGCAGAAAGAGAAGCGGGCCCCATGCAGGGAGCCCAATCGGGACTCGACCCTGGCACTCTGGGATCATGCCCTGGGCGGAAGGCAGATGCTCAACCACTGAGCCACCTGGTGTCCGTGCTTATTTATATTTCATTGGCACATGGACTAGTCATATTTGTCTCCTTCTAAATCCATTTCATAGGCTATGATGGAACCATTAGGGCAGCACTGTCAACCACTCTTAACAGCCATGTTGGACTCTTTGAAGACTAAAACTTTCACAACAAATTTAAACTCTTCATTGTTCTCATTGTTTGGAGGTTGAACCGAGCTTTCTTCCTAATTCTGGAGTCCCAAGACAGTGGAAAGGGTTATAATTAATAATTTGAGTGTCTACATTATCTCTAAATTTTTTCACTAACTCCAAGTGCAGAGCATTTTATCGTTTTGAACTTCAGTTTTTCATTGCTATCAGATGGGAATAATATTGCACGTCCTGTTTCCCTCTGAGTCACTGTGAACATCACAGGTAGGGTGTGCAGGTCAGTAACCCCTGAGTGCTTGTCTGCACCCATGGCAGATATCACTTATAGATTATTTCTCCTTCTTATTGAACCTGGATGTAGCTTAATTAATTAGATAGTCATTCATCCCACACTGCTTCTAGCAGTCACCACCAATCAATTAGAAATAATCTTCAGGATGGAACAAATTTGTCATTTCTTCATGAACCAAATAATGTACATACAAGGGCTTTCGATGAAAACATGTTAAAAGCACTACACCAGTCTAAGTCCTCCTCCTCTTCATTATGATTATCATTATTATCATCATGATCATGATCATGATCATGATCATCATCATTAGGAGTTCATGCTACACAATTGCCGATTGTGGCAATACCTTTACCTGTGGAATATCCAGTGATCTTTTCCTACCTAGTTTCTGCCCAGATTTTACCTTTCAGATCATTTTAGAGGACCTTGTCGTCTCCTGAGATACGACCCACTCCTTAGTTTTTAAAAAATTTCTTGTGTGCATATCCAGCATGAATCTGGGGGAAACAGGGGAGTACACAAACTTTAGGAAGAAAGCATGGTTCTCTCCTTTTCTGCAGCAGCAAACACCTAAATCAAAGCCATCACGGATTCCCAGACACTTGCTTAGTTGTTCTGTTCTTTGGTATCCTCATGAGTAAATGGAAATGATCATTGACTCCAAACCATACAGTGTCAAGAGGGTTCAATGAATACAGCTCTTAGAACATTGCTGTTACTGTTGTGATTGTTGCTGTTCTTGCTGTCACACTTGTTTTTCCTGGTACCTGTACTTTCTGAGCCCCACTCGCGATATGAGGATATCACGTAAAGAATAAATGAGGAAAATGCCAAACATCCTAGAATTACCTGACGCTCAATGTTACTTTGTTTCCTTTCTGTTTTTTTTTCCTGGTTACATGTGGTTATTCAGTTATTCAGTTCTTATTTTTTTTTTTGCTTTTTTTTTTTTAAAGATTTTGTTTATTTATTCATGAGAGACACACAGAGAGGCAGAGACACAGGCAGAGGGAGAATCAGACTCCATGCAGGGAGCCTGACATGGGACTCTATCCTGGGTCTCTAGGATCAGGCCCTGGGTTGAAGGTGGCGCTAAACGGCCGAGCCACCAGGCTGCCCTATTAAGTTCTTAATAGGGAAATATTCAGTTGGGTGCTTTAGAGCTTCCTTCTGGGTTGAAAAACAAGAAATGGGGGAATGGAGGGTTGCCTGGCTGGCTCAACCAGTAAGCATTTAACTCGTGATCTTGGGGTTGTGAATTCCAGCCCACGTTGGGTATAGAGATTACTTAAATAAATAAAAGATTAAAATAACTGGAGATCTTTGTTCTAGAATGTGCTATTATTATTCTCATAGTTTAATTGGAGGACTATCTTGACACATAGTAAACTCTTGAACACTGGTGTTAAAGTGAATTTTGTGTTTTTCCCGCCATTTTACATGCTGAAGAAACTACAACCTAGAAAAACTTAGCCACCTGCCAAGGTCACACCATTTGCTAATGGCAGATCTGAAACGAGACCCTGGGCTTCCTTGCTACTGGCTTGCTCTTTTTGTAGGAGAGAAATATATCTTAACTATTAAGTTTTGAAATTTGATATATGAAAACCATAGTTTTTTTCTTCACTTCTCAAACAATTATCTCAGTCTTGAATGTAATGTGAGTCATTATTTTGGGCCAATTTTGTTTGAAATGACAACCAAATAAATTACCTAGAGTCACAAATAATGTACAACTTGGCCCAAAGTTTTACTTAGCTTCTTTTATATATGTATAAAATAGATGTTTACTATATATATCATAAACATCTATCTTTATGTAGGTTAACGAATGTGCTCTGCTCTGCATGGAATTTTAACCAAGTTTCAGAGTTTTTCATTAAGAGGATTTCATGTAGATGGTAGAAGATAAACGTCAAGGCTCCTGGTAATTTACTGTCTATTACTGAATTCCACTCCATAAATATATTATTTAATCAAAACTCATGTTTAAATGAGACAGTAAAAATGGCATGGGTAATATTTAAAGTTTGCATAATTTATACCATACATAGCGGTGTTTTTTTTTAAAGGTGGAGCAAGGAAACAAGCTTGAGTATGGAGACCCAGTTGCTGCCCTTTTGGGAAGGTACCACTGCAGTTTCTGTGACCATCCTGAAATTTGTGAGATCTTCAAAGCAGAGGCTCAAATATGATGCCTATTTCCCCTCAGATAATTCCCAGAACTTAACGATTCAGGACCAGCTAAAGCTTCTCTAATCTCCTCTCTGTCCACACAGCAAAAACTGATGAGCTAGTGATGATAATGACGGTTCAGGTAAATATTGATGAGGGGAAGAATAATTCTTTGAACCTTTAATGAAATTCCCCTAAACCTAATCCATTCTTTGTAGAGAACCAAAAAAAAAAAAAAAAAAAAAAAAAAAAGATATTCAGGGACTTGTGTGTATGTGCGTGCGCATGTGTACATGCACGCAGGCGTGTATCAATAATCAAATCCTCTTTGAAATGTCATCTCATTACATGCATTTCTCCTATCCTTTCTTTTCTCTTCTGTCTTTGAAGGGTGTCTGTGGCAGCTATCTGATCAGTGGGCCCACCATGACTTGAGGGGAGCATGATATAATATGAAACTCCCAGTTTATGGAGCCAGGCAGATCTGGGTTCAAATGGGCTTTAATTAAATAATCAATTTTAATTTCTGTGGCTTTCAGTAAGGAACTCAGCATGTGGAACCTCAGTTTTCTGAAAATTCTCTAGCATACGGCAGAAGCATCATCAACCTTAGGCCATTTTTCCCTTGCCAGTAGGGGACCGTGCTGGTGATTTTCTTGAAGATTCTTCTCCTGACCCCCATTAGACTTGAAATTTCAGCAAGAACTTTTCTATCTGCTCAATGACACCATTGATGACACACCAATGAGGGACTCTCTTGGGAGACAAAGATTCTCTAGCAGGAAAACAATTTTAAATGGTCATTACATGTTGTCTCCAAGTCACTATCCGAGAAGATGGCCGACTTGAGATAGGTTTGAGGAGGACAGTTTGTCTGGGTGGGCGTTGAGTGGCTCTAACAATCAGAAGCCTGTCAAAGCACACTGTGCTAGGTTTCTGTCAGGGTTCAAGATGGAAGCTCCAAATCACCACCTTCTGTGACACATTTCATGGCCGAACAAAGCAAACTGGACTGCCCATGGTTTTCTTACTGAGAACCCAATGGAGGGAGCCGGAAGTGAGATCTCTGATGCTAGATACTGTTGGTGCTCAGACCAAGTTCCCCTTAACAGAACTCCTGTGCCCATCCTCTAGCTGCAGGCTTTTTGCTTGCTAATGGTTTCTGATTGGCTCCTCTTCACAGACCTGCCCATGGCCAAATGGTTTTGACCATCCTTGCCTGAGAGATTTTACAATCCTCAAAGGGGGGCAATCAATAGTCAATGACTGATCCAGGTGCAAAAAAGGTATCCCTTTCACCTTAATGTGAGAAAGCTCTGCAGAGCACTTTATTCTGCACAACCCCAAACCTATGGATCAGGTCAAAGCCCTTGTAAGCTCTATGAAAGACCACGCCTTGCAGGAAATCTTTCTCGCCCTACCCTACTTTGCTCACCTCTTTTTTTTTTTTTTTCTCGCTCACCTCTTTATAGGTAATGATAGTTTGGATCACATGGCAGTAGTGGAAGCAATAATAAGTATAGAGGCCGATTTTAGACGACAGGCTTGAGCAATGGAATGTAGTAAGGGCCCACAGCAACCACCTGGCTGAAGACAGGCCCAATAGGTGAGCCACCTGAAAATATCCATAGGCCCGACTAGCCAGTGGGCTACTTACAACCAACACAGTTGCCAAAAAGGGGAGAATTCCATGCATCGCCTACCTCCCCACCTTCCCCCAGCCCTGCCTCCTTGCAGACAGCCTCCTCTCTGATGTCCTGCCTTGGCTTCATTTCGGTACACTCAGTAAGCTTCTATCGCCTTTATTCTGCCTCAGGTGAATTCTTTTACTTCCAGCGCCACCAGCTTTCACCCAATCAGTTGCCCCACACTTGGGGGCACTCATCTGATCAGAAGAGACATCCCATTTAGACATCGCAGAAAATGTTCAGGTTCTGGTATATTTTGAAGATCTTCTCTTAGGACATGTGTGCATTAAGAGACTGGGTTCCCTAGATCTCAGATTGAAACTTAAGCCACTCTCTGTTTTTTTCTAGGAGTGATGTCTATACATTCCCCAGGCTCAAGAGTGCAAGAGCCCAGACCATTTCTGTGGCTTAGTCTATACACGGTTTCCTGTGCAACCTCCCTGCCCTTTTGTGTGCTTGGATAAACTGCTATCACCGTGGCTCCCTTGCATGAGAATATCTCATCCATGCAAACCGGAGAAAAAAACCCTGAGAAATAGAGGGCTTTGAATATGATTTGTCAGAATCCAATTAGCAACTCCAATTGATTGGTGGTGGCTGATTCCTGGGGAGGGAGGGGGATGAATTTGCAGCTCTCAGCTCTCCTGTCCATAAGAATGAAGGCTGACTGCTGTATTGAGTACTCTTTGCTCCTCTTGGGTGAAAAGGGTCATGACTTTTAGCAGCATTTATTCTTATCTTAACATTCTGCATCCCGTGTTCTCTAATGCATTATTCAGGCTTTGTGAGGACAGGGCAGAGGCCAGCTCTGCACCCAGAGATCTTTTACTGGGGTCATGCAGAGGTGGGGGTGTAGTACATAGGGATGAGAGTCTGGACAAAAGGAGCTGTGACCTCAGACTGCTTAGGAAAGCAAATTGGTAGCAAAGTTCCAGCTCAGCCACTTACTTGTCACATGTCCTTGGGCAAGTCATGTAACCTCTCTTAGCCTATTATGATGGTGATAATGTGTCCACCAGGGGTCTCAAACTCAGATGCTTACCTAGGGCCATGCAGTTAATATAATCTGTCAAAGCCGGCAACATATTAATGACCCAGCAACGTATGCCATTTCTAAATGGCCAGAGAGGAATACAGGCCCAGTAGTGCCACATTTTCTGATTTTTTAGGAAAAGCTGAATATTTGAGTTTTTAAAATGGGAAATCTACTAATTCACAGTTTTGGAAAACTTGGATGGCCAAGCATCCAATCTGTGGCTTATGGGCTACCGGTTTGCAACTTTTCTAGCTTGCTTTTGGAACGAAGGCTGTTACTGGCTGCCCTACCCTACTCCTTGGGGGGTATTTACCATTTCAAGAAGATCTGTCTTGACTTCTGCATATGTTTTCAGTTTGAGAGTGTTTTTGGATTCTCCAGAGCCAGCTGTGCCCACCCAAATGTCAGGTTGGTAGAAATTAGAGCACTGTTCCTCAGTAATCTTTAATGTGTGACTCAGGATTTGGTGTATAAATATCCCAGATTCCTTACATTTCAGGTGGGATAATTGGAGACGGAGTTTGGCAAGTATTTTACAGTAACGGGCAAAATACAGTCAATATTTTAGGGTTTTTTTGGAGGGGGGGTACATATGGTCTCTGTTACAACTACTCAGCCCTGCCATTGTAAAAGGAAGGCAGCCAGGGACAATAAGCATGGCTGTGTTCTAATAAAACTTTACAAAACCAAGCAGTGGGCTCGATTTGTCGATTTGTCTGGGTGGCCTCATACCAGCCCTCTATTGCTTGCCCTTGCTGTGAAGCCCGTGTTCTAGGCTTACTCTCTGGGTTTTGTGATGCAGTAAGCTCCACCCACAGTGTGGCTTCCTGATGGACTTTCTGCAGGCTAACTTCCCTCCTTGTTTCATTTCCCCCACTCCACTGGTGCTTCCTGAAAACCTTCCTCTCTCTAAGCTCTTTGCATTTGAGACTTAGTATTCAAAAATATTAAAAGTGATCATTTGGGTTTGGGTTTTGGAGCCCCTTGAATTGTATTTGAATTCCAGCCCTGCCACCTCCTAGTTGTGTTGGCTCTAGCAAGTGATTTCACCTTTCTTTTTTGCTCCAGGCTCCTCATTCAAGGCAATAATGTCAGTGGCCATTTAGAGAATAATTTCAGGGATTTAACGGTGATCATGTCTATTAAATTCTTAGCACATTTCCTGGCACATGGTAAAGTTTCAATAAATGCCAGCTGTGATTGTTATTCTGTTGTGCCCAAGAGTATGTATCTGAGAAACCACGAAGGAGCTGACACCGATGCAAATGTACGAGGGTTTGTTTACAAGCTCAAGCTTGGGTCCAAGTGCACCCGACACAGCAGAGCAGGGACTTGGACCCCGAGGTTAAGAGGTGTAGTAGTTTTATAGGGGCCAGTGGCCAATGGGGATTGTAACACATACAGAAAGTTACATGGTCATGTCAGTCCACATGCAAGTGGCCAATTGAATTACAGTTCATCCTATAGGGGGTCTGTTTGAACTAGCCTATCATTCTGGTTAGAATTGGTGCTCAGGTTTGGCAGGCAAAAGGTGGGGTTTACGTTCTTATGAGCCGGTTTCCAGTAAGGGTGTGCTCAGCAGCTTGACTAGGGTGGGGGAGTGCCTTAAGCAATAAGCAGGTCATGTGGGAGTTATACCTGAGATGGTGGGTGTAGCACAAAATGGAGTTAGTCCTGCTCTGCTTGTCCAGGGGTAGGGGATTTTTGTTAAATTCCTTGGGTCCCACAATTCCTTGTGTGGAGGACAGAGGTTAATTAAGACTGCACCAGCTCTCTGGCTGTCTTTTAGAAATCTGCCAAAATGTTGAGTCAAGGGCTATGTTTCTGTTTACGATTTTTCTATTTTTTTGCCTTTATTTTGAAGTCAGGTCACCCTACCCACTGATGGGATGAGATGTAACTATCTTTAAAAAGGTAAGATTACAAAAAAATAATAATAATAAAAAAATAAAAGGTAAGATTACAGAGACACCAGAGTGTGAGTTTGCAGCCTGAGACTTTAAATCTTGATCGCTCTCACTGGTTCCCTAAGAGAAAGGACAGATGGGGGAATAGAGCTTCTGTCTTCAACTGGCCTTATTGCAACCAGCTGGAAACATATGTTCGAGGAAGGAAGAAGGGACACATTTAAAGAAAGCAGAAGGAGATGTGAGATGGGAGGGATCCTCTCATACAGGAATGGGCCTGGATCATCATTGTCTTTCCCCCTGGCTAGCTGCTCCTTGCCTTTGGAGTAATGAAAACCCCTCTTGGAACCAGATAGGACTGGATTTGAATTTTTATCTGTCATTGTTACCCCGAGGCAAGCTATATCACTTTTCTGAGCCTCAATTTCCTGGGGGTTTGAGAGAGAGTAGATCAGGAACCAATAAGAAATACAAACATGCATTCTCACTGTGAAGCCAGGTGTTGGAAACAAACTCTACTCAAAGCCACCCATTTACTTTGCAGAAGCTTTGCTTGACTATTTAGGAAGAAGAGTTGGGAAACCAGCATGGGGATAGATAGAATCTTTCTGGGGAAGATGCAGGTATGGCAAAAGGGGTTCTTCTGGAGGGCCACATTCGACAGATGAGTAGTGGCTACCTCAAGTACTCTGTTGAAAAGAAGGGTAGGGAGGCTTAGTGGGAAATTGTGCTGGGATTGATTAGCAATGTCTGACATGGGCAGGATAAGGTGCGCATAAGGTAGGAGGACCGTTTATGTTTAAATCTATCACTGGGAGTAAACCTACTGAGAGATAGAGAAATCTGGGCAGTATTTCCTGTAATCCTTAGATTACAGCATTGGCAAGTGGTAAATAAACATATATACTCCAAGCAGACACAAATATTGACACATATATATGAAACTATGCATACATATGTATGGATAGATGATGTTACAGTGTTATCAGGGACTCCCTTCTCTATCATGATCCTCCTTTTTTTTTTTTTTTTTTTTTTGTTGGTTTCTATGTAGAGCAGACAGTGTTCTTCATCCTTACAATCCAGAAGAGGAAATATTTTTTGTCTGATAACTGTGGTATGGGTTCCAGGGAGGTGTTCGATTGGCTGCCAAAGTCATCCATCCATCCGTGAACCAACCACAGTGACCAGAGAGAAAACACACTCTGTTGCCGAAGAGGGAGGCAAGGAGAGAGTGATGCCGTCCTAAATCATGTCAACTGAACATGGTTGCTGTGGAATGGGATAGTTTGGTATAATTTCTGAAAGGAAGGAAATCTGGGCAGAAAAGAGACCCAATTCTGTGGAACATGATTTGTTAATCAGAGGGTAAGGACTCAGATAAATTCAAGGTTCCTTTCTCCTCTGAAATTTCATCACTGATTCTTATGTGTGTGTGTGTGTGTGTGTGTGTGTGTGTATAGAAATATATAACTGATATTTTTTACCTGCTGAAGTCTAACTTCCATATTAGAAGTCACATGATAAGGACACAGAAACAAAGACTCTAAGATAAACATCTTCAGGAAGAGACACACCAGTTTTACAACACAAGCCATTAAAAAAAAACAGAAGAAAACTAATATACCAGTTAGGTTTCAGTGTTTGCTCAACTTTGCTTCATTGAAACAGGCTCTGTTGATGGCTTTTAGTGATTTCAGAGTATATTAGTCTGTCTGCTAGAGCTTCCATTACAAAGCTTCCATAACAAGACTGGGCAGCTTAAATATCAGGAATTCATTTTCTTACAGTTCTGATTTTAGTATATGTACTGCTGAAGCAAGCACTTTCTCACAGTTCTGGAGGTTGAATGGCCAAGATCAAGGTGTCAACAGGTTTGGTTTCTCCTGAGGCCTCTGCCCTGGGCTTGTGGACATCTGCCTCCTCACTGTGTCCTCACATGGACCTTTCTCTTTCCACATACATCCCTGGTGTCTCTTCCTCTTCTTATAAGGACACTGATCCTATGGGACTAGGGCCCCACCCTTATAACCTCACTTAATGACCTCTTTAAACACCCTATCTCCAAATATAGTCAGATCGGGGTTTAGGGCTTCAACATGAATTTTGGGGGGATACAATCAAATCCCCAACACTTGGATTTTCTTTTTTTTTAAGATTTTATTTATTTATTCATGAGATACAGAGAGAGAGAGAGAGGCAGAGACACAGGCAGAGAGAGAAGCAAGCTCCATGCAGGGAACCTGATGTGGGACTTGATCCTGGGTCTCCAGGATCATGCTCTGGGCTGAAGGTGGTGCTAAACCGCTGAGCCACCCAGGCTGCCCACACTTGGATTTTCTAATTCATTCTGCATTCTTCTGCTTGTGTTCAGGCCATACCTGAAGGAAATACAATTCTCACCCCCTCTGCCTTCTGAACTATTCTTTCTTTAAAGCTGGCTCCATTTTCTGTTTCAGTAGGTTTTCCCTGAACACCCACCATTCTCTGAGCAGAACACACCCACATGCTCCTCTGCATCTTACAGCCTCATCTACATACCTATTATGTTACCCCATTGAACCACAGTTGTTTGTCAGATGCCTGTCTCCCTACCCACCACTCACTACCCACTACTCAACTGAAGATATGCATACTGAGAACAAGGACAAGGACTTGGGAGTTTAGTATCCCCAGTGCCTTGTACAGAGTAGATGTTCAATGAATGTTTGATGACTTGAATTGGATTGAAGGAAGGTATTTGGCAATTCTTCTGGCTTAGAAATTATGTGAGTGAGAAGACTTATTTCTGTAACATTAAGATAATGCAATATAATTGACCCTTGAACAGCATGGAAGTTAGGGGCCCTGACCTCCTGCACAAATATCCAAGTGTAAACTTTGACTTCCTGAAATTTTAACACTAATAGCCTGTTGTTGACCATGAGCCTTACCAATAACATAGACCATCAATTAATGGATATCTTGTATGTTATATGTATTATATACTGTTTTCTCACAATGAAGTAAGCTAGAGAAAAGAAAACACTGAAAAAATCATAAGGAAGAGAAAATACATTTACAGTATTGCACTGTGTTTATAAAAAAAAATAAACAAGAAAAGAAAATCCACATTCAAGTGGACCTGCACAGTTCAAACCTGTGTTGTTCAAGGGCCAACTGTACGGACCCAGGTGCTGTGTGCCTTGCATAGAAGATGAGTCTCCCCCATAATGAAGAAAGAGGCTAGGTGCAAGTTGAGCTTAGGAATGAGAAGAAATGACCTGGGAGAGTGACCCTGGGCAGCTCCTATTGCTCAGGAAAGGCAAGAGATGAGGACCCATGAAATGTAGATAGACGACTTAGATCTAATCCTGAGACAGAAGGTCTCTGTCACAACAGATGTTAGTGGGTCTATTCCTGATCTCAACTTTTTTTTTTTTTTAAGATTTTATTTATTCATGAGAGACAAAGAAAGAGAGAGAGAGAGAGAGATAGGCAGAGGGAGAAGCAGGCTCCCAGTATGGAGTCTGTTGAGGGACTTGATCCTGGGACTCTGGAATCATGATCTGAACCAAAGGTAGATGCTCAACCACTGAGCCAGCAGCCCAGGCACCCCCTGGTATCAACTTTTTGTTAGCCGACTGAAGTCACTCACTTTCTGAGGGGTTCTGTTCAGCTGCCTGCAGGCTGGAAATTGGGGTGATCTTTCATTTTTATTCTGGAATGTTCTAGCTAATTGCAGCTGCCTAACAAACTGCCATAATGCAGTGGCTTAAAATAATAGCATTCAAAATCTGGCAACCGAGTGTAGGTAGGTAATTCTTAGGACTGTGCCTGAGGTTCCAGAGAGCTGGGTCTGGGTTGTTTTGAAGACTTCCTCACTCCCATCTCTTAGCTGTAAGACTCAAAGAGTAGGGGTTCATCTTGGTCCATTTAGGCTGCTAACAAAAATACCATAGAGTGGGTGGCCTATAAACAATAGAAATATGTTTCCTACAGTTGTAAAGTCTGGGAAGTCCAAGACCTACGTGTCAGTAAATTCTGTGCCTGGTTAGAACCTACTTTCTGGTTCTGAGGTGTCCTCTGACTATATCCTTGCATGGGGTTGGGGACGGGAGCCTTCTGGGACCACTTTTAATAAAGGCTTTAATCCTATTCATGAGGGCTCCACCTTCATGATATAATCACCTCCCAAAGGCTATACCTCCAAATACCAACACATTGAGGGGTATGTTTCAGAATATGAATTTTGGAGGGAATCAAACATTCAGTCTATAGCAAAACTGGGATAGCTGGGATTACTCAGGTCTCTCTCGCTCTCCCTCTCTGCCATCTCTCTACATGATCTCTATCATGGTGGGAGATGAAAGAGAGAGGGTAGTCAGATGTCTTAAATATAGTGTCACTTCCACCACATGCGTTCAGTGAGGCAGACATCACCCCAGAGGTACTATGCAGAGCACACGGCCATTGTCAAGGATCAATATGGTGCCTCTGATAGAGAAATCCTTCCCTGCTGTCTTTATAGGAAAGAACAGAGCCTGTGTTTTCACTTCTGTGGAGTTCTGATTCTAAAGGAGCAACCTAAAGCTAAAATTCTCCTGATCCTT
This sequence comes from Canis lupus dingo, assembly GCF_003254725.2. Taxonomy (NCBI): domain Eukaryota; kingdom Metazoa; phylum Chordata; class Mammalia; order Carnivora; family Canidae; genus Canis; species Canis lupus. The sequence continues at coordinate 34,787,173 of NC_064248.1, read as the reverse complement.
GCAGGTGTCTGGGAAAAAAATATTCTCTTGATTTACATGTGCAAAAAAATGAAGTCCCCCTTTTGTCAGAGTAGTGAAGTTAGACCATTTGGTAATTAAATTCAGAAAGAATAGCACTGGTAAAACTACCCTACCCTAGCCTGGCCATATGTACTAGGCATTACTATTTCCATTTTGTAGGTGGAAAAACCAAGCCACAAATCCTTTAAAAACAAAAAACAAAAACAAAACAAGCATTCAAGGCCTTCCAGTGATTAAAAGCTAAGGTGTATATGCTTCTTTTAACTTGAAAAAAATAACTATGACAATTGCTTTTTACCTTGCTAAGCTAGATATGTATGTTCAGTGCGCTCAGACTTTTGTTATCCATGGGGCTCTTTTTTCAAATGAAAAGTAATTTAAGTTTAAAAGAATAGAACATAAATAAATCGGAATTACTCTGAGTATAGCAATCCAAAGAGGCTGTACTGAGCATAATTTAATAAGTTTTAACATAGAGACTACACTATGCTACTCAGGCATGCTGTATACAAACTTGCGCACACAGACACACACACATTTTTATATACACAAAGGTTAACGATTAGTTTTATAGGTTTGGTTTTGAAAATCAAGATTTCAAACCAGTTTGCAACTAACACTAGCAGCAGAAAACAATGGCTGGATGGATTAATTGAATCCATCTTTGCACATCCAGTGGCCAAAGGCAATTATTTATGTAAAGATTTTCTTTTCTCCTAATTGTATCCCTCTTATGATGGAAGAGTAACCTGTAATTTATAAAAGTGTTTACATTGTTACAAATCTGATAGGTCGTACTCAAAGTCAAGACAAGATATTGAGCCAAGTCCACATATCACTCAAATGATGACAAGGGAGAAATAAAACTTCTCTGTCGACAAGGCTCTAACACAAAATAACAGAAGACACCTAAAGTGTCTGTCACCTTTGCAGGCATTTTTGAAGTTAGATTTTAGATTGAGTAGCTATGATTTATTTTGATGTCAAAAAGTTATTCATATATTTATGTAAAAAGAAAGTGACAGATCAACAGGGTGTTGATTATGAAGGTGGTATGTAATAAATCAGCGAAGTGATTCTGGTCATCTCACCCATTTTGACACAGAGACTTGCTTATTTATGGCATTTTAAGATCTGAGGAGTTGATTTATATCTGCAATAACATGCCCCCATCCATTAATAGTCTTGGCATGCGTAGATGAATCGCTCTTTTGTATTTAATGATCGGCTTTTTAAAAAAATTACATGACCATGAATTGCCAGACAGGAACAAACCTCTATTTAAAACATAATTTTACTGAAACATTTATTTGTTTTAATAAAAATATAATAGTTAAGGTATCATACATTGTTAGTATCTTTGTTCTGTGGCCACTCCCCTCCCCATGCAGTGTTAATTATAACCTAGATGGTTTAAACTGCCAAGATCCATAGGAATAGCTTCCCACAACCACCTCATTTTGCAAACTGAGGCCCAGAGATGAGTGGCTTTTCTAGGATGGTTCTCCCATTTCTGTCTGGTTCATCTGGGGAGTGTGCTACGAGTACAGATTCCCAGGCCTACTTTGAGATGTAGGACTGAGCCCCAGAGAATAGCCTCTCTAGAGGATCTTGTAACATGGCTTGATTTAGGAAGCAAATTTGGAAGCAGGCTAAGGGGTTCAAACCCCATTTCTTTTGCTGACCAGCTTTATAACCTTGGGTAAGTCACCTCTTCTCTCTGAATCCTGCCCTCATCTATAACATCAGAAAGGCTAATTATTCCAACCTTACAAGGCTGTTATGAGGATAAAATGTAATATGAGGAAAGTCCCAAGTATACCATAGTAAGTCTCTGATAAATTATTCTTTCCCTCCTTCACCTTTATTTTTAAAAATATTTTTAAAATTTATTCATGAGAGACAGAGAGAGAGAGAGAGAGAGAGTCAGAGACACAGGCAGAGGGAGAAGCAGGCTCCCTGCAGGGAGCCCAATATGGGACTCGATCCCATGGCCCCAGGATAATCAACTGAGCCAAAGGCAGATGCTCAACCACTGAGCCACCCATGTGTCCCACTCCTTCACCTTTAAATTCAGTGCACACACACCTGCATACACATGGACACACACCACACACATACACACACAGGCACATGCACGCATACACATCCCTCTGCATTCTGGACTGATTAAGTGATTTCAGTTCTACACCCCACTGGTTAGAGGTCTTTGAAATGATCACACTAAGCAAAATGTGAATCTTGTGGTATTAACTCTGTTCGCGGCATGCTTTCTCAAAGGGCAGATTTTGCTCCTTTGTGCATGTCTTGGCATAATATTGGTACCATAGGCTGGTGCATTCTGTTCCTCATGGGACAGCAGTAAGAGAGAATATTTGTCATCTCTCCCGGCCCCCAACCCCTTTTTAATGAAGATGAGGACACTTTTAAGATCAAGCTAGTTATCTTCAGTTTGTTTTGCAAAACTGAGTAAGGGCAGCAGAGGCCAGGGTTGTTGGGCCAAATTGCCAAGTCAGGGGACAGATGGGAAAAATGAGGACAGGGGTGGGAGGATACACAGGAGAACCTGCAGAGAGGGGCAGGACCTATGGAGTTTGGGGACAGAGGGGAGAGAGGCCCTTTGCTGTGGGTGGTGTGACTTCAAGGGGATGGGCGATGAGTTTTTAGAAGGTCTTACTGTGGATTCCCCATTTGTCATCTTCTACATTAATTATCCACCACCCAAAACCTTTAGCATTGATTTTTTTTTTCTGTGTCAAGCCTGGTCTAAAAGGAAATATGAGCAGGCTTAATTTTCTTCTCATTTCACTTGCATTTGTCAAGAGACTACATGCTGGACTTTCTCATATACTTCTCAAAGAGGTAGAATTGAAGACACTTAATTGAGGAGTAAGCATGGCATGAGAAGAAGAATTTAAGACCAAGAACTAACAGGAGCCATTTGGCTCTTGCCTCTGCTCATGTGTGGGAGACAGAGAAATGAGTGGTTTACACCCATTGCCTCCCTTCCCTGCCTGCTCTTTATGGAATGATGCTGTTGTAGTTATCTATCATATCATATCAAAATATTGCTCAGCTTACAGCTTTGAAAAGTAATCTCATGCCATCTGTCATAGTCCTCTGGGTTGACTGGGTTCAAGTGGGCAGCTCTTATTAGGGGTCTATCATGTGGTTGCAATCGGGGAATAGCTGGAGCTGCAGTCATCAGAGGTTTGGACATCCAAGGTGACTTATTTTCTCTCACTTGTCTGGCATCTGGGCTAGGTTAGTTGGAACAACACTCTAATGGCCAGGCATGTCTTGCCATGTAGACAGCTTGGGCTTCCTCATAGCATGGCAGTCTCACATTGGTCAGATCGCTTAAATGGCCCCCGGCTTTCTCCAGGGTGCATGTTCAAGGGTGTCAAGTAGAAGCTGCAAGACTTGACCTAGCCTTAGAAGTTGCATGGCATCATTTCTTAGAACATGCTGCTGGTTATACAGGACTAGCCCAAGTGCAGTATGGGAAGGCACAAAGCAGGGATGAGGATAGAGGGATGCATGGTTCGTCCTGGGGCCATCTTTGGAGACTGGCTCTCACCAGTGTTAAAGGCAGCAGCTCATCTATGCCACAAAAATGGGTGATGGGATTTTATACCTTTTTTGAAAAGCAAGGGGAGGGGAAAGTTAACTTAATATGGGAGGGCTACGAAAGTTGAGGCACAGCATTTTTTCCAGTAAGCTTGCCCGTCTTTGCTGAGCCCTGCACTATGCAGCCATTAGCAGGCGGGCAATGCTTTGCTTTATGAGGCAATTATTCCAACACACTCTATTCAAAATACACATTAGAACTTAACCTTCTGAATCCTGAAGTAGCATTTTTATCACCCAACATTAGAAAAGAGACAGAGTCAGCATATTTCCCCCCCTTTTATGATCTGGTATCATTAATAAAGCATTGGGCAAGGACCTTCTCACAATTCTTCCGGATAATTTGTGACACAAAAGGCGTCGTATGATACAATTGTCTGTTGACTTATTCAATAACAGAGGAAACACATGGATTGTTTTAAAAATAAGGCCAAAGAATTAAACAACCAAAAGGAATATTTCCTTCCAACAACGTGAAAGCACATGTAGAATAGAGATGTGATGGCACTGGATATGCACAAGTAGAAATGGGAAGTTAATATGGAATTTCTAATTAGGGTCACATGCTAATGAACTCTCTCTTCATGTTAGTTTTATGTCGCTTCAGAAATTTTTTATCATATGCTTAAAAATTTATGGCCAGAAACATTAATGAAAATGAGGCGTGAATTGAAAATTGTGTCATTATGGAGATGAGGGTGGCCCGGCATTGCTGATTTTCAAGGAGGTATCTTTTATTGCCTTTTTTGAGAACTGAGAAATGATACAGGTAAAATTAATGGCAAGGCATATTCTCCATCCTGACATAGGCAGCATGGTGATACGTAAAGTTATAAAAGTTTGATTTTAATAAGATTTTGAATTAATTATAAGGAGAATATTAATCATAATTGACAGTCATTTTTCAGAATAAAACTTCACCATCTAAGTAATATTATAGTTCTTAAGTGCACGGAGATAGGCGTTTTCTTTCTCTCTCAGCTTTGTCTTTTCGGAAATTAAAATCCACCTTTTCAGAATACTGTGGATTGGGAAGCACATGCCTTTTCATCTGTGAAATAGTCACTCGGTTGCAGATTATATTTTAAAAGTACCTCTGCCCGCTAAGCTCGAGGGACGGGTAGATTCTGTGAAGCTGTGTTTATGGGGAGGGGAAAGAGCATGAGCATATTAAACTTCCTCTGTTTTTAATCTCTCAAAAACTATTGTTTTCAATACATCTGATAACTGTCACATTTGAATGGATTTTCCAAAAGGCACATTTCAAGTTTCTAAGAACTGTGTCTTAAACTTAATCACAGCAGTGACGACTGCAGAAGTTGGAATGAAATCCCATTTCTAGGCCTGATCTCCCGGGAGTGACGTCCTTCTCTCTGACATTCTGTGTGCCTTTGGACCGAGGGCTTCGGAGACTCTTCAGGTGTCACCTCCATCCTGCATCCTTTCCTCTGGTCCTTTCTCAGCCCTGTCCCAACTTACCACTCTTCTCTGCAGGAGAGACCCCCTTCTTTCTCCGTTCCTGCCTCATCTCCGCCCCCTAAGATGATCCCAGGAAATTCCAATATATGTGTTTTTTTCTTTATTCCAAGCAGCTCTCCAGCACCAGCTGGGTGTTTTCTGATTCAGCTCAGTTCTGACTGACACTGTCTACCTGGCCAGAAACAGCATCAGATGCTTACGTGCTCAGTCCCACACCGCTGCCCTCTCCCAACTTCAGAGGCCACGTGCAGGCCTGGGTTGACACCTGTGCTATCTGACTGACCAGTTATACATGGGAGGTTCCCATAGACCCCTTCTTGGGTTCATTTAATTTGCTAGAGCATCTCATAGAACTTAGGGAAATATTTCATATGTTAGACCATAGGTTTATTTTAAAAACATATAACTTGGGAACAGCCAGGATGAAAGAGGTGTGTAGGGTAAGATATGTGGGGAGGGCTCAGAGCTTCCATGCCCTTCCTTGAATGCGACCATTTTAGCCTCTCCAACTGTTGACCAACCCAGAAGCTCTCTAAACCCCATCTTTGGGGGCTTTTATGGAGGCTTCATTAGACAGGCATGATAGGTTAAGTCATTGGCCATTAGTGACTGAACTCAACTGTCAGCCTTTCTCCCTTTCTGGAGGTTGGGTGGATATGTTTCCAAGCTCCCTCGCTATATTCATTTCCAAGGGCTGCTATATAACAAACGACCTCAAACATGGTGACTTAAAACCCTATAAACTTATTATCTCATGGATCTGAAGTTCAGAATTCAAGATGTCTGCAGGGCCATTCTCCTTTGAAGGTTCTAGAGGAGAAGACTTCTAGCCTCCTCCAGTTTCTAGCGGCTCCAAATGTTCTTGGGCTTGTGTCAGGGTAACTCGTCTCTGCTTCTGCGTTTACAAGGACTTCTTTCCTGTGTGTGTCAGATCCACCCTACTTTCTCTTATAAGAACATCCTCACTTGATGTAGGGCCCTTCCTAAATACCAGATGATCTCATCTAGAGATCCTTGATTTAATTACATCTACAGAGACTCTTATCTCTAAGAAAGCTGCACTCACTGTCACAATACTAGGAGTTAGGACTTGGACATACCATTTATTTTGAGGAGGCAGGGAGGGAGGCACAATTCAACTCACTACAACCTAGGTTACTTCTTCTTTTGTGTAATTTATTAACTCAGTCCCCACCCCACCCCCTCTACCCCTTAAAAGAGCCTTGGTTAATATATCCTCTGTCTGTGGTCTCCACTCTGGATTTCAGGCATTCAGAACTCAAAAGAACTATAAAGATAATTCAGGCTGACCCCATAAGATAAGCTGTGGGGCTGGTGGGGACTTTGTCTAGACTCTTATTCAGCAACTCACATGGCTAGGGAAGACAGGCATGCTGACTCCTGGTCCGGACCTCAGCTCTATAAAACTTGGATGGGAAATACAATTATTGTGTGAGATGTTCAGAGCAATTAGCATAGACAGAGTTCTCTCTCCTTCTTCACTGAGGAAGCTGAGACCCAGCTTGGCTGCACCAGCTTGGTTTATGGCCTGGGATTGGTCTCCAGCCTTGTACACCCCACCTGCATTTTTTAAAAAGTCATTTGCTGGACAATTTTGTGTCACGAGGTAGCATCGAATGCAGCAGTTATGTTGCTGTGGAGCCAGCACATCTCAGGGTCTCTCCACAGTGGTTTTCTTCTCCTCCCTCCCCCCAGCTGTGGTTGGACATCCCACAATCATTTTCAGAATTTTTAAAACATCATGAGAAATGACAGTGCTTTGCTTTCAGCTGGACTTCTGTCAAGCCGGAGGTGGTGACACAAGTTCTCTGAACCACTGGTCCATAATTGAATATGTCTTAGATGATCCACTTGCAAAGGAGCAAATGAGTCAATGGAAAGTAAAAACTTCACATTTTGGTTGACAATTCCTGTTGAGAAGCATTTAAGAACTTCTCAGCAGGGCTGTTTGGAAAGCTTAAAGTTAAGAGGGTCTTTGTTTGAAAGAGCCTGGTTGAAATCCCTGTTCCCCAGCCGGTCCCCGCTAGTAACCTCTCTAAGCTAGTTCTTCCTCTGTGAAGGTGAGCCAGGCTGATACCTGCCTCTCCGGATTCCCAGAGATAGCAGATGCAAAGCACTCAGCGCAGCATGTGGCGTATAGTTGGTGCTTAATAAATGGTAGTTGAGATGATTATGAGTCATTTTATCATCTCTAGACTTAACCTCCTTCCCTGGAGTATGGAAGTGTATTATAAGGATCCTCCCTGGGGCATGACGTGGGTTCATCCAGGTTCTGTCTCCATGGGTCTTGGCCAAAGGGCAGTTATATTACAGAGTTGCCCTGTGGGACCTTTTGGGGAGGGTAAATTGCTAACTTAAAAAAAAAAATTATGGGGCACCTCGGTGGCTCAGTCAGTTAAATGTCCAACTCTTGATTTTTGGCTCAGGTCATGATCTCAGGATTGTGAGATCAAGCCCGTGTCCAGCTCTGCACTGGGCTCTTCCTCTGTCCCTCCCTGCTTTTTGGAAATAATGAGTAGAGTGACAGTAACATGTAACCAAATGGGGATGATAATAATAATGTTTTGGTCTCTAGTGGTTCTTCAGCATAACGAGCTTTGTCTTGTGTCCTGCATTTACTAGCCACTCCTACAGTCTGCACTCAGCTGCTGCTGACCCCCTTGCACAGAAGAGGAGGTGGAGGCTGTAGGGAGATTAGGTTGTTTGCATAAGGACATGGAGAAAGAGAATAGCAGAGCTGAGATCAGCCTCAAGCAGTGGGGCTCCATGGCCAAGTTCTTAGTATACATATAGCCTCCAACTGGGGAAGACATGCTCAAAATAGGGGGTATCCTAGGAAGTCTAAGATGTATGGTTCCTCTAGGGATAAGGATGTGGGCTTTCTGGGAGTTATTTTTACTCTATCACAGGATTCTTAACCCGCCTAGAGGTTCATGCAAGGAAGGCATGGCTCTATGAAAAGCACTCATGCACGGAAATGTCCTCTGTGACACCTCTGTGAGCCATCCACCTTTTCTTCTCTGGCCCTAGCTCCTTGCTCCTTGCATGGTGTCAGGCCCAAAGCTGGCATGCATTTATTTATTTATTTTTAAAGATTTTATTTATTTATTCATGAGAGACACAGAGAGAGAGGCAGAGACACAGACAGAGGGAGAAGCAGGTTCCCTGCGGGGAGCTTGATCTGGGACTCGGTCCCAGGACCCTGGGATCACGACCTGAGCCAAAGGCAGATGCTCAACCACTGAGCCATCCTTGCGCCCCCAGCATGCATTTAATGAGCATCGCAAGTTACCAGGAGCTTCTCAAGACTCTGAGAATATAAGGATGAGGGGCTTCACCACTTCTGGCTCTCAGAGGTCACATAGTCTTATCAGAAAAACAGACATTAAATGCATAATTGCAGCAGTGCTGAGAGGGAAGGTGCATGGTCCCATGAGCAGGGATTCACAATCATCACTGAGGTGAAGGGGAAAGAGTGTCCCTTGCCATTGAAGAGGTTGGGACTCAAAGGAACTCTTTAGGCTGGTGAGAGTGGTGAGGAAGGGGGATTCAGAGGGAGGGGCCAACTTGACGATGGCTTCGCATCAGGAAGAATGAAAGATGAGTTAGTGAAATGTAAGGCCAGGAGATGGGGAAATGTGGGGGCACAGAGCAAGAGGTGAGGTGGAGATGATGATGATGCCATCAGGGACCAGATCATGCAGGATGGGTCAAAGTAAGACATTGTGATCTGAATCCTAAATGCAGGAAGAAGTCTCTGTAAGTCAGTCAGTCAGTCGGTCTGTCTGTCCATTCATCCATGAAATCTACCATGTATCTCTACACTCACTCATTGTCTATTTATCTATCCATCCATTGCATCTGTCTTGTATCTATTGATCTTTCTATCTATTTATCCATCCATCCATCCATTCATTCATCAAACTTATTATGCATGTAGGTACACACTCATGTATATGGCTAGATATATATGTCTCTGTACATTCATCCATCATCTGTCTATCCACTGTCCATCAAATCTATCATTTATTTATGTCTATACACCTACTCCTCATCTATCCATCCATCATATTCATTATCTGTTTATCTACCTATAGACATCCACCCATCATCTACTTATCCATCCATCCATCAAATCTACCATCTGTTATCTATCTATGCATCCTTTCATCATCTGTCCATCTAGCTATGTTCCTACCTGCCTGCCTATCCTCTATCAGCTAAAGGATGGGTATCATCTTCCATGAACATGAAACAAGAGGGAGTGAAGAATCCATGGGAAGGCCAGTTAGAGGTTACGACAAGAAGCACTGAAGTCTGAGCTAGCGTGGTGGCAGGGGATAGACCTGAGACCAGTAGAAGGCAAATAGAACCCCGTGGAGTTGAGTGACCTGACCCACATAGGTGGCTTTCCATTTCATCCACTTCCCTGTTAGCCTTGCCTTTCCATGTCAAGAGCAGGCTGCTGGTGAACAGGAAAATATTGAAGAATTCTGTTGCTCTTCTTGAGTCCAGGTCTAAGACATCAGATGCAGGAAATCTCAGCCCGAACAGGCCCTCTTAGATGGTCTGTGCTCACCTGCCTGTGGAGCTGTGCCTCCCCTGGGAGCGTGTGGGCGACAGCAGGTGACCAAACTGTAAAACTAAGAATTTAAGGAGAGATGGATTAGAAGAAGCAAGCAGATACACTTTATGAGGAATTGGGTTGCCAGTCTGAAAAAAGACACCCTTATCACTGCTCCGATTCCTCCCACCAACTGTTCAGCTGCCCCGGGTGCCTGGAGGATGAAAATGCTCTGGGAGAGAGGTTGGCAGTTCTGCTGATGGCTGCACAGAGGCACAGCGTCTGTTCTCCTAAGGAAACAGTGCGGTTCCCGGGGCTGGGAGGCGGTTGGGCATGACCCGGGGGCACGTGAGGGAGCCGCTGGAAAGCAGCCTTTGCTCTGTGCTTGCCCCCCGCCCCCGCCCCCCGCACAGGGGCCAGGCACCTCGGCCACCAGGGCTGGGACCTCATCTTCCTTGGGTCTGCTTTGGCTTTCCTCTCAGTCCAGAGTGCTGACAGCCTTTCCTCCACCATGCCTTTAACTCAGCAAAGACCCCCAGGCAAGCTGTCACTCCCAGAAGGATCTTTGAAAAGCAGCCTGGCGAAATTAGCAGGAATGGGAATGATGAAAATATTTCTTTTTCTTTACTTATTTTCCCCCCCTTCATCAGACATTGTACTTTTTTTTTTTTTTAATGCTCCCCTCTCATGCAGCTCCAACCCCAGAGGACATCTGGCCACCCATGTCCTAACTGAGAACTCAAGGCTCCTCCCTGCCTTTGGCTAAAGTTCTCCAGTGGCATTTTCTTAGAGCAGTCGTCAAGATTTAGAGGAGGAATTCTAAGGGAAAACCTCAGAGGGATGTGAGGGCGTGAGTGATGGATTCCTCCCCTCCTGCCAGTATCAGTTTGCATTTACAGAACGCCTCGCATCCACATCCCAGAGGACTCCCAGAACCCGCAGGAGCCTGCTTGCCATCTAGCACACATCCAGACTCCCTTTCTCAAAGCAGCTGGCCCCCTCTCCCTCCTCACTGCCTATTACCTTGCAAACTGGGTGATACCTTCATTACCTCAAAATGTGTTAATCCAGGTGCTCTTTCAGCAAGACCTGTGTGTCTTCTGGCTGCTGGAGGCCATTCACGACTCTTGGCTCTGTGTCAGCATCACATAATAAGCTCATTAGGAGAGAGCACCCGTCCCCCCATGGCTAGATTAGTGGGTGCTCAGGAAGTGTACTTTGAGGGAAGACATCAGAGCAAAGCCTGGATATTGGAATCCTCTGCCCTTTGTCTCCAGCAATTAGTACAATCCTGATCGCAAAGTGCCAAGACTGCTCATAGGAAAGACCTTAACGCGTTGGTTAAGAGCACCCATCCCAGGGGTGCCTGGGTGGCACAGTTGGCTCGGTGCCAACTCTTGGTTTTGGCTCAGGTCATGATCTCAGGGTTGGAAGATCCAACCCCACGTTGGGCTCCACGCCCTGCTTGGGATTCTTTCTTCCTCTCCCTCTGCCTCTCCTGCTCATGCTCTGACTCTCTTTGTCTCTCAAATAAATAAACAAATCTTAAAAAAAAAAAAAAAGAGCACTGATTTTGGAGTCATTTGGAGTGCTCTCAGCTGTGTGACCTCCAAATAGCTTACTTAACCTCTCGGAGCCCCAGTGAGGAGGACAGTGAAGTTCTTATGGAGAACTTGGAGATCACAGATAAAAATGCCTGGGGGGCACCTGGATGGCTTAGTGATTGAGCATCTGTCTTTGGCTCAGGTTGTCCTGGGATTGAGTTCCACATTGGGCTCCCTGCATGGAGCCTGCTTCTCCCTCTGCCTGTGTCTCTGCCTCTCTCTCCTTCTGTGTCTCTCATGAATAAATAAATAAAATCTTCAAAAAGAAATGCTTGGACAATTACTCAACAAATGTTCTTTACGGCAGGGCTCAGGATGAGGTGAGCAAGGCAAAGCCGGGCAAAGACAGTGATAGAACCTATCTTTAGTTAAAATGTTGACATTTTATTCATTGTGCACTTTTTACATTCATTTTGATGTATTAAAATATAGTCTATCTTGGTTGCTGAGTTTTATGGTGCCCGTTTGGTTCTGTCCCTCGTCCCAGCCCTGGCCCTAAGTTTGAGCATTACCCATGTGTGTTAACCTAGTGGGCATGCAGCAGGGTGTCCCTCAAGATGCTTTGAGTGGCCTGTGATTGGTTTTCTGAGCAAAGAGGCAGCACACAATAAGGGCACCCATAATTTGATATAACAAGAAGTCCTTAGAAGAAGACAAACCAGGTTCAGCGACTCAACGCTGCCATCAAAGAATGACCTAGACCCTAGAAATGTTCATGTTCTTTCATTTGCTCACATGGTAGCTTGGCCCTCAGGCTTAATCCCTTGAAGTCACATTAGCCGGAATTGGGTCAAGTGCCCTAACTTTAAGGGAGTCTGGGAAAAGGGACTATCTGGCATGTTCACCTCTGTAGAAGGAACCTAGGTCATGCCAGAGCATTATATTAGGCCACAGGACCTTTGTCTGTGCTGTGCTGTTTCTTCTGGCTGAAACACACATACACAGACACACACACACACGTACAGAGACAGACACACACTTTTACTCCTGCTCTTCTGTAACCATAGTATTTAGGGAAGGAAAAACATCTTTTTCTTTATTCTTATTTCTTTCCTGGGACCCCTGTAGCAAAAGACAGCTTGACAAGAGGAAAGCATACAGATTTATTGAATGCAAGTTTTAGGTCACGTGGGAACCCTCATAAGGAAATGAAGGCCTAGGGGAATGGTTAACCTGAGTGTTTTTATGCTACATTTGATGAAGAGTGAAACATCATGGGGAGAGAAATGATGGGACATAGGATGTCAGCTAAGTGCAGTAACTGGGGGAAACTTAACAAGGCCTGTTCATCCAGATTCTTGTCTGTGTCCCTTCAGAGATATGGATGCTCCTTTCTACCAGGTGCAGGAGAGTTTGACCTGCTTCAGGGGAGGGTCTGAGGGTCTTTCCAGCACATGCCATTTCTCAGAGTTCCCCAGCTGGAGATATTCAGTAAGCCAAAGTGCTCTATTTTGGGGCAATAGGTCTTGAACACTGTCAGGATATTTAACAAATTCATTTAACAAGCATTTATTTTTTGTGGGTTTTTTTTTAAGTAACGAATATTTGTTGAGTATGAGGGCCATACTGCATCCTTGACATATAGGGATGAACAGGACAGATGCATTCCCTGATCTCTTGGGACTTTCCAGGGGGAGGAGGAGGACAGACATTTTAATAAATAATAAGCCCACTCACGGGAAGGAAATTATCAGAAAAGATATTTGCTTTACAGAGATTTAAAATAGGGAGATATGGAGCACCTGGGTGGTTCAGTCATTAAGATCCTGGATCTTGATCTCAGGGTCGTGAGTTCAGGCCTCATGTTGGGCTCCACGCTGGGTATGGAGACTACTTAAAGAAACAAAGAAACTAAAATAAAATAAAACAGGGAGATGTGTGTCAAAGAGCATCTGAGTTGTAACCCTCAATTGGATTTTCCTGGAAGACCTTCCTAGGAAATTCATACACATGCTGATTTGTGGCTAAAAGAAAAGTGCCAGCTACAGAAGCATCAGGAGAGGAGGGGTCCAGGTGAAACGAACAGGTGCCATGAAACCACTGGAGAGTTTTGAGCAGTAGGATGACTTTCCAGTTTACATTGTTCAAGGATCCCCATCTATTATGTGGAATGTCGAGCACAAAGAGAATAAAGACAGAGATCCCGATTATGAAACCATCCCAATAGCCCTGGCAAAAGGTGCTGTTGGTGGGGACTGGGGTGCTGTGAGCAGAGAGGAGTTTAATGCACGTGTCCAGGCACCTGCAGTGATCTGCTGACGACTGGTTTGGGATGAGAAGGGAACCCAGGTGAACCAGTTGTCCTCACCATAGACAAGGCTGCACGGGGGTTTTGTTGTGAACGGAGAGTAGTGGAGAAAAGGAGATCAGGGACTTTTTATTTTTCTTTTTTTTTTTTTTTTTTTTTTTTTTTTTTTTTTAATTTATTTTTTATTGGTGTTCAATTTACTAACATACAGAATAACACCCAGTGCCCGTCACCCATTCACTCCCACCCCCCGCCCTCCTCCCCTTCTACCACCCCTAGTTCGTTTCCCAGAGTTAGCAGTCTTTACGTTCTGTCTCCCTTTCTGATATTTCCCACACATTTCTTCTCCATTCCCTTATATTCCCTTGAGGGAGTTATTATAGCTTTTTTATTTTCATTGTGGTCAAAAAAAATTGTTATAACCATTTTTTTTAAGTTTATGGTTTGGTATTCTTAGTGTTGTTTGAAACAGATCTCCCGAACTTTTTCATCGTTTAAGTCTGCAACTGCATACACCTTCACAGTAGCTCCCCATTTCTCCCCCTGACCCCACATCTCAGTAGCCACCATTCTATTTTCTATTTCTATGTATCAGACTACTGGAGATCCCTCATGTAAGCGGAACCGTGCAGTGTCTGTCCTTTTGTGACTGGCTCATTTTGCTCAGCATCATGTCCTCAAGATTCATCCATGTGGTTGCGTGAATCAAGATTTCCTTCATCTTTTTTTTATTCCCTTCATTTTTAAGGCAGAGTAATGTTCTGTGGTATGGGTATACCACATTTTCTGTATCCATTCATCCATTGATGGACATTTGGTTTGCTTCCACCCCTCAGCTATTGTGAACAATCCTTCTGTGAAACACGGTGTACAAATATATGACAGCATATATTTTATTCAGAATGTAATGTTCCAGGAGAAGGGGAGATGTTTATGATGCAGGAGAACAAGCAGAAAATTGCAAGGGCAAGTCTCTTGGGAACACAGGAGTCTAAGCAGAGGAGCTGGCCTGTTAGGAATGGGGGCAGGGGTACCTCATCCACAAAAACCAGGGAGTAGATGGGAAACCAGGGAGCAGATACACAGGGAGGCTGGTACATTTGGTGGCAGGTGGGTGAGGAAATTCCCTTTGGATGCTTCTGTTTTCTCAATGAAGTTAGAATAAGACCATCAGCCTCCAGTGCGTGTGGAGCGGTGGTGCATCAGAGGTGCTTCCCCATTAATCGAATGAGTGATTAACAGTAAGTACTTGAAATCAAGTTGATGCATTTCCTTATGTGCCATGCAAACAAAATAAAGCTCAGCTTTGTTGTCAGACAAAAGCAGCACTTATTATAATGGTTGGCATTTCAGAGATAATTCAGCTCTAAGAGATAATAACACATCAATCAGTCAGGAAGCATTTTGCCCGGTGATACCAACGGTGTAATATGCAAGTGATGGACTGTTCTGGACACAACCAGGAATTCTCTTTTGCTGAAAAATTCCTATTTCTAGCCGAAGCTTAACGTTGATTTTTTTTCAGCTTCTATTTGGAGAGTCTGTTTATTTCTTTCTTCCCCAGGGGATAGTGAGATAGATATTGTAAATGGTGAGGGCTTTTTATTGTTTTTGACAGTTATCAAAAAAACATTTTTTTTTTTCTTGAGCTGGACCATCAACTGAAAAATAAACTCTTTTGGGATTTTTGAGTCAAGTGTGTTGAAATATGTGTGTGATAGTCACTTTCAGATTTCAGGGAATCTAACTGCACTTATTAATGGGGGATTATTATAACTGGTGTGAACGCAGGGACCCATGCTGTCCTCTTTTGGATTGATGTCACTTCGGGAAATAATGGTCAAGTTTCTGATGGTACAAATCACATCCTTCATTTACATTTCTGGAAGGCCAGCGAGAGGGGGGCCCCTTACTGGAGCCCCCTTTGCTTTCCTTCTGTAATTCTGACTCTGAAACTCACCATAGGCGGCCGTTCCACAGACCTCAGAAAGGTCCTCGATGCTCTATTTTCCTCCATGTTCCTTTTCTACTCTCCCCCTTTCCTGATTTTCTGATTCTCTCTTGGCTTCCCAGCCTGTCATCTCCCTGCTGCCCTCACAGTCAGTGCTCTCCAGTGCATTCTTCCCCGGGCACAGCTACCTGAGAAATGTGGCTTATCCTCCATCCCCTCAATATATATATATATATATATTTTTTTTTTTTAATGAATCACTCCCAAAGGATCTTGTTCTCTTTCTGCCCTTAATTCTAGCAGGAAGGACGCCCCCATTACATAAGCATACATGGGGGAGTAAGAAGAACAGAAACCCATCTCAGCAAGTCTTCAGGGCTCAGAGAGAACTGGAAGGTATTTCATTCTGTTACGGGTCCAGCACTGGCTTTGTTGAGCCATGCAGCTGGACCAAGGCAAGGAGAGTGAGGCATTCGTGCATTTAAGAGGGCACTAAAAACTCAGTAATCAAGATTAATGTAAAAATCTGTGACACATAAAGTATCAAAAATTTACATAATGACAGGATGTGACAGTTGGATTGGGGTAGGGCGGGTGAGGTGAATCATACACCTGCAAAGTTGGATCCTATTTTTATTCAGCATTTTGATATTGATCATCATTGGATTTCTGCATTATTTTTTTAAGTAAAAACAGCATCCAGATAGTATGCATCTTGATGGCTGCGTTTTTTGATGGCCCTTAAGTTTTGTGCCATGAGTGGGTGCCTCACTTGCCTAACCCAGATCCTGGCCTTCCTTGTGTCTGAACTTTCATATCTCTGCCCGTCTCTCCAGTGGCAGCTTCCTTCTACTCATTTCCTACTCACTGCCTCTGGTCTGCCAGGCATCATGCCATAGAGGGTATCTTGACTGAGGTGTAGTACTGGCCAACCTGTGGGTGGTTGCCTATGTTCTGGGCAACCTCCCCTGGTCCAATCAGATGTGGTAAGTGTGAAATCCTACAAACCCAAGCTTGGCCAATTTTACAAAATTAATTCTTCGAATGAGCAATTGAGGATGGCGGTTGCTGTTTGTAGACTCAGCTTCCGTATGGGATTTCTTGGGGGGAACTAGTTCACCAGTGTCCATAAGTGAATGGCACCTGGGACGGAACTGATCAAGTGGGCATCTCCCATTCTGTGGATGAGAAAACTGGTCAGAATTTGAGTCAGAGTCCACATATTTCCTTTCTCTGGGAATAGCTCTACTCACTTGCCTGGAGGCGGAAGGTTTCTCGTACTCCTAATGGTCCTCTGAAGTATACTTAGTAGATATTTAGGAACTTCCTGAGTGAGTAGCTAATGGTTATAATGATGATGACGGTGATAATAGTATTAGCAAGGGGTTTCTCTATTCTACATGGGTTATCTTAACAGTTCTATAAGATAAGCATTGTTATCATTTCATAAAGGGCGAGTGAAGCACAGAGAGGTGAAGACATCCGTTTAGCTCTACAGAGAGCAGAGATTTGAACCTGCTCTGTCTGGCTCTGGAGCACACCCTCTTAACTTGTCTTTCATCCTGTTTCTAACAAGCCCAACCCTTCCCATGAATACACAAAGCTAGTTATAGTTTCAGAATCTGGCTTCCAGAGGCATCTTTTCCACGTCTGTGGCTGTCGGTTTGACATCTGCCGGCAGTTCCTAACTCAGGACAGACTACCTCCTGCTGGACCCCAAGCCTCTCAGTGGCAGGGTCTGGTTCGTGATCCCTCTTGCTCTTATGCAAGCACAGTGCCAGGCATGCTAGCAAGCTGTGGGTGAATATTGTTTGAAATGAATTGAAAGGGGATGGGAGATGCTGAATAGAGGCTACATGGAAAAAAAAAATCAAGAACATGGAAAGTCCTTTTCCCCCATAGGCAGCATGGAGCAAAGGGACCCAGGGCTTGTTTACAGTACCTGGAAAATGTGCTTCCTAATCTGGTCTGAGAACATACCTGTGAGCAGAGGGCCTCTCTAGAGAGAAAGCATGAGAAGGGTGGCTCCCAGCTTCTCCAAGAAAAAAAGTAAAATAAATAAAATACAAAACCCAAACAAACTTTTTCCCTCAATATGGTGGAGTATTTCCTTGCAAAGCGCTTTGCACTGTCTTGTGTCTTTGTTTACTGGCTCCTCCAAGTGCATCTCTCCCTTAACCTTCCCCACTCCCCTGCTCCTGGGTGTCAATTACAGCTGACTTTGCAGGCTCCAGCCCCCAACACAACAGCCGGGCGCGATGCCTTGGGCCCCATGGCATAAGGCAGTGCAGCTAATTAGCCAGGCTTGGCTGTGCCCTCTGCTTCAGTTTGAAAAGCTTCTTGAAAAACAAGTTTCTGGCTTTGGAATGCATTGCTTTGTACTTTCTGGATGCTCTCGATGTCTCCATTGTGGTGCTTGTCGTCTCACTTCATGCAAAAAAAATGGATTTTTTTTTTTTCTCTGATGCTCTGTTTTCAACTGGTCTTTGAAATTTGCTCTGGCTGCTCATAGAGATGTCATGATGATGATGATGATGATGATGACAGCTGACACTCAGTGATCATGTAACATCTACACAGAGCAGTTATAAGCCTTGGGTACATGTACACTCATTAAATCTCATAGCACGTAGGTTTTATTATTACCGCCATTTTACAGAAGGGAAAGCTGATACTTCTAGACATTAAATAATAGACTCATGAGGATATAGCTCCTTCCTCTTGTCTTTGTTCTAGATACTATCAGGTATTTCCCACGTATTATCTATTTTAAGCTCAACAACCTCATGCTCTTATAGTCTTCATTTTGGGGGCCTGAAAGCTGAAATTTTAGAAATTTAAGTAGGATGCCATAAATCAAGGGCTGAGTTTGGAAACAGGATTTGAATCCCAGTAGCCTGATTCTGGAGCTTTTGCTCCATAGCTGTGCTCATCGTGTCATGTAAGAAGTGGCTTCCCCCCCTTCCCCTAGTGCTGTTTTGTTACGTTATGCCTCAGTGATGCTGTGGGATGCTGCAGGCTGGACTGGAAGTGAGTAGAGACCTGGGGACCAGACACACCTGGGTGGGGATTCCCGCCCTGCCCCCTGTGTGATCTCAGGTAAATCATTTATTCTCTTTAACATTCAGGTGTAACTTCTGAGAGGAAGGTATGATGCAAACAAGGGTCTTTTCAGGTGCTGGAGATAGTCTATGTAAAACTGTGCTTAGATGCTCAACATGATTATTATGGGCTCAAATAAAGTGGTAACAAGAGGCAGGCCTGGATCCAAAGGCTGGTTCCAGTCTGAGCAGTATTTGGACCGCTGAAAGGTTATTTAATCCTTGATCTCAGTTTCCCCCTCTTTAAAATTGAATAATAGTAAAATACAGTAAAATAAGTAAAAACATTATGGGATTCTATGAGGCACAGTATGATTAAGCACCGGGATGTAATAGCGTTCCATCAAGAGTAGCTATTAGTGTAATTATGAACGTGTTCTTTGAATCTAAGTGATATCCATGCACAGTGGAGCCGCTGAATTCAGGCTGAAGGAAAGTTTTCTGAAAAGAAGAAGTTACAGTGATTTACAGCTTCTGTTCTTTCCCCTGTACCTTTCTATTGATTGAAGGAGCTGTATGTTGTGATTAATTAAAATCAATACCTTCAAGCAGATACTACGATGCTTTCTTTCTTTTTCTTTTCTTTTTTTTTTTTTTTCCAAAAGAGGAGACAACAGGACTATGGCAGGGTAAAAGGGGTGTGACTTTCTATTATAGTTTGGAGAACCCACACCCATCTCCCCTTGGGTCGCAGGAATAACTTCTGTCTCAACAGAACGTAAGTCAATAAGCACTTAAGGCACCTTCATGTTTGTTAAGTACCGAGAGCTCTGACCACTCATCCTAACACTGGATGGACATTTTCCAGAAATGCAGAATTGTCTTGCTGAGGATGTTCACCGTTTTCTCATGCTTATGAACACCCCAGATTTGCACAGGCCGGCAATGTGCTCAACCAGATGTTTGCTTTGCTAGCCTCCCGCGCAGCTCCTTCTGGCCATGTGACAAGTTTTGGTCAATGAGATGCAACTGGAAGCTGGCTAGGGATGTCTGTGGAAGCTTCGGATTTCTTCATGGAAGGGGCCGCCTACAGGTGCTGCTACCTATCCTTTTCCTGCCCTTTTCTTTTTTTTTTTATGGAGTCCTAAGAGGCTGTACCGCTAATCTACAACCACATAGCCCATTGGCTCTGACATCGTAGAACCACTGAATCAGTGACAGGACAGGCTACCTCTATGCTTATATCATGTGAGAAAATTAGTTCCTTATTCGTGGATGCCTCTGTAGTCATGATGTCTATTATTTACAACGAAAAGCGTTTCCAAGTGAAATCACTTAAAAAGTTATTGTACAGTTTCATGCCACATGTCAAAGTGCCACGTGTGGGTGTGTGTGGGATGTGGGACATAAGTTTTTCCATATATGTTATTAGCTATTAGATTTTTTTTTGTTAGATATGAAGACTGATTATCATGGAACTCCTTGTCATGTCTTTCCTTTTTAAAAATCTTTTCTTTTTCCTCTGAAAGCTCATTTGCCATTTTCAAGTAGAGAAAGGTGTGTTAAGAACAGTGTGAAGTTTGCTTCTGACTCTTGAAGTCTTCAATCTTTGTTTGTATTCCTTGGCTCGGTGGCTACCTGTCACCAGAAAACTGTTTTCCCAGCTGACATCTGACATGGGAATGAAAACAAAGTTTTGAAACATAGCTTTAACGAATTTGAGGTGGCAAGTTTTTTGCTGAAGAATTTCAATTATCAACAGATGCTGAGGAGCACCTGGGTGGCTCAGTTGGTGAAGTGTCTGCCTTTGGCTCAGGTTGTCACCTGGGCTCCTGGGGTCAAGCCCCATGTTGGGCCCTCTGCTTAGGAGGGTATCTGCTTCTCTCTCTCCCTCTGCCCTGGCTTGTGCTCTCTCTCTCTCTCTCAAATTAATAAAAAAAAATATTTTTAAAAAGAGATATTGATACTTCTCAAGGAAGAAAAATGACATGACCAAGATTCCAACTCTCTCATTGAGGATTTGGGGAGCACAATGAAGTTGAAATGGGGCAGATTGGTGTGTGGAAGGAAATGCTCGACAGTCATGATGGCGAGTGCATTTTGAGATCAGTTCAGTTATCCCTTTAATGGTAAAAGAATATACATATACCCCAAGTGGGGTGTCATATAATTTCTTTGAAGCCTTGTGCTCTATCTTACAAATCCATCTAAAACTTCCATTGTTTCTCATAACATACCCATGTTGGTTTATATAATGGGGCTCCCACACCGGTCATCGAGCCAAATTAATGACCCAGAGAGATGTCCATGTTTATCTTACTGGATGGTGTATCACCTGACATCCACTTTGAGAAGGCTGGGAGTCATTCTGTAGCCACAAAGCAAAGACCCAGGGACATGTTTATTTCCTTTCCATTTGAAAAACCTTTTTCAGGTAACAAAATTCATTCATGTGTATTATCCCATTTTGATCTTTATAGAAACCTATCACCACCACTCATCAGCCTATAGTTTCAATTTTTGTCTATTCCATTAATAAGAAAACTGAGTCTAATTTCAGATTCGGAGCTTGGATTTTGGCTCTCCATCTTCATCTTTTAAGCCCTTCTACTGCAACAGTCTATTTCTCATTTGTCAATGGGTGTCAGTGATAGAATGGTCTCAGAGATGGCTTTGCCCCCAGTCTTGTCCCATAGAACGACTCTCTATGTTAATACTCTCAGATCATACTTATGCGCTGAACCCTTGCTTTGCACCAGGAGCTGAATGAAGTGCCCCCAGTTCATGTACATTGTCACGTTTGATATTCACAATAAACAGGGGAGGTAGATTTTTCTAGTATCCCGCTTTGAAAAACGTGGAGACCGAGGTTTGGAGCATCTCTGTAACTTGCATAGGGCCACACTGCCAGGAGGTGGCTGTGCTGCGACCTGAACCTTAGTTTTTCCCCTGGACCCAAACCCTTAGCACTTCTGTCTGCAGTTTCCTAGCAGGCCAGGCACAGCAGGCCTGCTCTCACTCTTCCCATCCTTTGGCCCTATGACCTGCTTTATCCTGTTGGTGATTGCACAGCTCCTTGGAATCACTAGTAACTTAATTAGATCGATACACAGTTGTCTGTCCAATGAATTTAGTTCATCACTTCTTTACCTGTAAATAAATTATGAGGAGAGTGGAGAGTTATGAGGGGGGGAAATCCTCAAAAAAGCCAGGGGGAGAAATATCCTGAGTGATATAATTATCTATTTGCTGCTCCTGGTCTATGGACTTGCCAGCTTTATATATATATATAGGATTATAGAAGATGAAAAGGAAACGCTTACTTCAGCTTTTAAGAGCGATGTAAGCAATTTTGCATTGCACTTACTCCCCAGGGGTGGTGTGAAAATGTTTCTAGTAAATTAAAGTATAATAAAAGCATTGGCAACATGGCAACTTTTATATTAATTTCTTAATTTTTCTCAGGCTTAATTATAAATCTCTTGGGGGAAGAGGCGAGGTCTGTGAGATCCTGGGAAGACAGTGTCGCATTCATAGGCATGGAGATCTGGTCCCGTGTGCCATGATAGGGGCTGTGTGCAGGCTGTGAGATGCATGTGCTGCTCCTGAGTAAGGGGTGGTGATCCCCACTTGAGAAGAACATTGGGCTGGGAGGTCCCGTTATGCTGTTGAGTATCAGAAAGGTTGTGTGACCTCCTGAATGCCAACACCGTGTCACAGGTATCACGCCAGTCTCTGCAGTTAGACTGCGAGTTTCAAGTCCTGCCTTCTTTACATGGAGAACTTTGGTGAGCTCCATCCTCTGTACAGTGGAGCTTTTGAGGGTATTTACATCACATGGGAGTGTGTGAAAAAGCTCGGGTCCTGCTGGCACTGCCAAGCCACCAAAACAACTTGGGATCAGCCTTCCAGGCAAGCAAGCAATAGATACTCTTACAGATGAAGCCACTGTTACATTGCTGTTACTTGCACCCTACAGTGTCCTCAGCCTTAGTCACTAAATCAAAAGTGGGACAGCAGTTCACCGAACCCCAGGGCCATCAAACATGGACTATCCATGCTGGACAGGACATCAGGTCTTTCCACCGAACTTGCTACATTACCTCTTCTTCTTCATGTATAAATATATTTTGAGGAAAATCAAAACTGGAAGGGTTAATACTTGAAAAATCCAGGGGAAAATATACAGAGTGATATGATGATCTATTTTCTGGGCAAAGCTGGACAGATCCCAATGAATGATTTTCTTTGAGTTTTCCTTCTCTTGACCTAGAAGTTTTCCAGGTACCTGTTAGGATAGGTTATACTGCTAATATCTTCTATTAGGCACAGATTCTAGGTGCATATCTTACCTCTGCACTCGTGTGTGGTTTCAAACACATAATCCTTTTTCATTTTTAAAATATTTTATTTATTTAAAAAATATTTTATTTGTTTATCCATGAGAGACACAGAGAGAGAGAGGCAGAGATACAGGCAGAGGGAGAAGCAGGCTCCCTGTGGGGAGCTTGATGTGGGGCCAATCCCAGACTCCAGGATCATGCGTGGGCTGAAGGCAGGAACTTAACTGCTGAGCTACACGGGGATTCCCTCCTTTTTCAATTTTTAAAAAAGATTATTTATTTATTTATTTATTTGTTTATTTATTTATTATGATAGACACAGAGAGAGAGAGAGGCAGAGACACAGGAGGAGGGAGAAGCAGGCTCCATGCCGGGAGCCTGATGCGGGACTCGATCCCGGGACTCCAGGATCACACCCCGGGCCAAAGGCGGGCGCTAAACTGCTGAGCCCCCAGGGATCCCCTCCTTTTTCAATTTTAATCATATTTTTTTCCCTCTTGCTTCTCTTCATTTCTGGGATCTGTGCTACTTATGAGTACAGGATATATCTTCTTTTGTTTATTTTATTTATTTATTTATTTATTATAGTGCCTGGCATGTAGCAAACACCCAATCAGAGGTGAATAAATAAATCAAAGAGTGAACCAGTATGTGTCCCTGAAATATTAATTCTGTGATAGGTTTATAGATGCTACACACATGTAACACACACATGTATGCACACACACACACACCATTCCATGGTTTTAAAAATAAGTGTAGGATACAATGGATTAAAAAAAGTTAACAGATTTTTTTTGTAGGACTTCTCAATACCTTTATGTATAATTAATATGAATCATAAATCTCTACAGGATGGTATACAATGATGCAGTTTCCAAACTCACTGAGCCAAGGAAATCTCATTGATGGATTGATTGATTTTAATACCTGGGGCGTCTGGGTGGCTCAGTCGGTTAAGCATCTGATGACACTTAATTTTGGGTCAGGTCATAATCTCAGGGTTGTGAGATTGAGCTCATGTTGATTCCTGCATCAGGCTCTGTGCTCAGTAGGAGTCTGCTGGATATGCTCTCTCTTCCTCTTCCTTTTCCCCTCGTCCCCCTCTCAAATAAATAAATAAATAAATAAATAAATAAATAAATAAATAAATAAGCATTTGAAAGAAAATGCCTTATAGGAACTCACTTTATTTTTTTTATTTTTATTTTTTTAATTTTTATTCATTTATGATAGTCTCACAGAGAGAGAGAGAGAGAGAGAGGCAGAGACACAGGCAGAGGGAGAAGCAGGCTCCATGCACCGGGAGCCCGACGTGGGATTCGATCCCGGGTCTCCAGGATCGCGCCCTGGGCCAAAGGCAGGCGCCAAACCGGTGCGCCACCCAGGGATCCCAGGAACTCACTTTAAAGGATATGCTTAGTTCTCATTTTTTAAATTTTACTTTATTTTTTAGAACTTGAAACATTTTTCTAATTTTTTATTCTGAATAATGCTAAACTTACGGTAAAGTACAAGTCCAGTGCAATAACATCTATATATTCCTGCCAGAATTACCAGTTTTTAATATTTTACCATGTTTATTCATTCTGTCCCTCTCTCCCTCCCTCCCTGCCTCTCTTCAAATTCTTTGTGGGCATTTTTTTCCTGACAATAAAGAGTATCATCTTCTGGATGCCACTGTGAAGTACTTCTCTGCTTGCCTTTAAGAAAATAACTGGATGTGCTGTAAAGCAGATGCTTGGATGTTTTGCACTTCTTTGTTGATGATTTATTAAATCTCACTCTAGCAGAACACTGGAATCTCTAGAGGAGGAGGGACCCAAAAAGGCATCTACCCCCAAACTCTGCTCACCCACCCATCCCCCAGTACTCTGTACACTTATTTTATGCCTCTGGATACCATTTATTATTTTTTCCAGGGTTGATGAGTCAATTCTGAGTGGTGTGGAACTTGCAAATGAAGCCTTGTGGAGAGTCAGCCCTCTTCTTGGGCCCTGTCCAAGCTATCTATTAGCTACTTCCATTTATCCAAGTCTCGTGTGGGTATACTAAGTCCAATATGAGGAGCTCAATAAGAGAACGGCATTTTGAAAAAGGACTGAAGTGTTTTGCCAACTCTTGATTACCCGTGATAACAAGAATGAGAACCTTGGCCCTTGTTACCCATAGATTCATTGAATCATGGAATATTTATGCTAGGAAGAATCTCAGCATCATCTGGTTCAGCCATATATATATATATATATATATTTTTTTTTTAAGCCAAGGAAGCAGTGAACAAGATAGGATAAAAATTTTTCCCAAAGTCTTGTAGCTGTTATGATTTCTGATTTGAGGATACATTATTTCCCAAGCCACTGAGCTGATCTCAGAAGAGTAACAGAAAACTTTCAAGACACATGCACCTGCCCATACTCATGCACATCTATTCATCTGTACACGCAGACAGAGGCACACAGACCCATGTACAACCACATTCATAGATGGAGTTTCTGCTTCATCCAAACATTACTCATGATTGGAGGTAATATGACCTGTTTGTGATCCAGAAATGTGAACTCGCTGGTAGAAACTCATCCAAATACATGGAGCCTACTTTCCACAACTACTTACTCCTCTTGCAGCCAGTGGAGGCAATAGGACAAGGGCAACTATCATAAGGCTGCTGGGATGGCTGTGTGATCAATGAAATAACAGAAGAATATAGAAATACAGTTTTCCTGAGAGGGTAGCTCACAGTAATCACATTTTATTCAGGCCAGAACTGAAATGCCTATGGTGGCTAGAAAGAGACCCCAAAGGAAAGCTGAGTTTACTACACTCTGTCCATGCACAATCTTATTTAATCCTCCTAATGGCCATATTACTAGTTGTTGTTTTTTTAAAGGGTAGGAAGAGGCTGTACTTACCCTAAATCTTACAGCTAGTAAATGGTAAAACCAAGAATCAAGTGTGAGACCAGAGATCCTCCTTTTTTGTTGTTATTCTTACAGTCTCCAAGTTGTTGTTAGAGCAATAAAAACATAGTACTTAATAAAGAAAACAGATTTCAAACAAAACACCCCAAAGAGTTCATGTTGCCCTAACAGAAGATCTCCCCTTAAATTTTGGGAAATAAATTTAAATGTTCCTGCTTGTTTCTACTGGGTAGCCCTATAGCCCTATCTAGTAGAATTTTCTGTGTCGACACATGTGTTCTATATCTCATCCAAGGGGGAGGCAGTCAGCCTCATATTGCAAGTATGATAAAATACACCCTGGTTTTCAAAGCCTTTGTACCATAAAGAAGTTAAATAGTTCATTGACACTTTCTTTACAAGTTGAAATTATATTTGGCTAATTTTAATATACTATTAAAGTTAGTGTTACCCATTTTCTTTTTGCTTTTTGAATGTGGCTACTAGAAAATTTAGAATTGCCTATGTTGTTTGCTTGGTATTTCTATTGGGCACCTTAGATCTCTATGTGTCTATGAAATGCCTATATGTGTATAATTATGTATGTCCACGTGCATACATATCTATCATCTTTCTATTGAAGGTCAGTTAATGTTTAATAAAAACAGCATCATATCGCATATAATAATTTACAATTTGTTCTTATCATTTAACAGAGTAATTAGGGCTCCCCCCTCTCACCATACTGGTACATATCAATCAGTGTTTTTTTTTTAATTACTGCATAGCAATGCTTAAGCGGATTTATGAGTTGCTCATTCACTGACATGTATAGTACATGGATGGATACCAAGTATAAAAATAAAAGACGGTGCAGTTCCAGAATATACCACCCTATAAGAGGTAGGCAGGAGTTAGCTCTGCAGACTGGTTTGAGTGACAGGATCCACCCACAACAGAGGCACTGATGGAAACCAAGAGATGGATGTTCCAGTGAAGGGCCAATGGGAAGACAACTTCTGGAAACTAGTATCTAGCTTTAGAAACTAAAGAGATGGCTGCTCATCTAAGAAATGAAAAGAAGGACATCTGAATTAATACAGGTTAAGGATTAAGTGGGAAGTGAGGCCATAGCGACTATTGATGTTGACTGACTTCTTTCTTGAATTTTATGTAATCTTTATGTAACCTCATGTTGTCATTGATCCTTTTGAAAATAAAATTCAAGCCAGGAAGTGTGATTAGGAAAAAAAAAAAGAAGGTAACACTGATGACATCAATGTTTATATTTTTTTTGGTATTTAAAAATGCAACACTATATGGGCACTTGGGTGGTGCAGTCTATTAAGCATCTGACTTGCTTTCTGCTCAGGACATGATCTTGGGGTTGTGAGATTGAGCCCTGCATTGAGCTCCAAGCTCAGCGAGTGGTCTGCTAGTTTTTCTCTCCCTCTCTCTCTGCTCCTCCCCTTCTCTCTCTCTCCCTCCCTCTCTGTCTCTCTCAAATACATACATACATACATACATACTATAAATAAAGCCAAAAGGCAAAAACAAGTGGCATATCTGCAACCTCTATGGAAACCATTGTTTAATTCTTCTATATTAGGTTTTAAACTTCAGGAGAGTAGAGACCATATGCTTTTGTCTCGAAAGCTATTCCTAACAACTAACTAACTGCCTGGCACACAGTAGGTGTTCAACACACATTAGTTGAATAAATGAATGGGACTGGAACGCTCAATTTTGGAATCCCTGGGTTAGCCTTTTTTTTTTTTAAGATTTTATTTATTTATTTGTGAGAGACACACAGAGAGAGGCAGACACACAGGCAGAGGGAGGAGCAGGCTCCCTGTAAGAAGCCTGATGTGGAACTCAATCCCAGGACCTGGGATCATGACCTGAGCTGAAGGCAGATGCTCAACCACTGAGCTACCCAGGCACCCCCTGGGCTAGCCTTTTAAAAAATTCTGGTAGTAGTTATGAAAGGCAACACTCTGTCCCGTACAAGTTACCCAGATGTACCATGTCAGTGTATCATTCTACGATTGTGAGCGTGACCTGGGACAAGTTATTTAAGCATGCTAATCTTATGTGTCCATCTCAGAGGTAATCCAGCCCCACCTCCTTTTGCAGATCCAGGATAAAAATGTACACCAACGAGCTTTGAAAATAGAAAATCATGGTCATACCTACTTGGAAATGATATTTGATATAATATAAGGGTCTCATTTTTCATGGTATATCACATAGATGAGAAAAGTGGTTTTCATAATTCTATTGTGAATGAGAATTACTGAGGTGCTCGTTGACTGCAAATTCCAAGGCTCTGTGCCTAGATATTTTAATTCATTAGACCAAGCGTAGGTTTTTAGCCATCTGTATTTCTTCAATCAGCTTAGCAAACATTTACTAAGGTACTTATACCTGCATGTATGGGAAATAGGATACCAGGTATCTATCCATGAGTAAGATACCATCTGCATGTTGGGGAGATTTAAGTTTCATGCATAATGATTGGCACAAATAAAGGGACATCTGAAATTGGAAAATTAGCTCCCCAGATAATTGGGATGATCTTCCCCTTTCTCAAACATTAACGTGCATAGAATCACTTAAGTATTTTGTTCCAAATTCAGTTTTTTAGGTTCCATTCGCAGAGCTTTTGGTTTGGTCTATGGGGTAGGGATCTCAGAATCCATGTTGCTCACAGAATTCCAAGTGTTTCAAATGCTCTTGCTCCAGCAACCACCCCTTGATAACCATTGGCAGAGAGGGTAACTTACCTCCAAAATAAACATGAGCACGTGTCTTCACCGTTCACAATTTTTACCGATTCCTTAGGGGGAACAGATATGGCTACTGCTTCTCCCCACTCTGTAGGGAGCTGAGGGGACCCAGGCTAATTGGGAGACTGTCTCTTACCTAGGTTGTTCATCCCTTCAAAAGTCAGCTCACGCCTCATCAGGAGCCATGGCATTTCCCTATGGTGCTAAGTGCAGAATGGGATGGTTGTTAAGACGAGGTATGAGGACAGTTAAGGATAAAAGCTACAGAATGTGAATCATATGCTGTTAGAGCCACGAGGGGCTTCAGAGGCCAGCTTTCCTGTCTTGTATCTAGAATTCACTGTGTATCCTGTCGAGACTGATGGCCATTGACCAGAAAGCCTGTTTCCTTCCCTTCCAAATAGAAAAGAAAAAAAAAATGTGGTCTCTCATCAGAGTCATTGCCCATTGCCTAAGAAAATTATCATGGTTTTCTTTGTACATCACAGACCCCTGCTTCCCCAGTGACTTCTTTGCTTTAAACATGAAGCCACGAGCCTGGCACTGGGAATGTTTTTCATCTGAGTTTCTGATAGGTTTTAATTTTGCGGCTGTAGTCTGGCCCTCACGGTCGACCCCCAGTTTCTTTTTTTTTTCTTTCTTTTTTTTATTATTATTTTTTTAGTTCACTGCTTGCATCTTCGGTTCTCCTATAGGGTCCATTGATGGACTGAACTATACCGTCGGCTTTCCTTTCTTTGTCTCACTTGTCAAATAAAATCATTTGAGGCTGAGTGGTATTGATGGCTGGAAGATGGCTGGTGGCGCTGGAAATGTAGACCATAGTGGCACACACCTTCCTGGGAGTCACGTTTACTATTCAAACAACCCTTCCGAAAATCCAGATCTCCAACTTAACAAAAATAACACATTTGTGCTATTAAAAACACAGTGAGTAGGGCCCCCTTCCATGATGAATGCATTTCCAGGGCCTTTTCTAAATGTACTGCAGACCAAGGGGTCAAGCAGGGGGTGGCAATGAGGAGTGGGGGAAGCAGTCATGTTGCACTGGAGCAACAGAATCTGTGGCTGGAGTATCTGGTAAAGGCCTTTTCCTCCTCCTAATTTTATTCTACATAGCAAAGCACAAGGGATGCTGCGACATATGGAAAGACTTGAGTTTAATTGTTAAAATTCTGCTCAGCCAGGCCACTTCTTCACTGCGATTTGCACTATTTAGCATTTGTGTGCATTAGGTAATATATTTAATGTTTCTCGCTCCAATCCAATTTGCGTGTGTTTGGCAGCAGCCCAGTTCCGTGGGCACGGGGGGTGGGGGGGGTGGGGGGGGCAGGGAGACCATAAATCTGCCAGGGTGGAGTACGAAAGCGATATTGCTGTGTTTGATGGTATGCTTGCATGAACACTCCAAAATGCTTGTGAAGCAATACCTCCTCTTCCCCGAAAGTCTCTCAGGGACAGAATTAATGTATCTCATATTGTATTGATTGTAGCCAATAAGTGCCTAAACGATTTGATGTAAGGCAGGGAGATTATGTAGGGGAGGGGGTGCCCAGGCAGCTTTAGAAGAAGTATGTGGTTTAATTACTGGCTGAATTTCGCCAATCCACCACCTCCCTTAGGAATTTAACAAATAGGCCTAAGTGCACTTTCTCACTGTTCTTGACATCTGTTGAAATGATATCTGCCGGTGATGAGGGGAGCCTGGGAATTGGGCTTGGGGTATTGGAGGGACCAGGAAGCTCCTTCCCGGGCTGCAGAATTAGAGGGAGGAAAATAAAGCATTAGCACTTTAAGGTTAAGCTACGGAGAGCAGAACTCTCTCCGATAGAGCTCTGCCCTCCACTTTGATGGCGCCATCTCTGCCGTTGGTGCTGGGTTAGAGATGTGTGTCTATATTCTAATGACCTCCAAAGCCCAGGTGCTGACCCAGACACAGACCTAAGCTTAAATGCTTGGTACTGATCAAGCGAATGCTTTATGTGCAAACTGCTCACAGTTACCTCCTTTTTAATAGCACGTTATGAACTGTGAGCAAATTCCGTATCTTGTGGGTAAACGGCAGATGACTGCTTTTTCTTCCTTCCTCTTTTAGTAGAAAAAAAAAAGAGAAGCCAAACCCAACTAAAATTCGATGTCGACCCCAGCACCGGGAAGACTGATGTTGTGAATCTGCTAGTGTTTTGATTACATCAATAATTCAAAGAAAGTACCGTCCACTTAATCTCTTTTATGCCTCTCCTCCAGAAAGGATCCTGGTTTTATTCTGAAAGTCCTAAAGCTATCATTTTCCACAGCTCTTTCTGAAATATGTATTTTGTTATGCTTGAAACATTTATATGTTAGTGGCCAAATTGCAGGTAAGCCATTTGCTTTCAGAGACTGGTAAAATCCACTTTAGATGGCAGGCACGGGGCAAGGTGTTATCAAAACAAAATTCTAAACTCAACATAGGTATCTCTTTATCAGTAGATGTCCCTAATTGGGCATTTGATTCTTGGTTTATTTGTGTAAATTGGCTATTCTTAAAAAAAAAAAGTATAATTATATGCATGTACATACATATACATATGTGTACATATGCATATATATAGATATTTCCTGTCTATGGTACCATATAATTGTGGCTAAAACTTTCCTTGGTTCAGTGGAGAATTAAAAATTAAGAACAAATATAGTCTGTTATCTGACACTATGATTTAGGCTAATGTCTTAATTCTAATCTTATGGGCATTTCTTCTACAGTATAGGTTTTCACAGTAGGAATCAGATATAATGTGATCAATTAATTAGAGGATATGATTTGCATTCAAACCTGTATTGATTACAAAGTGACTGTGATCTAAAAGTAGCCCCGTGTGTGTGTGTGTGTGTGTGTGTGTATGTGTGTGTGTGCGTGTGTGTTGGAGGTGGTTGTTCTGTTCTTGTGCATGGCAGACTTTGGAAAAAGTTCTGTACTTTTATTATGATGTACTTACATTATTATGATGTGGAATAGGCGGCTGAGGATGTTCCAAAATTCCCAAGCTAATAATCTTTCTGGTGAAGCTAGCAAAGAAAAGTTTGAAATAAGAGCTGCATACACCTGCTCACACCACAGATCCATTCAGTTTTATAACTCAACACACAACTCTGCTTCTCTCCATCTCCCGATGTGTGAACCACCAAATTATTAGAACACGTATAAAGGGACAATAACCCCATTCCTGTGGGTCTGAAACTTTCTAGCCCCTATCCACTTTCTCCCATCGGAACTGTATTTATAGCATAAAAATCTAAGCTTCTACACTTACCTTGATAATTGGTCCCCATGTTGATGGCCCTGGGGCAAATGGAAGGACCATCAATGATCCAAAGATATTCAATTAGTTATAATGTCAGGGGTATTTTATTGTATCCTAATTCACTCAAAATTGATCATGTGGAATACATGGCAGCTACCGATGAACCATAGCTCTTGGGTTGCCTGTGCATACTGACTATAAGAAAGCTTGCTCCGACTTCCTGCTTTTTTAAAAAAATTATTTATTTATTCATGAGAGACAGAGAGAGGCAGAGACAAAGGTAGTGGGAGAAGCAGGTTCCCTGTGGGGAGCCCAATGTGGTACTTGATCCTAGGACCCCGGGATCATGGCCTGAGCCCAAGACAGTCGCTCATCCACTGAGCCACCCGAGTGCCCCCCTCCCACTTCCAGCTTTTAAATGAAAATAAGCACAGTGGTAATCAGTATTACTAGTTAAGAACAACACATGGGAATAACACTGGAATTTTTCCAGTTTATTTTTTAAAAGATTTTATTTATTTAGTCATGAAGACACAGAGAGAGAGGGGCAGAGACATAAGCAGAGGGAGAAGCAGGCTCCATGCAGGGAGTCCGATACAGAACCCAATCCCTGGACTCTGGGATCAGGCCCTGAGCCAAAGGCAAATGCTCAACCACTGAGCCACCCAAGCATCCCAATTTTTTTCCAGTTTTATATTGAGATAGCTCTCTTTATATATGCATGTGTATACAGACAGGTAGACGGATAATTACATATCTATCTGCCTATCCACGTGTATTTGTTATTTAACAACTACTTACTTAGGACTTACTCCAGGCACTATTCTAAGCACTTTGCAAATATTTAACTAATTCAATCACCTGACAGCCCTATGATGTAGGCACTATATTCCAATTTTACTCATGGGACCACTGAGGCATAAGCAGGTCAGTTAACTTGTCCAGGGTCACAGAGCTATTAAGTGGTACGGCTGGGATTTGTTTGGTTTCAGGTACCCCACGTACCAGTAGTTACAAAAATCATGGATTGCAATTATTGAGCACTTTCTACATGCCAGGGATTTAACTTTTTTCTCATTCAATCTTCACAACATACCTACAAGTTGATTATTATCTTCTCTGTTTTGCACAATGGGACTCAAGCTGAGATGCTAGCACATCTTTGATCATACAACTAAAAGGTGATAGAACTGAGATTTACATCTAGGCAATTGGTTGGAAAGGTCTCAATATATTATAATGAAATCCTCATACATATTCATACATTCATATGTATTTTTCGTATATGTATGTGTTTATAGTAAATTCAATATAGATGCATATGAAAAGCGAAAAGACAAGAAGCATCTTCTTTTGTTGTGTTGACCACATTTTGTTCACAGGATTACACCTCTTGTAGAACAGTGTCTTTTCTTACTATTAGCTTAAACACAGAATTATCTGAGCATTTCCCCCAAATAACTTGAAAGTGTTTGAAGAGATGGAAAGTCCTTTTGAACACCAGAGCAATTTGATTCAACTTCTCGTTCTAATTAGAAAAAAAATATATCTGTAGCCAATACATGTTTATTAAAAGAGCATATTTATGAATATCAAGTGGCATCAGCAAAATCAATAACTGAAAGGTCTAACTGGAGATTGAATTTGCAAGTACATTGAACATCTAAGAGAGGAACGACTACTCGATCAGAGTTCATTTATATCCAAGAGCATTGCACCAGCAATAAACTTTAAGTTAATGCTAACAATTTTAATTTGTATCTTTTAATTGTTGAATTCTGAATTGCTTTCCAATTTCCCACAGAGTTTAATGTGTATGCAAATTACACAGCCAAGAAACTCCAGATACAAAAGATAGACTGCATTTTGCAAACATACCATAATTATTGCTTAATTTTTAAAGGGCCTTTCTCTTCGTCAGGGTATTGTTCAATTTCCCGAAACTGAACTGGAGACAACTTTTGGTTAATGATTAGTATAAATCTTGTGATGGGACTTAATTGAATGTTAACTTTGTTGTTCTCACAACTGCAAACTACTCAATTTCCTATTTCTCTGAGGTAGGGTTTCTTGCTCTCTTAGCACAAATAACTCATCTTCTAATAATAGCAGGAAAGAGTTATCAGAACATCCTTTTAATTGTCTGAAAGTTGTGCACACTCATGCAGGCTATTGCAGAAACACAAAAACAGCTCTCACCTCTACTTTAATGTTTCTGATTAGTTCCAATTAGACTTATCAATGATAAGCCCTAGCAAAATAAAATATCACTGAAGAGGAAAGATGATATTCTGTTGTTAACTTTCAAGGTAGGAGATGAATAGATTTAGAGGAAAAAAATTTATATCATATTTAGTATAACATGGCTGCAGCTAAACCAATAGATTGGATGGTTTAGTTGTGATTTACCTATGAAGCATTTGATTTTCAAATGTTCATTGATTGCCTACTAGATTCCAGGAAGTGTCCTAGGTATACAGATTCAGTGTTGAACAATACCTCAATACTTTGCAACACCTGCTGCCATTGTGATCATGAAACCAACAAAATAAATGAGATGCTGGAGATGGTGAGAACTGATTGGAAAGGGGGGACATTGATAAAAAAAAAAAAAAGAATGATTTGGGGTTGAGAGCAGTTGTGGTCAAGTGAGGCATCATGGGAGAGATGATGGCTGAGTTCACAGCGAACAATTGATCCAGGATGAACAAGAGAGAAAGTTGTAGAAAGGTGGGACAATTGCGAAGGCCCAGATGGGAATTAGCTGGGTGTGTTGAAGAACCAAAAGAGGTTTTATTCAGGTTATGTCTTTATGAAAGAATAATGATACTTCTTTTTTAGTGTCTCGAAATGCCGATCCTCTTTCACATTTGGTGTCATTTGCTCTCAGACTGTTCCAATAATGGAGGACAGTTGATGGATGGATACAGGCTGTTTGCACAAAAGACTTAACACATCAGGCTCTGTTGGAAAGTAGGAAGGCCATGAGTTATGGACTCAGTTCTAGAATTACCCCTGAGTTTTCTTTAAGATCCCCACAAATACTAATCTTATGTTTCCCTCTCCATAGTCATCAGTGGACCAAAGTGATGTGCTGATACCTCAGAGAGATAAACTCACTGTCTTTTATTTTTCTTAATGGTGCTTTAATTTTTTTTTTCATTTTTTTTTTGTTTTCTGTTTTTTTTTGTGTGTGTGTATTTTTAATTAGAGTTTGATTTGCCAACATATAGTATCACACCCAGTACTCCTCCCATCAAGGGCCCCCCTCAGTACCCATCACCCAGTCACCCCAACCCCCTGCCCACCTCCCCTTCCGCTACCCCTTGTTCATTTCCCAGAGTTAGGAGTCTCTCACATTCCGTCACCCTCTCTGATATCTGCCACTCATTTTCTCTCCTTTCCCCTATAATCCCTTTCACTATTTTTTATATTCCCTGAATGAATGAGACCATATAATGTTTGACCTTCTCCAATTGACTTGACTTACTTCACTCGGCATAATACCCTCCAGTTCCATCCACGTCGAAGCAAATGGTGGGTATTCGTTGTTTCTAATGGCTGAGTAATATTCCAGTGTATACATAGACCACATCTTCAGTTTTATATTCTTTTGATTATGAAACATTTCAAAGATAAACAAAACTGAGGAGAGCAGTATAATAGCATATACATCCATCACCCAGGTTCACAACTACCAACTCATGGGCAGGGTTGTCTCTGTTATACTTACGCTCCCTCCTTTGGCCCTATGGATAATTTGTAGCAAATTCCAAACATTTCATTATTATTAAATATGTGTGTTCAAACGATAGGACTTTGTAAGGAAAACACCATATTATTACTAACATTATTACGTATTAAAATTAACTAATTCCTTAATATAACCAAATTTTACATATCATATGATTTAAAAATATCTCCATGTATATTAAAAAGATGAAGTATATTTTTAAAAGTGTTTTTTATTTGTTCTTAAAAGTTATGAATATGCAAAGTCTATTCTTGAAAATTAGAAAATATGAATTAAAATTTAAATGACTCATAGACAGAATTAGCCTTTGAGTGCCCTGGATCTTTTTCCGATGCAGAAGAGATTTTTTTTTTCTTTCCTTTCTTTCTTCCTTCCTTTGTCTCTCTCTGTCTCTCTCTTTTTATTTTTTTATTTTTTTATTTTTTGGAGTTAAGAGCAAGGGTTCTGAAATTAGAAAGAAATTGACTCAAATTGTGGCTTCAAACATACTAACCATGTGAGAAATGTCAAGTTATTTAATTCCTTTGAAAAAGATGAGGACTTTTAAGGAAACAAAATTATCATTAACATTATTATTGGGCCTTAAAAATTGTCATTAACTTCTTGATATAGTCAAATATTCTATTCTGTCAACCAGGTAAACTTGAACAGATTTTATATATATAAAAATATATTTTATAAATATAAAAATATATTTATATATTATGTATAGTTTTTAAAGTTTGCTTGTTGATCAGCAATTAGAGTAATATTAATGCATACCAAATTAAAATCAAGTGATGTATCTCTGAAGTCTTGTTGACTGCACTTACATTTATTGCTTTTATGTTTTAACTTTGCAATCTATTTGTTAAGGATATTAGAACATTGTTATCAGAGTCTCCATTATCTGTCTCTGTTCATTACATTCTCTGTCCTCTGTATTTCCTGCAAATCAGTGGTTAAATTCAGAAGTTTGATGAGATTTTGGTTCTTTTTTTTCTTTTTCTTTCTTCTTTTTTTCTTTTTTTAGCACAAACATATCATAAATGTTATTGTGTAACTTCCACTGGCAGGTATGGCACGTATGAATGGCAGTCTTTTCTGGGATTTTTAGTAGCCACTAACAACCATTGTCATCACTTTTTCTTCATTTATTAGATGGAATACTTCTACAGAGAAAAATCTTCTCTTTCTCTCTCTCTTTGCTTACCCTGAGGTTCAGGTCGTATAAGAAATATAGGATACATGGATCTTTCTTTATATTTTCCCATTTTCCAAATGATTGAGTTAGGTGCATGAATCTTCCAGAAGTGAGCAATGATTTTTCTTAAGTTCCATTCTGAAGCCCCGCTGCTGGCCACTGGAAGCTTCTTCCAGCTAGCTCCTTCTTGTCTAAGCAGAGAGCTTCCTTGTTTTTCGAGATGATGAGGCATTTCCAGATCAACTTGTACATTTCCTGTCCCCTACATCCTTGACCTGGACTCGGTCAGTTTTTTTTTGTGGAAGCTTTTCAGAACTAGCTTACTTTGGGAGAGTTAGTGAATATCTGTATTATTATTACTTTTAATCTCTACCTAGTACCCATTACATGTTCTTCTAGTAGGAAGTTTCCTCTTTTCTGAGAAGTTCATTTCCATTTTGTTCTTATGCACAGGATGAGTGTGTAGGTGAGTCCTGAATATTCTGAGTGATTGATAGCCTTGGGCATAAAAATTCATTCAGAGATGGGCTCACAATCCAGGGAGGCTACTCAGAGTCCCACGTAGGGCTTGGCTATTAAACTCTGTGGAGAAATCATCTTTTCTTTATAGGATTGTTAGGCTCAGTACAGGTGAGTCTAGAGTTATCATGTTCGTCCTGTTTCAATATACAGAAACATAGTCTAAGACATTGAGAAAGGAAAAATCTTGATGACATCCCTTGAGGCTCTGGATACAGCTGTGCCTAAAGTCAGTCCTACTTATTTTGGAACTATGCAACCACATGAACCAATGCATTTCTTTTTATTCCCTAAACTATTAGGGTGTTTGTGTATTTACACACTAATGTGTCTTGTCTAATATGAGTGTTTTCTATCTATTTAATAAAAAAACATTTGTAAAGACCTTTTAAAATATTTTAAAATAGCACTAGCTGGCTTAAAATACATTTCTTAAATATCTAATCTACATAAGGAAGGTGTTGTACTTGATGTTATACAATAAAGGAAAATTAACCAGACCGGACTTTCTCTCATCATCTTAGTGCAGTCAGTATGTTAAGACGTGGCTTGAGGTCACAGTAACATAGGCAGAAACTTAGAGAGTCAGCATGAGGGCCCTGGGAAGGGAGAGGAGGCCAATATCCAAAGGGCTTTGAATGCAAAGTAAAGGAGCTCTGATTTGATTCTGTAAACTACAAGTAGATCTTGGAGGGTATTTTTTTTTCCTGCTGTGTTTTGTTTCTCAAAGAAAGGTAATGCAGTCAGCTTGTGCTTTGCAAAGATTAATCCTGCAGGAGCATTGCATAAATTGGGCTTAAAGACAAATGGAGGATGCCACTCAAACCATTTAGGGAGAAGTTTCTGAACCCTTTTTGAATCTTGCTCCTCAGAGATGCATATTTACACATATACTCATATTTTTTGCATAAAATATTAGTGGTTAAAGGACCTCTAAAGTAAAACTAGATATTTCCATGAAACTTTTGCTTAGATATCAACCCAAAGGTTGATACATGTAGCATCGATGGAAGGCCTTTTGATAATCTAATGATTAAAGATAAAGAATATAATTAAGTTAGTATGTGTTAGGAAAAAATGTGATACATATAAAAAATCCTAATTTTATGGTTAGAGTTTCTTGGAATGAGACTAAGGGGCAACACTTTGACCAGATTCTACATGGAAACTGCTAAGACTCACTAATGGTTTTCAGAGGATTAGTTTTTGGTGAAAAGCTTTCAGTAGGTCAATGAAATAGTCATTGGAAGAATTGATTATCAATATATATGTCTTCTTCCCTTTAAAAATATACACCAATTCCCCAGTGTAGAAACCACTTTTGCCTAATATTCAGTAGAACATCTTTTAAAATCTTGTGTGTGTGTGTGTGTGTGTGTGTATGTGTGTGTAATTTAAAATCAGGGAAAAATATACACATGCCTGCAAATTAAAATGACTCAATTCAGATAGCCAGGGCTCTGTTTATGTCTACTAAACACATAAAAATAAGGTGATGTGGCTAAACCACCACAAGATCTGATCAGATTTCACAACCAGTAGAATTTATTGCCCTGGTATAGGTACCTGAGACTGGATATGACCTAGTCTCATAGGGTCAGCAACCTGATGGGTCAGTGCTCCATG
This sequence comes from Canis lupus dingo, assembly GCF_003254725.2. Taxonomy (NCBI): domain Eukaryota; kingdom Metazoa; phylum Chordata; class Mammalia; order Carnivora; family Canidae; genus Canis; species Canis lupus. Next base: position 34,748,216 of record NC_064248.1, on the reverse strand, counting down.
AGAGACCATCTTTTTGTAACAAATACATTCTAAATGCATTTCTGAGATTTATTAATACAGTGAATCTCCATTTAATAAGTTGAATTTAGAAAGTGTTTTCCTGGGAGGCTCCAGTACTTGTATTCCACTGCCCAACCAGCTTCCCTGTGTAGGGAAAGTACATAAGAAGCCATGTTACACTGAGAAAAACGTGTGACGAGCTGGCATACATGAAAGGGGAAGTTGCTATAAGACATAGAACCTTGGTTGAACCAGTTAAGACAACCTAATCCATCTGTTTCTACAAGTACACAGGCCATCTGTCAGAACCTATTGGGATAGGACAGCTTGAATCCTTGAGCAAAGGCATATCTTATCTTCTGTCATGTGTAGAAAATAAGTTAGTAGTAGGTGAGTGGTAATAAATAGCCTTTCCCTTATGCTTTCAGAGAATTTAATGATTCTTTGCTTATGTTCTAGTCTCCTTCTTCCTTTGTAATGAGAGTCTCCTTGTTTGCTAAAGACCATGTTGACCTGTGTGACAGAGGATGGAGAGAGAAGGAAGAAGAGAAAAAAGAGATAAAAGTTATGGAGCTTTTCATGAATTTTTATAAGGGAAGGCATTTGGTAATTGACAGGGGTGCTGGTTTTTCTATGCAGTATTCTCTAACACAATAGTAATTTTTAAAAGTTATTGGTTTTATTGAGTGTTTACTCCATTCTAGGTACTGTGATAAATGCTTTAGATTTATTGTCTTGAGAAATAGAAGAATAGCCCCAGCCTTGGTGTTGGTAGGAGGCAGCCTGACACTCACAGGCAGCCCTTAATTTTCCTTTAAACAGAAACAACCTCACAAAATGTGAACATCAGATAAGGCTACCCCATGATCTTGAATGGGTCAAGACAAAACAAGACCACTCTGAACTCAGTCAAAAACATAAACCTTTCCTAAACCACAAGAATGACCAGTCATCTCCCAGTTCTGGCTAATATGAGTGACTGCTTTAGCTTTACCAACAATAGTTTTAGTTTCACTATATTCTTTCTTCTAGGTAAGATTTATTAAAATTTCCAATAATAAAATTGTTCTACTTGCTGCTGGTATCCAGTGCAGAGGAAAGCACTGATTCCTCAAACCCTCCGCCAAGAGCATCTAACACAAGCCCAAATCCTATGTGAAATCATCCCTGACACCATCTTATTGAGACATCCCATGGCTCCTCATGGTGTACATTTTCCTTCATTGCAACAGATAATAAACCCAACTTTTCGTGTACAGGTGTGATTTGATTATCTTTGGCTGGAAAGCACAGGCAATCTCCCTCTCTCTCGCTCTTTCCTTTTTAATAGTTGAAATCTACAAAGCAGGGTGATACTTAATCTGGTTAAGTCATTTGTCCAAAGGCACACAGTAAGTGGTAGACCGCCATTCTGTCTGGAGAGTCTCTATCTATCATTTCAAACTGCCTTCCCATATGGAACTTTTCTTTTATGTGTTTCCATAGCATTATGTTTTCTATTGCTGCCATAGAAAACTACCATAAAGTTAGCAGCTTAACATAACAAACTTATTATCTCACAGCTCCCTAGGTCAGAAGACCAAAGTTGGCTCAACTGGTTTCTATGTTGGAGGTTTCACAATGCCCAAGTTAAGATGTTGACTGGAGGGGCTCTTGTCAGGAGGTCTGGAAAGAATCCACGTCCAGGCTTATTCAGGAGATTGGCAGGATGTAGTTGCTTGCAGCTATGAGACTAAGGTCACCATTTCCTTGCAAGGCATAAGCTTCGGACTCTCTTTAGGTCCTAAAGACCTCTTTGGTCCTTGCACATGGGCCCCTCCATCTCAAAGCCATCAAGGGTATGAGCCATTTTCATAATTGGAAACTCATTGACTTTCTTTTCTGCCGCATTTCTCCCACTCTAGCTGGGGCAAGTCCATTGCTTTTAATGGCTCATGTGATTAGATTGCACCTTCCTCCAAATCCAGAATAATATCTCCATTTTTTAGGTCCACAATCTCAGTTATATCTACAAAATCTGATTTGTCATGTAATGTACCATATTTGCAGTTTGGAGGTGGTGGTTAGAGCATGGATGTCTTTGAGAGTGCCATTATTCTGACTGTCACACATAGCTATCACACTCCCATGCTCCAGCCACTTTCTGATGAATTTAGCCAGCCTTTCAATATAGTAGCACGTTTCTATTCTCTCTTGTTTGGAAGCTCTTCTCTTGATGTGACTTTGCGTAATTTCTACTCTCACTTTCTTGGCGACATAGGGTAAACTACCAAGAAGATCATCTCTTTCCCTATATCTAGGTATTTAGGAATTATGATGGAGAGGTGGGGCTGCTGCCCCTGTGGACTGCCTATTCTTACCATAGATCTTGTTCATTTAGGAAGCCTACCAAGAGACACTTAAGAATTAGAAAGTATAAGCATGGGAGGAGGCACATCTCCATGTGATATCAGGATGGCAAGCCAGGGCCTCCTAATACAGGTAGGTGCCCAGAGAAGCATAGGAAATGGCAGGAAATCTCAGGAATGATAGCAAAGGAACCATTTATAATCCTGGGCTTTTGTGTCTCTTTCTTAAATGAGGATTAGCTACATTCAGCTAATAGCAAACGTGTCATCCAATTCTTAGCCACACCTGTAGCTATCATGCTTCCTTGTCTTGTGCAGAAGGCTTTCCTGAAAACAGTCCATCCACTACAACATGAGATGAACTATTACCAGAGAACATTTGTTTGCATGCCCTATATTTTTTTAGTTCTCTTTGCTCTGAGGATGGTATCTTTGGTCGGCTTTTGTAGGACCTGAATGGGCATCCTAAAATTTTAGAAAGTAAAGTTCAGTTAACATAGTAATAATTCAAGAGATTGCCAGCTGTACAAATGAAGGAGAGAAAGGAAAGGAAAAGAAAGGAAATGGGAGGGAAAGGAAAGAAGGAAGGAAGGAAGGAAGGAAGGGAGGAAGGAAGGCCTTTCCTTTCTCTTTTTTTCTTTCTCTTTTTCTTTTTCCTTTTCTTTTTCTCTTTTCCCCTTTTTCCTTTTCCCTTTCTCTTCTCCTTCCTTCCCTCCTTCCTTCTTTCCTTCCTTCCTTCCTTCCTTCCTTCCTTCCTTCCTTCCTTCCTTCCTTCCTTTTCCCCCACACCTGTGTAATTTGAAAACAGTGCGTCTGACAGCCTGATGGGATCAGGGGCATCATAAAATGAGAAAACCTCTTGCCACAGTGACAAATCCACAGGCCTTGCGAGAAACCCTGCAGATCACTAGCACATAGCCATAAGAATATATTGACTGTGGCCCAAGCTCATGAGAAGATTGATCAATCCCGCAGACTTGCATTAATTGTGGAATGGAAAGGACGATGCGATCAATGATAGGGATGGTAGTGCTGCAGTAACGATGCCACATCTAGCTAATCCAATAATGGAGAAGCTGATGTATAGCATATTGGAATTCTACTGTCTGGGCACTTGTCACCATAAAAAATATCCCGCAATTATGGGGAAAAATTGAGCAGGCAGCAGTTGAGCCAACCTAATCAGCCTGATGCCACAGTAGTTCTCCTGATTAAACACTAAATTAAGTGGCACTCAGCTCTGTAACCTGCCTGCATTATGAAAAATAATCCTAGAGCTAATGTGAAAAGTTTGTATTTTAATCAAAGCAAACTATGAATATTAAAATATTCCTGGGCTATTTTGGTGTCGTTTAGCTGTGAACATGTTTAACAATTTATAAATGGATCTTTTGCCATTGGCTACAAGGAATAAGGGCCCCGCGCTATATTGGGAGGTAAGGCTTCCTGTGCTAAAAATCAATTAGACTTGATACAAGCTCAGAGAACTCTTAAGGAAAAAAAAAAAAAAAAAAGAATGCATTCAAGAGGCCCTAGGAGAATTCAAATTTAGTTAACTTCTATAACGGTTTGCCTAAGGGCATCAACTCTATTCTTTGCTGAGAAGCACGTGATCATTCCAGGAGGGTTGAGGCTTAATAAGCTGTGGATACTACAAGGACCCCTCACACGCATGCGTCATTATTAAGTCCCGCAGCACAAACCCACTGACAATGTAGGACTGCATGGCAAATTCTCCAGGACTAGGATAAAACTGCTTTTCATGGGCATTTGGAGAATGCACAAGAAAGAACTTGCATTATTTTCATCAAGCCTACATCCTGGTTGGACTAGATCCTTGCCCGAGAGCACACATGGAGGACACTCCTTATTATATGCTTTTCCAGAAGGGAACACTCAGAGAGAGTTGACAGGGCCCATTAACATCCCTGCAGCCTAGTGACTGGAAGCTTGATGGTCAATGAGGGAAATAAATGTTATACCAGAGTGGTGACACCTGTTTGCCTAGAACTTCCTTTCTTGATCAGAAGACACCGTGTTAATAGAGTCCTCCCATCACAGTGAGTCAGAGCAGGGCAGTGGGCAAGATGAGTAATCAACTTCCTTTAGCTATTCTTTTGCTATTATATTTTGTTGTATGTGTTTGTTTGTTTGTTTTTAATTTCAAGTCAATTTGTATGCTTTTAATTTAAAGCACATTTTTTTTTTCTTTGAGTGGGAAAGACTTACTGGAAGAAGGGGGACTTTCAGATTGTGACTGTATGGTTGAAAAGTCAAAATTTGTACAACAATTTGGATTTATTTTATTTATTAACAGTCACTCAGGTAGCCCTCATTCCATGCAGGCCTGGTTCTAAGGGCTTCTGTAATATTAACACATTTAATTCTTTGAATGATTTTATGAGGTTGTGAGATGCTGTCTTTTTTTTTTTTTTTTCCTGTTTGGAGAGGGAAAAGGCAAAGCCCAAAGAGCTTAAAGAACTTGGCAAAGTATCATAGATTTTAAATGGCAGATTGGGCTTTGAATCCAGGCGGACCCTTTTCTGCTGTGTCTACTTGTAATGGGTTAGCTCTTCCAAGGCATTGTTGGGTCAGTGATGTCAGTCATGGGAAATGGAACGGGGTAAGGTGCTGTCAGAAAGTATTAGCTCCAGCTATCCTGTGTGTTCTTCTGACTCCTCTCCCACTGCCATCCCATTCTCCAGGTATGCCTTTCATGTGTCCTCTGATGCTGTCTTTTTCTAAGTAGATCTTGAAATGATGATCTGAGTCATTGAATCTGGATAGTGCTCTCAGCACTCAGTGGTGGTCAGTAACTGATAGTGATCATAGCATCATCCTAAGATTATTCTAGATTTTCAACTGGCTGAACACTGGAGCTGCTTCTCAATGGGGACACCATTTTTCTGGCTCAGAACCCACCTCTTTTCTTCTGGAGGTCTGAATGATCTGGTCTGACATGGAATGTCTGACCCAGATTAGACGGATCAGATCATCACTGAATGCTGAGAGCACTAGTAGGAGCTTTTGTTCTACTTTCATACTTAACTCTTCCATAACCCTGCAAGACAAAAAAAAAAAAAGCCCCAATTTTAAGGATAAAAGATGTGAGGCTGAGAGACTGAGTGCCTAGTAGATGAGATCACATAATCATTATTGACAGGCAGACCTGGGACTGAAACTTAGATCTGTTTCACAAAACACAGCTCCTCTCCACCCACCAGGTGATGTCTGGGGTCATGTGGGCATATCAGAAGGTCAGTAGCCTTCAGTGCCTCATGACATGGAAAGTTACTTCTCCTTCATTTCCCAAGCTCCATTAGCAAGAGCTGCCTGGAGAGACAGTAAGTGGAATAAGGACTTTGGAATGACATGTGTCTGCCCCCTTCCTTTCTCTCTGACAGTATGATCCCTAAATACTGAAGAAGTGCACAGGGCTTATGTTCCAGAAAAAAATATGATCTAACAGACCATTCTTCATAATGGACAATTCATTTTAAGCTGGCTCTTCAAATAAGAAAATCTAGAGTGCTTTGCTTTTTAATTGTTGGGAAGCTATGCACACATTGTAGAAATTCTGGGTTTTATTTCATGTTTTAACTAATCCTTGTGTAGACTAACAAGCTGCAGTAACCATTCCTTTACATTTTAGGAAATAATCTTTCCTGATTCTCTGCTCCCCCTTCCGATTACACTAGTTTTTTTAAGACAGAAACTCAACCCCTAACATGAAAAAAATCTTCTTGAAACAGTGGCATTGGGGCAGCCCCATTGGCTCAGCAGTTTAACGCCGCTTTCAGCCCAGGGCATGATCCTGGAGACCTGGGATCAAGTCCCACATCAGGCTCCTAGCATGGAGCTTGCTTCTCCCTCTGCCTGTGTCTCTGCCTCTCTCTCTCTCTCTCTCTCTGTCTCTCATGAATAAATAAATAAAATCTTAAAAAAAAAAAGAAACAGTGGCATTTCCTTTCGAGGAAGAGAATCATAATATGCATCCATCTGTAGAGAACTGTGACTAATGTTTTTCATGTGCTCCAGCCTATGAAGCCTGGGACAGCTCCTCCTTTGGACCTTTCCACTTAGTGCTGTGACTCCACAGAAGTACGCTAGCACCTACCATTTTCTCTTCACTTCCAGTCTTCGGGCTATTATATTTATGAGTCACAGAAACCAAACTCAAACCAGCTCAAGCACCAAAAGAAATATGGTATGAACTAAACATAGTGATTTGGCTCTTCTTCAAGGAAGTTCTGATGCCACCAGGACACTCTTACTCATTGCTCCTCTGTGTCCTCTAATGTGTTTGCTTTCTTTTCTCTTTTTGTCCAGTAGTATTCCCAGTCCGTAAGGTAACAAATGGTTGTGCAAATCTCCCAAATCACAAAAATTACATTCCACCATGCAAGAGAATTCAAAAGAATGATTTATCATTTTATCTTTTCTCAATCAAAAGACAAGTTAACAATGGAAGCTTCCAATTAGTTCAGCATGCATCGACTGTTCAGTTAGGTGTGGCTTAGTATACCTTATAGAAACAGAGTTGTTTCCATTGCAAGCACGTGGCTAAAGGTAAAGGGACAATTCCTTGGAAAGATGTTCTCAACATCTACTATAAGACACATCTTATTGGTCCAGACTTATTTCCCCCAAAAGAATCAGTGGTTGAAAACTGATGAGTGGCTGTAATCCTGTCTCCCTGTATTGAAAAGGTAGGAGAGAAGTTGACCTTCTCCTAGCTTTGATGCATATAGAACTCCACCCATTCTCAATAATTGCTGGATTGCGATTGCATTTCTTGGGGATCCACTATGTGATGGGGTCTGAGTGGAACATGGCAGATGTATAACTTTCTAGAGAGTTAGTGCTTTCTCCCAGATATCAAATATACTTTAGAATTCATTTATATATCAATATAATTCACTTTATGAATGAACATAAAGTAGAGGAATTGACTTGTGTGAACTGCACAAAGTGTAGGAAGGGGCACAGACTTTGTAATGTCAGCTCTGAGACTCACTGGTTCAGTATTTTATCTGAAAGTCTATATACTAATAGTTTCTCTCACACAGTGCTGTTGAGAGAATTAAATGAAGTAAGGTATGTTAAGAACTTAACCCAGTGTTTTGCTCATAGTATGTGTGCAATAAACAAAAGCCAGTCTCTCTCAATTGAAGGTGATCCTGTCCCACCTGGAGAACATGTGGCAATATCTGGAGACATTTTTGACTCTCAGACAACTGGGAGGAGATGCTCTTGGCATATAGTGGGTAGAGTCAATTGATGTTGCTGAACATCCTGCACTGTACAGGGCAGCTCCCAAGAACAAAGAATCATCTTGCTCAAAATGTCAATAGTGCCAAGCTTGAGAAACCCTGATGCAATCTATTATTGCAACATCATTATTGATGTTATATTTCTTGGAATCAGAGAGGAAAGAGGATGATCTTAACAAAATCCTATATTTTCTATCCCCTACATTGAGGTTCTTTTTTAAAAGAAGGAAGGAGACTATTTCAGGGAACTCCAGAGGCAATTAGGCAACAGTTTTCACTCAGTAGAGTAAAAACAAATACATAATATAATCGAAGTGGCAAATCTGTTAGGAGAATAAATTAAAAAAGAACTGTCCAAAGTTCTGAAACTTTGGCTAGCAAACCAAATCTGTTCAAAATGATGTGTAGGCTGAAGTCTAAATTGAACAACGATCTTTGAAAAAAATGCATCAAAAGCTGTGGGAAATAGATTCTGGTTTATATTTCCAGGCTTTCAAGGTGGTGGAAATTGTATCTAGGCAAGGAAGAGTGGATAATAGACTAAAGAGTAAATTCTTTCCCAGGCTGGAAGCTTCATGAAAACAGGAATTGTAATTGTAAAAAATCAAAAACAAAACCAAGAAATGTATTATCTTTTTTTGAGCCCCAGTTTTTTTGGGGGTAGAACTTTATTTTTTTATTTTATTGTGGTAAAAAACATGAAATCTACCTTATTAACAAATTATTACATGTACAATGCCTTATTATTGATTATCAGTACAGTGTTATAGAGCAGATCACTAGAGCTTATTCATTTTACTTAACTGAAACTTTATTCTCACTGATTAATAATGCTTTATTTCCTCCTCCCTCCCAGCCACTGGCAACCACCTTTGTACTCTCTATTCCTCTGAATTTGACTATTTTATATACCTCCTACAAGTGGAATTTGTGGTGTTTGTCCCTTTGTGACTTATTTCACTTAACATCATGTCCTCAAGGTTCATTTCCGTTGTCCCGCATTGCAGAATTTCATTTCTCAAAGCTGAATAGTTCCTCATGTATGTATATACCACTTTTTGTTTTATCATTTCTCGGTATCTTCAAGGTATGGTGGGTTCTGGAGTAGAGTAAATAGTGAATGTTCTTTTTTTCCCTCTCCCCTTGTCTACTCTCGGTGGTCTGGCTTTGTCATGGTAATAGTAAGGAGCTGCATCATGTCGCAGTTATATTTAAAGATATTCACGTGTATCTTCTAATATCATCTTCATGATCAGATAGCATTGTGAAGGCATTATATCATTCTAGAAGAGGACACTGAGACTATGAGTGAGTATCTGGTCTGGGGTTGGAAACCAGGATCTCCTCCTTTCCTTCCTGAGATTGTTCTAGACTACAGAGTAGATCTGGAGCCTGGCTTCCCAGCCCTGGTTGGGCATCAGAATCACTTTACAGAGTTGGTGAAAGCACAGAGACCTAAGCCCTATTCTAGACCTATGGGATCAGAACCTACTGGCATATAGGTCCTGTAGGGAACAGGAGGTTTTGGTAAATAACTTTTAGACTGGGAAGAAGAACAACATTCTCCTCTTCCTGTATCAAACATAATCTTAATTTTCAGGGCTGCTTTGGATAGAGGAGAGTTAAAATATTTTGAGTTTCTGGCTAGCTTAAGAGCCAGTGAGACACTCATTTGTGATTCATCTCCTCTTGTTAAAGAGATTCTTTTAAGTAAACAAGGAAGTATGATCATATTTGACATTTTCCTTGATGATTGGGAAAATGGAAAGAATTCACTACTCCATCGCCTACTCCATCCCATTCCATTCTATTCCCAGTGACTCATTTTCTTGCCATTTTCTTGTTTAGAGAGGGAAGCATATATCATTCCATAGTGAGGAATCATGAACATCAAATGCTTTCAAGTAAGGAAACTGTTTCAGAGAAACAAAAATCTCTGTGAAGGGGAAAGACCCAGTTGTTAGTCCATCATTGTCATTTTTTTTTTTTTTTTGGTCTGATATGCAACACCAGTGCTTAGCCCCATTCGGTTACAAGATTTTCTTCTTGCTCACAAGGAAGACCACGCTCCCCAGCCCCCCCACCCCAAACGCAGTTAAGTGCACCTGTGAAACTAGTTCTGGCCAGTGGGTTGTGTGTCACTTCTGAGACAGAGCACAATGAATAGATGGAAGGTCTGCAAGCACTGTCCTCTGCCACGGTGACTCCTAAGTCCCATGTTGGGAGGCTGGTGTCCCCATTTGCTTGGGTCCTTGAGTAATTATGTGGAATAGAACCTGCCTCACCCCCAGATCTATCTCAGGCTTGTAGCAAATGTGAGAAATGTCCTTCTGCTGTATTAAGTCACTGAGGATTGGGAGTTCAAGTATTACCATCCTATAAACTAGCCGATACACTTGAGTTTTAGAGAATGGCGATACGATATATATATTTCTTCAAATCCTGGCCTTGAATTGTACCAATGGACTTTAAGTCTGGGCTCACGTTTGACACCAGTCTTTGGACTTAACCTAAGTCACTTAATGGCTCTGGTAACAGTGAAGGTGGATATTTATTCAACATGTCTGTGTGCCAAGTGCTGTACACACAGTCTTGTGGGCATCATCTCACCTAATCCTTCCAGATGCTCTTTCACTTGGGTAGATAGTTATCACTTGGGGGGTCTAAAAATGGGCCTGACACAGGAAGCAGAACTAGAAAGTGTGGAGATACTGGACTCGAACCCGGTCTGACCGATGCCTGTGACCGTTTTGCTTGCTGGCAGATTGGAGTTGATTAAAATACCTACCTCACTGGGTGAGTTTTAGGATTCTACGAGCAGCCTATGTGACTGGATGCCTAGTAGGTGAGGTTATTTGTTATTTGGGTTCTGCCGGCATTTGTTAGAGACAACTTGAGTCCTCATTTACCAACCTTGAGATCCCTGACTTGTTTTCTTTTTTTTCTTTTCTTTTCTTTTTCCAAGTGGTAAATGTTTCATCATTATTTTTGTCTCCTATTCGAGTTGACCCACTCTGTGTCATGACATTTGGCTTCATCCTTCAGCCTCTCTCTCTCTCTCTCTTTTTCTCTCTCTTCTTTTATGGTTCCATGTTGCTGTGAGCAGAACTCATTTTTCAAAAGACAGATGGTGGCAACCCTGTTCTCTCTAAATAAAAAAGCAAAACAGCTGTTAAGGTGCAAACAGAGTTGCGGCCAGCAAATTGTATCTGCTTCAAGTGTTGGCGAAGTTTCCCTGTAGGGAAGAGGAGCTATCTAAACAAAATGTGCAGTCTCGGCTGGGCTCTGCCAAGGCCCAAGTATAGAATGATGGCAAATAATGGAAATTTATAGCATGCTATAGATCCGGCACCTTTCTATCTTGGCGGGTGCATATTTAAATGCAGTGCTAACGGAGCTGAAATTTATTGCTCTCTGATAACGATAAAATGCCATCAGAGAATGAGATAAATCTTGGCCCCAAATCTTAGAATGCAGCGCACACACTCACACACACACACATGCTTGTAAAATACAGCCAGATACTGCTAACTCAGGAGTCTGAGTTCAGAAGAAGCCAATGGAACAGGGAAAGTAAAGGACGTGTTTTATAGACGACTGCAAATTGTTGTTTTCATGAGGCTGGGGTCAAGGTACATTGTGGCCTCGGGTTGAAATGAGTGTTGCTTTGTCTCCTGGCTGATATATACTTGACCTTGGCCAGGAAAGCTTTTTGCTTTTCCAGATGCTCAATAGCATTCTCTTCACCTTTTCACAGCCTTGGGGACAGGACGACTTCCAAACAAATACTGATGAATTGTAACCCTCTGGATGAAGAATATCATCTTCTTTTTTTATATATATATAATGTATTTTCTTATTTATTTTCTTATTTATCTATTTCAAAAGAATTGGCGTGCCAGGGGCTTTGTAAGAAGACAGTGAGACAAGGAACAAATCTGTCAAAATTCCATGTTTGCAAATTGCTCGTGACGTGTAAATTAGGTGTGCACCCCTCCTCTTCCAGGAGGCTTTAGCATTAAGAGAATGAACATTTACAAAGTACCAACCAGGAGAGTGTCACTCATATCCGACAGCCGGCCTGCATGGCACCTACCCATCTCTAACTTTGGGATATCTAGGGTTCATGAAGTGAGGCCCACCTGACAATCTGCCATAACCTCTTGCCAAATTTCTATGAGCCCTACTTTGGTGGATCGTTTCAGATCAGCAGCTGCCGCAAGGTGGGAGGATCTTTCTCCTGGCCCTCATTCTAGATGTTTCCTTGACTGCTTCTAACACAAGGGGATTTCTGATATCTCAGGTGAGATCTTTGACCCTCAGTGAGAACCATAAGCCCCAGGGATTGCTTTAGGTCAATCCCCACTAGAGTCATCTGTCTGGACACTTTTTTTGAGGATTAATTGTGTGTGTGTGTGTATGTGTGTGTGCATGACTGTAGTTTTAACTGGTCTTGTTTTGGAGACATAGACAATGTCTCTAAATTAAAACCCACTCTTGTTCAGAGCTAGAAAGGATGCCCTCGGTTCGCTGGGGTTTTATAAGTGTCTGTGTGTTTTGGGGGGCAGTGAGCATGGCGTGAAGACTGAGAGGTAATGGTATCTGCTGAGCTCGAAAACCACACACATTCTCTAAGGAGGGAGTGCTCCTGGGATTTCTTCATATACCTGGTGATATTTTATGGGGAACTGTGATTTTAAACTTTTCCTCTTCCCTTAGAGGCCTTTCCATGTTCTATATTGAAGGAAACTACGATATAATTGGATGCATTTACCCCATTTAGTTTTGTTGTTGCTTGAGGAAGAAAAAGGTTGATTTGGGAGATTTTGATGCTTGGGATGAAAAGGGACCTAAGATTTCATACAAAATGAATTATTTGGAGCTTTGAACTGAGTTTTGTGGAACTCATGAAAGTGTGTGTATGTATGTGTGTGTGTGAGAGAGAGAGAGAGAGAGAGAGAAAGAGAGAAAGATTGAGAAAAATCATGCTATTTTTTGGATTTTTTAAAAAAGGTTTCATAGCTTTTATGAGGTTCTCAGCATCAGCCTTGTCCGTGACCCTGACTCATGGTCCTCTTGCTCCTGTGATATGTGCTGTGAGATTCAGATCCTGCACAGAGCTGTGATCCTAGCCTCCTCATTTCTGGGAAGGGCCTGACTTGGGCCAAAGAGGAAGTGGATCTTATATGAAGTGGGGATGCTCAGTCCCTAACACTGCATCTTTATGGGCTTTGCCCACCGGGCTAAGCTCACAAAGGAGAAGTCTCGCATCTTACTCCCCAGGGATCCTGCACCACTTGGGTCCACCCAGCTGCAACAACCTCCACCTCCCGATCTGTGGTCCAGCACTACCAGCCTTCTCTCCATTGTCCCAAATCAGCCCTGCTCTCTCTCACCTCCCAGCCTTCATGTGTTTTGTTCTCTCCACATGGGGCAGTCTGTCCTTTCCTTGGCTAACACCTTCTCTTCTTTCTTGCCTCTGGTGAAATGCTACGTCTTTTGGGAAGCCCCCTAACAGTGCCTTCTAGACTGGGTTACGTGCACCTCCAACATCTTCCCTGGCATCCCCACTCCTGCCGAAGCATGATAACACATTGTGATTCCTTAGGCCAGGGATGTATACATAGAAACTTGCTGTATTGTTTATAACTCTCCTGAAAATCTAAACTTATTTCAAAACCAAAGAATATAATAAAAAAGAAAAAAAAAAGAAAACAAAAGAAAGAAAAGAGGATGTGGGAAGATGTATCTGTGTTTTACCAAAGCAAACTGAAGACCAGAAATATCAACAAAAGAGTGAACAAGGAGAAAAGGGAATGAAAGAGTATTGCCTTTGTGATCGCATTACAAAAGGAAGAGGCAGAGGAGGAGGAAAACATAGCCATAGCTCTATGAAGTCTCTCCCTTCCTACCTCCATCATTACTGTACCTCAGTACCTGGTGTTGTTAGCATTTAATAATATTTGTGGAATAAATGAATAAACAGATGCATAAAGAGGCATCAGAACCTTATTTTAGCCCAGTTGACTGCCAACTGAATCATTCTTGTTTCCCGGCATGTAATGCTTTGGCTCCTGTGTCTCTCAGTTACCAACTGGGTAAACCGCTTTGGTTTAGCTTTTGCTTTGAATTTCACTCTAAAGTGTCCCTGGCTAAGGCCACAAAGCCTTGTACAGGCCACTGGGGCCTCCTCCTCATCAGCCAGCACTGGTAAGTGACTTTCCCAGAGGCTGACCAGCTTCAGAATGTCACCCACATGGGGAGGAAAGGGTGGGAAGAAATGAGCTGGTGAAAGACATGAAGAAGTGAATGAGTGCAAATAAACTGAAGTGCTTGCCTCTCCCGTCTTGCCATTTTCCCTCTGTACTTAGGCTCCCTTAGCATATTGGCTTGGCCACTCAGTAGCACTGAGCGAAACAGAAGAAAATATCTACCGCTTTGTCATACTGGGTGAAAACAAATGACCACAATTGGCATGACAGTGTTTTGACCTGTGATAGAGCCTGATGGGTCATACCATGGTTCATCATGTGAATGGATGATGATTTTAATCACAGGTGCAGCCTCGATAAAAATGATAAATACGGTGATAGCTACTATTTTTAAAAACATTTGAACATTGCAAGCATGTGCTAAGTGTCTCCATATTTGTAATAGACATAAATACATGTAAAATTGCCATTTTATTTTTTTTTATTTTTTACTTTTTTTTTTAAATCGCCATTTTAAATTGTACATGTGCTCCTTTGTGATATCATTACCCTTATCTTTAAAAACATTAAGTGGGAGGGAGTTTAAATGAAGTTGAGTGCTGCAAGTTAAGTAGTCTGGTGGCTAGAAAGTGGCGAAGAGGAGATCCAAACTCAGCTCTTTCAAACCCCAGAGCCTGGGCTAAGGAGGGTGTGGGGTGCTTCGGAAATATGGCCCCCACTTGCTTTATTGCCAGAACAACATTGTGGTTTGGAAGAGAGCTCCCTGGGGTCTGGCCATGCACGTGTTTGTGTAGTTGTAGGGATAAGAAAGGAGATGCGTGGATGGAAGCCCAGAAGGAGGCTCCCTGCCCGGCTGCTCTGGGCCTGCCAAGGTCTCCCTGCCAGAGGGTGCCCAGGGGACTCCAGACGACTCCTCCCTCTGACATCGATGCTGGCTGGGCCCCTCAGGACACCCATGGGAGCCTTCCCTGAAGGCTTGAATAGGCTGGTGGTAGTTCAAAGTATGCCTCAGAAATCCAGGGTTGCTTCCTGAGGGGTCTGAAGACCTTCTGGGATCTTGTGGCCACATCTGAGCCTGATTCTTTCACTTTAAACACCCGGCCCCCCTTATTTTTTGGCTTATCTACACAGGCAACGTTACCTGTTCACCACGGTATGTACCAAACCTCCTGTAAATAATAAAAATAACACTACATAAAATAATGTAATAATAGCATCTTTGGTTATATTAACATATGTTTGAATTTTTTTCATATGTTTGAATATTATATCTAGATAGTAACTATATATACATTGTGCATCTATATTACATGTTTACTCTCTCTATGTTTCCTAATTCTTGAAGATGAGTAATACTATTATCTCCATTCTAAAGATAAGCAAACAGAAGCCAGAGAGATGAAATAACTTGCCTAAGGTCATATTCCTCAAAGGAGCAGAGGCAGTTTTCAAACTCGGCCCTGCCCGACCCCAGACGCATCCTCACTTCAGCACGTCACCCCTCTTGCTCTGAGCTCGTGAGGTTCATGGAAATATTGCTCTTCTTTTTCTTTCTCCATAGCTCAGATGCCCCATCGGGCAGAGATTATGCTTTACTCATTAGAACCCCAGTGAAGCCCCTGGTATAAAATTCAACTAATATTTATTGGACATCTGTGGTGAGCCAGGCACTACCGTGGGTTCCAGATGGGGCCATACTCCCCATACAGCTGACATTTAGAAGAGAGTAGAAAGCAAATATAGTCAAGTGGGCACAATGAGAAAATGAATATTTACCACATACTCACTATGTGCTGACCACTTTCTCAGTGTTCTTTGCGTGTGAGTTCACTTAATTCACGAGATAGGTGCAGTTCTCATCACTTCTGTTTTATATCCAAGGAAACAGAAGGGTAGAGAAGTTGAAGAACTGGCTCCAGAGTTCACACGGCTAGAAAGTTGCAGAAGTGGGGCTTGAGCCCCACCCTCTGGGTCTTGGGTATTTACTCCCAGCACGATAGAAATGCAACTAGGACATGGGGCAACATGGGCCGTGCAGCACTCTTGCAGAAGGTAGTATTTCATCTGAGACATGAAAAAGAAGGGGGGATGCCACTTAAGAAGTATGAGTAAGAGAAATCTAAGGTAAGAGACCAGCCTGTGCAAAGGCACTGTGGTGGGGAGAGATCTTGACAATTCAAAGGAAAAAAATGCACAATGGGAAGCTGCAGGAGGAGGAGGGGCTAATGATCTTCAGGAGAAGAATGGGAGGTTACTAGGTCACAGACAGAGACTTCTTGATGCTAAAGGAATGCAGATCTATTTTTTGTCCATATTTCCATATATAATCTTTAGAAACTACATTATTTTTTCATGCTTTCCTTCATGTATGCATGGATATGAGGCAACCAAAATGGAACCCGGATAATGATGCTCAGCGTGGATATGCCCCCAGCAGGGACACACACAGGGACACCTCTGACTGGGTTATCTTCCTTCTCCTAGATCAGAGATGGATGTTACTTGCTCTCTAGTGACACTTGTGTACAAAGTGAACACAGTAGGCATCACTTACCGATCACTGTATGATCCCACTTAACTCAAGTAGAGCCTCAGAATCCTTCTCAACACAATATAGTAGGCTGACATTTTTAATTATCCAGAGACTAAAGGGAGTTAACAAGTAAGACGGATTCCTTCCGAAGGCTGTGGGGGTGATATCTGCCATCATCTCGGGGGGTGTTTAGAACAAGCAACCACTTAAGTTTCTTTCTTTTTTTTTATTTTTATTTTTCCACTTAAGTTTCTATATCTTCATGATAATCATATCTTGGAGAAAGCTTTAGGAAGAGGATCATAAAACCAGGCATTCCCTAACAGCGGGTTATGGCATGACTTGCTAAGAATGTGCTCCTAATGCATTTTAATGACATGCTTTATAATATCTTATTAAAGATTGTAAGAGCATCTAATAATCATTTAATAAATATTAATGAAGCATTTACAAATTGCACCTTAATTTACAGCACTGGCACTTGTATACTGCCCCGGATATTAACACATGGGGGCATGGTGGCTTCAGCAGAGGCTGCCATGGAGAGCCTAGTTCTGTGACATTGGACCATCCGGCTACCATAAGTGATTTTTAAAAATAATAATTCTTGGAGAGCAGTTCAGTGCAATGAAGCTTGATACCCAAAGCAGTTTAGCAATTATTATTCTGTTTGGGGAACATTAAAACATAATCTACCATGAATTTATAATCCATAGCGTTTCTCTCATGCACTTTTTTTAAATAATAGGCAATAATTATAGGTCCTCACGCAAAAACTCCTGTAGATGTTGGACAGTGCCCAGCCCTCCCTTGTTGTGAAGACTTAGAGGCAGTACGTCCAGGATTGAAAAGCCATAAGCTGCAATTGTCTCTGGATGGTGCTGGTCTTCAACTTGGGCTCAAAGTCACATCTCCCAGAATGCCAAAGCTGGATGAGGCCTTGGCAATCGCCCTTTCCATCTTCTCACTTTATATAGGAGGAGACTGTGGTCCCCTGGGAGGGGATGGGACATTTGGAGGCCACACAACGAGAGAGCAGAGGAACGGGACCAGCTCCCAGGGTGTTAGATTTGCAGTCACATGCTGCCCAGGCTCGTGGCCCAGGAGAGGCAGCATGCCTTGGGCAGATCTTGGATAGAAGGTGGACCCTTCTTGGAGGTCGTGGGGAGTGCTTGGGGTCAGGGCCAGGGTCTCAGCTTCCCTTGTCTCCGATGGGAGGCAGCGCCTCCGCACTAAGAGGACGAGGCCAGCAGATGGCGCTGCAGGGATTCAAACCGGAGCAGCCCCCACCCAAAGCGGTCCTGGGAGGCAGGCAGGGATTCACAAACCCCTGCAACCAGGAGTTGTTCCAAGACAGCTCGGGTCTGTCCTGCACCACAGGGGCCTACAGGGATCCCCAGACTCCTGTGGGGCACCCCAGCCTTGCTTAGGAGAGAAAGTGAGGGCTAGAAGGAGCTGGTGCAGCCGCCCCTGGGCTGGGCACCCAGGGTCTTGGAGCTGCCCCTGCACCACACTGTGGAGGGAGAAGTCAGCTGGGTGCACACTCTGGTTCTGGCTATCCTGGCAGGACTCAGCCAGAGCTCAGGGTGGAGGCGTCACCAAGACGCCCTCCTTCTGTGTGGGGTCTCCCCGACACCCCTGTCTCGGGATCAGGATCACTCTAAGGAATGTTAAGACCTCCTCAACGGGGAGGCCGAAAGCCAGCATGTGTAAGGCAGGTGTTTCTCCTTCCACCTTCATGACTTCCAGGCCTGTTAATTGCTGCCAGGCCATGTTCGGTGTGTTCCAATTAATAATTTAATTTGTGTGCCACGACAAAACGGTTTTGCAAAGGGGCTTGATTTACTTTTCACAATCACAGAATTAAATGAATGAAGGACAGCGTAGGGCAGCACTTACATCTCTGATTATCTTGAACATCCTTTCCTGTTCTTTCGTCCTCCCCACACCCCCAACATACCGCCCATCTCTGTCTCTCTCTCACACACACACACATGCACATGCACACCTCACAGCCACACTCACAGAGCCTCTCCTCTCTCCCAGCAGCTGCAGCTCTTCTGCACTAAAGTGCAGGGAGAAAGGAACGGCCTGGATCCCTGGGTCTATCAAACAGAAGGACAATCACCATACTTCTCAGGTCCTGGCCCCTCGCACCTACTAACTCTCTCCCTGCTCCCCCAATTCTCAGGCCCTGTTGCCAGAGGGCACTGTGCCACCTTTAAATCAGATTTAGAGAAAGTTTATATGTGGCACCTGCTGTTCTGAACAAGGGAAGGATTTGCACGAGCAGCATGTGATACAGAGTCCGGCTGGGGCTTGCAGGCAGGCTGCAAAGGGTCAGCTGCTGGTCTTCTCCGAAGCAGGCATCATTCCCCTTGGAGTCTCAGCCAAATCCCCTCCACCCCTTAGAGGGAACAGGGCTAGAGGTCCGGCTGTCCGGCAGCAGTGGCCCACATACTCCTGTTCTGTCTGGACAGCAGGACACTTGCTGAGAAATTAATGGTTGTCGGGGGTACCACTTCCCCAGCTCCTTTCTTCTGAACATTTTTCATACCTTCAAGTGCTTAAAAACAGTCAACCTTCTTTTTTTTTTAAATATTTTATTTATTTATTCATGAGACATACAGAGAAAGAGAGGCAGAGACACAGGCAGAGGGAGAAGCAGGCTCCATGCAGGGAGCCTGATGCAGGACTGGATCCCAGGTCTCCAGGATCACAACCTGGGCCAAAGGCAGGCGCTAAATCGCTGAGCCTCCTGGGGCTGCCTTCAACCTTCTTTTAAAAGAGTGAGAGTTGGGACTCCTGGGTAGCTCAGCAGTTGAGGGTCTGCCTTCGGCTCAGGGCGTGATCCCAGGATCCAGAATCGAGTCCCACATCAGGCTCCCTGCGAGGAGCCTGCTTCTCCCTCTGCCTGTGTCTCTACCTCTCTCTCTGTGTCTCTCATGAATAAATAAATAAATCCTTAAAAAATAAAAAAAAATAATAAAAGAGTGAGAGTTTCCTGAAGGCAGAAATGTCTCACTTAACTCGCTTGGCATGCAATAGGCGGTCAAATATTTGTGCAACTAATAAACAAGGAAATGAATAGAGAGGATGAATTGTCTCTCTGGATAAGTTAATTGTGTCTATTTTATTTAACAAGCATTGTATAATACTGTCTCTATGCCAGAAACGATTCAAAGTGCTTTTTAGATATGAACTCATATACGCCTAATACAAACCTTGCAAGTCAGACATGGCTAATACTCCCATTTTTTTCCCCAGATGAAGTAGTAGAAGGGCAGATGGCCTACGTAACTTACTCAAGGCCGGGCAGCTAGTTGGTGGCCCAGCCAGGACTGGAACCCAAGCAGTGTGCCTCTAGCGTTTTCGCTCTATACCTCTTAACTATGCTTCTTCTCATCCTTGATATCATTCTCCTCTGACCAAGACCAATATCCTTGGGTAAACCTAGCCAGGGCACAAGCATATGTAGGATTTAATCCCTGAACCCCTCTCTAAAGGCATGACAAGGAAAGGTTTCTAGATAGAAGAAGAGTCAAATTATTTGATTTTACCAGGAAAGACTGATAGATTTATTTCCCTTCACCTCTGAAACAGATAGACTGCATTTTTTGGGGTATTAAGCAAAAAAGAGAGAGAGAGAGAGAGAGAGAAAAGGAATGGAGGGGCAGAGGGAGGGAGGAAAGAAGGCAGAAAGGGAAAGCAAGCAAGCACGCTTTATTTAATCTCCAGCACAGAAATGGTGTCCGCAGCCCTGAGAAACATGGTTTTTCATCTGCCTGTTGCTTGGCACAGTTTCACTGCCTAGAAGCCTGCAGAAATATTGGAAGTCAAGATCCAATATAATAATTGGCTCACAGATTTGAAGAAGGATGGACAGACTTTCCCATTTCCAAGATTCATTAGCCCAGCTCCCCCTCTAATAGCCGGGGCTGGCTCTGCATGTAAGCCATTTTCTAATCAAATTGGCACGCCGCTCACGCTCTAACTGGGTGTAAATGGGTGGCCGCAAAATTGCTGTGCCTCAGCCAGGGCTCCGGTGGGATGGAGAATTTTTCTCACCGATGCTTGATCGTCCAAAGTTCTTCATTCACTCCCAACAAGGAATCACCGCCCCACCCCATCTAAAAAAAATTTTTTTTCAATTTTTCAACCACACATGATTGTGACTTCGACTCGTGAGAGACTCCCAAAGGATGTTCAAGTGCTACTGGCTTCTTGGAAAATGTGCACCAGCTGGGACGTAGCCCCAAACTCGATGTATCCAGAAAATCCAACAGGGGTGTGGAGCTCATTGATGACAGTATGGAAAGCTTGGAATATCCAGAAATTTGTGATCAGCACAGAAGGCAGCATGGCAGAAGGCTCCTGAGAGAGGGTGCGAGTATCAGGGGGATCTGCGTGTGTGTGCCTCACAGCAAGTGTAAAGGACCACATCAGTGAGCATACCGTGTAGAAGCCCAGACTTCACGTGAACTTAAACTAAGGCTTGTTAGTAATGCTAACATAAAACAGAAAAAAAAAATCCAAAGATTTTTAGAACCAGAAAGGGATTGTCCATCTTTTTTGGGGGGGTGGGGAGGCCACTAGAAGAAACCAAACTCCCCACTGCTTTATCTTTGCTCTCCGTCAAGAGAAGTCCTCTTTATTCAGGGTGGCCTAAGCTTCGGTAGGGGTGATGGAGGCCCTATCGCTGGGACAGCCTCAGGATGACGACGTTAGCGCTAAATAAACCTAAGTATTTTACCTAGACGAATATGCAAAAACAATAGCATAACTTGGGTCCAGATGGTTACGTACCATCGAGGATGCATGGCCAAGAGCAGAGGGCTGTGGGATTGGAAATGGGAAACCCTCAGATATCATGGCAATTTTCAAAACAGACGGAGGGAAGCTGGGGAGGGTCCTAGAGAGTGTAGGATGGTGACGTCTCCTATAAATCTGCAACTCACATCTGGGGAAGCTTGTCGGGAGCATGGTCTGTGGGTTTATTAAGTAGGAAAGCATGTAAAAAAAAAAAAAAAAAAGGAAAGCGTGTAAGTAGAGTCGTGGATCAGTGTGTTTAGGATCACCTCGACCCAGTGCATGTCATTTCTTCTCACCGGAGTGGTGGGTTTGGAAAGTGGGATGGACGCACCACCTGTGAACTCCAGCAAGACCGTCAACAAGGACCCCTTTGTGGGCACGTAGGGGATCCCCTTGAGGCCAGTGGAGGAATAGGGGACGGAGAGTCGGAAAATTGAGGCAGAGATAAGTTATTGATAGACTGATATCAAAGAGTCATGACGTCAAGAGTAATGGCTGGTGATTTGGATTTGGGTGATGCCATGAGCTTTTTTCTCAGGTCTGCCCAGGTGGCCTTTTTTTTTTTTTTCCTCCTAAGTGTCTGCATGAAGATAGAGGGCTGCTCTTCGGTTGCAGAGACCCTGGGATGTGGAGCTCTTCTGTGCGCTGAGGTCCTGGCTTTCCCACCCAGTTTACAGATGAAAACAATGAGGCATAGGAAGCATATTCACTTCCTAGGGCTGCCGTGGGGACATGCGGTGAACCGGATGGCTTGGAACAGTCTGGAGGCCAGAAGTCTGAAGTCAAGGGGTTGGCAGGGCCCCGCTCTCCCTGGGGCTCCAGGGCAAGATCTCCCCTCCCTCCTCCAGTTCTGGTCACTCCTGGTGTTCCTTGACTTGTGGTCGCGTCTCTCCATTCTCTGCTCTGCTCTCCCACGCCTCTCCTCCGTGTGTCCCGTTGCCACCCCTGACGTGGAGGCTGTCATGGGTCAGGGACTCACCCTAATCCCTACCTATGTGGAGGCTGTCACAGGTCAGCGACTCACCCTAATCCCTACCTCAATCACATGGGCCACCACCCTGTTTCCAAATAAGGTCACATTCTGAGATGCCAGGGGGATGGGAAGTTGTGGGGGGAGCTACTTGATGCGCTGCAGGAGTTTACGGGGTGTGTTCAAGGTCCAAAGATTCAGTGGCAGATCCAGGAACAGAACTCACCTCCCTCTGACTCCTTCCCCCCTTTATCCTCGAGGAGGCGATCGGGAAAGACAAAGGACTCACATCCCTGTCATTTGAGGAAAAGCTGAAGAAATGTGGGTATTTCTCCTGAATAGAAGATACTTGAGAAAGGAGACCAGGGGCTCAGAGCAGAGCGGTGCCCGTGTTTGGGCCTGTGTGACTGGGCACTGGACGCCTCGCCCGGGCTGTGCCTCTTCCCACGGCCTCGAAGGCGGGGGGCAGGAGGACCTGGGGCCACAGAGAGGGACCTGGCCTAGCCTCGGACCCCGCTCGACCGTCACTGGCTGTCAGCCCGGCAGCCGCTGGACGTCTTGGAGCCACAACCTGGGGAGCAACAGACTGTCGGCCTCGTGAAGCCTGTGCTGTGACCCACTGTGATCCCAGCACGGTGCACGCCCCGGAGCCAGCGCCCAGCACCCAGCACCCAGCCCCGAAGGAGGCCGGGTCACGGGAACTTCCAGGCCTACTTTTCCTTTTTGGCTTTTCTTTCTTTCTTTCTTTCTTTCTTTCTTTCTTTCTTTCTTTCTTTCTTTCTTTCTTTCTTTCTTTCTTTCTTTTTTCTTTCTTTCTTCTTTCTTTCTTTTTCTTTCTGTCTGTCTTTCTGTCTTTCTTCCTTTCTCTTTCTTTTTTCCTTCTTTCTTTCCTTCCCTCTTTCCTTCCTTCCTTTCCCTCCCTTCTTTCTTTCCTTTCTTCCTTCTTTCCTTCATTTCTCTTCCTTCCTCTTCTCTTTCTTTCTTTCTTTCTTTCTTTCTTTCTTTCTTTCTTTCTTCTCCTTCCTTTCTTTCTTTCTTTCTTTCTTTCTTTCTTTCTTTCTTTCTTTCTTCTTTCTTTCTTTCTTTCTCTTTCCCTCTTTCCCTTTCTCTCTGTTTCTCTCTCTCTTTCCCTCTTTCTCTCTTTCTCTCTTTCCCTCTCTCTCTCTTTCCTGTGCTGCGCAGCATCCCGCGTCTCCCCTGCAGCCCGCAGAAGGCAGGCGGCCTGTTTCCCGGCTGGCCGCGGTGGTCCCTCTTCGCCTCCCCGGCACCCACGGAAGCCTAGCACCTCACCCGTGGTGACCTGCAGTTCATCTCCTCCTCATTAGTGTAATTACGGAGGCTTTCCGCTCCTCCAGCAGCACTGCCAGTGGCTGCGAAGGAAGGTTTCAGCCAAGTTGACTGGACGGACTTGCTCATTATTTAAGGCGCTCATTACTGAGGCTACTGTGGCTCCCCGGCCCTGCTCCATCCAGCGGTGGAAACCGGCTCTCCTTTGCTTCCATCCTCTGCTGGCTGCCAGCAGGCTCTGGATGGTCACCGTGTCTCTTCCTGTTCTCCCTAGAATTGAATTTTTTTTTTAAAAAATCAATCCTATTTTTTTTTTTTAATTTAAAGAAAAGATACAAACCCACACTCATGAGCAAATTACAAATTGGCCAGCTCCTCACTGGGAACACCACCCATGCAGAGCTTTTCATATGAGGTCTGCTAGAGGAGCATTACTGCTACCCCCACCCAAGCTCTCTGGTAATTCCCTGCTGGGGGAGGGGTGCACCTGGGTGGCCCAGAGGTTGAGCGTCTCCCTTTGGCTCAGGGTGTGATCCCGGGGTCCCGGGATTGAGTCTCACATCGGGATCCTCGCAGGGAGACTGCTTCTCCCTCTGCCTGTGTCTCTGCCTCTCTGTGTGTCTCTCATGAATAAATAAATAAAATCTTAAAAATTTCCTGCTGGAAATTAGAGATGATAATCCTGAATAATCACAATAAGCAAGGAGTTCATTGTTAATTAGGTCTATGCTTGAATTTCACCTGCCATGTTGGTGGTGGTGACACAGTTTCCTTTCATTCAGCTCTCAGAAAGACCCCGACTTGGGTCCATGTGAAATGAAAAGGCTTTAGATGTACCCAGATGCAAGCATAGCCTCTGCCTTAAGCCTCCTGTGACTTCCAAAGTCTCCCAAGTGCTGTGGCCGAGAGCATGCCCTACGTTTGTAGATGGAGGTGCAAGACTTGCTTCATTTGAGAAGGTAAAGTGAGTCAGCAGAAATGAAAGGAAATGCCCAGAATTCAGTTCAGCAGAAAGAGCAGAAGCACCTACTATGCACAGATTGTGCACTGTCCCTGCCTGAAAGACCCCTGCCCTCTCCCCTCTCCTCCTGTCCTCAGGGCTGGGGTGATTCAGGGAGTGAGCCTGCTCCAGCAGCCTTTTGGTACCTACCATATGTGAAGACACGGGAGTGCAACTACTTGGAACAGAGCTGCCCCTGCACCCTTCTTGACCTTGGTACCTTTCTACATTGATGTGCATATGAATCACCTGGGGTCCTGGAAAAGCAGATTCTGATTCATTTGGTCTGGAGTGAGGTCTGAGACAACTGCACTTCTAATGAGCTTCCAGATGATGCCAGTGCCGCTGGGCCATGGACCAAACTGTGAACATGAAGGTGCTATAGGACAATCCGGGGAAAACTGTACTTGGAATTCCGCACTTCGCATTTCCTTCCTCGCCCACGATTGCCCATTCGACTGTGGAGCTGGCCCATTTATCCTAGTTAAAGGGTTCTACTGCTCCTTGTGATTATTCCTCATGATACTGATTACGTTATACACTTAAATTAAATAAAATGCACCCTATTGAATGCACGGCACACAAAAAGAATATTTATTTGAATATTAAGTACAGATAAGACTTCCCCTGGGATTATTTCACAGCGCCTTTGCAGAATTTAATTGCAAGGTTTTCCCACTCAGGTTCTTTCAGAACGCTACTTGTGAAAATATTTTCTTTCCGAAGGTAAAGCTGTGCTCTGTTGGTTTATTATTATTATTATTTTAAATCTGAAGAGCTCTCTGAGCTCAGTCATTACTTCCAGCGTCTAATTAATACTGATGATGACAAAGCAAACAGCCAGATGACCTAGATTTTCCTTTTAAATTGCCTGCAATTTACATGCCTGCCTCCTCATTGTTTCAGAACTTTTGTGAACCAAATTCTTCCAGTAAAGATTCTTTAAGTTTAGGGGTTATAAGCGTTCATTTTTCATGAAGCATATATCTTCCAGCACTCTTTCCATTAAGCTTTCCAGGAAGAGTGTGGCTCGCTCGCTCTCTCTCCCTGCCTCTCTCTCTCTCTCTCTCTCTCTCTCACACACACACACACACACACACACACACACACACACCCCGTAACGATAACAGCCACCACCCAGCCAACGCTTTCAGACAATTGAACTAGAAAATTACAAAATGAACATTCCTCAAGCTTCTCCAGCTACAGGGTTGTTCCCATTTCTTAAATGATGACATTTTGTAAAGTCACAGAAATCAGGAATGGTAAAGCCCTCTCGCTCACGGCCGGCTATATAGAGATTTCTTTAGATGCAGATAGCAGCAGAGCTTAGAAAGCCAGCCTGGGGATGCTCACCTGGGCTGCCTTTGACTGGAAAGTCATTTATGTCCCTATTTCCTTGTCTGGAAAATTGGTCCAATGGGACTTAGTTCACGTTGCTATTTTTTTTTTTTTCTTCCCTGATAGTGCAGTGGTTGTTACATGATTTATTTCTGTTGACATACTCCACGATCTGTGGATGTGAACTTTTAATGTCGCGGCACAAAACTTCCAGAAGCACCAGCCACTTTTCAAAACCGTGGTTTTCTGTCACTGTGGTATCGTCTACCTCACATTTAAGCACGTAGCTGGGCAGGCCCGGTCCGTTGTCAACCTATAAAAGAGAATAAATAACAGCAACAGTAACCAACAGATTTTGGATTAAGTTCCCTTTCTTAGAGTGGAAAGAGACTTGTTTGGTGCTTTCTGTGTGCCAGGCGCTCTCTCTAATTGCTTTGCAGATGCTAACTCATTCAAACCTTGCGATGACCCACTGGGGTAGACAGGCAGGTCCAAGTGAAGAATTTCTCCAAGGTCCCCAAACTAATAAGTAGCAGGGTTGCGATTTGACCCTTGGAAATGTGGCTTTCAGAGTTGGTCCTCTCAACCGCTGCACTTAAGATGCCTTTCAGATGCCTCTCAATTAACATGGTCAGGATGACTGCCCAGATAAGGCCAGTGGCCTGGGTGTCTCTGCTGAATCTATTTAATTGGGATGCAGATTATAAAATTATCAACTTGTGATAAAATTATCGTTAGAGCTTTGCAACATCTAACCAGAAAGAAAAAAAAAAGAAAAAAAAACTCCACTTAAAACATCTTAACGTGAAAATGTGTTGAGAACATATATCCCATCTCAGCAGAGATATGAAGAGGGGTAGGTAAATCACCCACCTGGCTCTCCCCAACCTCTCCCGCCTCTGGATGTGGAGACCCCCTGCTCCATAATCAGAATTCTCTGGCTATAAGGTAATGATGGTCCTAGGAGACTGGTTCAGGGAAACATGCCAAGACCTTTTAGTTCCTCAGGACATTTTGGTGAGTATTGTTTGAATTTTCCTGGCCTGAGCAAGGGGTTGGGGAGGGTTGTGTGTGTATGTGTGTGTGTGGGGGGGCAATTATAACCCTTGATTATGAAGGAAAGGAGTGATGATTACTTCTGCATCTGAAACAAACAGAAATCATCTTCCTAATAACCACGATTGTTTTCTCCCTCCCTCCTCTGCCTCGGTTCACAAAATACCTTATTAAATCCGGAGAATAAAAATGTGCCTGGGGTAATGGTTTATTATTAGAATAAATAATAGGCAATATGTTTCCCCCACCTTGCAAGTTATCAGATGGCCACGACGCTTTCTGGTCTCACTTGGAAAAGTGTGCACGTGTGTCCGAACAGCGGGGACTCTTGGTTGGCCTTGGGGGGCGGGGAGGGTGCTGCTGTCCTGTCACTTGGAGGCCAGCATCAAGCCTGAAATCGGGAACTCCAAGAGACTGCATCCTCGCAGGAAGCAGAGGGATGTGGGAGGCTGAAGGGGGTCCTTGTCAGGTGCTGCCTGTGGCTGCCACCTCTGGCCTGGTGTCTGTCTCTCGAGTGTGTCTGCCTGGGTGGCTTTGTCTCAGACCTGGAGGCCTAGCTCTGTTGCTAATGGGGTATTTAACAAGTGGGTGCATGGCACAGGTAGTGTGAAAAAGCATTTCTTCCTAAAGGAAACAGCTCTTTAAAACCTGTTATTTGAGGCTCGTCCAGGTTCTGCGGGCATCCTGACCTTCTTTTTAATCAGATAACCAACTCTTAGCTCTTCCCCGTGACTTATATCTGGAGCAGTGACTCTCCCCATAGAAGTCCTAATATCGTGGAAATGATACAGTTTTACAAGGAGCAGCAGGAGAAGAGGTGCTCACTGCTAAATGTGTAGTGCCTGGCACATACCGTACCAGGGGTCAGTTAAGTGCTAGAAACACTCGGTATTTTGAGATTTCAGGATATGCTCAGTAAATCATCACAAGCATTGTTAGCCACCATTTAAATACGGTAGACCTTTCAGTCTTTGGGCTTATCTGCTCAAGTTTATATGTGACAACAAACCCATTATTTTCCCCCCTCAGTTGGTACTTAGTCTCACCAAGCTCTTTTCTCCGGTCCTCTCCACGCTTGCGTCTCCACTCCAAAGCTGGCACGTCTACAAGAAGACAAGCCTTAAGGAGCAAATTCTAGTTGTCCCCAAGGTTGAAATAAAATTGTTGGGGGAGAGACGAGTGGATTCCCCAATTTGTTCTCTAAAATGCATTTTCTTCAATTTATATAACATGAGCCAGAATCGAGTTAATTAATCATGGGTGACTTGACTCATTGTTGGGACTTTTTCTTTTCATTTTTTTTTCCCAATTGATTATTCCTCACTTCTTTTCCTAAATCCTAAGCAATTACTACTTTCATACACTTTTTTTTTCTCCCTTACATCACAAAAAAACTCCACCAGAAAACCCCCCAAAACAAAAATCCTAGCCACAACAAGTGATGGGCTCTGTATTTTCATATATGACATAAATAGTACTGTTTGCCTGGAATCAGAGAGCACACTTCATTGTAGGATACATTTGGAAAGAGCAACAAACTTTATTATAGTCAATGCGATGGATTGTTTTATATTCAGGGATTTGAGGTCTTCCTCAACTCAGATCTCTAACAATCACTTCATCTAAGAACCCAGAAGTAGCATAGGGCATATCAGTCTTTTTTATTTTTCACTTTTCCACTGACTGGAATGCAAACTAAACTATATAATGTCCCTGGAATTGGAGTTGAGCTTTTTCTAGGGTGACCACCCAGGGTTTACCCTTTGGTGTCTTGGGAGTAATTTATAACTACTGTTAGTTGAGTACCTACTATGTGCCAGGACTGACTTGGGCTTGATACCCTATATCCAATTTCTTTTTTCATCTTGACGATAACCTTATTATTCAGCTTTTAAAAATTATATTAATATGACTGCCATGCATTTGAATGTACAAAAGCAGCGGGCATTCATTGCAAGTTGAAATAGCAGAACCCAAGATTATGAGAAATAGCCTCTCTACTTCCTTGTCCCCATTATTATTCTCATTCCCACGATGTAATTTTTGTGCTTTTCTTTGCAGTTTGGTGTTTATCATTCTAGACTTTTTCCCATGTATGAATGGATATTTGTATATTCATTTTTATATGCTTTTTATATTTTTTATATTTTTATAAAATATGAATATAGCATATATTTATATATAGCATATATTTTATATGCTTTTTACATATTTATATTTTATATATGTGTATAAATATATATAACTTTTTAAACAAAAATTGAATCGTATTTTAAAAATTGGTTCAACTTGCTTTGTTTTATTCATTCTATCATGGACACTGTTTTATAGCTGTGAATTTCTAGTGAATCCATAGTATTCCATAGTGTAGTTCAAGAGTTGGCAGATTATGGCCATAAGCCACATGCAGCCCACAGCATTTAGTGAAAATAAAGTTTTATTGAAACACCGCTGCAGCCACTCGTGGACACATTGATTTTGCTGCTTTCTCACCGGAAGAGCAGGATTGAATAGCTGTAGCAGATTCTATGACCCTCAAAGCCAAAATTATTCACCACTTGCCTCTTATGGAAGGTATGCCACCCCCGTTACAGAAGAACTATAACTCACTTAACCATTTTAGTACTGATGGACACTGATACTCTTCTACATTCCAGATTTGTGTTAGGAGAAGTATGCCCTTCCCTCCTCATTCCTCCTTCTGTTTTGTTAAAGAAGCTCCTAGCGGAGGAATCTTTGAGGGAAAGGAAGTGCACATTCTGTGCTGTGACAGCTGCCAACTGCTCTCCAACAGGTGTATATCCCAAGTTATACTCTGATCCGCGGGCTTTAGGAATGCCTAGTTACCCACCCATCTCAAAAGGATGCTATCAAATCTTTAAAAATTTCAGGGCCGCAATCGTCTGTATATTCATATACATGTGTACATATCTAATAGACACTTATACATACATATATGTATATGTATGCATATATACACCTTATTTTTTGAGAAAAGGAATCTGAGACTCAAAGAGTGTCATTACTTCAGCCAAATTCGCACAGTCTAAGAGGAACAAAGCCAGGATCTAAACCCAAATCATTTGGCCTACTGTTCCTTCTGAAAACCCCTGGCCCTCACACTAATCCCTACAGCGATTTCTAGTATTGGTTGAATTATATCAATGTGCCGGGTGCTTTGCTTAGTACTTTACCTGGATTGTCTCATTTTGTGCTCACAAGAAAATTAGACACTAGATAGGCACCACTGATTCCCATTATTCAGATGTGGAAATTGAGAACGGGGAGATAATACAATGTGGCTCATATGACATAGAGGATGCACCATGATTGGACTGAAGCAGTCTGCCCGTGAGCCTCCAGTCTCCATTGAGGAAGGGACTTGACTTATAAAAGGATCTGGTGAACTGTTGTCAGAGAAATCTCATCTGGTGGAAAGTATCCCAGTCTGAACTCATCCGGCCACAAAATGCTTAAGTGTGCAGATCCGTGCATTTATGGGACCAGATAGCGTAGTCATTTCACGTTCTATTGAAGACCACCACAAGCAGGTAAATGGTATCATGTCAGGCAGAGCAGCAGATGAGCACTTGCTAAGGACAAATGAGGTGCAGACTGGGTTAAAAAACGTGGGTTTCTTTGGTTTGGGTCAGTCTCCTTGATGCCGGGTGCTGTGTACTGCACTGATCCAGGGAGGGGCTTGAGTCCAGCTGTCTGAATTGCAGTTCCCTCTCCAATACATCCTAGCTTTGCAACTTCAGAAAATCACTCCACCTATTTGTGCCTCAGTTTCTCCATCTGTAAGATGGAGCTAAGGATACTGTCTACTCCTGATGTGGCGAGCATTAACCGAAATCCTCCTAAAAAGCAAATAGCACCTTTTTTTGGCATGTCATATACTGATGAATTTTAACCACTGGCAACGTAAAATTCATTTTACTGAATAATTTAAATCATTGTTTTCCTGTTAGCATAGTTGATATGAGCAAACATAAAGGTTTTTAATGTACTTTCTTTGTCTCCACACCCCAACCCTGTGTTGTTCTCTCTTATTTTGTCCTGCTTTCGACTGTGCTCTTTGCAATATCATCTTCCTAAATCCTTGGGTAGGTCAGCCTGCCCGACTCTTATTCATCCAGTAACAGTCAGATCGAGGACTCTTATCTCTGAAAACTCCTGACCGATGCCTCACTCAACTATTTTCCCCACGTGGCTGACTGGGTTGGTGCCTCTCTATCACACAATGACCTGGCACTATGATTTCCATTTTATTCATCTTTTCTCCTCTCTTTGAGATTTTTTTTTTTTTTTTTTTTTTTTTAGGAAATGTATCATGCATCATGTATATCTGCATGCCCTCCCATTACACAGTGCTTGTCAGGTGGTAGGAACTCAGAGTTCACATGTCAAATGTGTACAGTAATCCTGAAATGCATTAAGGAAGAGGGCAAACTGTAAAAGTCACCCTAGGTATTTTGAAGCATGCCCTCAAACGGAATCCCATCTTATTTCAGAAGAATTAATAATGACTATGAAAATGGAGAATTTGAGAAATGTAGGTAGGTACCAACTGATTTGATTTATTGAGTTCTACGTTGCTAGACTTCCTTGGTGCTTTTTTTTCTGAATAATTCACAATTTCCCTGAAATTTGGAATTTCTAACATTCTCTTACTTCCAACAGGAAAAGTTGCACATCTTTTTATCCATTAATTTATTGTGTGTCTTCTTTCTTTTGATTTGTACTTTTCCCAATTTAACTTGATCTCTCATCAATTTCCTCTTTTGCTCGACTCTTCTGCCATATTGAATTACTCACACTTCATAATCTCACTGGGATTTCCACACATTCTGCTGTCTCCTTGAAAGGATTTTTTAAAAATGTATTCTTTCTTTGAATACATTTTCTAAAAGACACCAAACAAACAAAAACAATAGCACAGGTTTTCAACTCTCTAAAACAAGGTTGTCATCCCTCCTATATGCTGTTGGCACATCTTATATTTCATTGTTGCTAGCATTCTCTTTATGATAATTATGAATTTACTCTTTTTCCTCATTGGTGAGCCCCAGAAATCTTTTGTTTTTCCTACTGCATTCCTAGTACCTAGAACAGTGTCTGATATACAGTGTCTGTATAGTGTCTGGATCCATTTATTGTTGAATACATGGAGGAATGGATGGATAGACAAACACATGAAAGGAATGGATTCCAAAGATGGTCCTGGTCTCCAGAAAAAGAAAGTCAAATAAGACTCAGTGCTTCCCATTGTAGATCTAGGCTGATGTGTGGGAGAGGAAATCAAACTAGTAATAGGGTCAGGATAAAGTGGGAAGAACTATAAGAGAGAGCTCAAAGTCAGTGGAAGATGAAAAAGGCTGACTCTGAGAAAGATTCTTTGGCCTGGTTGGCTCAACGTAGATAGGAGATGGGAGAAGATGAATCCCTGCTATTAAACATCCCGTTCAACCAGGAGAGCAAAGGGTCTCATGCTGAAGTTTATTGCTTCAGTTTCTAACCTTTCATAAGTGCTTACTTGGCAGCCCTATCGAGAGTGGTATTTGATTCTCTGGAAGCATCTTAAAGGAGCAGCACCAGACCTCCCACTTTCCCTTTTTTCATTTAGGCTATAAAATATATTGGTTCTGTGCATTACTGCCATGAGTGGAAAAAAAATATATTACATGTTAGTTTCCAAATGAAATGACGTTTTGTGAAGTGTACATTTAAGATATTTTCCAAGGTTGGCTTTTAAAGAGTGCACTGGAAGAGTCTTTCTTCATAACAGATGCTAAGAATTTACAGGTGCCTTTTATTCTCTAGCCCTCTCTCATAATGGTTATGGGGAAAAAATTTAAGAGGTCCAGCAATAACTAGTGACTCTTCAGAGCATCATGTCACCATGCGTGGAGTTGTGTGATGAACACAGTTGCAACAGATACACAGGCTCATGATGGGACTCAGTCATCTTGCCTAACTGGCCATTTGCACCCTATCACTTGGAGAGGAAGGGGCGGCGAGTGGCCACCTTGCTCAGAGTTGACTTCCATCCAAAGAGATAACAGCAAATGTAGGCTCCATTAGGCAGCAGGTAGAGTCCAATTCACAAAATACTTATGGGATCAGACAGGAACGTGGCCCAAAAAGAGAATCAGGATAATGCTATTAGAATATTGGCAGAACAATATGGAATGCCATGCAGGAAAGATTTTCTAAAAATTAAAATAAAAACGCAAAATTAAAAAAAAAAAAAACTTCACAAATGTCCACTATAGAAATTACTCAAAAAATGTCCTTTTTTATTATCTCCAAATCTCATTTTCCTTAATCAGCTTCATTTGCAGGACAACATAGCTATTTCCATGGCTACTGCTGAATTTTGTATTTGATATGCTCTGTAATAGGAACATCATAATATGGCATCAATTCACATTGGTTAGGTCAGTAGGCTCCTGGTTTTTTGTTTTGTTTTGTTTTGTTTAAATGTCATTGTGTGTGTCGGACAAACCCTTCTGAGTTTTAAAGGCACATGTTAAAAATATTAACCTTGTGATTAGATAAAGCAATTTATTGGATTAAAACGAAGGCTATCACTATTACGAGTAACAATAACAGTAAAAACATGTACTTCTGCAAGCCACAGACACTAAAATATTTTCCAATTATAAATGTCCTGCATGACCTAAAGGATACTTTGTAAACCACAGCAAAGCATTAAGAAAATAATATTGTCATCACTCTTTAATTGAACCTACAATTTAGTTTTAGATTGAGATATGTGTCCTGTTTCAGTTAATTTTTGTATACATAGTAGTGAGTTTTAGGTTAGGGTGTTTCATTTCCTTTTGTTTCTGTATACAGGCATCCAATTATTCTAGAATCATTTGGTTTGGGGTATTTCACTTTTTGGTGTGTGTGTGTGTGTGTGTGTGTGTGTGTGTGTGTGTTTTAAGGGATTGCTCTAAGGATTACAGTACACACACTTCACTTCTCTTAGTCTACATAGAATCAATATTTTAGCATTTCAACTGGAATGTACAAACCTTATTGACACATGGGCCCCTTTGCTCTTCTCTCTTTATGTTGGGTTTATCTCAGGTACATTGCAAACCTTGTTACGCAATTTTGTGATTTTTCTGCCTCCAACCATTACACACATTTGAAAGAACTCAAGAGACTAGTCTATTATATTTGTATTTACCCATATGTTTACCATTTCCTTTACTCTTCCTCTCGTCTTGAGGTTCCAAATTTTCTCTTGGTATTAGATTCCCTCTGTCTGGGGACCTTCCTGTAGCAATTCTATGAGAGCAGGTCTGTTGGCAATGAATTTTTTTTTAGTCTCTTTAATATCTCACCTTCATGTCTAATGGATATATATTTTAAAGATTTTATTTATTTATTCATGAGAGACAAAGACACAGGCAGAGGGAGAAGCAGGCTCCATGCAGGAAGCCTGATGTGGGACTAGATCCCAGGACTCTAAGATCACACCCTGGGCTGAAGGCAGGCGCCAAACCGCTGAGCCACCCAGGGATCCCACTAATGGATATTTTTAATGGGATTACAATTCTGGATTGCCACTTCTTTTCTTTCAAAAAAAAAAAAAATCATGTGCTACCTTCTTCTGGCCTCCCTGATTTTTCTGTTTAAATGAGAAATCCACAGTAATTTGAATTAGTACTCTCATACAAATAATGGATTATTTGTCTCTGGCTGTTTTCAAAGTGTGGTTTGTTTCGTTTTGTTTTTCAGTTTTCAGCAGTTTGATTATATCTGGATGTGAATTTCTTTGGGTTTACCTCTTTAGGGTTTGCTGAACTTAAATTTATAGGGGTATATCATTTGCCAAATGTGGGGAGTTTTAGCCATAATTTCTTCAAATAATTTTTCTGCAGTGAACTCTGTCTATATTCTAGAATTCCAGTGACATAAATGTTATATCTTGGTATTATCCAACAGGTTCCTGGATTTACTTTTCTCTCTGTGTTGTTTAGATTGGATACTTTTTATTCTTATGTACCCCATCAAGTTCATTGAGTTTCTTCTGCTATCTCCATTCTACATTTGAACTCATTCATTGAGTTCTTTTTTTTTTTTTAAGATTTATTTATTTATGATAGACAGACAGAGAGAGAGAGAGAGGCAGAGACACAGGCAGAGGGAGAAGCAGGCTCCATGCACCGGGAGCCTGACGTGGGATTCGATCCCGGGACTCCAGGATCGCGCCCTGGGCCAAAGGCAGGCGCTAAACCGCTGAGCCACCCAGGGATCCCCAAGTTCTTTTTTTTTTTTTAATTAATTAATTTATTTTTTTTTAAATTTTTTTTTAATTTTTATTTATTTATGATAGTCACACAGAGAGAAAGAGAGAGAGGCAGAGACACAGGCAGAGGGAGAAGCAGGCTCCACGCACCAGGAGCCCGATGTGGGATTCGATCCCGGGTCTCCAGGATCGCGCCAAAGGCAGGCGCCAAACCGCTGCGCCACCCAGGGATCCCTTTTTTTTTAATTTAGATTATTGTTTTTACAGTGCTAAAATTTCCATTTGGTTCTTCTTTGTAGCTTTGATTCCTTTGCCAACAGTGTCTATTTTTTTTTTCATTTGTTTTACTGTGTTTTCCCTTACTTGTTGGAACATTTTATAATAGCTTCTTAAAATCTTTATTTGACCATTCCAACATCTGTGTCATCCCAGTATCAGTGTCTGTGACTGTCTTTTCCCATGTGAGTTTAGATTTTCTGGTTTCTTTGTACGCCTAGTAAGTCTGGTTGTATCCTGGGTATACTGAATATTAATGTATGAGACATTGGGTCTTATTCCTCAATGGAAATTATTGATATTTTTGTGTTAGCAGGCAATTGACCGAGTTAGATTCAGGTTGAAAGCTCTTACCTTCCTTCTGTGGATTTTGCTTCATTTCATTTCTTCATTGCTGTCGTGTCTGCTGTCTTTGCTGTAATAGTTGGATCTGTCCCACATGTACACACCCCAACATCCAGGCTGGGATCTGAGCAGCGGTCCATCCAGTTCAGTTCACAAAGTGTATGGTATCTGTTTGGGTCATATGCCTATTCATGTGGCTTGGGGTGAGTGTCGAGTTCATAAAAGCACTATGGGGTGTCATTTCCCCAAACTCTTCCCTCCTTCCAAACTCTTTCCAGGATGCTTAAGGTATTTTTTTTTTTTTGTTTCCTAGGGCTCCCCTTTCTTGTCCTCCAGCCAGAGAGCTGGTACTTCTTTACTTTGTTCTTGTGCTCCTACACATAAGCCTGCCTTTGTGGCCAAGTGGAAGAGGACAGAGAAAAATCAGTGGGGATGTGCTACCTCCTGGGACCAGAGCATCTCAGGTCACAGACCAGCTTTCCCTCCTCCAGAGTGTTGGGAATCTCTCTCTATCTGTATTGTGATGCTTAATTCTGGGTTCTAGGCTGCCCTGAATGCACGCCAGGAGATGCTGGTGAGGGGAAGGGGGCAGGACCCATCACTTGTCTAGTGGTACTTCGAATTCTCTCCTCCTGCCCACTCCACCTGCTATCGCTTACCTTGCAGAGACCTCAATTGGTTGCTCTGTGCATTCTACACATTCTTAACATTGGCACTGAGTGGCGGAGACAGGGTGAAGTGCGCTCATTCCATCTCACCTCGAACCAGAATCTTACCACCCGCTTCATTATATCATGGGAACATACACATAAAATAGAACTTACCACTTTAGCCACTTTGAAGTGTACCATTCAGGGGCATTAAATGCCTCCACAATATTGTGCGGCCATCACTATCTAACTTGAGAACTTTTTCATCTCCCTAGATGGAAACTACAAACCCATGAAGCTGCCACTCCTCATGGCTACCTCCCTGAATCCCCGGTCACTACTAATTTGTTTTCTATCTCCGTGGATTTGCTCTACTTCCTCTTCCTTTTTTAACAGTTCCTGGAGATAAACCTTACATACTATAAAGTCATTTATTTCACGTGGATAATCCACCATGTGCATGTATTTTGTATATTTATAGAATTGTATCCATTTTCTTTTGAATATTTTGGAATATTTCCACCCAGGTGTTTCCTCTTTCTTTTATCTTTCTTCCTTCTTCTTAAACAATCTCCTTTACTGTGTTTTAAAAACAAAAGAGAAATTATAACATTTGTGTGCTTTTGTAGCTTCTTTTCTCAAAAAATAAATAGTGCCTTTGGAGTATTTCCCATTTCTGTTTTTTCAAAACCATGGTTCCAAATGCTGCACGTTGTGCCATCATATGAGTGTACTATAATTTACTTTTATTTTTTTAATTTTTTAAAAACATTTTATTTATTTATTCATGAGAGACAGAGAGAGAGAAAGAGAGGCAGAGACATAGGCAGAGGGAGAAGCTCCATACAAGAAGACTGATGCAGGACTCGATCCCGGAACTCCAGGATCATGCGCTGAGCTGAATGAAGGCAGACGCTCAACCTCTGAGCCACCCAAATGTCCCTATAATATACTTTTAATTTTCCCATTACTGGACATATACAGTATTTACAATTTTTTTTAATTTCACAAATAATGCTGTAGTTAATTGACATGTAAATAAGCATTTGTTTGTATCTCTTATTTTCTTAGGTGCTATTTTCAGAGATGGTATTTCTGGGTTAAAGGGCATTGCAAAACCCCTAATTATAGATTTTGGGTTCTAGCATATCCAAAAATAAAGATTCTTGTTTTTGTTTTGGAGATAGTAGAAACTTTCAATACAAAATACATAAAATATACATCAAAAGTCTATTCCTAATCCTTTTTATCCTTTAGTGAAAGTTTCAAAAACTTGCAATATACTGTCAGATGTGAGGAGTCAGGAGTTGCTTCATTGGTTAAAAAAAATGCAAGAAATACACAGAATCCATAGTGAATGCAGGCCTAGATTTCATTCTAGCCTAGCTATTTGACCTGAAGGTAGAGTGAGCCAGTCCCCACAAAGGGAGAATGGCCATATGTCACAGTTTGCCTTGTCACTCCCACTTCACATCTGCTGTCCCTGGCATAGTCACTAATGCCACCCCACCGTCTCCTCTAACTCATGTACATTTTTCCTGTTTGGACAATACATTATGTGGTCACTCTAAAGAAGCATCCTTGATTTTTAGAAGCACATTTTGGTAGGGCAAGGGTAATCGAGGCGTGGCATCTGTAGCACAAATCCCTTCTTTTTGAGTTTATGGTAAATATCACAAATGCACCTGAGTTTCCTTGTCTGATATAACTATTGTCCTCAGAATTCTCCCCAGATCATTTAAATGGGGATTTAACTACTGTCTGATTAGAACCAGACCATAAAATGGAGCCCATTTAGCAAGGCGTGTAGGCGACACTACTGGCCCTCGATATTATAGAAGATGTGTTGTGATGGCCAGTGCCTATCCCCAGCCATTTCAGGTGGGCCTTTAGCAAAGAGCACCTGCACTGTCAGGGCAAGATGGATTTTCACACTGTGGGGACCCTTCATCCCTGGGCAGATTTTGCCTCCCATGCTCTCTACGGGATCTCTCTCCTCATTCCTTCCTCTTCAAGACTCTGGCTCATCCTAGCCTTGCTTCTGGATCACACGACTGAAAATCCAAGTGAAGCTCAGGCTATGTGGACCTAAAGAAAAAAATTAAATGCATAATTAATTAATCCTGGGTGTGCTTTGAGCCGAGTGATTAGAAACAACTTTCCATTTTCTTTCATGTTGTTTTTCTGCAGAACCTGCTGATTTCCCCCCCTCTTTTTCTTTCCTTTGTAGGTTTCAAGACAACAGATGAATTGTGAAAGAGAGCAGCTAAGGGTAGGTGCACCTGCCGGTAAAATACTTCCTGGTTCTCGTTTCTGTATGATAAGCAAAAATTTCCTTGTCTCTCCCAAGACACAGGGTTCTAAATAGCGGGCTTCATCTTAAGACTGGTAGAGTTGAAAATATTTATCCCAGCTAATTTAGTATTGATTGAGCTGGTAAATACAGTATATCTTCTTTTGAAGTGCCATTATAGTAGATATGGATTTTTTGATTTAGATTCAGCAATAAATACTTCTCTTCTGGAATTTGTTTGACATCATTGTACTCTTTTTATGTACAACATGAGGTCTAAGTAATAACAAAGGTCAAAAGGATGTCTTGCTGCCTTCTTAATGTGAATACCAGGCTGTTTGCTGAGTGGCTAAAATGCTCTCTTGCTGTTAACTGGGATGGGTTAGCTACTAATATGTCAAGGGCATTTTCTAGGAGAATTCAAGTCCTCCGTAGACCTTTTAGTTTTAGCGGCATTTGTGTATACAGAAGAAAGAGACAGAATTTTAAAACCTCATATGCTATTTACCTTCTTAAAAATGAAACTCTCTCAGTGCTCAAGTATGTTAGGTATAAAAAGTGTTGCCTAGATGAGGGGAGAATGGTTTGCTTATAAATGCAGCTGGTCGGCATTGTTCTGCTTTCATGGTATCACGGTTGATATCCTTCTTGGCACGGATATGGTATTTTAAGAAATATCAGGATTGTCTCCACCCCCTCCCATTGTACTTCTTAAAAATGCATTTGTGTTTTGGATGGATGACTTTGAAATCATAATTGGCCTAGTTTTAATGTCACTGATGGAAGTTGGCAATTTTTACTGGACAATGTGCCTTATAATCGTGTTTCCACATTATTATAAAAACTGGAGGAATCCACTGCTTTTAAAATCATAACAGTGAGGTTTGGGGGTTGGGGGACCATTGTGCTCAAAGGGATCTAATGCATCAGAATAATTTATTAAACCAGTCTAATGTCATTTATACACTGCCTTGTAACTTTTCAGAGCATTTACTTAATGCCAGTCTCGAGATGACAATGATTTGTAGAGTTATTTCCATTTTACAATTGCTGTTGGCATCAGGTTTGTTAAATCCTTGTGTAAAACAGAACCTGATTGCATGGAACTGAGAAAGTGAGTTGTGGATGTCTTCTTTTATGCATATTTATTTTATGTGGTCTCCCAGCATGGCCCTCTCTGTTAACCTCTCATCTATACCCACTTCACTCCTAAGTACCTGTGCCTACATTAGCTGTGACTCCTTTGTGAAATAGCCTTCAAGATGTTTTAAGCTTTCCTGAGCTCTCTTATTGCTTTTCCCTGCAGTCTGAATTACTGGTTCATCCTGGTAAATAATGTATTGCAACTTCAGATTT
The DNA here is from genome assembly GCF_003254725.2 of Canis lupus dingo. Classification (NCBI taxonomy): domain Eukaryota; kingdom Metazoa; phylum Chordata; class Mammalia; order Carnivora; family Canidae; genus Canis; species Canis lupus. The sequence goes on along the minus strand of NC_064248.1, from coordinate 34,708,198 downwards.
CTCTTCCTGTTTGGATGAGGACGATGGCCAGAACTAGGTCAGAGCTAGATAAAGAGGAATGGGTGCTTTTGTCTCCAGGATCCCTGATAAATGCCTCAGAATTAAGATAATGCTGAAATCTCTATTACAAATGAGACTTGCCTGGCAAATTAAGGACTCCGGAGGTAATGAAGTGCTCGTGTGCAGTTTGAGGCGTTTATTATTTTGCGTTGATGAGAACGTTGTCAACAGGGATGTGGTTTAGGAACAAGAATGGCGCCCTCTCCACTCTGTTGAATAAATTCAAGCAGTGGTTTGACATAATGGGTCATATAGTTTAGTCCTCGCGTGGCTCCAGTAGCCCCTTGTAAAATTATCTCTAATATCATGAACTGGTGCTTTGTTTGTTGTTGCTATTATAGTTTTTGTTTTTATATTGTAAACTAATTTGTGTTTTGAATCAATAGAAAACACATTTAAATCGATGGAATACACATTTCTGTGGCTTGAATTTATTTATTTGTTTGTTTGTTTGTTTATTTATTTATTTATGGTTCAAAATTTAAATGATACCAAAGGGAATGCAGTGAAGTCTTCCTTTTACATTTGAATCATGGGCATCTAGTCCCTTCCTGGGAGATGCCCAGTGTTACTATGCTGTTTGGCCTTTGACATCTATGGATATTTACTATGTCTTCTCCTTGTCTTCCTGTCTTATGGGTGTACTCAGCCCCTCTACTACCTGAAAGAGAACTTTCTCGATTAAGGTGATGGCTTTTTAAAAATTTTATTTTATTTTTCAGGATCCCTGAAAGAAATTTAGTTCTGATTTGGAAAGCTAATACTTGGCCATCTCAATGAAATACATTTTCTTTAATCTCATTTTTTTTTTTTTTTTTTTAGAAAGAGAGCTAGTGGGAGAAAAGTAGAGATGTTTAGTTACCATCACCATTTAAGAGTGCCTGCCTGCCAGCCACACTTTCAAAAATATGTTTTAAATACAGCAATCAAGCTACATTTCCAGATTTGCCATACTAGATGACTGGACCATGGGCATGTGGTCAAGTTCATATTTCTTCATTAATTCATTCTGTTACACATTGTCAGAATTTAGGGATACAAGTGGGTAGTTGTAAGGTGTATCCCATTTTCTTGGCCACCCGGAAGCAGCAGATAATGTAGAAAATACAGCTGTTCTTTCCATTTTGTGTGTGGGCATTGAGTAGGGACTGGCATGTCCCAGACATGCTCCTCTGCTCTCCTTTCTCTTTCTCATAAATTCTAAATTATTATTATTATTTTTTTTTGCAAAATAGGCTCTGAGGTACATGTTCTATAAGATACTACAAATCCAAAACAAATAATCTAATTTAATTAATTCTCTAATTAATTTTTTAAAAGTTGAAGAAAGACCAACTTTTTGTTTGTTTGTTTTAGTAACCAAAGGACTTCTCAGAGCCTTTAATGTGCAAAAGTGAAATACAGAGATGTGGATACAATATGCAATGTTTTGCAAAATCATCTGATCACAGAATACTTCTGGATGCAGAGTAAACTCTGAGAAACACTCTTGAAAAAAGTCTTTAACTTTTTTCACCTCCCAGTTAGGATGTTATAGTCTGCAAATACATAAAAGCCATGCATTATTTAAAGTATAAAAACACCTCATCACCTCCCAATGCCAGGGCTGACTTTTGGTGTTAGTGCAGTGGTTTGGAATTTCTGTGTCTCTCTCGGCCTTTCTTTACTTCTCCCAAGATGAAGGACAAACATTCCTTCCTCATGTGACATTCTCATCAGGGAAGAAAGGGAAGGGGAGGTTTTTCTTCAGAGCTCCTGCATTTAATTGGAGGAAAAATCATTCCCGGAAGCCTTCTCTGTAGACATTTTCTTTCATTGTATTGGTCACTTTCTATGCCAATCACCCCCACTGTCCTGGGATCTCGTCGATTGGCTACAACAGCCGTGAGTCATCCCAGGGGATAGACCCATTGTCAATGTGATCAAAAACAGGATTTGTGGGTATCTTTGGTGGAATTACCCAATAGAGTCCACCACAGAAGAAATCTGCATGGGCCCTTCCTGTCCCTCTTGGTGTTGGTTTTAGGCCAGCTCCTTTCAGTGCTCCCTTTCATCCCACACACATGGTCATGGGAGCCACATCTACAGCCCCAGCAAGTACCTGAACTCTGGCTTATGTAATTTAATAGATGCTTTCTCTGCCAACTTCTCACAGATCGCACCTCCACATTCTACCTTTCCTAGCCAGCTTGGCCCTCCCTCTGTATTTTGCCTTATGTTCTTTGGAACAAGCCCGGATGCAGTCTTTATTCATTTCCCCTCAGCATCAGGTACTGGCATCGTACCTCACCCCAGCACCCAGCTCAGCCCCAGAGATACTGTCTGTGAGCTTCTTAGACTCTACTCTTCCCAAGAGAAGAGCATCATCCACTTACTCCTGACTGGTGATCTGCCCTTTTCAGAAGCAACTCATGTTCCCAATGAGCTAACTACAGAACAATAAACCTGTGGACTCCTCCATCCCGAGTCTTGACTGAGCCTTCCTCTGGACTTAACCTTTCAGATTGTCACAGGGTCCTGTTGGGAGGTTGATCCACAAGAGCTCACCATGAGATCTGTACATTAAGTGCTCCTGACTCTATGGGCTGTATTTACCAACTTGTCCCAGTATTACTGGTGAATGAAGCCAACAGAGCGGGTAGTGCGAGGTGTACATTTACCATAACCCAACCACAAACGTTTACCTTTTCTGGCATCTGGAATGACAAAGGGACAAATAACCAACTAAGAGAGAAATTATGTGAAATTATGAATAGAGGGCAGGGGATCAAATGATCATGTTTGTTAGCATTCGTATAAAGTATTTGGTTACAAAGGGACCTTTTGTGCTATGAGTATCAGCTGTTGGTTTAGAGACTGTTTAACACATTTGGTTAGAATGCTACTAAGCAGGCAAAGGCTTGGCTCCAAGGTGGGTCAGTATTTGTTCATAGACCAAAATCTTTATCAGCAATACAGCAAATGGATACCATGGGAGTCAGCATGGTATGAGGGGTGGTGAGGCATGCTCAGGAGCTCTAGTCATAGAGACTTAGGTTCATATCTCAGATCTAAATTTGCCCTACTTTCTCAAAGCTTCAGTGTCCCTGTGTGCAAGATGGGGATACATTCTCATTGGATTGTTGATTGGATGAAATGCCTTATATAAAGCACTTCAAAAAATGTGCACCTCATAATCAGCAGTATTAGCTATTGTTGATAAAGTGTTCTTCCCAATGATTCTCTCATTCCTCTTCCTACTAGGAATACCAGACAGAGAATACAGACATTCAGGGCATATCTCTTCCCACTTAACCTCCCCCCCCCCCCCCCCATTTAAAAACAAAAAGCCATTGAAAGGACAGGTTCCATAGTTGACGGCATGGTGGTATATTTAGAAGAAGACTGCCTCTCACTTAGCTAAGCAAATAATAAGGACTGATTCAGGCTAGCCTAAGCAGAAAAGGCATACAACCAGGCCTCCCAAGGAGCTTAGAATCAGAAAGCTGTCAGAACTCAGGCAGTTCTTTCTCCTCTCTCATCTTGATTTCTCCTTGTGGGCCCACTCTGGAATTTTCTTTTGAAAAAAAATCTCTACCTTTTTTTATTAAGCTTGTGGCACCTTTCAGCCCCTAAGATTTATGCTGGAGGTTCCTGTAGGTATGGGGACTGTTAATGCCTCCTGATTACAAATTCCTGGAAAAGGCATCTGATTGGCCCAGTCTAGCTCAGTTGTTCACTCTGGTCCAATCTGTGATGTCCGGGAAAGCAGGATAAATAAACCTCATTACCCAGGGCCAACTATTGAGGAGGACTTCATCATCAGGGAGAGAGTCATCGCCAGCTGAGTAAATGTCCCCAAGGATGTCTGCTGCACTCTCTAAACTCGGAGATCAGAGCCTGGCAAAGGATTCTGGGAAGCAGGTGTGCTACACCCAGTGTCCAGCTCAGCATTTTGCAAAGCGTAAGACACCTGCCCTATAGCTTTCAGGTGGTAAACATCTATCAATAAGAAAGGGGGAACTATTCAGAGAGTGATTCCTTTTTCAATTCTCTCTCAATCCTTTTTATGTCAATGAGAAACTCTCAGTTTAAACTACGGAATTTTTGACAAGTCTCTCACTGGTCCTCAACCCTGTTTTTAATGGAAAGGGAGAGTGCCTAAGGCTTGGAGCTTGCACCAGCCAATGCATCTATCTAGACTTTAAAAACATTGTTTGCAAAATATAGTAGTTAAATATGAGGGGCCTGGAGCTAGGCCCTGCCGAGATAAAAATCTAGACTGTAATTTACTACTTGTGCAGGTTACTGAAATCCTCTGTACTCCGAATGCCTCCTCTGTATAATGGAGATAATTGCATATTTCTCTAAGTCATATGTCTGTGTATATGTGTGCCCCTGCAAACAAAGATTAAAGCAACGAATTCATATGAGCTTCTTAGAACACCGTATAGTATGGAAGAAGTTCTTAATAATTGTTAGGTATGAATGGGTTTATTTTCTTCCCATTAACTCTTATTCATGACTACTGATCTTGGCTTTCCAATTACACAGGCAACACAAAGTTTCCTTGGCAAATACATCTATTTAGGTTAAAAATGAGTGGCTTGGAAGACAAATATTAACTACATAATGTTACAGAGTGCCTGCAGTTATGACAAAAATTGTGACGTTGGAATGCAAATGACCGAAGTTTCAGAAACATCGAAATTACAGTGCCAGCCTTGTGAAAGATGGTGTCGAGCAGATCTGCATTATCAATATTTAATTTGCCAGTTAGAAGCAAGTTTCTCATTTCTGCTAGATACAAGAGTGATGTGGATTGCAGAATGCAAATTGCTAATGATCATCTTGGCTTACACCCATTGCCTTCATCCGGGCATCAGATAATGAAACTTCTCAGCTGCCTTAAGTGAGCCATCAGAATCAGAGACACCTTTCCCCTGCCTCCCTGCCCCTACCCCCTTCCTAAAGTCGAACCCATCCTCAGGGGCTGTTTGAGCAACAGGGAAGGGAATGTAAGCTACTGGGTGAAACCTTACAGCATTCATGATTTCTGACTGCAGAGTACCTGCTTCCATTCCGTTATTTGTTCAAGAACTATTCTCTGAGCGTGAATCATATGCCAAACACAGTGCTGGGTAGTGGGGATATACCAAAACCTACACATTCCCATCTTCCTGTACCTTACAGGCTAGCAAAGAAGATAGGAAGTTGTCAAATAACTGTGACAAAATTGTACATGTGAAGTTGACAAATGCCTGAAATGAAAGATGTTATATAAAAGCACATGGATGGAAGCAGCTTACCCGATAGACATCCACTTATCAAACTTACCAAATTAACACTCCCAGTCCCGTCCCTTTGTAAAGCATCCTGATGCATGCCCATAGCATTCTGTGAAGTAGCTGTTTTGTACAATCTTACCTTTCTCTCTACTCATTGAGGTGTCTGCTTGCCAAGAGTCAGTTGTATTTATTCCCAGACCTGCTTCTGCCAGCTGCACTTGTTATTGTAATTACATTATTTAGTAGAATATTGTGTAAACTGATGAAAAATGAGTGCAGTAAGAAAAAGAGCTGTTTCTATGAAAACTAAGTTAATGCTTTGGAAACATTCTATGAGAGCAAGCCTCAACAATTATTTTGATTAGCTGCAAGAGGACTGTAAAATGTTAGTGGAAAAAGAACACTCAGAAATCTACAGATTCTGCAGTCAAATTCTTCCCAATGTGTCTTGGAATTTTTAGCACACTTTAAACAAAACCAGAACTGATAGTATAGGTCAGACTTTTCCTATAAAGCAAACTTTTCCCTTAAAGGGCCTAATCATGGCTACGTTAGGCTTCATGGGCCATATGGTCTCTGTTGCAATCATTCAACACTGCCATTATAGCGCTAAGGCCCCTTCTGACACGATGAATGAGTGAGGCTGTGTTCCAATAAAACTTTATTTACAAAAACAAGTGGTGGGCCCAACTTGGCCCCTGGTCTATATTAGGCTGATCCTTCCTGGAGCCCATGAAATGTGGATGAGGTTTTCTGTGGGTGATAGTGAGGAATTTCAATTAACAGAAATCACTCAAGGAAGACACCTCAGATTCACATCAAAGATCAACAACTTGATGCACATTAATGTATTTGACATTAAACACAATTTGTAAGAAACCTCTCTATCACTAAAAGTGAGTTCTTGTTTTGACAGGCTTCCAACAAAAAACCACCTATCCCCATCCCAAATGAGATGACTTCTAAAGTATGGACAGCTGACACAGGGCTTGAAACATAAAGTAAAAGTAGGCTTATTTTTTATGTGCCAACCCTCATGGCTCAGAATCCGCTCAGCCTAGAATGGAAGAATAAATGTATCCTTTTTCTCAGGAAAAATAAATTTATCCTTTTTCTCCCAAAATATCCTCAACAAGTAATTTCCAGAACTCCCCAACCAGGGTAACCTTTTCCACATGTACATCCTGGCACTTGTCCTCTGCACACTATTGTTCAGTGGCTTCAGAATACTCTCTTTTCCAAAGAAATGTCTAGTAACTTGCTTGTCTAGATTATTTTGTCTTCAGAACCAGTTCTCTGGAAATTTAAACCTTACCCTCTATTTTAACATCCCAAATACTCAGCTAAAGTCAGACTTCAGTGATTAACAAAGGTTTGCTGAATGCTCAAGAAGATAACAGAAGTCCAGTGTGCATGAGAACTTGGGAGTGGGCCCTCAAGATACTTAGATCTCCACCATTAGCATCCCTAACCACTTTTTTGCAAGTTCTACACATATGTCCATGTGCTCACGCACACATACACGCACACACACACACACACACACACGAAAAAAACTAATCAATGCTTGCTTTAATCTTATATAAGTAATGATCTCATCTTAGTGATTTTCTCCAACCAAAGGGAATTTATCCCAGAGTAAACTCACTACTTATAGTAACTGCAGAAGAATCTCCAGCAGCAGCTCACTATTAAATGGAGAAACTCATAAATACGTAAGTTTTTAAAAAGAACATTGTCTTTACAATACCTTGCATTCCACACTCTTCCTTACAGATCCCCCATGCTCCCCAGTATTTGCAAGGCCATTAATTGATGAGCACAGAGGGAAATGGATCAAGAAGTCAGCCAACTAGTTACAGATTTCGATTTCCCCAACCTTGTTGTGAGATGCGGTTAAGTAAGGAAATGTGCAGGTGGCCATTTCCCTGTGTCTTTGGGGCAGAATCCTGTAACTCATATGCACGTTAAATATCTGCCCTCCTTTGAGTCCCCGCAGGCATTTCAGCACCTTCTTTGGGGAAGATTCTAAAGTTATCACATTTAGGACACTTGGTCGAATAGTCGCTCTCTTTAATTTTAGCCCATTATCCCTGTTATCATCCCCTTTTCCAGAGCAAATCTGCCCCACTTCTTGTTTTATTATTAAATCAGTATCAAACAGCTTCCAGCAAAATTGCTAATAATGCTGACATTTCAATTTGTCATAGCTGCTCCTCATTCCTATGACTGATGCCTCAGCGAGGACTTGCTTGCTGCTCTGCTCTTCTGATATCTAAATATCATTCCAGGAAAAATAAGATACACTTGGTAGAGAGAGGGAATGGACCAAGAAGCAGATAAATAAGTCCTCTGTAGTTTCATCTACTTGGGGGCAGAAGAAGGCAAGTTTTATTGAGACAGCAAAGTCTTCCCCCAACACTCTTTATTCATGGCCCAAGAGAACCAATATATAGGCTTTGCAAGTGTGCAGGTAAAAAGCGGGTGTAGCGGACAGTGCTTGTTTGTTGTCACAGCCAGCAAACATTCCTCCTTTGAGGTAGCCAGTGCTCCATTGTCCTTTGGGGGTTAATTTTCTTTGCTCCTCTGTTCAGTCTTGAAGGGACAATGAATCAAGCCAAGGGCTACAGAAATGGCCAAAGCAGGCCAATTGGATTCTCTCTTCTCAGACTTTGTATGTTGGCGTAGTCCATTTGGGCTGCTCTCACGGAACACCACAGACCAGGAGGCTTATAAACAAAGGAATTTACTTCTCATGGTTCTGGAGGCTGGAAGTCAAAGATCCAGGTGACAGCTTGGTTGAGCAAGGGCCCTCTTCTGGTTTGTGGATGCCTGATGGTGTCCTCACACAGTGGAATGAGTGAGGGGGCTCCATGGTGTCTCCTTTATAAGGGCACTAATCACATTCATGGGGGCTCCACCCTCATGAACTAATCACCTCCAAAGGCCCCACCTCCTAATATCCTCACAGTAAGCATTAGGATTTCACTATAGGGAATGAGGGTGGGTGGCACAAACCTTTAAACCATAGCAGATGTTAAGTGGAGTGATACACAATAGGGAAACAAATACAGTAGAAAGTTGGAGTTGATTCATTTTGGTGATGATGTCCTGGTAACACTGGGTGAGGAAGTAGTTCCTAGGGCTAGACCTCTGATCCACCCTGACTCCTCTTTTTATCATTTAAGCCTGGTTACCCATCCTTCCCTTGGGTTATCTCATGTCCTTTTAGTGATCTCTTTTTCTGCTGATGTTAGTCAGAATCCATTCCTTTTGCCTGTGATCAAAGAAACCTTACTGATACACTCAGGAAATATGCTAAACTTGGGAGAACTGCAGAGCCAGGCGTTTGGTTAACGGTTTGCTAAAAGCCAACTCTGGTAATATTTACCAAAATGATTCCCAAATGCCTCTGTGGATTGGCACCACCATTTTAGTACTGGCAGAGCAAGGCAAGAAAACTATAGGTTTATGCCACACACAGAGCTAGATGTTTTACCAACATCTGTTCATTTCCTTGAGTCATCATGAGCCTGGGAGGCATGGGGAATGAGATTTATGTTTCAGGGTAATCAGAGTCCTTTCCTTCTCTGCACAAATAAGATGTTCTCCTTTCTGTCACAAGGAGTCACTTAGATCCCCATAGATAAACGAGAGTCGGAATGAGATTATCACACATCACTTATTTAATGCCTCTCAGAGAAACCTCCAAAGACCACCTAGAATCTTTATAAAAAGTATCATTTCCTTGAACCTAGTTGGTAAAACATTTTGATGATCTAGCCTCACCCTAGAGATACTGAATTATCATGGTTTTATGGATTGAATTTTGTCTCCCAAAATTTATACATTGAAGTCCTAACTCCCAGTACTTCAGTGGGACAGTATTTGGAAATAGGGCCTTTAAAGATGTAATCAAGGTAAGCTGAGGTCTTACGGGAGGCCATAATCCAATATGGCTGGTGTTTTTATAAGAAGAGGAGATTAGGACACAGCCACACAGAGGGTGGACCATGTGAAGACACACAGGAAGATGGCCATCTTCAAGTCAAGAGAAGATGCTTCAGAAGAAACCAAACCCACCAACACCTTTATCTCAGACTTCTAGCCTCCAGAATTATGAGAGAATATATTTCTATTGCTTAAGAAACACATAGAGAATATACACCAGGAATGGCAAAGATGGAGTTCATGTGTCCACCCTCAGCCACCCATGTCTCTTGAGACTAGCCCTACCAACTGATCAAGGGCTCCTTTCCATCAAACCCAGAAAGTGACCTTGCAAGCGTAGTTTTTTCTTTTTTAATATTTTATTTATTTATTCATTAGAGATGCATAGTTGGTTTTTTAAAAATATTTTATTTATTTATTCATTAGAGATGCAGAGAGAGAGAGAGAGAGAGAGAGAGAGAGAGGAGAAAGAGACGCAGAGACACAGGCAGAGGGAGAAGCAGGCTCCATGCAGAGAGCCCCATGTGGGACTCGATCCCAGGACTCCAGGATCACACCCTGAGCCAAAGGCAGATGCTCAACCACTGAGCCACCCGGGTGCCCTACAAATTTAGTTTAAACCGAGATTTTCTAGGCAGCCAAAATGAGCAGATCAGAACCGGTACTCATATTGAAATCTATTCATATTGTTCATATTGTCTTCTATTGCTGTCCTAAATAAATCATCATAAAAGTTTGCACTACACAAATTTATTATTTTATACTTCTTTAGGTTGGAATTCCAACATGGGTCTCATTTGCCAAAGACAGGGTTCTGGCTGGACTATGTTCTTCTGGAAGATCTACAGGAGAATTTATTTTTTTGCTCATCTGATTATTGGCGGAATTCAATTCTCTGTAGTTGTACAACTGAGCCATTTCCTGGCTCACTGTGAGCCAAAGGCCACTTCCAGCTTCTAGACACCACCATATTCCTTAGCTCATGACCCTCTTCCTCTATCTTCAAAGCCAGCCATGACAGAGTAAGTCCCTTGCATGGGTTGAATCTCTTCTGCCACTTCTTATATGACATCTCTCTGACTGATCCCTCTTATGCTTTTAAGCATTCATGTGATTACATTAGGTCCATCCAGATAATCCAGGATAATCTCCCTATTTTAAGGCCCATAATCTTAATTCCATCTGCAAAATCCCATTTGCCATGTAACATAACACCCTTAGCTCTAACGCCAGTGAGCAAAGATCATATGGTCCAAAATCCTGTCACGCTATTTTTGTGTACCATCCCTACTCTACATGGACTGATTCTATAGAGCTTTCACATACTACGTACATTTACTCTGTGATCTGGAATAAATCACTTCCACTTTCATACAGAATTTCCAAAGTGAGAGGCCAGAGCATGCAGAACCATCATCTGAGGCAGTCCAAGATAGTCAATGGTACACTTATGTCTGCCTTTTGAACTTCTTCCACAGTTCCTTTTTTTTTTTTTTAAGATTTTATTTATTCGTGAGAGACACACAGAGAGAGGCAGAGACACAGGCAGAGGGAGAAGCAGGCTCCCTGAGAGGAGCCTAATGTGGGACTTGATCCAAGGATCCCAGGATCACAACTTGAGCCAAAGGCAGACACTCAACCACTGAACCACTGAGGTGTCCCTTCATCCACATTTCCTATTGGCATTTGATTCTTTCCCATTTAAGTCCAGTGGTAACAAATGGAGTACTATAGGAATGTCTGTCTTTAAGAGTACTGACTCGGTGATATTGTTTTATTATTTATTGTTCTGTTGATTTCTACTCACAAAGTATATGAAGTAGGGAATTAAAATGTAAAAAATTATGTAAACAATAATCGTTTATATATGTTACCTCAGTGTTGAATGAAACAGGAATAAATGAGTAAATGAATGATTCTAAAGACTCCTGGGAATGCCTATCACAGATGCTTTCAGAGCACTGATATTTCTTCTCATCACTCATCTCCATGTGCCAAAGATGGCTTACTGAAAACACTGATGAACCTCATCATAGAGGCTGTTTTTCTGGCTACAGATGCAGTGCACTCATGAACAAGGCAGGCCAGAATCTTGGAACAAAAACTCAACTCAGGAAGGACAGGGATTTGACGGATCTGTGCCCTGGTTTCCTTACCCCTAGGGTAGAGAAACTCTATATGTTCTAGATCACTGCCTAGAGTTCCATAATGGGGCTAGCACCAGTTTTCCATAGTGGTCACTTGCATGTTAACATCCCTTATTGGCTTTCTTCCATTCCACGTCTTACCTGTATTCCCCTACTGGTGCTTCCTTAGATCATCTCTCGAACATAGTATTTGCACTTGAATTTTACCCATTTGATGGATGCATACGGAAATACTACCATCACCATACTGAGAGACACCGTAGCTTAATTATTCCATCAAGGAAGGTATTCTGAGTAGTAGATTTTCTATCACACTGGCCCTTATGTGATCATTATTTTGTCCATTCTCCTCCTCCTCCTCCAATTCCTCCTCCTCCTTCTTCTTTTCTTTTTATAATACATCACTGCTCTTCTTGAGGGAAGTTGTGGATTATTGAATAGATTTGAAAGGAGCTGCAGATTGATCTTTCACTCATATTGCATTTCCCAACAGTTGGAAAACTTGTGTTGAACTGACAGGGTAATTGGGACATTTGATTTTGACATGACAATGTCCTGCACACATGTGAGGAGACCAATGCATTGCTGCTATGCTGTGCACATTTATATTTGCTCCAATGTAATTTCTAGTTTACAGGTTGCTTCTAAGAATATAGAAAGCTTCCTGGGTAGAAAGCATGGGGTCATGATTTCTGAAAGCCCGTCTGCCTAAAATGCAGCATGTGCATGCAAAGATATGCACACTCACAAAATATTCTGCTGATAACAACTTAGAGATTTAAATATTTTTGGCAATTTTTATAGTTATTTTCAGTGGTTGTATACTCTTGATCTTGATTGCATATATGGTTTGACATATTAAAGCCAAAGGCATGTTTTTATAGATGTCTGAATTAAACATAGAATGCTTTTCAAGATAGCTGAGTTAACGTTTAAGTGGTTTTGATTAACCTGGTTTTGCTTATTTGCTCCTAAATATTCTAAAGCAGAGCCATCTCCCTTTGCATAAAGTGATTTGGGAGCACAGCCCTAGGAAACATAATTTTCTAAATAGCCAAGAGCATCATGCCCAGAATATTTCCCCAAAGATGCCTCAAACTAAAGATTTGAGGTTTAGCCATTTCCACACACAGCCCTGCTCCCCCACCCCTACCCCCAGGTAGTGTAGATACAGAAATTGGAACCTAACTCTATAGACATCCAGCGATTAAGGTTGGCAAGAAACCAGAGCCAGGAAGATGGTCGTTGGTGGGGGAGGGGTGGGGATGGTATCATGAACCAGTGAGCAGGACTCGGCTTGGTATTTGGAACATCCTTAGTGCATGCAGTTTGCCCAGAGTGGCATGGTGTCATTTTTTTTTTCCCTCTGGCAACATTTTCCATTAAGGGAAATGAATTCCTGATAAACAGGATGGCCCTTCATCAGTACATCTTTTCCCCAAGAGTGAAAAATGTGAATTTCATCTGAGACCATCATAGATTCTTCAGAAACAAAGCTAAAGCTTCCATCTTGAGAAGTGCTTATTCTTTGGCATCATAGATGAATTATATTATTCTAAAACCTTGTATTGAGCATCTACTATATTCCAGGAAAATAGATATCTTACTTTTAAGGCAAAACAAGTATTGATATCTTACCTTAAAGGAAAATACCTTGCCTTTAAAGGCTATGTAGCCTGCTATGTGTGAAATGTAGACATAAGAGGCATGTGGGTGGCTCAGTGGTTGTGCATCTGCCTTCAGCTCAGGTCAGGATCCCAGGATCCTGGGATAGGGTCCTGCATTAGGCTCCCCACAGGGAGCCTACTTCTCCCTCTACTGTGTTTCTGCCGCTCTCTGTGTGTCTCTCCTGATTAAATAAATAAAATATTTAAAAAAGGAATGTAGACATAAGTAATGATAATGCAAGGTAGAAGAAAATGCTGTTCAGTAGGTAAGAAATGAGATATGAGAGCTTAGTCCCTTCTAGTTGCAGGTGCTAGGACAGGTCTCTAAAGATTATTTCCCCCTCAACTTTGAAATCTTGTCTGAGCTCTCTAGGTCTTGATACCCAAGAGGCTAATGTATATTTCAACTTAAATAATACTTAAGCATATTAAATTCAATATGCTTAAATCCACATTCATCATCTCCCCTCTCCACACACACCCATTAATCTGGTCTTCCTTGCTTGTTCTATCTCTTTGTAACAGCTCCCAAGTCATTTGCTGGGGCCAGAAACTAGAGTGTCACCTGTGACTCCTGCATCTTCTTTATCTCCAGATTTGAAATCCATAATAACTCTCAAATTTGTCAATTCCTCTTTAAACCCACTCTCACAAGCATAGTTGAGGCCACCATGACCTCTTATTTTGATTATCCCGGCAACTTTAAACAATTTTACCTGTTTTCCAGCTCTTGTTCCCTTTTAGAGTGAACACATATCCTGGCTTGCCTGGAACAGTCACAGTTCAGCTATTGTCCTGGTGTAATTGTGAATAGCACTTACATTCTTCCTAGTAAAGTCTGGTTTGACAATAAATTATGATCACTCAATATTCGACTCACTCTTCTGGGCCAGAATGACTTTTCAAAGCATAATTAATGCCACTCATACTTTTTATTTTGTCACCATGCTTATGACCTTCATTATATTTACCCACAATCTGTGATTACCTAGTTTATTTACTTGTTTACTTGTTTGTGGTCTCTCTGCTCTACCTTCCCACTTCCTTTATATTGCAATCCCCTAGAGCTGGGACAATGCTCATCTTGCTCATTGCTCTATTCTCTAGGACCTGTAACACCTAGCAGGGACTAACTAAATACTTGAAAATACTAGATGAACATTCTCTTTTTTTAGCACACTGAAAGGAAACAGCCTATGCACCAATGGCACAATAGACCCAAATGATAACCTGTATCCCAGAGAGCTGCTCTAGAGGTAGATATCACCATTCATCAGGGGATCCTATACTCTTGTCCATAGAATTTTTTTCTTTTTTCTTTTTCTTTCTTTTTTTTTCTTGAAAGATTTTGAAAGGGAGACTGTGGGGAGCCTGATGCAGGACTCGATCCCAGGATTCTGGGATCATACCCTGAACCAAAGGCAGATACTCAACCACTGAGCCACCCAGATACCCCAACAATTTTTTCTATAAACTTTACAACTAGGCAAAATATATGAAACACAAGTTTTAGCATAGAGTTATGATCCTTGAGAGAATGAGAAGTGTGTGAGATGAAAGTGACACTTTACTTAGCTCTATGCCTGGGGGAAGTACCTCAGCCATAGCTGCAGAGAGGTGGAGCTCAAGTAGAGAGCAGAAGCTTCATTGAGCTAAAAATAGAGAGCACAGGATTTGAGGATTATAAGGGTGGGGGGGCTGGAATTTGTGGAGCAGAATAGTGGAGGGGGCTTTGTTGGAGGCAGAAGTCTCCATACCCCGATACATACAGGGTCAGACTACATGAGTCTTAGTAGAGAGGAAAAGCTGTGATACTGAGACCTAGATGGAGATATTGAATGTTGTGAGCGTTCAGCCAAGACTAGAAAGATCACACATTGGGGGTAAGGATCATGTCTTATAGCAGGGGTCAGAAAACTATTCCTCACAGGTCAAATGTAGCCTATGGACTGGTTTTGTGTAGCCCATGATCTAAGACTATTTTAAAAATATTTTAAAGGGTTAAAAAAAACAAAAATATGTGACTAAGATCATATGTCACATTCAAAGCTTATTTTTTTTAATTATCTGGCCCTTTTTAGAAGATGTTAGCCAATCCCTTCCCTATAGTCAAGGCCATGCTTTGGGAGGACATATCCAAAATAGACTTGCTGTGACCAAGCACAAAAATTAGCCTGATGGGGCCAAGAGCATCTGCCAATTATTTAGGTGCTTCTAGAACAAGACTCAAATATCATTTAAAGGAAGAAAACATAATTCAGACCCACTAAAATGTGTCGATTAAAATCCCCACAAACCGGGATCCCTGGGTGGCGCAGTGGTTTGGCGCCTGCCTTTGGCCCAGGGCGCGATCCTGGAGACCCAGGATCGAATCCCACGTTGGGCTCCTGGTGCATGGAGCCTGCTTCTCCCTCTGCCTATGTCTCTGCCTCTCTCTCTCTCTCTCTCTCTCTCTGTGACTATCATAAATAAATAAAATAAAATAAAATAAAATAAAATAAAATAAAATAAAATAAAATAAAATCCCCACAAACCAAAACACACACACACACACACACACACACACACACACACAAAACAAAGCTAGACATGTGTAAAAGAGGAAAAAAAATGTTAATAATAATCTAAGTCAGGGACTGGTTAACTACAGCCTGTGGGACAACCACCTGCTTTTGAAAATAAAGTTTCATCGGAATACAGCCATTCTTATTGATTTACATATGGCAGTGGCTACTTTTCTGCTATAGCGGCACAGTTGAGTAGGTTTAATAGAGACCAAGTAGCCCACAAAAACTAAAATATTTATTTTCTAGCTCTTTAAGAAAATGTTTGTTGGCCACTAATTAGAAGGGGCAAAAAAGTCACTTGAAAGACACTACTAAGTGAATTCGAACATTAGAATTTGTAGACAAGTTGTTTTAAAAATAACTATTATAACTATTGAAGAACATAAAGAAAAAGATGGACCCAATAAGTTCATAGATGGGAAATCCCAATAGTAAAATGAAAATTATGAACTAAATTGAGATTTGAAAACTGAGATGTATATTACCTGAAATGTAAACAGAAGTTTGTAAAATGCTAAATAAAGAAGTCAGTAAACTCTAAGATAAAATAGAAAAGTAGAACTAAGTAACAGTGGGAAGAAAACAAAAATGTTGAAAAAGAATTGAACAAAGCCTCAGAGATCTGTAGGAAATATCAAACATTTAGATACATACCATCAGGGTTCCAAATGGAGAGGAGAGATAGAAAATGAGACCAAAAAAATATTTGAAGAAGTAACATCCAAAAAAAAAAAACTGCCAAATTTGGTGAAAACATCAACTCATAATCCTAAGAGTATAGGAAGAAAGAAGCAGCCTAAATATAAACAAATCTCCTGCCTAGGGACATTGTAAAGAAACTACTCAAAACCAACAATACACAGGAGGCATCTGCTTTCGGAAAGAAGATCTCTATTTGTCTGTTGTGCAAAGTCTCCTCTCTGTAACTGGGTACAGGTGACTAAGGCTCATAAAGTTCATTTCCCAGTGAAACATTGTACAAAATTCTGCAATTAGAAATGATGAGAAGAAGGAGAGGTGGGTGAAGGACTCATTGAGAGCAGCATCAAAGGGAAGTCAAAGTGTTAAAGAAAAAGACAAGAGGCAAAGAGACTCACTAAAGTGCAGAGGGAACATAGGGCAAACTGTATGGTGGGCAAGATACAGTTGCAGCATTATTGGAAGCACATCACTAATGGGGCTGAAACTAATGGGGTTGATCTCTCCACTGATAGCCTTGTTCTGCCTTATAAGTAGTGATAATTGCCTATATAGGGAGTAGGGGTGGGGATGTCAATATAGTGGGAACAGTTTCTAACATAACCCCTCTCCTGGACGTATAAACAGTAAATGTGCTTCATTGCTTGCTGATGACCAAAATCTTTAAAAGCTGACAGTAATTTTAGTTAACACTTTTTAAAAATATTTTATTTATTTATTCCTGAGCAATTCAGAGAGAGAGAGGCAGAGACATAGGCAGAGGGAGAAACATCCCTGCGGGGAGCCCAATGCGGACTCAATCCTGGACCCCAGGATCACGACCTGAGTTGAAGGCAGATGCTCAACCACTGAGCCACCCAGGCATCCCTAGTTAACACTTTTTTTATAGAGCACTGACAGGTTGCCAATGAGAACCCTAGTAAAGAGTTGTGTGTGGAAAACTTTTGGCAGTTGTGTCACTTTGAGACAATGCTTTAGCATGCATGATGATTGCCAAAAATAAAAAGTTGCCAATATTTAGAAAACTGTGTGTTCATACAAATATCCCAATTTCTGACTTCTCTTTAAAAGACCAAAATTTTCTTTAAAAGCAAATAAAAATCTGAGAAATTTGGGGCTTGTATTCCTACATGGAAATAATAGTGAGTAACTATTGGGGCACCTAGGGAGCTCAGTCAGTGGAGCATGTGGCTCTTGATCTCAGGGTGTGAGTTCAAGCCTGATATTGGCTACAGAGATTACTTAAAAAATAAAATCTTTAGGGCAGCCTGGGTGGCTCAGCGGTTTAGCACCGCCTTCAGCCCAGGGCGTGATCCTGGAGACCCGGGATCGAGTCCCATGCTGGGCTCCCTGCATGGAGCCTTCTTCTGCCTCTGCCTGTGTTTCTGCCTCTTTCTCTCTCTCTCTCTCTCTCTGTGTGTCTCTCATGAATAAATAAATAAAATCTTAAAAAAATAAAATAAAATCTTAAAAAAAATAAAATAGAATCTTAAAAAATGAATAACTTGCTTATTCAGATGATGTTCAAACTACAGTTTGCCAGTTGCTATTTATTCTATTGTGTTTTCCTCTTCTTTTCTTTGTAGATAGCTAAGGGAAAAGAAAAAAAATTGCTTTTACTCAACTCTTTGTTTAAAATAGGAAAATAAAAAACCAGGATGAGTCACACGGGCTATAATAAATAAATAAAATACCTTTTATTTTTTTTTTGTGTGTGTAGATGTAGAATATTTTCAGATGTTTAATATGTAAAACCTATGTCACGTAGTCCTCTGGCTTCACTCAATTGCATCAACTTTGTGACTCCCTCGCATATATTTGAATTCCTTCAAATGCTTTCAGAAGTAACAACCCAGAGAAAGAATAAACAGTTTTAAATGCCACTTTCTCATTGCCAACCAAGATAATCACTTGTAACAGTTTATATATATTATGGGTTTACCACTTTGAATTCCCATTCCAGTGTCGTGGTCGATATGCCCACCTGCATAGCTCTTGTGAGCCCTGGGGATAATGACATAGTTTCTTGTACAGCTTTAGTAGTGTCGCGTCTCTTGAGACCAGAGAACAGGCTGCAGGTTGTTGTCTTAAACACGTACAGTCTAACAATTTTCAAACATTGCGTTTCTAGAACAGTTTGGAAGTGTGCACTGCTAGTAGGTGTGGGTGGGAGGGGTGAGCAAGTCATCCATCTGATTTCATGGAACAGGGCCATTTAGTGGATAAGACCCCAGAGGTTTTCCTTGCACAGACTTCTCTTGATACACCTATAATTTTCTGCCCAGAAATCTCTTCAATGCCTGTGGAGTGTTAGCTCTGGGGAAATTATTCCTCTGAGCGAGGAGCATACTGGCAGCACACATAGCACTTTAGTGAGGCTAGTCCTCGTTCACATAGTACAGGAAGAAGTCTTGGTGTTGGAGGGCAAGGTACTGTCAACTCAGTAGCTTCAAAAGATACAGGTGATCCCTGCGTTTAACTGACCGAAGTCAATGCTGTCTTGCAAACTGCAATGAGTTTTATGATGAATTTTCTTAAGGAACCCAAGTGAGAATTTTATTTTTATTTTTTTAAAGATTTTATTTATTTATTTATTCATGATCCAGAGAGAGAGAGAGAGAGAGGCAGAGATACAGGCCTAGGGAGAAGCAGGCCCCCTGCAAGAAGCCAGATGTGGGACTCGATACCAGGACCCCCGGATCACACCCTGAGCCAAAGGCCAGATGCTCAACCGCAGATGCTCAACCGCTGAGCCACCCAGGTGTCCCCAAATGAGAATTTTAGGCTCATGTAAGGCAGCAAAGCCCCAGCTCCTTTGTTAGCATCGAGGGTGCATGATCTCAAAGATTAACTAATCTGTGACTAACTGTGCCATTTGTAACATCATAAACACCGACTAATGGGGAGATGGTGCAGTGGAATGCAAATATTTGCAACCTATCATCATATTAGTACAAGGATCAAATTTGCTACTAAGTTCCTCAGCAAATATTCAGGATGGTGTTTGTGTCTTCTTGTTATAATTTGTATGGTATTAGTAGCATCTTGCCATATTAGTGGTGTTAAGATGCTTTTAAAATTATATCTCTTGGGTGGATGGAAATGGAATGTTCTGAGGTTGTGTGAGAGTTAGTCATATTAAACTTGCCCTGTTAGCAGCTTTTCCTTGAACTGATACTCAAATGAGATTTTAATATAAACAAAATGTACTTTTGAAATGCGCTTTCAGCTACAACCAATTTCTCCCAGTCCATTAGCCACTTTGCATCCCTTTTACGAAACTTGAGATTCTGCTTTTATTGTGGAGACAAAGTATTTCCTCAACTCATTAAATCAAGTCTTGAGAGAGTGAATGCAAGGTCTGTGGTGTTTTCTGGCTTAATCTGGGTCTCATGGTTGCTCATTCCCTCCACCCGCCCCAATAGAGGCAGGCATCTTTGAGGTTTCCCTGCCTGTACCTTTCTGTACCACTCCACACCTCCCCCTTCCTTTACTCGTGCAGGAAGAAGGTTGGGGACTCTGCTGTTCCTGCTTTTCCATCTTCATGCTCTTTGGGTTTCAACAGTCAGAGTTTTCTTGCAGAAGGAGGACTGAGCTGTCAAAGCACCTGATATCCACTTACCAGGGTTTCACGGTGACCATGGAATCACCTTATGGAAGCTACCCAACTCAGGCATGGCTTGGCTTTGTGAAATGGCTTTTTCTCCTGTTTGTAACTGACCACATGGACAGGCTTGTTCAAGGAGCCTCAGAACCCCGGAGAGAGCCAGTTGAGTTTGTTTTCCTAGGGCTGCCTTAACAAAGAACCCAAACTGTGTCATTTAAAACAACAGATATTAGTGGTCTCACATTTCTGGAGCTAGGAGTCTGAAATCAAGGTGTCTGTGGGGCCATGCTCCTCTGGCAGCGATGGGGGAGGATCCTCCCTTGCGTCTCCAAGCTCCTGGTGTATGTCCACGATTTTTGGTGTTCGTTGGCTTGTAGATGCAATGCTCCAGTCATATGGCTGTCTTCTCTCTGTGTTTTTTGTTTTGTTTTGTTTTGTTTTGTTTTGTTTTTTCTCTCTGTGTTTCTTCACATCGCTTTCCCTCTATACATGTGTTTCTGTGTCCAAATTTCCCCTTTTTATGAAGACACCAATCATATTGGATTAGGGTCTACCCTACTGATTTCATTTCAACTTGATTATTTCTATAAAAACTTTATTTCCAAATAAGGTCACACCCTGAGATGCTGGGCCTGAGGACCTTGGCGTATCTTCTTGGGGGACACAGTTCAATCCATGATACCGGGAGATTTCCATTCTTACACTATGCCACATAGACCCTCAGTCACAGTAACAGGGGCCCTGTGCTGTAATTTGCTTAGCTTTCATCGGTCCTTAGGGAACATGAACATGTGCTGGGGAACCCAGCCCTCTGTGTTCCAGAGAGCTTCAGACCGCTTCCTGGACCACAGCATGGAGGCAACAAGGGGCAATTAGAATTTGCTTAGTTTACAGCAAATACATACAGCTGCAGAGAAAAGAGCAAGGAGAAATAGGGGAAAGAGATGGGAAAGGATCAAAATTTATCAACGGGATTATATTATTTGTTTATGTGTCCAACATGTGTTTGCCAAGGATCCATAATGTGTCAGATAGTAGAAACAGAACTAAATAAGACAGCGTCCTTGTTTTCAAGGAACACACAGGCTAGAGTGGTATTATTTTAGTCACTTTAATGTATAAATTTAAAGAATGATTATTTTGGGGTTAACATTAATACTAATGCATGCAGTTTGCAGAGGCATACGCCATGCTACATGGTGTGCTTATGATCTGACTTCCGTCACCTCATTAAATCTCTCTGTAGCTCCATGATGTGGGGACTGTCTTCCCCATTTTATCACTGATGTCCAGCTAAGTTCTCTAACACACCCAAGATTGCACAGATGTTGGAGATCAGATGTAGGATTGAAACCAGATTCGCGGACTCGTCTCCCCATCTCTACAGAGGCTGCAGAGGCTGTGGGCAGAGGCTGCCTGTGTTCACCAGCAGTGCCCAATCTCACCAGTCCCCTGCTACATCTGGCTTAGCCCTGATGGAGCCACGCACACTAAGGCTTTCTTTGAAGGATGCTTTCCAAGGGAAGACCTATGTGTGCTCCTAGGAGGAGCTGTGGGGGGCCCTGGGTAGGCACAACTAGAACAACACACACTCACTTCACGTGGGAAGATCTGCGTGGGCAGAACCGATTTTATACTTCGCCCCTGCCTTTCATCATCCGGCACAAGCCCCAGGCACAGGAGAGACAGTCAGCAACTCAGAGTCCTTCCTTGTCAAAATTAGGTTGTAAATTTTTGGAGAATATACAGGAGGTGTCATGTCTGTTTCTCTCCCTCTGTATAAAGAAAAATAAAATGCCATAGTGAATAAGTACCTCATAAAGGCTTTTGCATTATGATGGAGAGAGAACAAGATGAGAAAGAAAAATAAACATTGCCCAGGTTGGCTGGAGGGAGACTTCGGGGGGTGGGGGGGCGGGGCTTGATATGTTCAAACTCTTGATCTGGGCATTAGTTTATATAGAGGGCTGTGTGGTGTGTGTGAAGCCCTACACTTCAGATTAGCACATGTTATGGAATGGAGTTAGGGTACTTTAAGGTGGTTGGCAGGGCTCAAGGAATAGGGCAGTGGGGATTTACTGTTTAACAGATTCAGAATTTCAGTTTTGCGAGTTGCAAAAGTTCTGTGGTTGGATGGAAATGATATTTGCATAATGGTGTGAACACGCTGAACGCAGCCGAACCGTACACTTAAAATTGTTCAAATATAAATTTTATGTCATATATATTTTACTACGGTTAAGAAAATAGTACACTTTAGTGTATTAGTGCAATACTTCTATCAAAAGGTACAGGTGATGTAAATAAAATGTTCCCACTTCCATTTAATTTTAGAAGCCACTAAAAGGGTGGCTTTGATCTTTAATAATTTCATGCAGGTTGGACAAGCAATTGGAGAGATCCTCACTCCAATATCTCAGCAGATTGTTGAACACTGGCATAAATAGATTATTTCCCTCCAATGCCTTGCCCATCTTCCTGTAGCTTTGTCTGACGTCCAGGTCCTCGTAATGAGTAACCTGTCTTTATCCCGGCAGAACTGCCTTCACTATGATTTCAATGCCAAAGAAATGACTGTTTGTATTGAACAAATTTAACGGAGCTGTAGTCCCCGGGAAATGTGTGTTTTTTCTCCTTCATGTTTGTTATAAAGTTTGCAGATCATTGTCGCTCTGGTTACTTAAGCTCTCTGGCCAATTCAGAGACTCCTCAGTGATTTGCTGTTTCGATGTCCTCTTACCCTGATCCGTGTTCTCTTGGGATGCGTGCACTCACTACTTGATTTTGTCCAGCTGCGTGTCAACATGTTGGAATTGGCTGCCACGTGAACCGTTGATGTTAGGGTATGCTTTGCACCCCTCATTACACCATGTGATTCACCCCTCCCCATCACCACCTGCTCCAGGCCACCACAACTTACTGCAACCAACACCCGACTGGTCTTCCCTACCCCTCTCACTCTGCCCCAGGGCCACAGTCCATTGTGAGCAACCTTGGGACCTTGGATAGAAGTCATTTTCTCACTGAATTCCCTTCGTGGCTTCTCATTGTTCTTGGCACCAAACCCAAACTCCACCCCATGATGGCTAAAGCTCAGCATTATACGTGCCCTCACCTTTCCAGTCTCCAGCTCTAGCCACATTGGCCTTATTCAGAGACAGGGCGCGGGTTACAGTTTCCACTTTATTACCACAGTTTGTATCCTAAACTTTGGCCTTTGTAACTTTTGCTGTTCCTTATGGTGGAAAGCAGAGGAGGATATGTCTGGCTTTAGAGAAATTAATTTCCAGCGCTGGAAAAATAAAAGCACTCATTCTTCACTAATTATGAGAATAGAAGTAACAACAGTTTTTATATGGAGGGCTATATATATATGCTTATTAATTAATTTGTTCATTGATTCAGTACGTATTGAGCACTTTACTACACTCATGCTCTGTATTTCCAGTGAGGAGTTGGGTAATTAAGTGATGACTTTATTATTATTGTTCACCTTTCATAATAATTATGTATGTTAAATATTTCATCATAAGTAATTTTAAAAAATTGTACAGATAATCCTGACCTAATTAATGTAGATGATTTGAACAATTACCTGTCTGGAAATTGTACGAATAGGACTGCCTTTACTGATTGACCTATGCCTTGTCATCTTTCTTCCGAGGTCAGTCTTTTCGGTGGCCTAAAATATTCTCTGAAGGCACTTGAGTTTAGGATAATGTAGTAGGATTTGCTGGAACTTCCACTGGAGGGGAACAATCTGCTTTTGCCTCTGTGGCCAGAGAGATCAGGATTGGATATGGACAACCATTTGTTTTTTAGGGGAAGAAGAAATGGCTGTATTCTCCCCATGCTATTGGTGTCTGGTTAATGGCGATGGTAGTTATATGTTTCTGTGGGATTCTAAAGATTTCTGGAAGCCATCCACTGGTGTACGAATGCTCTGTGGACTTAGTGAAACGTTGGCCTTTCGGTAGGATACTGTGGCTGCTACAAAATTGCAAGCTTCTGGCTCAAATTGATCCTTTACCTACTCAGGTCTTCCATTCTTGCAGAAAATAGTGTCAAGTGAGGGCACTGTAAAACCATATTAACTAAAGGTCCCAGCACTGATTACATTGCGTTTCTCAAATCATTTTTTCACATTCAGTTTAGTGTTTAGTAACTCAGCTCTTTAATGAAGACTTTCTTTCATAAAATTGAACGTCCAGTGCTGATTGTGCTGCATCACCTAATATACCACAGTGGTATTTGATTTCTATAGCTGGTTAGAAGCCACTTACGTACACAGAGAGGTCACCGGCAGCTTAATCAGTGTTGGTTTTAGGCCATCGCTTTGCAATTGATTAATTTTGATGTCGAGCTGATAATTGATAACTGGATTGATTATTTAAAAATAATTCCTATTTGAGCATGAGCATGAGGAGCTTTAAATGTGTCTTCGTGAAAGCAGCTCCTGGCCTACCAGCCAGGTTGCAAATGGGGGAAAATTGGTTTTGAATTGAATATTTGAGTGTGTTTACTTTGTTATTAAAATAATTTAAAATGGAAGTTTTGGGGGTGGCAGTAAATAGAAAATGTCAGTCTGCTCATTTCAAGGAACAAGGTTTGAGGAATTGATTGAATAATCAATTTGGTTATGAGCAGAATTTCAAACATAGAAATAATTTGCAGACACCCCCTGAGGGGGCAGCCCACTGAATGTTCCATTCCGTCTGTTTAACCTCTGGACTCCAGAGTAGAGGAATCGTAACACCTCCCAACCTTGATTTATGGGAAACAGCTGTCTCCTGCATGTGTCACAGTGATAAAATGTTTCACCATCTTGGGTGAATCTCATTCCTTGCGGAGGGGCCACATGTTCAAGCAGGTGGGAGGATAAATGGGTGCAAACTGGGAAGAGGGAGAGAAAGCACAATCAGAGGAGTTTTCTGTGCTATCAGAAGCTAAAAATTAAATGTAAATGACTCAAGAAATAATAAGGTACCAATCCCTCTGTTTTAGGCTTACCAAGTCTAGACTGTGTATCTACTTCTCCATGGCTCAGATATTTTTCTGTTAGCTTTCTTCGAACTTGTATGATAAATCAGTTCATTAACTAAGATAGGCAATAAATAATTTATTTCATTATTTATTTGGAATCAACTCAATTTTGAGACTAGCTTCCTATCCTAGCCATCAGGCAAAGCATTCATTTTCAACTGCCTCACGGTCCTCCCTTTTCCTGGGCATGTGCAAGGGTCTGGAGGTATAGATGGCAATACCAAGAAGGCACTGGAGATGGGTCGTGGATCACCATCAGTTATAGCAGTTACCATGGCAACGCCAGCTATCCAATACCGGTGATTTCTTTTGGCTTGGTGGTTCAGTTACTTCTCTATCATTCTTATGAAAGATGGCTCTGTAGTGAAGCCCTTAGCATCCAGCCTGCCTAGGAACACTGTACAACCACCTTCTTGAGATGCAGAGATGTCTTCTTCATTCGCCATCTTTGGAGTTCCTTCTCACCATCCGGGTATCTCTCAAAGGCACTCCTCTCTCCCACTCACCTTTCAGGTCACCTGCTCTAATGTCTCCCATGGGCTTCTGATCCAAAAGTCATTCAAATACCTACAAAATTTAGGCAAGTGAATGAATGAGGCAGACCTGGTATAATACAATCAAGACGTGTGGGGGCTATGTGAACAGGGGAGCATAATTCAAGTTTACAGATGTTCAGATACAGCTAGATAAAACACAAGAGTGTATTGGTCAAAGGGGTCACATATATTATGTGAGTTAGACTTAGCTAAAGGAAAGAGAAAAAAAATTACTTTTATATCTTTGTGTGCCATGAAATGGAGTTGGGGGTAGTAATAGGGAAGAAAGGAAAAAATACGGAGAGAAAAACGTATGAATATTTGAACAAATTATCTTGCTGTGCACATCTTCAAGAGGAAAAAGAAAGTGTGAATTTGCATAAACCAACTAACCTCTAACTTAAAGAGACTCATAGTTTTCTTTAGTTGATTTCATTGGAACCACTTACATGCACTAAAGCTTCATGCAATGATTAACTGACTTCAGTGCCCATGTGAGAAGGTGAGGGGGTGTTGGAGATGATGAGACATTTATGCAAGTTGAGGTTCAAAGACTAGAGGCCACCAGGTCTCCAGAACTCACTTGCCTTACCTAAGTGAAATGAGGTTTCTACCCAATGTAGGAAAGATAGGGTGCCCTGTCACTCTCATTGTGGAAAATGAGCATAGAGTGAATATAAAATATACACAGACCTTGATATATTCCTTCTCCCTCCCTTTTCCCCCCTTTAATCAATTAATCTATCTATCTATCCATTATCTAGCTAGCTAGCTAGCTAGCTAGCTAGCTATCTACCTTTTCCCAGTACTGGAGCAATATCTTAATTCAGATCAGGAAACATTGAAGACAAAATAAGTATTAGATTTAATTGTAAACATCCTTTATGAATTCCATATCTGAAATGCAGGGTGTGTGTGTATGTGTGTGTGTGTGTGTGTGTGTGTGTGTGTTCTTACATCCCAGATCAGGTCAAGATGCATTTACAAACATATGCTTACGAGGGCCAGACCCATAAGGCAAATTAGCAAATCCACTTGCCCAGTAACGTCTGATCTCAGGGACAATAGGGAGTGGTGCAGATTGTGGAGAATTCATTATAAGCCCGTTGTCATCTCTGTGAAAATATCTCCCTTACATGGTTCACATCTAATATCTCCAAAAAATGTATACTTCTGGGTTTTCATTAGAAATCTCCAGGTCTTTAAATATTGGCAAATATTTATGGCAAATATGACAAAAAATGTATTAGTCCGACACAATGCATCTTCAGGCTATTTGCTGTCTACAGAATTGAAACATTTGCATCAGGCATTCACCCCCACTGCATTCCAAGTACCTACACGGAGACTGATACAGAGCAAGTGTTCAGTAGAATATCTGTGGAATCAATAAATGAACACATGCATGTAAATATTTAAAGATTACCCCCCCCAATTTTTCTATCAGGAAGGACACATTTTTGTCCCCTTGCAAATCTAGAATTCGTTGGAGATCATGCATAGAGGTGATCACCAACATCAAAAAATAAGAAGGAAGATGGACTCACTATGTTTCTTAACCATAATGACAAAGTGTGTCTAGTACTTAAATATCCCAAGTAGAGTGACCATCCGTTCTGGTGTGTGTGGAGCTGCCCTGGTTTTAGCACTGCCAGACCTGCAGCTCAGGAATTCCTCTAGGCCCCCTCAAACCGGGACCGTTGACCACTCTACTCTCTATCCCGATGGAGATTTTACCAGTGGGTGGCTGTGTGGTTGTTTTCTTGCCCCTCGGAGGTAGCCAGCTCTGAGGATCTCTCCATCACTGTTGGTTTAATGGCATGGCTTTGCATTGCTTCTCCCCAAACTGCTTGGCCATTATGCATCTTGATGCGACTACCTATGGGCTATTTTAACAGGTGCCTTGCCACCTGCCCAGTGCTGCAAATGATTCCACAATTTAGCTAATGCATTTTAATTATTTAGGTGACATTTTGCCTTGTGCGTTTTAGAAATCAACTAGGGCTCAGTTAGGCAGTTTCTCTGTGTGATGTGTAAATATATAACTAATGGTCAAAACTCAGAGTCCGGCAAGAGATCGTTTTTCCCCTTCTCCCCTAAAGTATGAGATGCATTTTAATATTAATTCCTCCTTTATCCATATATCAATAATTGAGCACTGCATCAATTAATATGCCGGGCAAATTGCATTCCCCATCCTCTCGCTCATGATGTATTTCAGTAATGAAGATAATTTTCAAGATAAAGTATACAATTTAAAATGGATTAAAAAGAACAACTAATAAAGGAGAATTGATTCAAGGGAAGAAAAAAAATTGGGATACTTTCAGGAAATCTTAACTGTGCATCCAAGCCTGTGGAATTTTGTACGGAGAGCCTGTCGAAATGATCAAGTTTTATGCACACTGCAAAATTTCCCAGGTCTGCAATTGCAAAGGATCATGGAGAAGGAAGAACTACACACACACACACACACACACACACACCAAAATCTGGCCTCCTAATGAGGGCATTTGTATAATCTCCAAATCTTCCATCTGTAGGTTAGGAAGGCTAAACATTTGTGTTTGCGGGTCTTTTTGAGGCTTTCCATTTGCTGGGTGTAGTTGGTGGGGTTGGGTTTTGGTTTTGATTTGCTGAATTGGCACGGAAGCCCCCACCGGCCCTCCCCTGCGGCCCCCCTCCCTCCTGGGCCCGGTGCACACACACCCAGGCCGAGAGCCCGCCCGGGAGGCGGCCACCCCTGCACCCTGCACCCTGCACGGCGAGGCCCGCAGGCAGCCGGGAGCCCGCAGTGACACGGCCGAGTCGGTAGATGGCTGTCGACAAGTGTGCTGAGCCGTGTGGTATAAAGAGCAATGAGTCTGGGGAGGCCTTGACCAGACTGGATGCTGCTTTTATCTGAAGTACATTTAAAGAGATAAAGGGGAAGCCGCTTGCTGCACATGTTCCTTTCACTGCGGCTGGAGCTTTACTTTGAGTTTTAAAAAAAAAAAAAAAAGAAAAAGAAAAAGAAAGAAAGATCTCAGATGCTGGCCTCCCAGTCACCGGCTCTGTGCAGATGGGCTTTGCCTCCAGAGGATCGGCCGCCTTCCTGTAAATTCCACCAGTGGGGACTTCCGTGAACCTCCCACCAGCCGTCAGGAAACGGTGTAGTGCCCGCCTGTGTATGATCACACCATCGCTATTATTATTAATACCACCAGGACCACCAGGGCTTGTGGTCGACACTGTTGCTGGCTGCCTAAAGTGTCCGGATTTGCTATTAAGCAGCCACACCAAGAATTGGTTACCTAAGCAGCCTTGACAGGAAAGAGAGGAAAGGCAAGAGTTAGGAAGGAGGAAAGGAGAGAGAAGGGGGGAGAGAGAGAGAGAGAGAGAGACTGAGAGAGAGAGAGAGAGAGAGAGAGAGAGGGAGAGAGAGAAGCAGCCTGAAGCAAGTCACATCACACAGTGCCACTGAAGGAATGCTATCCTCATAAACTCACAAACAAGCATACCAAACCTTGTGTAAGCAAAGAAGAGGGGCTCTGAGGACTTGACAGGAAAAAGGCAAGATTTTCTACCCACTGGTTTCAGTTTTTCTTCCAGATACTCTTGGTGAAGTAAGGAGACTTCTGTTTGCTGACAGAGAGCCCTTCATTTCTCTTTCAAGATGATGATGTATTTGTGGGTAGGTAGTCTCTCTCTCTCTGTCTGTCTCTCTCTCCCCCCCTCTCTCTTTTCTCTCTTTCTCTCTGATTAATAAATTGACTTCGGGGATAAAGATTGCAGCCCAGAGTAATCGCATTTTGTGTAAGGTGATTATGCTTGTGGCAGGATAATCTTGCACTGCTCCAGTACATGTGCTTGCATTTCCAGTGGGAGTTTAGGCAAGACCTGGTTCATTAGCATTAAGCTGCAATTTTATTTCCAGTTGCAAAAAGGAAACAACAACAACAACAACAACAACAACAAAAAATGTGTGGGAGCATGCATGGCTTTCTCTTTTCTGGAAACACTGTGATGGTGAATTTTGGGGCGGAGGGAGGGGAGGAGGGGGATAAAAAAGAAAAGAGAAAAAAAAGAAAGAAAGAAAAAGAGAGAAAAGGTCTGGAAAAGCGGGTTCAGGCATGAAGCAAATTCTGCATCACTTGTAGCTGTGTGGAATTTTTATTTAATTACCAAGAAGGAACTGTTCTGGGTAGTGGTGGGTTTTGTTTGTTTGTTTCGTGTTGTTTTGTGTTGTGTTTTCCTCTCGCAAGTGACTTGGTGTTTGTCAGGCTGGGGTTGAGTGTTGTAGAGGAGAGCAGTGTGTTGTGTTTGGCTTCACCAGGTGTGTGTTCCTGCGTGTGTCTTTTACGAGACTGGTTTTTAAAAAAGGCGGATTTCCCTGTACTTGCTGGCGCTGATTGAGGCATAATGCCACCGTTTTTGTTTTTTGGTTTTTTTTTTTTTTTTGCATGTTTGTTTGTTTTAGGAGATGGCATTAACATACAAACACTGAAGTGGAAGCCAGTAGTTCGGAATCACAATCCTTACTGGTGGGGCAATTTAGGCAAAAACAGCAACCTAGCACAAAAGGCTTAGAAAAATTCCATCATCACATTTTGAGAACCAATATGCGTCCCGGTTTAGTTTGGCCACGGAAGGACTTGTGTGCCGTCAGCAGCCGAGGAACCAAGACCCAGCTCTGTGATCTCATGTGCAAGACTGGGTGTCCCCCTCTTCCCAGGGAGGGAGGCATGTGCCACGTCAAACTCCGTCTTTGCCATCAGCAGCAGCATCCGTGTTGGTTTCGCTCCTCAGCATACTTAGAAAAACCCCCTTTTTATTCTCCTCCTTCCAATTACTTTTGCAGCTCAACTCAGACCCAAGAACTTGCCTTTGCTGGAAGGAAGAAAGCCTCTTTGTCGACTTCTTTGTTAATCAAGTCGTTCTGTGACCTCTGTTGGTATCTCAGCTTGCCTCCCCCTCAGTGAGCTTTGTGACTTTTTTTTTTTTTTCTTCCTCCCCTCCTCTTCCCTCCTCTTCTTGTGGACATTTTCCTTTGTAGTGACTTTAGCTTCATTTCCACCTGGCTTATTTTTGCACAATGTAATACAATGGCTTCTGCCAGTTGGGGACAGACTGTCTCTATTATTATTTTGTTTTCATTTTAGGGCAAGTTTCCTCTTCGGACTTGCCTGTCACCAAAGACGTGTTTGGAAATGCGAAACTACCCGAATAGCATCAACTTAGCAGGAAGGTAGCACAGAGAGTTAGTTTTCCCTAAAGACTCAGAATTCTCCTACCGTTTAGTTTTGATGGCGGAGGCCGAAACAGTTAAAATTTGGAATGTTTACAAATGTTGATTTTTTTTTAAGCACTGAGAAAATTTGTCACATGAGATCATCCCATCAGTTATTAAGGAAATTAGCATGCTAGTATTTCAAGAAAAGGAACCTATTTTGGTTTTTGTTTTGGGGGTGGTTTCTGGCTAATTGTAAACAAATTTCAGTTTCACTGGGGTGAGTAATGGTTTGCTGGTCACACTTTTTCTCTGAGTTGCTAAGTGGTGGTGTTGATTCTATTTATTAAGTTTGTTGGCTCTTAGGCACTCGTTTGAGGCTCAACGCAGGGGGGAGAAAGCAAGGCTCGGCCCAGGCCCTCTCCTAGGTCCTAAAATCTGGCTAACCTGATTCCTAGTAATTCGCCCGTGACTTTTAAAATCTGCAACCCCCCCTCCCCCCAATTTCTGCTTCCCTCTTTGTGACCGATGCTTTTCGGGGCTACGTGTTCTTATTAACTGCATTTATCAAATTGAAAAATGCCTACTACCTTCCTGCCCTGTGCTCAAGTATTCTATTTACATCTTTAATTCAGATTCTTCTTTTTTTGGTTTGCATTCAAAAAATGGCAGAGACTTTAAATGGGAACAGCTGGATCCATGCTGTTTAAGGAGATATGAATTAGCGAGCTAGCATTAACGCTGTGAGGTTTGGAGGGTTGTTTTTCTCCCCATTCTTTTCTTCCTTTTTAATGCGGAGGTTCTGCTGTTGCCTTCTAGTCTGTAAATAAAGATACTCTCAATGTGGCTGATATCTCTGTTTTAGAGCCTGTGCTGCTGGAGGAAAATGAGTCTCAGCCATACCCACGTATGAACCTAGTGTTTGCTGCTGTCTCACGGATATCAAAACGAAAATGAAGAGACATGGAGATTAAGCAGATTCCGCATCCAGTTTACTCCTGTCCTTGTTTCCCGAATGTGTTAAGTAGCCTCTTTACGGGCACCTGTGTCAACAGCACACGGTTTCGGCGAGTGCGTTGTTATTCAGACTGAAAACTTTTCGTTGCAAGGTGTGGGATCAGGTGGGGTGGATCGTCCTTCTTTTCCTCTATACTGACTCCATCATTTGTGTGTGTAGGGACTGCCTTCTCGGGATGTGGATGGAAGGCTCTGGAAGAGTGCTAATTAAAAGCAGTTTGGCTCCCGTAAGCCAGTCTGATAATGCAACCGCCGACGTGCAACACTGAAGCCTCTCAGGCCCATCTCACATTTGTGTGTCCATGTCCTTACATTTCTTTAAGAAGTTTTTCCAGTTAGAAAAAAATAATAGTGAGTTTATGGTCCTTTCCGTTGTGCTTCCTTTCCGCTGTGTGAGGACAGGTGGGTGTCCAGAGACAAGAAAGTGGAGTTCCCTGGCACTGTTTTGCTAACTTCTGAGCAGTTTGGGTTCCCTGAGCTCAGATGCAGTAGAGGAGAGAAACAGCTTCCCCGGGGACTTCCAGAAAAGGCAGGGAAGGCGCTTGATGCTGAGGCCTGAATCTGTGCAGGGCTCTGGGCAACACAAGCCCAAGAAGGAGATCAAGCCTTCTGGGCCAGTACAGCCCCCAACTCTACTGTGCTGCTTCCCTTCCACCAGTGTGAGTCTTCTTGGGATCTGGTGAGCTGTGCCTTCCCCGGGCCAACAGATCAAGTGCCTGTTGACACCTGCCCATCAGTTTTGGAGAGAAGATACCGTTGACCCTATTCCTCAGGCTCTGGACCAAAGGGTCTCCCAAGTGAAACTCCTCTGTGATGGGTATTGGCTCTTGACTTTGTGTGTGTTTTACTTTTCTCTCTTAAAGAATCATTTCTATTTTATAATTTCTGCCCAGATTTTCT
The DNA here is from genome assembly GCF_003254725.2 of Canis lupus dingo. Taxonomy (NCBI): domain Eukaryota; kingdom Metazoa; phylum Chordata; class Mammalia; order Carnivora; family Canidae; genus Canis; species Canis lupus. The sequence continues at coordinate 34,675,528 of NC_064248.1, read as the reverse complement.
GGAGAACCAAGAGTTCTCCCTCTGTTCTTTTTTACTTATAGTTAAAATGCTGCCATTTTTTAAAGAGATGTAATACAATGGCTTCTTTATTTATTTTATTTATTTATTCCTGAGACACACACACACACACACACACAGAGAGAGAGAGAGAGAGAGAGAGAAGCAGAGACACAGGCAGAGGGAGAAGCAGGCTCCATGCAGGGAGCCCGATGTGGGACTCAATCCCAGGACCCCAAGATCACGACCTGAGCCAAAAGCAGACGCTTAACCACTGAGCCACCCAGGCATCCCAAAATGCTGCCATTTTCATAGTAACCTTTTAATCATCTTCTGATTTCATCCTTTATAAACGGAGTTTTATACATGCATATGGAACCCGAAAGTAGGTGGAGAAGAGCAGCACGCAGACAATCTGTGAGTGATGTTGACTCGGGAGGGGAGTGAAGCAGGACCCCCAGTGGGCAGCACCGTTGCTTTTGACAATGCAGCTCCAGCACTAAAAAGAAAAAAAAAGGGGGGGTAAACAAAAATATATCTACAGGATCCTGGAAGTCTGGAATCCCCCACTGTGGTGTGTTACCCTTGGCAGGAACTCCACCAGCCAGAATATTCTTTCCTCACACTGCTCTCAGCAAACTTTTGCAGTAGCTGAACTATCCGCCGGTGTCCTGCGTTTTCACCCATGTTGGGCATTTGGGGGGCCTCCCCTGAACTGCCCATTCTCTTTCCTGGATGCCTAAAGCTCTTTCTGTTCTATGCTCCGTAGTCTAAACCTGTTATAGAATGCTAGATTTATAAATTCTGTCTAGAGTTTATGCATAAATTATAGATACAGACTCAGGTTGTTTTTATGTTCTGGGGTCATCAAACCCATTTAATGTAAATTCCTTTAGGGCAGAATGACATCTCTTCCTCCTTTTTTAAAAACATTTTTCTTGCTCCTTTATTTCAACCAAAGCACATGACTTTTGTAGTAAAAGTAGACAAGAAGAAATGAATAGCACAGGCTCTTGTAGTGCCTAAGCATATTTGTAAATATTAACGCTAATTTCTTATGTTTCTCTAACACGCATATAAGTGCATGTACGTTTATTTTCCCAGTTTGGAAGCAACATTGACTGTAAGGATTATAAGGCATACCACTGATTTATTAGGAGGGCTTGTTGTGTGTGTGTGTGTGTGTGTGTGTGTGTGTGTAGCAGCAGAAATGCAATCACACCAAAAGTCTATATCAATTGTAAAACACATCTCAAGTTCAGATACATTAAAATGTGAAGAAGGGGGAAAAAAGCCTGAGAGGGAATATTCTGTTTGAAAAAAATGAGATCACACTGTTTTAGAAGTTACTGTTTTGTAACCTGCTTTCATCACTTAGCATTTGGGTCCATTAGATATTTTCCACAGCAGCATCTTTAATGCCTGCCTGGATGGGTTTCTGGTGTACAGGTACTCCACAATTTAACCCATTCTTTAATTGCCGGTTGCTTCTATTTGTATAATTCTTTCCCAGTACCTAGCATGGTGTGAACATAAACCTGAAGCATTCACTCGTTTGGTTTGTTGATTATTTATTAAGCCTTTATTGAGCACAGACTGTATTCCAGTCATTATGCTGCACCTTGGGGAATATACAGTGAAGCCGAGACTATGCGAAGAATTAGGAAGAGCTGAAAATGGCAGGTTGATGGTGAACATTAATCACCTGTTGCCTGCAGTTCCCAGATTTGCTAATTATTTGTTCCTGCCTCAGATAGATGCTCTCCTTTGCCAAATCTAACTTTAGGACAGCTTCTTTTTTCATTGTGACTCCTAGCTCTGCTTCGGAGGCCTGAGTATGCTCTGTTTCCTCCCATATTAGTTGACTCATCAATCGAATGGTTCCTTTTTGTGGGAACTTGTGCTAGAGATGTCTGGTGGCAACCAAAGAAACCATTTTTGTTGTTGTTGTTGCTGTTGTGGGGAGAGAGAATTCAGTACTTTATCCCGATGCTGAGAATTTCTATGTTTTCTATGACTGGACTGCTTTGTAGCAAAATGCCTCAGGAATACAAAGATGATTCCTTTTCCCTCAAAGAATTCTGGTTCAGAAATTCATTTCTATTGACCTGGTGAGTTTATTTGGCACCCATAGTGGTCACCATATGTCTTAGTTAGGGGCTCAGAAAAATGGACCCAGTCAACACTGATTACTGTGATGAAGAGTCCCATCCTTACTCATCTCTTATCTTTCCTGACTGTAATTTACACTGAAATCCCCTCTTTTGTCTCTTGTTTCCCCAAGGACAGCTCAGAGCTTCAAACATACTCCCATTTTCTTCAAACACTTCAACCACCATTCTCTTTCTCCAAACCCAGCACACCTTCTCCTCTGCACTCCAACAAAGGAACACCTGTAATGGTACTACAGGATATTTTAAAACATTTGTAAAAGAGCTGGTTTCCCAGCATCTTTGAGTCAGAGGTACCCATTTGTTTAGATACTCTTCAGATACAAGAAGGCCGATTGGGGTGAGCATCCCAACCTTCTGGGTGATCAGCGGGAAACTGGATGGACGTAAAGTTAATAAATGGGAGCTCATTTAGGACTTCTATCTTCTCTCCCTCTGGCTTAACCATTCATGGCCTCTACTCACCGCAGACTCTCTCTGGCAGAGGGAGTAATACGTTATTTTCCGCTTGAGCACCCAGAAGCCATTGATGTAAATTGATCGGTACTTTTTTTGTATTTTTCTGAAATTCTGTTTACATGCACATTCCTCTTTGTCTGTAAAGTGATTTGTATCATAAAGCCCCATCCATTTTTCTTTCCAATCTAATAATGACACTAAACTCATTGAATTCTTGTGTCTAAAGATTCTGGCAAAAATAATAGTTCATCTATATAGGGCAGCAAATACATGGCATTACATCGAAGGAAACAAAATAAAATGGGCCAATGCTTTCTCTCAGTAGGAAATTCTCGGCACTAGGCTTATAGTCCTTTCTGATACATTTCATATATCAGAATATATATATTTCATATACATATACATATACATATATATATATATATGCAAACCCTAATTTGTATTGATATAAAAGGGTTATAGAGGCTTTATGTTTAACTTTTAACATAGCCATTGGCCCACTCTGCGGGTCCTTTAGCTCTGGCAGATGGTAAAAAAACAACTTAATGTGAAGCAGCCCTTCTATGCTGCATTTTACATTTTGAGAAGTGTTTCGTACACACACCTTTAGAAAATCTCACAAACCTCCAGACAAATACTTGATCAAACGATGCAGGTTTGAACGACATAAGCAAATTAGTTTCTCTACAAACCTTGTGTCCCCATTCAGAGAAGAACAAATTGAAAAATTGATATTCAATACCAAGAAGATAATTTCGGGAAGCAATAGAGCATTGTTTTGACAACTAAAGAACATGAAGCTTTTAGGACAAGTAGAGGAAGAATTGTAGATTGTACTTTCCATTTATTATCCAAAGGCATCTTAGGTAGAAATGCAAGAAAACAATTGGGAAGGAGAGGTAGGTGTAGGAAGGAAGAGGAGTATCTGGAAATGGTTGGGAGAAATGTAGCGCTATTTCAAGTGGCGATGTGCATTGGATAGCATACACCATGGCTGTCTCCACATTCTGAATCTTATGTTCCCTATGGTTTTATCACTTAGAGTCAGACTTTTGCATTTTATATATTGGATTGACACCTCTAGGTACCTTGATGTGAGGATTTCTGTATCCCTTTTGCAGTTTTTTATTATTGATGTATTTTTCATCCCACTCCAGTGTCTTTGCCAGTGGATTAGGTGGTATGACTGAGATGGGAGATGTCCTTTGATAAGAGCAGAATATAAAAGAGTTGGGGGGCAGGAAGAGCTTTCTGCTCATATTTGAATAACTTGTTATGGATAATATATGGATTATTTTCTCTCTTTGGTTACTCAAAAGTTTTGCCCCCATCTCTTAATACCTGAAGAACAGACTTTGCTTTTCCAGTACATCAAAGACAAATGTTCTTGCAGAATAATCTTTTTACTATTAAAGAGTGACCTATAATTCTGTTATTTGCAAATCTATTTATATTTTACTAGTAAAGTTCATACTTTGTTCTAGCTAGAGTGTTCTGTCTTAATAGGACCCATGGCAAAATGAAAATTTGGTTAAATTTTTATCACTGATGTGGAGTTGCATGCTGTCTTACATTTGGCTGTTTCTTTCCTAATTCTCTGAATTACACTGTGAGTGCTTTCATGGGAGGAAGTGTCCTGTGCCTTCTCTGTACTTCTCTGTACATGGATGTCCTGATACACCCTAGGTGGGAGCTCAAAATATATTTACTGATGATTATTATGTATACAACATACTGACACATCACTAAACAAATAGAAATTTGTTTTTTTTTAATTCATTTATTTCTCAAAAATAGTTGCAGAGAATTTCCAATGTATCAGATATTGTGTGCACTGAGTGTTGGGGACAGAGGGAGCAAGATTTAGTTCCAGTCTTCATGGAACTTGTATGTAGTTCAGGAGACAGATAACATCGACCAAAAGAAAGCACAAGTGGTAACAGAGGAGCAAAACCAGTAGATAAAGGGTTTTAGCTAAGACTCATGGTTGCATTGAGTTCACAAGGAAAATATATGAGTTCACACATCTGAGGAGTCCAAAGATAGATGTTTAAGGGCACGTGGATGTCAAGTCATGTCACCAGGATTCAGACTTAGTTTCTCAGATCCACTTCCCTGTGAGGTTCCCCTACAAGGTGGCTGAGGTGGCCACTGGTGGCTCCCAGCTGACCTCTGCAGTGATGGCCACCACAATGGATGGATGACATTCATCCAAGAAGTGGTGGGTTCTGAGAGAAGTTCTGGGAACAATCCTGTCGCCCCTAGGGTGGGTCCCCTCCCTTCGCCCAACTGATTCCTGAGATTTATATCCATGCCTGGGTAAAACATTCACTGTTCAGAATCTGAGAGTAGGCTCAGCTCCAAGAAAACATGAACTGAGAGTAGGGGAGAGGTGGTTTCCCAGGAATTATTAAAGGGCTGTTACCATAAGGAGAAATAAATGCTGGTTAGGTAAAAACAACAGATGCCCACTATCCAAATAAATAAACATTATAATTGCAGCTTGTAATGAGGGCTAAGACACAAACCACCAGGGTGCTAGGGTAGTGCCATAATGGGAGGGGTAATAGGAATGGTGACATCAGACATGATTTGTCCAAGAAGCCATCTTCTCAGCTGGGATCTGGGGATTAGGAGGCTGCTCTCAGGGGAGGTGGTGGCAAGGAGGACACTGAGTGCAGGGAAGTTCCAGAAGGCTAGGTTGCCTGAAGCTCACGGTGCAAGGGAGTGTGGCCAGAGAGGGAGTTCTGAGGGGTACAGGAGCCAGATCACACTGGGTTAGAGCTGCACAGCACTTCGTGTAATGTTAGAAACCCACACCTGCTGTGCATTCTAGAATTAAAGCAAGCGTTGGTGGGTGGGTACAGAGAGTTGTGGAGAACACAAAGGGAATGACCTTCTTTTTTTCTTTGAGAAGTGTTGGAGCATTAAGTAGTTGTTTTTCTCCTAGGATCTTAAGCCCCTCTCTATCTGCTACAAATAAACTGAATTCTACCCAATTTGACTTTGCTGCCACTCATGAAAGGCAAGCACACATATGTACTACACCCACGGCTTCTCCGCATCCAGCTCTGATCCCTATTTTCAAAGAAACCTGATCCTCAGACCTCTACAATGACTCCTTCATGGATGCTGAATCAGCAGGCTTCTTGTGCTTATTTACCAAAAAAACTCTGACGGGGAAGGGGGTGGATAAGAAAAAGGAGAAACTCAAAAAAAAGAGCAATGTGTGGAATATTGAAACTCTGAGGTCACCTGCAGAGCTGGGGAGACTGGGATGGGAACTCCTTGAATAAACCACAAGGTCCAATCTGTCCAATACCCAAGCACCTCTGGTTGATGATCAGAAATACAAAACTGTTTAATAATGGTGAGTGTTGTTAGGAATTTCAAGTATCTTCAAGGGCATTTGACTTAAATGAGCTCAGTGATGGAGTATTCAAGTAAAGAGAGTGTTGTTAATGTGCTAAATTAAAAGGCTAATCAAAGAGGCAAGTGCTACAAATGAGAACAGGAACAGGATTTGTTAATGGGGGATTGAGAGGAAGAAGGGAGAGAGGTGTTTTTGGTGTTTTATTGTTGTTGTTTTTGTATTTTTGTTTTCATATGCACGATAGCTTCAGAGTCCCCCTGAAGCCCTCAATATTTTAAACCAGTGAAAGGGGCAAAGGCTTTTGCACCATGCTGTCATTTGTAACATTAAGCCCAAAGCAGCATCCATTACTTTATGAAAGAAAGAGACGGTGCGTGCACCCACGTAGGCACTCTTAAACACACACAGGTATTTATCATATGCAGGTGATAACACATTTCTTAGTATTTGATAGTCATTAAGACTTTCTAATCCTCAAGATCATGGACTTTGTGGTGAATCCAACTGTTTTCAAAATCAGGCCCTTTCCAGCATTGTATACATGGAACCCTCAGTTTCTACCAGCCCAACCCATGAGGTTGCCGTTCACCTGGCGTTGAGCTGGATTGCTGAGTGGCCATCCTGGTTTGCTTACAGCCAGCAGCAGCCTTTCTCCTTAGTTGGTCCCTCCTTCTGGTAGGTCAGCGCCCAGACGATCTTGCTTGCTAAGTATTTTGCGTGTCACTGTTGCCTAGTACTATTTTTAAAAAGTTGTGGTGAGATCAAATGATGCACTGCAAGAAGGGTCCTCAGAATCACACCTAGCAGGTAGTAGGTGTTTGGGAGAAGTTATCCATAACTGCGGTTACCATCGCTAAGTACAACAAACCACGTCTTCTGCAAGGGTGAGTGAGGGCGTGCACAGGGCAGGGGTGAGCCCCTCCATTTACCCACAGTGGGAAATGGTTCAAAGAGCACGGAGTTTGGAGCCAGCCAGATAGGGGTTCGAATTCATTTTGTACCGACTCCTCATGGGCATTTTACTAAACCCACTTTAAATGGGGGGGGGTAATATTTGAAGAAGCCTGAGGATGAATTGACAGAGCCATCTTTAGTGCATAGCTCAGTGCTTTACACTGAAATGTGAGACTTTAGGCTCCTTTTCCCCCCACTAATAAATAAAACTCACAAGCAGAGGGGGGAAAAAAGCTTCAGAGAGGGATTAAGAGGGAAGAAAACAGAAGATGAAAGCAGATTTTAAATTTGGGCTCTACAGGAATGAATTAACAGCGAGTCTTTGTATCCACGTCCTGAAAAATGGGTAGAAGAAAATACCCATGAGAAGTGTTCTCCTTTTAAAAGGAATTGTGATTACTCTCCTTCTGGAAACAAAAGTAATATCTGGGCATTATAAAATTGGAAATATGAATAAGGACATTAATTTCCCAAACCTGCCACTCACTACTGTTAATATTTTGATGTATTTCTGCATCTTTTAAAAGATCAATATACTTGAATTTACTTGGATATTCTTTTCCCTTAAAAATTAGAGTCACGCTAGAAATACAGTTTCATATAAATTATTTTAGAAATACAGTTTCTGGTGTTACTACATATTTTTAAAAATGCGAGTTTTAAAGTTGGTATCATTTTTTATTTAGCATTTGGGTATTCCATAATTTACTTACCCATTTCCTTATTGTTGGATGTTCTTTTTTTTTAACATAGCCCATGATAAATATTAATGAAATGAACAGTAGCAACTTTTAAAAATGTACCAAATGGGCAAAGGAGGATAAACAGACGAATCAGATGGAAAAATCAAATGGCCATAAATATAGGACATTATGTTCATCCTCCCCAATGTCAAATAAATGTAAACTAAGACAATTTTTTTTTCAAATTGAGAGAAATTTTTTAAAGGATAATATATTGAGTGTTTGCCAGAGTTTGAGAATACTCATTCTAATGCATTTTTGGTGGGGCTCTTAACTCCTAAACATTTTTAGAGGTTAGCTTGCAAGTATAAAGTATTTTTTGAAAACAGAAAAGCTTGTAGTTTATGACCCGACCAAGGATTATTTCCTGAGGAAATCAGAGACACAGGGGAAAAAATATTATGTACAAGGATATCTGGTACTAAGTTATTTAAATATACTAAATATTTTCTCAAGCTTTCATTTGGAAGTTTCCAATGTAGACTTTTCTTGGCTTGTAGAGGACCCATTCCCTATAGCCAGGAATTCATTCTTTCTGCACCAGCATGGCACAGAAAGAAACTAAACCAGTGCTGTGCTGGCTTTCCTTTAGCCTGGAGAAATTCATGATGCAGCATTGTGATTGGAGAATGTACTACTCATTGAATGAGATGGAATTCAGGAAAAAATTAATACTCATATATGATGGCAAGGAATCTCTGTGTTATATTCCAGAGTACTGATAATACTAATCATAGAACATAGCAGTGCATCCATAGTGACATCAGAGAGTTTTGGATGTAAGAGGGAGGCTCGGAGAAGGAGATATGATGAACCTAAGTTTATACAATCAAAAGCAGTAGAAGGAGAATAAACCATGTACTAAAAAGTGACAGTTTTTGAAAAGATCATGACAGTGGTTAAGACAAAGATGAAAGTTTAGTATAAGGTTATTAGAAGAGGCATTTTGTGAGATCGAGACTTTAAGGCGTGTGGGGTAGGTAGTCAATGTCTGGCATAGTTTGTGAATGTGTTTGTTTGCCACTGAAGACAAACGCGTGGTTTGCTCCCAAGCCTGTTCCTGCCACCAGCCCCTCTTGATGTTAAAACTTGGCTAATGCCCAGCCATTAGCAGCAATGAGTTGCAATTTCTGACTTCTAAACCGGAACCATTTGGCTCTGGTCTGTTTGCATCCTAAGTCTAGGAATTGTACAGCTGGAGAACTGCACCAAGGCATGGAGACAAGGATGAAGTCCAATCTTTGCTCCCTTTATCTAACCATGTACCACAGCCTGGAGCTGCAGCCACCCAGAGGCAAGGGTGCCATTTTCTCTGCACGAAGATGAGATAAGCTGCCAGTTCTTACACCTTCCGGCCTGCCCAGAGAAGGGTGCCTTTTCCTAATTCACAACAAACCAGTGCAGGCAGGCAAATTTCTAACAGAGAGTGCTCTTTCTCTCATCAAGAAGAAACACTCCTCTCACTCTTGGGCATCCGATACCAGCTCAGCTGCTATTTACAGGGGCTTTCCTCATGAAAATTCAAATTTGAGAAGAGAGATGAAAATGTCTACCTTGATTCTAACTTCGTAGAGGGAGTCTGTTCTGTATATATCCATAGACTATTGGATTCCATTAACCTCTGTGTGAAGAGGGATCTGATATTGAGCCTAAATCTTTCTGAAAGCCTTAGAATTGTCTTTAGTGAAGTGTTAAATAGTAGCCTTCAAGCATTCACTTTTTAGATGTCTTCACAGGATTTAAAGGAAGAATAAAACATGCCAGGATATTTATGAATCATGAGATTTAATAGAGACCAAAGTAGATCTTATTATTGATGTGCTTACTGCTTCATTAAATTCCCCTTAAGGTTTGCGGCATGGATATGGATCATTTGCAATAATAATTATGCAGTGATCGATTGATTGGGTCTGACATTGCACTTGTCACCTTGAAATGCAAAATCCATCTATTTTCAACACTGTGAACATTTCTCACTAATCTTACACACCAGCATGCAATAGTTTATTTTATGGAGAAAGTACAATTTATAAAGTTTGGAGACTTAACATTAACCTTTTGCTAAAAACTAAAGTATCGCTTGTCGTTTCACAAAGAAATGAAAATCATCCAACCAGCAATTTTTTTGAGATTAGAAAACACAGTCTAATTTCAAAAGAACTTTTCAAACCAAAAATGCATGCACTTCAATTGAGTGCTACAAGTGTATTGTGAGCACTGCAGTTGACTGAGCCTTCCCATGGAGCGTGGATGATACAATTGCAAGCTTGAGCCTAATTCTGCTTGTGTGCATGCAGACAACACACACACGCACACACTCATGCACCTGTCTACCTTTTTATATATCGACTATTCATTTATTTATTTCCACACCTAACTCTATAAGTAATTCTCTCTATTCCTGAAAACAATAATGGAAAGTTCTGTTTCTGAAAAGTGTGGGTGCTTCCCAAGATTTCTGCACAAGATATTACTGTATGTTACACCACTTGAAGATTCACACATTTCTTTCCAAGTTGTGATTTGTTTAAAGAGGGAATGGAAAGCCAGTGACCTCATTCTCTTGCATTTTTATCAACTCTGATTTCCAGAACTTGAACTGTATTGAATTGATGATGCAGCCAGTCTCAAGTCAGTTTAGCAGTGCATAATCATACATGGAGTTGCTTATGAAGGGCAGACCTTGGGCCTGATGCTGAGGATAAAACAACAAATGAAGCTGTACGACCCTGTATCCACATGGAACTTCTATTCTAGCAAGGAAGTGGCCCGTCTTCAGTCTCACTGAATTTAGAAATGCAATATAATAATTGGTGTGAAAGAGACTCACAGCATAGTAATGAATTAAGAGATGACAAATGACAAAAAAGGGAATATACACTAAGGCCTCCTTTGAAATATATTAAAAATAATAATGATAAGAGGAAAGGCATGAGTATTATCTTCATGATGCATCTTACGAATTTGAAGACTAGAGAATTTAAAATCCCTAAACTTTGTGAACTAATAAATATCAGAAAGCCAGAATTTGAACCCAAAAAGTCAGTCTGCAGAGGCTATGCTTTGCACAGTTTATTTCTAGAAGTGTGTATACACACCAAGATGATATGGCTGGTTGCTATTTTCTTCTTCGCTTCCCTGCAGGTTCAGATTTTCCCTGTTACGTATATATGATACTTACATAATAAAAACAATTTAGAGAATATAAATAAATAGAAAAACATAAGTCTCATATAGGGCATAATAACCAGCAAGCATCATAGTATCAGAATTTGTAAAGACAGACCTACAACATACTGAACAATATTTCAGAAGTCTCCGGTCCTGTGACCAAAAATGAATCTCCCTCTAAGCCATGAGGAACTACCAGTACCTAATGACACCATTTACAAAAGCTCTTTACAGATGTGAGAACCCTGCAGTAGCTGTTTCTGTTTGTTGACCTGAGTCTCTATTTCAAACATTCATGGATGCCTAGAGTCTGCCAACCACTTGCTGGTTATTTTTTTTAAATTTTTTTTTCACTTGCTGGTTATTAAGACAACTTTGCCTTCTATTCCAGAATAACAAGAGCAAAAAACAGAATTTAACTTTTTGTTTTTTTTTTTTTCACATGTCTGATCTAAAGTCATCTGTTGAAGCAATCCCAAATGATGGGTGAATTATATATATATATATATATCTCCTAAATAATAAAAACAGCATTCATATACTGAATGCCGGGTGCTATATCAAATAGTTAGTATTATTAAACTCTATTCCCCTCTCCCATCCTACACCTTCCAACAGAATTGAGGGTATAACATGGTGCCAGTAGTTACTGTGGCTTTTCATGGGACAGAACCAATGTAGTTTGCAAAAGCTAGAAGCTTAAATCTGGCACCTTGCCTCATCCCCATCAGGAGATGATGCCCTTCTGATTAGGATAGGCTATTCTAATCCTGATATAGAGGGAAACTGTACCAGGGCAATATATGAGACTAGTGATACTTAGAAAAGTAAAATAACTTCCTCAAGATCTGGTTTGCCTGGCTTCAAAATTTTTTTTTTTTTTTTTTTTTTTTTTTTTGCCTGGCTTCAAAATTAATGGTAAAAGTGAGATAAGAACATTGGGCGTCTACAGTCAAGTCAGGACCTCTTTCTACTAGATCACTGACTAAACCTTAGTGTGGATATTTCAACTGGGGCACCCAAAGGCAAGTATTTTTTATGTTGGTTATGTGTTCATGGCTAATGGAGATAGGGACACAAAACCAAGGGACAGTAGCATGGACTTCCTTCAACTACTTGCTCTGTTGTTTCTCTGCCTTCTTGCAATTGTGAGTGGCAAAAGTAACCAAATAAAATAGGCTTAAGCAAAATCATACATAAATGGGGAGTTTACTGGCATACTAAATGGGAATGTTAAAAAGGTAGATCCCAGATGCAGCTGCATCAAGAGACACAGATAATATTTTTAGGACTATTATAGATATAGATAATCTATAGATATCTCTATAGATTAGATAGAGATATATAGACTGATCTATCTGTAAATACGCACAGATACCAACACATGTATATGTATGCATATATCCACATATATTTGTCTTTCCTTTTCTTAGCTCTGTTTTCTTTGATGTAGACTTCAGTTACAGACAAGCCCTTCTTCCTGGTAGCCACCAGCAGTTCCAAGCCTATGTTCTTCTAGCTAACTAAGTACTTCCAGCTGAAAAAGAGCATCTCTGCCTCCAAAGTCTTTTTAAGACTGCCTTTTATTGGTCCAGCTTAAGGTGTATGCCCATCCATTGGCCAATCACATTGGTCCAGCAGTAGTATTACAGTCATTAGACAAGTGTGGGTCACATGACCACCCGTAGAGGCCAGAACTTTCATCTTCTCTGCAGCCATCTGATCTGAGAAAGGAGGAGGTGTGGGTCTATTCAAGCAAGTCAGGGTGGGCAATTAATGCTAGGCAAGGAAAATAATTATTCCATGTCTCATTTTTGTCTTTGAGAGTGATGGCTCTCTGAAATAATTCTGTCTAGCAGGATTTCTTACTGCACAAATCTCTGGCATTCCTGGGACTGAGAAGAAGTCCTAGAATATCTACAATTATTTAGTATCCCCCTGATGAATTCCTCCCTACTCCTTGAAAATCCTTTGCTGCAGATCTGTAACAGCACCATGAATTCTGAGGATGTAGTCCATGTCTTGAGCCTATTCCACTTGTGTGCTACACTGTGTTTTTAACTACCACATGCATAGTGGCTCTGTGTGTGTGTGCGTGTGTGTGCATGCACACACATATGTGTCCGTCTTTAGAGATAATTCTCTTATCATCCTGGTCAGAAAATGGGCAGCTTTAGCTAATCATACAGTAAGGTTAGTTGAGAATTGGCAAATGCTGGGGTCAGATTGGAAAGTACGCTGTATCTCTACATGATTCATTTTGCATTTCTGGTGATAAGACAAACCAAAGAACAAATACCCCGGGTGATTTTTAGTGACAAATTCGCCTTTGGAATCTCTTCAATTCAGTAGGTTGTTGATTCAAGACTACTATATCGCCTTTTTACTTAAATGTTTGGATTTTCTATGTGCTTCGGGACTTTTTCTTTTGGAAACAAGTCTGTCCCAAGGTCCTGGCATAATCATAACTGTTAGATTTCTGATTGTAATGATTTGATCTAGTTTAGAAACATTTATCGAAAATCTATTATGTGCAAGTTCTATGCTAGGCCCTTGAGATATGAATTTGTGACATATAATCCCTGACCCCAGGAAGCACCATATTTATTAAGGTGAATTAAGTAGGGAATGATCAGAGCAGATACCCCAAAAGGTGCCTGATGAAGAGTGTTAAACAGCTATCCAAGCAAATAAAATAGAAAACTAAGGAATTAGTTAAAACCTGTATTTCTCATGAGTAGGCACTCTTCTTATCAGTGGGTATGCGAAAGTAAGGAGATGGACAAGATCCTACATGGCACAAAGCTTGCTTTCCAGTATAAGAGACTGACCATAAACAGGCCAACCAGATATATAACTTCATGATGGCCATCTGTGCTTAAATATTCTGGGAGACATGAATGGGATTTGTGATAGAGTAGTCAAGAAGGGCCTCTTGGAGGAGGTGATGTTTAAGCAGATTCCCAAAGTAAGAGGGACCAGCTCTACAAAGAGCTAGTGCAAGAACATTCTAGGTGGGAGGAGTAGTAGGAAGCATGGAGTTTCCAAGGCTAAAAAAAAAAATAAATAAATAAAAAATAAATAAATAAAAAAAAATAAAAATGGCTTGGTCAAAGTTGGAGCAGCTGGAGGGAGAGTTGCATATGATGAGGTCAGAAAGAAGGTGGGGCCTTCCATCAGGGGCTAGAGGGGCAGGCAGAGAGTATTTGGAAAAGCATAGCACATTCTGGAGATGTAGCTCAGGAAGGCTTGGGAAGGAGGCTACCCCACAGTGAGAGCCTGACCTCATCTAGAACTTTCTGATTCTTGTCCATTATCCACCTTCTTCAGGATGGTTTATAAAAAAAAAAAAACAAAAAACAAAAAAACAAAAAACATCTTTACCGAGGAATAATTAACACCTAATAAACTGCACACATTTAAAGTGTGCTCTTTGGTGGGTGTTGATGTCTGTGCGTACCTGGGAAGCAGTCACTATGATCAAGAGAGTGAGCATATCCACCCTCGAGTATCCTCCTACCCCTCTGTCATCTCTCACTCCGTCCTCCCAAGGCGGCGGCTGATCTGCTTTCTGTTTCTATACATTAGTTTGCCTTTTCTAGCATTGTATATAAATGGAATCATGGAGTAGGCGGGGTTACTTTTTATAGCCGTTAAGCCTACACAGAATTTGAGTCTTCTAATCTTTTTCTCATATGTGTCCTTTGTGTCTGAAAAGGATCTTAAAAGTCATTTAACAATAACCTCTTTTTCTACAGTTGAGGTCTTGGAGCCTGTGTTTGCTTGACTCTGAAGAGTTGAGGGATTTTTCTGACTTAAAAACACTGAGTTTGGCTCCTCTTTCTTTTTCTCCATTATTATTTCAGAGTATACCATTGACCTAGAAAAGATAAAGGGGGATGAAAATGATGAGAAATTGGGGAAGTGGGAACAGACTGATGGAGAGACAAACCAGGGGAATATGCTACTTAATGCTTCTGGTCTCAGAAATAAGATGCAGGGATGACCAATCTTGAGCTAATTAGAATAGAATAAAATGCATCTCACCACACTTGCGGTTGACATAATTCAATCTCTGATGATTCAGAATGGCCTTGGGGTCATCACGACATCAACTCTGGAATCAGAAGCATGGTGAAAAAGAGTTACTAAAGAACTCATGTTCAAGGAACACACGATTGTGCTCACCATTCTCCCCAGTAACGATAAGGAGCTAACTGATTTATAATTTATTTATACACGATTTGTGCTTTGCTGCTTCCCAAAGATTTTGAAAGTGCTCACAACTTGCAGAGCAATGTAATGTATGACTTTTAGTTGTTGACCTATACAGAGGCCGAATGTAAAATTTATTCATACATCCCTTTATCAAGTAAACACTTATTAGGCACCTACTATCTCCAAGCTATTTTTCTAGGTACTGTGTACAGGGTGGTGAACAAAATAATTACTTCAGTCTGTATGTTTGTATTTGTGTATTTCAGCATGGTTCAGTGCGATTTGCTAAATATATTATGAATTGATTGTAAAACAAGAAAGCCAGTCCTATGCAGAGGTGGATATTAAATTAATACAACAGTGTGGCAACAGCCATTGCAATTTAAAATGCCCATACTGTTTGATCTTCTAATTGCACTAGTAGAAATTTATCTTACAGTTACACTCACACATGTGCACAAAGATGCATACATAATGAGGCTCCTGTAGCCTTCCTTGTTGATCCTAAATACCTATCGAGGTAGAACTGGTTAGATAAGTCATGAGACATACTTATGATTGAATACTATGCATTTATGAAAAGCATGATGTTGAATCACCTGCACTGGCATTGAATAAATTCTTAGACATATCGTTATAGGTGTGGAGGGAGGGGGAGCATGTGTGGTCGGCTTCTATTTGTCACTAGGATGGAAAGGGGGCTATATCCATGCTATGTAACAACACAAGACATTTAACTTTAGAAAAGTTGCTGCAGATCAGGGGAGGGAGGATTGACAAGGCGTAACCTCTTCGAGTTATTGTAAATATTTATAGTGTACATACATGGGATTTCAGTTTTGTAAAACTAGTTTTAGAAGTAGATACATAGATAAAATAATAAGTCAAGGATGCACAAAGATTTTCTAATATTTAGCTTAGGCTATCTTATAATGGTTTTATGCAGAAGTCCTCTCAGGTTTCTGTTCTGACTCCCTTCCCCCTTTGCCATGCCCTGACACAAACAAACAAACAAAAGGAAGGGGTATCCCTTCAACTACACCCTCCCATCAGATTCTCCAACTGCCCATGAAATTAATGAAATTAATGTTAACTGCTTCTCAGAACCCTAAAGCAATATGGAACCCTGAAGGAAAGGGATGCTCCCAGGTGAGATACATGCCACCTGGAAGGTGATGCTCCTTTGGGTCACCAAGGGGGGGCCTTTGTGAACCAGGTATGGGGCTGGGGGTCTCAGCTCAGAGGAGGAGGATCTCTGTGGCTAGAAGCTAGAAAAGGGGGATGAGAGAACTTCAGGACAAGGGATCCTAATAAGAGAGAAAATCATGCAGGAGCACAACTTCCTCCTCTAATAACAGTGGTGTTTTCAAGGAGTGAAGGGGCTCAGGCAGAGAAAAAAGAGGGAGAGATTCCAGACAGAAAAAAAATTGAGGTTAGCCCCTGGGGCAATTTTTTTTCATTCATTCATTCATTCATTCATTCATTCACTTAACAAATATGAATTGATACTTTCTTTGGGACAGATGCTGTCCTACGTGCTGGGCATGTGATGCGGAACATTGCAGCAAAGCCGCCACCTTCACTGAACCTTCAGTTTCATGCTAGAGTGAGAGTCACATGTCAGATAATTTCTCAGACAAATATACAGTTATAAACTGAGATATGGATTATTGAAGAAGCTTGCAGAGTGAAACAGAGGGCGCTGATTATGTCACAAGAACAGAAGAATTCTCATTCTCCTATTTATTTAGAAGTCTGCTAATACTAACAAGGAATAACATCCCCACTTTATAGTTGAGGACATTGAGGGACAGAGATGAAGCTGTTTGCCCCTCGCGGCAAGTATGGGTTGAGTTAGGATTTGAACAAAGTAACACAGGGCTCCATCTTAAAGAGAGATGGAGTCTGCACAGGGGGTTGTTTTTAAGTGTAAAATCCATGGCCTTCATGGTTAGTAGTAGACAGAGATCCCATGCGTGATGGTTAAGAAGGAGCACAGATCTCTAGGTATGAGGATTAATCTAACTGCTGTGGTGACATTTAGAGTATTTATTTGGGACAGGAAGGATCCTAAACCATATCCATTGCCCATAGTTAGAGGAAGCAGAGGCCAAACTAGAGACTGTTATGAACAGTCTAGATACAAGACTGTGATTTTTTTTTGTAAAAATAATGTGACAAAATGATAATGCCACAAGAGAAAAATAAGTGACTAAGAACTGAAATGTTTGTATTTATTCGAGCCCCCAAAGCAGTTATGGGTGGTAAAGGATATGGTATTTTTCCCGGGGCCACTGGCAATGAGAAATTAGGATTCTTAACCTTGGGCTATGGATGGACACCAAGGTATCACTATATCCCCTGAAATGAGGTATTGAACAATCTTTTTTGGAGAAAGTCTTTATTTCTTTCTTGTTCTTCTGGAAAGACATAGTGCCAAAAAAAAAGAGAGAGAGAGAAAGGTTTAGAAAAACTGCTCTTCTCAAAAAGCCAAATAACTGTGGTTCCCTATTTTGAGACATTTGGCAAATCTCATTTTCCTACAGATGTTGTTGGACATAAATTGATGATTTCAAGAAGCAAATAGAATATTCTGCAATGCTTGGTATTAAGGAGTTCAGCGTGATCAGATGGGGCTTTGTCAAATTGAAGTATTTGAATTAACTCACACCGTAAAAGTGAAAGTGTAAAGCTTTGCTTTTCTTCCAAGCTAATCAATGAAGATTAATATTCTATGGGAACCTGATTTTGCAGATGGAGCTGAGCTGCACTATTTTCCCTTCCATTTTTTCCTCATAGTAAATAAATCATTTTTATTATACTGTATGAATTTACTTAGCTCTTTTAATAGCCTTTGTAAGAATAATGCTTCCTTTGATTATATTACATTTTTAAATGTGTGCCATGTGTAATACAATTCTGCTGTTGGGGGGAGGGGGTAGTGAGCAGAGAAGACTTGCTGAATATATCAGCCTCACCAGCTTATCCCCTGTGTTTTAAATCAGATGAAGAAATGTCTGGGTACCTTGGGAGTTTTAGGAGTAAATTACTAAGCGTTTGCTTGGATAAAAAGGGTTCATACCTGTGCCTTGTCTAAAACTTTTTCTACTGGGGAGGATTAAATTAATCTGAAAGGACTTGGTCTTTGTAAAAACTGTCCTAGTTGTTATTTTCTACCTTTTTTTTTTCTTTTTTATCTTCAAGGTGCTGGCAATTTTATTTGATTTTTTTTCCCCCTGAAGGAGGGAAATAAACTTTGTAATTCCAGGGCTAACATCCACACTGTATAAACTGATCAGCCAAATTGAGAAGCTGCTGACTGGTTGACTTGGCATATACTGCAAGTAGTCTCATTCACAATTGATAAAATGACTTCTCACCCTGCATTCTTGGAGGTTTAGCCCTTGAAGGACAGATTCAGCGTGACCTATACCAATCGTACTTTGCATGAGATGCGAGGAAAGAGGGAGGGGAGAGCAAAGAAGGGAGAGGACAGTAAGAAAGAAGGAGGGGAGGAGAGGAAAGAAGAAGGAAAAAAGAAAGGAAGGAAGGAAAAAGGAAGAGAAGGAGGCAGGGGAAGAGAAAGAGAGACAGAGGTTTCACTAGAGAGAGAAATATAGTATGATTTTATGCATCAGATCAAATCTTAAATTATTAAAGTTCCTGATGAGAAGAAATAAGAGTCTCCCAAACTTTACCTATGTCTTTTTGCGCCATTTACCCTGTACAGAGTCAACAAACTAATCCCCTTAAAGTGTTTTGTCCAAGTCACTCTCATGTTCAGAACCATTAATATCTCTGCATACACTGTTATGGGATTAAAAATCAATGCTTGTGTCGAATAATTTAAGGTTTTCTTAAATCTAGCCTCAATATGCAAACTGTGTGTGTGTGTGTGTGTGTGTGTGTGTGCGTGCACATGTGCACATGCATGCATGTCAAGGTAATAAGCTCATGGGATCTTGGTTCTGTTTCTGCAATTCATTAGTCATATGACAAAGATCACTCATCTTTTCTAGGCCTCAATTTTATTTTTGTAATGGGAATAATAGTAATAATAGCAGTAATGGTGATGATAGCTATGTAATGGTGCTTAACTGATTTAAATAATGTTTTTGGGGAAGGAGTCAAATCACAGGCGATGTCTGCAGGTGCTTCCCCACTCTGTGTGGTCACCGGCACTGTTAGTTGTTAGTACATGAACAGAAGGGTGAATCAGACTCATCTTAACTCAGTACAGAGGAGGCTTTAGAAGCCTGATGGAATGCATAATTAAATGCCTCTACTAATTCTGTCACATGCCAGACCATCGTCAATTCAAAATTTAGTTCTCTGGGGAGACTTCAAGTCTTGATAGTCTATAGAGTTGATTTATATAAAAATCCAAGAGCACAGCTTCCACTTTTGGGGGATAAGCATAACATTCCATAGCTCCCTACTTCTTTTGGACTTTGGTGGCTTATTTTATAACAGTTATTTGGAAAGACTGCGATAAAACATATAAAAGATAATGTTGCTTACAAAGCACATGATAAGGCTCCCTTTTCTTCCATCACCATCACCTCCTCATTTTCCTCCTGCTGACAGTGTACTTTCAATGCACTGTCTAGATATGTATTAGGTATCTATTACTTTACATCTAGATATACATCTAGATATGCATTAGGTTCCATCACATGCCATTGCTGGTATTTGACCATTTAGACTTCTAAAAACAGCAATGTATTATGGCTCAACCGAATACGTATCCACATTATAAATGTATAAATTTTAGCCTACAGTCTCTTCTGATTAAATACTCTTCCACTCAATATGTTTTGGAGATCTTTGCATGTCAAAATGTGTAGATATATACCTTGTTCTTTTTAAGGCCACAAAACCTCTTATGTTACAGGTGTGTCCTTATTTATTTGAATATTTACTTCCTTATTAATGGTTATTTATTTAGTACTCCCCCACCTCTGTTTTCACAGTTATGAGGGATGCTGCATGACCGTCTCAGAATTACACCTCTGTGTACATAGGTGATTTTTTTTTTTTTTTACAAAACATATTCCTAGAAGGAGACACTTCAGGGTTTTTAAAAAATCATCCCTTCTGCCTTTTGCATGGTGAATGCTTAGTAAATTTGTAATTATATGACCAATGATTTATGTACAATGAGCTTTATGTGCAAAAAACTCTCAGCTTTAATTTTGCAAAGTGATCTCTTACTTCAGACTTGGGCTACCTTAAGGGAAAAAAAAAAGGAAAACCTTTTGAGTTTTTAAATCTTAATTATACTGAAGAGATGAGTTGGTTTTAAGAGGGAAAGAAGTTCTCCAAAAAGTTGCAAAATGCAAAATACAATAGGAAAGTGATGTGTGTGCGTGCATGCATGTGTGCGTGCACACATTTTGGACATTTTATGTCCAAGTCAGTATGAAAAATGTGAATCCTTGGGGGAGCTGCCATTTTGCTACTGAGGTCCAAGGTCGTGTATCTAACAGTTCTAAATTTCTACCCCTGGGAAGCAAGTATATGCTCACTGTTCCCTTTAATAAAGGCACAGAAATGGACCATGCAGTCTGCATCAAAGCATGAGTGAGTGCTATTCATTTTAAGAAGCACTCAAGCACTGTGAAAATTAGCACTGGAACATGGTTCCAAATGAAAGCGACACCATGGGCCTAATGAGAAACTGAATACCATATATTCATCTCCCCTAGTCCGGGATCTTTCTCTTCTGTCATTTGAGTGGTTCTGAAACGCCTTCTCCTCCTGGGCACAGTCTCTTCAAGGCTGAGCTGCATCTCACTTCCTTCCCTTGCCTGGCTGCAAATGAGAGCCCCTCTAGCTTTTTCCTTTCCACTCTCCACTGCCATTTGGGGTTTAACCGTGTGGGAAGCCCTGATTCTTTTTCTATTTATGTGCCCATCTCTGTCTTTCTTTGCTGCTGTCTTTTGCTTTTGGTGTGATGACTTTTATGGTTTGCAAACAGCCAAAGCTGACTGATGAATACACCCTATTTGTTGGTTGGTTTGCTTTTGAGCAAATCAAACTTTGAAAAATTGTCTGGATAGGGAAGGGTCACTTAGCAATGACTTACCTAATGCTGTTAGGAACTGAGGTGGGGGGTCTGGGGTTTCAGATAGGATAAAGGTTTGAAAATTTCCCCTAAGCATTTGCTTAAAAATCATGTGTTCCATAATGTTCCTCAAATAATGGTCAAAATGATATTCTCCTTTTAGTATTCAGTGTCATGCCTTCCTTCCATGAAGAAAACTGGTGTGTTTCCTTTACACTATTGGTGAGAAACTCCAGGTGAGAGCTAGGCATTCCCATGTTAATGGATCTTTGGAATGACTAGCAATGCTTCATGGAAAAATACCTTTTTGAGGCTTGCTGTGTCCTGGAAATATTGATAGAATTTAGATTATGGTGGTGAATAAGATGTACAAAATCCCACCCTCATGAAGGTTACAAGCTAATTAATGCCTTTGTTGTTTACTACCACATAAATTATACCACCAGTTGGTGACTAGAAAAACACACTCTTATTATCTCACAGTTTCTGTGGGTCAGGAATCTGGGAACATCTTGAATGGTTTTGGTAGGTGTTGGTTGGACAAAATCATGTTAGGGTTCTACTAAAGGAAGAACTGCCTCTTAGCTCTTGTTGGTGGGTCTCAGAAGGTCCACTGCCCAACCTCAGTGGTGTGGACCTCTCTAGAAGGCTGCCTCACAACAAGGTCCTGGGTCACCGAGACTGGGTAATACAAGGCACAGTGAGAAAAGACACCAAGATGGAAAACACAGGCTTTTTATTACCTCATCTTGGATATGGCATCCCATAATTTCCACTTGACTTTATTTATTAGAAATTATTTCATTAATCTAGTCCACCCTCAAAGGGAGGCAGTCACACAAGGATAGGGATCATTGGGGACCATCTTAGATGTTTCCTACCAAATGTATTGCATGTCCACCCTGGGAAGCACTGAGAAAAGCCTGGAATGGCAGTAATGGTAATAATGGCCAGTGACATTCATTGAGGACTTGATACTGTAATGGCTTTGTATTAAGACTCATGGTAATAAAGGTTCACATTTATTGAGCAACCACTGAGTGTCAGGCACTGTGTTAAGTGCTTCATGTGCCTCTTCTCATTTAATTCTCAAAACAACCCTCACAGGTGGTCTTGTGTGCCCATTTTACAGATGTGAAAACCGAGGCACAGATACCAGCAATCTCTGAAACTCCCTTCTCTACCTCACACACCATAGGCCCACATTTCTATCCCATTCACCAACTACATAGTAAGTCTAAATTCATTTCCCTACCTTGAATATCCAGACACAGAGAAAACTCAGCCAATCAATCAGGTCCTCACTGTGTTTCTGAAAGCCTAGGGGTAAGTGGTAATTGCCTTGTGCAGGTGATGAGAAGTTAGGCAAAGTACTTTTCCAGCAAAACTATTATACTTCATGGACATAGGTCACATACACCAATACCTTCACTTGTCCCAGCCTCTCCTCCCAAACCAATTTATTGGAATGCAGCCTCACTTCATAAGCAAATACATCATCAATAAATAATCAAGGTTCCAATTTGTTGCCTCTCTCACCCAATGTACATCTCCATCCAGTGAGTCCATTCATGCTTAAAACAACCTTTCAGAAAAGAAACTGAAAACAAAAATCCGTGACACCAGTTGGGGTCATGGGAATTAGAAAATGCAGCTCATGTGACTTGGGGGAGGGCAGTGAGGCTGCCATTAGGGATTTGTTAAGAAGTACTCTACTCAGTTTTAAGGTAAAGAGAGACAGAGAGGGCTCTGGAGATGTCCACCATGCATTTCGCTGATGGTTATGAGCAGCATCTCTATACCAGACTGTGCTAGGCATTGTCTTATGACAACCCACAGGACACAGGCTTTCATGGTCTGCTGGGAGTAGTCAGCTGACAACTTAAATAACATATGACATATGCTAGGCAGAGGGGGCTTAGGATTCTGTGGGAGCACATGGTGTTGAGAAGAGCATGGGAGGGAAGGCTTCCTGGAGGAGGAGTTGTCTAAGCTGAGAGCTGTAAGGCAAGAGAGAGTTAGACAAAAGACAAAGGAGAGGGCAGCTTGCCAGACATTAAGTAGAATACCTGAATACCCAAAGATAACAGAAATCATGATGTATCTGTACAACTGCAAGACATCCAGTCTGTTGATGAAAAGGACAACCAGAAAAAGAAAAGAAAAAAAAAAGAAAAAAAAGAAAAAAGAAAAGAAAAGAAAAGAAACGAAAAGAAAAGAAAAGAAAAAAAAGAAAAGAAAAGAAAAGAAAAGAAAAGAAAAGAAAAAAAAGAAAAGAAAGAAAGAAAGAAAAGAAAAGAAAAGAAAAGAAAAGAAAAGAAAAGAAAAGAAAAGAAAAGAAAAGAACAACCAGTTGAGGGCTGGGAAGAAAAGGCAGAGAAGTGACTGGTTGGAGGAGTGACCAGAGTTCAGATCTTGATGGAGTTTTTAAGCCAAGTTAAATATTTGGGGTTTAATAACAAGTATGTTGATGGAGGGGTGGTGGGGAACCAAACTGTCCTCTCAATGCACAGCCTAACTCCTTTTAAAATGTTTATCAGAGAGCTTTGGGAGTACTTTTGAATCAATGCTAATGTGTTAACAACCCTGATATTCTATGTTTCTAGTAACCATGAGACATGGAGAGAGGCAGTATGAGGTAGTTATTAAGAACACAGTTTCTGGAATCAGAGATGTATAAGTTGGAATTCTAGCTCAATCATTGCTTAATGTATGATGTTGGGGAAATTCTTTAGCTTCCAAGAATCTCCATTATCCCATCTGAAAAATGGGGATAATATACTTACCTCTTAGAGCTTTATAAGAACTGTATTGTATTTGCTGCAAAGCAAATTACCACATGCTTAGAAGCTTAAAACGGTACACATTTATTATCTCACAGTTTTTGTACACATGGCTTAGCTGAGCCCTCTGCCTAAGATCTTGCAGACTGCAATCAGGGTATCAGCCAAGACTGGATTCTTGTCAGCTTCTCTGGAGCTTTCTCCAAGTACCCTCAGGTTGTTGGCAAAATTAATTTCCTCGTGGCTGTAGGATTCATGGCAGCTTGCTTCTTTAAAGCCAAAAATGGAGACAGTGAGAGAAAAGGAAAGAGAAAGGTGGCAGGGAGAGGGAGAAGGAGAAAGAAAGAGACATGGGTTTTAGTACAAGATGTTATAAACTAATGTAATAATGTTCACATAATCACAAATATCCTATCACCTTTACTGTATTCCATCAGTCGGGAGCACATTGCAGGTCCCAACTACACTCAAGGAGAGAGAAGTTCACAAAGGCATGGATACTAGGCAACAGAGGGTCATGGTGGTAAGCAATCTGAAGTCTCTACACCTCAAGACTCTAGTAAAGTCATTTACAGAAAGAATCAAAGAGTATAGCCTGGTGCCTGGCACAAAGCAAACTTTCCTGAATCTGTCAACTGTTATTACAGTTAGCATATGATTTGAGGATGATGCAGTAAACTGTTGCTGGTGGTTTGTATCACCAAGTTGCATTGGATGTACTAGATTGGTTGGCTGTACTGGCCCAAGGATGCTAAGAGGAGGAGATCACCGTTACCTTTCTCATATTTTAGATGAATGAAAGTCACTTTCTATAAGTGTAAGCCACAGCTGGAATCCACTCAAGTGCTGCAATGTGTATGTATGTATATGACCATGCATTTGACTCAGACTAGGAATACAGAGCATATATCCACACCTATGTGTTGCTATATTCACTGTATGCAGAAGGCAGTAAACTCTGCATGTGCATAAATATGTGCTTGTGTGTGTACATCTGTGTCTCCGTGTATGCATATATATGGACACACATGCATATAATTGGCAGTTATCATCGTATCACTATATGGTGAACTGATTATAAAATCATCACAACTGTCGAGAACCTGTACTGGGGTAAACATTATGCTAGGCTCTGATGATTAAAATAGTAGAAAGTGTAATATATGAGCTACCTCTTCAAAACAAGTGAATGATTGTGTCAGATAGACAAACAATTTAAAAATGCCATGTGGGAGTTCTACTTCCAGTTAAGATAGAACTTCCTGAGAATGAGCTCCACTCTGTTTCATCTGCTGAATATCAGACAAAGTGCACTGCAGAGCAAAGAAAGTAACCAGGAATATAGGGACATAGCATAATGATAAAAGGGTCAGTTCACCAGGAAGACATAGTAATCCTAAATGCATATTTACCACACTACAGAGCTTCAAAATAAATGAAACAAAACCTGACAGAAATGAAAAGAGAAATGGAGAAATCCACAAATACAGTTGAGGACTTTAAGACCTCTTAGTATTTGACAGAATCTCTAAAGAGAACATCTGAAAGACCATAGAAGGGCCTACACCACCAACCAACAGAAAATCATTGAAATATATAATCCACACCATCCAACAAGAGCAGAGCACCCATTCTTTTTGAGCTCATGTGGCACATTCACCAAGATAAACCATATTCTGGGTTATACACCAACCTTAACAAATTTGAAATCATTGAAATCATACCACATTCTTCTTTGATAAAAGTAGAATCAAATTTGGACACAGTAACATAAAATTCACAGGAAAACCTACCTACACTTGGAAATTAATACAGGTGAGACTAATCTATGGTTCAAGATGAAGTCTCTGGGAAATTATAATATTTCAAACTGAATTAAAATTAAAATACAATACAAAATATATAACATGAAGCTAAAGTAGTGCTTTGAGGAAAATTTATAATGCTAAATGCTTCTATTAGAAAAGAAAAAAGTTCTCAAATCAGTGATCTAAGCTTTCATCTTGAGAAACTAGAAAATTAAGAATAAGCAAATGGAAAAAAAAGCAGATGGAAAGAAGGAGGTACGAAATATAAAAACAGAAATCAATGAAATTTAAATAGAGATGCAAGAGAAAATCCAACCAAAACAGATTCTTTCAAAGTATTAAAAATTTGATACATCTCTAATAAGACTGACAAAAGAAGAAAATGACAAAAATTATAAACAACACATGCATTAAAGAAATAAGGACCTATTACAAACAATTTATGTACATTTATTCAATAACCTAGATAGAATAAACTAGTATTCCATGAAAATCAGTACTGATACTCACCCAAGGTGAACTAGATAATATAAATATTACAAAAGTTTTTATGAAGTTTAATTTATCTAGAATCTTCTTCCAAGACAAACGTTTATAAACTCTGATGGTAATCACTATGTATTCTACTAAATATTTACAGTTGAAAACACACCAATTATGCACAGTTTCTTCCAGAATAGAAAAGGAGGAGCAGAATACGTCCCAACTCATGTTATGAAGCTAGAACTAACCTGATACCACACCTAGGTAAAGGACATGCAAGAAAAAGAAACTATATCTCATGAAGTTAGACAAAAAAATACCCTCAACAAAATATTAACAAATCAAATCCAGTGATATAAAAAAAAAATAATAACACAGCACAATCAAGTAAGGTTACCCTAGGAACATAAGACTGATTTAATTTGAAAGATTCATGCACTTCATTATATTAACATAATAAAAAGGACCCTATAAGCTAACACCAAAATATATTTGAAGAAAATGTACGTCAATAACAAAAACTTTCAACTAACTGAAACTAGAAGGGAACTACCTCATCCTGATAAAGAGGATCTGCCAAAAACCCTACAGCTGCCATCATTTAGAGCAGGAAAAAGGAAGCAAGGGCCACACTTACCACTCCCATATGACATATCTTGGAAATCTTAGTGCAATAAGGCAAGAAAAAGAAATAAAGAGTATCCTTATTAAAGAAAGGAAGAGCTAAAAATATACCAAGTTACCAAGAACTCTCGAGCACTTTACACAACTGATAAATGAGTTTATCATTGCACCAGGTTAAAAGGTCTGAACAAACATCAGTCTGTATACTATATCAGTATCTATAGCTACATGTCTATACTAGCAAAGAACATTTGGAATCCAAAATTTAAAAATAAACTGTTGACAGTGTTTCAGAAAATTAAGTATTTATGTATAAAAAAACAACAAGCATGTAAAGGATTTTTATGATGAAAACTCTTCATGCAATTAATTAAAGAAGATCTAAATGAATAGAGGAATACCAGGTTTTGTGGATTAGAAGACTCCCCATAGTAAATATCTTAATTCTCCATAAATGATCTAAAGATTTAACACAACACAAAAAAATTTCAGTGGATTTTTTGTAGTTATAAGCATAAGAACTCTTAAGCTCATATGGTAAGATAAATGAACTAGAGTATCCCAAATAGAGAAGAATAGAGAATAAAGTTAGGTGAACATATCTTAATATGTTTTACGAGTATATTTGATTTAATGTAAACTAAGAGTAATCAAGATAGTGTAGTATTTGGCAGAGAATAGACATGTTATCAATGGAACATTAGAATAGAGCCCAGAAATAGACCCACACCAATATAGTTAATTGAATCTTGAAAAAAGAGCAAAATCAGGGGAAAATTATTTTTTTAACAAACAATATTGGAACAATTAGAAATCCATATGCAAAATGTATGAGCCTTGCTCTACATTTCATAACTTATACAAAAATTAACTCAATATGAATCATAGATTTAAATGTATCATGTAGAACTATAAAATTTTAGAAGAAAATACAGGAGAAAATATTCAAGTTCTGGGGAATCAAAAAGAGTTTTAAGGATGACATCAAAATTGCAATCCAAAAAAGAAGAAAAATCAATCTGACATAGGATGTAAAAAAAAAAAAAATTATCCACAAAGAGCTATTGTTTAAGAAGTAAAAGATAAAAAAGGGGGAAACTGAGAGAAAATATTTGCAAATCACCTTTCTGATAAAGGGCCAGTATCTAGAATGTATAATGAATTTTCAAAAGTCAGAAAAAAAACAATTTAAAAAATGGAGAAAAAAGTTGGACTAGTCACAGAAAAGATATTCCTAAGGCAAGTACATGGAAAGATGTTTAATATCAGTAACCATTTGGAAAATATAATCAGATACTGGGATGAGATAGACACCTAGTAACATGCATAAGGTTCTTTAAAAGATTTTATTTACTTATTTTGAGAGAGAGGACATATGAGTGGGGGGAGAACAGAAGGAGAGAAAGAGGGAGAGAAGCAGACTTTCCACTCAGCAGGGAGCCCCACACAGGGCTGGATCTCACGACCCTGAGATCATAACCTGTGCCCAAATCAAGAGTTGGAAGCTCAACTGACTGAGCCACCCAGGTGTCCCAAGGTTGCATAATATTAAAAATATTGGAAATATTTAGGGACACCTGAGTGGTACAGTTAGGTAAGCCTCTGGCTGTTGGTTTCAGGTCAGATCGTAATCTCAGGGTTGTGGGATAGAGCCCTCCTCGAGGCCCCGTGCTCAGCAAGGAGTCTGCTTGGGACGCTCTCTCCCTCTCCCTCTGCTCCTTTCCCCCACACACTCTCTGTTTCTGTCTCTGTCTCTCTAAAATAAGTCAATCTTTAAAGAATACTGACAATTATCTAGTGCTAGTGAGGATTTAGAAAACCCAGGTTTCTCATATATTGCCATTGGGAATGTAAAATGGGACCACCCCTTTGGAAAATATTTGACAGTGTATTATAAAGTTAAACATGTACCTCCATAGCCTAGTAATCCCAGTCCTGGGATTTTACACAGGGAAATGAAACCTTCTAAACAAAAGGTTTAAAAACCTATACATAAAAACAAAACAAAAACCATATACAAGACTATTTATAACAGCTCTATTTATAAAATCCTCAAACTGGAAACAACCCAAATGTCTTCAGATAGGTGAATGAGTAAACCAACTGTGGTATATCCATATAATGGAATGTTACCCAGCAACAAAAGAACTATTGATCCATATAACAACTGGGATCCATTGAAAGACATTATGCTGAGTGAAAGAGCA
The DNA here is from genome assembly GCF_003254725.2 of Canis lupus dingo. Taxonomy (NCBI): domain Eukaryota; kingdom Metazoa; phylum Chordata; class Mammalia; order Carnivora; family Canidae; genus Canis; species Canis lupus. The sequence goes on along the minus strand of NC_064248.1, from coordinate 34,646,470 downwards.
AAAGATCTCCTGCAGTGTGAATCCATTCAATGACATTTTTGAAAAAAACTATAAGAGTGGAGAACGGATCAGTGGTTACTGGGAGATAGGAATGGGAAAAGTGATTATGAAGGAATAGCACAGGGAGATTTTTAGGTGATGGAACTATTCTGTTTCCTAATCATGATAACAATTACAAGATGTATGCATTGTGTTGTAATTTGTAGTACTGTATGCTCAAAATGTCAAGTTTAAAGTATATTAATGTAAATAATAACATGTAAGCTATATATGAGGATAGAGTCTTTATGTGTTTTTTGTTGTTGTATGTCCAGCCTCTAACATAGTTCCTGGCAAAAATGACATACTTAAAAACCTTTGTGAAAAAAAATATGGGCATTGAATACATGAAGGGATAAAGAATCATTTTTTAAAAACTCCATATGTTAGGAGCTAATATGGGAGAAATACACAGCGCCTACTTGGATATATACATTCATATGTACATGATATTACTTTGCAGCAAGAAATTGCATATAAGTAATAAGATGTACTACTTTATTTTTGGAATTTGCAATATAAGTAGGCCATTGATGGGCTTTACAGGGGCCGGGGGTGGTGTGGTCACTCGATCAAGTTTCTGTTTTAAGATTCACAGCCTGCAGTGGAGAATGGAAAGAAGACAAGCAACAGTGGAAGCTATAGGTTTTAATCAATGCTACATCAATGCATATTATTCTGCATATGTGCATATGTCTTTGTACATGTGTTGCATGTCTAATTCTAGAAATGGAGTTACTAGATCAAAGAATATGCATATTTAGAAATGTTATACATACAACCACATAACCCTTTATTTTATTTTATTTTCCACATGACCCTTTAAAATGCCCATAGTGTTTTATACTTTTACCAAGTATCAGGAGGGTTTTTAATAGACTTGTAGATACAATATATGTTAATAGAATATCTGTAATTTAAAGTATGTGCTGTATACATCTATACTGCTTTTTTCTTGTAGTAATAATAACTTGTAGGCTTTTTAAAGGACTTTTAATAATGGGATGTCTAGGTAGCAAAGTCAGTTAGGCATCCCACTCTTGGTTTCGGCTGAGGTCATGATCTCAGGGTCATGAGATTGTGCCCCACATGGAGCTCCACGCTTGCCACCGAGTCTGCTTGAGACTCTCCCCTCCCTCTGCACCTCCTTCCCTCTAATGTAAATAAATAAATCTTTTAAAAAATACTTCAATGTCTTTTCCACCAGGGTAGTGTATTATACCCCTGACTTCCCAGCTAACTTTGACATCCCATCCCAAAATGTTAACATCGGAATGACTCAGAATGCCCAAAAGCAGACAAACTAACTCCTCAACACACAGAGAAAAGGCAGCTGGGTTTGGTACAGAGGTTACCAATGCGGAAGCTGTCCTTTCCAATGAAAATAGACAGCCAGTGTGGAAACAGTCGTTATCCCATTTCTATATATGACTCTGATTCATAAATTACTAAAGTGTATTCCTGAGAAATAAATACTTCACCAGCCAGTGACAGACTTATGAGCTAATTAAAATCTGAGCCCTGGAAGAAGTGGTGCCATTAGCTCGATTCACAGGCCTGGAAAGCACGCGGCTGCTCTTTGACTCAGAGGTACACGTTTACATATGGAAAGGAGGGGGCTGGCTTATTAAGAACAACATTTGGTTTGTGGTGAAGGCAGATTTCTGTTGACGCTGAAATATTTAAAGAAAACCAAAAGTGACAACACAAAGGTTCTCTGCTCAAGAGGGAGGCAGATTTGCACAGTGGTTAAGCGTATAGGCTCTGGTCTCAGACTGCCAGAGTTCAGATCCCAGCTCTGCCATTTATCAGATACGGGACTTTAGGTTCATGCTCAGACTTCCTAAGCCCAGTATCCTGTCCATACAAAGGAGCAAAGAAATACCATCTTTCTCATAAGGGTGTAATTATTAACTCTGATAATGTATTTAGATCAGTAGCAACATGCCAAGCAAATGGTTCCTCAATAAATGTTAGATAACTAGAACTGTTTTCATGTTTAAATGTCCAGTTTTCTGTTAAAAAATTTGCAGCCCATTGGATTATAAGCAGTTTTCCAGTACGAAAAGTTGTTCTTTTGGAAAATGAGGATAATGTACATTTTTTAAGCACTTATTATGTGCCAAGTCAAGGATGGTTCCAAGCATTTTAACGCACTCTCTCATTCGCTCCTCACAATAACCACAGAGATGAATATCATTTATTCCACTTTACAGAAGAAACTGACAAGCACTGGTGATGGGTTATTTGCTCCAAAATTCAACCTAAATTATTCTTTTAAGAACCTTTATTTACTACAGCTCTCACCTCAAACAATTATAAGAGGTGGCCTCAGATTTCAAGTCCAAGCTCTAATTGTTCTTTCCTAGACTCCTTTGGTCTAAACAGCTGTGGGCAAGGACGTGATTCATGTAGTCATACATGGTTGCTAACATCCTACTCCTCTGAGTAGGATTGCAATTTCAGAGAAATAAAGTCTGTGTGAACTGGGTACAGATGTTTTCCATAAAAATCCAGTATTATTCAGCATTGTCCACATCTTCCTTTATTTGTAGTCTTGTCAACAATATGTAACATTAGCCACTGTATCTATTGCTATGTGGTTGCTTGCAAGAGAGGAAAGAGGGTTAAAAAATAATGATATAAATAATAATGCTAAGAATAGCTAGTAAGTAGTGCTTCCTATATGTCAGTTCTGGTTATAAGCATTTTATGAGTAATAATGTATTTGATACTATGACTGTTTGGGGTTGAACACTATCATCATCCCCATTTTATAAATAGTGTAATGCCATGGTATGGAAAAGTAAATATTTTCTTATTAGTAAACACACAGCAGTGTTTGATGGCAGGGATTTACTTACCAGTTTTCTGGGATATAGTATATCCTGAGAGAGAGAGAGAGAGAGAGCATAAATCAGCACTGAACCAGGGTTTGGATAAGACAGGATGAGAGTTAGTCAAAGACAATTCTAGGTGTGGTATGATTTTAGGTAAGTGTGTAACTAAGGATTGAATGAGATTCCCACCCCCGCTCCACCAGTGGACTTTGGGTTGTAATCTTCAGGAATGGGCCTTTGTCTTCTACATTTTCCTTTGTAGCCCTGTGGAGACCAGTTGAAGCCTAAGCACATCTTGTTAAGATGACCAGACTTAGAAGAAAAGTAGTTTGCAAGAGTAGAAGGACTTTATTAAGCAGGACATTACTCAGGATGTTACTGGTTGCAAGTGACAGAATGACAACTCCAACAGGCTTAGATAGAAGAGAGAAGTTATTGGCTTACATAACTGCAAAGACCAGGAAGGGACTGGGTCCAGCTGTGCAGACAGATCACCTGAAATCTGGATCTTTTCTGTTATTTTGCTTAGCTTTTCTCTGTGGATAGGATCTCAGAGGACTCAAAAGATGCAGAAGTTCTAGACCTATTTTCTACCAAAATAGGAATAGTGGAAAACAAATGCTTACTTCCTGAACATTGTCACACACACACACACACACACACACACACAAAGAGGATTTTCTTTGAACAAATAATAGTGTGTACCAAATGCCAGTCACTTTCCGTAAGCACTTTATATATGATCTGTTGTCACATTCATCTGTACAACAACCCTATAAAATAGGCATTATGATTAACCTCATTTTAAGATGATAAAATTTAGGCACAGAATGGTTGTCAGTTGGTTATATGACTATGTCACAGACGGGCCCCAAACTTAGTGACTTCAGATGGTCACCAGTTACTGTTTCTCCTGAGACTTCCTGTTCTGAGCTATGCTTGCTCTGGAGTCTGCAGGTACCAGGTCAGGTGGTACCTGGACCCTTGTGTGCCCAGGGCTGAAATGGCTCAGTTCAGCTCCACATGCTCCTCACATACCCTCAGCAGGCTAGCCTGGTCCTCACAGGAAGATAGAGAAGCCACAGTGAGCTGCCAGAGAAAAGGGCAGAAGTACTCAAGGTTCCACCCCCATTCCAGCTTGACTGAGATATAAATGGCATATAACATTGTATGAATTTAAGATGTCTAGCATGATGATTGGATACATGTGTAAATTATGAAATATATTACCACAATAAGGTTAGTTCACTCATCCATCCCCTCACTTAACTACTGTGTGTGTGTGTCTGGTATGAACATTTACAATCTCTCTTAGCAAGTTTCCACTACATAAAACACTATTTCTAACTGTATTCACCGCGCTATATATTAGATCCCTAGACCTTATTCATCTTGTAAGTGAGAGTTTGTGCCTTTTGACCCACATCTTCCATTACCCCTACATCTCAGCATCTGGCAACCATCATTCTACTCTGTTTCTATCAGTTTGACTTTCTTAAGTGCCCATATATAAGTGAGATCATACAATATTTTTCTCTCTCTCTCTTTCTCTGACTTATCTCACCTAGTATAATACCTTCACGGCCCGTCCATGTTATCACACATGGCAGGATTTCCTTCCTTTTTATGGCTATGATATATAATATTTTCTTTTTTTAAGATTTTATTTATTTATTCATGAGAGACAGAGATAGAGGCAGAAGCATAGGCAGAGGGAGATACAGGCTCCCTGCAGAGAGCCTGATGTGGGACTCGATTCCAGGACCCCGGGATCACGACCTGAACTGAAGGCAGACACTCAACCACTGAGCCACCCAGGCTCCCTATGTCACATTTTCTTTATCCATCCATCTGTCAGTAGATACTTAGGTTGTTCCCATTTGTTGACTGTTGTGAAAAATGCTGCAATGAACATTGGGGTACGTATGTCTCTTTGAGATATAATTTCATTTTCTTTGAATATAGATCCAGAAGTTGGATTGCTGTTTTATGATAGTTCTATTCTGACTTTTTGTGGAACCTCCATCTTTTACATGTTGGCTGTGCCACTACATCTCCACCAAGAATACACAAGGGTTACCCTTTCTTCACATCCTTGCTCACACTTGTTATCTCTTGTCTTTGGTAAAAGCCATTCTGACAGATAGATGTAAAGTGATTTCTCATTGTGGCTTTAATTTGCATTTCCTTAATGATTAGTGATGTTCAGCATCTTTTTATTTCCCTATTGGCCATTGTATGTTTTCTTTGGAAAAATGTCTATTCGGGATTATTAGTCCTTTTACTATAGAGTGGTATGAGTTCCTTATATGTTTTAGATATTAACCCCTTATCTGATATATGGTTTTCAAATATTTTCTCTCATTCTATAGGTTGTCCCTTCATTTTGTTGATCATTTCTTTTGCTATGAAGAAACCGTTTAATGTCAAACTTGGTTTTTGTTGTTGTTGTTTTCTTGTGTTATTTTTTTCCACTTGTTTGCTTTTGCTTTCATTGCTTGTGCTTTGATATCATACCAAAAAATAGTTGCCGAGACCATAGTCAAGGAGCTTTCCTCTTTATGTTTTCTTCTGGAAGTTTTACAGTTTCAGATCTTATATTTAAGTCTTTAATCCATTTTGAGTTAATTTCTGTGAGTGTTATAAGGGTCTAATTTCATCCTTTTGCACATGCACATTCAGTTTTCTCAGTACTGTTGTTTTGATTACCATAGCTTTGTAGCATAGTTTTAAATTGGGAGATGTGATGCCTTCATCTTTGCTCTTTTTTTTCAAAATTGCCATTTTTATTTGAGGTCTTTTGTGGTTCCGTGCCAAGTAGGATTCTTTCTTTTCCCTGTTTCTGTGAAAAGTGCCTTAGAATTTTGATAAGGATCTCATTGAATCTATAGATGGCATTGGTTACTATGGACATTTTAACAGTATGAATTCCTTCAATGCATGAACACAGACTATCTTCCCATTTATTTTTTTTCTTTAATTTCTTTCATCATTAGCTTATAGTTTTCAGTGTGCAGATCTTCCTCTTCCTTGGTTTAATTTATTTCTAAGCATTTTATTGTTTTCGATGCCATAGTAAATAAAATCATTTTACTTATTTTTTTACAGTTGGTTTGTTGTTCATATATAGAAATGTGATAGATTTTTTTATGTTGAGTTTGTATCCTTTATCTTTATTGAATTTGCTTATTAGTTCTAACAGTTTTTTCTTATGAAGTCTTTAGGGTTTTCTATATATAAGATCATGTCATCTGCAAACAGAGACAATTTTTCTTGCCTAATTGCTTAAGGCCTTTTGAGGTTTATGCTCAGAACCAAAACACTGTCAGTTGTGCCACTCTTTTTTTTTTCTTTTTTTGCCAAAGCAAGTAATGACTCCAGCTCAGATTCAAACGTTAGGGAAAATAGATTGCCACTTCATAGGAGGGTATTGATAGTTACACAGAAAAATGACCTTGATAAATAATAGGTGAATAATTTGGGCCATTTTTGTAATTAGTCCATCATAGTGATTATGAAACATGCTCAGAGTTACATTTCTATCAGGAATCAAACCAAGTAAGTCTGGCTCTAGAGTCTAAGTTCTTAACTATTACATTATTCTATATATTTTTATATTGTTTGGTTGATTTAGCTTAATTGGTGGTCCCACAACTGAATCAATCATTTTGGCCAGGACAATGAAATATTGTCACTGGTTAAGCTTGAGTCATGCCTGTACCTCAGGTAAGGGGGAGAAATCAGCCCCATATGAAGTACAACTACTAGAAGCTTATAGGATTGGTTGCATAAGGGAGAATCATTTTCAGAAGGAGGAGAAATGTAGATGTCAGGACCCACAACTAATGCTTCTCATTATATGATGCAACAGGTACAATTGTGGGTAAAGTTCAAGGGGAAAGCATGTCTTGGATTAGGTTAAAAATAGAGATATGTTGCATCTGTTTTGTTTACTGAGGAAGAAGATAAAGGAATTTCATTTAGCTCTAATTTTATGCACATGGTGGGTGGCTGGATAAGGATAAGGGATTAGGGAGAGATGTCTTACGGTATGAGGCAAAAATATCAAACTTCAAATGTCCTAGAGAATCCAAATGGAGTTTTTACACAATTTTTGAATTCTCAAGGCTAGCATAACTCCTGGCTTGCAAGAGACATTTATCACACTTTTCAGAAAAGGGCAGATGATTAGCTGGATGACTAGATAATGGATGTATGATGAATAGGTGGATGGATGGATGGATGGAAACATGGATGGATGGATGGATGGATGGATGGATGGATAGATGATAGGTGAATAAATCAGCAATGAATGAATCTGTAGATGATAGGTTGAAGCTTGTGTTGCATTTTACTTCCTGCCTTAAATTTTGTGAGCAGTGCCAAATTGGATATGTGTTTCTCCACATCTGTCTATACCTAGCCTCTATGTCTTCATCCATATGTTTCCTTCCATGTGGAATCTAATTTTCTCATCTAATCTTCCTCATTTTTTTTGAAGAATCATAATTTTGAGGCCAGTCGAATGAGTTAGGTACTCCTACAATTCTGAGAGCATGGTATTATATTATTACATTTAATACTTTTCATGATAATCATTCTTTTACACACTTAGGAATTCCTCGAAGTCATTACACTTGCCATAATCATTGTCATACCCTGTGCTTAAAACATAGAACCTGACCCAGAGAGCGTGCATAGTAAGTATGTCTTCAGTAATTAAATAAAAGGATTGTTAGTCAACATACAAGTAATGTGGATAGGTATAAGTAATTTAGGGTAGGTATGTAGGTATAGTCATGCACATGTGGATTTTATACCCAACAATATTTTTCATGCTCTTTTACTTCATAAATGTAAAACTTTAAAAATAAAACATAAAAATAAGCAATATTCAGGAATCTCATCCTTGGCAAAATTCCCCCCTTTGAATATTGTGCTCCAATGTTGTCAATGCATTTTTTTTTTAAGAGTAGGAGCACAGTAGAGTAGAGACCAAGAATAATGCCAATCTTTTTGTTTCATTTATAACCTGTCAGGCAATTCTGGAATGCCATTAAGAAGAGACCATGAAAAAAAAAAAAAAGAGACCATGATAAATAAAAAAAAGAAAAAAAAAAGGCCATGATGACACAGTGGGACAGCAATGAGCGTCTTCAGTTTTATTGTCAGTCCTACGTGGAGAAGACACATTGCCTATAAATGGGAGTGATCAATTCTTTTATATCTAATCAAGTAGGTATTTTAACATTGAGGAATTTATGACTTTAAGTTATCTTTTTTATCATAAAAATAACAGCTCCTGCTTAGACAGTGCCTACTTAAGTGTCAAGGACTGGCTAGAAACTTTATGTCTACTGCCTCTGCTCAGACAGGTTTTATAATCTCCATTTTATAGTTGAGGAAACTAATTCAGGGACTTTTGAAGAAACTCACTAGGAACTGCTTGGCTGGCAAGTGACTGGAGCTGAGATTTGAACCCAGGTTCACTTGACTCTGAACGCAGCAGCCTTTCCTGTGTAGAAGAGAGAGCTGGGCCCAGTTGAGATGCACAGAACCTCCTTCAGATCTGATCAGTCTTCTCTTTCTGGAAGACAGTCAGCCAAGCAGTCCCTCCTACATTTGATGGGAGGCTCTTGAGCAAATCAGCTACTCAGCCTCCCGGAAGGAGCTTTAATTGGGGTCTGTTCACCATCCTGTGAATATCGGGACACAAAAAATACTAATGTTCCCATTTTCAAAGCTTCCAAGTGGCATGACTCTCAGTCAGCCACATCCCACATCTTATTTCTAGGAGTGAGAGGCTTCACAATATTTTCAAGAAGTGGTTCTACTCCACCTGCACCTGAGCACCACCTGAGGAGGTTTGCAAAGTACTGGTGTTAAGCACGTCCATGTTCATTGCAGCATTATTTACAGTAGCCAAGAGGTGGAAACAATGTAAATGACTATGGACGGATGAATGGATAAAGCAAATGTGGTTGCACGACTCTTGGTCAGCCCCAAGGGGTGAAAAAAAAGAAATCCTGTAATATGCTACAACATGGATGGACCTTGAGGACATTATCTAAGTGAAATAAGCTGGTCACAAAGAGACAAATACTGTGTGATTCCACTTGTATGAAGTACTTTATCAAACTCACAGGAACAGAAAGTAGAAGGGTGGTAGCCAGGGAGCTGGAGAGGGGGAAATGAAGAGATACTGTTTAATAGAGTTTCAGATTTGTAAGAAGAGAAAGTACCAGAGATCCATGGCCACAATGTGCATACTGTTAAAGTTACTGGACTATATGCTTACAAAAAATTAAGATGGCACATCTTCTGTTATGTGGCTTTTGCCACAATAAAGAAAATACCAGAACAACTAAAGGAAAATCCTTCAGTGCAACACTCGGACTCACCCCATTAATAAAAGGTCTGTTAATGAAGCAAGTCCTGGACTGAGTACAGAGAACCACCACTTTGGAACAGCTGTCTATAAGACCAACTGATTCTCAGAATCTCCCTGGGGGCCTGCAGACATGAGACCCACCAAAAGACACTGCAAATCAGAATCTTGGGGTCAGTCTTGGAATCTCCGGTTTTAACCAGAGACTTTCTTTCTTTCTTTCTTCTTTTTTTTTTTTTTTTCCTTCTAATTCTGATGAATTTGCAGACTGGCGTCAGAAAATAAGACATTTGGTTCTAACGCACCCTGGTATTTCCTTGGCTCTCAGGAGTGACCTCATTATTTCACAACTACTTTTTGATATTATGATTTGTATGTAGGAAATAGTAGGTAGGTTTTAGCACCAAAATTTATGATCCAGAAGAGGGTTTGGTATCATATTCTCAAGGCTTTAGGGGGCAGAGGGCAAGATGGAACATATAATTTAAGAAATCATATTCAGTCTCATGAGAGAAATGTATATTTTGGGCAAAATACTGTTTTATACATAAGCTGTGAAGAGTCAACTTGACAAGTTTTGTCTTTTGGGGATATTTGGATTCTAGACTCTAGTTTCTGTGAATCGTAAATCCCACCGTGGGATGAGAATTTGGGTACGAACATTGCAACTCACATTTTTCAAAAGAGACGTGGTTACAATGGTTAAGCTTTAGAATAGAAGCAAGGTTTTTAAAGGAGATTCAGTAATTTTGGCCACTTGGGCTGCGGTAAGCAAAGACTCTACAACAAGAGAGGGTGGTGAGGGGAGAAAACGACCCTTGTCTGAGTTTAAAGCCAGAACAGATGCATGTGATTAATGCCAAAGAAATCTTCCATTTTACTCATGGAGTAAAAAATATAATGCTAAAGCATATTTACATTGGTGAAAGGCACAAGGAAAAAAAATAACAAGCATTTCTTTTTAAAAATGGCATTTTTCTGAGTTGGGCTCACATTTTCATTATACCTATAACAGCACATCATTAAGAAAAGTAGTAATTGATCTGCCGTGAAAGAAAAATAGTGACCAGCACAGCTTCTTTACTGTCAGTCCCCTTGTACTCCAACACGTAATGTTCATTTTGAAATATCATGGCTAATCCAAAAAATATACAGCTACACAGATAAACAACATCAGTTCAGAATATGAATACATGATCTGCTACTTAATATGTCAGTGTATTTGTCAGGTTGATAACATTAGGCTCCGCGGCATTCAGTCCTAAGCCTTGCAATATTTGAAGTCTGATATTGTGCTTCACTAAATTTAATACATGAGCCTCAGTAATGGAGGGAATCGCGTTAGTACTTGGCAGTTTGTTATGCTGTATAAAATTGACTGCCCTGCAAATACAATAGTGCTCGTAAAAACGGCGGTCAGCAGAGGGGGTGTAATGCATTTTGGAGGTTTCAGTAAAGGTCCAGATGAAATTTATTGAGATTTTTGCCATTTGGGTGATGATCAATAGAGCCGGGCTAATAATTTGTTGCGAGGACGTTCTCCCGGGATATGACATTTTGCTGAGAAACTTTGGGAATTCAGGAAGTAGACTAAAGGATGATACTGCCCGAGTATATATAACCGTCAAAGACTTTCACATCACTCCGAGAGAGGATTTACAGTGACGGTGATTACTTCTTCAGGCATCGAGGATGTGGTGCACTCAATTATTGATATGTTCTCATGCATTTCCCAGTTTGGACTCACAATCATTTGATTGTATTGCTGTTTCAGCCCAGGGTTTTGTGGTAGGTGTGTTTTTTTTTTTTTTTTAATTTCATTCACAGCTTCCAGATAACTATTTTCTTAATTATGTCATTGATCTATGCTCCTCCCCCCACCCTTTCCTCCCCTCCCGCTCCACCTGGCCAGAAAATGATCTTCTTTGAAGAAAACAAAAGAATTCCTCTTAGCCTTCATTCACATCAGCAGAGCCTACTTAGAAACCCGGACTATGAAAACCACTTTTCTTGTTGCCTGGCAGTTGCTGGTGTACACAGCGTGTGCCGTGCTAAATTTGCAAATGGGGCTTCTGAGTTAGAGGAATACGTGACATGGAGATAGTGTTTGTGATCGTTATAGTTTTAATGCACATATGTCAGGGGACCTGTTAAATCACCATGAGGCAGCATTCTTTTGCTTTATGGTGGTTGCTGTAGGATTTATCTTTTTTTCGATTTTGATTAGCTGCATTCCAAGGGAGATGAACGATCTGATCTTCACAAAGTTGGATTCCTCTGCCAACGATGCAGATATCATTCAGAAAAAAAAAAAAAAAGACGAAACAAAACAAAAACAGAATAAAGAAGACTATAAAGATCTGCATTTGTGTATAGGCTTCCTAATATGCCCATGGTAATGTCTGTACCGTGAGCATGTTAGAAGTTTTGGTTTGACTTTTTTGTTTCCCTAACTACCACATTGTTCTGTTTCTCTATGGTATTTCATTAATCTGACCAATTAAATTTCAGCCTGTTCTCCTAAGGAATCTTTCTGTTGTGGCGGTTGGATTCGTGTGATAAGGTGCACGCCGTGTGCATAAGTTTACAGACACTCAGGTGCCTTGTAGGCTAGTGGAAATTTGTCAGCACTCTGCAGAATAAACACAGAGACTAGGCACAGCAGAACAATTTATTTTCAATGAGCATGCACAAAGTAAGATTTATAGCTTTGCATCTCCGATGACATTTCTTACATTGTTACTGAGCTACAGCAAATTAAAGGGATCTGTGAATACTAAGGGGTGTGTTTTTGTAATGAGGGAAAAGAGACAGAGCAATAAGAAGATAATTAAGGTAACAACTTGTGAAAAATTAAAGCGTTTCCCTCTTTCATTTTTGAATCTCTGAGCATAAACTTTGTAGTTGTTAATTTAATTGCTGCTGTTCGCTGCATCCCTGAAGAATATTGAGGATTAATCATCTGGTTCATTCCAACAAGAGATAAGGCCTAAGTGAATTGAAATTTTACCAATTTAACCCCGTCTTCCTCCTAATATGACATGATTAACATTTTTCAATTAACAACATGTAATTATTCTGAAGGCCTCATTCCACTTCTCTCAGTCTTTCTGGCTGTAGATTTGCCTTTTCAGGTAGTTTGGATCGGGAATAACTCAAAGAAAGCTCTGTTTGTTCTATTTTTGTATCTGGCACACATGTTCAACTGCATTAGGCCTTTGGAATTGCCTTTTGATCTGGAAATAAGCATCCATAACAGTTGCATGCATTTTTGCTTGTGTGCACTTTCTGTAAGTTGCAGTGCTGCTCACTTGAAGCCTAAGAAGTAACACTGTGTTGCTGGAGCTGTAGTGGTGACTGAACGGAGTGCCTTCAAGGTGAGAATTTCCAAGGTAGAGGCTGCTTGAAAAAAAGGTTTTCCATGGCAAATGCAAAGACATCGGGACTCAAGAGAGCCTGGCATCTCCAAGGAACAGAGCAAAGCCTAGTTCTGCTGAGCTCACCAACGTGGAAGCCAGCAACTGTGGAGGCTGTTTGCATCCAGGTTCATTGAAATTAAATAAAATTTAAAATTCACTTGTTCCGTCAATGCTAGGCATGTTTCCGTGGCCCCGTGTGCCCAACGGCCACCATATTGGACAGTGTAGACATAGAGCATTTCCACTGCCATGGAAAGTTCCACTGGACAGTGCTAGAAAAGAGGATAGTTATCAAGTGTGAGAGGAGTAGTTCTTATGAGGATATGCTAAATCCAGAAATGGTAGACAAAGGTTCATTTCTCTCCCAAGTGGAGTCCACCATGAACCTGCATGGAGATGGCAGGAAAGTTTTGCTCTGGTCCTTTTTGCTTCTCCTCATGGCTCATGGGCCAGAACTGGTGACAACAGCCTTGCCTCCCTACAAAGGGGCTGGTACTTCAGTCTTTGTGTGCCAACTGAGCACTGACTTATTATTTTTTTTACTACCACGCACTATTTTATCAGATGAGAAGCTGAGGCCCAGTGAGGTTAAATAATGCACACGAGATTAAATAGCTAAGGCATGGTGAAGCAGGGTCCAGGTATATCTGAGCCCAGCCGCAGAGTTGCATCTTCACCCAGCTCTGTGCACCTCTCTGGTACCTCCTGGGAAGCCAGCACAGGGTTTTTGGCTTTGGAAAACCTCATGTGACCTCGATAAGGAAATTACAGGAACCTGAGGGACAAGCTTCTTGGGTAAAAGCCTGGTACATGACAGTAGTGTAAGTCACTATTGTCATTTGAGTTAAGTACCCAAAGAAGTAACAGTAGGAAACCAAGGCAGATAACATGGTAGGCAACTCCCCCATGAAGATCTAGTACAGAAATTCTTAAAGGGTAAGGATCTACTTTATCTTCAAATTAATGTGCATGGGTTCCAAAACTAGTTTGGATAAACAACTCTAGTGAATTTTTATTGAGTATTTATTATATGCCAGTCCTATTCTAAATTTTAAGCATTCTATGTATTAGCTGATTTAATATTCAAAACATCTTAGTGAGGTAGAGTCTCTTCATGAGAAGAGTCTCATGGTTTTGAAGATGAGGAAATGGAGATAAGAGAGGTTAAGAAATGTACCTGAGGCCCCACAGCAAAAGAGCTGAGATTTTAAATCCAGGAAGTCTGTGTCTAAAGCCAACAGTCTTACCAAAGAAGCCAGCAGTGCTTGGAAAGAAAGATGACTCAGAGGTTTGAAGCAAAGTCTGGCGATGGAGGATGCATGGTTGACTCAGAGAGGGTAATCAGCTAATGCTAATCGAAAGGTTAGGCAGTAAGCATCAGACTTGGCAAAGACAGTGGAGAACTGGATGCCTAAAGTGGAGAGAGATTGTAAGATTGCTGAGAGAGGGGAAAAAGAGAACACATAAGCGCCTGCATGAGGGGTCTTTGGCAATAAGGCCAAAGTAAATAAGGCCAAGGATTTTGGTATTAGGAAATCTTCTGTGCATCTTGGCTTTGCCACTTTGTGGCGTGGGCAAGTCAGGTGACTTTTCTGGGACAACGTTCTCTCACGGGTGATGTGGAGGTAAGGATGCCCAGAGAACCAGATGCTATAAGGATTAAAGGAGAGAACACATGTGTGAATCCAAGCCCACAATTGTCTCAGTTGTGCAAGAAAGAGCACATTTCTGTGTTATTTCATAACAAGGTGAATTTTATCCTCATCTCCAATTCCACTTTGTGGGCAGGAAACATAACCTTCCTTATGCAAAGGATCCAGGCTGTCATGTGGCACCTAGAGAGGTGAGGGTCAGAGGGTGGACGTTGCCTGACTGTTACTTCATTTGTTCCCCAAAAGCACATTTCTTCAGCCATAAGCTTCTACCCAGTATTTGGTAGGAGCTGGAACCACAGACCCATTTCCCTTTGGAGGTCTCTGCTACTTACGAAACCATAGGCTTCGGTCCTCTCACCAGTGTCTGGGAATCTCTGTTGTAATCTGCATGACATCTCTCTCTGTCTCTGTCCCTCCTTCCTTCCCCTCTCCCTCTACTTTTCCTTCCCTTCTTCCTTCTGTTCCTTCTCTTCCTGTCTTCCTGTTTCCATTAGAGATACCCCCCCTCATTCTCCACGGAGAACATTCAGCATAAGCACCTCGAAAGGCCTTTGGAAAGCAAAAGGCTCTTAGAGATAGCACTGCCTTTCTGCCCTGGTTGGCCCCATCCCTCCTCTGACTTGCTCCCCTTCCCGTTTCCTCATCTTGAAACCAGAGGCAAAGGGGTCCTTCCTACCTGTCTGAGTGACTAAAGTGGGAATAGGAAAGCACAGGGGAACAACTCCTGGATAAGTAGCCAAAATAAATAACTGCTTTATGATTTGTGAAATACTCGGCATGATGGCTAGCATACTATATAAATAGTATGAATAAAGGGTAGGGGTAACTTCTGCTGGTGCTATTTTTATTGGAAGGGGTTAGGAGAGGAAGAGCAACATGAGAAAATCAGAGGCAATTTTAGGTGAGGGCTTTGGCCAAGAACCAAAGGAAGGGAGAAAGTTTCAAGAATGTTGGAATGATGAAAACCACAGTCCATGAAGAGGTCAAACAGTGAGAAGTGCATTGATTGGGGAAAATTTATGCACTTAAATATGGAGATTCTTAAGGAAATTTTATTTTACCTGCTAATAGGCTACTTCACGATTGTTAAATCTTCCATTCAGGATAGAGAATGTTTAATATATTTTTCTGTTTTTTTTTTTTTAATAAATAATCATAGAAGATTAAAAAAAAAAAAGGAATTCACTGTTGACCTTTGAGGGGGCTGTTTCAGTTGTGTGTGGAGAGCCCAGTGTCCAGAAGCAGGCAGTTGATGACCAAGTGGAGGCATGAGGGAGGGAGCAAGCTCGTGGATGTTGGGGCCATGCGGGAAGGGGAGGAAAAGATGGCACCCTGAGAAGAAGGCTTTGGTTGTTTACTAGATGTCTGAGTGGAGATGGCAGTGGAGTGCTGAGCTCCTGTGACAGCAAAGTAGCTGCCCAACACTGAGGGATTGGAAATTATCCAGAGGAAGCTCTCCCTTGCCCAGTTCTGTACTCATGCTCTGCCCTCTGCCTAGAACTGGGGCTCTGTCTCTGCCGCTCTCTCTCTCTCTCATTCACTGGTTGGTGGGCACCTTCCCACTTTTACCATTCACCATGTTGTCTGCTCTTCACCTTCTCTTAACCATTTTTCCTGACCATATAATTTAAGGGCTTACCTCTTCCCACTCGAGTCTGCATTCTAGGACTTTCATTATTTTCTTTATGCTGCTTACTGCAACTTGCAGTTATACATTTGCTGCTCTGTGGTCTATCCTTCCAACTTGGTAAGTTTATGAGTAGAGGACACCTGTCCACTTAATTCATTGATGGACCTCGGGACCTGGCACATGGTAGGAGCTTAATTTTTTTTTTTTAATATATAGATGAATACATCAGTGAGTTTGGGGGCATCTTTGTAGACAGTCTTTTGTAAATATTTGAATCAATAGTTACCATCTAAAACCCTTAGAGCAGCATATTTCAGTGTGATAGCCCATACAATAATTACTGAAATTAGAAGTAGAAACTGGAGACTTGGATTGGCAGATACTTAGGGGAAAGGTAGCATTGCACCATCCAACATGCTTCCTTCGTGGGGTCATAATGGGTTTCAAAGAGTCACACATCTTGAAGGATTAAGAAGACCAGGGTTCCATGGAGTTCTTTTGTGAAATGCTTTTACAACAAATTGGCATTTCCAAAAGGGCTTCAAGTTATGTTTTCCTAGTGTCTGAGAGCCTAAGGTGAAAGCGGGAGAGAAAAGGAGGGAGTGAGGATGAACACACTTGGAAGGAAGGAAGACACTGCCTTCTGCTTTGTAGGGCTCTGCAGGAAGCTACTCACAGCAAACCCTGGAAACTCCCAATGATTATCCATGGTGGTTTCTGAATCATGAGTCATGGTGTTCAATGTGACTCTGGCTTTATGGGACTGGTGTGTCTAGACTTGCAGTGGGCTGGGGAGAGAGTAGGAGGATCCTTATGAGGAGACTAGGAAATAGTCAGTGGGTGTTAGTACTGGGCTCAGATTGCTTCCTATCCTTCATTGTCTAGAAACTCAGAGAGTTAATTGCGGGGCATGTATTCACATTCAATATTTATTCATTTCACGGCACCCACAGGATGCCAGACACAGTGCTTGGTTCTGGGAATATAATGCTGACCAAGACAGATAAGGTCCGTGCTCTGATGGACCCAAACACAGCTTGGGAGACAGCTGGTATACCTTATCCGATGATTATTTAATGGAAGTTGTGAAGGATGGTGCGAGAGGAAGTATGCAGGGTTCAGTGAAAACAAAAGCATAGAAATGTATTTTTTTTTGCTAGAGGGAGTCAATGATCTTTTTTTTTTTTAAGATTTTATTTATTTATTCATGAGAGACACACAGAGAGGGGAGAGAGAGAGAGAGAGAGAGAGAGAGAGAGGCAGAGACACAGGCAGACGGAGAAGCAGGCTCTATGCAGGGAGCCTGACATGGGACTCGATCCCGGGTCTCCTGGGTTGAAGGCGGCGCTAAACCGCTGAGACACCAGGGCTGCCCTCAAAGATCTTTTTGGGCGGGAGAGGGAGAAGGTAGTATTTGCAACTTTGCCTGACCTGCTAACGGACCACATGTTAATAAATATATTAAGGCCACTTATACTTTGGGGGAGTTAAGTGAACCTAACTTTAGTATTTCCACATAGGCTATCATAGTCTTCCTGAATCCCCCCCCCCCCGTCTTAACATTTGATTCACCAGCAATCCTCACCCAGCTTCTCTTCTCTATCACCGCTGCCACCAGCCTAGTCCAAGCCACCATCAGCTTTTTGCTAGGTGACTCCACTAGCCTTCCACCTGGATGCCTTGCTTCTTCTCTCACCTATCCTCCATGCAGGCAACCAGAGTGGCCTTCTAAAGTCATATATCCCATCACATGACTCACCCCCTTAAAATGCTTTGATGGATTCCCATTTCACTGAGGAAAAAGTCCAGACGTGTTATCATGCCTGCAAGGCGAGATCCAGCTCCTGGGTCCTCCTTCGACCTCATTTCTTGTCAGTCATCCACCAGCTCCCATCCTCGACTCTACCTTCCTGACAGTTCCTGGAACATGACCAGAATCTTTCTACCTCTCAGTATTTGTACTAGCTTATCCTGATGCTGTTCTCCACCTGGCTGGCTCTTTCATAGCCTTTGGTTTCCACTTCAGTGTGATTTCCTTATTGGTGCTTTCCCTTGTCTGCTCACCTTCTCTCTTATCAATCAAAACACTTTGATTTGTAACGCCATAATCGAACATCGCCTGGTATGTGTGTTCTTATTATCTGTCTCCCTCACTTAGACTATTGCATTTGGGTAGGGACCACCTCTTACTGTTTTATACATTGTAGTCTCAACGACTTATACCATTTGGGGCACATAGGGTTGCTTAAAAAAAAGTGTTGCATGAGTGAATAAATGAGTGAACGAGTGAAAATGGTCAACCCTGAGTCATTTTCTTTGCTTTCCTTTCCTCTTCCTTAATATCATGAGCTGACACATTTGGAGATTATTTTCCTGTGAGAATCCATTTCTACCTATGATATAGCTGGTTTCTGACCCTTGAGATAAAACTCCAGAATTGGAACTGGGTAGCAGAGAGTGCTTTAGGAGAGGTAAAATTTGTCATTAGTATTATTGTTTATGTGTCCAGTGTCCTTCATATTTTTCCCTTTATATAACATTTGACATTTGCAAAATGTTTTCCATTTATTTTTATGTAGGGGAAAGCAAAAAGCTGTACGTGATTTCTTCAAGTGAACATAAAGGCAAGGCATCTGATTCAGGGTGATATTTGTGTTTTGATCAGGACAAATTAAAAGAAAGAGACAGACACAAAGAGAGAGACAGAGACATATAGACAGAGGAAGAGAGAGGGAACAAAGAGAAACAGAAAGAGAGAGAGAGAGAGAGAGAGATGATAATGCATCCAGCAGGCTTCCAGCCCCCACCCCATCCCCAGCTCACAGAGAGAGAACAGCCACTGCAGAAGGGTGGCAACATTAAACGACCCAAGAAAATGTGAAATGGTGTGGGGTGTGAGATTTCTTTATTAGTCAATTTAAAATAAAATGTGGCTCAGTAATTTAGAATGTGTCTGGAGTCAAGCAGAAAATTAGCCATATTCACATATGCTCCCCCCTCCCCTGAAGGCAGTAGAAGCACCAATAAAAATAAAAATAACAATACCTTGTATTTATGGGGTTCGCTTTCTCCCAGAGCTTCTTCTCATTCACCCTTTTTATCTTTCCTGTGCCCTTGGAGGCAAGCAAGGACCTGGAGGCTGGGAATTCAGTTCTGCAAATACCATCCTCAACATTAAAACTTCTTTTAGAAGGTCTTCCTTCAATCATACATTTGCTCGTTTGTCTACTTAACTCATTTATATTATTTAACAGCATTTATTGAGCATTTACTGTGTATCAGGTACTATGGTAAGTCTATGCAAGGTGGTGTGAAACTGTGAACTGCTTCATAATGGCCCCACCCCCAGGATCTATCTTACAGAATAATGTTTGTTCATAAATGTTGGCATAGTTTTGTTAGATTTTCCTGAATCAGTCATGATTCTCTTTAAAGCATGGTCTCGTCTTCAGAACATTCCTATTTGGGTTCCTATGTGCCCTCAAATGGCTTGAAAGTCTGAGTTCAGGGTTGATATGTGTGTAAATTGACTTCTGTGAGGGCAAAAGTCTGCATGGGAATTACCATGTGGTGGGTAAGAATGTGAATATGTCTCTCGTGTGCGAATATGACTGTTTTAGGAAGGGCAAGGATAAACTCCGTTTCTGATCTTGAAGCTATCCTCATTTGGGGGGGGTCTCAGAGCCCATAGAGTATATTGAAAGTGAAGAAACTTCTTCCAGAGGAATGGCCATATGCCTAAGGACATGGCATTTTGCTCCATTACTTAGGGCCCACAGTTTCCAATACCCATTCTCAATCCCTGGTCACCAGGTTAAAAGCTCCTGATATAGATGAGTCTAGGCCTTTTAAAAATTCCTCATGTAGACACTCAGGGATACAATGGCATGTCTTTAAATGATGGCATCACTCTGCACGGCAGCCTATCTATCTCCCACCCCCACCCCCACCCCCACCCCGCCACTTTCCCCCGATAGACTCCCTCCCACTTACATCTGAGAAAATAAAATGTTTTCCTGCATCACTATGAAAAAGAGCCTTAAATCAATAGCAAATCAAGCCACGGAATAAAGGAGTCTTTATGGCCCGAGAAGGTGATTTCTGAAGGTTGCCATTTAGCAGCATTGGGTTTGTGTCTCCCTGGGGGTCTCCAGCAGTGCAGTGTCTCTGAGCTGAGGTGCCTTTGCCTACTCGAAAGTCACGCCCTTCCTGCTTCCTCCAGTGGAGGTCAGGGGGATGAGGATTCTGGATGGGTTCGCTGGCGTCTTTTCCTCTGAGTGTTTTTTCTCAGCAAACCCTGTGTCACATGGGGTTGGTTGGCTCACCCAGTACTAACCTTTGACACTGACCCCTTTCCCAATGCAGGGGTGTGCAGGTCTCAGAATGGTTTACAGCTTAGGAGACCCCCCCCCATCCCTTTTCCCTCTGGCATCTTTTTTTTTTTTTTTTTTTTTTAAGGGAGTTTACATCCTCATATTGGTGAGCAATGGCCACGTTTCAGTTCTCCTGGCTTAGGTTAGTGAGAATATTCGCAGCCCTGTTCACTTCATGCTTGCTCAATAGCTGAGTTTGAGCTTATCTAGATGCTGATGCAAATCTTGAAATAAGCAAACAGCGATGTATCTTTGAGCTTGATGTATCCCAGGGGCATGGCCCCATAGTGGGAAGACACAGGAATATGTCTGCATCTCTCTGTGTGTCTCTGTCTCCACCCCCAGTCCCTCTCCCTGGCTTACCCATATGGCTGGTCTGCATCCCCTCGGGTCTACGACCCCCATGAGGAGCAGCAGCAGTGTCCAGGCGCTTGCTTCCATCGCTATGTGGCAGCCACTGCTCTCTTCCTTCCTCCTCAGCACCCCCTCACCCCATCTGCTTGCTACTGTTTGATTACCTGGCTGGGGGCTAAGAGTGCTGTAATTAAAACTGCTAACTCCCCATTCTTCTGACTGTTCCAAAGTGGGGAAGAACAAGATTTAAGATGAGATTCGCATGTTTAAGCACATCTAGATGGGGGAGGGGAATGGCATAGGATAATGTACCCCAGGGCACAATCTGCTGGTCCCTGTTCAAGCTCGGTCTCCATCTCCCCTGAGACTCAGCTTGAGACCCTGTCTAGTGACTGCAAATGTCATGTATTGAAATTCCAGGTTTCTCTGGCACTAAAAAATGATAGCTCTGCTTGCTTATAACATACCTTGCCTTTGAAAATGTACTTGCAGTGATGGTCTTCCCGGACAGAGGCAGAGAGGGAATTGCAACGTCTGCATCCCTGGCTGAACCAGCTGACCCCCTTACCTACCCACCCACTCACGGGCCCTGATGAAGGCTGGCTTTGCTGGTGACTGGATAAAAGTGGGCCTCCGCTTTCTGATACTAGAGAGGGCTGCACTGCATAGGCCGTTGGGGTTAACTTTCATATTTTCTCCAGCTCTTCTTGAGCTCCTCATTGTAACAAAGTGAGAGCAATATACCTGTGACATAAAGCTTGCCCCCTCCAACTGTCATCACTCCAGAAACCCTGCACCGGGCAGACAGCATATAGAGAACAATGCCTTCATCTAGCAGTGGTGCTATGGATATTTGCAGTCTACTTTATCACAAGTCTTCATGTTGTTCCAAAGCCAGCTCCAGATCCACTGTGGTAGGTGGGGTGTATACCATACAACACAGTGTTCTGTTAATTTGCCAGCCAAGAGCCATAAAGTTAATGTTTTAGAAGCCAAAGTGTGCCCCCCCTTCCCCAATCATCCCCACCTTGCCATTGAAGCTGTTGCCATGGGGGATTACATAGGTTGTTCCTCAGGAGAAGTCTGCCAAAACAGCACGCTGGGTTTGACGGCAAGCAAGGAGGACCACAGGGTCTGTGACTTGTTACTGGGCATCCATGGAAGCCATTATTGGAATAAGGCCGAAGGTGTGGCCAGGAAGAGGAAGGAAGAGGTTGTTGTTTTGAGGAGCTTTCCAAGGAGTGATTTCCACTTGAGCACCTTGTAGTCCCATGGGAGGTATGCAAAGGTAAGAACTGCCACTGCAGGACCAGAAGCCACGTGAGAAGCTCTTTAGCAGATGGCCAAAGACGATTGGACAAACCTGACTGCAGGTAGTCCTAGGACATGAGGCAGTGTCAACATGGAGAAACCAAAAAGTTTAAAAAAAAAAAAAAGGGGGGCAGCCCCGGTGGCGCAGCGGTTTAGCGCTGCCTGCAGCCTGGGGTGTGATCCTGGAGACCTGGGATCGAGTCCCACGTCGGGCTTCCTGCATGGAGCCTGCTTCTCCCTCCGCCTGTGTCTCTGCCTCTCTCTTCGCTCTCTCTGAATGAATGAATAAATAAAATCTTAAAAAAAAAAAAGAAACCAAAAAGTGCAGGTCCTCAGCCCTAAGTCACAGGATCAGATCTTTTGACCTTGCAGTGCCTGGATTCCGTTAGACCAACAGCTATGATGACAACAAAATGTTTACTAAATGGATGAAATTTAAAGGTACCCTAGATATTGTTTCTAGAGGAGTCTCTCTTTTTAATGATCCTTTCAAGACAACCCCGAGAGAATTTACCTATAGCTGAGTCTCCCTTTTAATGATCATCATGAGGAAATCCCAAGAAGCTGGAGTTCAGCAACAATACGGGCTATCACAACATGAATGTTATGCATCTGCTTATCCTGCCCCCTGCTTCTATTTTTGCCTTCTCTCAAGTTCCTCTTTTATGTATTTTAACACCTCTTTTGTTGTATGTGTCTCTACCTCAGATCCTTTTTGGACACTTGGAGGAGGCTGTACACATTTCGTGTTTTAAGGCTGCAGTGCCCAGTCCTCTGGGCAGAAAGCATAGCCGTTTGATGGAGAGTGGAGATTTCCCAAGTTTGATTTTCTAACGACTCACCCTTTCCCTTGTACTTGTGATAAATTCCAGTTGTATAGCTTAAATGATCATTGAATAGATGTGCTGCTCTGCTGTCTACAGTTTTAACATGCTTGAATGATCTCAAAATGAGGCAATCGTTTGAGCAGAAACCCGAAGAGGCCTGGGAGGCAGAGCCTGACTGAGACTGATCCTGAGTCCAGCAGCCCCAGGCTCTTGCCTGCAGACAGGCTCTGAGTATGTTTGTAGCAGAATGACCCACGGGTCACCTTTGTCATTCCTCCTCCTGCTCACAGGACTCAGCCAGATGACTCGGCATGTGCCTAAAATCATTCAGTCTGATGCCTTTTTGTTGAAAGAGGCATCAAGACAGAAGTACCTGGAGCCATAGAATTTTGCTACTTTTCTTCTTGATAGATTGCTTCAAGGTCAGAGGCCTTCTGGTCTACCTACCGTACACTTGCTATTATTTCTTCTTTCTGAAAGAGCCCCTTCCTCACAGTGGGGGATGGTCTTTGAAGACCCGAGTTTATCAAGTTGGAAGAGAGAAACCAAGGCTTGGAAATCATCTCCTGCAGCTCAGTTTTCTCAAAGCTCCACCTTTATATCTGACCCACAGCCAAGGCTACCAGATTCCCAGTGTTGTTTCAATCTGGTAACAGTTGCCATGTGGCTGTTTTTCCACGTTAAGGAGTTGGCAGTCCTCAGTCACATCACCCACCCGAGACTCAGGGTGAAGAGTCCAGTCTCTGGGTTTTATCTCCTGATAATCAGGAAAATTCATCTGTTGATTCCCCTCTGCGTTTCCACTGTGGGGGTCTTTGGTTAAGACCCCTAACATCCCCCGCATGGATTAGCACAAACTCCCTGTGGTCTTTTCCCTCCCACACCACAACCCCTCTCCACTCCACTCTGCCAAGCTCAGCCCTAGGGATCTTTTCATCAGCAAAGCCTGATTGTGTCACTTCCTTCTGAAGGCTGCTCAAAGGCCAGCCGTGGCTCTCAGCAGAGAGCATCTGTTCCTGACACATCCCTTCTCATCTGGCCACTGCACACCATCGCATCTATGCTCCAACTGCACCAGGTGACTTGTTCCAAGAATACGCCATGTGTTTCTTGTGCTCACACCTTTATACACAGTGTTGCCTCTGCTGGGACCATTCCCACTTCTGTTCTACCTCACTACCTTTTCCCACCCCCTGTCATGAAAGAACCCAGCAGAGACTGTGAACCTTCTGTCCCGGGCTGCTTGGCCTGCTCTTCTCCTCTTTTCTTGTGTTTATTCCAACCAGAGGGCTTTCTTGGTCTATTGACACTTGCTATTCAGTAGCCTCTTTCTGTTAGAACGCATGTGCCTTCAAGACAAGGAATGTGCTTTATTTACCTAAGGGCTGATAACAGTTTAAATGCAAGGGAAAGACTTCCTAACTTATTTGTGCAGCCTTGACTATGTCCCCTAATTCTTTCTGGCTCTCTTGTTTTGTCTTCTTTATCGCTTCCATATTAGGCTAGGGCCCACCCTGTGCTAATACCCCATGATTTGAGGAGATTATTTGTGAACATCATAAACCTAAATCGGTCCCTCGGCTATATTTAAGAACTGCTGATTCACACGACACTGTATAAACTCACAGCCATAACAACTTCCACCCTTACTAGCACTCATTGATGATAACAGCAATTCCATAAATGATTACACCATGGAAAACGTAAGGGTAAGGAATGGGGCTGTTTGATCACCTCATACATGATGGTCTCTCTTTAGACTACATCGCTCACTTCCAGGTTGTTTCCTTCTCTACTCACTACTTAATTATTTACAATTGTTATCTCCTCCAGAAAGAATTATTAAAAGGTACAGTAATGTTGTGAAGGAGGTAAATCAAAGATTATTTGGATATCAGCTGTTAACTTTTTGCTTCTTACTTGGAAAAAAAAATAGAGCCCACAGTGTGCACTGGAGCATGTGTGGGTTATTAATAATTTACTCAATCTATTGATGCTTGTTAATTGCAGTAGCTGAGAAAAGTTAGTTAATGATGTGCCTGCTTGCACCACATTATAATTATGATGGTAGTTCCCCTATTATTAGGGCTGAGTAGGTGTTCCCATTAGAAACCTTAATTTTCGAGCTGATTGTCTTAGCCATTTTAAATTACATCGGGCCATATCTTGGCAGACACTTTCTGAAAGCAGATGCACTTCTTTCCAAAATTATTTTTATGGTAGCACAGGAATTCTCTCCCTCAAATGAAAGAGACTGTAATGTGTGTTCCATTTTCGGGAACTATTTAATGAGCCCCAACCAGCATGCTGGCATTGTCATGCATGAAGTTGTCAGAAGGCAAGGCTTTTGTTGACTCAAAGGCCATGTTGGCTAAAATCAACCCTCTTTGGGAAAGTGAATTTTTCAAAGTCAGCTACAGAATGGGAGGTGGGTCACAGTTTTCTTGCTATCACGTGGATTCATCAGAACATTTTTTTTTATTGCAAATTAAATTCCAACAGAAATTAAATTACAACAAATGTAATCTTGTTTTTTGACAACGAGATTTATTGGCTCATGAAATAAGGAATCCAAAAAATATATTTTCTTCAGGTAAGGTGGGGTCCAGAGCTTCAAATAATGTTACTAATGGTATGTCTATTCTCAAGCTTTTGACTTCCTTCTGAGTGTTGGTTTCCTTCTTGAGCAGATTTCCTCCATGTGGCCAGTTGTAGCCTCCAGGCTGTATTCTTAACAGCTTATGTTTTGAAGCAAAACATGATCCTCTCTCTTCTAGCTTCCATGTATAAAATTAGAGAGGTATCAACTCTATTTGGATTACATCCTCATTCTTGAGCTGACCCCTGGGGCTAGAAGGGGAGAGAATTCTGATTTCCAGTCAAGAGCATATATCAATAGCAGTAGCACAGGTGGGGTGTGCCTGGCTTTCCTAAGCCCATCACTTGGAAAGCACTGTACCGGCAGAAAAAGAAATGTTGCTACCAGACAACACGAGGAAGAGAATGATGGGCCAGAAACAAATGTGGATTTATTGCTCCATAGGTGTCTCCACTACCTCATCCCATCCCTTGACTGAGCTGATAGTCAAAAAATGTTGCCACAAACTGTTCACATCCATTGCAGTTCAAAACTCCATTAAAGCTTTGATGTCAACGTGAACTTGAGCATCTTTAAAAATGGCGCCTGTAAAGTCTGGTGCTACCAAATGGCTGTCCATGCAGCCTTGGTAAAGATGTGCAGTAAGGTCTTTAGGTTCCATTTGCATCATTGCTGGTAGCCTCCTGATTGTGCCAGTGTCATCAACAAGGGCCTGAGTCTGGTGGGGGTATGTGTCTCTGAGAAGGAATTGATTTCACTCTGGAAGTGCAGCATGAGAAAAGCAAGTTGTACCCTGGCTAGTTCTGCTCCTGCAGAAAAATAATAGTTTAGAAGGATTCTGGGATCCCTGGGTGGCGCCGCGGTTTGGCGCCTGCCTTTGGCCCAGGGCGTGATCCTGGGGACCCGGGATCGAATCCCATATCGGGCTCCCAGTGCATGGAGCCTGCTTCTCCCTCTGCCTATGTCTCTGCCTCTCTCTCTCACTGTGTGCCTATCATAAATAAAAAATAAAATAAAAACTTTAAAAAAAAAAAGAAGGATTCTTTGTGGAATATGAACATGAGATTTTTTTAAAAAAGATTTTTATTTATCCATTCATGAAACACAGAGAGAGGCAGAGACACAGGCAGAGGGAGAAGAAGGCTTCGTGCAGGGAGCCTGATGTGGGACTTGATCCCGGGTCTCCAGGGTCATGCCCTGGGCTGAAGGCAGGTGCTAAACCACTGAGCCACCCAAAGATTCCCTGAACATGAGATTTTTCTGTCCGGACGTGGTAAAGCATGTTCCCTCCCCTAGGACAGACATCACCCAGCGAGCAGCCCAGGGCCTGGTACAGAGGAGCTTAATCTTACTCTGTGGGACCCAAAGCAGACAAAGATAGCTCCTGAGAACAGATGTAGTCCTGGCAAGGGAGTAAAACAAGGAATGGCCATTGTCATGGCGTGGAGCCTGTTTATTTTTATCCAGAGTGTGTCTATTTATGATTCTGATATTTTGTTTGTATTTGGTTATCATTTGGTTAACTACATAGAAACATGATAGATTTTAAAACTTTGTGCAAAACCTGTCTTTGTTATAGTCTGTCTGGAGGAAAAATAGAAGGAGCTGAATTTCCTCCTTCCCTCCTTTTATGAATATATCTGTGTCGCTTGGTGGACACAAACTTTTTTTTTTTTTTTTTTTCATCCTGCAGTTACTCAACTTTGGGGCTGGGTAAAAACCTCTCTCAAATGCATACCTAGAGGCATGGGTCAAAATCTCCTGAACTTTCCCATGTCTATTGATTGAAATAAATCAATAAACATGATCTGATTTAGTCTCTATGGCCAAGCTATAAATGCAATCTTTTATTTTAGCCTTTCCTCCCCATCCCATGTTCCAGGAAAATTTTGACATAAGGACAGAGGACATTTATTGGATAGGAGGGTCATCTACTTTATTGTTGTGCTTGCTATCAACTAGTCATTATGAGGGGAAAAATACTGTGAGAAAGGTTCCCCAAAGAATGCAGCCATCAGATGTTTTTGCTCTTAATACCAGGGGGAAGGAGATAGATGTAAATTATTCTCTTTAGGCATTAAAGCTGATAAAAACATCCCATCTCAAATAAGGAGAATGGAAATAAAGAGACAAAAACATTCTATTGACATCTCTGTGGATTTACTTTTCAATTTATACATCATTGCCATCATCGTTGCTGCTTCCATTATTAATATTTTAACAGCAGATTTGCTTAAATATTCTGTCAGAATATTTAATGGTCTAGATTTTATAGGAAAAGCTTTGTAGGCAGAGAAGCACTCCAGGTTGCTTTGCAGGATTTACTTTGCCATCCAGAAGTCATTCACTGAGCACCTACTGCGTGCTGAAGTATCAAGTCACTACAATATCAAGTCACTACCTCAAGGATTTCCAATCAAAAGAAGATGTGCTATAAATACACAAACAGTTGTGTGCTCACCTGTAAAGGAGGCAGGTGAGAAATACCCGAGGTGGAAGACTGACCATCAGCCATATCTCTCTTATAGATTAGAAAAACCACAACTTATGTACATGGAACACATTTTCTGCCAACATGGGAGGGATCCTGAATGTGAACCCAATCACAGAAAGACCCCAAGATCTTTCTTAATGACTTATTCCATAAGAACTCATTGGCCTGGATACCCTCAGTGATGGGATGCTCTCACAAAGGAGTCTCTTTTGCGTGGCTTTAATTGTTACAAGTTCCTCCTTATGTTAGATTGAGCTGAGCACCCACTCTTCTTAGAGTGGAAGAAGGCATTTTGAAACTGGGGAAGATAAATGAACTATTATAAGAATATGGTAAAAGACAGTCATAAAAGTGAGCTTGGGAAATTGCCAGGCCCTCTGCCTCCAAGTGCATGTGTGTGCATGCACATGCACACGTGTATGTGCTTACACGGACTAGGTGTAATATTAATTAAACATTATTGTTGGATAGACATTTTACCAAATGCTCTATGGTCATTATTTCATTTGATATTTTCAACAACCGTATCAGGTAACAACCTTATCAAACCCACTTTATAGGTAGAGAAACTAGGATTAGAGTTTCCTAACTTGGCCAAATATACATAGAGAGTGGTAGAAAAGAGACTTTAACTCTGCTTTAAATAACTTTACTCTCAAAAAATCATATCATCTTGAGTAGATTCAATATAATATGAGTTGCTGTAGAGCTGAAATAAAGTATGTGTGTGTCTGTTTATGATATTAATGCAAACTTCCCAGAGCCTCTCATTTTAGAAAGCTAAGCAATTGTTCTCAGCATGTACATTTTTTAACAGGCTGAGTACCATCGTGATGTATATGTTTTTAACAATCAAAGCTGAAACAAAGCATGGACATTTTTTTTCCCTAAAGATTCTTAAAGAGTTAAGAAATTAAATGGTTTTATTGAAGTGCAGTTGATACACAGGGAACTGCAGATATTTAATGTGTTGAGTGTGGACATAAGCATACATCTGTGATGCCATCTCTACCATCAAGGTAATCAAGGTACATCTAAAAAAAAAAAAAAAAGGTAATCAAGGTAGGGAGCATATTCAGCATTCTCAGAGTGTTCGTGTGTGTGTGTGTGTGCATGTGTGTGTATAGGCAGACTCACCATGAGATCTACCCTCTTAACAAAGTTTGAAGTATACAATACTGTATTGTTAAATGTAGACCCTGTGTCGTATGACTATGTCATAGTGTCATATGACATCTTTAGAATTTATTCATATAGCCTAACTGAAACTATATACCCTTTACCTATCAACTTCTTATGTCCCCCACTTTACAGTTACTTCTAGGTCTCCTTAGAGTAGCAGATCTTGAGAAAGGACTTACGGAATAAGAGAAGTAGCAATATTCCCAGGAACTGGTCCATGAAAGATTTGCCAGCCACCAAAAGAAGAAAGGGAAAGAGGGAGGGAGGGAGGGAAGGAAGGGAGGAAGGGAGGAAGGGAGGAAGGAAGGAAGGAAGGAAGGAAGGAAGGAAGGAAGGAAGGAAGGAAGGAAGGAAAAGAAAAGAAATTCCAGTTATTCAGCTGGTACTCTAATATTTATAAATAAATGTGCCATGTATAATAATTCTACACTAGATATATAGGATTAATTTATTCTTTTTAATAGCTTCATAGTATTCCATTTATGAATAAAACAATATTTAATAGATTTCTTGTAAATGCACATTTATATGGTTTGGTTTAGTTTTTTTATTATTATTCTATTTCAGACACTGCTTCTATTTATACATCTATGTCTCGGGTGTTTGCACATGTATATTTATAGGATAATTCCTTAGTTCTGCAAGGGCTGTATCAATTTACTTTTCATAGATATTGCTAAGATTTGCCCTCCATAAAGGTTTCATTCATTTACATTCCTACAACATATGTGATAACCTGTTTTCTTCATACACACAAAAAGGGACATTTTAAACAACATTTTTAAATATGTAATAAACACACACCCTCTGCTGTCAGACAGTGAAAGGCTGAAGGAGATTTGCAAGGAACTCTCTCATTCTGTCCCTATTATACTTGATTATGCTACTAAATATTCAGCAACTTCCATACTATTGAGTGTGGGAGAATGCAGTAATATTCTCATTGGCGCAGGTTAATGGAAGCAAACTCACCTGAGCAGCTTTTCAAGCTTTAGAATTGCAGGCTGAAAAGCTCCTCCTTGTGTGTATGTAATGCCTGGCAGTTGGTTGTGAATGCTACCCAGGTTCTTGAAATGGGAAGACAGACCATATGCTTCATTATTAAATGAATTCACGGGACAAACTATCACAGAAAACATGTGTAGTACAAGATACCGTTTCAATTTGGAAATGAATGTAGGGTAAATGGAAGGTTGCAGCCCATGCAAAACGCAGTTAGGATATAGGGTTGCCATGGAATCAAAGGAAGTGTAATGCCAGCAGTTAGATGCAATCCTGCTTTGGAACGTTGGTACTCTGGGATTGGTTGGGGGCTGACGGAACCATTCAGAATCCGAGTCCACACAAACCGCGGGGTTTGGGGGAAATCGGTTCCAAACTCTAGGCACATGTCAAAATCAGGACTGGATCTAGGAACTCCAAATTCTTAACATTATCGCTGAGCTGCTGTCAACTGAATAGCCGTGATAAAGTTGACAATGACCTTGCACCCCAAAGCACTTCCACGTTTCGCTTCATTTTGCTTGTGGTTGGTCACTGAAGCTTGTGTTGAGAGATTGGAAATATTTTTACAAAAAATCGGAATCTAGGCAAGAAATTAGATTTATCCTATTTTTTTCCCCTTTGGCTTTGAAAGTACATGTGGATAAGACCCTTATGATCTACATTAGGGAGGACAAATAGGTTTCAACTTGTATGTTTACTTTAATCCATTGGTAGACTTTTGAAGGACTTTTTTTTTTTTAATTAAACTTCTTACTTTGAGGTAATTATAGATTTGTAGATTTACACGAAGCTTACAAAGTAAAACAGAGATCCTGTACCCCAAGGACAGTATCTTAAAAACCGATGGTAGCATAGCAAAACCAATATGCAATAAGATCTACTGCTCTTGTTCAGACATTGATGCCATCTACTGATCTTAAATTTTGTCACGTCAGGAATATATAAATGGAATGTGTACCACATGCAACATTTTGGGATTGGCTCTTTTTTTTTTTTTCACTGAATATAATGCCTCTGAGATTCATCCACGTTGTTGTATGTAACAATAGCTTATGCCTTTTACCTGCTGAGTAGTATTCTACGACCTGTATTCACCACTCAAGTTGCTTCTTTGACTGAGATCCTGGGGCTGAGTGGGAAGGTACCACTGTCAACCTATTAACGTCTTTCCCGGAGTTGGAGAGTGGGGGCTAACTTGTCTGGCTTAGATGGATGTGCTCATATTTGAAAGGGAATCAGGAAGGAGAGAGAATCCGCATCTGTCTCATGCCAAAGGACAGAGTTCCCAAGGCTCATGAGGAACGTCCCTATGAAGCCAGTGATGGGTTGGACCCCCCCCCCCATTCCATGAGCTGGATCTGGAGCTCTGATCATGGAGGGTGGAGTTTGAAAAAGCGCATCCATCTACTTGCTCCGGTCTCTGTATTCCATTCTCTCTGCTGTTTTCTCCTACTTCCTTTTTCTGGTGCTGGAGAGCTCACAATTTTCAGGAGGTGGTTTTGCTCACATCTGCCAAGTACAGATGCATCTGGCTAGTCGGTTGGGAAGCCTGCTAAACCCCTGAAATCCCTGCCTTTGCTCTCTTCCGTCAAAGAGCTGGACTCCTCCAAAGCACACGCCCATCTGCATCAACAGACCGTTGGTAGTTTGCACACTTAACGTAGACAATAAACTTTGGCATGGCTTTGATCATATATACTAATTATTCCTAATATAGACACCAGATTATTGCA
The DNA here is from genome assembly GCF_003254725.2 of Canis lupus dingo. Classification (NCBI taxonomy): domain Eukaryota; kingdom Metazoa; phylum Chordata; class Mammalia; order Carnivora; family Canidae; genus Canis; species Canis lupus. Next base: position 34,614,621 of record NC_064248.1, on the reverse strand, counting down.
TTTTATCATATCTTTGTTTTTCACTAAATGATTTGAATTGCTTCCTTGGGGGAAGTTGTCATTCTAATTAATTGTTTTGTATTTTTCTTGACATCTTTCAGCATTATCTGTGCAATTATGGCCACGTGTCTGTTGTTCTAAATATTTAAGGCACTTATAACAAGAATAGAACTAATTTCTCCCCACAACTAAAACAGTTATCCTTTTTCAATTTTCCATGTTTGTCAAAGGGATTCTGATGCTTCCAGGTTCCCAAACCTCATGTAACCTTTGACTTTTTGTCAGTTTTGTTCACAGGATAGAATGGTTTCCCGTCTCATTGTTGTATCTTTGGTCAGATTCTTTCTCTTTTTTTTTAAGCTTACCATGTCCTCTGGTCTCACATTTGGATTGCTGTAATGTCACCTCACTTACTTTCCTTTTGTAGAACTTTTTTTTTTTTTTTTAATGAGTCTCTCAGTTCATCCTAAACGTAGAGCTGATTTCATACTCCTGTCCTCACCTCATTCTGACATCCAAGAATGGGTTCACCACCTCAAGGAGAATCCCCAGAATGGTTGGTTAGAGATGTGGGCCACATCCCAGACTGGGCTCCTTGAATATTTTTCTACTATTTCAATATTGTTGTTTTAAGGAAGAAATAGTTCCCCACTCCTGACATCCAGCCAATTACCAAGTCCTGTTGATTCCTCCCTCCTTGAACAATTTGCCAAATCCTTCCAAAAGCTCTACTTTTGTCTACACTGCCACCTTCTCTCCCATGTTCTACACCAATACTATGCTAACTGGTCTTCTTGCATCCAGCATGCACCCTTTACAGTCCATTCTGCTGACGGCAGCCAGCAGGTCTTTTCAAATACAGACATGACAATACCTCTATCCTGCTCAGACCATTCAGTGGTGTCCTGTTTATTGTTTTTGTTTTTGTTTTTGTTTTTGGGGGGGGGAGTAAGACTGAAATTTCTAACATGATCTGTAAGGATCTGTATGTCCTACCTCTTGCCAGCTTACCTGGCTTCCTGTCCCACCAGTGCCACTCTCCCTCCTCTCCAGCCACGTGGCTTTCATCTATTTCCTGGAGGAAACCACCATGTCTAAAATTGCACACCCTACCCTAATATTGTCTACTTCCTTCCCTGTGCTACTTTTCTCCTTTGTAATTATCACCATTTGACATATGATGTACATGGAAAATTATCTCATGTCTTCTTCCACAGGCATGGAAGCTTCACAAGCACCGAAACTCATATGTGTTTTATTTACTGATCCTTCCTGAGTAGTTATAACCCTAATTTAGTTGGCCTTAAAGGCATGTTTATTGAGTGAATGAATGCTTGCATCTATCAATGGATAAAAGGCCCTCGTGGAAAGCATTTACACACAGTATGTTCCCAGTGGTTATAGATTAGGATTGCTTAATGGGGATCCCTGGGTGGCGCAGCGGTTTGGCGCCTGCCTTTGGCCCAGGGCGCGATCCTGGAGACCCGGGATCGAATCCCACATCGGGCTTCCGGTGCATGGAGCCTGCTTCTCCCTCTGCCTATGTCTCTACCTCTCTCTCTTTCTCTCTCTGTGACTATCATAAGTAAATAAAAATTTAAAAAAAATTTAAAAAATAAAGGATTGCTTAATGACTGCTAGCTGGTCAAGCCCCTCCCACTTTCTTAATGTATTTGGGAACCCATGTTAGTGGGGGACTGCTTAGCAGGCATGGTGTCAAGGGAAACAAAGTCCAATGACTGTGTTTTTTGGCTGCATATCATAAGATAGTGGAACCCATATATGCTCCAAAGAGAGGAGAATATTCATAGTGACTGGTCCTGCTTCCTCCCCCCTGACTATTGGAATAACAATGTGCCTGCTCTTGGACTTTTCTTTTCTTTTCTTTTCTTTTCTTTTCTTTTCTTTTCTTTTCTTTTCTTTTCTTTCTTTTCCTTTCCTTTCCTTTCCTTTCCTTTCCTTTCCTTCCCTTCCTTCCCTTCCCTTCCCTTCCCTTCCCTTCCCTTCCCTTCCCTTCCCTTCCCTTCCCTTTCCTTTCCTTTCCTTTCCTTTCCTTTCCTTTCCTTTCCTTTCCTTTCCTTTCTTGTATCTTTTATTTTTTCTTTCTTTCTTTCTTTCTTTTCTTTCTTTCTTTCTTTCTTTCTTTCTTTCTTTCTCTCTCTCTCTCTCTCTCTCTCTCTCTTTCTTTCTTTCTTTCTTTCTTTCTTTCTTTCTTTCTCTCTTTCTTCCATAAAGTACAGCAAAGAGGTAAAAAACTACGTGTTTTGCTGGCAGATGGGGCTGTTTTCTTCCTGACTTTGACGCATGCCAGGCAACTTACTTCACTGCCCTGAGCTTCAATTGCCTAATGTATAAAATGGCAATAAAAAATAACATCCAAGCAAACAAACAAGCCTTTGTTTCTTCTCCTTCACGTTCTCCTCTCTTTTTTTTTTCTCCATCTTCTCTGTCACCTTCCCATCTCCTCCTTTCCCTTCCTTCCTGGATAAAAGTGCATACAATAGTATATGTTACATACCTCCCCGCAACACAGAATATCTTTATGATGAGCTATTAGAATTTTTTTTGATTTTTGTATTTTTAATAACTGCCATGACTTTGTTTTTGTTATTGATTCTGTGAAGATCACCTGCTTCTATTCACTAGAAAGTCACAATACAAATGATTATCTTACCCCTTTCTTTTGTATGATTGACGCAGTCCACTGCCAAGCCTTTGTGTGGTACAGTCATCATATTAATTTTATCGAAGGGCTTTCTGTAACTCTTGTGCCCCATTTGCAGACACTTTCTTAGCACAGATAGCTGAGCCAATCTTTTTTTTTTTTTTTTTTTAATTGATGAGTCGTGCAGGTTTCAACCTTGGAAGCTCTCTTTAATTCCTCAGTTCAACGCAGAATCCTTCTTTTACTGCTCTCTTGTCAATATTGCATTTGGTCAGCCCCAAACCCGTTGGTGCTTAGGAACAAAGAAACCAGCTGTTTACTTTCCACCGGAGACATTACACGCCCCTTTGCTAGGGTTTGACCCAAGTCATTCCTGGCTACTCAAATGGCTACCTTCATCATGATTGCAGATCTTTTTTTAAAATTATTTTCTTTCTTTTTTTTTTTTTTTTATTGCTTCTACCAAGAACAGTGTCTGGTATTATAAAATGGTTTTATGTCACTTCCTATCTCTTGGTGATTGGTAGTGTCTGACTGCAGCTCAACTGTGTAGAGGCTTCTGGGGTCATAGATAGGTTCCTGGGAAAGAAGTGCCATGATCAATTAATGATTCAATTAATGATGCCTGCCATGGTCCAGGAATAGGAAAATACAGTATGTGCAAGTGTATTTGCTATGCTTCAGCAGCATGGTGCTTGCTCCTGACACAACTACTGATCCTTCCCCTTTTTTGTATTCTCTCAACACTTCATGTGTTCACCGAATTCCTCCTCCTTTCAAGAAGATATTTTCACAATAAATAAAAATGCTGAGTGGAATTTGGCATGAACAGAGGATGTGCAGCACATATCCATGGTTTCCTGACCCTGCTGTTTATGTAGCTTAGAACATAATTGGTCATCTTCTTCCTTCTGCAGAAAGGAGTCTCTGGAGGGTTGGAGAGATAGTTTATAAGTAACGATTAGGGACTTGATATCTCCTCTAAGCCTTTTCTCTTCCATTTATCCATAGCTCATCAGGAGGTAGAAATAATTAAATACCATATTCTCCTACTACATTAGATTTAAACTTAGCTATTTTATATTTTAAATGGATGTACTTTTAAATTTTTTTGTATTACTTTAGAATAGATAACAAAATACATTCAATTTTGTTAAAGATACCATTACCCCCCTCAAAAAAAAGATACCATTACCCTTACTACTATTAGTAGGTACATTGATTCCCAAGTGTAAGACATCAGATAAACTCTTTCAATCTTTTTATTTTAAATCCTTAGGTCACTTTAGGAGTAAGGGAATATAAATGTTGCTGGCTCAGGTTATATACCTAGTAAATACCAAAACCAATATTTGAATATGAGCAGTCCAATTCTAGAGACCTCTATGCTGAGGTAGTGAAGATAGTTTTGCAAATGCAGAAATAAGTGAATTTTTTCCTTGGGACATTTTTCTTATTCATTTGAGCAGCTACTCATGAAAATCATCTTTCTAGATATTTGCAGGAAGAACACAAACCAGCATTTATAGAAGTGATGTCAGCACGAGTGCTGGACGTTCAGACATTTCTATTCAGTCTGAAAGTAGGGAGATGGAACATGATCAGTGACTTCCATTTGGAGCACCCAGAATGAGAAAGACAATGCTCACTCTTCCCTGTAAACAGGCTCAAAGGTTTGGGGGCTACCCAAGTTGAGTTTTCCAGGCAATGAACCACTAAAAACATATTTGTTCCCAGAATACAGCCAGCTAGTAAGGTTTTCCCACTGGTGCTGACATTTACTGTAACAAGAGCCTGTTTCCTTCTCTCAGAGCTGCAGCCAGCTCCTCACAAGGGAGTTGGTGTCTTGCCAGAGAAACCCCTCCAAGCTCCAGCAGACGTGCCAGGGAAGCCAGCACTTTTCTTTTCAGCTGAAATGCGCCAATAATGGTGGAATGATGTCTGGTTTTTAAAATAACAAAATGAAATTTTATCTATATATCATCCATCCGTCTGTCCATCCATTATATCTATCTATCTATCTATCTATCTATCTATCTATCTATCTATCTATCATCTCCACATATATATGATTATGTGATGGTAAAATGAATATAGATATTCATTTTATTATCACAGTAATTCCATAAATATAAATGAGCAAGTTTCATTATGCCCCATTGTACAGATGATAAAACTGAAAAAACGATCATTTCTTGATTCCTAGATAAATACAAGGCAAAGGTAAATTTTAAAACAGCTCTCTCCTTCCTCCTTCTTTGCATCCCCCTTCCTCTTCTTCTTCCTATCCTTCTGTTGTTAGGGAACCCTAAACTTAAAAGCTACAGCAATAATGTGAGGTATTCTCTGATCCATCCCCTCAAATGATATATTGAAGTAAAGACAACTGGGTTTGAGTTCCCATTTTGGTCCCCAGCTGGCATTATGACCTTGGACATGTTTCCTACCATCTTTACTTTTCTGTTACATTGTATGTTAATGCAGACTTTCTTATATATATGTGTGAGATCACAGAGCAGGGATTATGTCCCTCTTATTTATCTGCTAAACACAGTGATGCACATATAAATAATTCCTACACTCATGAAAGCATCCCCAGCTTGAGACTCTTAAATCTTATTTTTCTTATTCTAATATCAGCCAACTGAGATTTGAAAAGGTTTTGACTTGCCTGAGTTGAAGTATGGGGAGTCTACTGGCCAATTTCCTTTGAGTATTACCTTGTTTGATTTGGATGAAGGGGCAGGGAATTGTATAAATGTCACTGCAGAGAGCCCTTGTCCCCTGGTAATTAGTAACCTTATCAATTCAGAGCAAAGAGACATGTTCAGAGATTTTGCTTTGGAAAATGGCACACGGATGAGGGAATTTTATGACTATGTATGAAGTGCCTGGTCTGGTGATGTTTTGCTTTTGCAAGTGGGTGACTGACCTCATTCACCATCTGATATGTCCCTTTTATTCTCTGGTTCTTCTGTTCCCCTTATTATTCCCTAGAATCTCAGTCTTTTCCCCCTCCTTTCCCACTCAGAGTCTCAGTAAACTTCTTCATGATCTCAGTTTGTAAACAGTGAAATAGTTTGAGGACATTTCTTTCAAGTTTGATTTTTAATTATCTTTCAGGACAGAAACAGTATATGTCATTTACAAAAATTCTACACTCTAGAGATAACTGTTTTTAATAGTGTATAATTTCTCCTCTGCAAAAAACACATATACACGCACACACACAACCACATTTCAAAATTGTCTTAGTGTACATGCCAAGTTTTTACTCAGATTTTCCCCCTACCAAAAAAAAAAAAAAAAAAAAAGATTTTCCCCCTACCTGACTGATGGCTATATAAAAATCTTTCATTAGGATATATATATATATATATATATATATATATATATATATATATATATTTTAAAGTAGGCTGCACACCCAGAATGGAGTCCAGCACAGGGCTTGAACTCACAACCTTGAGATCAAGACCTGAGCTGACATCAAAAGTTGGACCCTTAACCGACTAAGCCCCCCAGGCACCCCAGGATTGTTACATAATTTAATCCAAAATTCTCCTTCTGATGGACTACTATGTTATTCTCCTTTTTTATTTTTTATTTTTATTTTTTTGCTTTTAAAAACATTGTTGCTGTAACTCTTTGCAGACATTTTCAAATAACAAGAGGAGAGGCAAGAAATCTTAAGTGGGCTATAAAACAAATGACCTGCTTCTGGAATTAACCCTAAATCATAAACTAAAGACCAGAGCTGGCAAGGTCCAAGGTATATCACCATACCCCCTGCCTGAGGATGAAGCTCTGAAGAACAAATTATTGTAGTTTTATTAACGTATAAACGTGATATTAGTATATCACGTTTCACAGATATTTGTTGAGTAACTACTAGTGTCAGATGCTATCCGTGTCAGGCACTGAGCATTGAGGGATTTATACATGGACTCCGTTCCTGCTAGGGTGTGGTATGCAATGAGGGGCATGTGTGCTGCTCCAAGGCGCCTACCTATGGAGGAAGGGATGGGTAGTGTGGGGAACATGCTCTTCTCACAAGCTGTGTACCCTGGTGCGTGGCTGAGACCAGCCAGGGTGCAAAGTGGACTTAAAGACTGCCAGGGGCCCTGGTTTCTACTCTTCTAGGACTCTCAGTCTGATGTTGTTTCCTCCAATTCTAAGATCTGCGATTCTAAATAGGGAGGAGATATCCATTTTGATTTGCCTTTCTCTAGGCAAGAATCAAGAGATTATGATTGTTCCTTTTGATGTTTTGTTACTCAATACTTACATAGCAAGAGATTCTCTCTCTCTCTCTCTATCTATCTCACACACACACATACATACAATTTCTTCCAAAGGTGCAAGTAATGTATACTTAAGAGAAAAACCTGAATCAGCCAACAACTTATGAGATTGCAGGTGACATTCTGAGGGCATCGATTATAAGGAAAGAAAGAAAACTAGAGAGAGGTCTACAAAAGCCTGTGATACAGTGGGTCAGGAGCAGGGATGGAAATTGGAAGTTAGAGACTGTGAAGTGAGGTGGCCTGGGAGAAGCCCAAGGGTTGGGGTGGCCAGAGGATGGTTAAAAACAGCTTGTTAATCAGTTATAAGTTGTTTGCTTTGTAGTGGCAACGGTCCCACCCTCCTGATACACCTGAACAGTCAGATGAAAAAGGGATGGGGGTGTATTTGTATTTGTGCTCCAGTCTCCTCTCAGCAGATGTGTTAGGGTGGCTTCAAACAGGAGTTCCAGGCAGACGCTAGCAAAATCGTCAGTGGCATATGGGAGAACTACAAGGAGCCCAGAGGAGCAGCTGGAACAGGAACTCAGGATAGATAGCCAATAGCACATCTCTTAAAATGCATGGCAACATTCCCCAGGATGTGGGACACCTCACTGGTAGTACTTAGGTGGGACCTAAGTTGGGGGGTGCATAGACACAGCATCTGGTAACGTTGCTCTTGTTAGAATTTTCTTTCTGTCCTAATAACAACAGGGAGGCAGTCCCAGATGGACGCATCTCCACTTAACTCATCTCCAGCACTTGCCAATCTCCTTTTGTAACAAAGAGTGAGCTGGTTTCAGACTTAGCATGTAACTGATAACAATGTCCATTGCCATTGTAGTTTGCTTCTGTGCTTCAAGTTCTGAAGCAGGAAGGGGGATATTTCTTCTAGAACAGGTGTACTGGGTTGAAGAGCGTTCCCCCCAAAATCACATCCACCGAGAACTTCAGAATGTGACCTTATTTGGTAATAGGGTCTTGCGGTTGTAATTAGTTAATAATATCGAGGTGAAATCATTCTGGAGTCAAAGAAGGTCTTAAATCCAATGACCAGTGTCCTTTTAAGAAAAATAGAGGGAGACTTGGGCCCACAGAGGTACAGAGAAGAAAGTCATGTGAAGATGGAGGCTAAGACTAGAGGGACATGGCCACAAACCAAGGAATTGCCAGGAGCCACCAGGAACTGGAAGGGACAATGGGAGATTTCTCTCCTAGAACCTTGGGAGGGCACGTGGCCTGCTGACACCTTGAGTTGGACTTCTGCCCTCCAGAACTGTGAAAGAAAAAATATCGTTGTATTAAGCTACTAAGTTAGTAGTCATTTGTTTCAGCAGCCAGGGGTTGGCAAACGAAGGCTTGAGGGCCAAATCCAGCCTCCTGCCTATTTTCATAAATAAATATTTACTTATTCATTGTTCATTCATTTACATATTGCTGATGGTGGCTTTGAAGCTACAATGTCAGAGCTGAGTAGTTGCAACAGAGACCCTATGGCCCTCTAACCCTAAAATAGCTACTATCTGACCCTTAACAGAGAAAATGTGCCAACCCTTCTTCTAGGAAGTGTTCAATTTCTGTACTTATCTAGGGATGTTGGGGGAAATCACACAAAAAAACTGTTCTTAGCAGTGTAGAGCCACATATGGTGGGGATTTTTAATTTTAATTTTTTTTTTAACTTAGCTTTTCATTTTTCAAGAAGCAGGTTCTTTTTTTTTTCTCCCCAGAGGAAAAACATGAAAATGAAATGCTCTGGAATAGTTTACAACATTAACTACATTTAAAGGGATTCAATGAAACAAAATTGTCTCCTTTCTTTTCAATCAATCAGCATTAAAGTTCACTTACCAATGGCAGCTTTTATATGAACAGCAGCATTGCTAATGGGAGTGTGGTTTCCCTAGCCAGCTGAGGTTTGATCTGGAAAGTTTGTAGAGCATGAGTGAGCTTCTTCGCTCTAAACAGGAAATGGGCCAAGGCCTGATCTGCAGCTGGCTGGAGAATGAAGGAAGATGAGCTTCATCTGCTATGTGCCAGAGCATAAAACTGAGCAAGCAAAGCCAGGAAGAGATAGGAGAAGAGTGAACATCGCTCCAGGGTCAAATTAACAAAATGAAAAGGCAATCTACAGAATAGGAGAAAATATTTGTAAACCATATATCCAATAAGGGGTTAATATCCAAAATATATAAAGAACACCTATAACTCAATAACAAAAACACAAGCCGTCTTATTAAAAAATGGCCAGAGGAACTGAATAGATGTTTTTCCAAAGAAACATCCAAATGGCCAAAAGATATGTGAAAAGATGTTCAACATCATTCATCAAATACAAATCAAAAGCATAGGAAAATATCTCACACCTGTAAGAACAGCTATTATCAAGAAGATAAAAGTGTTGGAGAAGGTATGGAGAAAAGGGAATTCCCTCCGTTGTCGGGAATATAAATTGGTTTTGTCACTATGGAGAACAGCATGGAGGTTCCTCAGAAAATCAAAAATAAAACTACCATGTGATCCAGCAATGCCACTTCTGAATATATATATATATTTTTTTTTCAAAATGAAACTACTATCTCAAAGAGATATCCACACTCTGAGATTTATCCCAGCATTATTGATAATAGTAAAGATATGCAAACCATCTAAGTGTCTGTCAATGGGTGAATGAAGAAGATATGTATGTGTAGATTTATACATATGCAATGGAATGTTATTTAGCCATGAGAAAGAAGGAAATCCTGCCATTTGCCACAACATGGATGGATCTTGAGGATATTATACTACATGAGATAATTCAGACAAACACAGATATTTTATGATGTTACCTATATGGAGAATGTAAAATAGTTGAATTTGTAAAAACGGAGAGTAGAGTGGTGCCTATTAGGAGCTGGAGGGTGGGGGAATTGGTGAGATGCTGGTCAAAGGGTACAGACTTGCAGATTGAAGATGAATGAAATAATTCTGGAGATCTAAAGCACAGCATCATGATTATAGTCAGCACTACTGTATTGTATACTTCAAAGTTGCTCAGAAACTAGATCTTCAATATTCTCTCTACAAAAAGGAGATAATGACTGTGTGACCTGATGGAGATGTTAGCTAACACTATGGAGATAATCATGCAATATAAAAATGTATCACACGAACACATCATACACTTTGAGCTCATAGAATGTTATATGTCAGTTATATCTCATTAAAAAAAAAACAATGGTTAGATTATACTCCAGCTCTCAATCAATGTGAATTTGTGAACCTTATCGCCATTTCAGGAAGATAGCCATAGGAAACCTAATTAATTTTGTTCATACTGGTACAGAAAACTTTCAATTAAAAGTTGAATAAAAGCAGCCACATATATGCAAGAGCAAAACAGTTAGAAGGGTTTTTTACTTGTTTTTCTCACTTTACATCTTGGTTGAGGCCATTTTTTATGTCGTTCACATATTTTACTGAGAAGCCTCAACCACTTCTAGCCATAACTTCCTCTCCTTCCTGTTATGAATTCTCTTCCTAGATTCACTCTTCAGTCCCTAAAAATATCCGTGCCACATTATTTATTCACTCCATAATGCATACCATCCAAAGACAACAATTTTGCCAATAAACTGTTATTCTAATGAATAATTCATGCAGCCTTCGTTCTCCTGACATGAACAAATACACTTTCAAATGGGAGGAGTGTGGCTCTATTTTAGTCTTAACTTCATTTGCTAACATAATATTTTTTAAAGGTTTTGTGATGTCCTTCTTGGGTGAACTCCATGGGGAATAATTCTAAGACTCTAATTAAAAGAAATAAACCATGGCACAGAATCACCACTGAATTTATATATGAGGTTTGCTACGGTGACAATAGGTGTTTGGATGTGGAAGAAAAAGGGGCGAATCAGCCACTATTTTGGGGTAGGGAGAATGTAGAGTCTTCTGCTAATAAGAAGGCAATGCCAATCATTGTCTCAAATTCTACCAACACCCATGGCCATAGTCTTCTCCTCCTTACAGGTGCAGGGTGCAGTATGATGGCAATGATGAAGATGATTAACTGTGATGATAACAGTAGTTTTTTTTTTGTTTGTTTTTTTTTAGTTCTTCTGAAATGCTAGGCGTTGTAGTAAGGGCTTTTCATATATCAAAGTTTTTCAACCTTGGCACTATTGCTAACTTGGGTTGGATAATTCTTTGTTGGGAAGGCGAAATGTCCTGGGCATATGTAGGATACTTAGCAGCACCCTGATTTCCCCCCACTAGATCCAGTAGCAACCCCCCCCCCCCCAAGTTGTGACAACCAAAAATGTCTCTAGATATGGCCAAATGTCCTCTGGAGGACAACGACCCGCCCCCTCACCAGTTGACAACTGCTGATATGCTTGAGTAATTACATCTTCATATTAGCCCTTCATAACAAGTGCATTATGAGCCCCTTTTACAAATGAAGAAATAGAAACTCAAAGTAAGTGATAGAACCAAAATATGGTGCAAGCTTTACTGCCAACAGCAAGGTTAAGGCTATTTTGTGGCATGTGATGATTTAGAGTGTCAATTCATCTGCCTTCTCCTTGTGCCTGGGTGATATTTTTATATTATATATAATATATAAATACATATGGCATGATTATTATTTTGGGCATATCTGCCCTGGATAATTAATATTATTTTACATTTTGTACATAGATATCTTCAAATCCCTGAAACCTCTCGTATAGGAGGTATAGATGTCATGATGACAAAATGAATCATCATTACAACAAAAATAATAATAATGACAGCAATCCCTCTTGTGACTCCCCAGCACTGTTTTTGCAGCACTTTCTATGTGGTGGTCTAAGGGATTAGCTTGGATTACCTGGGCAACTCCCATATCTGAGAGGTACATGCTTTGGTTAGCCTTGAACCCAAAACAGTGTGATTAGGCTTTGTTTTGTTCTATGTGGTATCCTGAGCATTGCAAACAGTGCCTTGCATGTTTGGCTGAATGAGTGACTTAAGAGGGGATGGAACCTTATAGAAAATACAGAAATCGCTGAAGTGGTGATAAAGCTTCAACAGACACAGGTGATCTGATCCCAGAGCTCCCACTGGTACCCACTGTGGCTCTGGTCAGTGGTTTCATCCGAGCTGTTCCAGCTCTGGCCCAATGAACTGGCCTCTCATGACTACTTTCAGATCTACATCTTCTGGTTTTCTATCGCTGGTGACAGCCGTGAGCACTGTCTCTCCTGCCTCGCTCCAATTCCTCTGCTCAGTCTCTGTTCTACCTAGAATGTCTCTATTTGTCTAAATCTTTTTTTTTCTTTTCATTTTGAGGCCCAGCTCAGTCCCAACAAACTTCTAGAACATTCTCTCCTTCTCCTTGAACTCTCAATGCCTTGCAAGAAGCTAGCCTACTATTGCCAGCCAGTAATCAACCAAGATCTGTTTGGTTTAAATCCCAGGTGTATCCCTCTAAGAAGTCAGATCTTGGGGAAACAACTTAAACTCTTTCAAGTCCTACTCCCTTGCAGTGTAGAATGAGAGCAGTAATATTGCTGGACACTCCAGTTTTCTGAAGATTCCATGAGAAAATGCTTAGCATAGCCCTTGACACTTAGTATGTTCTTAATTAATTACTACCATTAATTCACTTTCACACTATATTGTATATCCTCTAATTGATTTATGTATGTGTATCTCATCTCCCCAACTAGACTTCAGGATGATAGAAAGAAATTTCCTTCGGAGAGGATCTTTAATGTGAATTCAACACAACCGGTATAACGGTGGCTTCAACGTTCAAAATTTTCTCTCCTTATGTTCTGAAGTCCAGTGTCTTTATCAATAACATGGAAGAGGCCATTCCTATTTACTTCACCATACCACAAGGGCTGTTGCAAATGGGTTGATTTATATAGTGGGCAGTCAGCTTGTGCTTTCTGAGCATATAAGCATCAGGACTGTAATAGCGCGTTATCTGTCTTGGTGCTTCATTGACGTTTCAGAGTCCTTTGAACCTTGGCTTTGCCGATGTCTTTTTATATCTGTAAAATTTTGCTTAACACAGAGCTTAAAGAGGAGTGATAATCGAGGCACATCTTCAGTTATAAGTGGCACTTAAGAGGGGATATGTCCCCTAGGAGAGTAATCTCCAGGAAGAGGATGTGGATTCAGGTTCCAGGTCCTGCCTTGGAGGCTGTGTTATGCAGTAGAAAGAGTCCAGTGTTTCATAGACAGGCTGGTTTCTGGTTCCGGTTTTCTCAGGATTCACATGATTTGGGGCAATTCAGAAAAATGTTTGTGAGCCTTAATGCTCTTATCTGCAAAATGAAGCATCCAAATCAAGTGAGTTATAAATTACCTTTCATTTCTGTAATTCTGCATCCCAGAATTGAAGTTCATTTGTATAAACCAATACAATTCCACATTTTCCTTGTTTTACCTAGAATCCACATACCCCACAATAAATTTCCCATAATAGGGCTTTCAAATCTCATTTAAAAAGTCTACTACACACACACACACACACACACACACACACACACACACACACACAATTTATTTTTATTCCCCAATGCCCCACACATTTTCCTAATAAAGTATATAATAAAACGGAATCTTCCCACTGCTGTGTTTGTAATGTGGAAGACATTGTTATTCCCATTGTGGTGGTGATGGATAAAAAATGCATACTTTTCTCTCTCTGGAAACCACCCTTATATCCTCAGCCTCTTAACAACAAATCAGAAGGGCTACCTTCTACAAATTGCAAATTAGCACCACCTCCTGAGAAATTGTGCCAAGTTCCATTAAATGTAATTAGCATTCCTGTTGTTTCTTTTGCATTGCAAAACAAACAAACAAACAAAATTTCTTTCTGACTTATCTTGAACACAGATCAACCCAAGTTACACCAAGAGTGTCAGGGTGAGCCTGGAAGCAGGATCTTTTTTTATTTTTTGAAGCAGGATCTTAACACACAACCATGCATTCATTTCGTGGGGACAGAAGTTGGAGAATCAAAATCTTCATGTTTGGCTTTTCAAAGTGAATATTGGCTTCTCCATGCGGGGTTTTAGCTGGCACATTGCCCTTCCTATATGAAGGTTTGGGGGACTTGGGGAGATAATTATCTCCTTCCATTTAAAGCTGACCTGCCCTGGGGTTCCAAAGCAGAAGACTCAAAATCCTAGAGCAACACATTTCAAAACTAAATTTTGGACACCCCCCTTCCCCTTATGGTTTCAATATAAAAGAGCTACAAACAAAACAAACAGAAACAAAGATCTATTTTCCCTAGAATTCCATGATAGAAATGACATATTAATGCCCAACAAGAAGGAGGAATATGAGCTCAGAGAAAAGAACAGTGCTTAATATTGGATACATCTCATTAATAATAGTTATTGACAAGTAGAAATATTATTTTATTTATTATGCTAACAATTACAGAATTATCTCTTTTTTTTTTTGTATAAAAATAAAACAATCACTACTTTGCGCCTCCTCTTATTTCAGATTTCACCCCAGGCTGTGGAAACTTAGCGGAGGCAAACTGCATGTAGAGCCCACCATTTTAAGGGACCCTGAGCAGAAGCACAGTGCTGCCGCCAGAAACACGTGTCCCCCCCAAACCCCACTCTCTCTGATGCTATAAAACAGACTTCAGAAACAACCAGATATAGGTGTCAATCTGTGTTGAAAGGTTCAGAAAAGAGGGTGCTAGTTTCAAATGTTTTGTGTGAAATTGAGTTCAATTTGAGTGGCAATTTTTTTTCCTCTCGGAAGCCATTTTGTCTCTTTACTTCTTGCTTCCTTCCTTGTATTTCAGCATTTGTCATTTCAATTACAGTACTGCAGACTATTTTTACACTTCGAATGCAATTTCCAGAAACACTAGGGAAAGAGCAGTAAAGATATTAGGAGGTGGTAGTTAAGACTGAGAACGGCTCCAAGAGGGTGGAACAAATTTAGGACATTTTTTATTTTAATCATCTATAAAGAAAATAATTCCATAGACTCATCTACAGTGAAGTCCCACTTACAGCACAAAGCATCATAAAACTGAATAAAGCCATATTCTCCAGCACAGTGTCGTAACTGTTATATTATACAAGTTAAATAACTTATGATTCCCATTTGCTTCTTTGAGAGTTGAGGGTGAGAAACAAACATTCCCCACCCTGGATCCTGCTGAGCAATGGAATGAAAGACAAATCATTTGGTCTTCTCCCAAGAAAAAGTTCAGTGAAATATAGTGAGCTGATTGGTGGAGGTTTTATTCATTCAACAAGTGTTCCTTGGGCACCTGCTTTGTGTCTTATGCTGGACGGTGAGTAAAGTGTGTGTGGCACTTATCCGTAAGGAGCTGACTGTCCCTTCCCTATGCAAAGTCAGTTTAACTCTCTATTTGTAATTGAATTAATCTTGGCTCTATTATTAATAGAAACTCCACTTACACTGAGTTCTAAATCATGAGAGGAACATTTCTTAGATCGTATGATCAAAAAGGACAGGAGATCATTGGAACCAACTAACGACAGTAGGGACTGGTCTATTGCTCTATGCTTCTCATGCATCATCGTATTGGCTTCATTCCTTTCCCCTGAAGATGGGTTTTCTGACCAGGCAGGTGACAAAACACAGGCAACTCTGCGATGTTATTCTCATAGTTTTATTGTGGATCTAATTGGTGGTTCATCTACATTCCATCATGTTTTTTCCCTTCCTAGCAGATGACTGATTTTGCGCATGTATTCACATGGAAACTCACATATCCACCTTTCCCCCCATCAAGTTCATGTCACAGTGGAGAATCTGACCACAAGCCCATTTGGAGTTGGAGTAGGACAGAGACTCAATTGCTCTAAGCCATTTATAATAACAACCCCCAAGCCCCTCCCCTGTCAACATTTCATTCTGGAATCCAGTTTTCTGGCTATCATTGGATGATGACCCAACTGTTTGGTAGTTGGTTATTTAACCCAATGGCCCAAGGAGACTGAAAACAAGTCTGTTTAATCCTAGCTCTTGAATTATTGCGGTGTGCAATACTGAATTCCTTTAGGGTTTAAGCTAGTTTTAGTATGGATTTTTGTAATTTGGAACCAAAAGCATTCTAATTGATAAGCACCTCAAGACAATACAATGCACAGAGCTTTACTTGTCTGATCCCATTTAGAAAAATCCTGAAGAAAAACATTGTTTGCCTGTGCTTATATCCTATGCAAGGAAATAAAAGTATTATATTTTCTAGGTTTGAGTCGTGTAAACTTACCTCTGTATCTATGATTCGTAGCTTCCATTAAAAACCCATGCATGGAGTGAATCTTGGCACAAGGCTGAACAACCCAGTTCAAGGGATAGAATCTGAGAAAGGGCAGTCATCCTCTTGGAATTTCTATTTGTTTATAGTTCATTTTTTAAAGATTTTATTTATTTATTCAAGAGAGAGAGAGAGAGAGAGAAAGGCAGAGACACAGGCAGAGGGAGAAGCAGGCTCCATGCAAGGGTGCCTGACATGGGACTTGATCCCAGGTCTCCAGGATCAGGCCCTGGGCTGAAGCAGGCGCTAAACTGCTGAGCCACCTGGACTGCCCTGTTTATAGTTTATTGATGCACAATTTCACATTATAAAATTCATTCATTATAAATATGCAATTCCATTGTAAGCAAACTTATAGGTATGCAAGCATCTTCACAGTCCTAATTTACGATAGTTCCGTCACCCTAATGAGTTGCCCTGTGCCTATCTGCTAAGCTTTAATTTAGCTTAGCAGAATGTTTTTAAGTTTGTCAATAATTATTGCTCTAGTGTGACAAATCCAGCCCTCCACCTGTTTTTGTAAATAAAGTTTTATTGGTGTGTAGTCACATCTATGTTGGTACATGTGTCAGTAGTTTCTTTCTATTGTTGAGTAATAGTCCATTGTAGGAATATACCACATTTTGTTTATCTGTTCACCAATTGATGGATACTTGGATTGTTTCCAGATGTTGGCTTTTGTGTATAATGGTGCTATGAACATTGGCTTCCATGCTTTTGTGTGGACGGATGCTTTTGCTTCTCTTGAGTGGATAGTTAGGAGTGGAATTACTGGGTTGCATGATTAGTTTAAGTTGAACTTAAACTGTTAACCTGTTTTTCAAAGTGGCTCCACCATTTTATATCCCTGCCAGCAACAAATAAGATTCCTAGTGGCACCACATCCTTGTCAACTGTTAGTATTGGCTGTCTTGTGATTTATACTCATTCTACTGAATATGTAGTGGTATTCACTGTGCTTTACCTTGCATTTCCCTAATGTTTAGTGATGAGTATCTTTTCATGTTCCTTACTTTTTCAAGAAATAACCTTGTTCCCCTGTGAAATGGAACTTAATGAATCTTGAATCTAACATTCCTTAATAAGAGTTCCTTTTCTCTTGTAAATAAGGCAGCAAAGAAATGGGTAGAGTGGCTGACCTGGGGGAACAAATTCCCTCCCTTTTGTGCAGAAATGTGGACCAGGGAACTGAACCTTCCCATGCCC
Organism: Canis lupus dingo; assembly: GCF_003254725.2. Classification (NCBI taxonomy): domain Eukaryota; kingdom Metazoa; phylum Chordata; class Mammalia; order Carnivora; family Canidae; genus Canis; species Canis lupus. Next base: position 34,597,158 of record NC_064248.1, on the reverse strand, counting down.
CCTTATAAATTCATAGTTTAAGGCTAGCTGTGGCAACATGGCATAGGTGGGGGCACTGACCTCATATGCAAATGATCCCATTTGTGGACAAGGCACACTTTGTTCAAGAACTCTGCTTTGGAGAGGGGTAGGATCTGGGCTAATCACCCCATCCTTGCTGCTTGCTGCTGTGGCATTTGAAAGCTACACATGACCCTATTAGAACAAGCTTTCTGAGGTTACCTCTTCCGGCCACACAGTGGTTAGTGTTATTTCTTTTATCTTTTGATAAAATGACTTGCTCCCTATCAGGGTAAAGCACGTCTCTGCACATGTTTCTCAGCTGGGTTGCAGTAATCTGTGCTTTCTAGGAAAAGGTCACTTCTTAGAGGGTTGAAAAGACTCAAGGTTCATACATTGCCCCCCTGAGCACATATGAGCCCAAGATACTAATTCCTCTGTTGTATAGGTTTTCAAACTTTGAATACTCTGAAAACCAAAGACTAAGTACCTGGGAGGTGAGTGCATAGCGGCCAGCTCATTTTGACATTTAACAGAGGTGGACCTCTGTCAGCAGAAGTCCTCACTGACAGACCACTGGTGTGGTAAGAAGTATGTACTTTAAATCAGATTTCTTCCATTGTAATCCTGGGACTACATGCTGTGTGTGTGATTTTGGGGCAAGCTACTTAACCATGTTAAGCTTGGGTTAACTCAGCTGTAAAATGGGATTAATAATAATACTTGGCTCTTAAAATCATTGATAGGATTAAATGAGATAATGCATATGAAGTGCTTAGCATCATTCTGAATTTCTTTTGCTGTTATTATTTTTATGTTGTATTTTATTTTATATTGTTAGAAGTTGGAAGAAAGCCTGATATACAGTATGCACTCAGTGACCATTATTGAACCACACACAGTTGAAATATCCATTCATTCACTCATTCATATATTCATTCATTCAGTAACTGGGTAACTGGTGGTGAGTTCATTCTGCGTATTCATTGATACAATGAACTGATATTTATGAGGTGCCTACTATGTGTCAGACTTAGATCACTATCTAAGTCATGGATTAGGAAATTATTGCTCTAGTGTGACAAATCCAGCCCTCCACCATATTTTGTAAATAAAGTTTTATTGGTGTAGTCACATTCACTCATTTGCATACTGCCTATGGCTCTAAGTAGCTATGACAGAGATCATATGGCTCACAAATTCTAAAATATTTACTATTTGGCCGATTAAGGAACAGTTTTCCAACTCTTGGTTTAGATACTGAGAATAAAATAGTGAACATAAGGTGATATTCTCATTCACATAATAGTCAGGATGAGACAGACAATAAACAAAAAATAAATGCATATTTAGATACACGTATAAACCAAATATCTGTGGTGATAAGTGCAATCAAAAAAAAAAAAACTATAAGAGAATAGAGAAGAGCCAGGGACAAGGATGGGAGGAATTAGTTTTAAAAAGAAAAAAAAGAAGTTTTATATTTAAATTTTTAATTCAAACTTTCTCTTTTTTAATTTATTTACAACATGGTTTATCAATAGCAAAACAAGCACTCACTGCTATTAAGTCTCACTGGGCACATTCAGAAACCATCCCAGGCTGCCAGTAAATCCAAATGTGGCCTGCCATCAAAGGCTGGTTTGCAGAGACCTCATATAGTGTTATGCAACTGAACAATGGCTGCATGGCATTTTGCTGACGGCATATCCTTCTGCCCATAAGTAGGTCTCCCCACGTGGAGAAAAGTGAGGACAACACTGCTTCCAATGACAGAGGAATGGCATTTACAGTCCTCTTCCAGGCTGCTCATCTCTGGGCAGACTAAATTGAAAAGTATCTATTCTACAAACAAAGAAGGAGCCCTCAGGGCCTCAAGAGTTGATGATAAGAGGGAAAAGAAGTAGGTCAGGGATGCTAGGGAAGCTTTTCTACCCTGTGTCTTATTTTAGGTAGGATTTTCACAGTGGTCACCTTTTGTACAACAGGTGGCTTACTCTCACAGCTGCTATGCAAGCAAGTTGCATTATTAACAAGATGGTAGCAGGAAGCAAGGTGCTTTCACAAAAATTCTAGCGCAAGGGTCAGGAAACCTTTTCTGTAAAGAGCCAGGTTGTAAATATTTTAGATTCTGTAGGTCTTAACAGTCTGTGCTGCAACTACTCATCTCATCTGTTGTAGCACAAAGCAGCCTTGGACAATACATAAATGGATGAGCATGGCTACATTCCAATAAAACTTTATTTGCACAAGCAGAAGGATTTGGCCTTGGAGTCATGGTTTGCCAGCCCATGTTCTAGCATAGTCTTTCCTCTTCAGGTGCTCACAAGATTAACTGGGAGTGTGTGCACCACACAGATACTTTGCCTCCTCCCCTTTGACCTATTGAATCCCATCTCTAGGAGTAAAGGCCAGCCATGGTCACTTGTGCCGAAGCTCTCACAGATCATCAGTATATGCCAGATTATGCTGCAGTTACAAACAGCACCCAAAATCTCAGTGACTTTTTTTTTTCTCTCAGTAACTTTAAAACAGAAGTTTGTTCCTTGCTTACATAAAGTCTTCCACAGGTCTGGGCAACTCTCCAGGACAGCTGGTGACCTGGTGATTCAATCTGTTGGAAGCACCATCAATCTGTAGCTTCAGTTTTTTTTTTTTTTTAAACATAAAGATTTATTTATTTGAAAGAGAGAGAGCTCAAGCAGAAGAGGCAGAGGGAGAGGGAAAGGGAGAGAGAATTCTAAGTAGACTCCACAGTGAGTGCAGAGGTTAAAACAGGACTCTATCCTACAATCCCAAAACCATGACCTGAGCTAAAACCAAGAGTCAGAGGCCCAACTGACTGCACCACTCAGGCACCCTGTAGCTTCACTTTTGAGAACATACAGACTTCTTGGTTGATGTGGCTGAGAAAGACCAGAAGTGGAGGTCTTGCAATGGCAGTTAAATGATTAGGTCACTAACAATTTGACCATAGTTAATCACATGATCCTAACCAACTGCAAGGAGATGGAAAATATAATCTTCCCATGTATCCAAAAGCAAAGGAGAACTAGATGTGGGCAAAGATGAAAAATTTTTGGTTTTTGATCAATTGGATGATTGAATAATTGATTGGTAGTCACTACTAAGCAATGCAATCTGATGCCTACCAGTGAAGAACTGTCTGTGCTGTGTTCATGGGGATATGTTGCTCACATCACCAGAATTTAGCCAGTTATACATGGGGAGGGAGGGGAATCTAAAAGGAAAACATTCTAGGCTTAGGATCAGACACTTCTTACCATATTATATTCTTGTATTTGATGTTGAAAGCTGTTGTCAGTGTTGTTAATCCCATGTCTGACCTTGGACTGGGTTTCTATCCTCTGAAAGTAAGCACATTCATGCTAACCAAATGTCTCTTGACAGTGGGTTTCAGCTGCTCTTCTGGAAGTCCTGTCTAATGAACACTCCTCTTCATTTCGTATACTGATCCAGTTTGGTTGACTTTATGAATTTGGTTAACAAGACCATAAATAATAATCCAGTCTCCTTTGTTTATGGTTAACAATACTGGCCCATTATAATTTTCTATGGCAGCACATATGGTGGGCAATAAACTAACTAATAAAGCTGCCACATGGAGGATAGGTCTGCTTTTATTTTTATGGCCGTTTCTTTAATCTGATACATAATTAATGTGCAAGGTTCAACTTTTTCTTGGTCAGATCCCAGTATATTTGATGCATTCTGAGGTGTTAATTTTCTTGATGCATTTGTGTGTAGGAGAGTGGGATAAAACTATACAGCTCTTTATATGGAAAATGCTCAACCAGGAATTTTCTGAAAGGAAGGCACTTAAATTACCTTTGCTTTCAGAGTTCATTTCCATTGAAAATGTAAAGTAATTCTAGGTTCAGACTTTCTCAAATCAACCCCCCCCCCCATTTTACTTAAGAGAACACAGTTCTAAAAATCTTCTCCTTGGAGGATAATTTTCTCTGCCTTCCAGCTCCACACTCCAACTTGTGTTCAGTCTCCACAATTTGTCTGGCTCCCTCTTGAACTGATTTACGATTCACCAAAATCTGTGGGAGAATTTGCCAAGCTGCAGACTAATTAATTATGTTTGCTGTTGGACCTATCTATTAGGTGCTGGCATTTCTTCTTTGTCATACATTTTAAATGTAATGTGCACACATATTTTGCTCTTGTTTTTCCTAAGTACCAAGCTGACCACACAAGGGTGATTCTGACAACAACGACACAATTCCATGGAGGTGCACTGTCCTTCATTTGTATACAGAATCTGTGAAAAAAAATTCACAACTTTCTCGGAAATGTGGCACAAGGGTCCTTTTCTCTTAGAGGAAAAGTTCTATGTTTTGTCCACAGTAGCCTCAGTCTTCACGGTGAAAATGGTGCTCTCCAAATTCTACTTGATAGCACTATTATTATAACATAATAATATCCAAACAACAGTAGCAATTGTTCAGAAATGCTTATTGCATACCAGTCCTTTAATATAGTTTACATGTATTAATTATTTAAATTTTAATGTAATTCTCTAAGGAGGGAGGTACTGGTATTATTTCCTTTTTTTTTTTTTTTTTTCTTCATATAGAAAACAGGCTCAGGTTGGTTAAGTAAGTGATTGATACCACATAGCCAGAAAGGAGCAGTTTCTGGAAGCCTGTTTCCTCATGATGGGATATTCTTCGCATCAGATACAGGGCAGGGCAAGTGCTTCCACCTAGAGCGGCATGTTTTCAGAAAGCCTAGACAGAAACATGTTTATGCGCTAGTATTGATTTATCTGGTAGGGCCCTTTGATTTTATTGGATAGTACTTTACAGGCTGATAGATGAGTTGCCACTAAGTATAGTGACACTGTTTCTTCCCTTTTCTGTAAAAGGTAAGATGGTTCCCTGTGGTGTTAGAAAGGATTGCAAGAGATTTGCTTGGGGAAAATTATCTCTCCTACTCCTCTGCTTCATTTCTACTGTGAGTTATTATGATAAAAAAAAAAAGAAAGAAAGAAAAAGAAAAGCCAGAACACTTACTTCAAGGTGAAAATATTTAGGCACAATATTACCACAGGGAAAGTTTATTTTCAGCATCATGGTTAAAAAAGAAACATGTGTCAGGTTGGGGATTTTATACTTAAAGCTCATAACAATGCCAGAAAGCATTGGTTGGCAAGCTATTTCTGTAAAGGACAAGATAGTAAATATTTTAGGCTTGTGGACCGTACAGTCTCTGTCACAGGGACTCAAACTCTGTAGGTGTAAAGTAAAAGCAGTCATGGGCAATGCGTGAACAAGTGAGTGTGGCAGGGCTACAATAAATCTTTATTTTCAACCATAGAAAGCCAGACAGATTTAGTCCACAGGCCACAGTTTACTCACCCCCTGATGTAAGGTAATGGCCGGGAGCTTTAGAGATAGGGTTTCCACCCTGGCCTCCCATTTGTCAGCTGAATGGCCCTGGAACAGTCCCTGGACCTCTCTGAGCCACATTCTCCCCAGCTGCTAACTAGTGAAATGACTACTTACCTATCAGCATGGTCATGAGAGTTGCAAGAGCACCACGACGGAATGAGTCAAGTGCCAGATGTAATCCTCCTTTGCTCTCTTCAGACTCCTTTCTCTGCCCCCTCTTCCTACCTTACGCTCATCCATTAATAAATGATCATAGTTAGTTATGGTTGCCTGAGACTTTTCGACGGCTTTTATTTTGGGTTCTTTCAGGGTTAGAGAAGCACCCCCAGAGGGGATCTTTCTGAATAATTGCATGTGAAGTAATTTTGAAATAGTTGCTAGGAGAAGAAAGAGCTCAGCCCTCAAGGTAAGAAGAGAAAAAAGGTTAATTCTTCTGGAACAGGGATCTCAAATGAACAGCATACCCTGTTCTCTCCAGTCCAACATCCATGGCACACACCCCTGGATAATCACAATCGTCTTTGCTGATGAACTGGATAAAGCTTCAGAAGTGTGTTCATGGTAATTCTTTAGTCACTGTCAGTGGTTTGTAGCTGCCTTGTAAGATGAGCCTTACTGAGGTATCTTTGACCAGGATAAGGAGCTTTGGGGGTCAGAGAGTTTGAAACTTTGCTAAATTATACACGAGGCTGTTAAAGGGTTGCCATTTTTCCTCTGCTTTGTAATCAATGATGCTTTTCCATAGGAAATGTGGTTTGAATTACGCAGCCTCAAAAAAAACAAAAACAAAACCAGAAAGTAAAAAGTATCTTCCTTCCCCCTCAAGCCTGACTTCTTCATGAGTGATCTCACACTCAAACTTTAGCTACAACAGATGTTTTGTGTTTTTTCTCCTCCTTTTTCTCTTGTTTCTGAGAGGCTGAGCAGCAGTTGAATATCTACTCTCTCTCCTTGTTCTGAATGGTTTTACCCTTTTCCAGATATTCTGTTGTGAGCTGTTGCTCCAGAAATCTAGAGATAAGAGGTATTTCTAATTTGTCTTGGTGAAAAAACAAATACCCAGAAACTCTCTTCAGACTCACTTAGGTGAAAAGGAAGAATTTAGTTTTAAAATATTCCATAGATGCCAAGAGACCCAAATGGAATGAAACAAGGACCAGGAAAGGCATCAATCCTCAAGCCTCAAGACAACTTACTCTTTTCTTTGCAGCTCATGGCCAACTCATTAGGTTTGTCCTTCTCTCCACCTTGCACATTGTACAAAATCCTTCTGGGATGCTCCACCCAGACCCTTGCATAGTTGACTCCTTTATGTTAATTGTAGTTCAGCTCATGGTACCTCTTCCAAAGGTCTTCCCTCACCTTATCAATCACATGCTGCGATCATAAATTATCCCACTTTCTTTGTTGACTCATTCACTGTATGCTTCTCCCACTAGAACCTAAATATCTGAAAGCAAAAACTTCTCCTAAACAGTGCTTTACACATATTAGACACATAGCAACATTTCTGAATATATAAAAGTATGAGTAAGGCATATGGTATCCTTAATTCTAAATTTTCTAGGAGAAAGAATTAAATTGATCCAGCTAGGGTTGGTATTCAATGCTGGTCCTATTAATTGAGGTACATTAATTGAGGTGTTGAATTGCATAAAATGACTATTTCTTATGGGTGTCTCTGTCTGAGAGAGATTGGCTTGATTTTGGGGAGCCAGGAAGGATGAAAAAGATGTATCCCCAGATAACTACAGGCATATTGTATTTATGAGTTTATAGAGGATAGTGAAGGTAGGGGTTGAGCTTAAATTGACAGAAACAAAAACGGGGGTAATTTTTCTGCTTGAAATTTCATGCCAGCAGCTGAGGCCCAATGTCCAACATGGAAGTATCCTGAACCCAAAGACTTTTTTTTAAAAGATTTTATTTACTCATCTATTTGAGAGAGAGATAGCAGAGTACAGGCTAAGGGAGGAGGAGAGAGAGTGGGGCATGCGGACTCCATGCTGAGTGCAGAGCCCGATGCAGGGCCTTGAATCCCATGACCCTGAGATCATAACCTGAGTTGACATCAAGAGTCTGATGGTCAACCAACTGAGATACCCAGGCATTCCTGAATCCAAAGACTTTTATTTATTTACTGTTGTTAAATAATGAAACCTTCACAGGTCAATCCAAACTTTAGCTACAACAGATGTTTTGTGTTTTTTCTCCTCCTTTACTTCATCAATATTTCTGAATAAAATAATGTGTGTGTGTGTGTGTGTGTGTGTGTGTGTGTGTGTGTGTGTTATTTTCAAGTTTCCCAGAAGTCTGCATTAATGATCTCATGGGGTCTGTCCAAGCAGGAGTCAGAATAGCTGACTCACACAGAAAGTAAGCAAGGGATTAGCATTATTGTTCAAATAAAGTTGATAAAACATACAGAGAACTTTTCATCTTATTAATTTCTGTTCAGCAAGGAGTTACTTAGCACTTCCTTTGTCAGGTATGGTTTTAGAAGGTTATTAGGTCTCTGCCTGCATGAAACAACCATTCTACTTTGCGAAGTAGTTTAAAATATATAAAGTAATCCAGTAAAGAGAGGATAAAATTTCAGAATCTGATGTTATCATAAGACAGTAAAATGGAATGACTTGAACTGGAATGACTAAGGGTGGTGCAGATGTGAGAGTGGAGGGAGAGAAAGACAGGATCTGTGAGGTGCGCCCAACAACGTGAAGGCATGTACACAGAGTCATTGGCAGGAAGGGGTGTGGTGTGTTTGAAGAGCAGAAAAAGAGCCGTTTATGTCTGGAATGAATTCTAAGAACGAGGGGGAGGAGAAGAGGGTGGAGGAGAAGTAGATCAAGGAAACTACTTCGCTCATGGCAAGGAAATGAAATTTTAATCTCAGAGCAATGGCCCACCGTTGGAGTGACTTGAGAGAAGGGGCATCAACCAGTTGACAATTTATAAGAATTTTGTGGATAGTAGACTGTGGAGAGGGGAATAGTGAGAGCCCGGGGATAAGCTAACAGGTTTTAGCCAAAGACCAGGGGAGAGATGATGGCGATGACAATATACCCATAAACTCACCACATGACACAGGGCATCTGTTTATCTGCGTTGCATGTGGGTTTTTACTTCCCCGTAGTTACCCATAACCCTAATCTCATGGTCAGAAATTAACTAAATGATCTAAGTGTGACTCCTCTAGTATGCCTTTATGGCAATCCTCTCCAGGCTTGCAAATAGTGTGCTAACACAGTATACTAGAAGGGTCAGAACATTCAGGTCTTAATCACATGGGTGTACCTAAAGAGATATGAACCCCCATAAATGTTTGTGAACTCCTGTGAAACTTATTTTTAAGAACTTGCGTAATGGAGACCTACAGACAGAGCTTGAACTTTTAGAGTCAGAACAACCTTGGTTCAGAATTTCTGTGCATCCATTTATCAACTTCAAAACCTTAGACAAGTTCCTTAAACTCTAAGTATGTGTTTTGTGTGTGTGTTTAAGGGGGATGCTAATTAACCACAATAATAATGCTTACTCATAAATGTTACTTAATAATAGTGTAAGAATTCTTACTTTGTGCCAAATTTGTGCTCAAAACTTTATATATATATATATATATTTTTTTATTATCTCTTTGAAGCATTGCAGTGACCACATGATATGCATATTGATGTTCCACAGTATAGATTAGGAAATTGAACCTTAGATTAAATAGTAAACAATACATTTGAAATTGTGCAGTAAGTACATAGAATAGCATCCATGGAATTTATCTCATTTCATCCACCAAACAATGAGATATCATGGGACAGTGTATGGAAACACCTGGCATAGCTTCAGCCAGAGTGGGTGCTTGATAAGTTTCATGTCATATATCGCTCTGCAGATTTCAAATATTTATGATCACAGAATTAATTCTAAGGCAAGTAAATTGAAGGAGGTGTTTGTGTGTAATTTTTTTTTCTTAATGATTGCACTGTACCCTTGAGCATTTCCACGTTTGTGTTTAATCACAGAATCTCAGCCATGATGTTTCTGACAGGTAATTTCCTTAATGCATTTGACAGAGATAGATTGCATGGAAGACCATTGGATCCCATGCTTTTGTCTGCAAGTGATAAGACTAGATTAGAGCTATCTGGGTCTAGTGCCTCTGATGGTATTGCATCCTAATAATTCCCATGATAATATGGATCATCTTTGTGGACACACGCATTCTTGGGCAGATGGGATACACCATTTGCAAGAAACCCTGCCACTTTTATTACACCTTGAGAAACATCTGGGCAGATATTTGTGTGTCAGAATCATAAATCAATTTAGTCCTCAGAGATAGGCCTAGTTACGCAGTTTATCTTCAAACACACTGGTTTTTTCCTTTTTCCTGCTATGACTGAAAGTATTAGACGATGAGCACACATGTCAGGATATTGGATTCCTTTTCGGTTGTAAAGCCTTTACACCAGCATGTGAAGATCTGAGCATCAGGGAGCCTCATAGGTACTTGGTGAGCCACAGCAGTTTGGGTTCTATGGCATTTCATCCCTAGGTACCAACAACCCCAATTCGTTCTTAACACAAATATGATTGCCCCGTGGAGACTCCCTTTCTGACTCCTTCTCCTCTTCCTCTCAAGTGGTTGCCAGCCTTTAACCCCTATGGTTGGTCTGTGTGCTTTGGTACAGATCCAGACAGCTGGAGAGTCAGGGTCAGGGAATTCAGATGCCCCTAGGAAACACAAATGCTGTTATTTCACAGATCCTTTAAGGCTACTCATGTCACTAGCTGTCAGCAGTCATCTTCCCGAAGAGCACTGTGGCATGACAAAAATGAGATTTTCTTGTTGCCAATCTACTAGCAGCCTCTTCCACTTGGACCCTACTATGTGCTTCTATCCCCACTGAGAAGAAAGTTCTGGTTCTATTTTAAAAACTATTTCTATTATGAAAAATACTATACATATAGAAAAGGAGAAACTAATACAATGATCATCATATACTCACATTGGGATTTAATAACTGTACAGATATGCACAATACTTTAAAGTTTCCAGACAGCATAAAACTTACTTCTAAGTAGCTAAAGGAATGTCTAAAAAATTTATATGATACACATAAAACCACCATATCATTAATAAATTGATCCTATCTTCAAATATCATCCATATCTAAATGTGCTCCGTAGTCTCAATAATATCTGTTATAACTTATTTTTAAAAACAGTTCTCTAGACACTTTGAACTACTGAAATTATAGGTAAGGAGCAAGGGGGCAGGTGGCATAAGATAGGATATAAATCTTTCTTTCTTTCTTTCTTTCTTTCTTTCTTTCTTTCTTTCTTTCTTTCTTTCTTTATAGTGCACCTGTCCTTCCTTGGTTCTTCTGAGAGATTATGAATCACTTTAAAAATGGTGTGAAGTCTTAAAAAGGAGTGTACATATAATTTAGCACTATGGGAAAATCCTTTTAACATCATGGAAACAAATATGGCTCCTCATAAAAGAATATTTATCAGCATTTTTCCTAATGGTGAAAAATTGGAAATAACCTAAATTTCTGACACACAGAATTGGCTAATTTATGGCAGTCATATTGGACAGTGTTCACAATGTATTGTCAAGTGAACAAAGCAGATTCCACAATATGGCATGGGCAAAATCATAGCACTTTAAGAATTAGCTCACACACAGAAAAGAAATCTTGAAAAAATGTTTTTCACTGTTTTACCCACAGTTATCCCTGGATAGTGGGATTATAGATCATCTTATTCCATTTTACTTTTTCTTTAATTTATGCATTTTCTGAATGAAATGTGGAATATTTTACTGATTGCCTTACAGAATTTTGATGAATCAGCCAACTCAGCTAGAGATATATTATTATCTAACTGGAAAGGAAACCAGAGGCATAAATGTGATGAAATATAACATCCTTACAGCCATGGATTCAGCATAGGTTCCCTGAAATGGATCATGGCTACAAAGCTGGAGAAGGTAACTCAAATGCTTTAGGCTAAAATGGAGAAGCCATAGTGTGTCTTCTGTATTTCCTTTGACATTGTAAGTCTTGCATTAAAACACTCTGATGTGGTCTGAGTAGGGTTTTGTTAAAAACTCTAAAGTTGAAATTTGCATTGCAATTAGTTTTGAAATACCATTTGGAGGAAGCTTTTAGCTGTATGGTAGAGAGGTCTAATACAGACCCTGACTAAGTCATGCAGGAAGGAAATGTTTTGCTCTGTGTGTGTGTGTTTGTGTGCACGTGCGCATGTATGTGTATGCATGTATAATTTTCTCCCACTCCATTCCCTGAATGTTCTTTTATACTCTAAGCAGATGACAGCAGATCTTACTGCAGACTTGTTTGATGATTGTTGGCTCAGCATACCACTTTCTGTATTGCCATCCTGAGCTGAATACGTCCCATGTCATTTGGGGTCCTGATGCAGATCTGTCTCACAATTGCAGAAAGTATGACCAGGAGAGATGGCACAAGACATTCTGCAAAGGAGCAAAGGAATGACATTGAGTTTGCTGTTAAAAGCACAAGTTTCAGAGTCTGAGGAGCTTTCAGAGAAACAGTTAAGCAAATAGCATAGAGAGCATCAGGCAGCTGGGGATTGGAGGGAGTTCTCAGACACTGTGGAGGCTGTAATTATCCTCTGAGAAGGATAAACCATCCAATGAAGGTTTGGTTCATGAAACTCTAGTCAGAAGCTGGTCAAGACTTGAGGGCATTTAAAGGGAAGGCTCAATGATTCCTAGTTGATGAAGTCTGGGGAGATGGCATCTCCATAGTGACCGTGCTCTAAAGACTCACAGTGATTCAGTTAGTTTTCCCAATTCCAGGAATGTATTGCCCCCACTCCAAAGCACCTCCTTCCAACACACACACACACACACACACACACACACACACACACCCCAGAGGACATAAGCCACTCTGTAAGACATAATTATCAGTATCCCATTACCAATCTCTTTATTAAATCTCTCAATTAAATCTCTTAATTTATAAACTGGTCTACCACTGGGAGGAAGGTGCTGTAGGTTGTAAATCACCGAGGAGGTCTAGGTCAGCAACCTCATGACTTCTAGACACCTGGGGGCAATCTCCTGCATAACCTTCCCACTATTTCTGGTGAATAAAGTGTTATTTCTTTCCATCCGTTTCCTGGAAGTGTATTTTCTACCCATCTATATCCTGATCACCTGTGTGTCTGGACAGGCCCAACCCAAATGCAGAAGGAAAAAGGATCGTTATCCTAATTGAAATAGGATTGAGCAGGACATCAATGAGTGACCCAAATGCAGAGTTCTCTGTTGAGTGATAAAAAAAGTAATAATGATCTCAAGACTTCATAGACAGTTACTAAGGAATAGAATGCCATTGATAAAGTAGCATGTGCTTAGAACAATTAAATTTAAATGTATTTATGAATTTAAAAAAATTAAAATAAAAATCCTTCCAGCCAGAGTCAACTGTCCTCATTTTCTGTTAGGCTTTATAAGCATTGATGCTTCTCATTGTTCAATGAATTCCCAACAGAGATTTTGACTTCTCAGCCAGATGCATTTTTTTTTTCTTTTTTTCTGAATGAAACTCTCATCTCTAGATGATGAGCTAAAGGGAGATGGGAAGTGACCTAAGTTAGAAAATTGAGGAAAATTGAGGAAGTTGGGCATACAGAGTGATAGAGTTGCCTAGAAGTCAGCACCACTTGACATATCCCACCAATGTATTGGTAGTGTTATTCTCTGGCCACTATGGTTCTAATTGTGTAAAGCAGGTCGCTCCCTGGGGCAGACAGATTTCTTCATATTCACTGTATCATTCAATTGTTTTAAGAGTTAGAACAGATTTGTCTACAGACATACACACACATGCACATGTGTGCTAGGCAAGGCTTAATTATGCTTCAGAGCTTGTTAACTATTCAGGGAATTATGAAGTAAGGTTCCTTTTCCTGGGGGTAAAAAAGGTGTTCCCAGCCTTCTCCCCAATCTTCTCAATTAGAACCTTGAGGAAGGAGCCCAGGATGTATATTACATGCCCCCTCCTCAGACTGGCATAGGACCCTGCTGTGATCAATCCAGCTTAGGGACTCCCAGGGTATGATTTGAACATTATGAAACTGTGATTTATAAACCAGGAGGAAATCCATCTTCATTCTTTACCATCATACTTACTGTGTCTAGCCAGTGCTTTCATCCTAAGGAAACCCCATTATCCCACTTCTACTTTTTAATATGGAACTTTGTCTTAAGAATGGATTTCCTCAGTCTTTACTATTTTACTGGAGAAGTAATTCTGGTCGTGGTACATCAGAAAGCTGTTTTTTCCCCCTCTTTCTAATAAGGACTATAATCCATTGCTGACAAAAAAAGATCTCTACAGCATTTCCTGGGTGCTTTAGAATATGCTGTGACAAATGGCGTCTTGCGTTGTACGATCATCCTCATGGCTTGTAATACATTGTTTAATGAATTGATCACAGTGGAATGTAAAGATGAAGCAGCATTTATTTTGTATGTTATATTGCATATAATTTTTAGAGTTGACATTTATAACCATGGAGGCTGTTATTTTACATATCATCTTCAAACCATATCAACCTTAAACACATTTAAATTTAATAAGCAAGTAGATTAGATTTGCTTTTAAGCTAGGCATATCATTACAGTGCGTGTTTCCGGCAGGAGGGCACTCTCACGATTCAATACTGTCTTTAGTTGTCTTAAAGAAACCAAAATTATAAAGAAGGAGGTTAGAGCAGAAGCTGAAATAATTAAGAATGAAGCCCAAAGAATACCTTTTGATGGACCACTGTGAGCATAGCCCTCCAACCATTGAGGCAAAAGAGTCCTTTTGGCTTTATTAACCATCATCAGGCAACTTTGAGACTGAATGCAAGCCTTGGGAATGAAATGCAAATTCTATAATAGGAACATCATTGTGATAATAATTTATTAAATTTCCCGAGCCGTCTCCCTCTGAGGAGGGCAGCACGACGGCCCTGGTGATTAATTTTCAACATCGTTTAACATTTTATTAGAGGGAAACAGTTTGTAATCTATTGATGCCCTTTCTGTACAATTCCTTGAGCTGTTTTCAAAACCAGAAAGAAGAGGGGAAATGGAGGAGGGTGAGGAGAAGAACACTGGCCAGCAGTTCTAGTTCTGATACTAAATATCTCAGACTCTCCTGTGCTTTCCTGCCATTTTATTGTTTTAGTGTCATGGGAGCTTACTGGTGTTTGTGAAAGGAGAGAGTTTCCTTGTGAATCTGAAGTTAGGGGAAGTGCAGTATTTGGGCGGCGGGGAGGGTTCATCTAAGAGACCCGGAGGTCTGAAAGTTGCTGGACTGGGGCTTCTCAGAATCCTAGCAATGCTTACCTAGAAGCTGCAGATAAAAATGCCTGCACAGCCCAAGACACCCCCCCCTCCCAAATGGAGATAATTATACAATGGAGGTACTTGGTGGCACCATTCAGCTCAACCAAATGTTGACTTGCTAGAATGTCAACTGTGAGGAGAATAAAGAGAAATAATAGCAAAATGCAAGGTGAGGCCCTGGGTGGGATCCTGACACAGAAAAGAGAGGTACACAGAATAAACAAACGAACTCCCAGTGCAATCTGCAGTTTAATTACCAGTATCATCCTAGTGTGAATTTCCTGGCTTGGATCCCTGTACTCTGAGGAAGTCAGGTGTCAGTGTTGGGGGACGCTGCATAAGAGATACACGAGAATTCTGTTATTTTTGCCATTATTTTTGCCATCTTTCTGTAAATCTAAAACTATTTCAAGCTAAAAATATTTTTATAAACACTAGGGGCACCTGGGTGGCTAGGTCAGTTAATCATCTGACTCTTGGTTTCAGCTCAGGTCATGATCTCGTGATGGTGAGATGAAGCCCTGCATTGTGCTCTACACTCAGCGCAGAGTCTGCTTCAGATTCTTCCCCACTCCTTCTCTGCCCCTTCTGTTCCTCCCCCCTCCACCCCGGCTGCCACTCTCTCTCTCAAATAAATGAATACGATCTTAAAAAAATTTTTTTAAGCAATAAAAACAATGTGTGGGTCATGCCAAACATATTGATAAGAAGAGATTACATTCAAGGGTCACCTGCTTGAGATATCCCACTGGGACAGCCTCACATACTCTCTGAGAACAGCATAAGAGCAGAGAAAAAGACCACATCTTCTGTTCTTCTTTATGGGGATAGCTTTCTCACAGTTTGGCAGTGTGGTAGGTAAACTAATGCCCTCTGCCCCAAATATGTCCACATCCTAATCCCTGGAATTTGTGAACAGGTTAGAATACACGACAAAGGAGAATTAAGGCTGCAAATAGAATTGATTTTGCTCAACATCTGGCCTTAAGATGGGAAGATTTTCCTGGATTATCTGCATGGGCTCAATAGGATTCCAAAGGTCCTCATAAATGGAAGAGGGAAGTACCCTGTAAAAAACTGGATGGGCACTTGCTGTCTTTAACGTAGACGGGAACCATGCACCAAGAAATGCAGGCAGCCTCTAGAATCCAGAAAAGGCAAGAACACAGATCTTCCCCTAGAGGCTCCAGAAAGGAACATGGTGCCACCAACACATTAATTTTAGCTCCATGAGGCCTGCGTCAGATTTCTGAACTACAGAACTGTAAGATCACAAGTTTGTGTTGTTTTAAGCCATTATGTTGGTGCTAATTTGTTACAGCAGGAACAGGAAACATATAGAGGCAGGTAATCAATATGACAGCAAATGCTGGATATGGTTCTTACATGTCCCAAGCACTGTTACGAGCCTATTACATGTACTCAATCCAGGGTACCACATGGTACCCTGCGTTATAGATGAGGAGACTTTGCCAAGAGATGCCCAGTGTCATACAGGGTACCACATGGTACCCTGCGTTATAGATGAGGAGACTTTGCCGAGAGATGCCCAGTGTCATACAGCTGGTGTGTAACAGGGTAGAGAATTACAGATAAAGCGTTCATGCTCTGAAACAACTATCTGATATATTAATATTTTATTCTGGGATAGGAGAGCCTAGCAGAGATTATGGTTGTATATTTAATTAACTTAAAATTGGAAGAAATGTTGCCACGCGAAGGAGAGAGTAAGAGACTGAAATTTTCCTGGAGAGATAACTAGAAATATGAGATATTCTAATAGAAGTTGAAAACACAGTAGTATGTTTGTTTCTTTCTTTCTTTTGAAGAAAAGCATTAGCTGTAAACTGTCTTTCCCAAAGCGTGAGTCCCATCTGATTATTATGGACCTAGGTGACACACAGAGATGCTATTAAATAACATTAAACCAATCATTTGGGGATGGAGTTATTCTGTTTTGAATTTTCTTTCCATTTTCCTGTTTATATCATTGAGAAAGTCTTTGTTTGATGCGAGAGTGTCTTAAACATCTCACTAATACTTGATGATCTCCATTTTTAACAATAAAATCGAGCCCTCAGGCTCTGTGTCTTCAGGTAATGGTAGCAAGATTTTAATAACTTGTGATTGCATTGTATTTATTTTATGGTTACTCTATTTGGAATAAATGCTATTTTTTTTCTTCTCCACTGATATTATTGATATAAAGTTGCCTTGTAAAAATAATGTTTTAGGGGAAGCAGAGTGCATCAGTGTAAAGTTATATTAAGCAGCTGATAGTCATTATGAGACATGATGGCCATTTAGTGACAGTGGCAGAAGGATGGCTAGGGTTTGGGAACAACTGATTCTTCAAGGCTGAAGGTTTCAGAGTGTTGGCTCTAATTTCTAAGGAGCTATTCATCACTAAGCTACAAGGCTCCCAACTATCTTCGAATCTGTTTTGTTTTCCACCTCGTCACCAGAAACAAATAATTTCATTGGCTTTTGGAAGTGGAGATTTTGAAGACGAATGAGTAACATCTTCTTTCAACATTAAAATTTTACTGGTATTAACTAAGTCCTTTGGTTCCTAATTTGCTGTTCATTGACTGCCACTTCTAGTAACAACATTTCTGAAATCCCTACTTTCCTAGCCTTTATTAAAAAGCCCATACTATCTGTTAACTTACTTTGTTTCGTGGCTTGAATCGAGTATAGTGTTGGACTAGCCATGTCAGGAACTGAGCCTGTACTTTGCTACTGGCCCAGCTTGCCTGGGATAGCCTTATACTTGTTGATGGGAAAGAATGTCTCGTACTAAGCCTCATCCTCTTACATCACTTCTCATCTCACAGGCTTGCAGGATATGGCTTCTTGGGAGAATGTTGGTTGTGCTGTCAACCCTAACCAATTCTACCAAGGAACTCATGTGCAAACCTTTTGCCCACTATATAAATTACAGGTCAGAGGAGATGAGCATTATTGCATGGGCAGGGGCAGGCACCTGACATCTGGCACAACATCTGGCACCTGGTATGGTAAATAAGACTTGGCCCGACAGCGTTAAGTTTGGAAGAGTGAATGTGAACCAAAGATGTTCACAGTTTAAAGAAAGGTGCTTGGCTTATATCTCTCATAAATGGATTACTAAATGAGCTTAGCACATGTGACATGCTGTCCCTTTCCTTCTTGGCTGCATTGCTGTTTGTGGCAGGATCTAAGGACTTTCTCCTGAGCTCTGAGCATCTGAAGAATGTGAGTGTCATCTTGCTCAGCCTCGAAGAGGGAGTTTTGAAGCTTTGTTGATTACTGTTTTGTTTTGTTTTGGTCCTCTCCCTCCTTCCCTTGCTACCTCCTCCTCCCCCTCTCCACTTTTCCCCTCTTCCTCCCTTATATTCATCCAAAGAAAGCAAAAGCACAGGCTTGGTTCAGCAGTTTTGAAGTCTCGATCAGTATGTCCTGTAGTCAGAGTGGCAATAATAATAGCAATAGTTCTTCTGGCTCAATCAGTTGTCAGTGTGCCACTCATGGTGCTGGCCAGGCTACAAATACTCTCACTTTCCATCCTGAGAAGCTCTCGGTGAATCATTTCTCCAAGTTGCCCTGTACCCCTCTACTGTCTTCCTAGTCCCATTTGCCCAATTTGCTTAGCAGTGCACAGTTAAGAGTCTTTTGTTCAGACCATTGCCAACCTTGACAGAGCAGGAATCCAAAGGCTCCCCATATTTCATAAACATTTATTAAGGCCCTGTGATGTGCAAGGCAGTGCTCTTTAAATGTGGTGCTCACTTCACCCTGACAACAACCCTGAGAGGTAAATATGTTGATCCCCACTTTTAAGAGGAAGCCAGTATCCCTCCCTTCAAAGAGCACCTGGTTAGGAAGAAGAGACAGCATGTATAACTGCAGGTAAAACTGAGTGACATTGCATATGTGGGGACAGGAGTTATGCTGGAAGGTTGGAGGAGACAAGTGATTCCTGGGCAGGGTTTTGAGGATGGGTAGGCATTTTCAGAAGGATGATTTATGGAAGGATGTTTCAGGCAAGGCGGACAGCATTTGCAAAGGGAAAGGGAAGTGGAATTCTGAGCAAAGATAAATATGTACAGCTAAATATAGCTAGAGTGGTGTGCAGAGGGGAAGTTGGGTTATCTGAAATATATAAAGCCAAGTGACATCGTCTTTGTATGCAAGTCCGAGTAATTTGAAAGAGGATTTAGGGGCGCCTGGGTGGCTAAGTGGGTTAAGCATCTTACTCTTGATTTCAGCTCAGGTCAAGATCTCAAGGTCCTGAGATTGAGAATCCTGTTTAGGATTCTCTCTCTCTCTCTCTCTCTCTCTCTCCCTCTGCCCTTCCCTGCTTTGCTCACACACTCTCTCTCTAAAGAAGAAGGAAGGAAGGAAGGAAGGAAGGAAGGAAGGAAGGAAGGAAGGAAGGAAGGAAAAAAATCCATTTCAAAGATGTACACCACAGTCAGAGTGAGTAGCTAGGCTGTTTCTCCTTGTCTCCTAACACCTGAACAAGTGCTTTGCTCCTTCTCCTTCTCACCTAATTGCCCCTCCTTCCTCCATCCCCCACTTAACAGGCCTTTTATTCGCATCCTCAGCTTCCTCCAGGCTGTTGGAACTAAGTACAGATGTGGTCTCTTTAAGCTTCTCCCACAGCTGTTCTCCTATGGGACAGAGCAAAGGCATAAGGAACAATATGGCTCTGAGCATCTCATGCTTCCTGCTGTATTAGAAGCAGGGAGAGGTAGAGCTTGCTGTTGATTTTAACACCTGCTTCTGGGAGTTCCAGAGCTTCTTTTTGTTTCTGGAGTGAACTCTTCTTGAGTACAAAGTTAAAAGTGGCATCGATAGGAGAGAGAGGTAAAACCCGTGAAGGAAAAGTACTATCACTTGTGTAGGAAAGAGTTGGCCATGCCTCAGGAGGTTAAGCACAGAGTTACCATCTGATGCAGCAACTGAGCTCCCAGTCATTCACCCAAGAGGACTGCAGCCAGGTCCTTAAAAAAAATCATGTATGTGTAGGCTCACAGTAGATAGAAGTTGAAACCAAGCCTAGTACCCACCAATGAAAGAATGGATAAACAAAATGTGGTATATCCATACGATGGAATATTATTCAGTTATACAAAGCAATCTATAACCTGGGTGAAGCCTGATACCATGATGCTCCATCAAACAAGCCAGACGCAGACAGTCACACAATTGTGTGATTGTATTTATATGAAATGTCCATAATTCAAAAACCATGGAGACAGAATGCACAATGGTGGCTCTTAAGGGAGGGAGAATAAGGAGTGACTCTTCAATAGATGTGGGGTTTTCTGTGGGAATGATGAAAATGTTTTGAAACTAAATACAGATGGTGGTTGTGCAATACGTGAATGTGCTAAATGCCTTTAAATTACACAGTTTAAAATGGTGAATTTCACATAATGTGAATATTATCCCCATTAAGAAAAAAAAGCACAGTACAGGTAAAACTCAGTACAGGTTCCAAGGAAATGAGTTTTCTGCATTGCACAGTTTGTACTTTACAAACTGTGCTTGTAAGAAGCCCCTAGAAGTTGATCCTCAGAGAAGCTTAGTCCATCTCGAGAGTGGAAAGGGAGAAGCTCCGAGAACCAGGGCTCATTTTCAGTTCCAAGAGGCCAGTGAAGTATGACCACCCACATCACATGGCCATCCTCCTCCCTAGGGAAGTTGCAGCCTGGGAAGGTGACAGCTCATAATGTCAGAAACCGATGATGAGAAAATTGGAAATGGATGGAGTTTTATGGCAATGCATTTTTAACTCCACTTCAGCGTAGAGGGGACATTTTAAGGAGCTAAGAGCTTAAGCCAGACAAGATTTCCTCCAGTGTGATAATAAATACACCAAAGTGCCCTTTTATGTTTAATAATTCAGGATCCACTGAGTGTTTAAAGATTTTCCTGTTTTATCATTTGAAAAATCGAATGGTAATCGGTTAAAAAGTAATAGATGAGAAATGTTTTTGAGATGGGCCCTGAATCATGCACTTTAAAATGTCTTTGGAGATGGATGTCTGCGTGTTCTAGGTAACAGGCGCCTGAAGGTTTGGAAGTTTCAGCACAACCAAACACTTGTCATGCCTTTGTGTGCTTTTATGTGGAGAGATAGCAGCCACTTTCACACGTGGCAGTGGCCAGCAGTCTGAGTCATGCTGGAAGAAAATTAGACTAAAAGAACATTGCGGGACCACCTTTGCAATCAGCCATTCCTAAATGTGCTTGGAATGTAGACAGCAACATTCAGAGAGCCAGATTTCTGGAAAATTCTAGAGAGAAAGACCTAAAAGCTGGGCCATAGCAACATTTTATTGTTGGGGACATGAACACATGGTGTCACCAAAAGGGGATTTGAGTCGTTCTGGCCTCCAAATTGGCTCCACATGGAACACAATGCTAAATTCTAGGCAGCAGTAATTTTTAGAAAGGAAGCCCAACTCTTCTTGCAAATGATCAGAATGATTGTACAGCTCTCAGAGTTAAGACAGGTGGATTTTCCCAGGGAGGGGAATGGGAAAGAGGATGGGCCTCTGGCAACACTTAATTAGCCTGCCTTCTGATAGAATCCGAAAGGCAGAAAGGGTCCATGTGTGTTCTTAAACGTCATGTTGGAAAATAAAAGCCACCACTGTGCTTCATTTTTAATCAGCAAATGTGTATCGCACCTGTGTTTATGATGTGCCCATCAGACGCTGAAACAGGCACTGGGGATACTGCGTTTGCCCACACGGCAAGATCGCTGCTTGCATGGAGCTCATATTTTCTGGTAGAGGAAAAACATTCAAAAACGGAATTGTGACAGAAACTGCCAGCTGCCTTTCCAATAGCCATTTATCCCTTCTTTCTTAGTAATTGACCCCTTGGTAATGGGCCCCTTAGTTATAGCCAAGATGTCCAAATTAAAGGAAAATAAAACTGTGTTCTCCAGCTTTCCTAGCAGAGAGTGATCACCAACAAGATGGCAATGAAAATTATTAGGTGTGGTTTCTGGGAAAACCCTTTAATAGGGGCTGACTCACAACATCAGTGGCATCCATGTGTTCTCCTCCATTTCTCTCTCCTGCTATATGGAACTGTGTGACGTTGAGGCTACTTTGGGGATGGAATCTATGGCTTAAGAAAGGTGGAACAAAAAAGTGGAAGGGACAACAAGATTTATGGTGGATGGCCTAGCCCCAGACTTCTTTTATGGGAAAGAATAGTAAACTTTTGTTTAAGCCACAGTTATTTCAGGACTCTGTAAATAGCCACAAAACTCAATTTTGTGAGATTGAGGCAGAGAAGACGAATATAAAATCATTTCTCAGAAAGCAAGACCTCTTCTGTAGGTAACAAAACAGAGAGGTGGAAGAGAGGTGGACTGGCCGAGGGGTGAGGCTACTCTGGAATGGGAAGCCACATACCAAAGTGATCAATGTGACATAAGTGTGAGAAATCAAAGAAAGTCAGAATGGTCAGATGCAATAGAAGACATAGTGAATGTCACCAGATGAGGAAGTTCTTAGTTGGATGTAGGCAGGAGAATGATAATTTGATATTTCTTTACAAAGCTTACCCAGCTGTCATGTAGAAAGTGGGCCAAGCAAGCATGGAATCAGGATGATCTTTTAGATGGCGACTGTAGACTCCAGGTCAGAGGCGATTGTGGGATTGGTGTTGGATGTAGCACCTCCAACGCCAATTCCTGTTGGAGGAATTTAGAGGAATTTGCAAAGCCAATTACAACCTAAATACCTGATGTTAGAAGGATTAGTGTAGATATAATGTCTATGTTGCCTCTAGAAGAATCTCTCACAGAGTCTTCCTACTAGAGCCACTTCACTATGTGCAAAAAACCCAACATGCATTACTCAATAGCAGCAACAAAAAACCTGAATCAAAAATGGGCAAAGAACTTGAATAGACACTTCTTCAAGGAAGATACACAAATGGCCAATATGCACAGGAAAAGTTGCTCCATGTCACTAATCACTAGGGAAAGGTCAATCAAAACCACAATGAGATACCACCTCACGTCTATTAGGATGGTTACCATAAGAAAAAAAAAAACAGAAAATGACAAATATTGGTGAGAATGTGGAAAAATTGGAACACTTGTGCACTGTTGGTGGGAATGTAAAGTGTGCAACCCCTATGGAAAACAGTATGGCAGTTTCTAAAAAAAAAAAAAGTTATCATATGATTTAACAATTTAGCTTGTGAGTCCTAGAAAGAATGGAAAGCAGGGTCTTGAAGAAATACTTGTATTTCTCATGTTCATTAGCAGCATTATTCACAGTAGCTAAAATGTGAAAGCAACCCGAGTGTCCACTGACAGATGAACGGACAAGCAAATTGCAGTATATACACACAACAGAATATTATTCAGCCTTAAAAAGGAGGGAAATTCTGATATGTTCTGCAACATGAATGAACCTTAAAGGCATCATGCCAAGTGAAAGAAGCCAGGCGCAAGCTGGCAAATACTGCAATGTTACGTTTCTATGAAGCATCTAAAATAGTTAGAATCACAAAGCAGAGTGGAGGTTGCCGGGGGCTCATGGGGAATGAGGAGTTGGTGTTTAATGAGTACAGAGTCTTACGTATGCAAGTGAAAGAAGTTCTGGAGAAGACAGTTACATGATATGAATGTACTTAATACCACTGAACTGTACACTTAAAACTAGCTTGAATAGTAAATTTTATATCCTGTGTATTTTACCACAATTTTTAAAAGAGGAAAAAAAAATCAATATGGGTTGCTTGCCCCTGGGATTGCAATGAGTTCTCAGCTAGCACAACCTTGTCTATCCTTCTCCCAGCTCAGAAGCAGGTCCCTTTATCTTGAGACAGTCTAGCATCTCATTGGCAAATGGTGTCTCTGAGTTTCCCATTTCCCTTTGCGAACATCAGCTCATTAGGAACTCCTTCTCAAAGGCCCCTCCAAATCCAGCAAAGGCAGCCTTCTGCTTTCAAAAGTAAGGGAGTGACTCCCCATCCAGCGATTTAACCAGAAATCGAAGGATGTCCAGAGATCTAACCCTCACAAGGGCCTGAAGTCAGAACCAGCCCAGGAGGACACATGCACATTTCCATGTGATTTGCATCTGCTTTACATAGCGCTGCACAAGCTGTGCTGTGTTCTCAAACATCACTCACATTATATTTTAAGACTGTCGCAATCTTTGATTAACATTTAGATCTGCAGCCCGGGTGCCTTGAACTTCTCCAGCCTTCTATGTTTAAACCGGCCTCATCCTTTATCCATGGGTGGTGGGAAGTCCAGGGCCCTGCCCGCGTAGATGCAGACACCTGGGGTGGGCCCTATACTTCCTCAGAGTTACCACCCATCCCAGTCTTCCGTTCCCACCTCTAGCCCATCGCCCCTTTCTCAGGCCCACCCCACGCACACAGCATCACCCAGGCCATTGTATGTAGCAACTTTTCATGCTAAGTTAGAGATGGTGGAGGAAGCAATTTAGAAGTCAGTCCTTGTTTTTCAGAATTCCTCAGTCTTCCCAGGGAGTGTTCACTGGAAGTTCCTCCCTTACATGGTGGAAGGAAGGAGTTTTTCTTCTCTTCCTCTCGCTTTCTCTCTATCCCTCTCTTCTCTTTCCTGTCTCAGTGGACCACGGGTGAGTACTCATGTGGTCCCACAGACATACATTCAGTGCCTAATGAGCTAGTAAATAAGACATAGGAGTCCCTACCCTCCTGAAGTTGAGTGTTGTGCTAACAGAGATATCCCCCCAAAGTAAATAAATAAAATCAGTGAATAAATTGTTTTTGCCACGGTGAGAGATAATGGTATACATTCAAGGAATTATGAAGTGTCATCCACTGACAGGGAGGAAGATGTCTGCATGTGAAGGTCAGGCTGAGGGAAGACCTACAGGGAAGGACAGAAGGACAAAGTCCTAAAGCCAGAAGGGTCTCAACGTGCTCCAGAAAGACAAAGGAGGCCAGTATGGCTGGGGGAGCGGGGTGACATGTAGGCAGAGACAAGAGCAGGGAGGAAGAAGCAGGCAGTGAGGTACCTTGCAGGGATTCTAATGCCCTATCAGATGTGGATTTCACTGTTGGTCTAATTCCATTAGAGGTGGAGTAACGTGACATCATGCATATTAAAAGCTCATCACCCCAGTGGCTCACTAGGAGGCTACTGCCCCTCTTATACTTGCCCTACCTTTATTTCCCTATGCTCATGGTTTCTTAGGGACTCAGTTCACCAGAACTCCAGGCTACTCTTATGAGGAATAATGCAGGTTTATCTTCAAGTTTGTGTGTGTGTGTGTGTGTGTGTGTGTGAGAGAGAGAGAGAGAGAGAGAGAGAGAGAGGATGAGAGAGAGGTGGGAGACATTATTCCACCCCCGCTTCATGAGGTAAAGGTAGAAACTATATGTGCAACGTTTAATTTTCCTTCTGTCTGCATCCTCTCTGCGCCCCCCGCCCCTGCCATCAGTGATATTAAGACGGAGGATGCGAGGTGGAGAAAATGCTCCAAGAGATGAGTGTTGTCCAGGTGAATAATTTGGAAATTTCCGAGTACAAACGTCTGGAGATAAATAACAAAACCTTTGATTGTATGTCTCTGCCTGCCATGTTTATATCTCTGCCACATGTACTGACAACATATGATGCAGTTCAAAAACTGGATTTTTATGCCTTTCTGGTTATTAATACTGTTGACATCAACCTGGTCATTCAACCTGTCGTCTTTGGTGATAGGCAGAATGACCTGGAAGGAAAGGAAGTCCCAGAGTCTTCTCAAAGGGCAATGGTGGGTACGGGGACCCTAGTGATTATCGATGGGAGGTAAATTGACACCTCACCACATGGGAACTGTGTGTAGCAATTACTGAGGAGCCAATAACGTTCTGCTTACACATCCAGAAGCAAGACAGTCATTATTGCCTACTCGTCAGGTTTTATGGTGGAATACAGGAAGATTATCTGGCTTTCTCACATGATTCTGTTGACAGCATGATGCGTCTAGAGCAGATGGTGTTTTTTGAACACAGGTGTGGCTTGGCCACCCAGATCAGAGTAGAATGTTTTGTTTTAGTTGAACCAACATCAGGAACTCAATAAAATGTTTAGCAGATTTGAGTAAATGCTTACATACAGCCTAATTTGGAAAAATAATCCCCTCTGTATAGTAATATTTATTGTCAGTGTAAGCCAGGTGATACAGACTGATTCTCTTTCTAGGCAAACTTAGAAAGTCAAATAGATGTAGTAGAGAATAGCATCTTAATATTTGGTGTTTGCACTACAAGGATCTGGTGAAGTTAAAGACAGGGAGACTAAGTAGGAGTTTTGAGATCGGATGCTCTATAACGTGTCTGACTTTGCATTGCTCAAAACACCTAACAGACCCTTTACAAATGCATCACATGCATTTTTAGCAATTGAGATATGTGCCTACAGGTATTTTTTTTTGTAAGAAAGAAACTTGCAAGCTCTCCAGAGCGAGTTGCCCACCACACCGTAACCCTCTGCCAATCATATGGGTTAAGGCAGATTTTATTGCCAGTCATATTGTACTCCAGTTGAAGTGCTAAGAATGCTGTCTTATCCCTCAGCTGGATTAGCTTTAAAAGGTGATCTTGGAGTCCTGTCAAGCACAGAGTGAGGATTTACGAAGTGACAAACACATGGCCACGACATTTACTATGAGATTTCCCACAACTGAATTCCCAGCTCCTGGCCAAGAAGAAATATGCAATGGAAGAGTTTGAAAGGGAGCATTTTAGCACAGACACATTTTAGAAGACAGGCAGTTCTTTTTCATGTGTTTAGGTTGGGATTTCTAAACAATCAAACAATACCCTTATCTGAAAAAAACAAAAACTGGGGAGGCAGGAGCCGTCATCTTGATTTGGAATGCTGGTTCCTTTCTATTGCCATGGTGGGTTCCTTCTCTGTGTTAGGCTCACTTACGGTGCTCAGAGCTTCATGGCCTTTTGCAGCCAATTTAGCCCCTTGTAGCTCATCATGATCTCATTCCTCATCCCAGCGACTTCAAGGGCTTTATGGAAATACCAGACAGATGTGCATGTGCTTCTGTAGAGCCTTCAAATAACCCCATCCATCTTAATGGCATTTCTTCACTGATCAGCAAGAGGTTTACATTACATCTTCTTTTACAGCATCCTCATTACCTTTGTCTCTACATAGCTGCCCACTTCCATGTGCACTGCATCATCAGCCAGGCTTTATGGTGGTTCCTCTGGTCACGCTCTGGCCCTTCGTTCTGCTAGCTTCAGGTTGATCAACCATGCATGTTTCTCAGCAGACAGAACATGCGTTTCATTATTTCTTCGCTGACCCTTCCAAGAATCCTTATCCCTCCATTAGATTCACGCGAATGGTAGAGAAAGGAATTCCACAGCACAAGAAAGCCCTAACAGGGGTGCCTGTGTGGCTCAGTCGGTGAGGCATCCAACTCTTGATCTCAGTTCAGGTCTTGATCTCAGGGTCGTGAGTTTAAGCCCTGAGTTGGGCTCCATGCTGGGTGTGGGGCCTACTTAAAAAAAAAAAAAAAGCCCTAACAGAAACTTTATTAAAAGTGAATCAGGCATCTGACACACTCTAGATTGGCCCCTAATGGTGCCTGGTACAGGAAAGATGATCCAGGGAATATTGCTTGAATGATGAAGTGGTTGAATTAATTACTCATCTCGCTACAAAAAGTAATGAAATGGAAATAGGGCCATTCAAGTTTGGGGCCGGATGGGTGATCCGTGATACTAGTAGAAAGTACAGCATGCTCACTACAGAGTCGTCTGGCAAAACCATGCTCAGTGCTAGGAACACCTTCTTTAACTTCAAGATGGATGGTAATAAAGAAAGTTCTTACCTCTTTTTAATAGAACCCAACCACTGAGTAGAGAGACCTAGGGTTCTCTCTATGGCAGTTGCTTCCAGCCCACCCAGGGCTAATTTATCTGTTGGAACAGTTCTGGTGGCTTTGTGCTAGAACCTGCACTGATGGAGGGCAGTTGGCCACCATCTGTTGTTGCCAGCCACCATCTGTCACCTGAGAACATCTTACCTTTGTTTACGGGACAGAACCTTGAGAAGATGCATGGCCGCAGTAGAGGTCAAGTCCAAGGAAGCTTCCTCCCCTCTCCCTCTGTCTGTCTTAGGGAAGCTCGTCAGTTCCTCCCCTTGGGGGGCTCTTGTATGTGGAATCTATTTTGCCCATCACCCAGTGAACTTAGTGCATGCCATCCTTTCTAGCAAGCTGTAACTTCAGGCATCAGCAATCCTGCAGCAAATAACCAGGAGAGACTGGCGTGGCTACAGGAAAACTGAGGATTGTTATTTATCTCTGGAATTTGGCTTTTAGAGGCAGAGATCTTATTGGAGCTAAGGTATGAAATTGCTACCAAGTCTCTCACCATCTGTTATGGGTTGAATTATGTTCCCCCCAAATTCATATGTTGAAGTCCTAAATCTCAACAGCTCAGAATGAAAACATATTTGGAGAAAGGGTCTTTAAAGAGGTCATTAAGGCTAAATGAGGTGGTTGGTGTAGACCCTAGTCCAATAGAAGTGGCACCCTCGTGAGAAGGAGATTAGGACACAGACAGGCATAGAGGGGAGACCATGGGAGGCACAGGGAGAAGACGACTGCCTGCAAGCCCAGGGGACTCTTTGCCAGAAACCAACCCTATCAACACCTTGATCTCGGACTTCCAGCCTCCAGAATCATGACAAAATACATCTCCGTTGTTTAAACCCCTAGTCCGTGCTAC
Organism: Canis lupus dingo; assembly: GCF_003254725.2. Classification (NCBI taxonomy): domain Eukaryota; kingdom Metazoa; phylum Chordata; class Mammalia; order Carnivora; family Canidae; genus Canis; species Canis lupus. Next base: position 34,568,577 of record NC_064248.1, on the reverse strand, counting down.
TTTGTTATGGCAGTGCTGGCAATGTAATATACCACCCCACCTTAAATGTATTTCCTGGGAATGTGGGGAAGAGCTGGCCCCACAAAATGAAAACACAGCTGCTGTGCACACACACACACGACTTATTGCAAGGGTTTGCTGACATGATTGTGGGGGCTGGCTGGCCAGGTCTTAAGGTCTGAAATCCTTAGGGCAGGCTCTCAGGGAAAGCAGTCTGAGCTCTCAGGCAGGAGCAGAGGCGGTGGTAAACAGGTGAAACATCTTCTTCCTCAAGGAAGCTTTGGTTCCGCTCTTAAGGCTTTTCACAGATTAGATCAGGCCCTCCGAAATTTCCAGGGATAATCTCCTTTACTTAAAGACACCTGCTAGCTGACGTTAATCCCGTCCACAGAATACCTTCAACAGCAACATCAAAATTAGTGTTTGATCAAATAACTAGGTGCCCTAACCAGGTTGACACCTAAAATTGACCATCATGATGTTGGTGATGACAACTGCTTTTCTTTATTTCACTCTTCAGAGGTGTCAGGCATGCCGCTAAAATTCTTACATGCATTATTTACATTTTTATCCCAATTATTATCCTCATATTATCTCTAAGGAGGTTCAGGGAGGTTAAATGATATGTCCCAAGTTGCACTGGATTAAAAAGTAGGTCTGTGTGATCTCCAAATCCAAGCTTTTAACCCCTGGGCTGGTAGCTGTCAGAGACAGAAATCCTGGGCTCTAGGGCTCCATCATTAATAAATATAGGAAACAGTAAAAACCCCAGGGAGCATCTTCCATGTAAAAAGCATCCCATGAATCTGAAATGAGAGAGAAAGAGCTTGTTGTTGGAATCTAGAGCCACACCTGGTAAGCGAAGCTAACTCCTTTCGTTTCCAGGGGGAAATTAACAAGAACCTAAATTATGGTAATTCCTGTGCTGAAGGTCTTGGGGACCTTTCCTCTTCTGCTCCCAGGCCAGGTGGGCAGGAAGGAGCCTGAACAAGGAAGCCTCAGAGGGTGTTCCCTGGGCCATTGTCTCTAAGTGCCATAAGCCCTCACATCTTCCTCCTGTCTGTCCCCCACCCTGAGCACGCTGTGGCTGCAGCATTTCCTAATATAAATGCAAGCAAAATAAAATTAGAAATGTGCCATGGGGGAAGCCAGCTACCCACAGGCGCCGTAAATTGCCTTTCCCTCTTACCCTCCTCCCTTCTGCCTACCCCCTCTCACCCCCATCAAGCCACCCTGAATCACCTGCCTTGCCTGGCTGAGTCACTGTTTCTGGAAAAGCAGGGCCAGGGAGGTTCCAGACAAGCCAAGGGAATGATGATTAGCCCAGGATCAGCAGTGAAGAGTGAATGTACCAAAAGAAAGGGTGATGTGATTAACCTGTGTGGGTGGCAGGTCCTGAAAGGCTGCTTGGAGTAGACAGCCTGAGTGGCATCTGTCATTTAGGGTCAAGAGAAAGAGAGAAGCACAAGCTGCTAGGTTTTGTCATCACATCAGCCACCTTTGTATATGATTCCTTTGTTTCTGCTCTTTTTCGATGTTGGCACAATCCTTTACTCTCAGGGAGAGTAATCTGTTGGCTGTACCATTAACGGCTCAGTCTTTGATGACTGAGGAACACCTGTTTTATTAGCAACCTCCCCAAAAACACGCTATTTTAAATGTATGGCTATATTTGAATCTGTGCAGAAGCTACTTCAGGGTGTAGGGAATTCAAAATCTGGGTATACTCCAGAGCGGGGTTTCTCAACATCGTCAGGATCCCTAGGGCCTGGGCACTGACCTTTTTCCAAACGGAGGGAGCCTCCTACCCCTGGGAGGCTGAGGACTCTGTCATAAGGCAATCTCACCAGCTGCTTTTTTTTAAGAAAGCAGAGAGGACTAGCATCAATATTTGAGGACATTATTGATGATAAAGGGATACTATGCTAAGATGGTAAAGATGATGGTGGCCTTGTTCACAGTTACATATGATCTGTTACTGAGCTATTGCTTTGCCATGCGTATTTTGAGAACCATCCCATAGAGCACATCATCTGATGCCCCCCAAAATCCTGGAAGATAGTCTGATTGCCCCATTCCTGCTTAATAGACGAGAAGAAACAAATGAGAGCCAAATTGTTGAATAACTTGCCAAGATTATGCTGCTGATGGGGGTCAAGACTTGTCAGTTTGTAGGTCATCTGGAGCCTGGAGGGTGAGTTCCTAACACCTTGACACATTGCCAGAATCAGGGGAAGCGCAGGGCGCTTGGGATATCATGAGCGGAGAGAAGGAGGCGCCTCTGTTTTCCCCTTTCATCAGTGATTCTCCATTCTGCTTTCAAATTAGGGTCTCTTGGGACATCTTAAGAAATAGCGTTGCCTGTGTCCAACTGCAGAACAGTTAAAGATCATTTTAGGGAAGAAGGCCTTAGTTCTCAGTTATTTTTTAAAGTTCCCCAGCTAACTTTAATGGGCAGCCAGCGTTGAGAACTACTTCTTGAGTTCAAAGATTCTTAAAATGTGATCATGCATCAGACTCCAGTAGGTGTATTCGAAGTTTTCATGCATGAGCACTGATTGAGGGTAGAGGCGCAACTTTTCCTAATTGTCAAAGGCATCCCCTAATGCCGACACACAAGCCAAAAATGATGCCTTGGAGAATGATGGTAACCGTCACTGCCTTGAGCTGAGAACCTACTATGTGCCAGGTGCTAGAATAGGCTCTTGGGATAGGTTATCTCATTTAATCCTTCTAACACAGCCCTGGCGTCATCCTGTTTTATGTATGAGGGAGCTGGGGTTTCAAAGGGCCAGGGAACATGCCCAGGATGTCACCATGAATAAAGGATTGAGTCATAAACCAACTCAAGTCTATTTTATGCCAAAGCTAGTTCTTCCTAATAGACTTCCCTGATGGATGAGGGTTGAAAAAGTCTTGCCCAGAAATAGGGGAACGGACTCAAAGACAGCTAGAGGGCTTTGCCAGCCAGAGGGCATGCAGGAGCTCTAAAGTGGTGCATTGTTAAGGAAGTAAAATATTCCAAGTTTGCACTGTATAGCTCAGGATTAATCTCCACTGTCCTAAGCAGCAAGAGAGAAGGAATTTGACATTTCCCTTTTGCCTAGAACCTGATCCTTTCTGGAAGCTTCTGCACTTCCTTATGGGGAGTTTGTCTCTTCTCTTCTCTTCTCTTCTCTTCTCTTCTCTTCTCTTCTCTTCTCTTCTCTTCTCTTCTCTTCTCTTCTCTCTTTCTTTCTTTCTTTCTTTCTTTTTTTTTCTTTCTTTTTTTCTTTTCTTTCTTTTCTTTCCTTCCTTCCTTCCTTCCTTCCTTCCTTCCTTCCTTCCTTCCTTCCTTCCTTCCTTCCTTCCTTCCTTCCTTTCCTGCTTCTTTTCCCTGCCACCTGATTTTCCTTGTCTCTGACCGTGTATCTCAAGCAAGGGAGTTTTCTAATGAAGTAGATGTAGACCCTCCATTTAATCAAGAGTAGGTCTTTCATCCTCATTTTCTTCTCATCTTTCTTCCCCAAAGGACTTTTGAAGTTTAATTTCTTACGTATGTGGGAGGAGGATGTCCTTTACAATGACACATGATCTTACCCAGCAAATACGTTTCCCTACATAGATCCCTGTGCTAGCAAATGGCATGCCTAGTTGTTCAAGCTAAACACCTCAGCACCCTCTTTCATCTCTCCCTCTTATGCTACCTGCTGTCCTCTCACGCCGGCCAGGCAGTCTCCACGTCCTCACATGCCTCTCAGGGCCACCATTCTCTCCTTGTCCACCATGTACCTCTCTGTTCCAGACCTCATGTCTCTCCCAGACAGGAAACCACCATGGCTCCTGCTTGCTCAGCCTCTAGCTCCCTCTCTCTCATGCCACCAGTGTTGTACTCTTTTGTTCACATACTTAAGACCCTTCTCCGAGTGCCGAAAATGCACATGTGCGCACACACACACACACACACACACACAAGTACAGGTGGCTCATGAATAACCCAGGGTTGGGAATGCCAATTCTCCATGCAGCCAAAAATCCATAAATAACTTGAATCCTCAAGAACTTAACTATAATAGTCTGTTGACTGGAAGATTCCTCAATAACCTAAACAATCAGTGAACACATATGCTGTATGTTGTATCTATATTATATACTGTATTCTTAACAGTAAAGTAAGCTGGAGAAAAGAAAATATAATTAAGAAAATCATAAGGAAGAGGGTTTTAGAGTACTGTACTGTATTTATGGGAAAAAATCTGCATATGAGTAGGCCTGCATGCTTCAAACCCAGGTTGTACAAGGGTCAACTGTACACACAAACATACCCTTGTCTGAGCCCTGAAAATAAAATCCAGAAATCTTTTTTTTTTTTTTTTTTAATCCAGAAATCTTGATGTTACCAACTCCATGCGGCATGGTCTTTTCTTTCTGTTCTCTGGTATTTCCTTTGTTCATGGGTTCCTACCTCTGCAAAATTAAGTGAGTAAATGTTCCTTCTGTTTCATGTCTGCACACATGAGGTTATAAGTAAGGTGGCCTGGGTAGTTTGTTACTTATAGTGAGAAAGGACTTTTTGCTTGTTTATCAAAGGGTTTTATTGAGATATAATTCACTTACCACAAAATTCACCAATTTAATGTTTTGGGAGTTTGTTTTTGTTTTGATTTTTTTTTTTTTTTTAGTATATTTTCAGAGTTGCATAGCCATCCCCACAACTAATTTCAAAACATTTTTGTTTTGTGATGTATACATACATGATCATCACCGTGTCTGTATGCCTTAAATATACTGTGTACAATTTTGGTCAATTATACTCATTAAAGTTGGGGCAGGGGGTGGAGAGAATAGTTTCGCCATCCCAAAAGATGCTCGGACATATCAGCCTTCATTTACCTCTCACCTGACCAGTAGACAACCACAAATCTACTGTTTACCTCTCTAGGTCCGCTGGTTCTGAGCATTTCATGTAAATGAAATCATACAGTAGGTGGTTTTTTGTGTCTGGTTGCTTCCACGTAGCATCGCATGTCCCAGGCTTATCCATGTTGTGGCATGTATTGCCAAAGAAGATTCTATTGTACGGATATAGCGTGTTTTATTTATCTAGGACCATTTGGTGCACATGTGAGTTATTTCCACTCTTCGGCAGCGTGAATCATGCCACTACCTGCATGTCACTTAGGGGCATCACTAAATCCGAGTTCTTCCATGCACTACCAGCAAGAACTCAGCCAGCCATTTGAACTCATCTAAACCTCAGTTTTCTTTTCTGCAAAATGGGAAGCACGATAACATCTACCTCATGGGTGCTTGTGATAATTGTAACGATGCAAATGAAGAGTTTAGCACAGCAGCTGGTACCTTAGCATTCTATAAATCTGTGGTGTTCTTACACGATCCCCTTGTTGTTGGGACAAAATCTTTAAGGGAGCAGTTGTTGACGACTCTTAGTTACTGTGCCCTAGTCATTTATTCATTCTTTTCAGTCAACCTGTGATAGAATCATTACTTTCTTATATGTGAAGAAACCAAGTCCTAGAGGACTCAGAAATGTGTCATTGGTAATTGGAAGTACAGCCGGATTTCTGGCCAAAACCAAACAATAAATATTTGGAACCTGCATTTTCTGGTGTTTGGAACTTGTCATCCACTTGACTCCCAAACCCCATGTCTGCCAGCCTTGGCGTACAGAGGGTCATGAGGTAACTCATTCTAAGAGTATAATCAAGGACTTAGCCTCAAAGAGAAAATGTAGACATGCTCCTTAACCGTGGGAAGCAGCAGTTGGTGGATAGTAGCTGATCACTTTCTTCTGAGAAAAAGATTTATTTATAGCAGAAAAGACTGCAATGAAACATCAGAAAACTTCCTAATAGTCAAGGTCTATGGATCTTGGATAGCTCATCTGAGACTCTAGTGCTGTAGCACTGTCTGCACTGACTGTGTGTATATGTGTGTTTGTGTGTCTTTATATATGTGTGTTTGTGTGCTTATACACACATGCGTGTTTTGTGTATGTGTTGGTGTTTGTCTGCATATGTATGTTGGGTGAGGGCGCGGGTATACAAGCACCTGACCACAACTCCTCTCTTTGGAGGCCAGGCTAGATCATTCCATCTTGCTGATTTTTCTAACCCTATGATTTTTTTTCTTCTTCTTTTTTTTTTTTTTGCCCAGGGAGTTGGGAAATGAGCTTAAACCATGCGTTTTCTTTTTCTCCATGATTCTGGCTAAATCCTCTGAAAATCACTATCCTCTACCTTCTAAGGATGTGTTTGGGAGTAGCAATTAAAACATACAGTCTACCTAGGCCTCCATCCACGTACGTTTCTTTCTCTCCTCTTCAATATGTATGTCACACAAGACATAGATGGAGATGGAAAGAGGAATTAAAATGACATAGTTGGAGAGTGAGTAAGAGAGAGAGAGAGAGAGAGAACCCAAGAGACTGAATTTTGTATCCGATCCCAGTCAGGGAGCTTCAGGAGGAGGATGCATGTTTGAGAGAGAAAATAGTAAAACAGTAACTAGGTGTCACTCTTTTACCAACCTTCACAATAATTGAGTAGAGAAGTAGGCAAAAATAAAAGAATGGTTTTGTTAACCAGAGGATGTGATTTGGCTCAAGGTTTTTAGGGTTATGCAGTGTGTGTGTGTGTTCCTTTTGCTCCCACCTACCTGCGAGCCTTTTGAAGTCATCTTGCTCAGAGTGATAAAAAAAATAATAATAAAAAATAAAAATAAAAAAAAGGAGTTTTCAGCAGGGATTGCCTTTTATTTTCTTGCTTCCCCTGCAGTGAGGTAATCAGGAACCTGTCTGGAAGCATCAGAAGCCAAGGCTGCATTTGCAGGGCTTGAACTGGCCCACCTGCCCTGCCTCTGTCAGCCCCATGCAGGGGCATGTTGGGCCCAATCTCATCTCTGCAGCCTGGCCAGGCGTCTGGCCTGTCCTAAGCAGAGCTGCTAGCCCTGGCTTCACAAAAATGCCGATTTCCTCCTGGTGGTCACAAGAGAAGGAGAGGCTGAGCGGGTCGTGGGGCCAAGACAAAGTGAGCTTTTGCAGCCGAATGTGGCCTTGACCACCAGCAGCCTTCATTATGCCCATCGTCACAGGCAGTCGGGCTGGCTTTTTGTCAGCCCTGTTCAGAGAGGCCTTGTTAATTCACCCCCATGAAAATGGAAGTTTCATAGGCATTGACATAATTAATGAAGAGGCAGGCAGCATGCTCTACCAATTAACACCACAGGGAAAAGTAAAATGGGCTTTCTTTTGGCGTGTTGTGCCAAAGTTAAGGACTGTAACACACAGCAAATAAATAGAGATGCTTTTAATGAGCCGCAAGATCGAGCTGAATAACTCAGAAAGGATGGTGGGTAAACACTGCCAACTCTTTGCACCGTTAAGAGTAATTGATGAGCATAGTTAAAAGTTTGCGGGGTAAAAGGGACTGTCGGGTGCTGCAACCATGCTCATTTATAAATGTACTTTCCCCTGAAAGTAACTGTTAGGTATGTTAAAGGATGTAATGTGCAGTCGGAAACAAATATGATAGACTGAGCATTTCGTAGTGCCCGGGAAATAGGGGACTTTGCTGTTCCAGAACGAATACCGTGGTGGATTTTTCACACTTGATATGATTGTCTTTGTCAAACTCCAAGCAAAGTGAGCCCTGCTCTGTGTACACCCTGGAAATGGAAGGAAGGGGATTTTTTAGAAGTGGTGTTGAAACCATTCCATCCCTTTGAGAAAGCCAGATGGATAATTTAATTATTTTTTGTGTTCATGAGATTAAAACATGACCTTCCACCAAAGGCTCCCTTATTGTTTCTGAAAGAGTGAGTGCATTTGTACCAAGAGGTTTTTCTGACCAAAACGAAATCTGTTTGATCAAAAAATAGAAACACACAATAGGTTTAGTAACTATTTTAGGAATTTTTAAAACTCTTTTTTTTGGTCAATGTGGTGTATCTGATCCAATTAAGCTTCACTTTACAATCAAAGTGCCTACAATGGAGTCACATCATTCATGTATTTAACCTGAGAGAACTCAATTTCTGCATGCCACGCCAATAAAACTCAGCAATTTTGCCTGGCCTGCAACTCCCTGCTCCCAAGAGCCATAATAGCAAAAGTGCAGGAGGGAAATCGTTGGTGTTCGTGGAGAGCACTTGCTGTGAAGTGAGCAAGAGAGACATGACTCAGTGTGGTGCCCCCCGGTGGGCCTTACGTCCTGTCCATCTCTCCTGGCTCTAGCAGCTCATCACATCGCATGTGGTGTCATTTTCAAGTTGTATATCGTTCATGCAACACAGGCCAACAGCTTGATCTGTTGTTGCCCAAAGAAAGAGCCACACGTTAGAACACTAGAGAAGAAACCATCATCTCAACTTCTTGAAGGACAGTATCTTGGTATGAGCATGGTACCTTCCTAAGCAAATTTCTAAGATTTCACCAGGTGTGTGTTCTGCTTTACGGCCCCACTGTGGCTGTCACCCCAATGTTGGGTGTGTGTCTTGGAAGCCACACCATTTTCAGTGACCTGCTTTTAGGTACAAATGCATCTTCCTCCTTCCGGTTGAGAACTGTTCCCTATGCTTTTCAACCATCTGCTCCATAAATGACTTGTGGCAGTGTTTTTCAGACCGTGGTTCCTGGACCTGCCTCACAACCATCTTGGATGCTGGTCTTAAGCAGAATTCCCAAACCCACTTCGATTCTATCATATCAGGAGTATCCCTCAAATCGACATGTTTAACAGGCATCTTAGTGTCCCCATGATCTTCTTATCTCCAAGAACATTGACATCTCGTTCTGCTTTCTGTCTGTCACATGCAGTAGTACACTTCTGGGACTGATCTGTTAGATATGTGCTCAGGAAATCAAAATAAATTTGCATATCAGAGATTGATAAGAAAGAGACATTATCCAGCTAAGAAAACAATCCATCAGATCCCTGGGTGGCTCAGCTGTTGAGCATCTGCCTTCGGCCCAGGGCATGATCCTGGAGACCTGGGATCGAGTCCTGCATCAGGCTCCCTGCGTGGAGCCTGCTTTTCCCTCTGTCTGTGTCTCTGCCTCTCTCTCTGTGTCTCTCATGAATAAATAAATAAAATGTTAAAAAAAAAAAAAAAGAAAAGGAAACAATCCATCGTTCCACAGTCCCAACAACGGAGAGCTTTGTTTATTGGGTTTGTTGTCAGACTGTTGTTAGGTATGTGTTCAGTCTGTTCTGAAAGATGAAGCCAGAATAGTTGTGAATAGGTGAGTTTTGACTCGATTGCTGCATTTTATATTTTGGCTCCTATGTAGATGTCTCTATAAGAACTACCTCTGCTTTTTAGGGAGTATGACCCCAAACTGCTGCTTTGCACATTATAAGAGTCCAAGAAATAGTCTGGAAACTGTTGGAATAAGGGCCACACAGCCTTCAGGCAGGTCTCAGAAGGCAAGGTGGCCAAATTATAAAAAAGGAATTCTAAATTCTAACTCTTTCTGCATTGCCCTTTATCCCACGTACATACTTTAAAATTTCAGTGTGGTTTTTCACTGCCCATTGAAGTTGTTACTCTACCAGAATGGTCACATCTTTCAGAATCGAGATCCAAGAAAGCAAATGGACTAAAAAATTGATTTCTCAGAGGAGTTCCTGATTTCACTTCATAATGCATAGGATCAGACGTCTCAGCATGTCCAACCACAAAATGGGTAGAAAGCAATGACATTCAGAAGAGGTATCTAAGTCTCAGTTTTCTTCTCTGATGGAAAAGTTGAGAGATGGCATTTTTATTTTATTTTTTTACCATTATTTGCCAGCCTGTCAGTCATTTAAAATTTCCTCATGAAGACACAAAGCCAAGTTTTGAATCCTGTGTGTCACTCCTTCCAGCTGATGTTATAAAAGGCGGCGGTGAATATTCCAGCTAAAAAAAGATTCCTCATTTCAAAAGCTCAACTGGAGGCAAGAGGGGGCCACGGAAATGACCGGAGCTGAGGGGAGGTTGGCCCACAACGGAGCGTAAATTCCTCTTTGCTCTTGTTTATTTTCCATGAATGCGGTGAGTTTTGGCAATTGTAGTTATAATGCTGCGTTTGACAGGCAAACAGCCCTAATGTGCAAAGTCTCAGGTTGGCTGTGCAGGTAGTTTCTGTGTCAGTCCCAATTATTAATACATTCCTCAGCAATGAGGGCTTTCTCGTTCATTCTCCCTGAACCGTTTAGGGCATGTGGCATCCCAGAGCTCTGTCAGAGTGAGTTGTTGGCAGGGCAGGGAAGTGACAACCTAATGCATGCTAAAACTCTCTGGATAATGGGCCCCAGCGGAGGCACAGGGAGGCAGCACCCATAGTTGGTTATGCATCTGGGTGCTGGCACTGTACATGCTAGAGCCTGAGTTCAAATCTACCCGCGACCACTTGTGAACTGTGTGCTTTTTACATGTCTCTCAGCACCCGTAAGCCTTTCTTCCTCATAGGGTTGTCGTGCAGATTAAAGGAGATCATGTGTCAGGTTTAGCCCAGTGCCTGACACACAATATATGCTCTAGAGCAACTAGGATTCAAATCAGAAGCAGGGACCAGTGCAGCTCCAAGCAGCTCTCCAGGGCATTCACTGTGAAGGACCTCTGTGTTCCACGCATAGGCGTTATTCACTGGCTTACAGTAAAAGGGTCTTTGTCCAGGATCCTCACTCACTCAGTTTTGCCCCAACCAGACTTCTCCTTCATGCTAAATTTCTTTCTGTGAGGGCCCCACATTACTTAGTGTAGACTTCATTGCAGTCTGGCTCCACCAGGCTGGCTTACAACCCATTCTTCTTCCTCCCAGACTCGTGGGTGAGAGCCTGATTGAAGGACAGATTTCTGTTCAGATGTCAGCAGCGGCCTGGGAGGTTAGCTACCAAACTGGACGAGGCTGGGTCACTTGCATCTCTGCGAGTTAGAGGCTAGGGAGCACAGGGCGGATGGGCCAGGACCACGAAGGTTATCATTAATGGCTGGGTCAGCCTAAGAATGCACATTGCAGATTAGAGTAATGAGGAGATAAGATCCAGGGGAGTCTTCACAGGTCCGGGTGACACCGTGTGTGCTTTGCATTCTTGGAGCATGAGAAAGGATTTTTCTGTGAGCCTGGAATTTGACAGGCAGTAGCAGAGAAGGCTTCAGGATCTGATGGGTGCCTGTGGTGGGTTCTATCAATAGATGCGAAAAGAGAAACCAAGGCAAAGTGTCTTTTTCATTCATTCATGATAAATTGGCATTGGTGATGTTAATAACATCATATAATAGATGATGCTTCACAGCTTTACCTGTGGGAGGGCCTTAGCAGAACTCCCATTTTACAGATGAGTTCATTTGGCCAAGAATTGTGCAAGAGCTCAGGCTTCCATCTGGGTCAGCTTAACTCCCAAACCGTGCTCTTCCCATTTTGCTCTTCATTTCTGTCTCATGCCTTGGAGCTACAGAAATATTGAATCCCCACTATGGGCAAATGCTGCTGGATGTTATGGGACATACGGAAGTGCAAAATATACAATTTTCTGCCCTCAGTGGAGCCTTCAGTGTGGGAGGAAGTGAGCAAAGTCGATAGAAGCAAAGAACTTGTCCCTGGTAATCTTCTTGTTTTTGTCTGACAGAAATGGGGATACTTCCTAAACTAAAAGAACACTTTTTCTTTTTTTTTTCCTCGAAGAAACAATTTCTTTATTAAAATCCATATATCTCTCATGGCTGGTTGGTTAGCACACCTTATAGTTTAAATGTACCGAGTTGAAGTGGACATATATCAGGATGTGGACATGTAATTACTTCTCATATGCCTTATGCACTTTCTGAAACAATATGAATTATAAGTACATAAGAAAAAAAATATATTATTAATATATATTTTTGAAATGTATGACTACTGGAATGAACCGTGGATTTCTTAAGCTGATTGATCTAGATTTTGCAGGAACTAGGTCTTCAAATAACATTTTCTACCCTTAGTCCTTCCTTTCCTAAAAAAGTCTCAGTTGAGGAAGTGGCTTCATGCAATAACTTCATGGGAACAGATCCACAATACTAATATTATAATTACAAAATGACTTACATTAGTCTTAGTATAAGCAAAAATTATGGGATAGGTTTTCTCAATGTTAGTAGTAAAGTTTAGCAGGTTTCATGTGAATATATTCACTCTATTGAAAGTCATCAGCAGCCCTGGTGCCATTTGAATTCAGCCTGTGGGGATTTGTTGGAGTTCTAATCACCCTTGGCCTGAGATGTTCCTCTCTAGGGACTCGGTAGTTTGGTGGGGCTCAGTCTTGCCTTCAAATTTTCAAGCTGCAAATGTACGGGGCCCCACCCCTCAAAGATTCTCATGTAATTGGTAGAGGAGAAGCCTGGGTATCCAGATGTTGGGGCTTTTAGATTTTCATTGAATGTGTGTTGGGATGTGGTGGAGATCATGTCTCCAAACAGAAATGTTTATTTGCTTAAAATTAAATAAGAGGATCAAATAAGCTATATTTTGGAAGAGCCATGAATAGTCTACAGTCAATTAAAATTCCCATTTTGGGGCTATCCAGGCTTTGTGTGTCCTGTATCCTTGTTATTCAAGGTATAGTCCAAAGCCTAACACCATCAGCATCACTTGGGGACTGGTTAGCAGTGCGGAATTTCCGCCTCCCCCTCCACACACACACTGAATCAGAATCTGAAATTTAACATGATCCCTAAGTGATTTAGTGCACTTTGAGTTAGAGAAGCACTGTGTCAGTGATGAGAATAATCATGATGATAGTTGGTTTTGTTGAGCATCTACTGTATGTCAGGCACTAGGTCAAGACATTGTGGGACACGCTTCACTTTAAATTGTTCTAAAAATGGAGGCACCTGGGTGGCTCATTCCATTGAGTGTCTGACTCTTAGTTTTGGCTCAGGTCATGATCTTAAGGTTGTGAGATCGAGCCCCATGTTGGGCTACACACTCAGTGTGGAGACTGCTTGAGCTTCTCTCCCTCTTCCTCTCCCTCCCCCTCTGCCCCTCTCCCAACCCATGCATGCTCACACATGTTCGTTCTCTCTCTCTCTCTCTCAAATAAATAAAAAAAAAATCTTAAAATTCTTCTAGAAATAGTGATCCATGAAGAGCAGTAAGCCTAGTGTCTGATATCCTAGACAGGGTTCCAAAAAGTGGGTTACTACTATCTTGTTTCTGCCTCACAATGACCTTATAAAGAAGGTGATCGTGTACCTTTTATACAGATAAGGGAATTCTAAGTGACTTGTTCAGAGTCCCCAGGTAGTCAAGGAAAGAGCTAGATTGCCAACCATCTTTCCCCAAAGCCATGCACTTAGACTATCTGTCATACTGTAAAAGAGAAGAAAGTATGAATCTAGATGTATGTTTGCAGATGGTCTCCCTTCCACAAACCACATGAAACAGTGGGATTGGGCCTTGTGTTAAAAAGCAACTATGCTGGAGTGGGGGAATGGTGACTTGTTCTCTAAACTCTTTCATTTATGAGTGGCAGAAATCCAAATAGAACTGCCTTTAGTCAAAAATGCAACATTTTGTAGTTTTAAAAGTACAAGTCTTTTAAAAGACCTGCAGAAAGAAGTACCTCTTTCTGAACCATACAACATCACGGGGATAACTTTCACATATCCCATACTCTTCTTGAACAAGTTACTTTGACCTGAAACATGGGGTATTCTGACTAGATAGATTTGTCTCTAAGGATGAACACAACCCCATATGAATGATAAGTTCTGTGCTTAAGTTTATAAAATGAGGGCTGGAGTAGGAGCTTTTCTTCAAAGAAATATAAGATGTTCCTCTTATCAGAAGGGGAAAGGAATTATTGGCAGGCATAGGGGATTAACGTCCACTGTAGGGCTTCAGTTGAGAGAATCACGTAGAAAGAAGTTGTAGGGGGCAACCAGCATTGACCTCCCACCTGCCTGCATGTACATTCTGAGGACACAATTCTGGATTTTCCCCTTGCCTGCCATAGCAACTGCTTTCAACTACATCTCCTTAGGGAGAAAGGAGCCAACATCTGGTAGCTCTGTCTGGTACTGGAACAATGCTAAATGCTTACACAGTTAGCTTACTCTCTGTTCACAGCCACTCTGTCAAGTAGATGGTCCTTCGTCAGACTCTCAAACCAGAAGAGGCAACGCAGGGAAACTAAGTCTAAGGTCATAGCTAACCAGGAAGGCAACATGGACTCCCAGCTCACTTCAAAACCCATGTTCTTGTGTAGAGAAAGCCTTCAAAAATGAATAAGTGAACACATGATGTCATTAAAATAAAATCCAAGCTGGAGATTCTAAACTTGAGGCTCACAAAGGCTGATAGACTTTACAACTTGCGATATAGTCCTTTTTCCTCGTGTAGAGTGTGTATGTGTGTGTGTGTGTGTGTGTGTGTGCAGATGTGTATGTGCTTGTGAATACATAACATTTCATGTGAAAATACGAATTTCTGGTTTCTTCCACTCACTACAAGATAAATGACCGGAGTTGAGACATCGTTGTGCCCTCTGGCAATGCATTTTTTTCTGCATTCCCTCCGAAGTTCTCACCTGGTCGCCTTCAGTCATTTACAGGATCTATTCAGCACTGGAGATACTCGAGTTTGCAAATCCTGGTGTAATAGTGTCATGTCACTTCACTCATGTACATGGTAACCTCCACAGTGTGTCCCCTGAACCTCCACAAAGCCTATCAAGTGTTCTGTATCCCTATATCAGTATCTTTTCCCACTGTGTGACACACACACACACACACGCACGCACACGCACACACACACATGCGTGTGAGGGGGCAATTTGCCTTTGCCTTGTCCTTCCTTTCCCCTGCCCCCTCTCATTTAGCTCTCTGCATAATCCTCTTCCTGTAGCCTTCATCTCCACAACGCTGGAATTTAGCATGCTCTCTACCCAACCGTATTAATAAAGCACTTAAAAATATGCAATTTTATTCAGGATTATTTATCTAACTATCTCTACTGAAGTGCTGCTTCTGCAGCTCCTCATATGCAGTGGTTTCCCTGGCGGCAGCTTTTGGAGTCCAAAACCATTGACTAAAATGCTAAGCCAAGGATGCCAGCTGCACACCCAAGCATCCCCAGGCCAGTCCTTGCAGGAGGAGGCAAAGATGGGCACTAAAGTGGGCATTTGGTCCACCCTCTGCCTCTGAGCTGAGCTGCACAGTTAGCCTCAGCACCCAGGAACCCTTTCCCTCCTGTCCTCCTGTGGCAGTTGCAGGAAACTCTAATCTCATGATTGCAGCTTAGGGGCTGGGAGAGCCCAAAGCAATGATGAAGTCTGTCTTGGCTGTTTTTACTCCTTGCCTTAATGATGGATTATCTCATCCTTATCCCTTCCCTTATAGCAGGATTGCTCCACAGTCCGACTATCCTTTCTTGTGGAGCCCTCCTGAGCATGGTGGATGCGTAGCTGTATCCCTGGCCTCAACCCATTAGATACCAATAGCATCCAGTTGTGACAACTAACCTTTCTCCTGACATTGACCAATGGGAACATTTGTCTGGTTGAGAACCACTGCTTTCTAGGAACATAGGCGCAGACGAGCTCCATGAGATCAGGCATTGTGTTTGATTTTGCTTGTCATTTTGTGAATGCACAATAGAGTCCCAATGTTCGTTGAATGGATAAAAGAATTTACTGTGTGTGGGTCAGAGCTGAAGATTATATTTAACCCCAAGATAAAATGCAAACGCTGTAATGATCATAATTCACATATGAGGAAGGAAATCAAGGGCTCTTTTTTTCATTTCCTCCTCCCTCTGCCATTATCAAACAGGTTCAATAAATGTTTGCTGATTAAAAGCCTAAATCATCATTATGGCTTTCATAACTTGAGTATCCATTACGTGGTAGTTCTAAATAGGTGTCATCATTTAATTTAATTTCCTCAGTGACTCATTGAGATAGGTAATGTCAACCAAATTTTACAGGTTGGGAACGTGGAAACCAGATAGGTCAAGTAATTTGCCTACAGCCACACAGCTGTGAAGTACTAAAGACTTGATTCAGATCTTGGTCTAGGAGGATTCTCATTTTTTTCTTTTCTCTCTGTACCTTATTGGCTCGCTCTATCCTGTCAAAGCTCAGTGCAGGACAACATGAAGAACATTAATCCCAAGGTGAAATGTGCAAGAGGTTAAGTGGATTTGACCAAGTTTCCCATTACATTCATTGTGGGGGAAAATGGATTACAAACAGAACCCCTTGGTCATAACTTCATGTTCACTTGAAAATGAGAAGTGAGTGTTTTATAGATCCATAGCTTCACATTATCTATTGCATTGTGAGAAAAAGAAGGAGATGGATGGAGTGGGGCAAAGAGCATAATAATATTGCAAGGCTTTATATGGAAGGGTCAAGTGAGGAGAGGATGAGCCGAAAGGATGAGGACCAGAAGGCTAAGAAAGAAGAACTCATAAGAGATGTATCTAAACTACTTTTTAAAATGGTTAAGGAACTCAAGGAGAAATATAAAGAAGGCAGCACTCTAAAAGGTCAGAAAAAGTAGTCAAGTAAGAAGCAAAGTAATTTAAACATAAAAAGGAAAAGCTACAGATACTTCTTTCATGCTTCAGAAAGCATCAGTCTTAAACCTTGCAATGTCCCAATAATTCACTGCAATCTTCTGTAAGACACTAAAGTATTTCACAAAGATATACCTTTTCCCCCTAAGCTGGTGGGTCCCTGAGATGGCCCAAATTTCCTTAAAAAATGAAAATTAAACTACTAGGCTTTCTTTACATTAACCTTAAAGATAATGATATATTGGACCTTGCCCTATAAAAGATGTAATGGAGGTGGCCTGGTTATGTTTCCCTGTGGGGTAACTCCATTATTCAGGAATTGATAGATGAAAATATCAGTGTCAGGGGATGGAAAGGGAGGAAGAAGAAGGAAAGGAAAGGAAAGGAAAGGAAAGGAAAGGAAAGGAAAGGAAAGGAAAGGAAAGGAAAGGAAAGGAAAGGAAAGGAAAGGAAAGGAGGGAGGAGGGAGGGAGAGAGGGAAGGAGGGAGGAGGGGTGGGTGGGAGGAAGAAATGAAAAGAAATACTTCTCCTCACCATCCTTTTCTCCTCTATTAATTTGTTTACTTGTCCCACAATTGTTTTAAGGGCATCTTATATGTGCCAGTCACTGTGTGAGCCACTTTGGAGACAGTGGTAAGCAAAACCAAACACAATACCAGCTCTTGGGGGGGTTGGGGGTCATGGTCTAGTAAGAAAGGCAAAAAAAAAAAAAAAAGAATCCAATAATCACTGCTGTGTATGTTGGGGCAGGATCTGTCTTCTTGCATTCACCCTCATTTCTGCCCTAACATGTCAGCTAAAACAGTTAATTTACCAGCCTGGCTCTCAAGCCCCACCTATTTGGGGCACTGGATCAGCACCATTGGGCTGTAGTGGAATGCTGTTTGACAGATTAATCCCCCAACCAGTAAAAGAAAGGAAATCTGGGTTGGTTTTATTTCTCAAGCCAAGTCAGATGGAGCCGGGTTCTACCCCTGGCTTCTGATGTGTTCATCCTTGAACTCACTCCTGAAAAATCAGTGGAGGCATTAAATATAAAAGAGAGAGCCACTCAGAGCTAAAAGTGACCCCAAGGTCACCTATGCTAGGCAGCATAAATTTACACTGTTGGGTTTTTGCTCTTTGGACTTAAACATCCTCCACGCTTTTTGATCAGTTTGCTTTTGCCCAACAGAATTGCTACTGGTCATTTTATGACCGGGTCATTTTATTCCTAGACAACTGACAGTTCCTCATTTTAGAGAAACAAGTTTGTTCTCTCCAGAGTTGCTGACTGTAGTTTTACCCTCTGATACCAGACAACCAGTCATTGGTCTTCGGAGCTGTGGGGTCCAAACGACCTGGTCCAAGTCCCAGCATCTGCATTTACCAGCTGTGATACTGGAGCTAGCACTCTGTCTCCCTGAGCATCGTGGGGGGAAGGAGGGTGCTTTTCTATTAAGTCGAAAATATTTTGTATGACCTGCCTCTCCAGGATTCTGTGTGGAAGACACATGGTTATCTGGATCACACGGGTTTTCTCTACATGCTACCAAATAGACCACTATGGGGCTCAAAACTCCCATCCTTCCAAGAGAACAGCCCAAAAAGATAGAACATGTTTGCTTGGGTTGTTTGGGATATATATATATATATATATATAT
The DNA here is from genome assembly GCF_003254725.2 of Canis lupus dingo. Classification (NCBI taxonomy): domain Eukaryota; kingdom Metazoa; phylum Chordata; class Mammalia; order Carnivora; family Canidae; genus Canis; species Canis lupus. The sequence continues at coordinate 34,550,393 of NC_064248.1, read as the reverse complement.
ATATATATATATATATATCCTATCTATCTATCTATCTATCTATCTATCTATCTAGATATCTATCTATCTAGATATCTAGATATAGGGATATATATAGGGCTATATATGAAAGAAGGACTAGGGTAGGTTTTCCTTGGGCCTTACGTCCATCCTGAAAGCAATCAGAATAAGTCAGGAATGGGCTGCTGTGGTCATTGTGACTGAACCCAAGTATTAGAGAATTCGTAATTGTAATGATGGAGGAAAATATCTGTATTTACCACTTCATGGCTTCTATGAACAAGCACTTTACCAGAACACTCATCATCCTAGCCAGACTTGTAAAAGGCAAGGAGAAGTTCCTGAACAAATTTAAATATAGAATTATGGAATCACCATATGACTCAGCCATTCTACTCCTCTATTGATACTCAAAACAGCTGAAAAAAAGAACTCAAACAAATGCTTATACATGAGGGTTCACAGCAGCACTATTCACAGTGGCTGAAATGGGGGAGACAGTCCAAATGTCCATCTGTGGATGAATAGATGCAGTCAATGCAGTGAATTGATGCATAGAATATTATTCAGCCATAAAAAGGAACTGCTGGTATGTGGATAAACTTTAAAAGCATGCCGAGCGTAAGAAGCCAGATGCAGAAGGTTGCTTATAGTATGATTCCATGTATATGAAACATCTAGCAGAGTTAAATCCACAGAAACTGAAAGCAGATTAGTGGTTGCCAAGGACACAATGGGGATTGTGAGGAGGCACTGCTTCAAGGGTATGACATTTTCCTAGGAAATATTGCAGAACTAAACAGTGGTAGTTGTACAACATTGTGGATGTATCAGTGGATTCTGACTTGTTCACTTTAAAATAGTTAATTAAAAAAAATAAATAAGCAAGACCTTCCACATCATTCAAGGCTGCTGTCAACCACCCCTCTCTGGACCACTCCGACGGGCTTCACTCCCTGCTCTGTTCCCTTTGCTTCCACCGGATTCTTCTCCTAACAACCAAAGAAGCCCATGCTGGAATGCACGAAGGATCATTTCCCTCCCCAGCCAAAGACCCCACTGCCTTAGAAGTCATTCCACCCACCTTCATCTGATACTCAAGGTCTGGCTCTTGCCAACCTCACTGAGTTCACCCCTTCTTTTCTCATTTTGATCCCATTGACTTGGACTCGTCTCGAGCTGGCTCCATCCCAACTGAGGAGTCATCTAAAAACCTTCCCAACCAGCTTTCGTAAACCGGTGACCCTTCTTTATTCTTCGTCATGGCATCCCGCTCACTTGCTTCAAGCTCTTAGTATTATCATTTGTAATTTTTAAAAATTAACTTTTTTTGCTCTCTGTCCATCTCATTCGTGAATGTCACTCCACTGGCCAACACAATGTGTGGTACATGACAGGCCCTCAGTCAGTGCTTGTTAAATGAGACCAAGGTGTGGAAGTAATAATATTTATTATTATTATCACTATCCTAAAAATCCTACAAAGCCTGTTCTCCCCTAAAGTAGAAATTGATACAGCAATTAAAGAGGTACACTTAATAGTTTGCCTTCTGGATGTGCTGCTGTTTCTCTGCCGCTTCAACAAGGAATGTGACTTTAGCACAAGGTGGCAGCCCATTGAACTTTGAACTCTTCTTTTATTTATGATGTATGTCTCAGGGAAACATGACAACATCTGGGAATTCATTAAATGACAGTTTTCCCTTCAACTTCGTTCTCTACTTTATTTTGCCCAACACAATCCTATTAAGGGAAAAGCTAATTGACCACAAGCTTCATTTCTGCTGAGCTTAGCCAAAAAGTCAATCACTGCTTGGCGGGAGCTATTCTGACTGTTTAGCCAATGGACAAATTTCCATCTTGACTGGCTTTGCTGGTCCTAAGAGAATAGATGTAAAGGTGCTTAATTCTATTTTGATACTTTTCATTTTCAGCAAAACTGAGACAACCCCAAGGAATGATATTATCATGAAAAGGCAGCCTGGAAATTGTGTCATGACAATGCTTATTTTATTTCCACTGCATTCAACTCTGTTTGCAAAAGTGGGTTCTGCTGTCTGACACTCATCAGATTCATGGGTCACGGCCATTGAGTTGGGGTACACTGCAAAGGGATTGTAAGCGCCCTGTGCTGGAGACAAGGGTTTCTCAGGCCAAATAAAGGATAACTCTTTTGAGGGAAAAAAAAAGAAAAAGAAAAAGAAAAAAAAAAAACAGGAATTAGCTCCTCAGTGGTTTCTCTTCTAGCAAGTTCGTGTTGCATATAATATGGAAGTGTGAGAATGAGCAAGGACAAGAGATGCATTTGGTTTGGGTTCTTTCCATTTGCCAGCAAAATCACAAGGGAGAGAAAAGCTCTCCTTGGATGGTAAAAAATTAGAGGGAAAGATGCCATCTGTGAACTAAGCCTCATCCTCAATAAAGAAGATAAAGAAGGGGGGGCTAGCCCCAAGCTTTTGCCTGCAGCCTCGAGTATAAACACTGCATCCTGGGTCATATTAAGTACATAAAAATGGACGTTTCTGGATTCAAACCACAACAACAAAAGAGCGAACTTGCTGTTTCACTAAATCCTTCCAAACACCTTGTCCTGAATGTAGAAATCAGAAGCCAGTAATAAACTACATTCAAAATCATTTTCAATTTCAAAAAAAAAAAAAAAGCAGGGCACCCCACTTTTGGTACATGGATTTTTTAGCGCTTAATGGATAGAAATTTTATATATCCCATAAGAATTATTCACGAACATCTCCCAATTCCATTTTCAGAGACCTATTGTAGACTTTTTTTTATAGCTTGGATCCAAGAAATTTATTTCTACCGCTGCAGTCCAAAAAAGGGACAGTCTAATGAGTTTTCGCTAGACAAGTCAAAGTGTCATGGTGGAATTCTTCTCTGCAAGACATGCTTCACTGGAAGAAAGAATGTAAAGCAGCAAAGGTTCTTTAAGAGGCGTATAAATCTACACATCAGTAGTAGTCACACTAATAATAAACATTCATTTGGCATCGTATATTTTCAAGGTGCTTTACAGTGTTGGCATTCCTTAGAAAAGAGAAAAGACTTCTGGGATAAGAATTTTCACGTTACATTTAAGGGACAGGTCTTTCAGAACGTGAACAACTTGTCCAAGATCCATGAAGTGGAGGAAGCAGCCTGACCATCCCCAGTGGAATTTCTGTGCCTTGACTATTTTTCTTTTACTTTTTTTTATTGGAGTTCAATTTGCCAACATATCGTGTTATACCCAGTGCTCATCCCGTCAAGTGCCCCCCTCAGTGCCCATCACCCAGTGACGCCATCCCCCCGCCCACCTCCCCTTCCACTACCCCTTGTTCATTTCTCAGAGTAGGTGTCTCTCATGTTTTGTCACCCTCACTGATATTTTCACTCACTTTCTCTCCTTTCCCTCTATTCCCTTTCACTAATTTTTATATTCCCCAAATGAATGAGACCATATAATGTTTGTCCTTCTCCGATTGACTTATTTCACTCAGCATAATACCCTCCAGGTCCATCTACGTCAAAGCAAATGGTGGGTATTTGTCATTTCTAATGTGTACCTTGGCTTTAGAGTAGGGTGCAGGAGAAACCCTACCCAGCTGCCTGAGCTAGGAAGAACAGATGGAGATACAGACATAGCGAACCAGTTTGACTGAAGATCTTTACTTCTTAAATGTTGACATCCTAAACTAATACAGAGAAGCTAGAATTTGTGACCCTGGGAGCCCTCCTAGCTTTATCACTTACACACAGTGAATGCTCAAAGTTGTAAGGAAAGTAAGAGGGGTTGTCTTGCCTCTTTGAGTTGATAAGCAGCCATGACTAGGGATGAGCAATCCTTTCTGAGCCCCCTTGTGTGACATAAAGAACATCCTGTTGAAGGATGAAGAGGGGCCATCTCTCTCTCTCTCTCTTTTTTTTTTCTTACTGGCACTTTATTTATTAAGACTTGCTTAAAATTAAAAAAAAGTTTAAATCTAAGTAATATCCTGTATCAGCCTGCACTAAAAATAATGCTTTATTATCACCATTCACCACTGAAGGCTATTAATCAATGGGGCAGTATGGATCTGTATGAATATTGATCACTATCTCCTTGCCCTCCTGTGAGTACACTGTGAGTTCTCTCTTAATGACAGCCAATTTCAATATTCATTAGGGAAGGTGTGTTTTCTGGATTGCACCATAGCTGGATTAGTCACAGAGGGATTTAGCTAGAACGTGGGCATCTTGTTTAAATAACCCCTCAGATCATAAAGATCCTGGCCATGGTCTATCTAGACCTAACTCAACTCTTCAGGAGCTCAGAAATAGCAGCATTTTCTTATTTGCATTTCACATTAGACACCTAAATAATGCTACTCTTAAGCATTACTTTTCTTATGTTTAATAGCTCACAAATCAAAGCAAATATTCAATTGGTATGTTTTAGATCTCTGACCATAGTTTCAGGGTGAACCAGAGTTAGTGGGATCTATTTGACACCAAATTGTTTTAACTTGATTTTAGGGAAAAAAGAATGACATATAGGCAAAAGCATAGCAGTTTTCCCCTTGCCATTATATCTGGAGTACATACAGACACTGCTTCTCCTCTCACCTGTTGTAAAATCTGTCAGAATGCCTTTCTGTTCCATGGATCCCAAATGCATCCATCCCATTCCATTGGGATCCTGCCTTTGGCTTTTTGCCCATCTGTGTGGGCAATTACTATCATGTGAACTGGTATCTCTAAACCAGGAATAGCTTACCCTTTGTAAGGTAGCATATTATAGTCAACTTCCCAAACAGTGATATATCTATGTGGCTTCTGGTGGTTATTTTTAGAAGTAATTTAGAAACCTTACATTTTTTTTTTAATTCCTCAGCCACTGCAAGCATGCAGTGGGGTTTAGTGCCCTGAATTATTCAGCAGTCATTGAAAATGCAATCAGTGCTAAGGAAGAGTCTAGTCATCATACCTGGGTTTGTCAACATTTCTCTTTCTCAGCAAACGTTAGGTTCGTTGGAAACACGCACAGGACGTGAGTGGTGGTAAGAAGTCTTATTTCTCTGGAACATTTGTGGGACCCAAAACGACATCACTGTGCATGAGCAGAGTGCCTCTGGGTGGTGGTTTGGGTACTAGGTGGATCTAGGATAGGCTGGCTTGGGAAGAGGAGAACAATTCTTTCACTAGGAGAGGTTGTTGTATTACCCGTCTGTCTGATTCAGGAGAGGTGGAAAATAGTATGGGGTTTGGGGGCAGCCAGCTGCTTCCCAAACTTTCCAGGGACAGCAATGCAGCAGCCAACACAAATGTCAGTGGGATAGGCCAGGATGCCAGATGCCATCATAGAAAATAACTTTCCCTGCCTGGCATCTGGGTACTTGCCTTGTCATCCAAAAGACCACACACTGGGCCATGAGCCCCTCTGCCCTTTCTTCTTCCTTGTCCACTTGGCGTTTGGGTGGATCACTGAGAAGTACAGGATGGACTTTAGTCGTGCCCTTATTTGAGTGTTCTGTACATAATGATAATTAATTATAACAATATAAACAGATCCTTACATAGCTCTGTCTAAAGACCAGGCGCTGCTCTAGATGCTACACAGATTGTACCTCATTTACATATTTGTTATCCATCTCTGAGTCTCATTAGCCTAAAGCAGAATGGAATGAGCAAAGTAAAAAAGCAGATAATTCAGACTCTGGAGTTGGACTAACTGGCTTAATATTCCATCTCTCCCTCTTTCCATATGTGTGATTTTGGAAAATAAATTCTGCTCTCGATGCTGGAGCCAACTACCCTCTCCTTGCCTCCATAGGGTCTTTCCATGGGCTTTCTTCTGCCTAGAACATTTAACTGGCTCTTTTTCCTAGACAAACTGTCCTCATCCTTCTGACCCTGGCCCACGCATCACATCATCAGGAAACCCCATTTCCATCTTCTCTCTGATTTCTGAATCTTCCAGATTTGAAAGCCATAATAAGATGCATATATATTTCCTTCCATTACCCTCTTTCTTCCTCACCATTCCTGAAACAATTTGATTCTACTATAGGCTGCTTCTCCATTTATGGAGGGACTCTGGATGCTGGCATGTTCTCAGGAAAAGATAGAATCAACTGAGGTGAAGCCTCAAAACATACATTCAGTGGCCTACGAAGCCCAGTTTTTATGTTTGTGAAAGAATTAGATGAAATCAGAAAACACTAGAATCTTCTGAGGTACTATCGCCAACCTTTTAAGACTGACAACAACACATTTGTCTTCTATTTGACTATTTTTGCTATTCTGGAGTCTTGATATAGATAGCTTATTCAAATTTGCTGAGGTTTTGTGTCTGTTCTCTTGTATCAGCAATAGCCCATTTGAGAATGAAAATGGGGCATGTGGCTTGTAGAAAGAAAATAAATATTGCTTGTATTCATCTGACTACTTGAAACTACCCCTTGGACTAAGTCCATATTGTTCAAAGAGAGGATTTCTTAATGTTGACTAATACCTCAAGTAATATGGAATTCCCAAAACAAGATACTTTTTGAAATTATAAGATATAAAAATTAAAAAAATAAGAAGAATAAGAAACATTCATGGAATATTATGTATCAGACATTGTTCTAAGTATTTTACATGTATTTACTCATTGTCCCTCATAGGACACTTATGTTATATATCCTCATCCATATTTTGTAGGTGAGGAAACTGAAACACTAATGATTTTTAAAAAATCCCCAGTTGGAGGGCACCTGGGTTGGTTTAGCATCTGACTCTTGGTTTTGGCTCAGGTCATGATCTCAGGGTCATGAGATTTCGCTGCATGTCCAGCTCTGAGCTTAGGGCAGAGTCTGCTTGAGATTCTCTCTCTCTCTCTCTCTTTCTCTCTCTCTCTCACCTTCCTCCACTCCCCCCTACTCATGCACACTTTCTCTCTCTCTCTCTCTCTCTCTCAAATAAATAAATAAATCTTTAAAATAAATCCCCAGTTGGTACATATAATGTGTGTTAAAGATAGACATTTAAGACACAAGACAACTGTGTTAATTTATTATATTGATTTCTGTATGTGGATACTGTTTTCTTAAACTTTTTCTGGTAGCACAGATATCACGTTAGCTTTTAACACACACAATAGCACAGGGCAGCCTGGGTGGCTCCGTGGTTTAGCGCCGCCTTAAGCCCAAGGCCTGATCCTGGAGTCCTGGGATCGAGTCCCATGTTAGGCTCCTTGCATGGAGCCTGCTTCTCCCTCTGCCTGTGTCTCTGCCCTCTGCCTCTCTCTCTCTCTCTCTCTCTCTCTCTCATGAATAAATAAATAAAATATTTTTTAAAAAACCAGCACAAAAATGTCCTTACTTTGCTGTGACATTTCGCTTTTTCCCACACCTTACAAGGCAGTTGCCTTAAGTGTCGCAGCATCGGTTGGTGGCTCTGATGAAAATTAAGTCCCTGGAGTTTGGGTGGGGAAACAATATTTTATTATGATGTAGAGCTTCAGTATTTATATCAGATTGCCATTTCTGGCCAGGAGGACTGAGAAAGAGGTATCTCTTACATGTGTAAAATGAGAAGCCCACCAGAGGACTGATTATTCAGAATCCTGAAACATAGTGCCCCACCTGGAACATAAATCGCCACAGCATTTTCATACTCATTAGCTGAATCCTGGCACCTCCACTTCAATGCTGGTATTTATTTTAATTCCTCTCAGCTTGAGTAATGGATGTGGCCCAAGCAGAGAGCAAGTCACCTCCTGGCCCCTTGAACTGTCTTGGAAAAAGTATGTGATTCCCTGTGGTATTAGAGGATTTGCAGTTCACTGGGTAAATTATGCACTCCAACATCTGCGTGTGGTTGTTTAATTAAACCCTTTGGTTCGTTCGAGAGGACTAGCATGTTTCTGGGCAGGACATGTTGAAAGTTATTAAAATTTCACAGCAAAAAACCCTGTATGGCATGGACTTTTATGGATTTAGTTTGGGTTGGGGTATTGTGAAAGAGTTAAAATGTTTTCAGGTATCTGGATGTTACAGGAAAGAAAAAAAAAATAGTCTCTTCTTTACCTCCATCATGCTTCCAATAAGAGTGCATTTTGAAAAATCCATACCTGGAAGACAAATATGATACAAGTGGGTAGATAGGGTTGCATATAGGCATGTGCACAAACACATATACACATCCATCCATCCACATTCTCTCACTTTGATACAGCTAGATATGGAGATAGTAATAGATATGCACACGTACATATACTGGCACATATATGTGTGTAATGTATACACACAAGTATATAGATTATATGTGTGTAACATGTTTATTTTGTGTGTATATACATGAATATGAGTGTACAAATACATAAATATGTATGTCTGTGTGTACATACGTAGACAGAGTTCCTCAACCTCAGCATTACTGATACTTTGCATTGAGAATTCTTTGTTGTGGGAGCGTCTGTCTTGTGCATTATAGAATATTTAACAGCATCCCTGGCTTCTACTCACTAGATGCCATTAGCGCACACACCCCAGTCTTAACAATAAAAAAAAATTATCCCAATAATTATGCCAAGTTTTTTGGGGCGGTTTGGATAGATTGCCCCCATCTTGGAATCACTGCCCACTGTTCCACATGCATATGTACACATATGTACACACACTTTTGTGTATATTATATATATACTCAAACACATGGAATTATTGTTTCATGAGTAGCTTATCAATGGACTAACAAAAGCACTCAGCCACAATTCAGGGATATGATTACACATAAATACCTGAATAAAACAAACAAAAATAAATACCAGGTAATAGGCATGGTATATCACCATGGCAAACGCGGGCACCTTTGATGGGCTATGCATGACAGTTGTGTGGTCTTAAGCAAGTAACTTAGACCTCTCCAAGCCTTAGTTCCCTCATCTATGAAATGGGAGACATCATGATTGTCTTGCAAAGTTAATTTTTTTTTAAATGGTGCAGAAGGCGTAAAGTGACAAAAAAGTGGGCCAAGATAAAGACAAGGAGAAGTGTTCCAGTGTCTGAGCATAAGAAGAATTACTGGCAAGCTGGAAGCACCCTCAATGCCCTTTTCCTGACTGCACCCTGGTCTCCCAAGGGTCAATTTCTGTTGCATTTCTTCAGGGGCTAGCTAGCCATGGGATACTGTAGAGCCCACTGTCCATGAAAGAAGAGGCTGTCTATAGAGGTTGAAGGCCTTCTTGGCACAGGACAGATTGGTTCTTTAATCTTAACACTCACTGAATTCATGGATAAAGCCTACCTCAGCCAGCATCTTCAGTCACACCTCCACTAAAGAAACAAGATGCCTTGGATTGCAACACAGCTTGGAAACGTGGAGGTCCCCTGGCCGTTGGCTGAGAATAAGCTGAACAAAACACCAGAAACAACTGCTGCATGGTGCTTGGCATTAAGCAATTCAGTCTAACATGAACACTTCTTGGTGGGCCTTCACCAGCCAGTTGGACTGGGTTTGTGATTGAGACTTTGGTCACATATCACCTATGATGGATATGGTTCCACTGACTAGTTGCCTGAGCAGCTCAGCCAAATGCTCTATCTATTGTTTCATCCCTGACTATGTATGTTGACCAGATGCAGACTATACCAGTGGGATAGTTGAGTCTGTGGTCAGGTGCGAGGGATACGTCCTTCTATACTTGCCTTGCATGTAGAGCTCGTTCTGACCTACATCTCTACCATCTTTATCTTCTTCCTCCTTTTGTCTCTTCACCTCTTCCTTTTGTGACTTGATTTTCAAAATGTCAAGCTCTGGCTTTAGATAGATAAACAGATAGATGCATAGCATGAAAGAGAGAGAGAGAGGAAGGGAGGGAAATGTATTCTGTATATCTTCTTTGTCATTAACTTAAAATGTTAGGAACGCCAATATAAAATACGTTTGAAGGTTTTCATTAAAATTGTAACACAGCCAGTATTAAATCAGAAAGTGAATGTTCAGCAAACATTTATTGATCTCTTACCATGTGCCAGCAACTATTCCAGCACTTGGTATGAATTCAGCTCACTTATCCTCCAAACAAGCTCATGAGTTATGGATTGACAGTATTCTTGTTTGGTAGATGAGGAAAATTAAGGCTCAGATGTTCATACAGCCATGGCTGAGCCAGAGGCAACCCCAGGAAGCTGACCCCGTACTCTATATACTTAGCAATGAGGCTGTATTACTGGATTTCACATGATCAAAGATGGTAATTTCTAATGTGGAATTCAGGAGATCTGTTGAACCTGTGAAGCCACAGAAGAAATTCTGTATGTGTGCCTAAATTCCTTTTTTTTTTTTTCTGTAGAAAATGTTCATAGCTTTTAAATCAGTGTTTCAAAGTAGTCTTTATGTTCTCAACAAGATTAAAAATAATCACTACATATTTAAACTTTTTTTTTCCGTTTCTTGGGTCATTCTCTAGCTTAATTTTAAATGGCAAGATTGTTGTTGAGGAGTGTCTTCATAGAAAAAAAGAGAATAAATGTAAATAAATATTCATGGGGATGTATCTTTCCTCTCCTTTTCAGGATGTGTTCTAGGAAAATGCCAGATTATCCAACAAGAAAGAAAAACCCTAGCATTTTATATTAACCACAATTTAGTCTTTATGATCATCTTGATTTTGAAAGTTGCTGGCACTTGAGCAACTTCTTCAAACCCTGAAGATGTGCCCTCATAGCCACGCTAGACCTTTTCCCTGAGTGAGCCCTTTGAGCACACATCTTTGTCATATTGAGATCAAGTTTGGCCATCCCCTCTGCAAAATCATATTCAATTTTCTTAAGTGGGAGTGTATTTTTGGCAAGCTTCCACTGAAATCAGAGCCAGCAATCACTTTCAGTTGTGATGCTACTGGAGCACGGGCACTTTATTCAGGACATGATGTAGCTCAAGTTACAGTGAGTATCCAACCAATGTCTTTGCTTAAACCTGTAAATCTATGGCTTGCTCTCCATGGGTTCCTTCCACTTCTCACACACTTTCCCCTAATATTGTGTATTCTGTAAAGATCAGAGGTATTAACCTGGGAGCTGGAAGATGATCATATCTGAAGGAGGCAGGCTGGGCCAGAAGACACGTGTGGCCAACACAGGCTAGTTCTCATGTTCACACTTCTGATCATGTTGGGTTGAAAAAGAAATATTCCTCTACCAGAAGAAAACACCATATCATGTGGGAAGCTAATTGGCAACACACCCTTCATGTTAGGAGAACAGCAGGGAGCAACAGGGAGCAAGATGGAAGAGCTCAAGTTCAGTCTAACATCAGCAGCTGCTACTCAGCTCTGGAATATTTTTTCAACACCAGATTTTCTGATTGCTTTTTAAAAGAGAATCTGGAAATCTGTTTTTGTGATGAGATTTTTCCATTTAAAAACTGGGCTCCTAATATAATCCTTTATATCTTACCTGGACCAAACAAAACGCCTGTGGGGGAATTCCGCAATTTGGATCATTGGTTTAAGACCAATAAGGAATATTATGATTTGCAAAACATGTTTTCACTCTCAAAAAAAAAAAATAAGGAATTGGGAAAAATCTGATCTTTATAACATTTCTGAAAGGTGGCACGTTAATCTCTTGGTGATCCATAGCAAAACTGAAGCAGATGAACAAGTATATAATGTTTTTGTTGTTTGTTTATTGAAAGGTGGTATTTTTTTCACTCAGGGGTACTCAGGATCAAAGTTATTTGTTTCTTTTTTATTTTTAAAACTTCAAGTTGACCCTCCATCCATTAATCTTTCATAGTGCCTTAGACAATACTTCATACGCTCATAACACTTCCCAATTTACCAATTACTTTCCCTTTGGGTTTATCTAATTTAATCCCTATAGCTTTGCAAATAGATACTCAATTCCCCTAGTCTATACCAACTTGATACATTTCAGCAAACACAATTAGCCCATTGCTGAAAAAAAATATAGATTTCAGTGTAAATGTAAATTTTATTCGACTACAAGTGTGGCATAAATTATCACCCACCTTAGGAGAATGACTAATTCACAACTGCTAAGTGTGTTTTTACTTTTTACTCTAAAGCAAATATTTTGAGAGATTTTTCACAATTTAGTTTGGCCCTTAAATTGGTAAATGTTTTGCTCAGGCATTCTGAAGCCAAGTCTATTTTAGAATTAGGGAAGTAAGGACTGTTTTTGAATCTGAGAATCAGCTGGGAAACAACCCTCAGGCTCTCCACATCCACAACTCTCATCCAGTCCCACCATCTCCCACCTGGACAGTTCCAAGACACCCCTCCCCGGTCTCCATGTCTCTAGCTTTGCTCCCTAGAGTCTGCCCACAGCAAAGCAGCCTTTTTTTTTTTTTTTCTGAAATAGATAACCAGAACATTTTTTCTCTTGAACCTGAGATTTTCTGGTTGCTTCCAGTTATAATCAGATTTGAATCAAGACTCATTGTAGCCCACAGGCTCAGTGGGTTTTTTTGTTTGTTTGTTTTTGTTTTTGGTTTTTGATGTCTTCTTTCTCTCCACTCTCCTGAAACTACCCTGGCCACTGTGGTCTTCTTCCCCTCCCCCCCCCCACAAACATACCAAGCTCTTTTCCATCCTAAGGCTTTTATTCTTTTTTTATTTTTTTTCTTAATTTTTATTTATTTATGACAGTCACACACAGAAAGAGAGAGAGGCAGAGACATAGGCAGAGGGAGAAGCAGGCTCCATGCACCGGGAGCCTGACGTGGGATTCGATCCCGGGTCTCCAGGATCACGCCCCGGGCCAAAGGCAGGCGCTAAACCGCTGTGCCACCCAGGGATCCCCTAAGGCTTTTATTCTTGCTCCTCTATTTACTGCCAGCTTCTATGGTGACCATCTCTTTATTCAGATTGAAAGCAAAGCTCCCTTCCTGTTCTCCCTGGTCAAACACAACCCTTGAAGTTTGTGGATTTTTGTCGTGGTCACCTCTACATTCTCGGGACCATGGACAGTGCCTGGCACACAGCAGGTGCTTATCACACTTTGGGTTCGATGGCCGACAGGCTGAGTAATCATAGTGTGAACTTCAGCACAGAGGCTTTATTTTAGATTCAGGCCAGCACTCCAGTTCTGTTGTCCACCACATGTGCAAGTTACGTGACCTCCCTCAACTTTCTTCATTTTATTTATTTATTTTATTTTTTAAAAGATAGATTTATTTATTTGTTTGTTTATTTATTTATGATAGACATAGAGAGAGAGGCAGAAACACATGAGGAGGGAGAAGCAGGTTCCATGCCGGGAGCCCGACATGGGACTCGATCCCGGGACTCCAGGATCACGTCCTGGGCCAAAGGCAGGCGCTAAACCACTGAGCCACCCAGGTATCCCCAACTTTCTTCATTTTAAATTAAGAATGCCCCCTTCAAAGGATGCTGCATGTATATTCGTTTACTATTGCTACCTCACAATTACAAAAATCTAGTTGTCGGACAACAGTAAGCATTTATGTGGCTGGAGTACAGAAGGGGCACTGGTGTAATGCTGGGCTCAGTTGGGTGTCCTGCATAGGTTAGCCCAGGGATGTTCCCATGGTTATGAGAGAAGCACAAGAGAAAAAAGGACAATCATGCAAGCACCGTCAGGGCCTTTGGCCACATCACACTGGCTACCAGTTAGCATACCTTGGCCAAAGCAAGTCACGCAGACACACCCACAGCCAAGGAATAGGAAAGTACATTGTACCCATGGAGGTAGAAAGGGAGTGAGTATTACTGCCACACACTGTGTGATCCAAAGATCTACCACACTCTAAGAATTAAAGACTGTAATGAGTTTTGAGGGCCCGGTACCTAACAGCTGCTCAATAATTATTAGCTAAAATTATTATTAATAATAATAGCTTACTGGGGCACCTGGGTGGCTCAGTCAGTTATGCATCTGACTTGGTTTCAGCCCAGGTCATGATCTCACTGCTGGAGTCGGAGCCCTGTGTTGGGCTCTGCGCTAAGCGTGGCGTCTGCTTCAGATTCTCTCTCTCTCTCCCTCTTGTTTACTCTCTCTCTCAAAAAATAAAATAAAATCTTTTTAAAAATAATAGCTTACTATTTCTCTATAGTATCAAGTGCATGATACTTTTAATACTATATGGGCCTAATGAATAGTTTTATCTTAAAAACAACTAAAACCTCACAAGTCATACTTAAATGAATTTATATCCTGACACAGCAGTTCTATAATTTTGAAAACACATTAATGACTACTTGTTCTTACAAATTTCTCAATTCAGTTGTCAATGGTAAACATAGCTTTTTAAATTCATGTGATTGTACATTTTCATCACACAGAGTAAGCTTGGAGCGATCTGTCTAGGTGTTTTATTTTTTATTTATTTTTGTAAAAGATGTTATTTTTTTAATTTATTCGAGAGAGAGAGAGAGAGAGAGAGAGAGAGGCAGAAACACAGGCAAAGGGAGAAGCAGGCTCCATGCAGGAAGCCCAGCGTGGGACTCCATCCCGGGTCTCCAGGATCACACCCTGGGCCGAAGGCAGCACTAAACTGCTGAGCTACCTGGGCTGCCCTGTCTAGGTGTTTTAAAACGTGCTTGTAAAAGGAAGAATAACTCCTGAGTTGGGAAAGAGGTCTGCATAAAAGTAAATATCAGAGAGAGAGAGAGATGAGTTCTTGGTTTTGCGCCTTGGTTTCTTCATCCATCATTTGGAGATAATGCTAGTTCTGTCACAGAGTCCTTGTGAAGATCAGAGATAAGACCTACAAGTCATTAACACAGCCTCTGACACATACTGGCTCCCCAAACCCATGCTTCCTTTCTTTCCCACCACTACCTCCCTTCCCTTCTCATAAAGGACAGCCCTGTTGGCACTCCTTAGTTATAGACGCTTCTCAGTAGGAGCATCTCCATGATTTATTGGCCCTCAGGGGGGTGGGAGTGGTCTGGATCAACTGAGATTTTCATGCTTATATCTGTTGGCCAGAGCTGGGAAGTGTTACTTAATTCTGAAGGTCTTTTTATCTTGGCCACAAGCCAACCTTCGCTTCAACCAGGCATTTCTTCTCTGTGGAGAGTTAACTTGTTTTTGATCCCCTTATTACAAAAGCAATACAGTGTATTATGAAAATTTGGATACTGCAGATAAGCACAAAGAACATTAGAATCACTTGGCATTCATCATCCAGAGATAATGTGAGACAACATTATAGTTCATTTATTTTCCTATATATCTAGATATAGATATTCCAGGAAAAATGCTATTTATGACAATGGTCTTTGTGAGTAACAGCTCAACTATCATCTATTTATAATACGTATGTCTCATCTACCTATATGGAACAAGGCAAATGTTGCTATGTATAGCCTTCCCCCAGAAGAGGAGAGATACCTCCACCCTGTTCAATGAAAGGCCCTTTATCTGTGGAATCCTGGATAGGTTTGATTTTGCAGGTTTAGGAGTGGGAGCCGGGGAGAACAGTGCTGTGCATAATAGGAGAGAAATGTGGAGCTCCACAAACAGGGCTGACAGGAGAGAGGGAGGGTCACGGGAGGAGAGGGAAGGAAGGAATCTAAGCTGAGGAGGACAGGCACACAGCCCAGGGTTACTTGGTGTGACCCTTCTTCTGTGACTCCAACCCTGTGGGAAAGTTTACCACACTCTCAAATGTTTTGCAAGAATGGGTTTCCTTCCTTCCTTCCTTCCTTCCTTCCTTCCTTCCTTCCTTCCTTCCTTCCTTCCTTCCTTCCTTCTTCCCTTCCTCCCTTCCTCTTCTTTTTCCTTTGCTTTCTTTCCTTATTTTTTTGATGGACCTCTCAAAATGGTGCAGTAAAGAGGTAATGAATATGATGGGAGGATCCTGGAAGGCAGGGAAGCAGTAAGAACAAAAACTGCTTGGGAATTTAACAAAAACTGGAGAGGTTTTTAGACTCCCAAAGGCCACAGAAACGGGAGCTCTGTGTCAGTTTTACCTACATCCCCAAGGAGAAAGTATTTCTCCAAAAGACATCTGAGTCTCTCCCCGGCTCTCTGCTCCTCCTTCTGCCTCTCTCTCTCCCTGACTGTCTCAACACATCCTATATCAACTGTATGTATATTTGCAAATTTTTTTTTAGTGTAACTATTGTATATATTGTGGAAAAGTTCCTTCTTTATAAAGCTTCTTTATAGAAGAATAGGGCTATAAGAATAACATAAAGCTGAAGACTAGACCATTGACTGGGTACCAGACTGTTCATTTTTTTAATAGCATCCAATTTCTGAGCTCTTGTGCTCTGTGTTGTCTCTGGTTTTCCATCATAACAAAGGGACAGTGATGGGCAACATTGTGTCTGTATCTTAAGTGTACCAAAGACTTTCCCAGGAATCAATCCCTACAAGTAGAAATACTTGAGTAAAGGCTATGCAAATGTTTAAGCCTTCTAATACACATTCTTAAATTGTCTTTTCAGAAAGGTTAAATCAATTTACACTTTCAACATTAGTGTTTCAGAGAAAGTCCCCAAATCTCCTTTAATAATGAAGAGGTAGCATTATAAAAATCCTTCCCAATTGTCAATTTGGTGAAAAATAGAGCCTATTTGTTAACTGTTAAAGTTTACCCCTTCTTTGCCCTGTATGTTCTAAGGCTAGTCATGTTTCTTCTGGGTAAAGCCCTCTTCCTATCTTTTGGGTCTTTTATTGATTTTGAAGGGCTATGTTTTTATTTTTTTTATTTTTAAAAATCAAACTCGATGTTTCTGAGGGGTAACCAAAAGCATGATTTCCCTCAGCAGATATTTGTAGATTGGCTCCAAATGGAGAGTAAATCCACAGAGAGTAAAAAGGATGAATCCCTATGGAGAGTCAACAAAGGATGAATCATCTGTTGTACCTGGGAGAACAGGATGCTTATATTAACCATGTGCTGATGGCCATGAATGTTAGCCTGATGACTAAAAGTTCTGGAGTCAACTTGATGGTATAAAACCATTTCTTTGTGTGTCTTCTCAGTGAAAGCCTTCCTCAGTTAGCTACCTGCTTTATCACCTAAACTCCTGCCCAACCACTGTGATTATACTTACATTTTCTTCTGTTTAAACCATTTTCACCCCTTCCTCCCCAAAAGGTAAACTGCATGAAGGTAAAGACTAAGATTCTATACCCCAGGCACCCAGGTCATAAACCAGCAGACTCTCAGTACATTTAGATGAATACATTTTACTGTTAGCATGTTGAAGAACATCATACCATGGTTCTCAGAATTTTCCTGCACCCGTGGCATATGTATATGAACACATTTACCAGGAAGGTTCACCCTGGTATAATCTTTTTTGTCATTCTACCAAAGAACCAGGCTTCAAAAGGCTGCAGTTCTTCTGGCATTGAGGTATTCTTGCGGAGACTTTCGAAGGAAAGTACAAAACCCCTATGTTAGTTGGTGGCTGGAAGGGAAGTGCAGAAAGATAGTGAGTTCTAGGATACTGCAGACATGGCTACGGAATTTGGAATTCAGAACAGGAAGGGAAGAGATTCAGCTTCCAGCTCAGAATTGCAGGTGAAGGTGACATCTGAGAAGTTCCCTTTCTTAAGTAACCAAAAAGTTAACCAAAAAGAAGGAAGGTACAGATTTCGTCTGAAAGGGTTTTTTTTTTTTCATTGCTTCATTCATTCATTCACTCATTCATTCATTTGAAATTTGAAATGTTAAGCCTTTCTTCTATGAACTTGAAAGTGAGTAGAAACGTGACTCATAAGCAAACTGAAAATAAGTAGAAACAAACTCCTAAGAGGTGCTTCATTCACCACTCCACACTTAAAATTGCACGAAAAGGTGGTGCACTTGGCCAGAGCACAGGTTCCAGGCTGACCAACAGCCCATAAGCCCTTCATGTTATGTTGCCTTTCCACTGCTTCTAGTTTGATGTTGTTGCCAACATTGAAAAATCAAGAATTTTTTTTTTTACATAGACATTTAGATTTCTGGTTTCTCATTAAAAGTCAGAAGATCTGGTGAAAGCAGATGTAAAAATGTGTTGGGCTTTGGTGGCTTCCACACATGTGGTATGTGGCACGAACACTTCAGGTTCCTGCTTTTCTGCCTGATGTCACCAGCCCAACCCAGGGCTGATCTTTGCCATTCAAATCCTGTCTTGAATTTGGGTCACACAGCAACCCCCAAGAGGTGTTTAGGCTAGCTATTATTATTTTCATTTTAGATGAAATTAAGTAATTTTGTGCTAAAGTTATATAATAGGAAGTATCAGATCTAGGGTGTGAACCCAGCCCTCTGACTTCAGACCAGGTGTTCTTTCCACTGCTACAACTACCTCCCTTATTTGCAGAACCATAATCTTCGAGCTTCCCTGTGTGTGTGTGTATGTGTGTGTGTGTCTATTCACACATTCTGCACATTTTGTAAATATGCATGCACTCATTTTAAGAGAAATTCAGCATCTTAACCTCTGATAATAAGCCCTCTGGATAAATAAGTGTTCTTCATCTTCCCTCTCTCCTTTGTTTACTCTCTTATAATTACTTCTTAAACACAGTGTTGCTGGACTCAGCAAACACATCCAGGTCAATCTGTTTGCATTGTGACAACTCTTTTGGGAAAAGTCTGTTCCCACCCTGTCTTATTTCTTTGGAAGCAGCAAGGACCCAGACCAAAGAGGGTGTGGTTCACAAGGTGCTTCACCATTTATAAGTATTTCGCTGGCAATGGACAAATCATTCAGTCAGTCCTGTTATGTGGAGCTGTCCAGAAATTCATGTTGGTGTCAGTGGCATCAAGGCTGAAAGTAGAAAATGCCAGGCTCTGGCTTCTGGTTCATTCTTTGCTTCAAACTGCTTTGCATGGTGCTCTCTGGCTTAACAAGCTAGCAAGACTCTTCATTGCCCTCAGGGCAAAGTCTGAGCTCCCAGAAAGCCTTCAGAATTGTGCCTCTGCCTACCTCTGCAACTTTGACTCTCATGACTGCGTTCCTTCTCACCACCTGCAGAACTGTAAATGTACCTTCAACCTCCGGGCCTTTTCTGGCAGCTTTTTTTTTTTTTTTTTTTTTTTAATTTCCAAGTGCTCTTATCTCCTTCCTCCTCCTTTTCTGCCCAGCCGATTCATAATTGCCCATCTTGCCTAGGTTCAACCTCACCCCTTTCTGACTTGCTCCTCAGGCAGCTTGAATGCCTCTCTCCATTACCATGTAGTAAATCTGTGGCGACCCTCTCGTGACTAGTCTTGCTGCTTACGAATGGCTGTGAGCTCCTGGGGGACAGAGATCTTGTCTTATGTCTCCAACACTGAGCCCAAGTTCTGTGCGTGAGAGCTCTTGAGAAATGATTGTCAGGGGATTTAATATTTTCTATGTTCGGTACCTAATTCTGGGAGCTCTCTATATGAGAGCTCTATTGTATCAGGAGAGTGGCATATCAGAATTTGAGACAGCAAATAGAGAGTTTTCTTTAAAAGATGTCACAAGACCCAGAAGCAGTGAAAGCTACCAAACCTCCTAACATTTTTGAAAGCTTATTTCACCGTGGGTGTGATGTTACTGCACTTGACTTCCAGTAGTTGTTTTAATCCTCACACCAACCCTATGACCCCCTTGTTTGGCGGTGAGGAGACTCAAGAGAAAAGAGGGTAAATAGTTTGCCTAACATTGCACAGTTAACTGCTGGAAGAACCATGATCCCACGGAAGCTGCCCAACTGCCAGGGCTCAGAGGGTTATTCACTGTGAAAATAAGGTCTTGACTTCTGTGCCTTTAGCCACTTGACTGTTTCTTGGATGGCTCATCCGGCAGCAAGACCAACTCTTGGGCATCCTTAGTTCATTGAGTTTATTGGATTATCTATCACATTTCTTTGATTGCTCAGGCCAATCCCATTGGCCAGGTGTCAATGGCCGATTAAGCCCTCCAAAACCCCAGGACATTCTGTTCCCCTCTTCGTTATCAATATACAGTCTTTCCAGGTGCCATTTTGTCATTTATCTAACTGTCCCAGGATGTCATCGTATACCTCCCGATCATAATCCTTTATACTGAGTCTTAAAAAGAGGAGAGATATTTCTACTCAACTCCGTCTTCAGTTCAGAGGTGATAGCCATTCAAATCCAAGTTAGAAAGACATTGACAGGCCTATTTTGCAATTGTTTTTGTCCCCAAACTAAATTTCAACATTATGTCTCTGAAGCATTTTTACTCTTGCCTATAATGGTACCTGCCTATAATGTTGTATTTCACTCAGTGTTGAAGAAGAAGGGAAGGGCTGGAAGTCTGGGTGAGTGATTTTGGTCTGAAATAGGTGAAAACTTTCCAATAAGAACATGGTCCGTGGATATTATGCAATCTCTCTAGACATCTCAAGTTTCAACTCAGATACTCATGTATGGCTCTGCCTTAAATAAAAAATCATTTTTTTTATGGTTTCTATAATTTTACTTCTGGTGATGGTGTGAGCTTCCACAGTTCTGGAACTTTCTAACAATAGTGCTGTTAACGTTTTATTTACAATGTTAAACATGTTAGCTATTATTGACTGAGTGTTTCCAGTGTGCCCAAAATACCAACTCAGATCCTTCCGACTGGACTTCTCTCATTTTAGACAATGAGCCTGAGGGTGGAGATACATTTTGCCCAACATTAAACAGCCAGTTAAAGGCTGAGATTTGATTTGAAACCAGACTTGTCTGGCCTTCAGCTCTGCTTTTTCTACCTTACCACACTGCTGGGGAAGCTATGTGTGCAAAGATAAACTTAAAAGGCTGTTCGTCACAGAGTTGTAGTAATAGTGAACAATCGATGACAAGCTAAGTACCCACTGATAGGGGATTGGCTTCATACATTTAGTGACATCTGTACAATGCAATATCATCTGGCACTCAAATGTTCAGCTTATTAAAAAAAAAGATTTTATTTATTTGTTCACGAGAGACACAGAGAGAGAGAGGCAGAGACACAGGCAGAGGGAGAAGCAGGCTCCTTGTGGGGATCCTGATGTGGGACTCGATCCCAGGACCCCGAATCATGACCTGAGCCAAAGGCTCAACCACTGAACCACCCAGGTGTCCCCAAATGTTCACTTTAAACATAAGTGAACATCTATTGCCATGACAGATGCTCAGCTTACATTTAGTGGAAGTGATGCTGCAAAAGAATTTGCCCTGCATTATCTATTGTCTTAAAACTGTATTTCCAATGTATTTCCACATGTGGTCAATACAAAAAAAAATATCGATGACATATTTTACAAGTTTTTTTCTACCACGTTTTCAAAATCCATGTGCATTTTATGCTGACAGTACATCTCAATTTGGACCAACTACATTTCAAGTGCAGAGTGGCCACATGTGGTTCACAGCTATCCTATTAGGTAGCACTGGTCTGGTGGAAATATAATAGTATCATAAGGTGTTCACTCCGGGACGGTGGGTTTATGTGTGCTGGCATTAGTTTATTGTCTTTTTGCCTTATCTGCATTTTCCAAATTTCCATAATGAATATATACAGCCTTTGTAATTTGGAATTAAAATAAACTATTAAAGACATCATTCATTTTTAATAGGGAGTGGTGAGCTTCTAAAATCCACTTTTAAAAATAAATACATGAAATGTAAATCTGTGACCTATTTTCAATGGAGGAAGAGAAGCGGGGATGGTGTGATCTTGGCTTTCCTCTCCACTCCCTTGCCTTCCTGCTCCATCACCCCTTCTCTCCGCTTGTCTGGCCTTTGAGCCGAGGAGGGGAGAGAGGTTAAACCCTGTCCCCAAAGTCAGGAAGCAGGTCTCTGGAGGAGCCACCATGCCTGCTGGAGGGTTGAGGTTTTGCCCCAGATTCATTTTCAGACACTTTGAGAGACACAAGCAGCTATCACGGGAAAAGGCTCCGTCACTGTTTCTCCATCTTTTATGTCATTCACCCTGCCCCTTCACCAAGGAGCCTTTTTAGATCACTTTTTTCCTGATAAGCCTCCCCACTCCCTCCCCCCAATTAAATTTTAAGAGCGCAGATATACTGTATGAATGTTATGTACAGTGGCTCTCTGGAGAGTCACAAACCATTGCAATATCTAAGATTTTTGCTCCCCTCCCCAACCTAGAACCAATCTTTCCTCCCTCGAGGGGCAGTATCACCCCCTGTCATTAAGAATGCACGACCTGGGATCCCTGGGTGGCGCAGCGGTTTGGCGCCTGCCTTTGGCCCAGGGCGCGATCCTGGAGACCCGGGATCGAATCCCACATCAGGCTCCTGGTGCATGGAGCCTGCTTCTCCCTCTGCCTATGTCTCTGCCTCTCTCTCTCTCTCTCTGTGACTATGATAAATAAATAAAAATTAAAAAAAAAATTAAAGAATGCATGACCTATGTGCATTCATAGTAAATGTCAGTGACAGGGGTCACTCTGTGACTTAAGTTTAACTTAGCATCTTGGGCCAAGATCACCCACCTCTCTAAACTGCCTACCCACAAAGCTTTGTCCTTTGGCTTCTGTATCCTCACCAGGGCAAGTGGGTCCCTCAGGAACCCTGTCCCCATGTCTCCCTCTTCTCTGGCCACCTGGGGAGCTTCCTTTATGCCTCTCTTGCGGCACTTACCACAGCCAGCCTTGTCCTATTACTCATTCTAGTCCTGCCTCCTCTCCCCTAGGATCTGACCCTCCTTGAGGACAGGGTGCTGTTCCTAATTGTGTTCCCTATGGTGTCTAGAGCTTTCTCTGGCTCTGGCTTTGCTGCCATCGTCCCTCAGTAAACAGTTGTGGAACCGAACAAAATTGCCTTCAGACAACCCTTTCCAGTCCAACTGTTTCTCTATCAGAAAATCTCATTAAGACTTAATCGGTAACATCGTCCCATCCCAGGGGTCATGCTGCAGTCCCCAACCGAGAGGAAGTGAAAGCATCCTCTTACATTCCCAGGACCCACACGTTTCCTGTATACTTCACACCGCCCGGAAGGTCACCACCTGGGGGTGACATTACATGGCAACCACGTGCAACTCACTGCCCCTCTACCTCTCCCTTTTATTTCTTAGATTGTTGGATTGAAAATTCACTGATTGGAAAACTGTGAAACAACAGCCGCCAGGAGCTGGATTTGTATGACTGTCAGAAACCCTGTCCCCTGGTTTTCATCTGTTTAATCAGACAGTTCACTGTGTTTATTCCACTAGAAACCTCTCAACCTTCCCCCCAGGCCATGGTCCACCCTTGTCCACCCTTGTCCACCCCTACGCACGGTGACACCCCCCTTAAGAACCACTTCTCTTCCGAGGTGAGAGGTCACTGCAAACACAGCACCACGCACCTGCCCTTCGATTACGTGGGAACCACATTTTTACTCTGCAGTCAGGAAACCTCCCTTTGCTCTGCTCAGCGTAGACGGCGTCTCCGTCTGAATTTCAGCAGAACTCTGCAGATCTGAGTGGGAGATTTGAGAGCTTCCAGGGCTATCACTGCTGATAGCAAGCGTTTAGCTAAGGAAATTAAATTTGAAGGCCTGCATTCCGGCTGGATTCTGTGACTCTGGGCTGGGAATGATTCGGTTACGAGGAGATTCCATCTCGGTATCTCCCACTTTCAGGGGAGCCGAAGAGGAGAGCAAGCTGAGTAGCACCTAATGAAGGAATTCTGCATCGGCAAAACCCTGACATTTGAAATGTTCAATGTAATCAGCAGAACTGGTAGCTTTAGGCAAAGATCACTGTGCTGAAAAATAAAATTCAGTTGGCCATATTTTGTTCATGAAAATGTCCTTTTATAATTCACAGCTTTCATAGGTACCGGCCGTGATTCCTTAAACTGTTTTCTTCTGGAGGGCTTTCCGCGTGTGTGGTTAAAAATGTGCAGCGAAACAGAAGTGTGTGTATACGGACCATAGAGACCTTAATTGCATTTCCAATCCAGTATATTTCTTATTAATTATTCTAGTCACTTTAATTTATAGAGTCTCCATATTTTGGACATTTAAATGAGCAAAAGTGGGATAAGAAGAAATGTTGCTGGCTCTAATTATTGACTGGACCTTTGAGATTCATGTCCCAGTACGCTCCACTTGGGAAGATTTGACATGCTGTTTCACTTGTGCACATCATTTGCCTTTTTCATCCTCCTCTGTATTCTCTTTCTCTGTCAAGGGGGGGGGAATACTGCAAGGAGATTATGAAATATTGTAGTACATGTAAGTAAAAATATATCAGAGCTGGCACATTTGTAATTTACTCCTAAGTATGAGATTCATATTAGAGATCTATATATCATATTAGCAAAATAGTATCCATCCCGTACTCTATTATTTTACTAACATGATGGCTGAATTTCAAATGAAATGCAAAGGTCATGGTTGCTATTCTATTAGGGCCGTTTAATCTCATTTGTCTTTCCCTTACTGACCTCAGCTTTATTAGTTGCTGCAACTGCCGCTGATTTTGAACCAGGAAAGGGGTCTTCCAACAGATGTCATGGTAGTCCTCACATTTGCAAGGAGGGGACTCTGGCTTAAAATTCTTCAGTCCTCTGCAAAAGGAGAATGTCACAAGTTTGTGACTGTGCTCTAGTTCCCCCTAAGGTGAAATTTTTAGATGGAAGAAAAATGGGTCCTCTTTCCCCGGTGACATATTGCATACCTTTCCAAGTATGTGTATTCCCTCACCTCTTGCCCCTCTTCAAACTAGTGATCACCTCCACCTTTGAGAAAACTAGTAGCTAAAATGAAGCAACCCTACTTTATGAAAAGTCCCTGAGAAGCAATTTAACCTGGTTGACCATATCCATCAATCTGTCACCTGGAGAGAAGCTGTTGACACCAGGTGACCTTTCTCCTACCATCACACTATGGAGTTATCAGTGGGGCAAGAGCTTTCTCTTTGATGCTGTGCAATTAAACTGAAGGGTGGAAGCCTATCCCTGGAAGGAAACCAAGTGCAGAGAGATGCATGAACCCAACAAAAACACCTCTGTGTTGCAGAAACACACATGCAAACGATCTTTAACCAGAAGGGAATGGGTTTCAGCTGTTCATAACACAAATCAAACATAAAGTGTCCTAGGGCAGTGTTCAGTTTTGTTCTCGTTCTTAAATGAGTCAGACCCTTGTGGGGTGCATACCATTGCACAAAATCCTGCAACCATTTCAATTTAATGGCTATGCAGCACTGCTCTGAACACCGGGAACATCATTTACTGAAACAGGGAGTGGTCAGTGTAAATCCATGATATAGGAAAAAGCAAAGGTAAAAAGCAGTTAAATTCCAATGATTTCTCTCTCTCTCTTTTTTCCTAATAAATAAGCCCATAGAGTCTGAAATTTTATCACTTATTTGAGAGGTGACCATTTCTTGATGTTTATTAATTACTCGCATAGGGGATCCGTGGGTGGCTCAGCGGTTTAGCGCCTGCCTTTGGCCCAGGGTGTGATCCTGGAGACCCAGGATCGAGTCCCATGTCAGGCTCCCTGCATGGAACCTGCTTCTTCCTCTGCCTGTGTCTATGCCTCTTTCTCTCTGTCTCTCTCATGAATAAATAAATAAAATCTTAAAAAAAAAATCACTCGCATAGCCACAGGGCCAACTTGTAGTAACAATGCCACATGCTTTGCCAATAGCTAGTGAACTACTGAGAAGGGAGGGGTACTTCTGAAAAAGAACCTTTCCCTAGAAAGGATAACTGTATGTGTATGTAATAAGAACCTAGTAGGGGCACCAGCTCAGTTGTTTTAGCATCTGACTTTAGCTTATGGTCGTGGGGTCCTGGGATCGAGCCCCATATCAGGCTCCCTGCCCAGTGGGGAGCCTGCTTGCCTCTCTTCCTCTACCCCTACCCCCACTCGTGTGCTCTTGCTCTCTCTCTCTCTCAAATAAATAAATAAAATCTTTTTTTTTAATTTTTTTTTTATTATTTATTTATGATAGTTACAGAGAGAGAGAGAGAGGCAGAGACACAGGCAGAGGGAGAAGCAGGCTCCATGCACCGGGAGCCCGATGTGGGATTCGATCCCGGGTCTCCAGAATCACGCCCTGGGCCAAAGGCAGGCGCCAAACCGCTGCGCCACCCAGGGATCCCAATAAATAAAATCTTAATTAAAAACAGAATCTAGTATACCTAGTATATTAAATGCCTCATATATACCCAACACTTGGTTGACAATTCTGGGATAAATGAATACCTGTCAATTTACATTGGCATAACCCATTCCCTCTCTTGTTCGGGAATTTTGGTTCTCAACTAGTTGTCCCCAGTACTTTTATGCAATGTGTGAATTATCTTTCATCACGGTTTATAATCTCCACAAGAACCAACCCTGTATTTCTTGTTTTATTTCTGTAGGTACCTAACCATACGCTGTGTATGTAGGTCCTCAAACAATATGGCTTGAGAGATGATGAATATTCTTCTCCAGATATCAAACCAAGACTCTTTTGCGGTTACTCTGGAAGGACATGTTGTCCATCTCACCAAAGTTGTTGTATTTTGGAGAAATCAAACTGCATTTCTCTAGCTGCCAATTCAGACTTCTCGGCAACCCAGACATGCCTCACCCTTGATCTTAATTAACAAAGTCATGCAGTGTGTACTTTATCAAAATTCCATTAACTATTACACTAAACAACAAGAACAACAAAATAAAAGAAGGGAACAAACAAAATCAATCACCCCAAAATCACCCGTAAAGCCCCTAAATAGTTTGGCTTTGGGGATAAGATAATCTTTGAGATAGATAGATAGATAGATAGATAGATAGATAGATAGATAGAGTGTGTGTGTGTGTGTGTGTGTGTGTGCATGTTGATATTCCCCCTCCCTCTGTAACTGTTTCTCTTGTCCTTGGATCTCATGGGCTGCATCTTCAGGGAATAACTCATTGCATCTCCATTATGCGTCATCCAGAGGCTTTATGTGGGTAAAACAATTGAGTCTGGCTAAAGGGCGCATTCGGTGTTATATCCCATTACTTCATTGATTTTTTTTTTAAAGTTTCTCTAATGTTATAATGAGAATATTTTCCACTCAATCCTTAAGGATTCTAAAGCTTTTTATTGACCTCGGGGTATACCACACACATGGGCTACCTCCCTAGGCTGGCGAAAAGCAAGGTCCACAGAGAGACCAAATGGAAAAATTGCTTTTCTATCGACCCCACGTGCAAGAGTTATGGAACCCCTATCTAATTAAAGCCCTGGGGGAATTCTGATGCAGTGGTTGTGGTTGGCCCCATGATTAGGGTAAGTGCTAGGCTCTGGTTAAGTGTCTCACGGTTCCTTTGAGGGTCAGGAAAGTTCATGGCCAAGGATTTGAATCTTTTTGGGGAATGGAGGAAGGCTTCCCCCAACACCAGATGGGCTCATACTATTCAACCTGAAACATAGCCTAAAATGGAGACATAGAAATTGAGGGGGACGGTGACATCATGTGACCTCCCCTGTGCTAGGAGACATTCCCAACAGAGTCAGCCTACTGGGGTTCTAGTTCTAGTTCTGGTATGTTTTGAATTCAGGCAGGTGAATCACTTAGCTTCTCTGAGTTTTAGCTTTCCACTGTGCAGAGAAGTTCTAAGTATTTAAGGAGACAGTGTATGATGTCTAAAGAGAAACTGACACGTGGTGGGCCCTCGGTAAATGTTGACTTATGGTTATACCGTCATCATCACCACCACCATCATGATGTCCAGGCCATCCTCATAGCCTAGGGTAAAGCCTAGACTCTATTTGGTGCCTAATGGTTAAAAGTTAGATGCTTGTTGACAAGTGAACGAATGGCTCGTTTGTTATCTCCCTGCCAAAGGGAAAGCTTGATCTGTGTAGGAGATAACTCATAGCATTAAGTTTGCTCCAAGCTGTTGCTCCTTCATAAAGCCATGTTAAGTTTAAGACTTCTCTGTAGAGGGGCAGTCTAGCATGATGCCTAGGAACTGATGATCCAAAGTTGCTGTCCATTCTGCTACTTACTAGATGTGTAACTGGATGCCAGTCTGAGCATCATTTTCTTTATGGATAAAAATGGGCATAATTGAACTCCAATATTTTTTTAATGGGCGTACTAATAATC
The DNA here is from genome assembly GCF_003254725.2 of Canis lupus dingo. Lineage (NCBI taxonomy): Eukaryota > Metazoa > Chordata > Mammalia > Carnivora > Canidae > Canis > Canis lupus. Next base: position 34,522,424 of record NC_064248.1, on the reverse strand, counting down.
ATACTATTTACCTCATAAGGTAGTTGGGAGAACAAAGTGAGATCACGTGGGCCCGAATCCAGAATCCCCTTGGAGACTTTTCAGAGCATTAATGATACCAGACCCTCTCCCTAATGTTTGGGATTCATTTAGTCAGGATATAAGGCCGCTGGAGCACCAATAGCGTGGGAAGTCCTACAGATGATCCTGACGTGCAGACAAGATTGAGGACCATTGGAAGTCATTACGTAGGGGACGGTCTGTCCTTTCCTCCTCATCCTTTCCCTACTGATTGCCTTTTCATATTAATGAGGAAAACAACTGAGTTCTCTTTTAAAGGTTTCTATTTGTTTTCATGCTTTTCTGAAACCATTTGGGGGTACATATGACACAGAAGAAGTGTGTGATAAGTGTTCGGCTAATGTGAATACATATTTATTAAGATTTAGACTACAGGGATCCCTGGGTGGCACAGCAGTGTAGCGCCTGCCTTTGGTCCAGGGCGCGATCCTGGAGACCCGGGATCGAATCCCACGTCGGGCTCCCAGTGCATGGAGCCTGCTTCTCCCTCTGCCTATGTCTCTGCCTCTCTCTCTCTCTCTCTGTGTGTGACTGTCATAAATAAATAAAAATTAAGAAAAAAAAGATTTAGACTACAGAGTTACCCCTACTGCAATCAACCGCATGTATATACAGCAGTGGTGCCCCAGCAGATGGGGCAACCAGTGCACCTCATCCTAGGCCCAGCTTGTACTCCCAGTGGAGGCTAGTGCTTCGGGCTATTCTCTGCAGCCTTGATAGCTGTCTCCAGGTGCCACCTGCCATCTGTCAGGAAGGAGCACAGAGGTGGCCTGGGTAATCAGCTGATGTCCTGGCCATTGCTGAAGGAAGGATGCCATGCTTGGCATGTACAGAGGGCAGGAGCATTGTTGCAAAAGCAGTCATAGGCCCAGGAATCCAATTCTTTTTCTAGATTAGGCTGAAAATTAGAATGAAGGGATGTTCAGCAAGGGGAACTGTGCTCTTATTTGAAAGCCAGAGCCTTCCTGGAAGGACCTACAACTTGGTGTCATCGGATAAGAGACAAAGTCTCTGGGACTCAGTTTACCCTGGTAGTAGGGTAGGAGAATGATATGCAATGAGAAACGAGCCTGTGAAGCCTTCCACAGCCTTTGTAAATGAAATGATTGTTTTCTCCTCTGGACTCTCTTGAAATCCATCCTCAGCATCTGAATGGCCCTCATGTCTTTGTTAGGCACCGAGAAAATGAAAAATTGAATAGTATTGCACAAGCTTCATCACATGTGTCTTTCTTCTCTGAGTCTGAGCCACTTGAGGCAGGACCCATGAATCACTTTGGTTGGTATATCCAGTACCAGAAGCTGGCACCCTTTCTTAGTACCCAGTGAACATATAGAAGTGGAAGACACTTTGGCCCTCTTGTCAGGCATACATGGGCCATGAACTATCCAGAATTTTGATGCTTCCAGAAATGCTGCACCAAGAGATGGGAAGGCATTGATTCTTAACCCTAGCTGGGTATAAGGACCATTTGGAGTTTTTAACCACTATTGATGGTCTGACTCCTGGAACAAACCAGTTTAAATGAACATATCTGGGGTGACAGCAGGTGTTAACAGTTCCTTGAGTGATCCAGGCAGGAGTGAAGACCATTGCTCCAAAACTACAGAGGCTGGCCAAGCTAGAAGCAGTGATGAGAAGGTAGGAGAAGGAATGATAAAACCAGAAGGAGAAAAGAGACCCTGAGGGAATTTGGGGATCCAGCTGATCCTTATCACAGTCAAAGCTAGCGCCCGCAGAGCCTGACACTGGGTTCAGCTGTTGGTGGCTGTTGTCTCCTTCCACACAGCAGCCCTAACCAAAATTGGCACCCCTTCCCACCAAAGGAAAGAAAGGTTATAAACTGAAGGGTTAGACTGCCAGATTTCAGACCCCAAGCTCTGAGCCACTAGGCTGTGTTTCTTCAAAAAGACAAGGTAAATGTGAAGGAAGATGGGGGAGTATACTGGGAGTGTACTAGGCAGGAAACAAACAAGATCAATAAACCCAAGGAGAGCTAGTGGGCATTAATGTAAAAATGAATGACACAGCAAATAAGAAGCAGAATTCATAATTCTTCAGGGGCATTGAGGCATTGTGATAAAGTCACCATAGCCATGAACAGCAAAACCCATTAGTCCTAACTTACAGGGAGATCCAAGGCTCAGAGTGGTTGAATGTCTTGCCCCAAATCACACAGTTTTTAAGTGCCTGAGCTTTTTTTTTTTTTTTTTAAATAAAAGGCCAAAAAACAAATTTTTAGGTGTTACCATCCATGCATTCCCTGCCACAATTATTCAGATCTGCAATTGCAATACAAACATGACCATAGAGAACACTGTAGATAGCCAGATAAGCATGGTCATATTCCAATAAAACTTGATTTATGGGCACTGAAATTTGAATTGCATAGATTTTTTATGTGACATGAACTATTATTTTCTTTTGATTTTTCTCAACTACTTAAAAATGTAAAACCCATTCTTAGTTCATCCACTGTATAAAAACAGACAGCAGGACAAATTTGGTTTATGGGCCATAATTTGCCAACCCCGGTTCAAATTCTAAAGCACACAGAGGGTAAAAAGTTGATGAGAAAGCATAGAAGAAAATTAATATATGTCCATTTAAGACCTATGTCCTCAGTTCACCTCTGCATGGGGAGATTCTTCAGTCCAAGAAGAGCTCAAACTTTCTGCCCTCCCCAAATCAACCCCAGCAAGCAATTGTTTCCAGAATGCATCTGTGCTATTCAATCTAGGACCCCTGGACTTCGAAGTGCACCATGTCCATTCTTTTAGCTTGACTAGAGCATTATAAACTCCAAAACCTTTTCTCCCATCAATAACTATTGCATGCCGAACTATTGCAGGGTTTGTTCTAGCTACTAAGGGTACACTGGTTGAGTTAGTCACCTTGGGCTCCCATAACAAAATACCAGAGACCGGGTGGCTTACACAACAGACATTTATGTTCTCACATTTCTGGAGGCTGGAAGTCCGAGCTCAGGGTGCAGGCACAGTCGAGTTCTGGTGAGGGCTCTCTTCTGCATTGCAGACTGTGGCTTCTGGATGTGTGCTCACGTGGCAGAGAGAGGGGGTGAGCAGCTCTGGTGTCTCTTCTTACAAAGTCACTAATCCCAAGATGAGGCCCCCATCGTCATGGCCTCATAAACCTAATTAATTACCTACCAAAGGCCCCATCTCCAAATACGATCACATTTGGGATTAGCAGTTCAACATAGGAATTTGGGGAAGGGATACCATTTGGTGCACAAGAAAAATGGGGTCCCTGTACCGTGGAGCTTACACTCTCTATATATCAGGAAACAAGGGAAAATAATAATCTTTTCGGATCCGTTCAGAGGTGCTACAAAGACAAAAAATAAATAAAACATGAATAGAGTATAGGGGTTAACTGGAACAGGGATTGTAACTCTGGAAACTGTTTTCAGGTCTCCCTGGACTGAGCTGTGAGGGTTGAGCCAAAGCCTGTCCTGGGGAGCAGTTTTGGGGGGGCCAGGGTGGGGGTTATTGTCCTGAGAGAGAGAGAGAGAGAGAGAGAGAGAGAGAGATGAGGTTTCAAAGGGCCAAGATGGGAAGAACTTTGAACCAAGGGGAGCAGAGAGGGGGCTAGTGTGCCTGGAAAGGCGTGAGCAAAGTACAGAGTGGTGGCCCATGGACAAGGAGTTAGGATTTTGTCCTAAATGCGACAGGAAGAGTTTGGGGAGGCAGAAACACACTGGAGTCTTTTTGCATTCTGAAAATATTTTGGGTGCTGTGTGGGGAATGGACGGTAGGGGCCGCTGTCTTTCTCTGGAGCTCTCCCTGACTGCTGGCTCTCCTCTGGGCAACAAGGGCCCAGGAGTTATTTGCAGTCTGTTGGGGGTGGGGGGGCACCCACAGGTCTTCTGCATGCTCGAGTTGCCCCTTCTCAGGAGCGTCTCACATCCCCTCCCTGAGATCCTCAGAGGTAATATGTTCTAATGAGGAGTCTGAATTGGCAATTGCCTGGTGCTTTGCAGCTAATAAAGAATAGATTATGGTCTCAATACTTTGGAGTCATCTTGTGCTATAGTAAGTTCTTTCACTTGAGCTTGTTTCACTATAATTCAATTCTGCCCATGTTTTACTTGGGAATTAATACTCTAAACTTGAGCCCAGGATTTTTTTTTTTTTTTTTTTTTTTTTTTACCAAAGTGAAGTTATTCCAGAATATACAGCCTTTGGGTTCTTTAGTCCACATTTTCTTCTGTGCTTTTCAGCGCTTTCCACTATGCATACACACACTTTTTTTTTTTTACACACACCTTTTAAACACATTTTTAATAATGGTCTGTTTCGGAAAGCAATGTCCGATCATTTAAAAAACATTGGGAAACACATGCAAAAGCAAAAACCACTTATCCGCTGCCTATTACCCCCCAAATATCCACTCTTAACTTTTTTTTTTTTTAAATTAAGACCTTATTTTCTCAGAGCAGTTGGGTTTAGAGCAAAATTGAATGGAAAGTACAGGGATTTCTTATATACCCCTTGCCTCTGCCTATTAGCCTTCCCCACTATCAACATCCCCACCAAAGTGGGACATTTGTTACAATCGATGAACCTACATGGACCCATCATCATCACCCAGAGGCTATAGTTTACATTAGGCTTCACCCTTGATGTGTTGTACATTCTCCAGGTTGGACACACGTGTAATAATACGAATCCACCATTATAGTGTCCTACAGAGTATTTCACAGCCATACACGTCCTCTGGGCTCAACCTAGTCATCCATCCCCCAACCCCTGGCAACCACTGATATTTTTCCTGTCTCCATAGTTTTGCCTTTTCTAGAATGTCATAGAGTTGAAATGAGATGCGTAGCATTTTAACATTTCTCTTGTTGGTCTCTTAAGTATGTGTGTGTGAATTTGTTGTAACATTTACAATATTATACTCACAGAGTATTTTCAGAATTCATCCTACTTTTTTTTAAACTTGGTATGAAAACATGAACATTTTACTATGCCATTAATCATCTTTCAAAATTACATTTAATGATTCCATAACTTTCCGCCATACCAGAATTTATCACCACTGTTGACATTTAGGAATTTTTTTCGTCTCCCCTCCTTATATTGTTATGAATAATGCCACAGAAAATGTTCTTTATATGCAGGTCTTTGTTTACTTTGGTGAGTGCATCCTTAGACTAAATTCTAAAAGCTATTACATTAGGATCAGAAGTTACAAGCCTACTGGGGCGCCTGGTGGTGTAGTTGGTTAAGCCTCTGACTCTTGGTTTCAGCTCAGGTCATGATCTCAGGGTCATGAGATTGGACCCTGCATTAGGCTCAGTGGGTAGCTGCTTGAGATTCTCTCCCTCTCCCTCTGTCTCTCCTGCTCATTCTCTCTCTCTCCCCCTCTCTCAGATAAATAAATAAATCTTTTTAAAAAAAGGTACAAGCATACTTATACTTCTCGACTAGATTTCATCCAATTTCTGATTACACCAGTTGTGCCCGTGTGCATCCCATAATGGTATTCTATTACCATATCATTTCATTTCACCATCGCCAATGTGATTGGCATTATAATTTGGTATTATGATATGCTTTTATCAACTTGTAGGCAAAAATTACCACATCATTTAAAGCTTCCCCTTTTATTTATTTTTTTAAAGATTTTATTTTTAAGTAATCTCTACACCCAACATGGAGCTCAAACTCACAGCCCTGAGATCAAGAGTCACATGCTCTCCTGACCGAGCCCACCGGGTGCTCCTAAAGCTCCCCCTTTTTAAACTTCTCTGTTTAGTAATGCAAGCAGCAAATGTATATGAAGTCCTGACAGTTCATGCTGGATATTGTAGAAAGCAGGTACTGTTAATTTGATTTTACGAATTGAGAAACTAATGCTACTTGGTAAGAAGTGGAGTCCAGCTCAGACAATATATCCCCCAAGTCTGAGCATTGGCTCCAGCTCTCTTCTGCCTCCAGGTGGGAGCATGAAAGGGCCCTCTCAGGGCAAATCAGGATAGCAATCTGCTTGAAGCAATTCACACTAACGTGTGAATGACCAACAGGAGCATCTCAGTGCTTTTAAATGAAGAAACAAACTGCTAGTTATTCTAAATAAATCACTCCCCTTGTGGAAAGAATTTTTATTTTTTATTTTTTATTTTTTTTTTGGACACCAATTCATAGCATGGAAAGACTTTTTCAAGATTTAATAGACATCAAAACATATGGGCATGATCAGGGATGATAGAAGTGGGCAAAGCAGTATCTCCCTTCAGTCCAGTGGTTGCTCATTGCCGCCCCACAGACGGGAATCATTCCAAAGCCATACTTTTTTTTTTTTTTTTTTAATTTCACACGCACAGTGTGTAAAACCCTGAATTCGTTGCCATCACACAAAAATCCAAGTTCCACCTTGTCTTTAAAAATGGAAGATCTGGAAGCGTTCACCACTGTTCACTTAAATAATTTACAGTGGCTGATGGATCCCGGTGGGTGCTTAAGTGCACATCTATTGGAAGCCTGCTAGCTCCCTTCCTCTTTCCTTGTCAACTTCCCTACTTTCTCTTTCTGAACCAACTCTCTAAAGCCTTTCTTTCTACGCCATTATTGTTTTTTTTTTTTTTTTTTTAACGGAAGATCCTCCTACAACTGGGAACCCCCTTCTTATCCTGTAGGTGGAAGCGGCTTAAGGGTCACAGAACGGCTATGCTCTGAGCCATTTGGAAGACACAGATGTTTGTGAGTTGGGGCCCGTGTCTTTATTAGCCTTGCTTCAATCACATGGTAGTGTAAGCTTCTCCTATTTTGCTGCATTGCATCATAGCTCTCTCTAAAGGAGACCTGAAATAGAGCATATCGCATTGTGCACATTTTTGAAGGATCATGAGTGGAGGCTAAATATAAGACTCGAGTCCATATTCTGAGTGCTTTTCCCCTAAATGGAGATGGGATGCACTTGAACGTTCTGTCCCATGCTTGCCTTTCTGATATACACGTGGTCCTTAATGTTTGATTGGCATCCTTTTTGTATGTGAGAACGTTCGCAGGTGCCTTAGCTTCAAACAGGCTGGGCCTGAGTTGGGATCAGCGGGAGCTTCGGTGGATGGAAGGAACCCACAGTAAACGCTGCCCCCCCCCATGTCGGATGCACAGAGTGCCTTTCTTTCCCATTCAAAACGTTCTTTAAAGCAGGCTAGTGAAACCTCAACCGTGCACACACCACCGTTAGACCGTTTCTCATTTTCTTAATATCACTTGCTTTATTATTTACGAAATAGTTAATGATTTGCTTTTATTCAAATATATTCATGTTACTATAGTAAATATTATAAGCTGAATCAGAACTATGTAAGTAACTTAGTGCGGCTACCAGCTAAGACCATGGGATGTGCCACCTCTGACTCCAATGCCAGAGCTGGGAAACATTTATTTATTTATTTTTAAGGATTTTCTTTTTAATTTATTCATGAGAGAGAGAGAGAGAGAGAGGCAGAGACACAGGCAGAGGGAGAAGCAGGCTCCAGCCTGGGAGCCTGACGCGGGACTCGATCCCGGGACTCCAGGATCGCGCCTTGGGCCGAAGGCAGATGCTCAACCGCTGAGCCACCCAGGGATCCCCGGAAACATTTATTTAAAAGAAAACATTTTGGATGCCTGGGTGGCTCAGCGGTTGAGCGTCTGCCTTGGGCTCAGGTCATGATCCCGGGGTCCTGGGATCGAGTCCCACGTCAGGCTCCCTGCCTGGAGTCTGCTTCTCCCTCTGCCTATGTCTCTGCCTCTCTCCATGTGTCTCTCATGAATAAATAAATAAGATCTTTAAAAAGAAAGAAAGAAAATGTTTCATAAGGGTGGGGGAGAGCAGTCCTATTTCCAGAGAGCCAGAGTAGTTGCCCACAGGTGACCAGCTCCTAAGATCTTGTTGGAAATGCCTAAGTAGTTTCATTCAGGAAAAATCTCAGAGTTACTCCTGGGATCTCTTCTTCTCCCTCAACTTCTGTGCGTGTGAATCTACTTGATATCCCCAGAGCACCAGTCCCCCAGGAAGGCTCCACCTCTTGCTGCTTTAGCCTCTTTCAAGTCTTCATACTCTTCTTGTAAACAGAGAAGGCTGCTCTGCAGAGAAGAGGTGGGGTCCAGGGGAGGGGGTGGGGGTAGTCCCAGCCTATGTATGCCCCATGTTTGGGGTTTGTAAGCTCCCCAGGTGCTCCTCACAAGAGGCATGACTCTTGTTGACTCTTGTCCTTACCAGTGACTCCAGGCTGTTGTGCTGATGGAAACCCCACTACATTACTGGTTCCATATCCCTGACTAGACCTCGGGTGGGACTGACATTCTGGATGATGGCTCTGTGATTTCTGATCTATGTGCATTTTATTCTAATACACTCTAAACCAGAACGGGTCCATTTGGGGTTCTCTTCGATGCTGAATGAGTCACTCGACTGAAGTGCGCATCCGAGCTCTGCCGCATGGAAGCTTGGTGACCTGGAGCGGGTTGTTTCACTTCTTTCTCTCTGGGTTTCCTCAACTGAAAAGTTGAAAAGGAGACACAGGGTTTTTATGAGGATGAATGAGGAGATGTAAGAGGAACGGCTTCTCAAATTGTGAAGCTTGGCTCTGATGAAAAGGTGAGAATGATTTTGAAACACAGGATGTCCGCTAGTCTTATCTAAATCCCCCATCGCTGGGGACAGAATTCAGAAGGCTTTTGCCACATTCATTTCATTGGGCTGTTCATAAAGCCGTTTATTTTCCCAATGCCGCATTTGTGTGCGCGCTCTCTCTGCTACTGCATAATTTCATTATCTGCCGTACATAAATGTATTATGTAATTCCCTCAATATGTCATCGATTGTTTCTGTTTTTCTGTGGTATTACTTAAGTCCATAATACTTTTTATTAAATCCCCAAGGAATGTTACTGAACAGTGGTTGAAGGATAGTCCTGTCCGCTAACTAAAACTCAGCACTTAAATATTTGAAGTGACACAAAGCAGTAGAAAAAACCTAACTGTGGAATTTCCCACTGGCTTTATGAAATCCAGGAAACCAATTGAGGTATTTGTTTATAGCACTTTTGTCTATCCACGAGATTTATGCTGCCGTTCAGTTAGTAATAACAGCATTAATAAATAATATGAAATTAGCTAATGCTTATTGAGTGCTTACTATGTTCCAGGTGTTATTATACACTCCACTTGTATTAAGTCATTTAATCTATACAATAACCTCACAAAAAGGTCTGGTTTTTTTCTTTATCTTATGCTTGAGGAAACTGAAATTCAGAAGTTTAACTGTCTTGCCCAAGGGCACACAACAATGAATGTGCACACACACACACACACACTCACGCACACACACTGCTCTGTAAGCTTAGGAAACACATCAATATGTTGAATGCCTGAGAATTTAGGACCTTTCTGTTGTGAATTTTTTTCTGCCACTGACTGACATTAAGCTAATCAATTCTTCTCTCTGGGACTAGGTTTCCCTATGGGCCAGGTTTAGGGGTTTGGATGAGATAATTTATTTTTAATCTGCTTCATGAAACTCAAGAATGGGTGAGTGGGTGGTCCAGAAGGAGTGGTGGGAGCAGGGAAGGCAAGGTGGAGCAGGTGAGACCCTGGAACCCCCTCCCTCATTTCTCAGTGTACTTATGCTTATGTCTAGGATGGATGGATGGATGGATGGATGGATGGATGGATGGACGAACAGGTGGGTGGATGGATGGATGGTTAGATGGATAGATGGGTGGGTGCGTGTATGTATGTATATACTGATGGATGGATGGATGGATGGATAAATGGGTGGGTGGATGGGTGGATGGATGGAAAAAAGCAAACAGATGTACAATTGAGTTCATGCATTATTAACTCATTCCAAAATGGCATTATACCATGATTATTTTCCATATACACTATTAAATGGTCCTTGAAAGCTTGAATTCAAATGACTATATATATTCAAATATATGAATAGATCACCCTTTACTTAACCATTTCCCAATTTTAGACTTATGTGTTGCTTGTGATTCTTCATCACTCATTTATTTGTCAAATATTTATGAAGAACTGGGGATCCCTGGGTAGCTCAGCGGTTGAGTGCCTGCCTTCGGCCCAGGGAGTGATCCTGGAGTCCTGCGATTGAGTCCCACGTCGGGCTCCCTGCGTGGAGCCTGCTTCTCCCTCTGCCTGTGTCTCTGCCTCTCTCTATATCTCTCTCTGTCTCTCATGAATAGATAAATAAAATCTTTTAAAATATATATATTTATGAAGAACTACTACTTGCCAGGTGTTAACTAAGTATAACATAAATGTTCTTATATATAAGTTTTTGACATATATATATATATTTGATTCCATGATTATATGGAAATTATTTTTAGTTATGTTTTTAATTGTTGACTTTCTGTAGTGAAGAAAGCCAATTCTGGAAAGCCTGCTGAATTTGGATGAAATGTTGAGATGAAATCTGTTCAAATGTTGAGCTTAGCATACAAAAAGAACACAACTGGAGTTCTGGACTCACTGTCTCCCGAGATCATAGTTATAAAATTAATAGACGTTGTCTTGATTGTATATGCTACCAGCATCCAAACCCACTTTGTGATCTGCTGTCTCAAGGGGATCATCTTGAAGCTGTAGCTTTCCATGTTGCCTAGTTTTGAGCTGGGTGAGGCTCCAGAGAATATCTAGTCCAACTTGTCCAGGAGCCAAGAGTATAAGCAGCAGCCCCAAGGGTTGCCATAAGGCTTTGCCTTGGTGACTCCCTTTCTATGTAATCTGGGGGAAAAACCATCATGGTGCCACGATATAAACTGAATAAAGTTGAGATTGTAAGCTGTTTCAGTTTTCATGCATAAAAAGCATGATACAGACCCTCTCTGGTTGGAAACCAAAACACAATTCCTTGTCCATAAATGGAAACCAGACAACTCAGCTTTGTAGATTCAATGGGACCATGCAAGGTGGCAATTTTGAAATACCCTTTGTAGGCACGGTGCCAAGTCTGGAGTGAAGCTTCAGAGTGATGTGGTATCCAGAGACCAACCTATTTCTGGCTGTGGTCTTTGTGTCACGGAATGGTGACAATTTTCCCCATGCCCCCTAATGTTTCTCTCCTCCCTGACTACTCTGTATTTGAGTGATAGTCGGGCTGTTTGAAGACAGCTGGCTTGGTTTTCCCTACCAAGGATTTGTTTGTGTCTTAGGACAGAAGATGTCTAGAAAAGACAAGACTAGACACCAAAGAGCTTAAGCATCCGTGAGGACTAAAGAGACTGTGTGGATAGAATGTACCATTAGCTTTTCTTCCCTCCTCCATACTCTTTTTATCTCCTTCCTTGATGGCAAGCAAAAGGTAGGGAAATCTCCTTCCCTGATGGCAGGCAAAGGGTAGGAGGATGCTCTTCTTGGCTGATTTCTTTTTTTATTTTTCTGCTTCCTAAGGGATCACTTAATTCATTTTATGCCTGTGGAAAAGACCAGAACCTCCCAATTCCTCCAAATACCTGGGCAGGTTACCTCTGCCAACCTCAGCTCATCATTATTCTGTACTGAGTTATGTAATGATTTGATCATGTTGAGGAGTAATTCACCTTTGTTCCCACCTACGTTAAGACTGATTACAAATCCTCATAAAATACTCATTATGCTACCAAAAATGTTCTTAAGAATAGTCTGTTAGAGAGGAGGTAATACTGCTGCTCGGAAGTGTGGGCTTCTGTCTAATTATGTGTAAATTATCTGAGTGGAATCTCAAATGTTTAGTGATAAACAGTTTTATGCTTCCCAGCAAAGTATCTAGTTTGTGAGGCAATAGAATCAAAAGCAGCTTGTGTGCAGTGAATTGTAGATTGTATAACTTTGCATCCTTTTCAAGTTATTCTTATGGAAAGAAATGGGAATGTGTCTGCAGCCCTTTAAGAAAAGCAAGTGTTGTATTCTGCAATATTTTCTTTTTCGGGAAAGAAAAAAAAAAGATAATTGATCTTTGACTATACCGCTGTTCTGCTCTCAGAAGAAACATTAAAAAGTTGGATTTCTTAAGAAATGCAATTAACCGACTTTTATTTAATGATTTTTTTCTCAAGTTATTCATCCTGGAGGAATGGTATCTGTTGGTTATTAACAAAGATGAGGATGGATTATTAAGGAACAAAATATCATGATATTCAACTGCAATGCAAATATAGTTACTCAGAGAAAATCCCATGTTATTTGTTCTCAGATGCCCCCTCCTCTTGGAAACCTGTCCTGGAAGCCTCCCCCACCTTGCACCCCATCTCTAGGTGGGCTTGTTAAACCTCCTCTGAGCCACCCGAAGGATAATGTGCTATGGATGAAGGCAAACTAGACACCGGATAGTTAGGGATTATTACAGTAGTCAATATAGTGGTCATTGTAACCAACACAATATGAATGGTTATATAAATATGAGTTTTTAAATCAGGAAGGGTGTTAGCTCTTGGACCTCACAGCAGGGTCTCTTAAATGCCCAAGAAGCTTGAGAATAGTCCGCCAGAGGAGAAACCCATCCAGAGATCATACTCTTGAGACTTCTTTAGGCAAAGAATAGTCAAGATATTTAATTAGCATATCACAAGGAAGTTGAGTCCACCATGGAGAACTTGGGACATGGGAATACTAGTTAGGATGAAATTGCTGTGCCGCTAAAAGAAAAATTACTGCCTCTGAGAGTTTGAGCATCCTTTGCAGCTGTTCTCCTCCTAGAAACATTCCCATTTCATAGCAAGATAACCAGCTTGGGGGGAAAAGGATGTGAAATGTCAGGAGTATAAAATGGTAGAGAAAACCAAGATTAAGCTGGGAGAAGACTTCAATAACAAGAGGCAAGAATTCTTTGCGGGTTCCTTATTGGTGGTCAACATGGATTAATGTCAGCATAACCTGTTATGCAATTCACTGCATAGGTAACTGAAGGGATTGCTTAATGGATCATAGTGGTGTTTAATTCTGCTTCTTTTCTAAAACCCTAAGGAAACTTCCACAGATGTAGTTCTAAGTTGGAAATGGTTGATGTGGCAATACTTGATATATTGATCCAACCAATTGTCCAGTTGCAAATATGCGCCTATTCACACCCTTCTTGACTGAATTTTCAAGTACTATCAGCTAAGTAGCAAAGGTTCCATCAAACTTGCGTCAATGTCTCTAGATAGCTAGGCCTTGAATTTTCCCAAGACCAAAATATCTGCACAGACTCCTATGTTTATTTGACATTTACAAAGCATGGGGTATTGGACATTTTGAAGGCACACCATTTAGATGACTGACTAAGTAGATCCCTTCACATTGTGTAGCTTTGTTTTGTATTATTAGTATATTCTCATAAGGAAGTTCATCCATACATTTACAGTTCATTACAAGTTTATCATGACTGTCTATTAAATATATCTGTTCTATGTTGAGTCCTATTTTTCTACCTTCCTACCCTATATTCTCTATATCCAGGTTGTTCTCAAGTCTGCATTTCACATCAGAAGGTCTAAAGGAATTTTATTTTGATTTCCTTTTTAGTGAAAACACTTTACAAATTGCCAACTCATGATATATTCACTTTGAACTTAAAATATCATTTGTTTAAAAAAATGCAATAAAACCTGAAATGTACACTAATATTCATTCTGGAGATTAAAGCTGCCAATGAATTATGCAGCTGGGCCAAGGCTGTCTTGTTCTCAGACTAAATTTATCTCATCGAAAAAGAATTATTCTGACCGGGGTTAAAGAGTGGAGATGGTTAAAGTTTGATTGTGTTTTGTTTCTTTTCTTTAAAAAATATTTGGTTATGGTTCTCTTATGAGCTGGATTTTAAAATGTAAATACTAATGAGGGACTTGATAAGGAGTCCTATTTTCTCTGATTATAAATGTGACAAAGGTTTCTGGAGACTTTTTTTAAAAAAAAAATGTATTATATTTCTTTTCCTTTTCTCTTTCTTTCTTTCTATTTTTTTTTAAAACATGGATCTCTGGCCATCGGGGACCCCGTGCTGAGGCCTAACCTCTCTGACTTACAGAGTAAGCCTCAGTGTAATAGAAGTAAATGCTGCATTTCCTCCGTATATAACATGTCACTTGGGCGAAGTGCTACAGTGTCTCTTTGGTAAAGCTGAAATGCGGATTTCTCAAAAATGTCTTGTTTTCAGTTAATGATATTTTCTGCTTTTCACCAGGTGGTCTCTTTGGGGGTTTGTTCTTGAATTCATTTCTCTGTGCATGCACCAGGCTTTCTATTATTTGTCTATCCAGCAAGCATTTACTGGGTTCTTGTCACACTCAGGCTTGAGCCAAGTGTTCAGGTAATGGTGGCCAAGAAGCCCAGCCATGTCCTGTGGCATTTACCATCTTCAGAGTAAATGGGTGCTCAAGAAACAGAGGAGGGCAAGATGAACACATGCTATGATAAGGACAATACTGGAGATAAAAAATGAAGTGTTATGGGGAAAGAAAAGAAGGGCCGAGAGTCAGGCTGGCTTTAATCAGACCCATTTGCTTAGCTAGCAGGCCAGGCATGATGTAAGATGCCAGCTCATCCTAATATTGCCTGGCGTGAACCAGCTCTCCCCCAGAGATGGCTCAGTTCATCTTTCTCAAAAGTGAAACCTCACAAGGAAAGGCAACTTCCGGAAATGGCCAAGCCTTCTATCCCTGTTTCAAAACTAGCCCCCAATGACTCACAAAAGCTGAAAGGGAAATTGATCATCAGCTCATTATGACCCCCACAGGGTAAGAGCTTTGAGAAACCCGTGGGCCTGGTAAGAACAGATCCATGGCAGCAAAGAGGGCCATATTAGCAGATGTTGGTGTATTTGCTGGCCCTGGGGATGGCCCTGCATCAGCTGTTGTGAGGGCGTTCGGTTCCCTCTATGCTTGGACCTCCATTCAGAGCAGGATGCATCTGCTGCAGAGCATAGCTGACTTTGGAATCCTAGTCCTGAGTTTGATTTCTATGACCACAGAGCATAAAGTTTGGGTCCTCTGCAAAGACGAAGAAAAAACACAATGAGATCCTTGACTTTATTTAGCTGTTCTGTCCCATGCAGCCTTGCCTTCCTTGTAAGACGAGCAATCCCACGTTTCAGAGAACTTATGTTACTTCCCCAACTGGGCAAAATAAGGAACAGCTTAGATTCAGGTGTTTTGCCTTCTAGGACGGAATTCTCCTGCTCCATCTGTGGATCCTGAGAGTAGTAGGAGTGGGTCATCCCTGCCCCACTCTCCACAGAAGCTGTACCCTCATTCAGTTATCCTTCATTGCATCTTCTGAAAATAAGACTCATTAATATTGTTCCCCAGAATGTCACAGAAATGAGAAAGGGTCTTCTCAGGCTTTAATCTGTATCTGCTCAACCCATACAATCATTTTATCAAAGTCAAGTTTCTCAAGGTATAGTTTGCATATAGTAAAACTCCCCTTCTTAGCATATAGTTCTTCAAGTGTCAACAAATGTGTACAGTGATGTAACAACCACCACCATCAGGACATCAAACAGGTTTATCATTCCAAAAGATTCCCTAGGGTTTGTTTGTAGACCCCAGCCTCAGCCCCGGCAATCGCCAATCTCTTTCCTGACCCTCTAGTTTTGCCTTTTCCAGAATGTCCTATAAATGGAATCATAAGGAAGTAGGCTTTGAGTTTGACTTCTTTCTCTCAGTATAATGAATTTGAGATTCATCCATGCGGTTATGTCTATCAATAGTCCATTCTTTCTTTTATTGCTGAGTAGCATGCTATTGTGGATGCACCACGGTTTGTTTATTCAACAGCTGAAGGATCTTTGTTTGTTTTTTTTTCCCAGTTTTTGCTGATTTTTAAAAAGTTGCAATAAACCCTTGTGTACAGGTGTTTCTGTGAATATACGTTTTTAGTCTTCTTGGGTAAATACCTAGGAGTGGTGTTGCTGGGTCGAACACCAAGGGCATATTTAAAGATTTTTCTAGGGGAGATAGTGGACAAAGTTGTAGCTTTGATATTGCATCCTAAGGGTGACACTTCGCTTTGTGACCTGATATAGATGGTCTGAGCCTCACTTTTCTGCAACAGAAGAAAGAGTAGAATAGTAGCTCCTGCACAGGGTTAACGCACTCATTCTCTTTTTCGTCCCTCGTCCTGGGTTACTGCCTCCTTGCACTAGACTTTTCCTTTTCTTAGCACTTCTGTTTCTATTCCCTGAGCATGCATGTCCTTTTCTACATCTCTGCTGCACTGTTTCCTTTCCTGGAACACTTTGCCACCCACCTTTCTCCTCACCAACTCCTCATCCTCCAGTTGCCCAATGAAATGCCACCTCTTCAAAAAAAAGTCTTCCCTCGCCCTTAATCTAAATCCAGCCCCCTGCTATATTTAGTTTCCTTTTTTAAATTTTTGAAACCCTGTTCTTTTCTTTTATAGCATTTACCACAACTGGCCTTATGGAATTAACTGTGCGATTTGTTTTTTAATGGAAATTTTTATTGAGATCATTGTAGAGTCACACACAGTTGTAAGGAATAACTTGAGAGAGTCCATGTACCTTTTACTTTGTTTTCTCCAGTGGTAATATTTGGCAAAACTATAATACAATACCACAACCAGAGTATTGACATTGATACAATGCCCCAATCTTACTCAGATTTGCCCACTTATACTATCAATAATGTGTGTGTGTGTGTGTTGGGAGGGGGAGGTGTATTTAGTTCCATGCATTTCTATTGCATGTGTAGATTTGTGGGTCCTCTACCACAGTCAAGATCCAGTACAGTTCCATCCCCAAAGCATTCTTCCCCAGTCCTCTAATAACCATGCCTACCTCCTCTGATCCCCAACACCTGGCAAGCACTAATCTTAAAATTGAGACTCTTCAAAATTGGAACCATATTGTGCATAACCTTTTCGGGTTGACTTTTTTTTTTTTTTTTTTTTTTTTTTTTTACTGAGCATTATTCCCTGGAGTTTCATCTAAGCTATTGTGTGTCAATACTTCTTTTAATTGCTGAGTAATATTCCACAGTTTGGACGTACCACAGTTTATTTAACTGTTTGCCTCTGTGGAAGGACATTTAGACTGATACCTATTTTTAGCTATTATAAATAAAACTGCAGATATTGGTATGAACCTAAGTTTCCATTTCTTTGGGATCAATGCCCAAGAGTAAAATTGTTGGGATGTTAGTTTTATAAGAAACTGATTTTTAAAATCTGTCTCTACCAGTAGACTTTAAGCTCCATCAGTGTAAATAGCCCGAGTTTTGTTTGTTTCTCTGTTTGCTTATTTGTGTGTCTAATCACTATATACTGGGAGCAGTGCATGACCCTCAGAACATAATTCATCACTCTATAAATATTTATATATGAATTAAACAAGGAATGAATGAGTGAATGCATGAATATAGATTTTGGCATGGGGATTAAGTAAAATAATGTATGTAAATCATTTTTAGAATGCTCAACTTGGAAAAACCTCTGCTATTAGGTAAATGTTTATCACCAGCACCATTAGGAGATACGACTTTGGCTAAGGGGAACATGATCCAACTTCCATGCCTTTCTGCCTTGAACATCACACAATTTTTAGGTGGCTTTACAGTATTTGAGGAGTCTGAGTTCTGGCTTCACTTCATTCCCTTAAGAAAAGCCCATCTCATGATAATGCTCAAAAGTGGCAGGATGAGAATTTGGACATCATACATTAAACAAGATCTTGTCTCCATAGGTTAAGAGTGAAGCTTCATGGCTACTTTCTCTGTTGAAAATGAGCACACTCCATAAGGATAGTAGCCTTTGGAGTGTGAAGATGTGTGGTGCTGAACAGGTTAACCTTGTCCCTGGATTCTCATGGTGGGCACGTGAAATAAATATTGGTGAAGCTGATGGAGATAGCAGAGTACTTAATAGAGAGAGAAAATTAGTAATTCTCATTTGCCTGAGGAAAGTGCAGGTCTTCATAATGTCTTGATCTATGTACAAAGAGCTAGTAAAGACAAGCAGTCCTCATAATAAAAATAGAAATGAGGTTTTCCCGACAAAAATGCCACTGGAATGATGAGCTGTCACACAGGACCTGGAGAGATGAGAAAGAAAGTTCTTTGGTGACTATAATTAGGCTAACATGGAGGGCGGCAAAGCTCAGGAGCTGTGCAGGGATGCTCTGTGCCTCGTTCTAGAATCACCATCACATTATCTCTAAAGAGCTAGGATGGTAAGGAAGTCAAAGCTCATTCCTGGTAGACCATGCCCCCATTCTGACCACGGTGAGGCTCTGACCTGGCCTGTGATGTGGAGGAGGTGTTTTCACTCTGCACTTTGGAATGCTTGAAGAAAAAAAAATGAGAAGAAGAGGGAGGAGGAAGGAGAGACCTTGTTTCTTATCATGAAAGTACCCTATGTGCATTACAGAAAACTTGGTTAATGCAAGTAGCATGAAAAAAATAATAAAAGTCACCAGTAGTCTCAATTCTACTATTAGCATTCAAGGTGTTTCCTCGAAGCTTTAGAAGTATCTATGTAGACATATAGCTTTAGATTAGAAGGTGACAAACTTAGAAGTAGAGATATAGATATATATTGACTTTACATATATGGGGTCATTCCATATAAATGTGGACTTATATCTTACTCTTCCTCCCACCCCCATTTTATATGCATTTCTCTGCTTTGCAAACTATTCTACCCTAGTTGTATTTCCAAAGTTGGTTGATGCAGTTCCAATGAGGCAGGCAATAAACTGGTTGTTGATATGGTTGTTTGTTTGACCAAAACTCAAATTCAAATTTCAGTATTTTTGCTGAGATCCATTTTTACATGTGCTATGAAAAGGAAAGGGGGAAAGACAGTCACCTAGACTTCCTTTAGGCATTGAGTCAAGGCCTGAGCTTTCTCCACCCTGGCCCAGGTTTCCATGGCCACAGGAAAACCCTGGTGGTTTAAGATGCCCTCAGGGTTCCTAGGAGAGGCAGCATCTACCAGAACCATAGTTTGCAATTTTGTAATCCAGTTTAATTTTTGGAGAAAGAACCAGCTCTCAGAAAACTCTTATACTGATTATTCAACTTTCAAACATTCTGCTTTAAACCCCACTTTTAGAAGTGCATTATGCAATAAAGTAGAAGGTTAGAGGCAAGGAAATCACACTGACTGGAGTTAGGGCTTGAGCATATGGATTTAAATGTCATCTATCTTCTTCTACCCTCAGTTTTCTCATCTGTAAAATGGAAAGGGTCAGATTACCTTCTTACTGGGTTTCTGGGTAGATGAAATGTGACAATGAAGGTAAAATAGTTGGCATAGCACCTATCACACAGTAAGTACTCAATGATTCTTAGCTTTGCTGTTATTTTTTATGACATTTCTTGGAATTATGTGGATCTTGATAGAACAATGGCTCTGAGGAAAAAAAATATTGGAATGGCTTGACTGTTGAGAAGCGGGGGTTGAGAAAGGAGGGTGGAAGCCTGCTGAGAACCTAAGTGATATTAGAGGAAGTATCAGCACCCTGGAGTTTGGTGTTTTCACTAAAGAGGTCATAAAATATTAACATCCCCCAGCGTTGCCCAGAAGAATAGTGGTGTCAGCTCCTGCTTGCTTACAAGAGAGGCTCCTTAGAGATGTCTGTGGCCCAGTTATAAGGAGGGAAAGTAGGGAGAGGCAAGGTGGTGGCTGTGATTCCAATTGTTTCCTTAGCTGGAAACACTAGAGTTAAGAGAGAAGGGCAGGATAGTGAACTAGCAATGGGCTGCCCTGAAAGAGAAAAAAAAAATGGCTCTGTTTTTTTTTTCCAACTAGAGTGATTGGAGCTGTCTTTCCCACAGAGGCCAGTTTGTATTGCCCTATTCTTGTGTTCCCAACCAATAACCATATCACTATCATTAACACCAACACACATCCGTCAGCATTACCATCACCACTACCACCAGCATCATCATCATCATCATCATCATCATCACGACCACCATCACCAGTATGGTCACCACCACCACCATCACCATCTCTATTATTACCAGCACCACTACCACCACCATCATCATCACCATGCATCTGTGAAGCTAACATGCACAGTGGATTTACTAGATGCCAGGAGTTGTACTAACAACTAGTATATATATATATATATATATATATATATATATATATATATATATAATCCAATGTTATTAATTTATGAAAAATGATTTTTTCATTTATAAATTAGGACCCCATGACCCAGGAAGTTTAAGTAACTTCCCAAAAGTCAGCCAGCTGGTACAAAACAGATCCAAGATTAGAAGCTGGACAATCTGCCTCCCAGTCTTTTTGTTGTTGTTGTTTTATTTATTCGTGAAAGACACAGAGAGAGAGAGAGAGAGAGAGAGGCAGAGACACAGGCAGAGGAAGAAGCAGGCTCCATGCAGGGAGCCTGACGTGGGTCTCGATCCCAGGACTCCAGGATCACACCCTGGGCCAAAGGCAGGCGCTAAACCGCTGAGCCACCCAGGGATCCCCCAGTCCTTATTATATCCACTGTCCTATTTAAAAAGGCAGTATATGGTTAGATTAAGCTCTGTGGCCCCAGAACATGCCCTTTTAATTCTTTTTTTTTTTTTTCTGTGAGAAGGAAAACCTATGATCTAAGCCTCACAGTGTCACAAGTCAACCAGTAGTTCTCAAACATGAGCACATTTATACCAGCACCATTTATACCATTATACTCAGTAACCCTTCTTCAAAGAAATTTCCTTAAAATTTCATTTATAATACAGATGAAAGCGGTAGTAGAATAGAGATGCATTTTATAAATGCAAATGTGAAACATTTATTATAAAGCCAATCAGTGAGAAGAATGAGGTTATTTTGATGAACACCAATATTTGGAATTGGGAGTATGGATAACTAATATTGTTTTCAATTAGCATCATAATCCAATTTACTTCAGTGTTTTCATTTGTTGCATAATAGTGAGAAAATGCTGAATCACAAGCTGATATAGAGTTACAAAAGGTAGTTTTCTATACCAGATGACCTAAAACTGTCAGGTTAATCTAGGATATGAACTTCAGCTCCAGCTTTGTTGGTCAGTGTATCTCCTGGATGAGCACCATGCTAGGTACAGCACATACATGCGAGACGTAGGTGATGAGCGACTAAATGAATGAATCAGTCAGTGAGAATGAAATGGATCTCAGGAGTGTGGAAGTGGAAGAGAGTTGTATTGCCATTTCTAAATATTCTCATTTATTTGACCAATATTTAACAAGCATCCACTGCATTAAACTTGGTGGTATTCTCAGGTGACGTGGATGCAACTTTGGGGAGGGAAAATAAAGTTCTCATGGAGCACGTGCATGTCAGTATGCAAAGAATGGAATGGCAGGAAATAATAAATAGACAAGAAACTGACTGTCAACACTGTGGCTGACCCATTTATATGCAGAAAGCTTACATATGCCCCCCCCCCAAGTCCCAGTAGCCTCATGGGTAACATGGTGCTATCAGTATGTACCAGCACTGCCCCTGTGAAGAATAAAGGGAAACACACTTAGGTACTGCCATCCTCATCTACATCTCGACACTGCAAAATGTACAAAGATGCATGTTTCATTCTGGGATTTTTTAATTACGCACTGGGCATTCTTGGATTTGTACACTCATATCATTAAAGCAGTCTCAGCCAAAGAACATATATTTGTAGATGTATTAATATGCACTGGGCATAAGCAATTACAAGACTAGGTATGAGGTGACCAGAATCTGGAAAAAGGGAGATACAGAAAAGAAAGTGCTAGTTATGTAGAAGATAGGAGGTGCAGCACAGGTTAAAGCATTTAATATCATGACCTCAGCAATGGGAGGGGTCAGTGATGCCTTTTGAGCAGAAGATTGATGTGTTTGGTTTTGTCTATTTAAAATTCCCCTATGGAGTCAATGTGGAGTGTGAGTTGGGAAAAACTGAGGCCAGAAGCAAAGGAACCAATTAGGGAAGCACTGGTCTTTTTTTTTTTTTTTTTTTTTTAATCTAGCCTAAAGAGAATAATGCGATGCACTGGGACAGG
Organism: Canis lupus dingo; assembly: GCF_003254725.2. NCBI lineage: Eukaryota > Metazoa > Chordata > Mammalia > Carnivora > Canidae > Canis > Canis lupus. The sequence goes on along the minus strand of NC_064248.1, from coordinate 34,500,349 downwards.
AGTAATGGAAAATCGAGAGAGGTTTCTTAGTTGGAGCTCAGAGAATTAAAAATGATGTGACTTGGGAATCAATTGACTATTCAAAGCAATGGAGGGAGGTGTGAAGGGCAAATGTTGATGTTTCAAGGTTAACTAAATGGAAGGGAGGTGCTTCCATTAACAAGCAGGCAAGTCCACAGAGGAAGAGAAGCATGTGCACGTGTTTTGTCTAGGGGGGATGTTAAGACAGCAACGAGATAGGACCTTTGTCCTGACACATGCAGGAGGCTGTTTGAGGTCCGTGATCATTCCTGAGGAGTAACCCATGAGGAGGGAACAGGGCTGTGGAGGTGAGGAAGATTCTGTGGAGTCTGATTGCTACAAAACCTTCACAGATATGTGCAAAGTAGCATAGCCATGATGTGATGTGGGTGATGTAAGGTGATGACAAACGGGGTACACAAGTTAAGAGACCTACAAAGCACAAGATGACACCAGACAAGATGTTGTAGGTGTACACAAGGTCCAAGTGTACACTCTTGCAGCCTCAGCCCCTTCTTATATAAACTGGAGCGATGAAAACCTACTTTACAATGTTTGGGGAGGTCCAAAAATAAGCATATTGGCCAGAAGCAGTCTCTTTGCATGAGTTACCCTAGTCAGTCCTCAAAAAGTAACAAAATCCTTGATCTGAAATTTTATGAGAAGAATTCAGTTGACAAGGACTAATATAAAAGTTTGTGTTATGGAGAACATAAGAATCCTGCCACGGGAGCACATAGGAAGGTCCAGCCAGGGAAATACACAGTTTTCTCATACGTGCCACTGTGCTCAAAGTGTGTTGAATTATTCTACCTGAAACCAGGTGAAAGAAATGCTTTTCTTTTAAGAGTGGACACAGGAAATCATCTGGAAATGGCTTGATACAAACTTGGGTTAGAAGGAACCCACTGAAGGGAACAAAGGCAGCTGATGACAAGCTTTCCAGGAGAAGAAAAATGTGGGACAAAGAGGTGGGAATGAGAATTTGCTCTCTGGTCCCCTCTGGGCAGAGGAAGAAGAGAAAGGAATATGGCAGAGAAAGGCTAGACCCAGGAGAGTTGAATCAAAGTCAATGGTGGTAGGATAACTAACTGACATTTGCATGGATACAATACACACCAGTCTTTCTAGAATTGTGCTTCTAAGATGAGAATATCTTTTCCTATTTAGTCTTCCTTACACTTCTACAGTTTTCTGTCTACTAAACTCAAAAATGCCTTTTATAAGTGGATGTGTTGCAGAATATGATGAGAGGCTGAGAGCTTCATGTATGGGTTCTTGTGATGGAGTCCAAAGACCGGGAATAGAAAACACTGAACTAGCAGGTCAGATGAGGTTGTAGAAGTGTGAGGTGCCCATACATGGAAATTGTGGTTTGGGGACTAAGACTTAGAAACTCAGAGACCGTGTGTTTGGTGAGGTAAGATCTTGAGAACCAGGAAGGTTTTTCTGCTGAGTATCTATGCATTTGCTTCTGATTTTTTCAAATTGACCCAATTTTGAGTCCTGACATCCTTCCTAGTTCAGCACCAACAGCCCTTGAAGGTGTGCTGGTGACGCCAGGGACTGAGGATCCCCGTGGTTGCTCTTGCCTGTGTGCCAAGACAGGACCTTGTGCAGGTTAAGGTCAAAAGGGATGATTCCAGAATTTGAGATGTTAGAGGTGAAGTCACTTCTAGTAGGAGATTCTTAAGGTGACTCATGTTGCATAAAGATAAATATTTCTGAACATTTATGGGGTCAAAGAACCTTGTAACAAGGCTTATTACAGAGGAAAAATAGAATCTTCTGCAGGCTTTGTTTGCCTTCAGATTTGCTCGAGTTCCATCCAGAAAGTCACAACACAGAGAGTGGGTGGGGTGTGGAGGCTTCCCAAAGTAGACCTTCCCACCCACTTGTTCATTAGGAGAAATCACCACTTAGCTGTTTTTGTCTCTGCCGCCTACTGTCCCTTGTCCCACGCTCTTACATTCTGTCCTATGCACTGGAATCAGACTCCCACCCTCTCAAGTGCCAAACACTGCACTCTCCCTTAGCATCACCTCCTGGAACCTATTATTTCAGGAAAACTCCTATGGGAACTTAGGTTATTTGCTTGCTCTGTTATTTTTAAATTTGGGGTTCCATCTGGTGTGTCTTGGGTCTCTCTTGAGGGGTGCCAGTTAGCTGCTTTGATAGAATATTGTCAATATAACTTGCAACTTTTGTCAGAGGTGATAATAGGAAGGTGTTGGCAAATGAACGTGTTTTCTTTTCTTCCTCTTTTTTTAGATGTATGTATGGATGTATGGATGTATTTATTTAGAAGAGCTTAAGGTAGATTGTGAATGGGGTTGGGACTTAATCCTCCTGTAATCAAGGAGGGACTAGAAAGCCAGGGAAGTTTCATACTCTAAAGTTTGGTGGCCAGGAGGACTGATAGATTCCTGAAAGAGGAGATCTTGAAGCTGTGCAGACATAGAATAATGTTCTAGAGCAGTGCTTGCAAGGTTTAGATATTGCAAACAATGATAAATAAAATGTTGGTGATAACAACGATGATTTGGATGAAGTGTCTCTACTACTACGGAACAACATGATGATGGAAAGAATATATTCTGAATTTTCTGTTTTTCAATAGCCCTAATTGTAAACATTGCCCTCATTCCTGATTAGCAGGTCCAAGTGTGCACTCCTGTAGTCTCGGTCCCTTCTTATATAAACTGGAGCAATGAAAACCTACTTTACAACATTTGGGGAGGTCCAAAAAATAAGCATATTTGCCAGAAGCAGTCTCTTTGCATGAGTTACCCTAGTCAGTCCTTAAAAACTATCAAAATCCTTGACCTGAAATTTTATGAGAAGAATTCAGTTGACAAGGACTAATATGAAAGTTTGTGCTCATCTGATGCACTGGCAGGGTTAAATAAATTGTTGTACTCAAGAAGACCAGGGCAGAAAGGTGATGTCTACACATTTTCGTATAAATGCCGTATCATTTGAAAGAATTCTCCAGAAAAAAAAAATACACTTGTAGTTAGTTGTTTCAAAAATAGATTGACTTTGTTGGTGTCGTTTGTGTAATTTTTAGCAAAAAGAAGAGAAATGTCTATGTCATCAACTAGTCAGGGACTGAGAATAAAAGTAATCCATAATAATAGTTGCTAGTGTGTACTGAGTCGTTGCTAGGTAATATGCACCGATCTCAGAACTCATGTGTATTACATTATTTTATCTTTTAACAACTTAATTAGGAAGGCAAAATTATTATCTTTCTCTGTTAGAATGAAACTAAGATTTTAAGAGCTTATAACTCCATAGGTATTTAACAGCAGCCAGCCAAAGGAGCCTAAGACAGAGCTGGGACTCCACACCCAAGCAGTGAGACCCCAAAAAATGTATCCCCCACTGCACAGAAAGGATACTGCATGCCCTCCTATGGGCCAGAAAGAGTTCCCAAATCCTCCATCACAGCTATCCTATTTCAGGTGGCCTTGAATGAATGGAGCTGCAACCACTCTGTCATTGAGGAAAGTAAATAAACTCTGATGATTCTACGAATTCAACTCATCTGACTTTTATTAATCTCCCTCCTTGGGAAAGGCATGCGACCCTGTGGTGCAGGGAACTAGGAAATGAGCAAGGGGTGAGGAGGAGAGTCATCCAGGCCTAATGAGGGTAGCTGCTCCCTGTTTTCGAGCATCCCCACAAGGGTGAGCATGTATTGTTGATCCTCAGTGTGCCAGATCCCGTGCTCAGAAGCACTTTACATTCATTATCTCGGTGGTTCCCTAATGCTGATCCACAGATTCATCTGACTCCATAATGACATTTTCAACAGACTGCAGCTAAATGAGAAAATTAAGGGCAATTTAGTGAAAATTTTAATAGACCTAAATTTAATCAATTTGAAGGGCTGTCCTTTATTTTGAGATTATGTCCTTCTTACTTTTTGGTATAAAATGCCCTTTCCTTTATGAAATGATGATGATGACAGATGGTGTGTGTGAGTGTGTATTTGTGTGCATGCGTCTGTGTGTGTGTGTGTACTAACTTGGCAAACAATTTTTAAGTTGCTAATTTCATGCAATCTCTCCACCGTTTTTAAATTTTGGTTGTGACAGTCCATGGATGAGGGAAGAAAAGAACTCCAAGACTCGCTGCAATTCTGCAAGGGAGCTATTATTAGTCCCATTTTACAGATGAAAAAACTGGCTAGGGCACAGCCTGGAATGCAGTCAACGTTAAATGTCCTCCAAGCATTTGAACAAGTAGGTGACTCAAAGTGCTTGTGACAGAGATAAGGTTTTCTGCAGACACTTGAATTCTCACCTTCCTGAAGATTGGACTAGGAAGGGGCCCCTATCGAAATGTGGGAGCGAGAATAAAACGAATCCGAGCCACTTCTGGACAGGTCAGGGAGCCCACCCCAGCCCAGATAATGACATTTAAGATCAAGAAGTCCTGCTTTCTGTTTAACCAGAAAGAATCCTTCTTGCTTGGGGCCTGAAAACCCCCATAGAAGATTCTACTTGAGTGAAATGCCTGCTCTTTTGACAGCCTTAGGAAGGGTCTATGAAAGAGACAAAAAAACAAAGTGATTTCTTTTATTCTTTTAAATAGCTGGCAGATTTGAGGGAAGGAAAAAGTTGCAAACACTGTCGTGTGGGTCAAATTAAAACTTGAGCAGTGGCCTTGTGCCTAAGGAACTTTCATTTTGAAGATGCCATTGTTCATCGCTGGCTTTCTGGCACTCTCTGCTCCCTACAGGGGACGTGCGACCATTCAATTAAGGGTCCTTGCAGCTGAAAGGCAGGAGGGTGGCCCTTGAATGGACATGCACTGTATACACCCAAGTGATCCTGAGTGCCCGGGGATTCCTTGTAGAGACAGACAAGTATTCTCTTTCCCCACTTCTCCCATTTATTGATGTAGAGGAATCCTCTGGGGCTAGTGGCATTGATGTGGCTCTTTCCCAGTCTCCGTTGAGATGGAATTCAGATCCAGCATCCCCAGATGCTGCTTGAAAGGCCGGCAGGATTTTGTCATCAAGTGAACAGTGTTTGCAGATACGGCATTACCCTTTGATTTGGGGTCATCGGATGCTCTGTTCCTGATTAACATGCACTGATATTAGCTGTAAAATCTTCCCTGTCTGATCCTTTATGTGGTTGCCGTGGTGGGGGCGTGGGAGGGTGTGCTCGTCTCTGTGTGCCATGCTGTTTGCATGCGCTTGTGCGGGAACGTTCAGGCTTGGCCATCCAGAGAATGGCTCCATATACGTTTGAGGTGGATTTAGAAGGTCTGGATGCCATTGATTCATTGTGCAGACTTCCGGCGTGCCCGGCTGTGAAGACCTCGGTTTAAGGAGAAGTCTGAGCCATTATTACAAAATGGGTCTGCAGGAATCCAGTCACCACTGAGGGTTTACAACTTTGGAGAGAAAAAGGACCGGAAAACCAGTGTTGGCTCAGTGCAGCCGAGAACAGTTATTGGTTCTTTTCAAAATGTATTTGTTTTTCATTAAACCATTCAGATAAGGTCTTATTAAAGTGCCATGTATTATTTATCGTGTTTCTTATGAAGATGAGCTGAAGGGAAAATTCTGTCCTCTTCTTGGGGCATCTGCAAGCTTTTCCAATGCCAGCAAGAAAAAAAAAATGAAGGAAAAGCAGGGTGAACCCCTGTCAGTACAGCAAACTGGAAAGCATGGGAAGGAGAGTGGGGGGGGGAGGTCAAAAGGCAGAGTCTTTGACGTTTTATTCATGTGTGTTTTGTGGAGCGGCTTTCCTTTTGGTTTTGTGGATTGCAAAATAAAATAAATAAATAAAAGACAAGCAGAAAGTAAGAAAGAAGAAAAAAAAAGAGTGAAACAGTTTATTTGTGAATCAGACCTTGTCCAGTGAATGTGATTTGTTAGACAACATATAGCAAGGGTTTTTTGAACTAAACATTGCCCCCCCAAACACACACAGCAGTATAAAATACTAGCCCAACCGCCCCCCCCCCCCAAGCCCCATAGCAACTTCTGCCTCAGGTTAAACATGCCCAGTGTGCCCTCTCCAAATGGATGGAATGTCTGAGTCCCTGGGTGTTGGAAGGACCGGTTTTGCAAAGTGAGTAGAAGGAAACAGCCTGGTCGGGGCCTCTTGTTGGCAGAGCAAAGACTTTAGAGTTATCGATGGTTTTTCAAAACAGAACAACAAAAAAATGGAGCTGTGGAATAATTAATTTCCTTTTCTTCGGAAAGCATTTTGATTAGCCTGCAAAGTGAGTTGTGCCTTTCAAGCTGATGGCTCAGTTGAGAAGCTGTTCTTTGGCTGAGAGTTGTGTCCAGGAGGCTCGTGGAAGGGTCAGTGGGGATGTCCCCCTGAGGCATCCCCTGGTCCTCCCTGAAGTCCTCCCTCCTGGGGCGGGGGGTAGGGAGGCTCTCATCACTCTCGAGGTGTGCTCTACCCTGCAAGCCAATGGCAAGCCCCCAGCCAGGTCTCTTGCAGGGAACCCAAGAATCAAAAAAAGACAATGTTCTGACAGCCTCTCGCTCTGAAAAACAAAAAGAAAATCCAATCACTGGGTCAAAACATATCTCAAAAAATATGGCTACTATTCCTGATCATGATTTTACCGCTGCCAAGAATGTGCTTTTTTTTTTCTTTCTTTTTCCTGTGGGGACCAACGATGCGTTAGAGTCTTAATATTTTCTTTTGATTTGCAGATCACATCCTATTTTATTGCATAAAGACTAACGAAAGCTACTAATGAATAATTATTACTTCATAAAATAAAGGGAAGGGGGAGACCCCTGTGCAAGAGCAGAATGCTAATTTGGCCAACGAGGGCTGGTCAGGCAAGAACAAAATAAAATAAATAAACCGTTGTAATTTGCCCGCTGCAGCCCACGGAGTAATGGCTTATCAGACACGGACTTCCCCACCCTGTGCATTTTTTTTTTTTAATTTGAGAAGAGCAAGGATTCTGAGCCCCTTGCATTCACCCCCGGAGGGCGGGGAGGGGGGGGTTGCTGGCTTGGTAGTTAGTCCAACAGGCTTGACTTCCAGGCCAGCCAGGGCGGTTTCCCCATTCAGCGGCTCGGGCTGCTTGCAGGGCTCCTGATGCCTGCAGAGCCAAGGCTGCACCCCGGAGCCTAGGGGCGCCTCGCCGCCTCGCCTCTCCGCGGGAGGTGAGGGTGGGGGTGAGGGTGGAGGTTCCCCCCCACCCCCCCCCGAGCCCACCCCGCCCTGGGGCGCTGCAGCCCCCAGCTCCCCATGCCCCCAGCCCCGGGCGCCGCCGCCGTCTCAGCGCTCTTGCAAGGGGGTGAAAATCCCATTTCTGTGTTTATTTGCCAAAGAGCCGGGCCAGCAGCCCGCCACCCAAATCCGGGAGTCCGGGTCCCAGCTGGGCAATCGCCTTAATTGTGCCCCTGGCCCGGCGCTGGCGCAGGCTGGCGATGTGGGGCGCTCTCTCGCTGCCTCGCCCGCCCCGCGGAGATTCTGTAGCAGACACAATTTGAATTTTGGTGAGTCGTTTTAGAGGGGAGGAAAAAAAAAAGAGAGAGAGAGAGAGAGAGAGGGAAAAAAAAAAAAGGCAGAGGGGAGGGGAAAAAAAAAAAAGCAACCCTGCCCCTGGACCCATTTGACAAATGAGGAGGCGCGCAGCATCAGCACCAACGGAGTGAGCCTCAGTGTGAGTCAAATCTCTCTCTCTCTCTCCTTTCTCCCCTCCCTCCCTCTCTCTCCCTCTCTCTCTGGCCCCTAGCTTTCTCCCCCACCCCCCACCCCACCCCCTGCATCTCCAGGAGGGCATCCACCCTCTCCCCCTTCCCTACAAGTTGCCTCTGCCTGTGCTTGTCATCTTCCGGGTTGGGGAGGGGGTCGGGGGTGGGCGCGTGGGGTGGGGGGCACTGTCCACTTTTCGGGGCATCGGAAAGCAGGCCCAACAGGCCGGGGAAAGGGCACAGCCACCGCGGCCCCAAAATAGTTTCCTGGCCCCCTCTCTCCTCTCTCCCTCTCTCTCTCTCTCTCTCCTCTCTCTCGAGTGTCTTAGTTGGAGGCAGATGAACGCCACCATCTAGCAAAACCCGAAGGGAAGGAAGCCAGCGAGGAGGGACTGGCGCGCGCGGGTGCGGCGGGGGGAGGGAGAGCGAGCAGAGGAGGGACGGCCACCGGGTTTTGACTTAGATAATCAGCAGAATTAAAAAGGAGGAAAAAAAAAAAATTGTAGCGACCAGTGCAAAGAGCGGCGTGGTTGCATGCGAGCGTCCCCACTCGTGCTCGGCGGGCGCCAGAGAGACACGATGCAGCATCCTCTGACGGGGGCCACCTGCGTGGCGCTCCCCAACGTGGGCATGTGTCCCCAGCTCTCGTGTGCCTTGACTTTTATGTACTTACAGCAGGTAAGGCGCGCTCTTCCCTCGGTGGCTGCCTCCCGGGCTCGGCGGACTGGGTACGGGCAGCACTGGGCTGTGCCTTTGCACCTTGGGTGGGTGGGTGGGTGGGGAGGGGGCTTGTGCTTTCGGGGGGGGGAGGGGTGGCTCCCTGCGCCCGCGCCCCGCTGGCTTTGCACCTCTCTGCACACTTTGCCCCATTCAGAGCCTGGGTGCCTGGGAGTTTAAAACTGCCTTTTTCTGACTTGCCATCTCTCTGGTTTCTGCGGTCCGGTGGCGGCCTGAGTGTCTAAGACCCTTTGATGCTGAGAGTTTGGATCTGTGTGGAGGCGCTCGCATGCCTGGAGTTTGAATTTAGCTGTTTTAAGAGAGAGTGAGGGGAAAAAATTAAAAAAAAAAAAAACATGTATGCGTGTGTGTGTGTGTGTGTGTGTGTGCTCAGTATTTTTGTTTTCTTAAGTTTGTCTGGGTTGTGCTTTATTCAGTCCGCTTGGGATCTGAGCCTTTGGGTTTCTGGAGCGTGTCAGCCCTGGAATCTGCCTCCAAACTCGCTGGCCATGCTGTGATGAAGGCAGTGGTTTAGGATGCTGTCTTTGTTGGCATGTGTAAAGGCTTTTTTTTTTTTTTTTCTCCCTTCCCTCCTCCACTCCCCCTTAATGGTCTTATTGAGGGATTCTGTTTGTTTTATTTTCCATTCTGTGTACATGTCGGAATCTTTCATTGTGTCCCTCTCGCTCTTTCTCTGGGTGTTTCCCTTGGACCCTCACTGTCTTTCCCTCTTTACTAGGAGGGCTGCTGCCTAAATCGGTTGCTGGGCTTGGGAAGCAGCCCCACGTCGCCTGGTGAGGGGACGGGTCCAGCTGTCTGTCTCTGGGCAGAGGCTGTCCATGTGAATGGGCAGGGTTAGGAGGATTTTGTCACGAAGGTAGAGTCCTGTTCCCTTCCCAGCATCGCCGTCCTGTTCTGTGAAGAGTTAACCGAGGTTGTAGTCATTTTATCTGTTTTTCGAGGGACCCCCTTTAAGAGTACCATTTGTTAACTGTGTGTGGTTGTAGCTGACAAAACTTCCTTCACAAGTGTTCAGAGGGGCCTCCTTCTCCAAAGACCCCTCAATTTCAGTCTGTGTTGTAGGAATATATGTATTTGTAAGATGCCAAAATTCGGTTTGGAACATTTGGGTAATTTGTTATCAAGTTGGTTGCCTCCAGAGAATGTTTCTAAGGCATATTTTCTGTTTGGAAGTCTTTTGGAGAACAGCCTTTTCTTTTTGTTGTTTGAATATCTTAGTAACAAATTGGTTTATCCTTTTAAATATTGTTTTATTCCATTTCTCATTAAGTAAATTGTGCCAGGAAACATCTCCCAAGAGCCTATTGGTAACATATTATATGATTCATCTGCTTTTACCCTCTCTGTACTTTTGCTATGAATGCCTCTGTGTGTGTGTGTGTGTGTGTGTGTGTTTTACACCAGTTACCCACCAGAAGAGTAGCCTAATGAGCGTTTCTACAAATGCTAAGCCTCAATTGAATTGAATCAAATTATTAATATGGGTTGATCTTTTGCCTCCTCTGTTCGCTTCTTTCATGTTATTTATTAATTAATTTGAACAGCATCACTTAAAAGTACAGTGCCATAGGTATTCGGTGTTCTCACTGTTTCTTTGTGTACTACTCTTTTTTTAATAAATTGATGTTTCATCCTTCTAGATTGTTAAATTGGCTTGCTCATTTAGGCACAACTTAGGAGAGAAGGCAGGGAGTTTGAGTGAGAGGTTATTCTTGCCATGAAAAGGACAAGCCCATGGGATAAATGCAGATGTCCTCAGCATCCTCCAGGCAGTCTCTTCTAGGAGGGAAAACACTCTTGCCCAGAAAAGGGGAGGCTCAGAGGGAATGTTGGCAGCCATAACAAATATTTAGAAGTGACTAAAGCAGCATCGTGGCTCCATATGGAGATAGATGGGGGTGGGTTTTGAAATGTGCTTTGGGATGCGCCCCCCTCCCCTCCAGAAAGGGCTTGTAAGGCTTTCAGGGAAAGTGTTGAGAAAAGGATACTGTGACACAGCATCAGAAGGCGATGTGTGTGTATGCATGTGTGTGTGTGCACGCGTGTATTTTTTCTGAGTTTCACTAAATGCCTAAAGTACAGTACAGGCAGACAATTATTTTTGCCTGTCTGGTTGAGAATCGGGTTTTCTAGCCACACCTCCCACCCTGCCTAAGGCTCATGGTCAGGGTGGGAGAGCCATACCTTCAGGTCATCTCTACCCCTCGGTGTTGCCATGACGGTTTGTGTAGAAGTCTCCTGTCATTGCTTTTATGGAGCAGTCTGGACAATTGGCTGATGGAGGGTGTGAAGTAGTTCCCTTCAGTCTCCACAGACCACTTACTGATACCATCTATACGTTGTCTTCTATCCATACATCCCCACTTTATTTCCTATCTGCTGTTAATCTATAGCTATCTCTATAGACTGTACCTCTATTTAATTTCGATGATCAGAGGGCTAATGTGTACCCTCAGAGTATACTGATCAGATGGATGAATCAGGAAACGTCTGTAATAAATAACGCCCTTATGAGAAAGATTTTATTTTATTATTATTTAGAAATAATCCTATTTCCTGATTCTTTGTCATTTCAGATCACCAGTTACATAAGAAAATAATTAAAACACAATGATCTTATTTTGGAGGCTTTATCATTCTGTTTTATAAATGCACACACTCTGATCAGAGGCCACCGCGTCTTCACGGAAATGTATTCTCCTGAAATGAAGTTCATATGGCACTTACCTCTCATCTAATATCTAAGGAAAATCCCTTCATCATCTGCTTTCTTTGACTCAGCCATGCCACAACTCCAGCCTTTCTTCCTAAACTCTCCCAGATTTGTTCCTGAGACAGTTCATAAAAACAAAAATCAGTTGGGATACCCCAACCCCTAAGTCTACTGTGAATGAACCAGGGAGAATGACATAACCCTTTTGCCACAAAGAACTTATTTATTCAGACCAAAGAAGAGGCAACTGCAGTGCTTAAATTCTTTGACTGATTCTGTGTCATTTATTTATATTCCCCAGTAACTCTGCTTTAGATAGATATTTCCCTACAGTTGTGGTTTCCTTCTTTCTTTTTAAATCTTTCTCCTCTCTCTTAACACCAGAGGTGGTACTACAGTTTGGAATTGCAAGATGGGATAGATATCAAATCCAATGATGCCATCATGTGCCTATGCACAATATGTACACACGTGTACCTACATACCTGTATACCTCTGGTATATAGCATCTATCTCGTGCTACTTGTAGACCATTCTCAGGTGGAAAGAAGAGGCAAGCACTAGCCTCTGGCTTCGATCTTGCTGTCCAGGGCAAGTCCCTGCTTCAGCCTCCATTCGTGATACACTGCAGTGGCTTTAGTGGAGTGGCTTTAGTGGGTGTCTCCTTTGATGGCAAATCTTCTCCCACGGAAGAAGAACTGCAAACCCACATATGCCCGATACAGACTCTCTTCTCAGGGTTTCAAAGTGGGTATCTATTTAAATATCCTTGCTTTGAGGGGAAATTCTGAATACGGATCCCAAATCTGGGGAGATTTCTACAAGCTGGGTCAGAAAAGAATGTGTTTGTTTTTCATGGAGAAACAGAAAACAACCACACACACACACACACACACACACACACCACAAAACTCTAGAGATGCCTTCCCATCTTAAGTCACAGGTTGCACACCAAAGAGCATCCGTCACAGGCTGAGGTATGGCAAGGCTATGGACAGAGTGGACGAGGTTTGTTTTCTGACGCACTGTGCATGTCAGATCGTGTCCAGAGCTGTGATTCACACAGAGTTCTAACTCCCTGAAAGAGGATAAGTAGCATATTAACTTAGTTTTCCCTATTTCTACACCACCATCAGTGTCTCCCAGTTCCTGTTCAAAGAAAGCTTCTCATCTGTCAAATCTTATTCACTCAGAACCTTTTTATCAGCCTAAATTTAAAAACAAGTCAAATGCTTAAAATCCACATTAAAAGGGGGGGGGGCCTTTAAAGTGGGCCATGCCACTGTCAATATCCAAAGATTGGCAATTTTTCCCACTTAATGATGATCCATGTGGTTTGTTTTAAATAGTGAAGTGGTTTGTACAAAGGGTAATTCCTGGTAAATGAAGCCATTGCTCACTGTGGACATCTTCAGATCGAAAGCAATTGAAGTGAAACCTGCATATCAACCCTTTCTGTCTTTAATTAGAAAGTGGTGCTCAGAGCAGAGTCACAGGGAAGGTGGGCTCTGGGAGTAAGGCCGTAGGAGGGGGGATGGCCCCCGTGCACCAGCCACGGTTATAAATTTGGGCAACGTTAGGTGGGCCATAACAATTATGGCCTCGTGGAAAAGTTCAATTCTCATTCCAGTTACTTACCTCGCGCTGCTCTGTCTGATGATTTATAGGGGGCCAAATGGCATTTTATCACCTTCTTTCTTCTTGGCTTAATCCCTTGTTGATTTATTAGATTGTGCTGTGGATTGGGGGTAGTCAATAGTGTCAATAACGCAGAAAAGAATTAGGATAGATTATCTTCATGTCTGAATTGTTTAAGGAATTTAAGTGGCTGGAGTGAGCACACTTCTAGGCCTGGGTGACTGTCCCATAGAACATAGGCCCCTATGTCTCTTTCCTGGAGAGATCCTGTGTCATAATTTGGCCAGGTAACCAGTCCTCCTGATTTCCCTGATTTTTTTTTTCCCCACAAAGGAGACAAGGCCTGAGCTGTTGGGCTCTCATTAGCCTGATAAGCCCTGTATCTCAGGTGGGCTGGCTGGTGGTTCCTCCCAGATCTCTCCCATTTTTGGAGGAACCTAGGGTGGGGGATGCGGGGGGCGGTGTGCAGACTGTAGGGGGACTTGGGTTGCCTCTGCTTTAGGATTATCTAATTCGACATCCACCGGTGGAAACCGTAAGCATCTGCTAGCCTGCAGACCCGAGTCCTGCGCCGATCGGCAGCTCTGCCTGCCATTTCGCGGCGGTCTCCGTGTCAGAACATACAAGCGGCTGCGTTTCTGCCTCTGCCCAAGTGGAGGAAGCCCATGTTATTAGTGCTCACGCGCCATCTGTTTTCCTTACAGCTGGCCCTTGAGTAATTGTCCGGTGGCTGATGGACTGAGGGTAGACGATCTTTTTTTTTTTTTTTTTTTTTTGTTTAGGGTTTTCTGATTCATTTAACCAGGCTCTCTGCCCCCAAGAGGAAAACATAATGCGTGTTTATTCATATTGGCCGGGTAAAAACAGTGTAGTTTGTCAGGCAAATAATAGTCTTCTGGAAGAGAAAGACATTGCAGCATTGTAAATAAAATCAGGTTGGTGCGTCGGGGCCTAAGGGGGCTGGTTGATGCGCAGGAGATGTCATCCCCTGAATGAGGCAGAGCTGACAAAGCGTGGGCGTAATTGCCCCATCTGCAGAGACCTTTTTAATGGACGGAGAGAGGTGTCCCAGTGTGCTGTTTAATTCAATTAAGAAAAGCAAAGAAAGTTCCATTCATCGATAAAGTTTCCTATTTCCGGGAGCTCCCCGAGAGAACTTTGCCCGGCTGAGCACTGGCCTGTGGCTGTCTGCATGATGCTCTGGCCCCATTGAGAGAGGCTGTGTCAAACAGGGTCAGCTCTCAGGCACAATAGCTCAGGAGGGCCCTGGCCCTGGCCCTTCAACTATGCTGAATGCAAGCGAGCTGGAGAAATGAGCAGCAAACCTGTAGGCCGCCCCTGCGGGGAGAGACTCAGAGAACACACTTTCCCAAGGAGCCCCAAATCCAATCCCTGGGCCAGGCGTAGGGGTAGGAAAGAACTTCTATGGCTGGAACTTTCTGGCAGGGTTTGGGGAAAACCCTGCTACTTATGATCTTCCAGCGTAGTGTGGCCCTGATCCATTGGTCCTGGCTGAGAAAAAAAGCAGATGACTATTTTCCATTGCCTAGGCTCCCACTTCCAATTCCTCTCTTGTTACCTTACATTTCTTGTATTTGCTCAGTCCCAGACACTTACAGAGCGCTTTTGCTATGCTTTTTTTCTGACCTGTTAGACTATAAGCAGCAAGATGGCAGAAACTTTTCCATCCGCAGAGACTTCTCTACCCACGATGCCTAGAGTAAGCCTGATACGTAGTTGTTGTTCAATGAAATAATAAAGCGAGGAATGAACAAATGCATGTGCGTGTTTGGACTTTCTACGACCTTATAAGCAAAGGGAGGCAGTGATTGTCCTTGCTTTCTAGAGATCTATATCAATACACATTCAGTCCTTTTATTCATTCTTTCATTTGGCCATGCAAAACATTTTTGCCAGGCATTGAGAATATTGCAGCAAATCAGTTAGGAAAGGTCCCTGCCACCACGGAGCAGGCGTTCCACTGGAAAAAGAACAGATGATACAAGTTAAGTGAATCAAGAGGGCATTTTCAGATGGTGGAGAGTGCCCTACTGGAGACAAATAGGGTGGTGCATACACTGTAAGTGGGGGCAGTGGGGGCTATTGGGGCTTTTCTGATGGGTGGGCCACCAGGGGTCTCAGGAAGGAGATGATGATTCTCCAGAGCAAGGGATAAGAGAGCATTAGGTGACTGATTAGTTGAGATCCGTGCTCCAGGGATGGAGAAGGACAGGTGTGGAAGCCTAAGGAGCAAAAGGGGGTATATGAGCCAAGAGGCAGAGGGAGGCAGCTTGTGGTGGAAGTGGGTCGTGTGCTGGTGTTTCACAGGCTGTTATCGTCTGGCACCATGCTGAAATGATTGGAGTGGGAAGGAGAAAGGATAGAAATGAATGCCTTCTGAATAGATAAGAGGAAACCGCCCCTGAGTTGTGGAGAAACCCATGGAACATTTGGAAACATCTTTGTGGGTCAGAGGTTGGAAGAGTAGGTTTCGATGGAAGCCATCAGGAAGGCCCCCCCATCATGGCACCCCAAGAGAGAGGCCTGTTGATAAAACCTCATCGAAGTGCTTGCAATACTGGGCTTCTTACGCTGAAAATAATAATTATGGTCCAGCATTTCTCAAGGTTCAGGCATTTAAGCATTCCCTTCCACATTTTTACCAATCCACTCATCCACATTATAAACAAAGTAGTATCATCTACTTAATATTTTTAAAATTAACTCATATTTTGAACTTAAAAGTAGACTTGGCCAAGCTGAAAAGGGAGAAATAAATGAATGTCATAGAATCACAGCTAGGATATTATTTTTTCCGATGTTCTTTGAAATATTTATTCACTCACTCATTCATTTGTTCATTCTATATTCATTGAACTAATAGGTGCCAGTGGCTCTTTTAGATTTTCTTAGCAAGCAGAGGCCTCTGTCCTCACGGAGGGGCCATGAAGTTGCGAATCCACATGCCATTTTGTGAACCATCAATGTAGGACCACACTTTGGGAAACACTGGCTTTGTCCATTGGATTTCCTAGGAATCCCCAGTCACGTCTGGCCTGGAATTACTCATTCCTCCCCTGACCCATTTGCAAAGAGCAAGACTCCAGTTATCTGCTTTGTGTCATCTGCTCCACTCTGGCAGGGCAGCTGCCAGAGAACAAGGTAAAGGAGAATGACCCTATATTTAACGCTTTCAGAACAGCGTGTAGGGGGCTTTGAGATGATAGGTTTGAGGAAGGGGGTGTGGTGTGTGGTGATCTCTAACTCTTGACCAGGCTCTAGGTGAGAGCAGCCTGGGCCTATGTTGATCCTGTTCTTTATGTTGTGTTTAAACACAGAATCAAAATTAGGAATTGGAGCCAGAGTGAAAAGCATTCAGGGTAGAGTGTGCTCCCAGGGATGTAATGACTTTTTTCCCCCTTTGCAGCTCTGAAACAAAGTAAAGGCAGCTGTAGAATTTAAGTGCCTCAGATTCCCCAGTACTGATGAGTAAATGCACAAAAGGTTTAGTCCTAATGAGCCTTTTTTTGGGGGGGGAGGGGGCATTTGATGTTTGCCCAGGATTCACCTTGAGGACTGGATTCTCCTTATCAAAAACAACTGCAGATAGATCCCTACTCTTCCCTTCAGTAGCTCTGCTCTGTGTTGCTTTGCCTGAATCCAGGAATGGGGCAAGCTCTGGTCTCGGGCACGGGAAGGGCCGAGAGCTGAGAGATCTCTCCCCCGCAAGATGAGTCTTTCATTAATGGGAAACAATTTATCAACAGCTAAAAACAGAACGAAGGTCCAAGGTCCACGATTCCTAGTTTGGGGGCATATCCAGCTGTCCATCTCAAGGGTCTTGCAAAATTCAGAGGAGAAACCCACATCCTTTTACAACCAGTTGGTGTCAGCTACCCCCCAAAGCAGAGTTTAAATATTGGTGTCTCTAGAGTGTCTTTAGGATAGAAGTCATGAGCTGAGAGGTTAATCCCAACTGTGTTATTCAATTCGCTGATCCGACTGGATCGAGCAAAGAGCAGGATGCTTTACTTGATTTGGGGCTTTAGTTACTTCTTCAGAAAAAGTAAGGCAGTAATAACCATTTCACAGGGTCATTTGTAAGATTAAGGATGATACAGATCTTCAAACTTAGCACAGTGCCTGGACGCAGGGAGCGGTCACTCCATGTTTGTTAAAGAGATGACTGAATGAATGAATGTGTCAAAGAAAAGTAGCATCTGTGTATTGAAGCCGGGTATGAATTTTTCTTTTCCATTTCTTCCCAATCCACACGATCAGTGCGCACAGGCGAGGAGTCCCGGGAGGGTCTCCCTTGGGTTCTTTGGTCCCTCCCACCTGTTCTGGGGGCCTTCTCCCTCCTCTTGCTGTCAACTGTCAGTCCTGCGGGTGGTGTTGGATGTAATGTGGCTGCACAGCTCAATTAATGCTCTGTGACAGGAGGAAGGAAAATAAAAATTGTCTAGCTCTTGTCAGTAGCAAAGTTATTTACTTTCAAAAGCTGACAAAATCACACTACAGGGGCTTCATTTATTTCCATTCAGAATGTCATTATTCTGTGACGCAGGGGACTTGGGCACACGCCGAAGTTTCTTCCCCTAAGCTTGAGTGCACTGAGGGCCTGCTACAGCCCTTCTGGGTGCTCTGGCACCTGGACAGACCCCCACTCTCAGGGTGGCCTGTCCCAGTTGCACGTGCATTTTCAGACCCTGGATCTTTCCAGTGAGAGGAAGCACGTGTCCTGCTGCCATCTGACCACTCGTCCTCTTCCTAATGAAGCATAAGAGCAAGGTGTGGGACTTCTAGTTTTAAATCTGTCTTCCTCCGGGCCACTCCTAGAATTTCTAGAAATGCCAAGGTGCCTCTTGCAAATGACTTTGCTTTGGATCTGTTGTCTCTGCTTGAACCCTCTGATAAGCTCTTTCAAATCAAAGATCTGTATAAAACTATGCTTGCTTCTTTCTTTCTTCCTTCCTTCTTTCCTTCCTTCCTTCCTTCTCCTTTTTCTTCCTTCTCCTTTTTCTTTCTTTTACTTTTTCTTTCTTTTCCTTTTTCTTTCTTTTCCTTCTTTCCTTTCCTTTCCTTTCCTTTCCTTTCCTTTCCTTTCCTTTCCTTTCCTTTCCTTTCCTTTCCTTTCCTTTCTTTTCTTTTCTTCTTTTCTTTTATTTTCTTTTTTCTTTCATCCTCCATGCCCCCCTCCCTTTCCCCCCTACTCATTTGCAGTGAGGAGTTCAACTAGGAAGGGCTGAGGGGAGAAATTCTTTCCTTCATGGTGCAATGGCACAACCTTCCACTGGGGGTCTCCATTTAGAGCATGTGACTCAGGATTCTGGAGAACTGTCTTTCTCTTTTCTCTCTTTTTAAGTCTCCTTTTGGTTCCATTCAAAAAGTGAGGGCTCCTCGGTAAGCAAGAGGAGATGCTGCGTGGAAAGCCCATTTAGGTAACCAGAGAGAATGCAGCCACCCTTACGGTGATGATGATCATAATAAAATAATGAAAATAATGAAATAATCAATAACTTTTATGGAGTGTTACGTGACAAGCGCAGTACCAAGCACTTCTACAGGGATTACCTCATTTAATCCCCCACAAGAGGCCTCTGGGGAGTCGATGGGAATCATTTCGTTTTTTGAGATGCAGACCTGAAGGTAGCAGGGCTGGTGTGTAAAGGCAGCCAGCCTGGCCCTGGAACCGACACCTGCGCCCGTCCTTCTGCCCTTTCCCGCAGCCTCCCCGGGCTGTGCAGGCCACGGGCTCCGTGCCACCTACCCGGGCCTCTGCTGGGCCATCGCTGCCCTGAGACTGCTCCACCTGACAGCATCCTCGTGGCTCTTTTCTCTTGTAAAAGCAAAACTTGTCAGAAGGGGAAAGAGTCGGGCGGTCTTTCAACTCTGAAGATTTTCACGATTGTAGTTTTAAGTCATGAGGAATACGGTTGGATGAATCGCAGCACACACTGAGGCTTCCAGACTTGGGGAATGGGAGAGGAGAGAGCGCAGGGCTGTTGGGAATCTTCCACTCCGAGAATGATGGAGTGCATTTCTCCGCAGCCAATTCCAATCCCCAAATCCCCGTTGTGCTGAGGAGCTCTCCAACTAACACAGGAAATGCAGTCACTGCCCGGCACCGTATTAATGATTTATACACCCCGCACCACTGCTTTTGTTCACTTGCGGGGCCTGGTCGTGTTAATAAAGGAATTTCTGGGAGTGGGGTCCCGGCTTGCCATGCTGTTCTGCTCAATGCAGTGCAGGCTGCTCCATAAATCAAAAGAATTTAGTGCTTTACAACCTTCCTGAGCTTCAGAGATCATGTGTGCGTGTGCGCGCCTGTGTGTGTGCATGCGTGTGTGTGTGTGTGTGTGTGTGTGTGTGTGTGTAATCAGATTCACCTAGGGACATTTTCACTGCCTTTCTATAAAGAATGAATGAAGGAGGGGTGCCATCTATCTTAGGTGCTTCAGGGTTGATTGGTCCGTTTCACAGTGTTATCAGGGCCCTATTTGTTTCCCATTTGGTGTTTATGCTTTATGGTGTTGTCAGTGAAAATGGGCTGACACCATTTTATTAGCATAAAGAGATGCAAGATCACATTAGAATCCCCCTTCCTTCTGTATCATCAAAAACAACAGACAAGGGAGCCAGGAGGTACCAGAAGAAGCACCACTATTTGCTACAAATCAGTAGGAAATTCAGGTGTTCTTCAAACAATGGGATTTTTGAGGCTTATAAAAAAACACCTTCAGTTATTCATAGAAAAAGAATGCTGCTTTGTTTTGAAAATGAGTGAGGACATTTGTTTTTCCGAATTGAGGATTCTAGATCAAGGAAAGTTTCTCCTGTCTTGTAAGCCACAGAAAACTGATTTTAACCTCAGATTTTTTTTTCTCTCTAATTAAAAGGGAAAAAAATGATATAATCAAATGGTATATTGAATGTTCAATGCCTCTTTTAAGATATTTGCGGAGAAAAGCCCTGTGTTTTGGGTTTTTTTTTTCTTTTTAATTGTGCTTGCGTTCTCTTAATTATATCATGCATTACATTTCGTGTGTGGTTATGTTTTTTTTTCCCCCTGTAGAACTAAGCACTGAAAACCTAACAGAAATCTGAGTAGGAGTTTGAGGGAAAAAAAAAAAAAGCAGAATATTTAGAAAATTGGAATGATACTTTAAGCATTCTATCCAATAGGATTGTTTTTTTTTGTATAGGGTGAAATCGTGATTTTAGGAAATGTGCCTGACATAAAATAAAAAAAAGATATGTGAGGCTTTCAGGAAATAAACATGTCAATTTGGTCGAATTCTTAAAAAATGTATGAAAGAGTGCATGCTATGACTACTGAATAGAGCCCCAGTTGACCCCTACCCAAACCAGGGCTTGAATTTGCTTTTATAAATGTGGGAAGTTTTGGCTAACTGGTTCTTATTCACATTTATGCTTATGAGAAAATTAAAAATGTTTTTGGAAACTGTGTAGGGTCTTAGCCATAATGAAATTTAGGTGAATACTCAGTTGAAAAGACTAACTCTTATAGTCTTGTCTTCCTGAAAAGTAGAGGACAGGATGTACATATTTACATAAGTAAATAGAGAATGTTACAAAATTTTTTCATCACAGGAAATATGAGACAGCATTTTGGACTAAGAAAGCAGGTGTCCAGCAAATGCAGTTTACATTTATATTGTACTGATTTTTTGTGTTTGCCTTTGTCCTCTCTTATAGGACTCTGAGAGTGTCTCATTGTCTTTAATTATGTCTACGAGGCACAAGACAGCAGTCAACATCTGCTCTATTGTTTACTTGGTTTACATATAGCTTTGATGGGTTATTAAACAATCTATTTTTCAAACCGAAAACAGAGAAACCAGCCGAACCCATATTATGGCATTTTGTAAAGACCCATTATGCAATTAGCACTTGGGACTTGTGCAAAGCTGGTGATTCACCCAAATAAACATCCCTTTATTCTGATAGCTCCTCTTGGCTTTGTGAAAAATATCAATTTCTCAAAAAATAAAATCACATTTCCTCCTTAATCATGTAGCATGCCAAGGAGATGATGTTACTATGAGGGATGGATCCTTCACTTTTTATATCAGAAAAAGAACAACTCTCCAAAATAATGATGTCTTTAATTCAAGCCAGCAATTACTATATTACATAAGACAACTAGAGGCTTACACATAAGACAGACTTTTGAGAGTTCATCTGATCCTATGGGAGAAGAGATATGCTGTTTTTAACCATTTATAAAATGTTCCGTATACTTCATGATCTATTTATGAAAGATGTATCGAGTTGTCTATAGCAAAGTGTGCGACATCCATAATGATTAAATCAGACCTCATCCCTTCACTTAAGTAATTGGTTAATAATTAATTCACTTGCTCATTCATTCAACAAATATTTATTTAGCCTCTGCTCTGCCTCAGAAATTGGGTTAGTCACCGAGGGTACATAGACAAGGAAACCAACTTCATTTTCCTTCATGGAGCTTACAGGCTTCTGGGAAAGACAGGTAATAACCAGGCACCCATTGTACAAATTTGTATTGCAAGTTGTGGCAAATGCTCGGAAAGAAGAAAAAAAAAATGTCAGGTCCACAAGAAACAGTGGGAGTTGCATTCGGGGATGAAGAGAGCTGTCTGTGAGGAAGTGGGCAGAGATGAAGAAAGTGGGCAGAGGTGGGGATTGGGGTGGCAGAGAGCAGGCCTACTGAGGCAGAAGGTGTGTATGCTGGCCTGACCATGGCCAGAGGTTCATAGGAAACAGAGCAGAAGCCAGTGAGCCCGGAGCACAACGGAGTGAAGGGAAAGAGGCAGAAGAACCACAGTGGCTTAGAACAACTGATGAGGGTGGGGGTGGGGGGTGGATTTCATTACAAAAGGAATTAAAAGGGGAAGAGAAATAATGGTAAGAGCTCTAAGCAGAGAACAACTATCATTGAACTTAGCCTTTAAACAGACCAGTTTGGCTGTTTTGTGGAGAATAGATTAGAGAGGGACAAGATTGAAAGCCTGGCCCAGGTAGGAGGCCACAGCAATAATTCAGGTGTGCCACGGTGATCGCTTGGTCTGGGAGTTGACAGAAGAGATGGACAGGAGCAGAAGTTTTGAAAAACAAGCCTGATACTCTCTGTGGCACCCCTTCATCCCCCAAATCTGGTGTTCAGGCAAAGGAGAACCAATGGAACATGCCAGAGGAGACATCTGGGGGCTTTGGTGAGGATGGTGACGTCTCAGGAGGGACTGACCTGGATGCATGGGGCTTCATTCAAGAGAATTACAGGCCAGTTTCAGCAGATGTCAGGCCAAAGATCCCCGATGTTACTTGGCCAGAGCTCAGAATCTCAGCAGTTGCTCTTGCACATTGTTTGGTAGTAGAGTTACCACATGCAAAGTCATATCCCAGCTCCACGGTAGGTCTCTCACAGCCTAACAACAAACTTCCAATATGATGGGTGAGGGGAGGGGAGAGCCAGTGTGATGAAGTGCCTCCTCCTGCCACCTCCAGGAAAGGGAGTACAGGAGGTAAACGCATTCTCATAGGTGTCAGGCAAAACTGGCTTTGGATCGTAAAATCATCACAGATCTTATGAACCCCTGACCAGCTACTGGGACAGATTTCTTCACTTCTCTGAAGCTGAGTTTCCACATTTGTGAAGTAGAGGTGATAACAGGACTAGTAACACGGGGTTGTTGTGAATATGGCATGAGGTGGTTCGTAGAACACCCGGCAAAGTGCTCAGCCAATGGAAAGAGCCAGAGAAATACTTCTATACTGGCAGTGATGATGATGCTGGTGAGGGTGGTGTGGTGGTGCTGGCGGGGGTGGCGGTGATAACAGTGTTACTGATGATGGTGGAAGTGACAAAGGAGGTGTGCTGGCGGTGGTGAGGATGACGTTTGTGGACGGCAGGGATGGTGATTAGAGCGCAGCACAGTAGTCTCATACGGGAACACCTGAATTCGGAGGTGCTCCCAATCTGCCACTTGCCATCTGTGTGCCCTCATGTCCAGGGACTTAACTTTTCTTTGTTTCAGTTTTCTCATCTGTAAAATGGGGATGATGATATTCATTGTTGGTCATCGTGATGACTACATAAGTTGCCATTTGTAAAAAAAAAAAAAAAAAGGCACAGCATTTGCTCTAAGAAACAAACTCTCCAATGAGCAGAGAGTGTTTATTGAATAACAAGCTGGCACAGAGTACAGCCCTTAAAAAAAGGAGGTACCTAGTGGCTTCTGGTCTGCTTCTTTATTCTTGATTTTGCTTTTCATAGTGAGCAGGAAGGCCGTCTTCCCCTTTCCTCCACTGCCAGACCCACCCCCTTCGCTCCATGTGTTCCGAGTATAACAGGTGTGTGGTAAGCCGGAGTTCTGGCAGAGTGTAACATGAAAAAGACTCCCAGTAATTATAAAAATAACAACAAGGGCTGCTTAGCGAGGTAGGCAGATGAGCACACCACTAGCCAGAATGATAAATAGCGCCTGCAAATGTTAGGTCCCAGTGGGAGTGTGGGAACATATGGGGATAAACCACACTAAAAGTTGGGCATCATTGGTAAGTTTAAACGGGTAAGGAAGGCCACTCCGGCGCCAAGTTTTTTTTTTTTTCTTCTTTTTTTATCCTAATTTTAAACCCTTCAGTTCCCTTTTGTCCCTTTGTTCTATTTTGGTCCTAAAAAGAGCATTCATCTTTGAGGCCAGCCATGGAGTCTCCAAGGAAGTGAGGTCTGGGTGGTAATCCTAAAACAAACAGGCACCCTGGAATCTGTGAATTTCCACACTGAACTCTATTCGGTATTCTTGGGGGAGATGCAAACGAACACAGTAAATACTTCATGGAATGCTGACTTGTTCAGATCTGTCATAGGTGGGTGTGCAGAAAAACGAGTACCTAAAAAAACCAACCAGCTCAGTGAGTTTATGAGCATGTGTAGAAAGGGGAAACCGATTTCTCCACCAAATATTATTTCAAAAGAAGAGATAGGGACAGTGGTAAGTTGATTTCAGGTTGATGTTTCTTTTTCTGGGT
Source organism: Canis lupus dingo (assembly GCF_003254725.2). NCBI lineage: Eukaryota > Metazoa > Chordata > Mammalia > Carnivora > Canidae > Canis > Canis lupus. Next base: position 34,476,509 of record NC_064248.1, on the reverse strand, counting down.
CTGAATATAGTTCTGAGATTGTGTAGTCTGTGTTGGCATGGCTCCGCAGCAGTGGGATTTCTCTGGAAGGATATCTTGGAATTCTTGTTAACGGCCCATGCAGGTTTTTTCTAGGACTCACTTAGGGGAGGTTTCAGCACGGAGGCAGTGTTTATAATGCAGGCACCTGATTATTGGTGCTCGCTCCTCTATAGGTTTCCAGGATTCCTTACTTAGCCAGTACATCAACATCCTTGGTGATGCAAAGCATGCAGAGGAAAGAAAATAGGATTTGGAAGCAGGCAGACAGACATGGCCTTTGGCTATGGGCCTCCCACCCAACTAGCCAGGAATGATGTAAACTGTGTTATGCCTCCTCATCTGGAGAACGGGGCAGTTATGAGGACCAACACCAGAGAATTATTAAAAGATTAAAAGAGTTAGTCTTTGAAAGAGCTTATGATGGCATTTGGCCCTTAGAAAGGTCTATAAACGTGTTTGTTTAAAAACAGAAGCCAAAGGTATCTTCTGTTGACTTCCTTTTGTGCACGTGCGTGTCTACTGTTCTTACCATCGCTATTGAATTAGTTCAGAATCTATTAGTTGCAAGGAACAGAAACCCAACTCAACCTAGCTTAAGCAACCATGGGAATTTACTGATCAATGCAGCTGGAATGCTTGGGGTCAACCAGCAAGCAATAAGTGAGTCGTCACTTAAATACTGGCATTCGTGTAAACAGAGGTGACCATGCTAAAATATAACCACCATGCGTGAAGCTCCTGAAAGTGGACCCAAGCGCGAGGAATATTTTTAGCACATGGCTACATGACTTAGTGTACTCTCCATGACAGCCTTGAAAGGAAGTATTATTACCTCTAAATTTATGAGTGAATTGAGATTCAGAGAGGTTAAGTAATTTGCCTAGGGCAACAGAGCCAGGAATCGTCAGATCCAGAATTTGAAACTAACTTTAGTATGGCCCCAGGATTCTGAGTTCCTAGCCAACAGGTCACATTGCTTTTATTTAAAATAAAATAATAAAATAAAATAAAATAAAATAAAATAAAATAAAATAAAATAAAATAAAATAATAAAATAATAATAAATAAAATAATAAAAACAACAAATAAGCAAGCTTGCTTTTTATTAGTCAGGTTGAGATCAGCCAAAAAAACATAAATAGACTTTTTAAATGTGCCTTTCCTGGAGAGGTAGCACACCCGTTGAATACGTGACTCTGGAGCCAGACTCGCCATTCACAGGGTATGAGATCTTGAGCAAGTTCCCTAACCTCTCTGTGTCTCAGTAACACAGGGATAATAACAGGACTTTCCGTATAAGATCACGATGAGGATGAAATGAGAGGATACATGAAGCAGCGGTGAGAAAGTATCTAGCAAATGCTAAATGCTACGTATGGTTTGCCGAGCAAGATATATTTAAAGAAAGGTCGTCATATGTATCAGAAAGGAAATGAGGTGACTTAGGGTGGTTCCTCTTTTGATGTTCCCACAGTGTCCCAGAGGGCACTGCTAATCTGGTAAGCCGAGAAGCCCACCTGTCGGAGGCACTCTTGCCACCAGCTGCCTGGCCATGACATGGCGAGGAAACCATTTGCAGCGGTCAGCCCCTTGGCCCGTCCTCACAGATGCTCAGCTGTGCGCTTGGCCCAGCTCGGCACTGGGGCCCAACCACTCGGTCTCGCCTGCAAGCGCAGACTGCAGAGTCTCTGAAAATGCAAGCATATGCTTCCTACCTCTCTGTTGTCCCCCAACGCTGGTTCTGGTGGGAGCCTTGCCATGCTTCCCACCAGCTCACTGGTCCGATAGTATCTGTCGCCTGGCCTGGAGCTGGGGGCGAAAGCCTCAACAGAGAAAGCCAGGCCCCAACTTGGGAGAACCGCTCATATCGGGACAGGAGAGCTGAGGGTGGGAGTTGATTCCACAGTGTCTGACTTGGTTTTGCATTGTGGAATGCCTCAGCACTTCCCCCAGCTGTTTGACCTTCTTGCCTTTCTGCAAACCTCATCCCTGTCAAGTTGCGGTGAGAGTCCTCCGAGCGGCCGGTAGACGTCCTCAAAGTCACGGTGCCAGTAAGCACGTCAGGATGATTCCACGGGAGGCCAGTCACCTGAACTGTCACCAGGAGCCTGACTTCAGGGATTCTGACTCCATCCATGCCTTTCCTTTGGCGAAAGCACAGCACACATTGGCCATACACTTCAACATCTGATAGAGATCCCGGGGCTCCCCGGGATGAGTTTCAGAGGGGCCTTCAATCCCCTGTAATGATATGGAAAATTTTGTGAGTTATGTGCTATTTTCTGGAATGAAGGCCAAATTCTCAGAGTGGTCCATGCATCAGATATATGAGTTAAGAACCACCCCTTTGGGGGCAGCCTGGGTGGCTCAGTGGTTTAGTACCACCTTCGGCCCAGGGTGTGATCCTGGAGTCCTGGGATCGAGTCCCACGTTGGGCTCCCTGCATGGAGCCTGCTTCTCCCCCTGCCTGTGTCTCTGCCTCTCCCCCTGTCTCTCATGAATAAATAAATAAAATCTTAAAAAAAAAAAGAAGAAGAATTAGAAAAAGAACCACCCCTCTGCCCCAGAAGAGGCATTATTAGTATGGGACAGAGTCAAGGATAAGCCCGCCCCAGAGGTTGAGATGGTGCTTCAGCGTCGCAAAGGCAGGTGGTAGGATAATCGCTACAGCACTCCTTCTCCTAGGTCACCCTCCTCTCTTTCCTCCACCCACGCTTGCTTTTTGCTGCTGTTCCCACGTGACCAGCCCACTTCCCTGTGCCTTGAACCTCCTCTGCTTGGGGGTGTTTCTCCATTCCCTGTCTTGGGGCAGCGGAGGCCAGCCCTCCCCAAGCCTCCAAGTGCCATCCAGCTCTCTGTACTGGCTTTGGGTGTGTCTTCCCTCTGCCTCCAGTGCCTACTGGGGTGGTTGAGATGGAGTGAGGTGCTGAGGGTGAAGGAGATAAGGAGACCACTCAGCATGACTTTTGTCCTGGCCAGCATTTCTTAGAATACTTACATGGGGTCACATGCCAGAAAGGGGCTTCACCGAGTAATCAGCAACCAGGGCCCAGACGACCTCGTTCAAACTACAGCTCGTTTACCAGCCTTATTTCCTTTGTCATTCACTTCACCTCTCAGTGCTTCAGTTCTCTCGTCTCTAATGTAAGAAACCTAACAGAATCGATTTCAGAGGGCTATAGAGAGGATAAGCAGAGGGAGCGAATGTGATGAAATTGGTGCAGTGCCTGGCACAAAGTAAGCATTGAGTATTTGTTCAAATGGTGGAACTGTGATGATGATGATGATGTTGATGATAATGATGATGAAAAAGATGGTGATGATGAAGATGAGGAAGTAGAAGAGAAAAAAGAAGGAGTAAAGCACTTTGCACATGATTGACAATTAATTCTCAATGGCCAGGTATCACATAGCAAGATGAATACATGGATGGATGGGTGGATGATGGATGGATGGACAGATGGTCTGTTGGCCATCTAATAATTTCTGGATCAAATAAGGTCAAACAGGTTTCTATTCTTTTATTCTTACAAGACCTCTCAGGGGCTTTACTGTGCTAATAGGGCATCATGAACCCCCAAGAGGGATAGACTTCAGGCTGAATTTCTCCTACTTCTTTGGTCATGGGGTTCTTTTTACAAGGTAGCATCTTAGGAAGCTTCTGTTACACAGAGCACATGGGGAGATGCTAGTCCAGGCACTTAGTCACTAAGGAGAGAAGGATGCACGTAGAACTCAGGTGTTACAGCCAGTTCACAGGGAATAGAGTATGTGCATGGGGTTTGGGCAGAGACGCCCAGTTATGAGTTCTGGAGATTGTGCTATTTGGAGTGTCCCTGTGCCCAGCTCCTGCAGGGACCTGCAGCACAGACGCAGAAGATACAGGGAAGGGTACAAAGCAAAATTCAGGGGAGTGGCTGATTATCATCCCCAACTCTGAGAGTCCCTCGGGAGCATTTGTTTGCCTGAAGCAAGGTCAACAAATTCTCAAACCCAGTTGCCATTCATCCCAAGATAGGTCAAGGGTCGGTTCCTGAAGCATTGTTGATCTCAGCAGAGATGATGTGTGGGGTTGATATTCTTAGATTTGCTCATTCAGCCAGTCAGTCTGGCTTTCAGAGGAGAATCAGGTCAAGAAGCGCTTAATGAACCAAGAGGAGCCCGGTACTGCCTCTACCACTGGGGGTTCCAGTTTCTAATGATAATCAGCAGTCTCCTCACTTACAGGACCTACTGGAATTTTCTTTGTGCATCTGCATAACCATTTTTGGAGGTAATAGGGTGACCCAGTGTCCCAGATTCAAAAGCACTATCTTCATCATCCCCACAAACCCTCGCTTAAAATTGAAATTCTCATATTTTGGTTTCAGCACCATCTCTCCTATGTACAGAAGCCACACACACACATCCTTGTTAGCACCTGTGTCTTGATTTTTGGTTTGAGGTGTGGAAGGAGGAGGGAAGCTCTTATATAAGAAGGCACATGGCAGGTTAACTTTTGTAAGCACTGTTTTATTTAACCTATTAGAGGTTGAAAGGAGAAAGGATATTGATACTCCTGGTTTGAGGGAGGTCTGATTTGAGCTGGTTTGATCCTCCAGACCAGCTGTTGCTAATGCTGTTACCACTGCCACAGCTACCAGCACCCATTAAATGAGTGTCTGCTATGAGCCAGTCCCTCAGCTAAATGTCTGCGTGTTATTCTTTCTTAAATCTCCAGACCACCTGTGAGTTATGGTTACTAACAATATTCTTATCTTTTAGATCATGAATCTGGGGCACAGAGAGGTTAGGCAATTTACACGAGAAGACACAGCTAGCAGTTGGTAGAAACTAGGCTTTTCATATGGGCAGTATGGCTCAGTGTGAGCTCTTAACTACTATGATCTGGTGCTTTTGCAAGAGGAGGAGCCAGGAGAGGCAAGGAGTGTCAGACCGTGAGGGAATAGTGGTGTCATGGTGAGATGGAATGCTTAGCAGGCATTGGTCATTCTTGTAAGAGCTTTCCATTCATTAACTCATTTACACGTATTAACCCAAACCAATCCATAAGAGGGGTTGGGATACAGCATCTCTTCCTAGGATGTCACTTACCCAGTTGGATCGGTCCCCCACTGAAGATTCATAGGCAGTGGCTATAACTTGAGGAGCATCTGGTCGATGTCTCAGTACATCCTACCCACAGTCTGTGGAAGCTTTTCCTGTGGAGGATCAGGATGCTTTTGGTGTCCCCTCTGATGGGAATGGTGGGAACTCATCTGTCTGTCCCCAGCATCAGTACCATAACATTATGTAGCATCTCAGGGAATTTACTTCTAGGTAAATGGTCCATGCAAAGTAAAGCCTTTCCATGTTATTCTCACCTGCTTTGGATGGGGTTTGAATGCACGTCTGGGTGGTGAGTGGAGTTTGTCAACTTTGCCCCAAGTTGTTGCCCTGGAGTGCTCACTCTTGATGATGATGGAGCAGGTAGTAGGGGCATTTGGAAGGGGAAACTAAAAAAAAAAAAAAAGGAAGGGAAGGGAAAACTGGCTCTTGGTAACTGACAAAGCACACATTTTGCAGTTTAAACTCGGATAAGTGACATAACCTCTCTGAACCCCCATCTCATCCTGTGGACACCACTGGTGATTCTCAAGTGCTTACTGAGCATCTGCTCTATGTCCAGTCCTGTGAAAAAGACACGAAAAAAAAAAAAAACAAAATTATCGAGGATGGGGGAGAAGAGATAAAATGGATCTCACCTGGATGTGGTCACCAGCCAGGTCTTTACCATCCTGGGACAAATCACTGCTGGTCTTCCAGGGGCCTAGACGGCTAGGTCGTGAGTGCTGCAGAAGGTGGAGAGGCTGCCAGAGGAGCCAGCATGTGGCTGCTTTTTGAAGGAGGGGGGCTGTCTTCAATAAGCAGCCAAGTGAGGGATAGAAAGGAGGCTCCAACAGAGACCTCACTGTGGGTACTGGTGGGGCCCAGAGAAGGCAAATGTGACATATCACAGAGATGAGGAGAAAACAGTTTCACGCAGATACACTAAAGACCTGAGGAAAAAAATAAATAAAAATACACCAGACCTTTTTGATTACTTTCCAAGTGCCAGGAACACCCATGTATAACCAGATCATTCCACGGCAGCAGCCTGCCTGCGAAGAGGTGGAGGTGTTGAGTCACTTCACCCCCGAGGAGACTAGGGCTCAGGACTAAGGATCTTATCCTAGATCAGATGCTCAAAGACAGCAGAACCAACATCCCAACTCAGCCTCTCCAACTTTGAGACTTAGGCTTTTTTTTTTTTTTTTTTTTTTTACTATGCCGGGACCCTCCCCCCACTACCTTGGACATTTGAGACAAATTTAGAGATACAGGTAGTCCTCAGAGGTCTGGAGACCCCTGCAAACCCTCAGCTTGACTCACATTTTCCCAAAGCAGCTATTCAGTCAGTCATTCTCCCAGGAAGCATTTTGGGAAACTTTGTTTATCTGGTCACCACCTCAGAGTCATCGGTTGAACATGTATGAATGGCAGGCTTCTTCATCTGAGCCAGTCTACCTCCCAGAGGAGCAGTCACACTTTACAGGGTTCTCGTACCTTGCTAGGGTGATTCCAGAACATAGGTGATGGTGTAGCTCATGCTGCTGGGTATCATGGGGAAGATTTTGCAGAACATGTAACATTGCAAGTTTGAATTGGAAGAAAAGGAAGAAGGAAGGAAGGAAGGAAGGAAGGAAGGAAGGAAGGAAGGAAGGAAGGAAAGAAAGAAAGAAAGAAAGAAAGAAAGAAAGAAAGAAAGAAAGAAAGAAAGAAAAAGAAAAAGAAAAATGGAAGAACGAATAGTTCTGCATAGCAGGCCAGATTGTACAGAGGCTGGTATCTATAAAAGTGTATGGCAAAGGCACCTTGCCAGACTGATTTGCAGAAAAAAAAAAAAGTGATTTGTAGAAGGAAGGACAGGGTGTATTAGAGGATGAATCTGGAAAAATAAAGGTTAGGAATATCATAAAGGGCCTTGAATACTGTAGGAAACTGTCTCTTCCCCAACTCGGCCTGGAAATGGGGTGGTGGTATGAGTGGGTCCATGTTCCGCATGGATCCATATTGTCAGATAAACACTGTCAATATCCAAATGATTGACAGTGCAATTAATATTGTCAGAGAAACATTCTGTTTTATGCTTTTTGTTCCGTTCTGTTTCAATGGTCCACAAGTGGCAGCTAACCCTTGGCTTCTTTTCAGGTGGCAGGTAAAGAATGGTGGAGACAGTCTCACAGAGTCTGATTCTCCTGCTCTATGGGGGAGGCAGATTCTTTCCAGACTTCAGGGATTATTGGTATGAGGAAATGTGGCCCAACGTTTCTAGATCTTCCAGGTTTTCAAGAGATACTACTATTGATCTAAATTTTACATGAGACACCTCCATTTAAAAATATCACCTCTCTTTTACACAATGCAGACAAACCATCATCGTCATCATCATCAACATCTTCATCTTCCTCCCCTTCATCCTCCTACCCAGCCTGGATTTGGTCCACAAGGTTGCAGTTGGCTCTGTTGACCAACAGAATCCATACGGCAGGAATTGGTCTCTGAGTGCTGTCCTCTCCCCACCTCCAGCCGACATTTGTGTTACTTTTTTCTTCTTCTATGTGAGTGCTTAAACTTTGGGTGCCTGCCATCCACAAAGGCTGGTGGCAAGCAGTGTAATCCTCATGTTCGCTCTCAGATGTGAGAGGGAGATGCAGCGTTTGACCTCGGCAGAGGAGCCAAGAGGGGGAAAGAGAAGGGCAGTCTCTGAGAAAGCAGTGTCATCATGGAAGGTTGGGGAAAGAAGATGGAAGCTGGGATGGTTGTTTGTTTGTTTGTTTATTTGGTTTTTATTTATTTATTTATTTTTTTGAGAGTGAGGGTAAGATTGAACCATCAAAGCCTGGCTAAGACCCCCCCACCCAAAAAAAAAAAAAAATCTCCTGATGGAAATCCTTGACACAGGGAAGATCAACAGGACTAGCACCAAGGAAGTGAAAGAAAAAAATCAAGAAGCACATGGGGAAGCAGAGGGCAACCAAAAAAGGAGGATATATTTGCTACTATATTGAGGTCTGACTTCCAGAGCCTTAATTAAAATATATGCTCTCAATTAGGGGTCAGCAAACCATGGTTTGTGAGCCAAACCTAGCCCATTACCCATTTTTATAACCCTCAAGCTTAGAATGGTTGTTAGACCTTTTCAAGAGGGGGAGAAAATCAAGAGAAGACTATCTCATGACAGGTGAAAATTACAGGAAATTCAAATTTCAGTGTTTGTTTCCGCATTATAAATGGTTTCATGTGACAGTAGCAGTTTTGAGTGGTTACAGCAAAGAGCTGAGGTCCTCAACACCTGAGCTATTTATCATCTGCCCATTTATAGAAGCAAGTTGCCCTCCTGTCTGGGATGGCCATAGCAAATATTGATGCACAGCCCTTCCCTTGAATTCTGTGTTTCTGAGGCCTATCTGTGTCTCCTAGCCACTGCTCCCCCAATCTCTGCTTTATTCTTTTATTCTGCATTTTCAAAGTCCCTGCAAAACAAGCAAAAGAAAACAAAACAAAACAAAAAAAAACAAAAACATGAGCTTAATACCATGCACTAGACGTTGGATAGCCAACCATTTATCATGAGTCGTGCGCCGAGCCGGTGGTTGAGGAGGGATGCACAGAAGGTGATGTCTGCCTTTTAGCAGAGGGAGTGGATGTAAGAAAAAAGAATTATGGTCTAGGAATACTGGGTGCTTCTTGTTTGGAAAAACAGAGCCTGTGTTCAGAAAAAGAGGTTTTACTGAAGGATTGTCATTAAATGTTATGTTTTATGACTGCACAAAGTTTTCAAGGTGGGTTTGGAACAAGGATATGTTCAATTCAAACAGTTCCAAAAGCAAAATTGCTACAGATTTTACATGACAGTAATATATGAATGTAAAATCAGAATCAGAAACAATGTGGATAGCAGCTGTTAGGGTTGGAGGTGGTCAGGACAGGAAGACTGGAACACAAATACACAGGCAGTAAAAGCCAACACAACCGACAGAGGCCCACCTCTTCGTCTTTGAGCTTCCTGGCAGTCAAAATGAAAAGAGTCACAAAACAATGAGCCCTTTTCTTAAGAGATAGGAGGAAATGGATGCTCCTCATGCAGAATCAGCAAAAACTTCTGTTCCGTGCAGACTTCTTGAAAAGCAGAAAGGCAGTGCCCTCACTGCAAATGATAATAGCCATGTGTCTATATGCCCCATGTATAATGCATTTCTCATTTCTCTCCGAACCCATCAGGTTCTTTAACCAAAACAACGTATACAGTAATAAACACAATGATCCTTCGTATTTATGGAACTCTGTGGCTCCCAAAACACTCCTGTAGTTTTGCTCTCTGGAGTTGTCTTGGGGAAGAGCAAGTGCGTATTGTCACCTCTGTTCTAGTTTTAGGAAACTAAGTATCTAAATGTGTAAGTTTCTGGACTCTATGACCAAATTATTTCCTGTCTCCTCCTCCAATGGTCTTTGCATGCTATAACCGGGAGGAGGCATAATCCAGTCAGGCCCAGCCCTTACCAGAGTGACCAACAGCCCTCCCATCCTGGGAAGCTGGCGTGTGGCGATGCCTCTGTCCTCCCTGGTAACTTCTCAGAAGCGCGGTGTTGAAAGTCATAGTCAAAAGCTAAAGTTAGAAACAGTATCAGGCTGTTAAGTAAGAGGGGTCAACTTGCAGCTGTTACTGGAGCTTTCTGAATTGTAACAGTGTGGCCACTTTGATACACGAGAATCAATTACAGAGAAACCTTGTCAAGATGGCCAAAATTCAGCCTTAAATAATTGAATTCTCTGCCAAACGCTGTCCACTGTCGTTATCTAGAAATGTAATTATGCAGCTAAATCAAGCAACTAAAATTAGTGTAGTGTAAAAACACCTTGGCTATCTAAAAGTGGAGGAATTGACATTTGGATTTAGAAAAAGCCAATAGTTGAATATGTTTTGTGGTGTCTGAAGCGCCCTGAGTTTCTACAAAATCTATATCCTGTGTCCTGCTTAGAGTTAGAGGTGGAATGTGGCGCGTGGATATTTGGTTTGAAGCTGATTTCCAGTGATCCCTGGGCCTTCGGCGTTAGCTGAGCGGACTGGCTTTGTCTGTTCCCCATCCCTGCTCTTGAAACCGGGGAGCTCTCCACCGGCCCCCGTGCCTTCCCTCTACAAGTGACAATTTGAACGTATCTGTACCATTGATCTGAGGCCAGAGATGTGTCCATACTGACCGCCGAGACAAGAACAGGAAACACGGGATGAGACTGGCTATTGGCCTACAGTATTGTACAGAGGGCATCATGCCAAGGACTTGGTCATGCAACCCTATGAGGTATGGTCTGTTATTATTCCATTTTCCAGATGAGGAGACCAAGGCTCAGAGGCTCGGCCTGAGAGCAAACAATCCAGCTAGTGTGAGCCTCCTTACCTGTTGTGTTCGCCTGGACCTGATAGTAGTTCAGACGGTTCCCAGAATAAGTGACATAGCCCATGTCAATAACTTCATTCATTCTCTGTGCTTAGCACCCTCTGCAAATGTTAGCTGGTATGATTATTGGACTGTTTGTGCAGATTTCCCCTTTAAAATTAAAACCAGGGCAGCCCAGGTGGCTCAGCAGTTTAGCGCTGCCTTCAGCCCAGGATATGATCCTGGAGATCCGGGGTCGAGTCCCGCGTCCGGCTCCCTGCATGGAGCCTGCTTCTCCCTCTGCCTGTGTCTCTGCCTCTCTCTTTCTCTCTCTCTCTCTCTCTCTCTCGAATAAATAAACAACATTAAAAAATAAAAAGAAAATAAATAAAAATAAAAATAAAACCAGAGAGAGGGAGAGAGAGAGGGGGACACAAACTATACTATCACCCTAGCTTCTCTTGGATCAGGACCAAAGGCTGCCCACATTAACCTCCTTGAGTTTTAAGTGGCAACTGATAATCCTATCAATTTACGTGCTCAGTATTTCTCTCTACAAAGCCCATCTGGACTCTGTCCTTTGCCTTTTGTCCAAATTCTTTGGAAGAGCCCAAATCCTATAGCCGGACTACCTCTCTCTCCCTGTCATTTGGTTGGTCGGTCTCTCTCTCTCTCTCTCTCTCTCTCTCTCTCTCTCCGAGAAGTAAATTAATGAAGAGTATTTGGTTAGTCATGTTAGGCAAGCCGTTCCCAAAATAGCACCTTCCATTTTGGTAGCTTCAACTCTGCAGCTGCTGTTTCTCCTCGTCGTCTGGGAAGAAAACTTTCACATTAAGAGTTGCTGATGCGGATTTTCTTTCTTTCCCCCTCTCGGCGTTGATGAGCGCTTGGCTCCTGACAGAAGCGATTTGGCTCTCAGCTTTGTAGTTCGGAAGAAGTTGGGTCTATAGATTTTCCCCTCACTCTCCATTGATGTGTTGAGCTTCAGAGGGAATAATACCTTCACGTAAAGCATGTTGCCTTCTCAAGGAGTCCTCCTGCATCCCTATGGCGTGCCTATGATCGTTCCAGCAGCCCCCTACTTCCCCGGACTGATCCAGGTAATTCAAGGCCACTGCCAGCAAGCAACTTAACTCCAGAGTGCTCAGAGTAATAATTGGAATTTTTATGGTTGAGAAAGCAAACACTTTTAATACAGGAAAAAGCCCTCGTGTAGTCAGTGGGAAGACAGTAGGAAATCAAAAAGATGGATCACCCTAATCTGGCTATTGACATCTCTCATGGCTGAATAAATGGTGTAGTTGAGCTATATTTGCTTGTATTGATCTGGGTGCTGTTTAACATTCATGCCTTTGCTTCAGGAGGTTGACCACAGGGCAAAGGATTTGCTCTCCTTCCCAGCTTTCTGAGGGACTCAGTCTCCCAGAGCAGATCATGAGGCAAAGTAACTTATCATGAGGTGACTTGGTTAAGAGCTTGAACCCAGGAAATAGAAAAGGCATGAAATATGCATCAATTCATATGTTTGCCTTCACGTGGATTGGCTATTTTCATAGAGGCCCTCCCCCCTCCGCCCCCGCCGACCCCGACCTGGGTTGAGGGGTGGCATCGAGGCGAAAGGGAACACTCTGTTGATGGTTAATTTATGAAGTTGAGCGATTATTCTAGGAATCCCTTACCAGCTGCTTACATCTTAATGATGGCAAGAAAGTGGAGGATTGAAATGTGTATTGGTTTTACTTTTAAGGCTATTAATTCTGTGCGGGGAGAACCATCTAACCAATAAGGTACTTGGGATATTTTTTCCCCCTTACCATAAGTTTGTCTTTTTAAACAAGCGTTGGCTTCTGGGTGGGTGTATGTCTGAAGTTCTCTGTGGAAAGCTAACATCGAGTAAATGACAGAGTCTGTACATCGTGGGGAACCCAGATGGTTAGGTGATTGTTGTTTGTTGGTTATTTGTTTGAGAACAGCCATCCCTTTGTAATGAATCCTGTATCGCGTTTTTACCGGCAAGGAAAACAAAATGTCTTTTGTGTTTCCTGCACCTTTTCACCTTCATTCTTGTCCCTTGCACTTCTGGATAGATTTCAAAATCCTGCAATACCCTAATTAAAATTTCTGGGGAGGGTTCTGGTCAAATACATTTTCCCCCCTTTTCTGGATGGTTCTTGTGAACTTTAAGAACTTCAGTGATTTGAGACATGCAGGGATGATTCTAAGTACTAACAGAACATTCTATCATCCTAGATTTATGGCCTCTGCTCAGTTTGGAAACTCCTGTATTATATGTGAGAAATGAGTGGACCATCTGGAGAATGGTCCTTCACAACATGGAAATTATTCCGTCTTCCCTGGCATAAGCAGGTCCGTGGAGCACACATGGGGCCTGAAGCAGGAGTCCATGGCAAACTGGAAGGCCTTTGGCTTCTATTGGAAACTTGGGGTGAAGGTCAGCTGTTGGAGTTTTGTCAGACCCTCTGCTGCCCTGTCCGATAAATAATTACAAGCAAATCGTGCCCTTCACTCTATGCTGATTGATGCTGAAATTGCTTTTGAAAGTTCTCATAAGTTCCTGTTATAGATTAAGTGCCGGTGTAGGAAAAATAGTGGCACCCACTGAAATGGGTGAATGTAATCAGGCTTAATGGACTTCAGAGCTTGTTGGGAATTAAATAACTATCGATTTGCTGGAATGTTGCTGTCATTACGAAATGCCACTCTGGACGTATTACCCCAATGATAGATGAGGAGACGCGCAGGCCAGCAGAGAAATTGGGGAGGCCCTATTTCTTCCTCCTTTGCAGAGTGTTTTGAGAAACATACCCAGTTATTTTTGGAAGGGACAAGTGATTTTACTTGCAGATCTTAGCCCTATCATACTTTGTTTTCCCAAGTGACACTTCTGGTAACTAGTTACCCATAAGTCAGGAGAGCAGTGCAGCGGGGAGCCTCTAGACCAGCTGCTGTGACATATTCATCTCCTTCCTCTCCCAATCCCCTGGAACACACTGAAATGCTATGGCTAGAAAGAGACTAGCTTCATTTCTGGTTTGCTGAGAGAGCCTGTTATTTACCCATTGGCGTCAAGAAACTTAAATCACTCCATTGCAGTAACATTTGCAGGGGAGGAAAAGCAGCTCAAAGAGAGAAAAATTGTAACACACACACACACACACACACACACACACACACTCTCACCTTCCAGCTGAGGCTTCTGACACCAGCTGTCCTGCATCCCAGCAGGCTGTATCAGCTTGCTTACCAATTCCTTGACCTTGTGTTTTTGTTTTTGTTTTTTTACCAACTCTTCAAGAATTGCAGGAGCTTTCCCATAGGGAAGTAAGGTGCCACCCACACCTTAATAATGTCATCAGCAAGACATTAAAGTGATCCAAAATAGTGTGCATACTCCATCATCGGTAGTTAGTTCACTGTGACTGGAGATATGCAAACAGAGTTGTAGTGACCACTTGACAGGGTTGTTGGATCAGAGTTTGAGATTCCTCCCAAGATCTTTCCAACCTCAAGAGCCAACAATTCTGTGGCAGAAGAACTTCTGTTTCATAATTCTTTCAAGTGCCACTTTTCTTATTCATAGTAGCCTTGCCCTGTTTTGCTCTACTCAGTTGAAGAAAAAAATAATTGACCAGACATCATCACAGGCTTTGAGAGAGCATCATCTTGGTCTGGCAAAAACAGAGAGTGGAGCTGTTTTCCACTAATTCTAGGGCTTGCTATTCAACAAGGTCTTTTGTTCCAAGAGTGGATCCAATAGTTACAATGAGCCCCACCTGCCATCCCTCGGGAGAGCCAGAATTGTTACCCTCTTGGATTTCCTAACCACCCCCCACCCCCCCAATCTCATGTCTAAACTTGTTGAATGTTTAGCAAGGTAGATCGTTTCTCCTTCCATCCATGCAGAGAATTCCAGAATGGCCATGTGGGATTGAGCTGAACAGTTGGGACAGTTTCATGGGTAGTTAGAAGCAGAAGAGGAAAAGAGTAGTATTACCAAGTGCATTGTATAAACATCAATCCTTTCCTTTGGTATGGATCTCAATCTCAGAATCTTTGGATAAAAGGGAATAATGTATGTCCCTATCGAACCTCTTTATGTACTTTAAATGTTCGACAATACCTTGAATGATCGATGAGCTGTATGATCTGAGAACAAAGAAGGTCTGACAAGTCAGTTGTCAATCGGTCTTGAATCCAAAAGTTGCCAAGATGACTTAGCCAAGCCATAGACCATGGCTGCACAAGACTAAACGACATCAGAGAACAGTGGCTTAGTAAGTGATTAGTCTGTTTGGTTAGCATTTAGGTCTAATGAGCCCTTGGCTCTGGGTTGTGAGTTCAGATGTGCACTCCTCGCTGTAGCTATCTGCCAAAAGTTCTGCCCTTTGACCATATGTGGCCGGATCATTCTCCACACTAGGGCAGGTACTCCCCATCCCATCTAGGTATTACAGATAATGGATCAAAAGACTATTTTTCCTACATGGAAGACAGTATAAACAGCACGAATGTGTTAATTTAGTGATTCCTTCACTCCTAACGTGTTTTATATCAGGCACTGCTCTGGATACCCAGGACACTAAAGTGATAGTTACAGCCACAGACCTGTAGGTTCACAGCCCATGAAATCGAGAACACTAGATAAACACAAAGCTGACACTGCAAGGAAAGCATTAGAAAAGAATGACAGGGAATAATTATTGAGTATTTGCTCTCAGCCAGGTGCTGTGCTAAACACTTAGGTATATTGCCTCGATTTGTTATTACAAAACCTTAACATGTGGTACTGTTGGCCTACCATCCCTTATCTGTAATTTTAAATTCCAAAAAGCTCTGTAAATCAGGGTTTTTAGGAGGGGGAGTTTGGCACCAAAACTCATTTGGGAAGCAAACTTGACCTGAAATGATGTGTGCCTATTTATAGACTTTCTATATCCCACTTGGTGTGAATATTCATATATTTTGCTACAGGGACATTTATGTGTTTGATTTCAGAGTGTTGTCCCAGACCCTACTGAGGGTGTTACATAATCAGTGTTTCCACTGAACTACCTTTCTGAAAAAGACAATTCCCCACCCCATCCCCCATAAAAATTTGAATTTCAAAATACAGATGACCCCAAAGGTCTCAGATAAAGAATCACAGTCGTGCATTATGATGCCTCTTTTGCATACAAAGAACCTGAAACTGACACTCCAGTAAGGTAACTTGTCCAAGGTCACAGGAATGTCAGTGACAGACTGAGATTTGGATCAGGTATGTTGGGCCAGAGCCTTCCCTCTTCACCAGCCTACTGTTGAGGTGCATCCATGGGAATTCATAGGAAAACACATGAGACACGGGGTAGGTGGAGGTCTCTTTGAGTAGGGAAGAGGGCGGTTAAAAGGGTAAGGTGGCATTTGAGTTGAGCTGTAAAGCACCAGCAGGCATCAACTGGGTAAGCAAAGGAGAAAGCTCTTCCTAGCAGAGCAGAGCACCTTGCAGAATTCGTGGTGTTGGGGTGATGTGTCGAGATAGAGCTTCAGTATCTTCCCCATCCCATTGACACTGTGGAATTTGACATCCTTTAAGCATAGGACTCAAAAGTCAAAAGATATAGGTCAAAAGGAGCTGCAAGGATCTCAGAAATGAACATTTCTGAGTGCTCCACTTGCGAATGGGCTCTGAAACACTCTTCTGTGAATCCAGCAGGTGAGTATCCGCTTTCCTGGATTTGAGTCCTGAGCACTCTTTGCCATCTTTTCTGTATGTTTTCTAACTCAACATCACAGAGTAGACGGTGGCAGAGAAAGGCTGATTGGTGCCCCCCCTCATAGGGATGAGGATGGTATAAGCAAACCCCTGTACTCTGGATTTCCAAGCAGGGATCGGCACCGTTGAATGTGGTGACATAGTTCATGACAGATCTGCATACACGTTTGCAGTGATGCCAGGAACTGCCAAAGTGCTGCTTCTGACAGTGGCCCAAGAGTAACCATCCCCACAGGAAGGTAGGGGAACATGTAAAGAACTCGCAGGTCATTTAGATACACTTTTGGATAAACCTAAAAGACGTAAACTTGTTTTGGTCTGTGGCTGATATCGCTGCCCTGCGATGTTATCAATATGTTTGGAGTATCTGCTGATCAGGAAAGACATCAGAATGTACACCTGCTATAAATGCTAGTGGTGTCATTTACTTTGAGGCAACTCCATCTTAGTCACTAAGTGACTTTTCTCTACTGCCAAAGAGGCCGTGTCAACAGCAGACTAAATTAAAGAGTCAGGGAGGTGGCGAGGAGAATTTGGAGTCAAATGGGTCCGGGTTGATATATTGGCCCTGGCATTTACTAAGCGTGTGGCCTTGGGCTTGTCAATTAACCTCTCCAAGGCTGTTTGCTCAGCTACAAAATGAAAGCAGGAATACCTGTCTTGCAAGGTGGGTTGTGAGCTTTAAATGTGATTCATTTCCTCATTCAGCAATTATTTACTGAGCACCTACTGTACGTCAGGCTGTGAAGTAGGAGATGGTGATGAGGCAGGATAGAAGACACACAAGACCCCTTTCAACATGAAGCTTACATCCTAATACGTAGGAAAGATCTGATACTATCTATCTACCTACCTACCTACCTACCATACATATAGTAGGGTAGATGTTTATTCTGCATTATTTGAGGGAAAGAGAAAGAGCAAAGAGAGAGAGAGAGAGAGAGGCATGATGAATCTTTATTCAGGACTCTTTTATTCATAAGCAACAAAAATCCAATTTGTATTGGCTATAGGGGAAAAAGAAGACAATCCAGCTTCAGGCACAGTTGAATTCAGAGGCTCCAACAAACCCAGTCATGTGTCTCCACAACCCCACAGTGGTTGTCTTTTCCTGGTCTTTGTTCACAAGCACACCACATCCAAGTGGTGGCAAAAATGGTGCCCAAGCAACTCCAGGCTTGGATCCCAACCCATCTTCACAAGTCTCTTCCGCAAAAGTTCCACATAGCAGTCTCCTCATCTTATCTTGTAAACTGTGCCCACCCCCAAAGCAATCATCTGGACTCACTGCTCACGTTGGAGCTGCAAGGGGCTGTAGTCCTCCCAGACTGAGCTGTAAGGGGCTGTGGATAGATGGGAAAAAAAATGAGTTCTGTTCTCAACATGGGGTGCTGGACAGGAAAATACCGGGTTCTCATGGTCAGCAATCCTAGCTGAAGCTATTACAGAAATCCAGGCATGTGTTTTCTCCTCTGAACCCTGCACACACCCTCTCCAGGGAAGGAAGTGTGGGATCCTGATCTTAATTATCCTCTTTGCCTGATGCCAGTGATCCTACTCACCAGGCAGTTAGCTGTCATCCAAAGCACCTTGCTTCTCCATTAATGATCAGACATATCGAAGTAGGATATGGCAATTTTATTCGGTGTTAGCCCACCCAAATTAATCACAGTACTGTCTCCCACAACAAAATGGTCTGTTTGGAGCATTCCCACTATTTTCCAGGTGAGGACACCAGGCATGGTCTAGGGAAGTCAAGACAGTCTGCTAAGGACATTTAGTGACAGCATAACTGAAGCCAAGATTGGGCTTCTCAGGCAACAACATCATTTCTCTTCTATTAGCAATACATACACGAATAAATATATAAAGAAAGGAAAACCAAAGCCTTCCAGTTAAGTTTGAAATAATGTGGATGGTCCGTCGTTCCAAAGAACTTCGGAGATGCTAGCGACTTGCCCTGTACTGTATTCTAGAAATGCACTTTTTTTTTTAATTAAAAGATTAAAGGGACACTGTCAATCTCTTCTGATTAATATCAGTCCTATAAAAAGGATGTGTTTCTGCAGCAACCATCTGTCATTTTGATCATTTTAAAGGCATGCTATATCAGCAAGTCTGCTTTTTATAATACGTTGGCATGGGACAAGCAGAGCTGGAGAAACTTGTGGATTTCACACTCCACTTTGCTGCTTTGGTGTTCAGCAATCTGAGCCTTTGATGGGGAAGCGGAGCCCCCTCCCTGTCTTTTAAAGGTTGTTTTGGGTAAGTGTTTTCCCCGGCTGATTTATGACAGAGATACTCACCCCTATTTATGTTTCTCTCACGTCTAAAGATAGTTCCATCACACATGCATCCCACCAGCATGCAACCAGCCCGTGTGTCCACTTGATTAACTGCTGAACCTTAAGAGGTGTCCAGAAATATTGAACTCAGTACTCCTCAGGTCTTTTCTTGTCGGCAGCTCCTGCAAATGCCCGGTTCCTAGCTTGAGCCCTTTGGGTTATAAGACCCAAGTCTAAGACCCAGTCTCATGGGAATCCCTGGATGGCTCAGCAGTTTGGCGCCTGCCTTTGGCCCAGGATGTGATCCTGGAGTCCCGGGATGAAGTCCCACGTCCCTCCATCCTCCTTGTGTATGGCTCCTGCATGGAGCTTGCTTCTCCCTCCTCCTGTGTCTCTGCCTCTCTTTCTCTCTCTATGTCTATCATTCATAAATAAATAAATAAATAAATAAATAAATAAATAAATAAATCTTAAAAAAAAAAATAAGACCCAGTCTCTGTCCTCAGAAGTAGCATACATGACAACACTAATGGCAGGAGAATCAGAAGTTAATCACAACTGCTTAAAGTTAGAACTCAGTAGAGTCTCAACCCCATTCGGCCCTGGAGTAGGAGTAGGTCTTTACCACTGTTAGTAGCTTACGCGGTCAAGATGGATTTTCCTACAGTCCCAGGAAGATGGCTCTCTATGGATAGTTTTTCATCCTTCCCGAAGGACAAGGTTTCTGGTGTGTTCCAGGAGACAAAGGGTAGAGTTTTTTGTTTGCTTGTTTTTTTTTTTTTTGTTTTTTGTTTTTTGGTTTTCTGAGGAAGAAGGGTGACAGCAAGAATTGTGTCTCTGAAGCCGTGGCCAGTCCTGTCCTATCCTACCTTGTGTGTGGCTCCGAGTAATGCAGTGAGTTCAGCATGTCATGCTGGGGGAAGAGGGTGGCCTCCCTCAGCTGTTACTGTTCCTTCCACTTTCTAATCTGCCCTGGCTCCTAGAGGTGGGGAGCATTTGGGAGAGGCAGTCAGCTCATGCATTCCAGGGTGTTCTCATAGAGTGCTCTCTGTAGAGCTATTTCTTCTTATTTCATGAGGGGGTTTATTTTTTTTATTTTATTTTTTTAATTTTTATTTATTTATGATAGAGAGAGAGAGAGAGAGAGAGGCAGAGACACAGGCAGAGGGAGAAGCAGGCTCCATGCACCGGGAGCCCGACGTGGGATTCGATCCCGGGTCTCCAGGATCGCGCCCTGGGCCAAAGGCAGGCGCCACACAGCTGCGCCACCCAGGGATCCCCCATGAGGGGGTTTAGATCAGAGAGTTTAAAGTGTCGGATTTAGACCAGGGGAACCTGAACCTGGCCATGACCTTCTCCTGGTGACTTGGGGCAAGTTGCTGGACCTCTCTCAGTCTCCCCTTGCTCATCTATAAAGGAGTAATATGCCATATTCTCTACCTCCCAAAGTCAAAGTCAGAAATAAAAGTGTGCAAAAAGGGAGAAGAAATGTGTGGGAAATATCAGAAAGGGAGACAGAACGTAAAGACTGCTAACTCTGGGAAACGAACTAGGGGTGGTAGAAGGGGAGGAGGGCGGGGGGTGGGAGTGAATGGGTGACGGGCACTGGGGGTTATTCTGTATGTTAGTAAATTGAACACCAATAAAAAATAAATTAAAGAAAAAAAAAAAGGACCACACCCGAGGCCTTTGCAGTACAAACATAATGCTATTCAGGCAGCATGACATAATGCCAAGGTCTGGGCGCCCCACTCAGACCAATCTGAGCAGGCATCTTGGCCTCTGTGTGAGGTGGGGTTTCCCTTTCTGAGCTCCCATTGTCTCAACTTGACAGTGGGGGACAGTCTCACTTACTCCAGGAGGGAGTCCTGAAAATGTGATGAGATGACACTTGCAAAGCATGGAGAACAGCCTCTGCTCTCTGTGGGCACTTCATTATGGATGGCCAACATTGCTTGCCGCCATGGTTTTTCTCATGATATCCTGGGTGGCTGCACTTTCTTTTTCATATGAAGATGCTCTAGGTTTGGGGGTGAGGAGGCACATTTGTATCTCTCTGTTCCCTCTCAGTGCAGATTCTCAACAACCAGGGACATGCATTTTGGTGCAGCTGGTTAGAGTAGGGTGCCATTGGGGAAGGCTGTGGAGGAGAGAGAGTGAGCAAGCAAGAGAGAGAAACAATACCATCCTGTGGTTTGACCAGGGAATGCGGCCAGGCACAGCCCATGGCCTTGGGTTGTATCAAACTCCCAGCCCTTCTCATTCCCCAAGTCAATGGCCTGGGAAGCTGGGGCTGCTGGTCACACACAAAGCAGCATGAAAAAGGCCTCCCTCGTACTGAATTCTTGTCCAAATCTTTGTCCTCTGGCTCCAGTAGGACTTCTGGGGCTGGAAGTGGAGCTGGCTGAGAGAAGTGGACTTTGAAGAGGGGAAGAGAGGCCCATCCCCTCCCCTCCATGTGGCCATACCCTTCTGGGGACACACTCTTTGGGACCACCCACACCCCTGTTCCATGCAGCTCTTAGCACACTGTGGGCGCTTAATAAATGTTAAATAATAAGAATAGCTCCCATCTGTCAGCACCCGGTGGCAGGGAGGAGTGTGAGTGCAAGACTGCCGACTGGCACCGGGCAGCTTGCTGGGAGCCTTCGGGGAAGAACACGGCTCCCAGTCACTTCCAGGACCGCCTTTACCGGTGTGTTCTCCAGGCCTGCTACGGTCAGCGTGCGGGCAGGCTGGTCAGCGGTGTACCGTCCACCCCGGGCCCCGGACTGTGCATCAGAGGGCAGGGCCTGGTGAGCCTTATGTTTACCAGCAGCCCCGGGTTTTCCGTGAGCAGCTGGATTTTGGAACTGGTGTTGCCCGACAACACAGGGGCTTTGTCGAGGTTTAAAAGGGGCGAAGGATCTGCCCTCTGAGCAGACGGTGTCATAAATTCATACTTCCGTCATTTTCTTGGAAGAAAATGCCTACTGGGCTTTTCACATTTAGTTATAATAAAAACAACAGCAGCTGCTTATTTTCAGGCATTTACGAGGTACCAGGCGGTGTGTAAGGCATTTCACCTACGGTGTCTAAGTGAATCGCTGTATTTGGGGGTGGGGGTGGGGAGCAGGCTACAGGGACGATGTGGGGGTGTGGGCCCTGGAGCGGACCACCTGGCTCAGCTCCTGCCTCCACCCCTGTGACCTCGGACAAGGCTGCTCCCCTTTCTGGGCAGCAGTAACCCTGTTGGGTGGTAGTTAGAGGTACCAAAGCATGTAAAGTTCACAGCACAGTGCCCGGCACGTGCAAAGTACTCGGTTAACATATTAGTAGGTTTATGTCCAAGCGCAACTGCAACGCTACAAGTTTATTTCCAAACATCACTAGAACTAACTATATAATAGAGGCAGTATTGAGTGTTGCCAGATATATATATATATATATATATATATATATATATATATATATATAATATATGTTATATATATATGGCATATAATTATATAACATATAATATATATGATGCATATATGAACACATATATGTATGTTATGTATTGGGTAAGAGTGTGAGCTCTTGAGTTAGTCTGCTGCATTAGAATCTCAGCTTTGCCTCCTGAGGGAAATTCCTCAATTGTTTTGTACTGCAGGTTTCTCATCTGTAAAATGAACATATTAAAAGCACCTAAATCCATGCTTTGGTATCCTTCATTGCATAGGGACCATTATCAGAGTTGATTTTGAGGATCAGATGTGTTAGTATTTGTAAGGTACCTATAATGGTACTTGGTATGTAGTAAGGCTCAATGAGAACAGAAATAATAAGGGGCGCCCGGGAGGCTCGGTCCATTAAGCGTCTGACTCTTGATTTCAGCTCAAGTCGTGATCCCAGGGTCGTGGGATGGAGCCCCACATCTGACTCCAGCCTGCTTCAGATCCTGCCCCCGCTCAACCTCACTCTCTTGTGCTCTCTCTCAAAATAGATAAATAAATACTTTAAAAAAAAGAATAGGGGATCCCTGGGTGGCTCAGCGGTTTAGCGTCTGCCTTCAGCCCAGGGCATGATCCTAGAGACCTGGGATCGAGTCCCACGTCGGCTCCCTGTGTGGCGCCTGCTTCTCCCTCTGCCTGTGTCTCTGCCTCTCTCTTCCTCTCTGTGTCTCTCATGAATAAATAAATAAATAAATATTAAAAAATAAAAAAAAAAGAATAGAAATAATATAATAACAACATAATAAGGATTAGACAATATTATGTAACATATATTATGTGTGTATAATAGTATGTATTACACATAATACACATATAAAATAGGTATTATATACACTTATCAGATGCAATTATATGCTTTATAATTATTATATACTATTACATACAATTATACGATTCATTAAATAAAACGCAATTATATGTAATATTATGTATCATAGAATTATATATAATGTATGATTATCATATATGTAACTATAATACATATGATTATATGATACTATATAATATAGTTAATAGCAATATTTTTATATTTACTATATTATAACTACATTCCTATTATTTCTGCTGTTGCTACTGCCGCCGGTCACTGCATCGGATATTTTCCACAGGGTGTTTCTGCTGCTCTAAAGCATCCAGGAGGGCAGCCCCAGTGGCGCAGCGGTTTAGCGCCGCCTGCAGCCTAAGGTGTGATCCTGGACACTCTGGATCGAGTCCCGCATCGGGCTCCCTGCATGGAGCCTGCTTCTCCCTCTGCCTGTGTCTCTGCCTCTCTCTCTCTGTGTCTCTATGAATAAATAAATAAATAATCTTTAAAAAAATAAATAAATAAAGCATCCAGGAAAGCCTTCTTTTCAAGGAGACTGAAGCCCAGCAGAGTAAACTCCCCCTCCACCCTCCCAGCTCCCAGGGCTGGGCCCGGGCGGCCTGGGGATGCTCCCAGGGAGGCTCTGGGGCCTCCGCTCGGCCTCCATGGGCAACAGCCTTGTCTCTTCCCTGCACATCCTGCTCGCAGCGGAGGCTAACAGGGGTTTGTGCCGCTGTCATTTCTGATCAGCTGTCCTCTCTGTGGCTTGCAGCCCTCTGGCAGCAGGTCTCGTTCCCCTGGAAGCCCGAGTCCTCCGGGAGATCAAGCGGGAGGTGGGCCGGTGAGAAGCGCGAGGACGGGACTGCTGGGACATGGTCCTTGGGGCTTTGTTGACAAGACCTTCTCTTTGGTTATCAATGTCTAAACCTCCTGGAAATGCACTTTCTGTTTTCCCTTTAAACACAAATCAAGCGACGTTACCAACACACATTCTCTGTCAAGCATGTCAGTTCCTCCAGGGGCTGCGGACAGCTTGCAAGCGATGTCTTCCAGTGTTGCTGCGGCGGGTGTGTTATTTCTCCCTTCAACGGCTCCGCATTTGTTCTGCTGAGAGGTGTAAACACCGAGGTGCCTGCTATCTGGGAGGTTTTGACAGAAAATGTGAAATTGGTGTGGACCGTCCAGTGACCGTCTACACAAGGCGGGTCCTGTGACCTTGTAGACGCGGGCCGTGCGGGCCACCCTGCGTTGGCCTTTCCTGGGAATTTAGCTGGGGGCTCGAGGACCCGAACGAGCTAGGGCTTGCTGCACACCTGGCGTTTTGGCAGGTGGTTCCCACTGTGACTCAGCTGAGGGACTCGGCGCTGCGCCTGCCTGAGGGCCTGAAGATTTGTGCGGGGCCGAGCAGATGCTGGATGCGTTCACCCGCCGTGCAGGGCCGGGCATCAGCGGCCTGTCCCCGGCTGCGCTGTAAGGGACCAGGGCCCCCCTTGCTGCACGCTGATGGGGCAGCCTGGGGATGGATGAGCCGCCCTCCGTTGCTGGGGGTAACGCGGATCATATGGAATTCTGATCTGTTCCAACAGTTGGGGCTTTGGGTGTGCAGTGCTGTCTGCATGGCTGTTTTCTTTAGTGCTTGGTTCTGGCTACCCGGAGCCTCCCTAAGGAGCACTTTGTACAGTTCCATCCCAGGGATGGGCCAGGCGTGTGTCTGATGGCATCTCTGCTTCCTGGCTTTCCAACCTCCTCACACGCTGGCCTGAGTTCTAAACACCCAATCACAATCAGGCCTCCCTGGCTAGGTGAATGTTCCTCTTCCACCTTGCTTCACTCTGTAAGGGGTCTTGGGGCTGACGCATCGTGGAATATTTCAGCGTCCCGTGTGGCCCAGAAGTGCCTGCTGCATTCGTGCCTTCGTGTTCAGATCTGCTCTGATATCAGAGAGGAGTTCAATTAAGAGCCGTTTGGCTTTCCATGGGTTGTGAGAGGACAGGTCATTTTGAATATCAAGAAACCAAAGATGAGTTTTGAATGAATTCTGCCTAGTTTAACAAAAATATAGTGGGGGGAGGTGTCTACATTTTTATAGGTTTGGAGATGTAACGCGTAAGCAATTGAATGCACAGAGACTCTTGAATTTTAAGGGGGAAAACAAAAGAAAATGAAGGAAAAGGAAGTACAGGAAGTAGGGCAGGCTGAAGGACCTCAGTGGGCAGAATTTGTGGACATTCTCTTCGGGTGAGTGGTTCTCAGCCAGGGATGATTTTTGCCCTATAGGGACATTTTTAGCTGTCACAATCAGAGAGTGGTTGCTATTAACACCGTGCAATCCATAGGACAACCAGAATCATTCAGAATTCTCCAGAATTATCTGGCTCAAAGTGCCAATCTTGCCAAGTTTCAGAAACCACAGTGACTCAGCTACAAAAACCACTAGCCATCGTGTCTCCATTCAAGTTCCAAATTTCCAGCAAATAATCTGATGGACCCAGCCTGGGGTACATGTCTACTTTGAATTAGTGGACTGTGCCCCAGACCCCCATGTGCTTGGAGACCATGTGAAGTATCATTGAGCAGTCCTGGGAAAGAGGTCAGGTGAGGCTTGCCATTGAGCCAGAACCCATCCCAAGAGATGAGTCTGAAGAAGGTTTGTTTATGATAGCCTCTGGTGGACCCCACCATGGCCAAAGTCCAGCCCAGCTAGGGCATTTCACACGGAGTTGTCCACCTGCAGGAAGGGTGTCATACCTTGGTGCCAGTGTCAGCAAGCAGTCAATCTGTTTGGTCTTTGATGAAGCTTATGGCTTCCTTCTTGGGCTCCTTTCCAACAGAAAATCCATTGAAAATAATTGTTGCCTGTTTTTCTGATTATAAAATTAGTGCAAGATAAGTGCAAAATAAATGTTGGTAATCAGAAAAGCACAAACAAATACATGCCCATGTGTGTTCCACCCACACAAACACACAAATATTAATCCACCACCCAGAAGTAACCACTTCAGATCACTCTACACATCTTACCTCTTTCCCGCGTGTATATTTTCTTCCACAAAAATTCCCATACTCTCAACCTATACAGAAAAATTTACATCACTTGCAGCCAGCATTTTTTCTATTAAAAAGCTTTTAAAGATAGAATCAATTATTTTTCAACTAATAAATATCCTTTTTGTTCAGAACATAAAGAGCAAGGTGATAGCTTACAATAAAATACGTAGCTAATATCTTAAGTAAATGGGGCATTGGAAAATTAGAGCTTTTAAGTCCAATGGAAAGGGGAAGATGAGGATGAAGGAGGGAAACCAACCATGGATCCCCAGGGGTTAGAGGATTAAAAGAAGAGAGAGGCAGAGGTTGGCTGGCTCCAACCATCCAGGTGGGTGGCTTCTGCTCTCAGTGTTCTCCTAAGTTCTGTGAAGTGGAGGTTCTGAAAGATATGCTTCCCTGTGAGGAAAAGAGGAACTCCATCCATCATGGAGGTGTGAGTGCATGTGTGACCCCTGGAACACACAACTGCCCAGTAGCGATCTCACCAAAGCTTATGCCCCTTTTAGGACTAAAAACCAAGCTGCTCAAGAGATCAAGCTGTCTTCCGGGCAGCCTTCTCAGGAGCCAAGACTGGGAGACAGACCAGACTTGTCTTGTCAGCTCTCATCACTCCTGCCTGAGTTTTTCTCTTGCAACCCAAATGCATGTCTAGGGCCCAAGATGAGTTTTCAATTTAAAGGACTTCTCTTTCTCTCTTAAAAACTAAATCCTTTTCCTAATTCTCTTAAGTCCTAAAAGTAGAACATTTTCCCCTTATAGATTGGAGAAAGAAGTTCTGGCACGGGCTTACCCATGGCATTAGGATGAGGGGAGCCAGCCAGCCCTTCTCAGAGTGTGCATAGAAAATGGAAAAGACTTTTTTGTTTTCTTTTGTTTTTATCAGTAGCTTACCAGTTATTGTGCTTTCCTTTCCATCTTCATATCTGGCCCTCACAATTAAAATGAGGGTGATGATGACAACAGGCCACCTGCATTTCGGAGGCCAAGGAGGGGGGTTAGTTTGGAAATTCCAGCGTCTCTAGATTGGTTTCCATATGTATTCATGAATTTAGTAAATATTTACTGAGCGTTCAGTGTGTGCCGGGCAATAAATCTGCAGGGGTGAATAAGACCATTCAGATTTTTAATAGGGGAAAACAGGCAACAAGCAGAACATCTGATGGCGTTACGTACTATGAAGAAAATAAAAGAAGTCATGTGATAGTAACTGAGAAGGTTATTTTGGAGTGTTGAAGGACGGAAGGTGTGCAGTTGAGCTCTAATATGATTGACAAGTAGGAGCCAGCTGTGTGATGTCCTGGTGGGAGTGAAAAGAGTTCAGGCAAAGGGGACAGAGGGAAGCCCAAAGGGCACATTTGGGACTGACAAAGATGGTCAGTATGACTGAGACTTAGTGGATGACGGGGGAAGAGGTAGGACATGAAGTCATCCATGTGGTCAGCAACCAGATCACGTTCCGTCTTCTAGGACTTTGCAGGGAGTTTAGATTTCAGTCTAAGACAGATGAAGGGCCATTGGAAAGCTTCAAGTAAAGGAACACCATGACCCAATTTTATATTTGTAAAAGATTCCTCCAGGAGCTAGATGGAAAATGGACTCACTAGTCTTTAGTGGGACAAGACGGGAAATAGGGAGGAGAGCTATGTGCCATCCGTGGAAATTGCCAACACCAAGGTATGCATGGTTGGCTAATAAATGTCCATTCCTTAGGCCACCATTTCTTGAAACTTTTATCAACTAGAGAATTCTTCCCACGAAAGAAGGACAGTTTCTAGGGGGCAGGTTGGACCAGAAAATTGCAATGATTATGGAGAGTGAGAAGAAACTGGGGATCCTAGAAGTGTGTCTGTGTCGAGGGTCTGGTAACTTCTGTTGCTTCAGGGAAGTGCAGCATGTGTGTTTAATTGTTAATGACCCAAAAATGTGTCCAAGGGCTACAAGCAAACCTGCTTGAGCATGGGGGATCAGTGTTGGGTGCTTTATTAAGTCTTGCCATACCAAAGCTGTGAGCAACATCTGGTGAGCCATGTGCTCATGGACTGGATTTTCCATCACAGGACAGTTCTGTCTTAGGGCTGGCTGATTTTACTTTTATTTTATTTTAGCAGAAGTAAGGGAGGCCCCTGGGGGCTAGATGTCTCCCTTTTGTCATTTGTGACAACGGGAGCAACCTGGGAATTTGGATTCAGACAGACCTGAATTCCAGAATCATCCTTATACCTCCTATTAAATTTGATCTTGAATAGATCATTTTACCTCTCTGTGCCTCAGTTTACTCATGTGTAAGATAGAAGGAAAGGTTTGTGTGTTTGAGGGAGGCAGAAAAGATTATTATGCCTGACTGGTTGGTTCACTCCTTGGATCATTCTTCAGACATTTATTGAGCATCTACTATATGCAAGATGCAATAGTAGGCATTAATGGAACGATGCTCAAGGAGTCAGGCGTGATTCCTCCCTCAGTGGCATTTATGATCTCAAGTGGGAGCAAGAGACAAAAAAACAAGAGCAGATCAGCTACAACACATGTGAGTTGATGAATTATCATTTTAGTAAAAGTACCATGAAGGAAATAATGTAGGAAGGAAGGAAGAGTTAGTCATGTTAAGGAAGATCGCGGTGCTCTGCCCTGGAGCTCGCATCTCACACCGTCTTGAGATCCTTCTTGCATCCGCTCCTCTCTTCTGAGCTTCCTGGGTTTGTCTTGGAGACACCTGACACTGCACTTGTCCATGCCTGAAATACATATGTCTGCAGAGAGCAGCTGATTTACTGGGGGGCAGGGGAATGTGCTTTTCCAGAGTTAAGGAGCCACCTGTTTCTGGGAGTGCCATGGAAACACAGATTCTGTTACTTGATCTGGAGGCCCAGGCAGAGAACTTTTAGCTGTCAGCAGCTGTGTTTCCTAACTGCTGCTGAGAAGTTTCCAACCCCAGGAAAAAGCCCATCGTGACCCTCACCAGTGACTTTGAAGCCACTCTCTGGAGCTGATAAAGGAAGAGGGACTCCTGCAGAGTGATTCGCGGGCATGGATTCTTAATTGGGGTGCTTGGAAATTTCCCCTCAAAGTGTATGTCAAACTGTGAGCATATGGTCTTGCAGTGGAAGGGTTTCTAACTTCCACTTGATTGTCAACACACCCTGTGTGGAAATGTACTTAAAAATCTCCACTCCAGAAACAGCCATGGCTTTGTGGCTTTGTGGCTTCTGGGTGGAGAAAGCCTTTCAGAGGAGGTCGGCTGGACACTGCAATACAGTGTAACCTAAATCTTCGTACATGTCCCCAAACAGGGCCAGGTGACCAAGTAGGAGGAGACTGAACGTTCCATATCTTGGTCTCAGAAGTTGCATCACCCCACCCCAGATGTGGGGGTGTGCAGCCCTGGGATTGGCTACCCCTCCCTTTCACAAGTCAGCATCGGCTAGGGAATAGCAAAGCTCACAGGGATCCATCTGCACTAAATTTGCTTCAGGCTCCCCATCTCTGCTGTTTGGTGAGTCCTGTTCTCCAGGGCCCTTTGTGTCCAAATCCCAAAGACGAGTAAGGTGGAATAGAAGTAATAAAGAAAGCTAGAAGTTGTGGCCCTTCTCCAGTAAAAGAGTGATAGTGGCCCCACCTATACCTATGGCTGTGGGGTACTTTTATTTATTTTTTTAAAGATTATTTATTTATTTATTCATAGAGACACACAGAGAGAGAGAGAGAGAGAGAGACAGAGGCAGAGACACAGGCAGAGGGAGAAGCAGGCACCATGCAGAGAGCCTGACATGGGACTAGATCCAAGGTCTCCAGGATCCCGCCCTAGGCTGCAGGCGGCACTAAACTGCTGTTCCACCAGGGCTGCCCTGTGTGGTACTTTTAAATTTTCCATGCGGCTCCAGAAAGACCCTGGTGAAGGAGTTCTGAAGACTTCACTCTTATTCCTGATCTGTCTCTGGATATCTCTGCATCAATGAACAAACCTCCTGGTTTCTCTCTTACTTGTCTGTGTGCGTGGAGTGAAAGGCTAAATAGATGAAAGGAGAAGTTTTCAAACATAGACACCCGTGTGTGTGTGTGTGCACGCACACACGCACGCACATACATGCACATACACACACGCTCACATGTGCATGCACACATGCACACACATACATGCATCCTCATGCACATCCACTCACTTTTGCAGAAGACTTCCGGTTTCGTTTTTATGCATGGACCCCATAGGGGCCCCCAAAACTTTGCATTTAACCACAGTTTCCTAAACTTCAGACTTGCAAGTACTTTGTAGCACAAGCACTACTATATATTTAACACTATGATTTAAATTAATTTGGTTTTTATAAGGAGTATAAAGTAATTGACAAAAGGAAACTTTCCCTCTTGACTTGAATCAAACGTTCCCACCACAAAGGCGTACATAAATAGTATCTACTAAAAACAAAACAAAATAAAACAAAAAAAAACAAAAAAAAAACAAAAAAAAAAAAACAAAAAAAAAAACCCACAAAAAACAAACAAACAAAAAACACTGATCGCATCAACTAGAGTGGCAGTAATGAAAAGTCAGACCATAGCAAATGTTGGCGAGGAAGTGCTGAAATGGGGATGTGCGTTACATTGCTGATGGGAATGCAAAATCTTGCAGCCACTTTGGAAAATAGTTTAGTAATGACTCAAAAACTTACATATAGAGTTACCATTTGACCTGGCAATCCCATGCCTAGGTGCAAACCCAAGATAATTAAAGATAACTCATCCCTACACAGACACTTGGGCACAAGTGTTCATAGCAGCGTTGCTCGTGAAAGCCAAATGATGACAAGAACCTAAATGTCCATTGACTAATGAAGGGATAAGCAAAAAAAGTGGTTCATCATACACTGGGAAATCATTCAGCCAGAAAAGGGAATGAAGTATTCATACATGCTATCACACGGATGGACTGTGAAAATGTTATTCTTAATGACAGAAGCCAGACACAGAAGACCACATATTATATGATTCCAATTATACAAAGATCCCAGAATAAGCACGTCTGTAGAGATAGAAAGCAGAGTCGTGGTTGCTAGAAGCTGGGGGAGGAGGTGTGCGGAGAGACTGCTAACGGGTACAGGCTTCCTTGTAGGGGCAACGAACATGTTCCGGAATTAAATAGTGGTGGTGGTTGCAAAACTCTGTGGCTGCCTTAGAAAACACTGAGTTGTACACTTCAATGGGTAAATTTTATGGTGTGTGGTGTTGCTCAATGAAAAAAAAAACGCAGCGAAGACCAAGCAGTGTCATCAAATACTCCATTACTTGTGTTTGCTGACGATGTTTGCCTTGTCTGAGGCCTGTTGTCTCTCCTAAGAATACGAGAGAGGTTTGAAAGGGTCCCAAAGATGGCATGAAAGGCAGGGCTGCACCAGCTGAGACCCTCCTCAAGCCGTCAGAAACTCCGAATGGGGCCTGAAAAGAGACCTGCTTGGCGAGACCTTCTGAACTCCCCGCTTCTACCACAAGTGGGGTGAAATGCTTAGGGTTTCCTAGTATTTTAAGTGCTGTGACTTGTGCTCATCCCCAGCACCAGGGACTATCAGGACAGAAGGGGGTTCCTTTAGCTGAGGGGAAAGTGGAATTCTCTAGAAACGTGCTGTCCAGTGTGGGAGCCTCTAGCCCCATGTATTTAAGTTGCAGCTTAAGCTGGGGTAAACGATTGACATTTCCGGTGCTTGACAAACACGTGTGGTTTGTCTTCACTGTGTTGAAGAGCGTAATACAGAACATTTCCTTCACGGCTAAACATACTGGAGGGGGGGGGTGCACCACTCTGGAAGGTGGAATTATTGACGTTACCGTGTTACGGTCTCCTTCCTCTCCTTTGCCTCTCCCTCACCTCAGCAGATTTGAAGGCTGAAACGTGAGAACAACGTAGTGCTAGTAAAATTATTTTTTTAAAGATTTTATTTATTTATTCATGAGAGATAGAGAGAGAGGCAGAGACACAGGCAGAGGGAGAAGCAGGCTCCACGCAGGGAGCCCGACGTGGGACTCGATCCCGGGTCTCCAGGATCACGCCCTGGACTGAAGGTGGCACTAAACCGCTGAGCCACCCGGGCTGCACGTGATAGTAAAATTAATAGTTAATATTTACATTTGCTCTGTGCTGGGGGTAAGCTGAGCATTTAGCAGGCATCGTCTCAGTGAATCCTCGCAGAAATGGGAACAGGTGGGCACTGCTATTATCCCAGCTTCGTAGATGAGGAAGCGAGAGGCAGGGAGGTTAGGTCGCGTGATCTCGAGCACAGAGTGGGAGAGCGGAGGAAGGCCTGGGATTTGAACCCAAGCCCGTTGACTGTCTTCTCCATCCCTCAGCCTCCCTTTGAAGGAGGCCCAGATCCCGTGCCCGGCCCCCCCCCCGGGAGCTGCTAACATCCCACAACCCTCTTTCTTATCTTTAAAGCTGTCAGGTCATGGCTAGATTTTCCCTAAAGTGGTTTCAAGAAGTAACTGAGGACGCAGAGTAAAGCGCCGAGTCTGCCTACAGCATCCCCCCTCCGCTCCTGCCTCCTCCACAGTGAGGGCACCCGGGGTAGCAGATCCGAGCGTTGGTCTGAAGCCCCCCTCCCGTGTCACTCCATGCATGCACACGTATACATGCATGTTTGGATCAACAGGGTCACCCGCACCCCCATTATTTTGCTGCTTGCTCGTAGACACCTAACAACGCGTATCTGGCCACCTTCTCCTCTCATTGCGTGGAAGCCTGTCCTGCTATTCTGAACGGGCTGCACAAAACTCCACATATGGCCTTACCACAATTTATTTGGCCACCACGCCTTTTAGACCCTTTTGGGTTGCTTCCATTTTTCTTTTCTTTTCTTTTCTTTTTTTTTTCCTGCGACGATGCTGCCAACAAATGCCCTTGCACATCTGTGTTTGTGCACACGTGTGAAAATAGGTTGAGGGCAAAATGCTAGAATTGAGTTTGCTGGTTCCCCGGGGGTGCACATTTTATATTCCAATAGGTCCTGCCAAATGCCCTCCAGAAAACCGCTTTGCCGATTGTCATTCCCCCAAAGAAGGCAGGATAGACCAGTTTCCTTGCTTCCAGGCCAAAACTGGACATCATCAATCTTTTAAATTTTTGCCAATCTGTTGGGTGATAATTTCTTTTCCTTTCAACCTTCAGGGTCATTTACACCTCCCTCCACCTGCTCTTCCCAGGCTTCTAGCTGCTGACAGCCAAAGGCATTTTGCTAGAGGCAAAACGAGGTCAAGGCCAAAAAGCATATTTTCCCTTCAGTGGGAGGGGTGTTTACTTGGGTAAATATGGTATTTGCAAAATGCCTCATTGGTTTGAAAGGTGAAGAAGCCAGATCCAAGAAGCTCCCTCCAAGGCTGCGTGTCTCAACCCTGGAGCTCCAACATAGTGCTTGATGCATTATAATTAGCTATAATAGGAAATATGTTCATCTAATCATTTATCCATCAGTAGCAATTGGGCATTGGTTCCATGCCAGGCATAGTTCTAGGCACCGAAGATACAGCCCTCAACAGAGTCAAAGCCCCTGTCCTTGTGGGACTTGGTGTCTAATGAGTAGGGATGGAGATAGTCAAGCAGATGGGAGGTCCTTATGGAGAGAACGGAGTGAAATTGAGGGCCTCTCCTAGACAAGGGTGGTCAGCTGAGGCTCTCTGAGCAGTGACACCAAACAGGAATAAATTGAAGAAGAAGCATCCCCTGGGGAGGGGCCAGCAAGCACGGGGGTGTGTGTGTGGGGGGGTGGTTCAGAGGAAGCCAGTGGAGTTGACGCCTTGTGTTAAAGGAGAAGGATAGAGGGGGTGATGTTGGAGAGGCCGGCAGGGGCCAGGCGAGGTGGGGTCCTGCCCAACGGGGTAAAGACTTTGGATTTGTAGGAAGTTGTGAGGAGAGGCCCCTGGAGAATTTTAAGCAGGGCAGTGTCACAATCTGGTTTATTCTGAAGCTTTAAGTTAAAGATCCTTACAATCCTCAAGTCTATGAATGGTTTGCTTTTTAAAATAATACAAATACATTAAAGAGGAGTTAAAGGTTCTCTTACAGGAGAGCTGTTCTCAGATGGGTTGTACAGTGCCTTCCCGAGTGATGGAGGAAAGGGTTTGGCGCCGGCCTCCGTGGACGTAGAGTCATGCCTAGACTTCTGTCTGCATTGTCTGAGGCGAAGCTGGTGATCAAAGCCTAGCAGGAGCCTCTAATTTCTCTTTCCTATATGCATGCTGAGGGCCCCTGCATGCACGACCATGGCATACCCCACAGAAAGCCTTTTTCTGGCCCAGGCACCCAGGGACCTGCCTGAGAGCCGGGAGTGAAACGAGAGGGGTGCTTTGTGACACCACGGCCTGTGTGCGAGGGCCTATCCGGAGGCATCCTGCATCCAAGTGAGTGAGCTTGCTCTGAACGGTGCCATGCCCAGAGGAGGAGAAGAAAACCCTGCACTCTAAGGTCTCCGCATTTAGGGCCACAGGCATTTTTTGGATTCTACTGCTGTCAAATCACCCCTAGCGGGATGGACGGGAGCAACGAGAGCCTCCCTTTGGCTGATATCAGCCCAGTGAATGAAAACACCCGTGGCTGTTGTCATTACACTCCCAGCTTTTATTCCAAATAATATTCCAGATCGAGAAATTGTCGGTAAAACATTTCCAGTGAGTCAGCAACATCGATTGAGCCCTAATGGAGAGGCAGCGGTGTGATGGCGGTGGAACAGAGGTAGGCAGGTGGAATGGTCTGGGCTTTTCTCCCTCTCTTCCACGCTGCCTTTCCCCAGCACATCTCCTGACCACCCCCCCCACCCCCGCCCCTGATTGAAGGAATGAAGCCCACCCCTCTCACTCTCTTTTCATCCTGACCTGCCTTGCTCTGCCCCATATCCTAAGCCCGGCCCCTGACTGTGCATAGGTGCCTCGGACCCATACTCCTGGGCTCTGCACCAAACCTGGCACCCAGTTTCTGATCCATTTTCTGTTTCCTGCTCAGAGCTTTTTGCTCTGAGTCCCGGCCATGCCAAAGTCTCTCTTCTTGCCCTGGCCAGGCTGCCTTAGAGGAGTTGGAGATGCTTCCCATGGCAAAGTGGTGCTTTCACTGCTCTATTGCGAAATGGGTCAGGAGAGCCTGCCACTGTGCCTTCTCCCCCTGCCCGCTTCCCCACTGCCCTCTGAGCTCTCTGCTCTATTCATGGAGAGAGACTTTCCCAGCCTCCCTCTGATTCCCGTTTATTTGTTTATTATTTTTTTCTTGGCAATTATGGGAGCAGGATTTGCTGTTGTAGCAAAACACATTTCATTTTTATTTTGACTGTCTCTGTCTTAATAGCGAGGTATGCCTTCATCCGCTTGAGAATCACATTATCTTGCATGTGGGCTAATAAATAGTGCAGTCTGAGACCTCCACTCAAACCAGCTTTGTAGAAGTAGAACATTTAATAGGCTGATCTTCGATAGATAATTTACAAGACTTCCACTTCTTATTGATTAACTTTCATAACTCACTCCAGAAAATAAATTATGTATCTGTTGTCATCGCATTGGATATGCACAATCTGCCCTGAGAGGGTTGATAGACCTTTGGAAGAATTCATAGCCAACTCAGCTTCTTCTACAAATAAACCATGAGAGAGCAAAGAGATGGCGGCGCTACTGAAGGAGCCAGGTATTGGCGGCATCAGAGTAAATAACTGGCAGGTAATTGGATACATAATGACAAATAATTCTCTAATTAGCACCTGAATTTTTCCAAGGAAAAAGCTAAGGTGTCCCTTCAGTGCATTTTGGTAGGAGGAGAACGGCCAAGGACGGCAGGCAATACCGTGATATTAATGTGATTGAGCCCAGAGAGTAGCAAAAAGAAGGTTATGTGTTCATCAGTCCGTGTGTCTGCACAGCCAGAGAAATCTGGATTTTTAAGGATGGGGCATGAGAGGATTTTGCCTTTGAGTCCTGTTTCTTTAATCCCAATGATTAGAATTTCAGATCCAGATAAAAACAAAAACAAAACAAAAAACAAAAATCAAAAACCAAACCCATATGTGTATGTGTGTGTAAAATATAAACCAGATTAATTATGTTTCGGGGGTGGAAAGTGTGATTTTGGTTAAGTTCTTTGCTCTCTCCACATTTACTCAAGCTTGAATCACATGAGAATTACCGGCTACGGCATAGCCATCTAAGAAAGTGCAGAAAAACGTATGTTAGTTAAACTCATGGGCTTTAGGTCCATACCCCGGTCCCACAACCACATCCACAGCCATGACAAGGTCACATGCTGTGACCTTTCAACAAGTCTTGGGATCTCTGTGAGCCTCAGTCCCAGGCCTTGACTCAACAGGGTTGTTTTGAGAATTAAGTGAGGTGGCATATGCAAAATGCTGATCACACAGTAAGCACCTGACAGATGCTGTGTGTGTGTGTGTGTGTGTTACCAGGAAAATAATTAGCCTTCATTAAATACTCTTCGGACTCTTCCCCATGGAACCTGACACATAGGGCTGCCCATAAAGAGCAGTAACTAGATGGCAGATGGTCACCTGCATCTTGAAGCACCTGTCCCTGTGTCGTGACTGGGGCGGCTCAGGTGCAAAACCACTGTTTGTTCTGTGTCCACCACGCCTCGCTGTATGTCGCACACCTCATCAGCAATCTCAAGGACTTCGTGCGGAACCTCAAATGCAACCACTCTGAAAAATTTATTTGTTCACGCACCATGCAGTCTTCCCGTGGTTGAGCCATCTTAAATATTTCCTCCAAATAGGATGAAAATATAATACAACCAACAGAGAGATGGATGGAACTTCCACCTGAGTTATATGCTCTCTAATACACTCTCCTTACTCAACGTATTAGATGCTGCACT
The DNA here is from genome assembly GCF_003254725.2 of Canis lupus dingo. NCBI lineage: Eukaryota > Metazoa > Chordata > Mammalia > Carnivora > Canidae > Canis > Canis lupus. The sequence continues at coordinate 34,439,792 of NC_064248.1, read as the reverse complement.
CTACGTAGGATGGTGCTGTGCTGGGCACTACACGTAATAGACCGGCACATTTTTGCCCATGTTTAGGGTGAGGTTGATGGGGATAAGTAAGAAGTCAGGGAATTCTTAGAAGAGAGTCCAAATATTTCAGACAGTCGCAAAACTGTGGTCAGTTAGCAGTGTCTTGGAGAAGATTTGAAATGGTGGCCCCACTGCCTCTTGTATGGCTAAAACGAAGTGGTCTCAAGGGTGTGTGTGCACACACACATGGTGGGGAAAATGTAAGAAGCCCTTTCTAATTCTTGGAAAGCTCCCATCCCCCATCCGAGCTACACCCTTCCTGGTATCAGAAAACCAGGAAGGCACTTGTCACCAGAGGAGCAAGCACAGGCCCCGTGCCCAGGGAAGTGGGGTTTTGAAGGATTTTTCATGTAGGCCGCAATGCAGCCAGAGGAATTAGCCTCCCCTTGATGCAGCGTGCTTCTCCATTACTTGGAAAGGCCACGTCCCCGGGATTCATTGCAAATCTTTGCTGGACGATGTTGTGGACACACTGCCAACATCTGACACTCCGGGCTTCTTTCTCCCTACCCCTGCTGGCTAAGTCCCTTCTTTTCAGGTCCCCTTTCTTCAGACGGTGCCACTAATTAGGCTTCCACATTCTAGCCTCGCCTCCCAGAGATCTCACTCAGGTCACCTTGAAGCCTTTGAGTATATATTTACAATCCCTCAACTCGTCTCTGTCTGTGGAGTCGCATCCACTGGGTGGGAATGTTTCTTCTTTGATGCTAAGGGCAACTTCAGGCCCCAGCCCCTAGGAGCCCTGAGGAGAAAGAATGAACCCAAACCTACCAAACAAAGGCACTGGCTTTGTGCTGGACGGGTGTTTTCATACTGCCCACCTCCCAGGGCTGGGAGGGGGGTTAGGGGGTGAGTCTCTAGAGCACATGAGGAAGGCCGGGTGGCTGGGAACAGAAAAAGCCCGCATTCCTGCCCCTGGAAGCGCTCTCTCCAGGCCTCGACTTCGGCTGCACGCAAGTCTGCAAATGGGGCCAGTTCTGGTTTGTGCAAGGTCCAGACCCGAAAGACCCATGTACAGCGGTTCCATCTCGCTAGGCTTGCCCACGGCAGCCGCAGGCCTTCTAGCAGCACTTACAGGAGGCCCAAAGTGACTCAGAAAGCTTTACATTAAGCAGATGTTTACTCTTGGGGAAGATTAAAACCATTTTGCATCAAAGACTGTGGCAGTGGCACTTTTCCAAAGCACAAAAGAATTGTTTCTTTTGCTTGACTGAGACTCAGTGCATCCCCTGCTTGACACCCTTGTGGTCCTTGACGTGGAATTAATCCAGGTGAGTCCAAGAGAAGCAGGTAGCAAAGGGGAACATTTCCTCTGCATCTGCTCTGGCCTTGTTCCTACTTGTTAAGGATAACAAGCGACCAACACAGGTGGGAATCACCCTCACACACCAACACAGGTGGGGAGCCAGGGAGAGGAGATGGCCTTGATCGTGCCTGTGCTCTGCCTGACAAAGTGGGGGAAGCTTGAGACGCACTCATGAAAGTGGAAGAAAAACACGTGCAGGATCCTAGAGGCTGAGTGGGGAGGCAAGTCGTGAGCATGCATGCGTTTCCACACGTGTGTGCTGTGAGTGTCTACCGTCATGGGAAGCAGAAAGTAGCGTGTGAGAGCCTGTGTGTTTTATAATGTACCAGTGAATAGCTTAGATGTAGGAATCCGAGGCGCCGGAGTTCATTTCAAACTCGGTGTGTACTGGCTGTGTGACCTTGGGCGACTCACTCAACTTCTCTGATCCTTAGTTTTCTAATCTGCAAAAATAAAATAAGTAAGTAAGACCTAGAAGGAGTGTCTCCTGAGGCTTACACAAGATGCTTTGTAAATCAGCCAGCCTGTGGCCTGAAAGATAAATTGGATTTGTTGGTTAAGGCTGCTATTGCTGCTATTATTATTATTATTATTATTATTATTATCACTATTGCGATTGCTGTCATTATTGTTGGAGACCTCAGCAGAGACAGAACCACAGAGAAGATCCCAGTGAGCCCCCGTCCTGACTGTGGTCTGGACTCCTTGTCTTCTGCTACGTTGGATGGGAACCTTCCAATGAAAACACTAAGCAGTGGAGACATGCTGGCTCCAGTCTAACTACCTATGTGTTACTTACAATTAGTGAGACTCATGACTTCATAAAGGGGGTAAGAGAAATCCAGTTCTGGACCACTACTGTGTGTGACCCAGGAAATGACTGCCGTAGAGCGCCGAGCATGGTGTCTGGCCCGGGCTAGATTCTTCCTAAGAGGTCACCCCTGGAGCTAGTAAAAAATAAATAAATAAAGACTGGGCTCTTTAGGACTCCCTTCCCAGCAAAGTGCCTGGCATAAAATGGGCCACATGTCTTTTGAGGCAGGACACCGAGCAGCCGGGTAAAGGTCACCACTAGTTCATAGAACCTTTAAGCACACAGGGACTTTATGCCATCAGATCCTTTCTGCTGGCACCATTTAAATTGTTTTGTTGGAGGATAAAACCTTTTTGCTTAAGGCTAAGTACATTTTATGGAGCATTTAATGACTCTTCCATAGGATTTGGAGTAGCTGTGTTTCGTTGCAGGGGCCAGGGTAAGCTTCCAGAAGCTCCCCTGCCCTTCTTGCTATTTATCATCTGAGTGGAGGGGGAGGGACTGGGCTAGTTAGCACATGTGGGCTTCTGCGTTTCATTGTTGACACTTCAGCAGAAGTGGGAGGAGGCATATGGCCTTCCTGGTATCTCGTGGGGAGGAAAAGAGGACATTTGAGGGCAATATTTTGGAACAGGGAGACCGCGAGATCATGTTTGTAGGTGTGATGGAAAAGTGGAAGAGCCAGTCAGCTTTGGAACTCCCAGGTCACGTGTACAGCCCACTTCTTTTCAAAGCATTTTAAAGATTAAAAAGCACCTTTCAAGGTCTGTTGGTAAGGGTGGGGTTCAGGAGTCTATCACAGCTTACATTTGATGAGCTGTTGTCTGCTACATCAGTGGTGAGGGATGAGATAAGCTGGTGGCCTCCCCATTTTGGGGGTACTCGGCTGTCAGAAAAGAAAGAGCCCTTGTAGGTGTGAGATCTGTTTGTCTTGTAATTACTGTGGAGAAGAGACCTCAGAATTAAATGTAGGTTATTGAATTTGCCATTTTTAATAGAAAAAAAATGACTACATTGTGACGCTAATTCATAGATCTTGAGATGCCCCTGGTTTTTGCGTTCACCTCCTCAGTGGGCCTTTCTTGGTAGTATCGAGTTGGGTTCCTTGGTTTCAAGTGCTAGACCTTCACTTTGATTACCTTAGGCAAGAGAGAACATTTGTTGGTGGGATATTGAGTAGCTCACAGAATTGACCAGAAGACTGGAGATAGGGGCCTAGGGCAGATACCCGGAGGACTATTCCTCCGTCAGGATCTAGTTCTAGAATGAATGCCCTTTCTTTGATCCGAACGACTCTGCACTCCTTAGAAATCATTACCTCTCTTTAGTTGAAATTCTTAGTCTTAGGAAAGAGGATATTTGCTGGTTGTGTTCTTTCCCTAAGAGAATCTCTTGGAAAAAGCCTTTACGACTCCCCTAGTAGGAACACCATTTTTATTTTTCTGCATATAATTGAGGAAGAGGAAATTTAAAAGGATATCAAGATACTGTTCAAAAGCTAAAGGATACTACAGGATGCGGGTAAAAGATACTAATGCATATGCCCACTAGATGCCAAGCATTTGGATCCTTACTACATCAGAGCAGACCTGTGGTGGTCAGAATGACTTCTGTGGAATATATATATATATAAATATATATATATATATATATAATATATACATATTAAATAATATAGTATGTCTGTCTATCTCAATGTGATACACGTACAATCTCATGATGGACTATGTTTCAAGACTAGTGTCATGAGTACAAGGGACCCCTTTACCTCTTTGTAATCATAAACATCTTTGTGAGATATAAATGTCATGAGAGACCAGAGAAACAGATGAAACACTCCACGGGGTAATAAATATGTGAGGGACCTTGCCAGATCTTTGTAGCAAGCAAGAATTTAGAGTATATCCAAGACTGAGAATCTAAATTGGGACCTGCCTTTTTATAGTCTCAATCCACGTACCAAACCTTAGTTGCCATGGATAGGCGGAACCAGAGGACCTTGCTGGTTATTAATGTTGAATTTCTGCATTAAAATTCTTTCAGCGCAGTGATGCTCAGCTGAGAGCAGTTTTCCCCACAGGAGACATTGTTGATAGTTACAACTGGATTGGGGGCGGGGGGCGGTGCTCCTGCATCTGGTGGGTGGAGGCCAGGGTTGCTGGTAAACTTCCTACAGCGCACGGGACAACCTCCGGCAGCAAAGAATGACAGCACCCGAGATATCAACAGCACAAACTGAGAAACCCTGTTTTACTGTGGGAAATGTAAACGCCGCTCTGATCCACTTATGCAAAGTGGTGACTCTATTGGGAGGTCACAGGTATGTCTCCTATGATTACGGCCAAGGCAGCTGGCACTCTGAGATGACAGGAGAACCTCAAATCCACTTCCACAAACCTGTTTCCTGTACTTGATGGGAAAGAGGTCACTAAAAGCTCCCGAGCCTCTCAGTTTTGACATCAGAGAATGGTTGAGTCTTTTCCACGCTTCCCCTGTGAGACACTCCCAGGGAAGATTTTGATAGGTCAGGTGCTCATCACTGAACCAATCAGCTGTGGCTTGTGTGCAGGGCTGGCTCAGGTGGCACAAACATGGCCACTGACTCCACTTAAGGATATTAAGGCTTTTCCCAGAGGGAATGGGATTATTTTGAGCCAGGCTGCCACTCCCGTTGACGTGTGCTCCAGTTGCATTGTCCTTTCTTGCCAGGACAGTTGTAAATCCAATGTAGTTTCCAGCAGAGCTGTGTCAGAGAATGTCACTTAGACATTGCCAGGTTGTTGAGCATCTTGGCCGAAAATCACAAAGGCACAGGTACCTAGAGAGGAAATGACGTCTGTGTGCATTTCCAGGGAAGCCAGACCCTGACATTTATTGTGAGATGGCTGACCAACTTGGGCCTTGAAAAATCATCCAGCCCAGGCTTGTGAATCTGTAAACCACCAGGATGCACAGGCTGATGTTGTGCAACCTTAGATGGTGTCTCTCATCTTCCTGGTCTGATCCTGATGGAGACTGCCTTCATCAGGCTAACTGTGTCCTATTTGATATGTTTGTTGCAGCCTATTTGAAACTCTGGTCAGTGTCTCAGATGATATTGATAGTGTTTTTTTTTTTTTTTCCACTTAGATGAAATTTGTCAAGCCTGCATTGTGCTAAGCCCTATTAAAATGGTGCCAGAGACCCAATTATGGCAGCTACAAAGGCATTCAAGAGTAAGCACAGAAAAACACATAAAGGGATTAAAGATCAAAAATCGGATTCTAGTGAAAGTACATTAGGAGACATCAGGCAGAGAAACATGAAAGAATTAGAATATGAAGAACAAAGCCACATAGAGCTTTTTGGATATCCTTCCTTCTCGCCCCCCAAAATCATTTAATTTTGAGCATGTTTACTCTTTTAAAAATGAAATGAAATGATCGATTGTACTTTTGTCAGGTGGACGTGTTTTTAAAGTCTGGTGTGAAATGAATTGCAGATGGGTTTTCTGGCTTGATCCTTTTTTCTCCTCCTGGTCTTAGGCAATCTGGTGTTGGTGAATCACGAAATCGCTGCTGGTGAGCACAGTTACCAAGTCTCTGGAGATGCTCCAGGGCGGGGTAGGGTTGGCAGCTACGCCCTGGGGAGTGCTTGAGGCCCCCAGCCTCCATTTGCAGGAAAGAAGCAATGTTGGGGGGACATTTAGAATTTGCCGTTTTGAGTTGAGGCTTTGTCTTCAGTTTGTAGGCATCACCTAGTTGGCCCTGGAGAAGTCTTGTCACCACAGAGCTGGACAGAAACCAGTGGAAATCAGTCATTGTGGCAAGGGTTTCCCTTGGTCCCTCTCCTTCCAGTGGATTCTCTGATAAATCCAATCCACATGTTTGACTTATCCTTAGTTGCTTGAGAAGAAAATATACCTCATGTGAAGAAGAAACTCTTCCACCTATATCATGACAAAGTATCTCTAACGGGTTTGCATAGTAGGGGTAATGAAAGAGGTGGAAATCTACCCAGCTTGCTATCATCTCCAACCCCAGACTCATATGCCCACATAATTCCATATCAGTACATCAGTCAGGACGACGGGGACCATGGAGAACCAGAGAACAAATGTCCCATCACATATGTTCCTGCTAAAGGAACAGCTTCTGCTTAACTATAGTCATTTTTCCCCCATGCAATAATATGGGCTCTGCGTCACCAGATTTTCTGATACGTTTCAAAAGAAACTAAAAAGGAATCCAGATTTCTATGGGACTAGTCATCTGATTTTTGAATGATGACAGCTAATTTAAACATATACATTTACATATTTTTGTACATATATGTATGAACAAGTGGGGAGGAGGATCAGAGGGAGAGGAAGAAGCAGACTCTGCTGAGCAGGGAGCCCCATGTGGGACTCCATCCCAGTACCCTGAGCTGAAGGCAGTCACTGAACTGACTGAGCCACCCAGGCACCCCGTAATCTCTATTTTAAAGAGAAAAAGCAGGTCATAAATATTTCCCAAACTAGTGTTCCATTCCATGAGCGGTTTTCCCCCCCATTTATCTCTAAAAGCCCCATTTTGGAAAGTGTAAGCATTACCAGGAGACCAGCATCATTGATCAACAAAAGTCTTTATATACTTTAAAAGGTTTCGTGAAGATGTCAAAACACCATTAACTTTAGTTCTCTTTATTTTAAAATGGAACAAATATCCTAGTACAGTTTAGGGGATTGATGGTAAGCAGAGAAGTTATCTCTTGGACTGTTATCCTCAGATTTGGCCAACAAAGAAAGGGCATTTCAATGACGCAGGAAATTTTGCCCATCCTTTATGGAGCAGGGATAGTGAATCTTTCTTCTTTCCAACACAAAGAGATTGGAGCTGAGAAGGAAGTGCCAGGTGATCCTTCTAGGTCATGCATTACTTACCTGGCAGTCCTCCATCTGCTCATTTAATAGAGCCACCCTACTAGCCCTCATCTTTGAAAGGCCTTTCCTTACATGTATGCAGGCTTGTGAGCATTCAGTGAAGTGATAGCATTTGTGAAAAGCTAAAGTTGTTCTCTCCCGAATGGCAGCCATTAGCCATGTGTAGATGATTACCTTTAAATTAATTTACATTACATCAAATTCTAAAATTCAGATCCTTAGTCACATTTAGCACATTTCAAGTGGTTAATAGCCACATGTGGCTAGTGGCTACCATATTGCATAGGACAGACATGAATATTTCTTTTCCGTCATTCTGACGTTCTGTTGAATAGCTCTGATTATACCAGCAGGTCGAGTGTGGTGATAATTTTAAGGAATCAACAAGGGTCTTACCCTCAGAGCAATAAGGAAAACAGTGGGGGCCAGACAACATAGGTTGAAATCCAGAACACCAACTTGACATCAGGCTGGCCATTAAATCTTTCCAAGTCAAGATTCCCTCTCCAACATGCAGAGATATTTTAATACCTTCACCGGGGTTCAAGTAGGGGAAGTTGTGAGATTTGGTGTTAGATCTAGGTTTGAATCCCAGTCCTGCTTCTAATTTGCCTTATGACGTTGTCAGGTTGCTTCAAGCTGAGTTTTTTCATCTTTATAAAACCAAGATAATAAATGCTGTCATGAAAATTTGGGGGATGATACCGTGAGTCCACGTATAAGCAATGCAGAGCCCATGTCTTTGATGCCCCCCCAATATGAAAATTATAGATATTTCAGCAATGCTATACCACTTCCCTCTCAAGGTTTCAAAACTAAATTTCTACTGGAAGCATCTAGTTAGCCTGTGAGCTGAGATGGATGTAGCTATGAAAGCAAACCATAACACCACTTAATGCTCTCAAGTCCAGAGACCTTATTTGGCAACCCCCTCCACTGTTGAGCTTTAGGCAACTTAATTTCTAGGACTCAGGTCATGGTGAAAAGTAAATAAAAGAAGAACTTCACATGGAAAGCTCTCTATAAAAATGACAAGAAAATACAATGACCAATTATTAATAATAGCAACATAGTAAACTAACAAGCTCCCTTGGTGATGAAGAGAATTGTGTGGTGGCAGCAGAAGTGATAATGAGGGTGGAAGGGAAAGGAAAAGAGAAGGTGGAGGGATATTTCTATAACTCACGGATGAATTGGGGGACCCAATGGAGGACCCAGTGGAGTTGCTTCCATGCCAACTCACCCATTCCTGGTCCCAACCTTAAAAAGCAAAAGCAAGCAATTGAAGAGCATCTATATAGCTCCCTGAGCTCTGAAAGGCTGACCAGGCCGTCCCAGGAAGCCCAGAGCACCCTTCTTGCACGCCTCTTGCAGCTTCCCTGCAAAGTGGAGGCCTGAGCGAGAAGCAAAGGCGGCCAGATGGTGTCCCGCAGACCCCCTCCAGCACTTTCATCTCCTCTCTCACTATTAATTCATCTGTTTGGATGGATACGTTCACGCATGGAACCAAGATGAATAATAATGAGGTTTTTAATAACTCCCTACATTTGCATTCCTAGTTACTCTTTACATGGTTCTAGCTGATTAAAATGAATCATTTACATAATTAACATATGGTTATAGTGTTGGCTTTAATATGCTGATTATCTCAATACTTTTGTCTGGAGTCAATTGGATTCAAACTGTAACAATTGTTTGAAGTGAGACTAGTTTATTCCTGGGAGGCTAGGGAGATGTTTGCCGTGGTGCCCGATTAGCAACAGCACGACTTTCCAAGAACTTTATTTCAGTTCCATAATGTGACTGAAAAATACGTAAATGATAATAATAGTTGCGATAATCATGAGAACTGCCAGAGTTTCTGCGACCAGTACTTTCAGTTCCATTAGCTCAAATCCTTGCAGCCACCCTGCAAAGTAAACAGTATTATCTCCATTTCACAGAGGCAGAAACTGAGGTCACAGGCATGAAGGGACCTGCCTGCAACCACAGTGACACTGTGTCAGAGCTGTGAGCTAAGCTCTGTCTTCTTCAGCCCTGAACCCACAGTTTTCTGTCATAGTTTCCCAACCTCGACACTTTTGACATCTTAGCCAGAAAATTATTTCTTGGGGTAGAGAGGGAGAGGCTGCCCTGCCCTGTGCATTAGAGGACTTCTAGCAGCATCCCTGGCCTCTGCCCACCAGGTGCCTGCAGAAATTCCTTGTCTCTTCCCCTGATGATTGTAACAACCAGAGTATCTCCAGACATTGCCAAATGTCCCTTGGGTGGCAAAGTTGCCCTTAGCTGAGAACTGCTTGCTGTTCTAGGTTCCCTCCTTTCCGTATATTAAGACCGAGTACTAATGAGCAAATGCATCCTCCAGGATGGTCTACTGGTGATGTGTAAGTAGCTGTGTCTAACTACAGTAGCGGCTCTGCACCTGTATTGGGCTCCTCGGAGGCAGATTGTGTTGTATGTGACCCATGGACCCATTTCTGAGTCTTCCAGTTATAGCACGCATCTTTGTTTTCATCAACTCTCATAAGTTCTCTGTCTCTGTCTGTCTGTCTGTCTCTAACTTCTCTAAAGGGCATGCTTGGTATTTTTCAGATGCGCTGTATTGCCGAGTTCATAGCATGAATTTCAGGATACCATTTTCTCATTAGCAGACCCTGGGCATGGCCGCCATCAGCTATGATCTGATTATCCTGCTAGTTCACATTGAATTTGAAAGGGAATTGTGAGAGACTGGCCAATTTTCCTGTTTAGGTACCTGAGGTGTTGGAATGTGAGTGCTTTCTGAACATTCATGCATATTTGAAACACATTTTGGCTAATTGCATGACTGTTGTCCACAATTAGTCTGTGGTAGGCATGATTAATTGCAAAGAACACTGACATTTATGCATAAAATGCTTGAGGTCAAAAAGAAATGGAGAGAAATGGTGGCTGCGGCCGTGGTGAGTGGAATACTAATGCGTGGTGACCCCAGAAGCAAACCCCCAAAAGGGGGATCTCTGCCTCAGCAGGGGAGATATTTCATTCAGACAGATGTCTCTGTATTTTTGACTTGCCTGTATTCCGTTCTCCTCTCCTCCGTAACCCTTCAGCTTTATGCAGGTTTTCAGAAGCCTGTCTGATGTTTTAATAAATGCCAAGGCCTGCCTTATCCCTCTCCCTCTGCCCTTCTCCTGCCCAGATCACGCTCCACCACCTGAAGATCATAATTTGCTTCTTTAACACAACATTTATGTGTTACATGTTTTCCACGAAGAATCAAGAAGCAAACAAATGGGCCACAATCCCACCATTCGGACCAACCAATAAGCATTTTGTGTGTTTAAATTAAAGAGATACATGCCCATGATTAATAATTCAAATGGCACTGACTCCAGGAAAAAAAAGGCAAAAAAAAAAAAATCCCTTCTCTGGATCTCAGTTCTAACGAAAGCTAATCAGCAGCAGCTTTTTGTATATACCCGTTGGTAGTGGGGGCAAGACACAAAATATATACATATGTACATATACAACATACACATATATGTGTGCATGTGTGTACAGATTTATTTTATTTTCATGCAAAAAAATCAGACTATATGACCTGTTTTCCTTTTACCTTGCTTCAATTTATTTAATGTACCATAGAGAGTATCTCGTACTGGCACACGCTAGTTCCCGTCGCTCCTTCTATTGTCCCCCTTTCTATGCCCAGAACATACTTTCTTTAATCAGTTCCCTGAGTGGACTCTTTGTCCTGGTACAAACATTAATACCATGCACACTGAGTTATCTGTGGAGATAGAGATAAATAAATGAAACATATGGACCTGGGCTACTTTTTACAGGCATGTCAATATCTTGGTAATGTGATTCTTGGGTGAAAAGTTAGTGTCCCATATATATACTTTTTAAAGATCTGACTCAAAACTCACCTCCTACTGTATATAATACTACCCACTTTCTATCACTTTCTCACCATTGACACAGACATCCTATTTTAAGACCTGCGGAAAGAAAGAAAAGAAATTGCAGTTATTGAGCATCCGTTATTCAGAGATTTATTTGTCCTTGCCTTGACCTCTGAGTTTATGCTAGGTTTGCTGCAAGGTATTAAAGATAGGACCTCAACACTGAGTCACATGGGGAAGAGTAACCACTGTGTACCCTGGCCTCATGATACAGGGATCGTATAAGTGCTAGCTGACTCAAAAGAAACTCTGTTTACTCTCCTAAAAGTAAGACAACTACTGAGTCTGTGTCAGCCATATAACATGTGCCTTGTAATAATGTGCTGCTCAACATTTCCCTCTTCGTCTTGCTGTCAAAGTTAGGGTGTAAGTTTCTGGAGTGCAGGGACCATATACTGAAAGAGAATTCACAATCTTGGGCCAACCACGACTGATTACTAGTGGCCACATGGAACTTTGGAGAAGGATCGCGTGTGACTCCAGAAGAAACTAGTTCACGGTCGGTTGGCAATGTCTGCTGTGGGCCCTCAATAGAGGAAGGGCAGCCTGCAAACAAGATATCCTTGCTCCATCCTTCCATCATAAACCAGGGTTATTTATTAAGGTTATTTGGGGTTTATATCAACATATGAAAGCAACTTTTTTTGGGAAAAGGAGAAGAGAGGGAGAGAACAGAAAATTCTACTCAAGATATGAATCCTGCTTGGCGCTTGATCCTCATTTTAGCTGTTCTATATTTTTTCAAAATTTACTCTGTGTCACATTTGGAATTAGAAAAACAAGACCACAGCTAAGTGTTATGATAAAATAACATAAACTGAAGATGGTCTTAAAGCTACCGTGTGAGATTCAGAAGCGCGGAGACCCTGGGGTGGGAAAGGAAGGTGGTTCTGCATTCTACGTGTTCTTGGTTGTGTGGGACCACTAAGTGATGTGCAGAATGGATGGTGTTAATCTCCAGTCCCTTTGTAATAAATGCCGGACTGTGAGCAGTAGATGGCCAAAAGAGAGTGCCCCGGCAAACCTTAATCTTTAATAAGGTGCACAGCTAGTCTATAACTGTCAGAGAATGACGGAGGAAGCGGGCCTCCTGCTTTCCTGCCTGGAATAAGAAACGGGGTCCGAGCTGCGTGGGCTGTAGGAGCCCAGCCCTTTGCTCTGATCTGGAGGAAGCAGGGAGGCCCCACACTTTGGGGCCTTGACACACACACGGTGCAGCTTGTGTCGAGGAAGCAGACGCGTTTTAAAGAGGCTCATCTTCCTGTGAGATCGAATTCAGGTACATTCTGATTCTACTCAACTCTTTGGCTTGTAACTTAGGCCCCCAGTAGCAGCCCTTTGCAATGAAACTATATCACTTTTGAAGCTTAGCAGATGGGAATTGTCATAAATGATATTTTAGTCACAGATATGAGCCATAAAACTTGAAAGATAAAGTATCTTTCTGAGACACACATGGAGAGGCAGATACAGACACAGACACGACATGAGCTTTTCTGATGCTCCGTCGGAGTGGAGAGAAGGGCCATGGCTCGGCATCGTATCGCAGCATTGGGGTTTGCGGGCGGTCTGGAGCCCTGGAAATAGCATGGAGCATGGATCTGGGGGGACAGATGAAGCTAGTGCGCAACATGGGTTTGAACATTTACCATGCTACGGAATCCTATTTCTTATCTTTTTCGAAATGCCAGTGTTTTCCCTATAAAAGGGGAAAAAAGATGGGTGTCCTTCATTAGGTGCTTCAGAGAATTAATTTGGCACATTGTTTGGCACAGTATAGATCACATCAAATACACTTGTCGGTCTTCCATACAATATTCCCCTCAAATGGATGTGTTGCTTATTCCTAGTTATGCTGGATTATTCTGCGAGTTGAATAATTCATTAGGGCTTGGGTTCGGAGATATGGCGCAACTGTATCCAGCAGACTCTAGCCTTAAGCCAATATGTATATTAATGCTTTTTACTCAAGGAATATACCTGACTCTTACCGACCCTAATCCCACCTCCACATGATTGCTATAACATTAACCTGACAGGAAGATTAGTTTGCATGGGATGAAGGGGCAGTTGTCAAGTCCAAACCTGAATAAAAATAAAAATAAAAATAAAAATAAATAATAAATAGAAACTATGGGAATCTTCTATAAATACCTAAAAATCCTCTCTTTTGTCTCCAGCATGTACATAATCATGCTCTTTTGCTCTCGGCAAATTTTTAGTGACTTTGTTTGCAGAGTATCAAGTATCGTGGTGATGTATATAGTTATTGCCATGAAGTTTTGCCCATCTGATCTCGGACAACTGGGAGTTTTGAAATAGTGGAGTGAGTGCATTCTTCTCATTCTGTCCAAAATGCATCCCCTCCATAACCTGCCAGGACTTGAATTTGAAGGCCCTGGCAAGCACAAATCTAAATGTAGCGTGGAGTAACTTAAATTAACACGTACAACATATGTACTGGTGGGAGAAGATGGTCTCAAGTTATGCCCATCTCGTTCTCGTAGAGTGGATATGCATCTGTGTGTGTGTGCGAGAAGGAACATATTTGGTTCCTACTATGTTTCAGGCATCATGCCAGGCATTTTGCATGTATTATCCTATTTAATCTTTTCAATAACCTTGGGAGATTAATATCATTATCCATACCCAAAGATAAAGACGCTGAAGCTCGGAGAAGTAAAATTGCTTCTGTGGCCAAATTGCTAACTACTCAATCATCAAGTCAATATTCAAAGCCAGCACTGCCTCATTCCAAAGCTTGATGTCTTTCTACTATTGTATCATCTCAGTCTCGGGATATTATGAGTCTAAAATCCTTTTAGTTCTGATAATTAAAGCAATTTAATTTTTTAGGGTAAATTAAAATGGAATATCCAGGAGCCCCATTTTGCTAGCAAGAGTACAAAGGTGGCTTTAGTGGCCATTGAATCCCTACCACATAAAAGTGAGTCCTGTATTGAGCTTCCCTAGCATGTGAGTTTTCTTCAGAGTCAGACGTCCTGTGTGTGCACATCCACTCTTTTTTTTTTAAGATTTTATTTATTTATTCGTGACAGACAGAGAGAGAGAGAGGCAGAGACACAGGCCGAGGGAGAGGGAGAGAAGCAGGCTCCATGTAGAGAGCCTGACGTGGGACTCCATCCCGGGTCTCCAGGATCACACCCCAGGCCAAAGGCAGCACCAAACCGCTACGCCACCAGGGCTGCCCTGCACATCCATTCTTGAATGTATTTGAGAAAGGTGTCTGTGTATTCCCTTCTAGATCCCCCCATCCCTCACAAAGGTGAAAAGGCACCTGACATAAACAGTAACAAAAATTCATTTTGGGTTAAAATTCTGTATTCCTTGTTGGTCTGGTTAAGTTTTTTCTGAGAGCATCTTACCTACAAATATATGGAGTGACAAATAATATGAATAGTTCCCATCTCCCTTCCTCTTTTACTCTTTCACTCTGTCCACATGCTTTAATGAATTGTTTTTCATCTACTTTTTAACTATGAAACTCACCACATTTTTCTCACTATCTAGTACCATTTTGGACTAGCATGCATTTCCGGGGTGAACCAATCACTAGGCATTTTGGACAAACACTCTCTGATAGAGGTCGCATGTGTCCTGGCTTGAAAACAAAGTGAAGGATAAGTATTCAGTAGGTAGGGCCAAGAACTGGAGTCACCAGCCCGCCACCCATTCATCCGATACTCAGGGGTCTAGTGCCTTCGGCTCACTAATGAAGTTTGGCTTTATTTTTCTTTGTTGTAAAAAAAAGTGCATTGCAAAAAATGGGGTGCACATTTCTAAAGCACTTTCCCAAAACGAATGAGATAATGCAGATACTCAGTAAGCAAGCAGTGTGTTCGTGTGCATGTGTGTGTGTAAGTGCATGTGTGTAATCCTACACTCTACTCCAAGTTGTCAAGAGATATACCCAAGTGATATGGTAAAACAAAAACTGGTTTAGATGAAATTCAAATCAACTGAGCATTATTCTGGCACTTATTTACTGGTTTTTAATGCTATTACATGTAGCAACCCAGCTTCATTAAAATTCCTTGAATGTGTTCTGTGTGAAATCATTTTATTTCAAATCATTAATATATGGCTCAACACAGCATCCCCTTTGAGGTGATCCAGGACTTCCATCCCCATTTTACAGATGAGCATGAGAGATAAGAACAGGTTAAGTGATTTTTGCCTGAGGTCAAACATGCCTGGAGAAGATTAGGAATTGGTGAGTGCCCACCACAGTGCTCTGTCTGCGATAAGTCCCTAAATTCAAATTTTCCAACCTCGGAATTTTCTGGGTTAGACCTCTAGCTGACTACCATGGGACATAATGTTATGTAATTAATTACAGCTATAATTACCTTGGTTTCTGGGTCATTTAAAGATCATCAGTGCATTTTGTTTTCACGGTTCTTGCAGCAAAGGATTTTTTTTTTTTTGAAGAACAAGTATAATTAATCCACTTTTTAGGTTCTTAAATAACAAGAAAGTTAAAACATCAATGCAGAGGCTGACTTCATCTTTGCCAGTGAGCCTTGCAACAGGGAGTGTGCAGTCATTGAAGGCAGTAGTCTCATGTCTTGGAACATAAAACTTCCCTACTATAGTCTGAGCCCCCTGGAGGGCCCAGGCACAAGAGGAACCCAGCACATATGCATGTGCTGTATGAAGACCTGGAACAGACCATGAAGTAGACATAGGATTCCTTCAGGCATCTTGCAATCGCTTAGAGAAGCAGCAATTGCTCTAGGTCTTTATGAAGGTTTCTACAGAAGTGATGAAAGACATAAAATCTTTAAAGTCAAAGGACTTTCAAACTCTACCTTTCTTTTAATGAAGGTAATCTAATACTCAGGGAATTATCTTTTTGACACCAGCTTAAATGTTTAAAAAAATAAAACATTGAGACTTGATTCTATTTCACTCATGGAGAATTTCTCAAGTCCAAGTGCTCTCAGTCACTTCTGTTGGTTTCTGGAGCTAATGATATTGGGACACAAGAAGAGCATGCATTTCCGGGGTGAACCAATCACCAGGCATCTCGCTCAGAAAGAACCAGGCCTGTTTGCATTCCTTGCATGGCACTGTAGGTGATGCACAAGAAATTTCTGAGAAATCATTTCATCATTAAGGTATATTGAATGTGAAGTTGTGTTTGCAAATCAATCATTTGGGGGAAAAATACTCTGGTAACAGCCTAAGAAGGACCTAATGAGCCCCTCTGCTCTGGAATCCATGTTTGCAGAGTGGGAAAAATGTTTTCAAATTGTCTGTGGCATTATTCTTTATCAGTAGAACTTTAGAGCAATTACGTGTATGAAAGACCATTCATTGATTTATTTGTATCCTTATTAATTAATCCCATGCACATTTAATGAGAGCTTCTCTGTGCTCTAGGAACTATTTCAGGCACCAGGGATGCAGTGGTGATAATATATCGAGGTTCTGCTCTCAGGAAACTTAAATCTGGGAGGGTAGAGATAAAGGGAACAGAGAGGAACATGGGCAGTGCAGAGAAGTACTACCACGTGACAAAAGAGTAGCCAGGCAGTTGGTGCTTCTTGAGTTTGGAGATTCTGGAAAGATGTAAACATGTGACATTTCAGCCGAGACATGAAAGGCAAAGAAGGAACCAACCAGGTGAACATGTGGAGGAAGAGCATTCTAGGTAGAGGAAATGGAACATGCCGAATTCCTGAGGTTGTAACTAACAGGCTTGACACGTCTGAAGAGGAGGAAAAAGCCTTGTGTGGTCAGAGGATTGAGGTTCAGAGTTCACAGGCAGGTGGCAGAAAAAAAAAAAAAAAGATTGAGAAATAGATAAGCCAGATGAAGAAGAGTGTGGAAGAAGAGTTGTGCACGGTGAGGAGGTGGAGCTTTACCTAAGTGAGTGGGACGTTATTAGGCCAGGCTCTAAGGTTTGGCGATTGTGCATGGAATATCTCCTGGGGAGACAGGGTGAAATGAGGAAGTAATGACCAGGCTCCCGTCTTTCAAGGTCAGAGGTTTAGGGGATGGGAATGTATGTCTCCCGGCCATACCTTGAAGAGCCAGCTTCACCAGAGAGTCCGTGACAAGGAGGATACATCTTGGCAGGGATGGCCAAGAGCATTTCATCCAGAACTGCTACTCTTCAAGCATCTGAGCTGGCTGGTTCTTGGGTAACATTTTTCTCTAGAGTGATCTTCCACCTGGGTATGGTGTTTGTACCAAACCAGCGACATTTCTAACCTAGGGATGCACTTAGTCTGGGGCAAGGTGGTGGGAGAAGCATTAAGCATATTCCCTTTCATGGTGAATGCTTAGTATAAGTTCAGTTTTGACCTCATTGCTAGAATCTTTTATTTTTCAGGCATTTTCTCTCACCAGCATCCAGCAGTTCCCTGATGAATTCCTTGCTGCTTTTCTCAATGGCTGATTGGTATAGCAGGGTATGGACACTGCTCTAGGAGTGAGCGGTGCTGGGTGAGCTGCTACAAGTCAGGTTCATTCCTGGCCATTCTTCTTCCAGGGCATAGAAGACACTTCTAAAGCCAGGTGGATGGTGTATTGTTTTTGTTTTTTAAAGACTGACTTCATTATTTCAGAGAATGGGAGAAAGCATGAGTGGGGCAGAGGGGGAAGCAGAGGAAGAGGGAGAGAGAATCTCAAGCAGACTCTGTGCTGAGCATGGAGCCCGGCACGAGGCTTGGTCCCACGACCGTGAGATCATGACCTGAGCTGAAACCAAGACTTGATTGTGTGACTGACCAAGCCACCCGGGTGCCGCAAGATGGTACATTGGTAAATAGAAGCAGCTATGGGTCAGCCTCACCCTGAGAAATAGACAGAGGAACAAATGTTGGGAAAATCCCACCACCGACACTTAGAAACTGGTAAACTGTGAACTAGGTATTTGAGTTCCGTGGCCTCGTCTATGAAATGGAAATAGTAACAGTACTTATCACATGTGTGGCTCCGACCGTGTTCCTGGCACATCACAAGCATTTGATCAACAGTAGCAGCCAGGGGTGAGGACAGCAGTAGAGCAGCACAATCTCTGGGGTGCAGGGCACTGTTGGGAAGAAACAAAACATGGAAACTGAATGAGATTTAGCTTTCCCGTTTCACTCTAAGACCAAAGAGCTTTGAGGAGGACTCTGTCTTCGTCTTCCTATCCATAACTTAAAAATAACACTTCATTGAGCGAAAGTTTGTCGTAAATAGCCTATTGAAGAGAATAAGAAAACAGAGCCTCATGTACAACGGATGTAAGCATGTGACATGACAAAGCCTTGGAAATTAGTGAATTGGACCTCTCCATGCTCAGAAGAATGGCTCTCACCAGTATTTCCTTGGGTGAAGAATGCAAGGTGGAGAAGCTAACGTACTCAAAGACTGACAACATGGAATGGTTTTGGTGCTTTATGCTGTTTAGGAATAAACGTATATAGACAAAAAGGAAAAATCAAAACCCCCTGTTTTGATTGATTACTTGTGGAGATGAGGGATATACAGTTGAGGAGAGGGTTACAGATGGGGGACTGAACCACCCCGAAATGTTCTGTTATTACTTAAGGTAGTACTTACAATGGATACATTCATGCTTTTCTGCATACCCTTGGTATGTCCGAACTATGTCATGGCATATTATTAAATTTACACATGTTCTGTGTTAAATACACACACAACACACACATCATATTCACTGCATAGAACTGTGTGATGTAAAAATAAAAATCTCTCTTTCCCTTTTCCATCCTCCCTCCCTTAACCACTTAATAACTGTTAGCACATCTTTCCAGATATCTTCAGTGCACATTCAAAACACGCACATTTAGAACATATACGCTTACTTAAAATAATAAGCCATGACTTGAAGTCACCACTTAAAAATAGTGTGTAAACCTTTCAATGTTGTTACATATAAATGATCTTCCTCAATCTCACAACACCTGCCTAGAAATCATATTTCTAGGTACTGTCATCTGTTTAACCAGCTCCCCTATTGATAGACATGTGTATTTAAAAGAAAAAGGAAAAACAACCCTCTTTTCCAAAGCCTGAGCTGCTTTCAAGTCAAACAGAGCAGCTCCCGCTCACACTGTTGGCCATCTAAATATTTTGTCGTCACTAGGACAAAAGCCCAGATGTTTCACTGAATTGTTTTGGTTTCCATCCGAGAATTCAGCTGCTCCAGAGCCACAGCTAGAAATTCATGCTCTGGGGAAGAAAGAAAAATAATAATAATAAAACTTAAAATCTCCAGCAAGAACTTCAGATCGAGCAGAAGCATGGGGCCTCCTCCTCCAAGATGTTAGTGATTTTCAAGAATCACAGGCTTTATAAATGTCATCGCTAAAGTGTGAAGGGGAAAATAGAGAGAAAGAACAGTATTTTCAATATGGGGTTTTGAATTTCCACACTTCCCACTGGCAATCGACTGTTAGGCGTGTGCGATGGTCTTTCTTGCTTGAGATGGTTTCTTGATGCTTTCCCTATTTGACTATTTAATGTTTAAGTCATAGTTCATGGCCACTTTCAGGATGTCATGGTTCATCAAATAAGCCTCAGTACATTGGCTTCCCTTCAGTGAAGGGACGCACACCGTTCTAGCCACGTGAACTTATTCTGTGTTAAACTATTCATAGAAGGTTCTCACCTCGGGCTCCCTGCAAAGGGGCTGAGGTCACCTTGGTCAAATCCAAATGCAAAAGCAAGGGAGTCTTTCTGGGTTCTCGCTTTCTTGTTTTCTCTCCCACCCCTTTTCCTTTCCAACTTGTATTATTGCTTTATTACACAAGTAACACATACAGCTTGCAGGGAAAGTTGTAAAAATACAATACGCAATTAGAAAAAGTCAATATCTGAAATAAGTCTTCAAACTCACATCAAAGTAACACCTACTCTTATTTCTGAAATTCCTGACTTTTTTCAAAGGAGGGTACATGCATGTAAAATATGTAGCTATACATAAATGAGTCTACATTCCACACAGTGTTTTATAATTTCTGATTTAGCCGTAAAATGATGTGTAAAAAGCATATTGCATTCCATGAAGCTTTTTTTTTTTTTTAACAGCTTTGCAGTATTCTATTACATGAATGTACCATCAGTAGAGGATGTGGATTTTGGTATCAACCCCTTTCCTTCTCATTGCTGTAAGATTATTTGGAGGGATCGCTTTTATTATTATTATTTTAAAATTTTTATATTATTTAGTAGGTAATGATTTTTCCCTTGTAGGAGAAATGCAAATGTAATGCCCTGTGGATTTGGGATTTGCAGATTATGCATGGTGGGCCCAATATCTCACCAATGACAGACATGGACGGTTAGATGCTGCATTTGCTGTTTATAGGCAGGTTTCTTAACCTTGGCAGCACTGACACCTTGGAATGGATAATTCTCTGTTACGGGTGGCTGTCCTGTGCTGTGTTGGGTGTTAAGCAGCACCTGTGGCCTTTACCCACCAGATGCCAATTGTACTGCCCCCTCCATTGTGACACTCTAAAATGTCTCCAGACATTGTTAAATGTCCCAGGGTTTCCCCTCTCCCCCTCCCTCCCCTGCTTGGAGAACCACTGTTTTAAGTGAAGGGGTTCTTAAGTTGACTAAAGGATGATCTTATCTTGTAGCATTTGCAAATCAATTGGAAGTTGGTCCTGGATTAGTGCCTAAAATAAATTCCAACCTATTCTGAGAAAACAATATATTTGAGTAGGGACTAATTACCTCTTTTTTATTTCAAGTGACAAAAGCCAATATATCACACTTAGCCACTATGAAGACTCCATTTCAGTAAACTAATTAAACTAATCCTATCTCAACTCATTATTCTCAGTTCCACTAAATATTTTAACACTCTAGATTTATTTCATTACATAAATTATATCATACTTAAAGCTATGCACAGCCCTCAAGAGTTTATTTTGGACTTTGAAAATGTGACTTTAAGCTTTATCCAGAATGTATATTTTTCATATCTTTCCTAGCTAATCATTCACCTTAATTATGACTAATTATTGAAAATGATATAGTACTTTAATTAAATGAAAGTGCTTGCCTTCTTGTTAGCACTTATTAAACACTGACAATGTTACGAAGATAATGCAGCACAGGAAACGGCATAACTCACCGAATTGATTCCATTTTCTTGCTGCAAGCTGATGTAGATGCACATTTCAAGAGACTGATTAATGCACAAAATGGCAAGAAAAGTGTTTTTCATAGTTAAAAGGAATTAAAGTCTGTGTCCATCCTGGATTCATTTTCTAACAGAGGATCGCCGCATAATTAAAACGTTAATACACATCCCTCTATTTGTACTTACGTTCCAAAGCCAGCATACATTAAATAGGAATTTAGCCCAAGTGCTTCCTGGAGAAGCCAAGAGGAATAATGCCTAAGTACCACTTCAGAGTAAATTGCTCCCTACTTATAGACGTGTAATGCAATTAAATCGAGGAGCTGTAAGCTGCCTAAATCGAGTAAGTTTAGTTTAGATATTTGTCTTTAGACATCTCCCTGTAAAGGGTTCCACGCTGAGGAGAAAAGAAGGGACATCTAACCAATGAGCTGTTCATTAGAGTTGACATATGGTAAGCAAGGCCAGAAAATGCCTAAGGAATAGAGAATTTTCTTGGCATCTAAAGAAAAAAAAATACATCATTCAGGTCGATCTTAGGATAACCATTGTTAGGTAATGTTCCCTCTGATTCTGATTCTAGCAGGTGTTCTTGTCCAGTTTCTTGTTCTATGCTTAGTTCAAGGACTAAAAATTGTTATGAAAAAAATACAACACCAGCATACATTTTATAAGGCGATATAACTTCTCTGCCTGGGACAGAATCAGATCCCTCAGGGGAGAAAAAAATGCTGATGGCAAAACATTAAATGGCATCACTTTAAGTGTTTGGGGTAATAGACCCTTGACATTGAAATCATCTGAGTTTTACACTAGCCGGGGCCAAGGTGCCCACTGCATTAATGCACTTATTCTTCATCTTGTGGGTTTCCAGTGAGCATCAGTAAATACTTTCCCTGACACATTGGCCTCATTCTTCTCTGTATCCTATTCTCCATGCTGCAAATCATCTCATTTTGAGGGCTGAGAATATGACACCTTCACAATAAAGAAATTTAAGAGCAACACTCAGTATTAATATCTGGAATTCTGTTGAATTTCCATTATGGGCATGAAACTCTTTATTCCAGGGATATTCAGACCCAAACAACAGCTTACAAAATTTGTTTAGTATCCCCACATAAGGGAAAGATCAGTATAAGCAGTGAAAAAATATATACATCATGTATATTTTTTAGCAAGAAGAAAGAGGCAGTCATTTGGGTGTTCCTAATAGAAACTTCAATATCAGAATCAAGGTGGAAATATGGCTCAGGCTCAACGTGCACCTGCACATTTGGGCCACTGCAAACACACAGCTGTTCTGTTATTTTTGGTTCCTGAATTTAGTCTTGGAACCGAGAATGAAGAGCAGGTGTGTTGCAGTGGGTTTTGGCGTCAGACGTAAATGAGTTTGAACACCCTCTCTGCCACTCCCTGGCTGGGGAACCTTGGGTGGCATCGTTTATCTATCTGCGCCTTATTTCTCCCACAGGAAAATAAATGAGATGAGTCAGAGAGGGACCGTGGAGTGAACAGCTCTGTGGGATCTCGCCAAGTTTGGAATTAGTGAAGAGAAAATACGATGAATAAGACAATCCCATACTCACAACGCAGGCTTAGAAGGACTTTCACACGTAGAGATTAGAGAAGTCAGGATGATTTTATGGTTCATGTAACAGATTATTTATCAAATGCCCTCTATGATCATCCCACTGGGGATTTGGTGATAAACAGGACAAACAGAATGCTATTCTCGTGGAGTTTATATTCTATTTGGGAGAAGGCAAACAAAAACAACTGTATAAATGAAAAAAATGGTTAATGATGGGTCCTAGTGAGGTAATTAAAACAAATCAAGGTCCTTAAGAAGAAGTGAAATTTAACCTGAGCTCCTAATGATAAATCATCCCAAGACAAGGAGAAAGGTATTCCAGGAAAAACACCCTGAGAAGGGAGGAATTTGGAATGTTTGAGAGACCCACAGAGTCCCAGAAAATAGGAGAGGCACAAAAGAGCTCTGGGAAGTCGACAAAGACTGAATGGTGTAAACCATAGTAAGGGAGTTGTGATTTTTGTGTTTTGATGGTCATACAGAGGTTTGCGTTTCACAGAGATGACTGCCTTGTGGATCATTGACCAAAGGGACCCAGGAGAGAAGACTAGGATAGCAGCTGGGAGGCTGTATAGGACTCCAGGCCAGGGGAGATGGTGGCTTGGACTCTGATGGTCACAAAGTGGAAGGTAATGGAAATGATACCATTGTTAAAAAAACAGTGGGCAGAGCGTTGGAGCCCACGGAGGCGGGAGGAAGCGAGTAGAAATGACTCTGGGGCGGTGAGGTCGGGGCCTAGAAATGGTGGCATCATGAACAATAATGGAGAAATCATACATGAAGGCGGTGGGAAGAGCCAGAATCACTTCTCAGATGTTCTAGAAGAAATGTGAAAGGCAGTGGTCATCAACTGAGATGGGAGATAGATTATGTAGCAGTCATGCCAGACAGGCATTCAAATTTACTGTTTTTCAGTCCTAGAGAGGACACAACTGGTAAATGAGGCATCAGTAGGTGGGATCATTGTGCTGGGTCATAGGGTGAGTGTCAGACTTTGAGCTTCTAAGTGTTCACCTCTCTCCAAACAAGGAATTATGAAGGTTCCTGGCGCTCCCTGCAGAATTATACACATGACTCAGGGTTCTTGCCTTCAAAATCCACCAACATTCTCATAAGAAAAGATCTTAGGGATCATGCCTGTCATTGTTCCGAGAAGGGCACCAGAGCTCAGGAAGGACATGTCACTTGTCTGAGATCACAGAGAGAATTGGGCAAGCCGGCTGCTCTTTTGTACACCACACTACCTCCTCTCACTGATACCCTTTGTGTAGGGAGAATGGGGGCTGGCTCATCTTGTGTTTCCAAGGGATTCCCTCCCTCTTTGGCCCCTTAAAGCTAAATCATCCTTAATAAATGTACGTAAGATGCTCCCTGTCCCACCCCAGATCAACCAAGTCAGAATCATTAACCTCTGGAACTAAGCTTTCTTCACCTTATCAGGCTCCCCAGATGATTGCAATACTCCCACAAGTATTAAACTTTCTGTCTTTTATAGAGTCCTCCAAAGTACCTAGAATAATACCTGATGTAATCTTTGCTCAAAATATGATTGCTAAGTTAATTTATCACTAATTGATTCATCACTAAGTCATCAAATCCTTAAAAACAAGCCCATCACCCATGACTTCTCCTACATGCTTGCTACCATGCTAAACTCAGCAGCTACTACCTATCATACCAGGCACACCAACACTCCTCTGTTGTCTTCTTCTGCGTGGTGGGTTTTAGCAACCCACAGGTCACCACTGACCAAGAAACTTTGGGATATGAACAGAGAAGTATGTCTTACCATTAAGTGCACATTGCATTCATGTTTGCCTTGCCTGGGTTTGCCCTGAGTTCTGTAAAGCTGTTGATTGGGTATAAACCATGTCTCATCGAGTTATGTTGCAGGATTATGGTGGCCACACATTGCCCTGGTCTTCATAAGATCCCTCAATCGAGGAGCAGTAAAAAACTCTAAATTTGAAGGCAATACACCAAGGTAGTTTTGACTTCTTACCTCACCACCCCAACTTTCAGTGGTGAACGGTGAAGAATGGATAAAAGTAATATGGAGAAGAATCGAGAGATTATAGAACAGAGAGAATGTGAAGAGTAGAAAGAGGAAGGAGAAACAGGTAGGCTTTCGACGCTTGTCACGCAGCAGACATTGTGCAAAGCACCAGGCATGCATTATCTTGCTAAATTAGTATAATAGACCCATAAGACATGTTCCATTATTACCCCCATTGTAGAGGTAAGAAAACTGAAGCCCAAAAGTTCAATTTATCCAGTTTCACACAGCTGATATTTTAGTATATGTGCTGCCGAAGCGAGCACTTCACACAGCTGATAAAGAAAGGAGCTGGACTCTCTAATTCCAGAGTTGAGACCTTTAGTCGCTACGCCAGACTGACATGATATTCATTCATATATTCTTGTCTTCTGGAAGCATGTAGATCTACAATAGCTGTCAAAAGTGTGTCTCCCCCAGCCTCGTTTCCTATCAAAATTGCACATATGCTGGCAGGAGGAGAGTGGCGCGTCGATCCCAAACTGTGCAATAAACGCAACACCTTGAGCGAGGCTCCTGGAAAGGATGGTCAGACACCGTGGAAACAGTTAGGTGTCGGGAGGAAAGCTGATAATGCAGAGCCGTCAGCACAGGGTGCCATTAGGAAGAGTATCCCTGGCAGCTGCAGGCCACCATATTACACCCCAGTATCAGCTCCATGCCTCTAGGCAACTTGGCACCCGAGCAGATCACAAACCTCCTCACCTTCTGAATGCTAAAGAGAGCAGAGGGTGTGTTGGGCTCCACTGTCAAGCAGAGGAGATCTCTGGAATCTCTTAATTGTGTTAATGTGGTAATTTCACAGGCTTTGTTTCTGTGTTCTCTTTGACTTCCTGTTTTATGCCATTGTTGCAATGGTGAAAGCATCCCAGAGTTTAAGAGCACTCCTGTGCCTTAGCTGTCACGGGGGAAAAAGCAAAGCAAACAAATGAAGCAATGCACAGTATCTTTCTTTTTGTACCAATAAACCATTTCCATTGCCTTTTATTAAGATCAAGTAAGCATAATCACCATTTACCTTATGAGGAGGGTAATATTTTCAAAACTTAAAAAGGCAGCCATCTGATCCCAGATTGCGTGGAGCCAGATGAGGTTAACCCTGTTGTTCCTGACCTAGAAAGCTTCTGTGAAATGCACAGATCAGGTGTGTTATTGTAGTAGGTATCCAAGATGTATTCGAGATCCTTGTCAGATGTGGGTTTTGCCTCTTTCTGGGGGAATTGCAATATTATGCGGATCCTGAACACAAATGGAAACAAGATGACATATGTGGAAAGACTATAAACGTTGTATTGACTTTATCATCTCCAGGATGTGTAATTCAAAAACCGTAGTAGAGTGAGATGTGTAAAACATGAGCTTTGGAATCTGACAAATTTGGGTTCAAATTCTAACTCTACTTTTTACCATCTACCTGAGATAACTTGTATCAAATGCCTGAGCTTGCGTCCCCTCAACTGGAAAAGAAAGATCATACTAGTCTTCATGTTGGGTAGTTCTAGGGAGGATAAAATGGGACAGCCCATAATATAGAGCTTAGTTCAGTGCCTGATACAGAGTAAGTTCTTTGAAAAAAAATGGGTTTTTGTATGCTAGGATATCAGCTCTTTGGAAAGCCTTATTGAATTGGACTAGTGGAAAGATGTAATGTGCATACTGCAGCAGCATTCTTTGATAAATTGAAGGTCAGTCTAGCTATTTAATGAAATGTCTTGTGGTATACCTGCCTCCCTCTAAAGTTTGACTCTTATATTTGTTCTGAATCTCAGGGACTAAGATACCATTGCTTCATCTGTGAACAACTCTGGAAGTTCCTTAGATGATGGCTTGCATTAGCCAAACGTAGGCAAACCATTGCCTAAAATAGAAAATGGGCAGAACTGCCATCCAAATATGTTCAGACTCTAGAGAGAAATTCTGAGAATGACCTGGAGCTTCCAATATGCAGAAGAGTAAGTTTGCTAAGGCCATGGTGTTATAATCCACCCATAGTAATAGTGGTGGTTTTCATTTCTGGAGTATATAGAATATCCCTGATACTGAGCTAAATGTTTCCTTTGCATATAATCTTTACATCACCCTGTTAGATATATGATATCACGACCATTTTCCAAATGAGAAAACTGGGGTTCAGAAAAGCAATTTGCCCATAATCATAGAAATAACAAATTCCCAGAATCCAAGACTTGACCCAAGTCAGTCTGACACCCACACTCATGCTCTTAATTATGAGATGTTGGGACTTGGAGCAATTTGCCCATAATCATAGAAATGACAAATTCCCAGAATCCAAGACTTGACCCAAGTCAGTCTGACACCCACACTCATGCTCTTAATTATGAGATGTTGGAACTTGGAGCCGAAAGACTTGGGTTCAGGTTTTAGCTTCCTGGGCCTTAGTTACATCCCCAAAACTCTCAGAACCTTGCTTCCCTCATCTTCAGACCAGGAATAATAATACTTTCTTCACAAAACTCCAAATATCTAATGAGAAAATACCACCTAAAATACTTTTTGCGCCTCATCAAGATTATGCAAGTGAAAGGTGCCACGTTTTGCGTGATCACCCGACAATAGATCATTTTGGATTGTGTTCTAGTATTGTGAATTTACAAGTTTGGCAACTTCTGATGAAAAGAATCAATATGCTGTCTTTTTAAAGAGGAATTAGTGGTTAAAAGAACTGACAATCCATTTAGAGATTTGTGTTTCTCAATAGCATGCAATGAGACCATTTTCTTTCCATTTATAAGAATATGTATGTGCTTAAGGGAGGACAGATCCAACAATCCGGTTGTTTGCTATGATTTGTATGCCCCGGGGATATGAAGAGTCAGGAATGGAAGAAAATTGCAAATGTGGTATAAAAGGTCCAGGGAGAAGGTTTTTTCAAACATATGGCTTGGAATAGGGACCTTCTCCAGGAGTCTTGAATCTTGCCGACCTCTGGGGTTTTTTGCAAGCTTGTTGACTCTCCTCATTGTGGCTGTTTCTTCTGCTCCTAGCACACTTCCTATCCTCAACTGACCTTTTGAACTAAATTTGTGACAGTTAATCCACTGTGAGGTTTTGGGTAGGGCAGCATGCCCAGACACTGTCCCTTCTGGACATGACCACCCCACTTCGGTCCTGCCATCATGTTAATCCTGTGGCATAGATTTTCTAGACCGGTCTCTTTTTAGAACTGTGTTTGCTGATGTCCTTATGAGTGTGCAGGTCATATTATGTGCCCTGGTTTGTAAAAGGGAGGCCCTTGGGAAACCAGAAGGAAGAAGTCTGGAGGCCTCAAGGACTCTAAGTGCACATGATGCGGAGCCCACTGGTACCTGCCTCCCCCATGTTCTTGCAGTCTTAATGGAGGAGCCCTGCTAGGATTTTCTGTCTACCTGGGCTTCCTCTTTTCTCCTTTTTTTTTTTTTTTTTTTTGCCTAGCTGACACTCCTATATGCTTTCAAACCCACTTACTTTGTCTCTTCCTCAAAGAAATCTTTCTTAGCCTCACTGACTAGCTCAAGCACCTCTGCCATTTTATTTCTCAACTTCATGTACCTTCATTAGTAGCTTAAAATATCATTCAGTTTTAAGTTTTTTGATATAATGGTTTTATTCCTGACTATTTTCACTGAAAGACTGTAAATACTGTGGGGAAGAAGACCATGTCTGGTTTTGTGCATATTTTCTTCAATGACTAAATGATTGAGTGGATAGATGGATGGATGGAGGGATGGATGGAGGGGTGGATGGAGGAGTTATAGGGCCAGCTCATCAGAACACCTGTCTTTCAGGTAGGCTGAGATCCCTGATGTAAGGACAAGAATGTGAACTTGTATAAACCTACTCCTCTACCCCACCCCCACTTAAACCTCTTCACCCATCCTGGATATCATTAGAGTCCAAGCTCTGTACATCTCCCTTCTCTTGCCCTCTGCAAGCTCATTTAACACCTTCTTGTTTTCTACCACAATTCTTCAGCCAGAAAGGAATTATTTTCAGGTTCTGAAACTTGCCCAACTTCTTCCTCGGTCAGGACTTGTGCACATGCTTTCCTCCATCAAAAGTATTTTATTATTCTTCCTCACAACCAGTTTTAGACCTCTGCCTGCATGTCACTTTGCCATGGTGTCCTTATCTGAGTCCTATAAGCTCCTCCAGGTCCCCCTTATATTCCTTTTTATAGCACCTAATATTTCCCTTTAAGTCACTTCACAAAATTATAGTATTTTTATTTGCAAAATGGCCCATTTCTTCCATGAGGGAGTAAGCTACTTGAGGAAATGCATTAGGTCAGTCTTGCTCATCACTAAGTGTTTAGCTCTTAGTAAGTACTCCACAAGTGACCATCAAATAAAATTATAAAACACAGACACCACACCCTTTACAGTCCTACCAGGGCCAGTGGCTTTGATGAGACGTATTTACAATCAAGGAAGAAAGGAAGCTTGCGTGTTCGTGTCCATCCACCTCCTATGACTATTTGAAGATGCCCTACCTCTCTCTGGGCTAGAGCCATGCCCTCTTTCTTCTAATACACCGTAGATGAAGCTGAAGAGGTTATAAAACCAAACTCAAGCCAGCATAAGCCTAGGAAAGATTGATTATCTCAAGAAACCGAAGAGTCCAGGAGAAGTTCTAGCTACCGTCAGTTATTACTGAATATAAGGATTTGAACCATAGCAACAGGGATCTCCTTTACATTGCTTACTTCAACTCTCTTTGGAATCTTGGATTTTTTTTTTTTATTAGATGTAGCTTCTAGTATGTAGTCAGTGGCTCTTACAACTTCAGATCTGTCAGAAAATGCCCAGGAGTGGGTACATGGGGAGCTGCAGCCCACACTGGATCACATGCTCATCCCTAAACCGTAATTCAGTGGCCAGGAAGTTGGAATCCTTGAAGGGGGCAAGACATGCATCATTTCTTACCCACTTGCTGGATGTCAGTCAGTGTGCTTTCACCGGTATCTCCAATGTACCCCAAATGCAACTATTATGCCCACGTGTATAGGAGTGTGCATTTTTGTAGAGATTTATATATGAGTTTTCTACCCCCTGTCTAACGTAGGTCAGATTCCCTAAGGATAATGCCTGAAATGGGGATTTGTGTGCAAGTGGTTAATTGAAGGGATGCTTTCAGGGCAAGCCTATGGGAGACGAAGTAAAGAATCAGACTAGGGCAAGGGAAGACTCTCAAGGAAAGGTGTGGTTTCAGGGGAAAATCTAGCCTGAACCTGAGCCTGATCTGTGGGGAACTCTGGAGTCTTAATTACACCAAAAATGGTTTAACGGGCACTGGGTGTTATTCTGTATGTTAGTAAATTGAACACCAATAAAAAAATAAATTAAAAAAAAATGGTTTAACCCAGATTCTTATTCCCACTCCGTTACATCAGTCTCTCTTTGGTCACAGGCTCAAGCTGTCCTAGGAAGGGATGGAAGCCCCTCCTACTTCTATAGCCCCACCTCCACCCCCACCCTCAGGCATCTCTGGCCAGGGTGACTCCTATCAATCAAGTTCAGAGAAAAATTCAGATTGTGAGCAGTTAGCAGACAACACCCACACCAACCAGGAGATGTTTCACTGAGCTGGGGACACTTCATGAGGCCCTGGCTTTAAAGAGGCATAGCATAAGACACCGGAAATTAAAGAGATTATTTTTATGAGTAATAACCTCTGTTTTTATTTTTTGATGAGTTCCAATTCTGTGTGATGCCCTGTATCTCTTTGGTCTCCCGCTGGCCCTCCTGTTAAACACCCAGATGGCTGCAAGGCACTTCCACACATTAGGAAAACCTTTCCATTAAAAGGCTTGACACAGAAGGTAAACCATGGTACCCTTTGAGGCACAGGGAGAGAAATCCATGCCTCGCATCCCCTCATATGTCTGTTTACCCATCTCTTTCAGGATCCAGAGTCACCGACTCTCTCCTCTCCCTCGGACAGGGATCCATCCACCTTCTAGGTGCTTGGCCACCTCCCTCCCTTTCTGGTTTACTTATCCGACAGCTTCAGGGGCCACCGCCAGGTTGTCATATGCCAAGGTTATGACATGAGCGATGGCAAATTGAATTTCCCCTTGTAATCACAGGAAGGCGAGTCACCGTCCTCTCCTTCTCATGTAAATGATCCAGTCCCTGCTGCAGACTCATCCAGGATTCCTTGGCCTTGCTGTTTTTCAATACGTCTACCTCCCCAGTCCCCCCTCCCCAAGCCCCGACGCGCTCTCCAGCAGCCTTCATGTCCGCGCACACATAAATAAGGCTGTGTGCACGCGTGTGAGAATATATAGCCATCAGGTACTGTGTGGGCATGTGTACGTGCTGAGGAAACGTAATAGACTGTGGTTGTGTGTTTGTAGGTGTATAATAAGTTTGCCGCAGACTAGAGGGAAAAATGGAGCCATTTGTTGATTCAAACCAATTTTTTTTCCCCTTGAGTTAGTACCCAATCTGTAGCTAAGAACTGCTGACTACAGCATATTTCCGAGTGTAGATTTTTTTTTTCCCCTGACAGCTAAGACCTAACTCTTGCCTGATCTGTGTAGCTGCATTGTTCAAATTACAAAGCTTAGGTGACAGAAGTGCTCTATTTTCTGGGTAGCCCCCAACACACCTGTCATCAGATAGAAGCGAGAATGCAGAAGTCATCACTTTACTTAGAAACTCAGCAGATGATTGAAATTATTTCTTACTACTAATTCCCCTTTTAGTGGAGATAAGCCGCTTTGTTCAGCTGTAAATGAAACATTAGGGTATTAACTGTGGAGCCGAAGTATTGGGGAAGCTAAGATTTTATCTGCAGTAGGAACATTTTGGGCAATAAATTGTTTTGTTGGACAGAATACTAAATCTCTTGAGTTACAAAGAAGCAGAGCTCATTAAAGGGGATGCTTAAAGCAGAGGGAAAAAAAAGGCGAGACAAAAGCTTATTACCTTTGTTGTGGGGATTGGGGGGTGTTTGCAGGTTCTCATGTATATGTAGCATGGAAGAATTATGCGGTACAGTTATTAAATAGATGTGTCTATAGACTTGCAAACGCTCTATGAATATGTCCAAGGGACAAATACATTTCTGAAATATCAATAGCAATCTGCAATAAGTTATGAATTTTGGAGTACATATTTATCCTCAAAGACTGGGTTTTTGTTTCCTGTGGGTAAAATTTCCCCGTCTCTTTGCCACATCCTTCAGATTAATCGGCTGGCATGGTTACATAAATGTTTGTAATAGAGAAGAATAAGTGCCAGGATTATCCAAAATATTGTCGCAAAATACACACCTAAATTAAGATAATTATGCATTGGGAACATCGATCAGCAGGGCTCGGGAGGGAGGGGAGCTTTCTCCTGATGGAGAGGAGGCCCTTCCTGGGACACCGGGGCTGCAGCAGCGGTTATGTGTCCGGTTGGGTCCCCCGGCGTGTAAGTGTCAGGGGAGGGACACGATGGATCGCTTCTTTGCCAATAACCAGGGTGGAAGGAGGAGGACGGAGAAGGAGGTGCCATCCTTTCCCTGAAGTTAGCATCCCTCCGCTGCATCTCCAGGAGCGGTGTGGCTCTCCACCTGTCTGTACTTGTTGCTCATTCCAGCCTCTGAGAGGTGGCTGTTCCCAAGAACATTGCACCTGAGAAACTCAGAGACCAGCGTAAGCAGCAAATCTCAGCTGCCAGCAGCTGGGGGTTTTGTGGGAGCAGGATCAGGGCTACACAGCTCTTCTTCCTTTTCTCCCTGAGTGATTCAGAGCGTGTCTTCACAGACTCCCAGCCTGAAGGCTCTCATTGCCATCTCCGCCTTTCCCTGCGTGCCCAGATTCACAGGTGGATGCCCAGCCCCGGGTTACCAGGACGGGCTTGTGCTCTGAATTCTCACCCTGGACCTGCTGTTACTTCCAGCTCCTCTGTCCTCTTCCTTGTTTTTTTCCAGAGAAACAGGGACAACCCTTTTCAAAGCATAGCAGGAAGCTGGCAGTGGAAAATAAAGCACAAGAAACAAATAACAGACTCATGTGAGCTTTGAGAAGATACTCAGGTCTGACTTGCTTTAAGAAAACTCAGTATGTGAAAAATGAGTATATATATATATATATATATATATATATATATATATATTTAAAGCAGCAAGCAAATGATATTTATTTAATTAAAAATATGCTGAATTATAAGATCTTCCACACACATGCAAAAAAACAAAACAAAACAAAACAAACAAAACAAAAAACATTCGTTTTGTTTTCTATCTCTGGCCCAGAATACGGTGCAGGGAAGAGAGTCTTGAAGATTCTAGTAAGACTTGCTTGCATTGTATTTACCTTCAAAGTATATTTAAAACATGATTCAAATCTCAGCGAATTTAACCTGTCACTCATTTTTCAAGTGACTTTTTAGGATCTCTTATCCACAGGCTGCAGGACACCAGCCTGTCAACATTGTTTTATGGGCACATGAACCATCCAGTTAATTTCTTATGACTGTCATATAGAGGGCATTTTGTGTCTTCTTGAGGTAAATAGAAACATAGATCTGCAGAGAAGTGGATAGAACCTACTGTGACAGAAGGGACCGCAGAACATTACAATCCCTTATAGGGGGTCAAGAGTTCTGGGTTCAAGTCTTCTTTGTATATGGCTACATAACCCGGAATATGCCTGTTTGTCTTTTCTCGCCTGTTTTCTCGCCTGTAAAATGGCATCATGAAACTACCCAAGTCTTTAAGGCCCAATTAGTTGTAAATTTTCCCAGCTCATGGACAATGAAAGCTTTTTTTTTTTTTTTTTGTAAGTTGCCATGGTATCTGAGCTTCTCCTGTGGTCTTCAGTGGATTGAGCCACATTCTCAGAACAACTGCTGGGTGATTTCACTGCTCGAGATTTCTGGTACCATTCATGAGTCACGTGAAGGAGGGTAGACCCCAGCAGACCACTGGTGGGGCGTGTCTTGGATGTTCCAGACTTAGAGCACCACCCTTGTGGCCTGATAGCTCATTGCAGTGGAAGGAACAGCATTGACTGCTGTGGATTTTCCTTCCCTTCTGGGTGATCCTGAAGTTTGCTGGGCCTTCGTTTCTCTGTTTG
The DNA here is from genome assembly GCF_003254725.2 of Canis lupus dingo. Taxonomy (NCBI): domain Eukaryota; kingdom Metazoa; phylum Chordata; class Mammalia; order Carnivora; family Canidae; genus Canis; species Canis lupus. The sequence goes on along the minus strand of NC_064248.1, from coordinate 34,405,907 downwards.
TAAAATAGGAACAGTGAATTATGTCGATATTACACAAGTTTTGAAGATGATGATGATGAAGCTTTTAATTTATATCTAGTGTGTTAAGGAGTCTCAAAACACAGTGGCTATTCTTATTATTGTATAACTTTGAGACTAAAGATCAAAGAGCAAATTCTCTGGAGAATCCAGAGCCAAGGGCAGATCTTCAACCTCCCAGCCAAACTGAGTGGCTTACCCAGATATTGGCTCTTTGACTCCTTTCTGACCTATGCCACCTTCAGATATTTATACATCTTAGGAGCTTTCAAGAAATGAAATTGCTTATTCTTTCTGGTGACTGTAGGAAAGAGAATTTTGAGCTTGAAATTTACTTATGTGGCTGACTGAGGCCAGGGGACCCCCATAGTCAATGACATGCGCAGAGACTAAGGTGGAGTCCCAGCATAGGCCCCATGGAGGGAGGAGCCAGGTCTTCCCAACCTTTGATCAGATTCTTTGGAGAAGATAATTCTGAAATGATCCTTTCCAAACAAAATACTTGTACTAACATAGTGCTAAGGGGCTTCTTATTAGTACCTAGGGCCATTGTAACAAATTACCACAAACTTGGTGGAATAAACAACACATTCTGGAGACTAAAAGTCTTAAGTCAAGATGTCAGTAGAGTCAGTTCCTTCTAGAGACTGAGAGAAAGTCCATCCCATGCCTCTCTGCTAGCTTCCACTAGCTTCTGGCAATCCTCAATATCCCTTGGCTTGTGGACACATCACTTCAATTTCTGTCTCCATGTCCACACAGCCTTCTCTACTGTCTCTTGCAGGGATTTATTTATCTTTGGATTTAGGGCTTGCCCTAAAAGGGGAGTGACTTCATCTCAGAATCCTTCGCTTGATTACATCTGCAAAAACCCTTTCCCGAATAACATTACATTCACAGGCTCTGGGGCTGAAGACTTGGATGTCCATTTATGGGAGCCCCAATTCAATCTTTTCCTGGTGGTGGGGAGGGGAGTGAAGCAGCCTTGTAGAGAGAAGCAGTTCGATTTAAATGAGACAACTCAACAACTATCACATGATAAAGAAAATCGAAGTGCTCGAGCACTTGGTGCTACGTGCCAGGCATTGTGCCAATTGATTATATGCATCTCTTTTCTATTTATCTCAGAAACCCTAGGAAGTAGGTAATAGGCTCATTCTTGGCTTATGAATGAGAAATCTGAGCCTTAGGAGTGGAAGGTCATTTTCTTAGTCACCCAGCCAAGGAGGTGGCACAGCTGGTACCCTAAACCAGATTTCTCTAATTCCCAGGTCTGTGCTTAGAACCATCATGCTAGAAGTTCTCAGACTCTGTCGCACGTAAGAGTCTCCTGGGGACTGTCAAAAGCGTACCTTCCCCCAAGCTTCATCTCCAGAGCTCCTGATTCTGTGAGGGGACGGGGTAATCATCTACATTTAAAATAACCACATTATATAATTCTTCCCCCTCTCTCCTCCCACTGAACCCATCTCCCAGGTAATTGCCACCTTAGCACAGAGTCTAGGAGACATATTCCGATTCTTCCCCAACAACACAAATCCTCAAAAGTGAAAAACCACTCATCAGACAGGCCAAGTTTTGTTTTTGTTTGGTTTTTGTTTTTGTTTTTTCTTAGCTTTTTTCTTTTTTCTTGGCCCTCATAGTTCCCTCCAAGCACATTCCTCTCTTGGTGGCTGGTCCACCTGCAGGAGGACATGCGGAGATCAGTGATGGTGCTGCCTCCAGTCCTTTCCTGAATTTAAGTCCGCTCTCTGAGCATATGAAGTTTTGTGCTTGGAGGACACCCACAGAGCTAGAGGGGAGAAGTCCTTCAGCAAAGCACAGCAGAGGAACCGTAGGATTGCAATAATCCAGTCAATGAAAAATTGATCTCAGTTCCCAGCAGCATGGTGGCAATGTGGTGGGGAGCTGTCTACACTGCCACTGGTGTACAGGCCTGGTAAGTGATAGTTAAGGAATCTTCTCTCATAGCAGAAAGCAGTGCAGTTGATGATCCTTGCTGCTGAAGAAGCAAAATTGAAGTGTCACGTACCACTCTTCCATTTTGCCTCTAATATTTTGTCCTGCCAACCCTGGAGCCTCACATGATCCCCAGGAATGTGAAGGGACAGAAGGGTGAAATCTGGTTCAATACAACTGATTGGAGAGGATTTATCTAAAATGTAGCCCCAAGACATCTCAGGAGAACTTGTCTGAGCAGAGAAAATAAGCAACAGTATTAGAAAATCAGGAAGAGTTAAACTGCCCAATGAAGTTATTTAAAAAATTTTTATCTTCTATGCATTTATTTTTAATCACATGCTAGTTAGCATAAAACTGTTCTCTCTTTGAAGCAATTTAAATATAACATGAAAAATATAAATAGGCAAAAATAGAGAGGAAAAGGTAGAGGTTTCCAAATTTCAGATAGTCCCAAAATCTGTTTTCCTCAAGGAGGTAAACCTCTTAAGTAGTTTACAGTTATTCCAGACTTTTCTCTGATGAACTCTCTAACCCAAATTAAAATAATAGTGGGTGCTTTGTGTAACTGTAGATAAGTAGACACATTGATGAATAGATAAACAGACAAACATATGGATAGATAGGCAGAGAGATTAGACTTTTGGAATCCAAATGTCTGGGCAGACAAAAGTTTTGACTTTGCTGTGTGATACTGAGGATTGACGAATCCATTGTTTCTTCTGGACCCAACTTTTATCATCTACAGAGTGGCGAAGACAAAACCTGTGTCACTTGTCAGACTTAAAGATGAGAGTGAGCCTTCACTGATCAAATATATTTGCAAATGTCACAGGCACCATGAGGAGATGTCATAAGACCTCCTCCCCCCCACCCCCCAAGACTCCGTTCCTTTCACATGTTTTCATCAAGCATAGAGCAAAAAGAGCTGGTGAACTGCATAAAGGAAACTAGATTGTTCTAAAACAAATGGCCCTTGAGAAGTGTCACATCCAAACTCATGTCATATCTCAAAGAGTTAAATCCCGAAGAGAAGGACATCATGTGTTGATAATATATTCAACATGCAGCAAGTGGGTGTTCTTTTTTCTTCCCTCTAGAGGGTTATTACTTTTATTTTATTTTTTATTTTATTTTATTTTTTAGATTTTAAAGATGCAGAGTGACATATTCCACATGTTCAGACTGTATTCTAAAGTAAAGTTTTAATTAAAATGTAGAATGGATTTTTACCAAACTGGAAAAAATATATAGAGAGAGTTCTATTGCAGAACTCTAGCTGTGATGAGCAACTCTTTGAAAATATGTTTAAAAATTCACTGAGTCTTGTCTGAAGAGTAACCTGTGAGGAGGGATGAACTAACTTATTCACTTCTGGGCATTGTTAAATGCCCTGAAAGTGGTGGTTAATAATTTCCTTTTGAAGTGAGAAATAGTAAGCATGTTCCTGAGACCCATCATCAATCTTTGATAATTTCAGATTAAGGCATTGTCTTTGGGTACAAGTGAATATCATTCTTTAAATGTGGTTTGAAATAAAAATTTAAAAAGTAATATATCCCATCCTCCTGCACTGAGAATTTCGACTGTAGGATAGGAACAAATAGAGATTCCTTCTTAGCAGGTAGTGGTTGGGAGCAGGATACTTCAAAGTACCTGAACTGCTGTTGTAGAAAGATGTTCTTTGGCTTCCAAATCCTCATGCATAATTTGAATATGACTGGCTTTCAATGCTAAGTATGTGAGGCACCCCTCTTAATTATAGTATTTTAGATGAGCCTAATTTGACAGCCACTGGCACGCAATATGCTAAATATTTCATATAATGTGACTCTGAGAAGAAGGGAGCCCCCCTCCTCAAGAATCCCATCGGGTAAGACATTATAACTTAGAATTTCAGCGTCAACAGCAGGGACAGCTTAACTGCAGAAAAAAGTCTTTCTTTGATCTGATGTTACCAAAAGTACAAACGATAGTCCATAGAGGACTTGAAGACAATTTCAGAAACACTGTAGGTCACTCGCAAATCTGATCTTGAAGGAAATGGTGAGCCTGGAGCTCCACATCCATGGTGCCATTTTGCCATGAAACGGGGCTTGGTTTTCCTTGGATTATCCCAGCACTTCTTACACACTCCTCCCCTTTGGACTGGGTAGACCTACCTTCTAGAAGAGACTCACTCAGCGGCTGAGGCACACATTTAGAGACGCTTGCAATTCTCCGTTGTCTAAGTGTTGTCCAGTTGATGACATCATGTGCATCATAAATGGACGTGAGCCACAGATGTCTAACAGTGCCACATATTTATGTTTTAGAAGATCTTTTTAAGATAGTTTGTCTTATCTCATACTATACTGATAATGATATTTTGAGTTAAGTAATTTTAAAAAGCAAGCAGTATGCTCTCCATTTTGGCAGATGGAAAAGATAAACACAAAAAGATGGGGATTTATTTAAGGTTATATTGCAAGTCATTGACCTGCCAGGGACAGGTCTCTAGACTTCTGACATGTAGTGATAGTGTCTGAGAGGTGAACAATTGGCTTCAGCTAACATGTTCTGAGCACTTCTGGGAGTCAGACACTATGTGAAGCAGTTGGTGTGCATGACCTCCATGGATAGGTACTGTTCTTTCCTATTTTACAACTGAGGGGGAAAATAAGACCTACAGAATGTAAATCATTCTCCCTAAATCATACAGGTAGCACAGGAGTAAATAGGACCTAAACCTCTGAGGGCATCCTGTTTTCCAACCACATTAAGATGCCTTCCTTGGAAATATGTAGTCAATCTCTGGATTTCAAGAGAACATTCTTCCAAAAAGCTGAGTGTACTTTCTTTAAAAAAATAAAAAATAAAAATTGCATTATATAGTGTACAGCTGGTGTAAAAATGTGTACATTTTTACACATTTATAGTGTACAGCTAGTGTAAAAATTGCATTATATAGTGTACAGCTGTACACAATGTACGCATTGTGAAATAACATGGTGAGGATATGGAGAAAAGGTAGCCCGCCCACATTGTTGGTGGGAATGTAAATTGGCACAACCACTATGGAAAACAGTATGGAAGTTCCTCATGATCCAGCAATCCCACTTTTGGGTATATATCCAAAAGAAATGAAATCAGCATTGCTAAGAGATAACTGTGCTCTTAGTTTCATCAAAGCATTATTCACAACACCCAAGATATTAAAACAGCCTAAGTGTCTGTTGGTAGATGAATGTATAAAGAAAATGTCATATGCACACACACACAGACACACAGACACACACATGCACACACATACATTCACACAAACAGAGGAATATTATTCAGCGTTTAAAAAGAATGAAATCCTGAATATACTGTATAATTCTCTGGTCCTCTCCTACCATGCCTTCATCAGAATGCATGATACTGAGGATTAAGATGCATTCAAGCTTGCCAGGATACTGATGAGGGTTGAGTGAAGGATTGGCAGCCAGAGTGGAGTCCCTGGGTCCATGCATCTTACTCCCAGTGAATAGCTATTTGGATGTGCACCCCTTTCTCATCACTACTCCTTTAAGTAGAAACAGCTGTACTCTGTAGAAGGAAAGATGCCTGCCAAGTCACAAAGGGCATCATTTAGGATAGGGTAATAACCCCTAAGCGTGTGTTTTTAAAGCTGGGCAGTGCACACTTGCTAGGTTGCAGGGCAATCACTGAGGCAGGTTTCTGGGCACATCCTGGAGAAAGACATCTAGGGAGGCTGCAGTTGCAATGTATTTCCTTATCCTAGAAAGAAAGCTCTTGACAATACAGCAGTGTTTGTTTTCTGCTTGGTAAACTAGAAAGGAAAACAGTAGAAATTAGCCCAGCACAGCACTGATGCCAGCCCAGAGGCAGGGACTCTGATGGTACCCCCCCTGCTGCAAACCTTTGCCGCCGGAGAGCCTTCCCCTGCATTGAGATTAGCAGACACAGCAGCTCACGCCAAGGCGCTGTGCAGTTTTTACCCTGTTCCACCAGGTGTTGCCAGAGAACATTGAGCAGAGCCGAGCTCTGGGTGAAGTGTGTTCGCGGCTGCTGGAACACGGGGCTGCTCGGGAGGCAGCAATGAAATGAGTTATGCTGACTCCAACAGCTCTCTTCCTTGCATGTTGAAATATGCCTCCTGTGCCTGCCTCGTGCCTCACATTGCAAATCAACACGTTATTGCATATTTGGCTATGTGTGTACCCCCTCACACTGGAGGAAGGACACCATGCGGGACTGTGCTGATCTAGGTCACCAACCCAAGCTCCAGGGGCACCTGCAGTCAGCTTGCATTTGCACTGGGAAGTGGACAGTCACCTCTTATGCCCACAAGGGTAACTCTCCCCAAAGGTTGTTACCTGTTAACCAGAGTTAACCTGTTCTCTCTCTTTTCCCCTTCTATGCCCAGAACAATGAGGACACAGTTCTAGAGCCGTGGACTGAGTCACCGGGGTTTGTTTGGCCATGTCCATGAACACTTTTTGTTGTCATAGTTGGGGAGGAAAGGAAGTAAGTACGTGGGCATCTATTTGGTAGAGGCCAAGTATACTGTTAGACATCCGACCATGCACAAGACAGTCCCAACAAAAAAATTATCTGAATTGCCAACAGTGCTGCATTTGAGAAACCCTGTTCTAGGAACGAATGCTTTGTTGGCAAGATGACTGCTTTCTCCAAAACACATACTGCGATAAGGTCTTTCCAATTGTGATTGTCCCAGAAAAGCTCCTCTCTATCACCACAATTAAACATCATGCCTTGCCAAGGTAACACTCCATAAGGGAGTTAAAAAAAAAAAAAAAAGATGCCATATGTTGTGGGCCTACTGTGTGCCAAATTCATTGCTCATATCATCTCTAACCTGCAAAAATAACATGGAGGGTGGAATTATCGTTTCATAATATAGAAGAGGAAACTGAGAGCCAGAGAGCTCGCATTTATTTCTCAGAGTCACCCAGCTACTAAGTGGAGAGCCCGATTTTGAACCCAGATCTAATTAGTCCAGGACCATTGTCTCCTTCCCTATGATTTGTGTCCCTTTCTGGCCCCCAGAGGCAGCATGGACATGAGTGGTTTCTGCATGAACTGGGAATGAAACCTACCTTGAATTGGCTCCCAGCTTCCTAGATCTTGGAAAATGATTTTTCTGGGCCCCGATTGCTCCATCTGCCAATGTGGGACAGAGTCAAGAGGATTTGATACCCCATAAAGGGCATTTTCTGATTCTTCCAAGACCCAACGGCTCCTGTTGCTAATCGCTGAGGGATAGTCTGACTTGTACAATATCTGCACACCAGCAATTCAACCACTGGGCTTCTGGTTTTGACAGACTGTGGGACTGGCCTATCTGTAGACTTTCTTGTATCCACTAGTCCCCATAGGAGGTCTCCAGATACTTTAGGGTAGAAAGAGTAGGCACTGAAGAGAAAACATGACACTCATATAAGCACTCAAGGGCAGGTACGATGATTATAATTCTCATTCATACTCCTGTCCTCAGAGGCAACAATGGTACTGGATGTATGGTGCGGTAGGGGCTCAATTTAGATTTCCGGCATTAGTTTTTCCTAGAAATGCATGAACAGGGTTCATCAGAAATACAGAAGAAAACTGCATAGGATAACAATGTAAATATGTGAGCATACCCAGTATATTGCTGTTGAGCTTTGCCTTAGTACCCCGTTAACTGATATGCACGATCCTAACCTAGAGGCTGTCCACATTTTCAGAATGCCTTCCACATCCTCACAGATTTAAGGTCTTTAGTGAAGTTTGCATGCCATCCAGGTTTTCCTGTTTCATCGAGGGTGAGCAAACCATGGCCCGAGGGCCAAATCTGGCCAGCAAACTGTTTTCCTAACCAGAGTGTTATTGGAACACAGCCATGCACATATTTGTTTACAAATGGTTGATGGCCACTTTTGCACCACAATGACAGCGTTGAGTAGCTGTAACAGAACGTATGGCCCACAAAGCCTAAAATATACTCTATAGAAAAAAAGTTTGGAAACCCTTACTTTGGACAACTGAATGTTGGCAACCTTCCTTAGCGAAAATACAGAGGGTTCCATTAGCCAGAAGACACCTCGCTCCAGCAACCATGGATGGCAGGCCACTCGCATTCTTTGGGTTTATAGTATTTATTTGTAGCGTCGTCTGATGAATGACCTCACTGCCAGTAATAAAAGTCTCACATTAATCGAGGCAGGTACTCCAATTGTGTAGCGTTCTTTTCCCAGCTACATTTAGTGAGATCAATTCACTTCACTGCGGTGACTTGGAGATGACAGTAAAGCCAAGGACATTTTAATACAGTGACTATATTCATTTTTAAAATTAAAAAAAAAATTTAGAATGTGTCTAATGTGGGAAGTTGAACACAGTAAATGATTCAAAACTGTCACCGCATTGAGATGAATGGGAGTAAACAGTGTGCCTCCAAAACCATTCCATAAATATCCTTAAATTATAACCATCTGTTTGATCTGCTGAAGGAAAGTAACTGATTCCTGATGTTTCCCCCTCTCCAGACTGCCCATCGATTGTACGCAAGATTGAGATCACTGCTGCTGGTAGCTAATTTGATAATCTAATTGAATAAGGCTTCATCTCAGTCTAGGTGAGCACTCGAGGCTGCTCTCCTCTAGAGCAGATGTCTTCACCATTGACATTTTATGCCATATGTATACAATTCTCTGCTGGGGGAACCATCTTGTGCATTGTAGGATGTTTAGCAGCACCCTTGGCCTCTCCTACTTGATGCTAGTAGCTCTTTCTCCCACTGTGACAATGAAAAGAGTCTCCAGGTATTGCCAAATGTCTCTGAGGAATGGGGAATCAAACTGGCCCACCATTGAGAACCATTGTTCTAGAAGGGACTCGGGGAGTGCTTCACATTCCCATGCATGTAAACCGTTGCGCGTTGTTATTTCAGATGAACTTTATTCTTTTTCCCTTTGCGACCCCCAACCACTCAGTTCTTCCCCTCCCTCCTCCTGGGCTGGGTGCTTATTAATGTCTAGATGCACTGCAGAGACGAGATTGCCTTGAACTCCTCTAGCTTCGCCTGATAACCCTGAGCTGCGTTGTCGCTCTAAGCCAGATCAGCAGAACCAGGTCTGTGATCAGGTTCCGGGAGCTGGAGCACCTCTCCATCGCCGGCTGCTGTGATCAGAGGGTCTGGAGAATGAGCGTCTCTCTGATGTGGTCTTATCAGGCTGAGCCTAATGTCAACCCTGTTAGAAGAGCTTTGTCCGATCTGCCTGTAGCTTTGTTCTGAACCGTTCAGTAACAGTTCACTGGAGCAGAAAGAGCCCTGTGAATTGATATTATAAACCCGCGTGCCTGTTTTATTCATTGTGGAGGCAACCAAATATAACACAAGTATTTATTTTTAGTGATTGGAGAATGGCATTTCTTTCCCATTCCCCTTTGTCATGGAATGTGGAAAACAGAGAAGAAAACACGTGACTCTTTCTGAACAGAATTCTGTTGAAAACATATTGATTATTGTTTCTTGTTTCAATTATTTTGCACTATCTTCAATAGTATATGTGGGCATGCTGAGTAGATATGTGTGTATAATGTATATTACATTCATTTGGATGGTCTTAATAAAGAGTCACAGGCCAGCAAATGTAATCCAATCGCCACAGGTCTGGCCTTCTATCTCTGGCTGTTCCCTTGACCCCCACCTCCCCGATTTCATTGAAAGTTAGATTTTCTAGAAAAATTCATGAAACTTCATCATGTTTCATTCATTCTTTGCTCCTGGGCATTCCTCGCTGAAGGTCAGGAGCTGTGAAATTTCTCTTTAGTCCCATTGCTTTGATATGGCACGCGCCAGGCAATGAAGAAAATTAAGTGTGAAAACATGGAGTTACGGCAATGACTTAAATGGAAGGAGGGGTCTGCCCAACGTGGCTGGGTTAGAAATGAGGAGGCGAGCTGCCTGTTGTCTGAGCTGACATTTCTCCACTAGTGGGACCTGGGGGAGGACCAGGGCACAACCGGATGACTCCAATTCCAGGGTCACTTTAGTCGGTTCAGGCTCCATCTTCTGTCACTGTCTTCAAGGATGATGATGGTGATGATGATATGATGATGGCAGTAATAGATTGAACCATATAAACTTGCTGACATTTGATAATTGTTTATCTACTTAAATGTCGCTTTCATATGGTTCAACTCAATAATTCTAAAACAAATGGCTAACCTGTACTTGGAGATACTGTGGTCCAGGCACAGTGCTGTGAGCATCGTGCAGGCATTAGCTTCGTGGACCAACACAACCACTCTCTACTGGAGATACTGCTGTTACCCCAGGGAACTAATGAGGACACTGGGACTGTGGGAATAACTCGCCCAAGGCCACTAAGTAGCAAAGCTGGATTTAAACCCAGGAGAGGGATGCCTAGGTGGCTCAATGGTTGAGCATCTGCCTTTGGCTCGGGGCGTGATCCCGGGGTCCCAGGATCGAGTCCCACATCGGGCTCCCTGCATGGAGCCTGCTTCCCCCTTGGCCTGTGTCTCTGCCTCTCTCTCTCTCTGTGTCTCTCATGAATAAATAAATAAAATCTTAAAAAAAATAAACCCAGGAGATTAATACTACAGTCTGTGTTATTAATCCCCAGCCTATGTTGTTGGCTGGATAAGTTTTAGACAGATGTTTATACTTTGCATAGAGGGTCCTACACTTCCATCAGGCTTGAGGAAAATGAGATTTTTTTTTTATTTGTTTGCAAGTCTCTCTAATTATGAGGAGTACTAAGAGGCCCCAGTGAACTGCTCATTGCCTAGTAATGGACTCATTGCCATCCAATTGGAATTCTAAGATTGACCCACAAACAACGTTGCCTTGAGGGTCATGTGTTACACAGGGAGAGTCAGATTCCATCCCCATCAGCTTAGCCAAACCTCTGTTAGTTCTTCCTCTGACAGTTTCTGAGATTTCAACTGCAAAATCTTCCTTTTTTGAATTTCATCCCATTTTAGGACAGGAAATAAAGCCCTAAAGGTCCTAGCAAATATGCCGTAAAGAAGTACATTTATTTCTTTTTTTTTTTAAGATTTTATTTATTTACTCATGAGAGACACAGAGAGAGACAGAGACACAGGCAGAGGGAGAAGCAGGTTCCATGCAGGGAGCCCGATGTGGGACTCGATCCTGGGTCTCCAGGATCACACCCTGGGCTGAAGACACCCAGGCTATCCAAGAAGTACATTTCTTTCACATGTACTGTTGAAGGAAGAAAGGGGATAACTTTGGTCTTCTTCCCCAAAACTTATCATCCCAGACTTGTCATGAGAACACTATCAGACAAATCCCAATTGAGGGACATCCCACAGAATATCTGACTAATACACTGTCAAAATGATGAAAAGCAAGGGGAATCTAAGAAACTGTCACAGCCAAGAGGAGCCCCAGGAGACATAATACCTAAGTCTCATGTGATATCGTGGGTGGGATCCAGGAGCCAAAAGGGGACATTAGATGAAAACTCGGGAAATCTGAGTGAAGAGCAGACTTGGGTTAACAAAATGAGTTAACACTGGTTCATTAGTTGTGGAAAATGTACCAAACTCCTGTAAGATGTTAATTATAGGGAAACTGGATGTTGAGTTCATACAAGCTTACTATACTGTCTTTACAACATTTATGCAAACCTGAAACTATTCTAAAATTAAAAAAAAAACTGTATATATTTTTAAAATACAGAAAACCATAAGCACACACCCAAAATATGGAATAACCAAAAATTATCCAGACTCTCCTATGAATAAGGGTTCCTTGCATAGTCATGCATGCAAAATACACTATTTGAGCTTTTCCACGGCATATTTCAGGCAAGTGGAGGCTTTGCAAAGTTCCGCTGCAAGCAACATCAACATATCTGTGTGATTTACTTTAATTCAGCTTTTCCCAAACTGATTTAATCACAAAATCATTTTATTTGAAAAATAGTTACACAAGGGGAGAGGAGACAACTTAGGTCAGAGACCTCCCTGATCACGAGGACCTGAGCACTGGTGTTTCCAGGGAGCACCATTGGAGGCTTTCACGTTACGGCCCTGCCCCCAAAGCCTGTTTGACTCCTTACTGCCTCACTCTCGAATCATTTCTCTCCCCTGGTAGTTCTACTACACCTGAAATGCCCTTCCCTCCCCTCTCTTTCTCTGTGGAGGAGGGTCTCTGACTTCCCAGGAGGGCTTATTAAGACCCAGACAGGGCACCTGGGTGGCTCAGCAGTTGAGCATCTGCCTTGGGCTCAGGGTGTGATCCTGGGGTCCTGGGATCGAGTCCCACATCGAGCTCCTGAGCAGGGAGTCTGTTTCTCCTTCTGCCCACATCTCTGACTCTCTCTGTGTCTCTCATGAACAAATAAATAAATCTTGGGGATCCCTGGGTGGCTCAGCAGTTTAGCGCCTGCCTTTGGCCCAGGGGCACGATCCTGGAGTCCCGGGATCGAGTCCCACATCGGGCTCCCAGCATGGAGTCTGCTTCTCCCTCCTCCTGTGTCTCTGCCTCTCTCTCTCTCTGTGTCTATCTCTATCATAAATAAATAAATCAATCTTAAAAAAATAAATAAATCTTAAAAATAAAAGACCTAGATAGCTGGAGCCCACCACCAGGATTCCTGATTCAGTGGGTCTGGGACAGGGCCTGCAGAATTTTCATTTCTCACAAAGTTGCAGGTGATACCAATCCTACCGACCCGGAGACCACACTCTGAAAACCATTGAGGTCCCTTTGCTCTCATTGTTGAGTTTGTCTTGCATTTCCTTCCCATAGTTCTAGGCTTCATCTTGCTCCCATACATTTGCACTTATTGTTCCCCATGGGCAGGTTACCTAATATCTAAAATAAATATCAACGAAGTATTTTCTGGTGGGTGTAGGATTCAGACATGGATGAGAGCCAAATAAGAAATAGGGAATATTTGGTTTGAGAACAGCATCGTTTCACAAAAAAAGACTATTTTTCTTTGTAACAGTAGATCTGGGCCCCGGAGTCAACACCATTGTTTACTAGCTGAGCAACCTCACATATGTTTCACAAAGTCCAAGAAGCTTGGTTTATTTACTATAAAATGGGGATAATATTCACCTCTTCAGCCTTTGTGAGGATTAATTGGTGGTGCACAGATGAAGGAACACAGAGCCTGGCACATTGCAGTGACTGGGTAACAATAACTTCCGTAACTCCAGGAAAGTCATTCTCAGACTTTGGTGTCCATCAGAATGACTTCCAAAGTTGGTGAGAGATGCAGAGTCCCAGGCTTTGGGTCTGGGGATTCTGAATCACCAAGTCTGGGGGCTGAATCTGCACGTTTAACAAGCAATTCAGATAATCCCGGATCAGGGGTCAACGGGCAATCAATCCATTTGTTATTCCCTTACTCAGTTATCAGGGAGTGTCTATGGTGTGTCTCCATGTTCCAGGTGGGATTCCAACTGCTAGGGACACAGCGGCAGAGAAAATAAAGACCACACCCTCACAGAGCTGGTGTGTAGTGCACACTGTGCAAATAAGTGGATAATGAATGCCCAGGTCATGAGAAGTTGTAGACAGTAGGAGTAAAGGCCGTATGAGAAGACAGAGATGGGGTGTTCAGAGAAGGTCTTTCTGAGATGACATTAGGGGCAAGACTGAATAGAGAGAAAACAGAAGAGAATCTCCAAATTTGGTTCTTTCCAATGTGAATCACACAATTTTACACAGCTTTGTTGTAAGTTATTCTTAGTTTTTTTTTTTTTAAGTAGAAAACATTGATTTCCCATTCAATAGGGTAAACTCTACTGAATGTCCACCACACCCTGAGCACAGCGCTTGGCCCAGGAGGAAGGAGGAGAAGAACTGGGGAGTTGGGGCCGCAAAAGGAAAAAGACTAAATGTTCATCTGGAATAACAATGTGCAATGATTTACATGTGTGTTATTTTGCAATTATTATTTCTAATCCCATGACAGCTCTGCAAACGGGGAGCATATCATTTCCATATCATAGGTAAAGGGGTCTTGAAGAATTTAGTGGTCACATAGTAAATGGCCAGTGTCGGCTCTTTCCGCTACACCCTTCCGCCTCTAACATATAAGAATCTGAACTTCATTCATTTTTGAAATCCACTGTGGTACCAACTATATTGTCCTAATCCTCTTAAAGGACCAATTATTTTGTTGCCATTGTCCTAATTCATGATATTGCCATGCACAGTAGCTTACAATCCTAGCTGCACATTCCAATTCCCTGGGAGTGTGGGCCCGGGATCCAGGACTCTAAAGTTTTCTCAAATGAATCTGCTATGCAGCCAATGTCAAGTACTGCTGGCTGGTGGTATAGTCCAAGATAGGTAAATATTTTCTGGCTGTGTAGACAGTGGAGCTCTGGTTTAGAACATAGATCCAGAGGGTAGCTACGGGCCAATGAACCACTTGAGGTTCATGATCAGCAGGGTGATAAATCTCTCAGAAATGAGAGACAGACCAGCCCCTTGCGAGGGCAGATGGGACAGTATTGTGGAATAAACACAGACCTTGGAGTCCAAACTGCCTTTGACACCCAGCTCTGCCCTTCTCTGGCTCTGTGATTTTGGGTGACGTACTAACCCTAACTGTACCTGATTATATGCACCCGACGTGGTTAATGCAGGCACTTCCCAACGCTGCGTTCTCTAGTTTCTCTCTCAAATACCCCACCCCAACCACGGAGTACTAGCTGAATCCCAGGAATACCAGAAAAGGGTGACAATTTCCTTGCCACCTGGTAAGGTACTGCATTGCTTTTCTAGTACAGGGGAAGTACAGTGAAACAAGAAGAGTGTATTTAAAAAAAAAAAAAAAATCTTTCTGGGCCCTTCTTTCCAAAGTTATTCAGTTCCAAATTTAGCATCCACTCCTGGGAAAAATAGAACTGTCTTTTTTATGCATTGGCTGTGATAACTGTGAACCCAATAATACTTGCCATGAATCTTGGGCTAGTAGGTGCTTAAGAGAGAGGGGGGGAAAGAAACAGAAAACAAACAAAAAAAGCAAGGGACGCTTAAGACGGCTTTCTCTCTTCTTTCTGGAACCTTGTCTCTGCAGAGCTGGTCTCCTCTCCAGCATGCAGGGTCCCTCAGACCTCTTCTTTCTCGAGGGACCCCTTTCTGTCTTATTAAACCCCCAATCAGAAACAATTGCTCCCACTTTGTATTCCATGGAGCTGTAATATTTGCCCAAAGATGAGCTCCACTCACTGGTTTGTTAACCGAAATGGGAAGTGACAGACTCAATAAAAGGAAACCTCTGTGCCAAGGAAACAGATATTATTTCTCCCCTCACTCTCCCTGTCTCCTTCTCTCAGATTACTCTGTGCCGGGAATCTGCAGACTCTGGGTTTACGGACACACCAAAGCTTCCTATTGATCCATGTTTAACTAATTTGATCAGAATAGAGACTTTTATTCCCTGTTGTTCCTCTCAGTAGCTCTTAGCAGATGTGATTGAGTGCCCTGGGAGTCACCCCTGACCTCTGGAGGTTGGGATGGGGAAAGAAAGGATGCCCGGGAACCTGGGTGCACGCTGTGGATGGGGAGGGGCAGCCTGTAGACAAGATCTGGAAATTACAAACGGGTGATGGGCCAGCCTTCTTGTCTTCTTTGTTAATGATGAATTACGGAAAGCACCCGCCATTCCCAGTCATTGAAAATCACAGGATCTATGTGACAATAGATGCGCTTTTAATCTCTGAGTAAACTCTGGATTTTTAGACATTTTTTTTAGCCACATATATTTGGGCACTGTAGTAAATAATGGTAATGACGACAATGAAAGTAATAGGTAACACATGCTTAACACCTATCAAGCCCTTACTAAGATCCAAGTAAGGCATATCATCTCATTTTTCCCCAAAATAATCCTTTGAAGGGTTTTTATTATCTAAATTTTATAGCAAAACATTGAGGTTTAAAGAAGTAACCTGTCCAAGGACTGGTGGCTAGTGGGTAGGGTCCTGACAATCCAATGCATGATTCCTAAGCTTGCATTTTGCTTAAAACATTTTTTTTTTTTTACTCTGGAGATAAGTGTAAATTCACACACAGTCGTAAGAAATAGCACAAAGAGATGATCCCATATTCCCTTCGTCCAGTTGCCTTCAGTGATAGCATCTTGGATAGCATAATACAGTATCAAAACCAGGAATTTGACGTTGATGAAATCTAGCCACCTTTTACAGATTTTTGGGGGCTTTTTCAGAGATTTATTTATTTGTTATTTAAGAGGGAGGGGTGAGCCGAGGGAGAGGGAGAGAGGAGAGAGAGTCTGAAGCAGCCTCCCCACTGGGCATGGAGCCCGATGAAGGGCTCGACCTCATGATCCTGAGATCATGACCTGAGCCAAAATCAGGAGTCGAATGCCTAACCGAGTGAGCCACTCAGGCGTCCCCAGATTCCCCCAGTTTTACATGCATTCAGCCTTGTGGGAGAATTCCCTTCTTTGTCAATTCGTCACCTGTGTGGTTTCCTGTGATGGCCACCACAATCCATGCACACAGGGGTCCCTGGCTTCACCCTTCGTAGACACAGCTACCTCTCTTCCCACTCATGGCCCCAGGCAATCACTAATCTATTCTCCACCTCTATATTTTTGTCATCTCAAGATTGCTATATAAAAAGCGTGTGAAAAGCTTGCTTGCAACTCTGTGCATGTGCGTAGTTAGAGAATCAGTCCGCAAACAGAACCTTATGTCCACTTGGCTTCTTCATCCCTTTCAGCTCCTGTCATCTCCGACTCCCTTTAGCTGCAGATTTACTGAGATCTGAAACACTATTGACACCAGCGTGTAGCCCATACACCACTCCCCACCACTCTCATCCCAAGGACGGGCTCCAGATGTCCTTGTGTGGGAACTCTACAAGATTCTCCGCTCGCATTCAGCCAGCAAAGGCCAATATATTTCCTATGATGGTGTATCATCAGCCTCCACTCCCTACCCTCACCTCTGCACCCCCAACCCCCCAAGCCAGCCTAGGTCCAAAAGCCACATTGAGCCCGGGAATGAGAAGACCAGCTTCAGTGGCTGATCAAGGATGTCCATCCCAGAAGCTTCCTTACCCTGCAACGGTTAAAAAGTTACAGCAGAAGAAGAGGTTTTCTTAGGTCTTATAGAGTATACCAGACAGGATTAAGTGTTGTCTCTTGGGGTTGGGTGGGGGGCTTTACCCCTAATCTTCCCAGTATGGAACATCTCCTAAAGTCTTGGCTGGGAAACAGCCTTGACCCTTGCTCATGTCCTAGAGCATCCAAAGGTCTTCTCATCAAATGAAACGACCAACGCCCCTTCTAGATGCCAGTCCAGCCTCAGAGGTGGAGATCAGACCACATGTGTCCCTTTCATTTTCCTGATCCCGTGTCCGATACCATTAGGGTCATTGCCTGTACATGGTCAGTTCAGTTTGCATCTGGGGTGAAAGACACGCTAAGCTGAGCTGCCCTTTGGCACAGAGCGTTACTGGATCAGATCAGATCTTTGATTTGTGCAAGTTTTTACCCACCTCTTCTTGCAGGTCCAGAAAACACGATGCTAACTGCTCCCTAGGACACACGCTCACATTTTCTTTTTCTTTCCTTCTCTCCCCGTAAACTAAGGTGTTGAGTCTCCCGGAGCCCCCTTAACCGGACCCACTATCATTGACATTGTATCCTCGGCCTAATTGGATGCTAGCTTGTCCCCCACCAGCTGATGCCCCTCCACACTCTTTCCTTTAATGCCTCTTCCCCAAGCTGGTCATTGGACACGGACCGGAGGGTTATTTAATTTTGAGGGCTTCTCCTCCATCTCCCACTCCCAGTCTCCCAGCCACATTGAAGGAAGCTACTGTGTTTGTTGATGTCAAGGAGCAGAATCCTGCTCACTCCCTTGCTCCCTGCATCAGGCACCTTTGAGTGGGCAGACTTTATTGCACCTTGTCAGGCTTGCCATGGCTTTTGTTTTCCTGCACATTTGAATAATACATCTGATTACCATGGCAAATGTTGCGGCTATGCAAGCTTGGACCTCCTGCCTAATTAACTGATGATAACAGGGCCCACTGCCCTCTCCCCTCTCTGAAGCCATCACAGACATGACAGTTCTTTTATCTTTCTTCAAAATTGACTTGCTCTCCCGACCCTCCGGCAGCTCCTGTTTTGTCTGTTTACCTCTCATGCCTCTGCGAGACTGTTAATTTTCCGTGGCACCTCCTATCTGGTTGTAATTAACACATCGAACACCGAAGACATAGTTCTGCTTTTTTTTTTGCAGATGCCTAATGGAGGTGTTTTCTTCCTCCACTAATTACACCGCTATATTTTAGCGATCTGCATTGACCTAAAAGGATCTATTTTTTTTCTCTCATTCTTTTTTTTTTTTTTTTTTTTATTGTTTTGGTTGGAAGAACAAGTAGAGTTTTGGAACCCAGTCTGGGCAGAGGAGAAGGAAATCATTACCAATATATGTTGTCAGGGTTTCTTTTCATGGCCTTGAAAGTTAGCAAATAAGGGTACATTTGTTGTCAGCCGTCCTGTTCAGCATTTGGCAACTCTTTATTAGACATGGGTAATATTTGCTTTGGCTATATGCTCTCCCTGGAATCTAAATATTCTGCTTTGGTAATTATACAGATGGGGCACATGACCTATTCCATCGAGTGTGGAAATCCTCAGCAGATTGTGAATAGCCTCCGTCCTATTAGATTTCAGGGAAGCTGAGCTCTTGCCTCCTCCAAACATGAGACACAGAATCTGTTTATCATCTTATGCTTAGGCTTAAGATTTAAGCTGTAATGAATACCGGTTCAAAGAGATCGAGGTATAAGAAGGAGGTTGGTAGTTACAGCAATAAAAATAGGAGCAAAAAGAGCAGCTTTTGTGAAGGACTCCGGCTGGAATAATGATGATAGAATTGTCTAAATCGATACATCTCTTGTCAGACCCATGTCTGATGTTTGAATCAACCAGGCCTTTTCTCCAAGAGCTTTCCTTGAGAATATTGAATTATTTATTATTTGTATCTTTTTTTTCCCCCTTCTCTTTCTGATGATTTTTTTTTCCCTCTGACTTAGTAAAATTTGTTTTTCATGCTGCCAGGTTCAATGTTGTCTACTCTTTGATAAATAGCAGTAATTGGGCGTATAGCAGAAGTCATGTACAAATGTATGACTTCAATTACATCTAGAGCATTTTTTCCTTTTATATTGATCTTTTCCCCCCCTCCTTATAATATCTGTTCTCTATGGCCCATAGTGCTGAGTGTTTTAAAGAATTATTTTTTGTCTGTGTGTCGGCATGCACTCTTGAACCTACGTGTCTTTTTTGAAAATGTGGTCCTGCCCTCCCATCAGTCTGAACAGACCTGAGGGGACTATTTGAGACTTTCACCTGATGAGCTCTCCTGCACTCTTCTCACCTGACCATCTTGCCTTATCTAGCAGCATATAGTTTCCACAGCCTGCTTTTCCTTGTTAAAGGGCCAAGGTGGGGAAAGTGATTTCACAGACCAGGAAATAAATTTCTGTGTAATGAAAAGTGTGTAGAGGGCAGTTCTTGCATAGAAAAGAAAAGAAAAGAAAAGGGCGGGGGGGTGGGAAGAAATGGGAAAAAGACAAGAGAGAAATCATCTGCATTATTTTTTAAGCTTAAGAACCTACTGTGTTTGGACTCTAATTGTCTCTGGCTTTAAGTATTTCCTGTTTCTGATTCTTAAAGTAGATGTGGCGTGTGTTTCTTTGCCAGCCGAATGCATGCTTTCATGTGGATGACTCTCCATCTCATGAATCCATCAGTATACCACCTTCCACGCTTCAGTACCAGCCACAGCGTTTGGTGATACTGGCTTGGCAACAGCAACACCTCCTGGGCACAGCCAGGTTCCCTAAGGCAGGTAGCTGATGTCTGACCCTTTCGAAGTCACTGCTCTGAGTGAACCAAGCCTACGAGATGGAGAAGTAAAAGGCAGGGTGGGAAGCCCACCGAGGCGCTAAATTGGACACAGCTTCTCTAGAACGCAGGCCCCCTCCCCATGTCCCACATCAGACTCCCGCTGGCCTGGAGATGGGCTTCCCCAAATGGCCATCAAACAAATAACAACTGAGTGTACTGTCCTGTCCGGGTTGCTCCTCCCGTGGCTTCAAATCTGCATCTTTGAATCATGCTGTGGTCAGCACTTTCCTGAGAAGCAAAATATGATGAGCCCCTGAATTACACTTTTTAAGGGCATGCAGATAGAGAGTGTTGACTTTTTTAAAAACCCTTTCTTAAGGACAAGGGGGGCACTTCAAAAGCATTTTCGGGTAGGGTGTATATGCACATTATTTTATCTCGTGCCCAGTCCCTAAAGCCCTAGCTGTCCCATTTTATTCAGAGGAAGAAAAGAGAGTAAAACCCCTCAGAGCATCTGAGTGATAAAGGAATCACACTCTCAGTTATTATGCTGTAGGTTATGAATCTGGGACTTAAATAGACAAAGAGAAATTGAGTTGGCTTTGGCGGAGTCCGTGACTCTGGACCCCACCAGGTTGCTGTGTGTGTGTGTGTGTGTGTGTGTGTGTGTGTGTGTGTTGACACACGCGCGTGAGAAGCACTTTGATAAAACTGCCTCTCCCACCAGTAGGCTGTTAGGCACGGCACTCAGAAACAGCCCTATTGTTTTAGCTTTCCTTTCATATCATGTAGGTGTCTATACCATGCCACCCACACAGGAGAGCAAGCGAGCTGTGAAATATATTCATTGTTAGAGCACCAAGGAAATGGCGGCGAGCAATCGGAGGTAATAATGTCCGACAGGCAAGGGAGGCCGCCAACATTACCTGCATTATTTCGGTTGCCTTTTTCATTATAGGTTCGGGAAATAGGCAGCAATTCGATTATGGCATGATTTGGGGTGGAATTGCTTGCGCTCCTTGACCTCGTCACTGGGGGATCAAATGAGAAGTCAGCTCAAATAAAGTTTATAGTGCATTAACTGGACGGAGCAGTGCCTTACCCACAGAGCATGATTTTTCATCTTCCAGGGGTCTGTAACTGCAGCCCAGCTCTATCTGTACCTTAAGGCACCGGGAGGATTGGCTGAGATGTATAGGAGTGAGCCGAGGCAGCCAATGGTGTTCCGACGCCTCCCTCCCATGTGCAGCGCCGGCTTCCTCTGCAGCTCGGGCGAAGCGGTGTGATTAATAACACGGAGGAAACCTGCTTGTTGGATTATTAATTTCTCGTCCCCTTTGCCTTATTTTTTTTTCCCTTTGCACATGTCCCTGATGCATTTCCTTCCGCCTTTTTCTCTATTTGCCTTTTGCCAAGCCTCTCCATCCCTCCTTTTCTCCCCTCTGGCCCATCTTTTCGCCCATGGAGCTAACCACTAGCATTTCACACTGACGCCTGGCCACTCAACCCTCGTGCCAGCTGGCTTCACACCTGGGGTGAGTTTATCTCTTCCCATCGGGGATTCTGTGAGAACAGAGGAGAAAGAAAGGGGGAGAGAGAGAGAGAGAGAGAGAGAGAAAATGGAGCCTGGGGAGTTTGAGCTTTCCCATATTTCAAGTGCCAGCTTGGCCTTCTGTTAGGAATGACCCCAAAAGCAAGGCCAGTTCCCCGAGAGACTGCACCCCACTCCAGCCCAGCTTCTGCTGCATGGAGAAGCATGGTTTCTCTTAGTTAACTAATGACATCTCTTCCCATCAGCTTTCGACACGAAGAGTGCACATAGCAAAACAGAAAGAAAGGGGAAATAATGACAGGTAATTGCATGCCTGTCGTATGAAAAGATATTGGGGTGCCAGAGTTCCATCTGTCAACAGAATTGTGGGGTGGAGTAAGGGGGAGATTTGGGAGGTTTCTGGGGCACCTTGTGAGTTGAGAGTACCACCAAAACTCCTGTCACTGTCTGTACCCCCAATTTGCCAGCTATAGCTTCACATTGGAAAAGGGGGCTGCCTGCCAACTGTGGTGTTTATCCTAGGCATGTGATTAGGGGAACTTGCAGGTTTTGATTCGCTGACCTGTTCATGTGTCTGGTTGCTATAAATGGAGCAGAAGAGAAGGCTGGGCCACTTCGTTTTCCACGTTCCATGTGGCACAGCTCTGCCTGGGATGTCTCCTCACTTGTCTTGGAGGATTTCTCTCCTCTTGAATCCCCCCCGCCACTACTCCTACTAATCAGCTGGATTAAATAGCACAAGGATGGGGAAAAGACGTGTAGTGTTTCCATGAGCTGTCCTTGCTGACCTATTCATTTTTCCTAAGAAAACTGTGTGCTTTAACCTCATAAAGTCCACTCTTTGTGGAGATTACCTTGAAGCCCCCCAAAGCTAATAGGATGGAGGACTAAAGGCAGTTGACATTAATTGTTCTCTTTATTTGTAGAACTCGAGCTGAAGGCAGGAAGAAAAACCTTCCAAGCTAATTATTCCTTTGGTTTATTCTGAGTCTGGGTGTTGTTATTTGATGGTTTGTTTTTTGGATTTTTTTTTTAAAGAAGCATTTGGAGCTTCATTAGTAGTGAATTTTGAGGGGAAAAAACTGTGCAATGGTATATTGACTCTAGTCCAGTAGTAGGTTTTCATCATGGTTTTTTGAAGTGATGCACAAATAGGGCAGCTGTGGATTTTACTGATGCGCTTTACATGCACTCACATTCTCTCCAACATGAGATAACTGGTAAAACCTTTATGTTCACCTCATACCCACGCAGAGGGATAAAGAGGTCACACGTTTATTTTGTCTGTTAGCACCCAGCCTGGGAGAGGAGTGGAAAGTACTCATGGAAATGGACAAGATCTGAACTCTGACAGTCTGGGGCCAAGGTGGTGTCCTGAAACAAAAAACCAAAGTCAAAAATAAATGAGCAAACAAACAACCAAATAAAGAGTGCCAGTTGGAGCAACTAGGTCATCACCTTGAATATCCTTTTTTTTTTTTTTTCCAGTTTCTTTGCCCCCCCCCCCTCAGGGAATAACCGGGATTATTTGGGCTGAATGTCCTCCAGAGACATAGATGTTGGAGAGGAACTAAGACAAATTATGCTCCAAAGTGGAGAGGGTACAAAGCGAAGTCTGGGTACCAAGTAAAATGGTGTTCAACAGAGAGAGATTACCCAATTTTTCAGTGTAAATCTTCCATGATTGTTATTATTTTGAAATATAAAAGGGAGTTTGTCCAAACTCTTAGCACATTGTCTTTGGCAAATGCTGATCTTTCTTCTTTCTTTCTTTCTTCCTTTCTTTTTCAGAGAAAGGCTTGTACTGGTGGGAAATGATCTCATTTGGAGAGTTAGAGAAAAATTAGAAACTCAGGTTCAGAAGTGCATTTTTGCTCTAGCATGCTGGAATTCCAACACTGCTTAATGCTTCATTTAGGACACACAGATTCACAACACATCTAATGAGAAGGGGTTTAATTTCGTTCACCAGTGCTCTTTGCAAACCTGCAGAGGGGAAAAAAAGCAATATTCGGCGAGTAATACATGATCTGGCTCTTCACCTACCACCATCCTTCTCATCATTTCTTCCTTCACCTGCCCTCCCTCTCTTTCCCAAGGCCACCTACCACTGAGTCATGGGGTGGGAAACTTTCTCCAAACCTGTTTTTACTTAGGAGATTCCAAAGGATCAGAACTCTTCTTTGAAGCACTTCAAATAGCATTTATATCAGAATGAATCACTTTGGGACTTGAAATATCAGCTATTTTCCAGCATGTCTTTGTCTCCGGTTTGCAGAATGTTCTGAGACTACATGGGTCCCTCTTGTCTATTCTGTTTCCAAACTTCTGCAGATAAATGGGTGAGACCAGTGAAGCTGTTGAGCCCTGAGCATAAACTTTGGATGAGCCATTATCCTACCTAAACGAAAGCTCCGAACATTTGGAGAAGTAAAGGCACCCCCCCTTGAACTCCCACTCCCCTTGAATTGGGGAGAAATGATACCCCTGCAGCATTTGTTCCATGCGCCTTCATGTAACAGTTCTTAAAATACTGTCCTGTTAATTTGCTTCTATTATACATGGACATTATGCAAATAGTGATAAACGAAATGTATCTTTCTTCCCCCATAAAGCTTCCTCCCAGATTCTCCTTCGTGTTTACAGAAACGTGCTCTATTCATGAGCTCAGATCAATTGTTTATGCACATTGGTGTTCATTTGTTCAAGGCGGCATCTGGGCCTCGGATGTCAGCAGAGACCGGTTGAGGCCGAGTGCTATTAATAGTGAGGCTTATCTCGTTTAGGGGAGTAATCATTTTAGTATGCTCAAGAAAAAGCCAGCGTGCAGCTCTCTGCCCACCCTCACCTAGGCAGGGTCCGCACCTTCCAAAGGCAAACACAGCTGAAAGGAGCTCTTAAAGAATGATTACAGAGTCGTGATTGCTCTACAAATTGAGTCTTTTCTCTGCTTGACAGTGATCCTGGCATAGTCTCCCCACTTAATCCTTGCTAGCAATTTGCCTATAGTTGTAGCTAACAAGAGGTGATTTGAGGGGGGTTGCCAGTCACCACTGAACACTCAGCTCCAGGTCACCGTGGGCACAGGCTCCCGAAGCAGACCTGTTTTCCTATTAACTCACCACCTCCAAATGCATTAGCCCAGCACTTAGCTAATGATAGTTTTTGAGCACCCACCCGAATTCCCGACCAGCATCCGTCCTCAGTTATCCGGGGCCCTGTGCAGCCAGGAAAACCTGGAAGGAGAGAAGCCCAGCTGTTCTTCGACCAAACCAAAGAGATAAGCCAGGAGAGAGACTCTCTCCCAAGAAAGTTAGTTAGACACTGGGCTGGGCAGTCATCTGGGGGTTGTGGGTTGGCCCTGACAAGAGGACAAGACACGTGGCATATTTTGCTTGCCCTCTGTCAGGACCTGGGAAGAGCAGCAGGACCATGTCTTGGGTTAGAAGCTGGCACGAAGCACAACCTGCAGACACTGTGTGCTCTGGACGTATAAGCAGAAGCCAGCTGAGTGTAGGGTAGTCCGTGGTTCCCATACTTAAGCGTGCACCGGCATCCCCTGGAGAGCTTGTTAAAACTTTGGAGTTTCTGATTCAGTAGGTCTGGGGTGGAGCTCAATTCCCATTCCAACAGATACCCAGGAGATGCTGATGCTGCCGGTCAGAGAGTTACACTTTGAGACCCTGCGGCATAGTTCAACAGGCTGGGTCCTTGCTAGCTGTAGCCTGTGCCCCCAGTCTCCCTGCTTCACACCCATGTGTGGCTCCTGATTATCTTCGAAGGAAGTCCCACATTCTCAACTGACTTTTAAGGCCCTTGATCAGCTGGCCACTCCTCCTGGAGTCTTACTTCCCCCTTGCCCAGGCTTTTCAACTTCAAGCATATACCAGGGGCCTCACAACAAATGAGGTTCTACATTCTGAGCATGTTCCTCCCTCCCGTTTCCTCACCTGGAAATTTCTTGCCCATCTGTTAGGTTTGTGCCCAATCATTGCCCCTTGTGGGAGGCCCCAGCCGACTTTGTCCCTCCCTCCGAACCTGGATTTCCATAGCTGCTTATATACCTGCCCGATGGATGCCTCATGTTGTAGGATGGTGTTTCTGTGTCTTTATGCTTGAAGAAAGGGTCCCTTTTGTTCATTTTATTTTTCTACACCTGGCATTGTGCCTGGCACATGGTCATTACATAGCAGAATTTTTGTTGAATACATAATGTCTTGCATGAGACAGATCCATTTGATGGGAATTATTATCTAATGGAGTCAGATGACCTGTGTTGAATTTTCATGCAACCTAGATGGGAATTTTTTTTTTTTTTTTTTTTTTTTTTGCTTTGGGGACAATTCACTTCCCTTATGTGAGAGTTTTATTCATCTTTATAAATGGGAATATTAATGTAGTAATTATAATAATAGTGGGAGTATTAGTAGTAGTAATAGCTATACCAGTACTTCCTTCACATGTAGGTAATAAAATGTGCAACACAACACCTGACATGTAGCAGAAATTCAACACAGAGGAAGGTTTATCTTACTTTCTTTTTCCTACTGGGACATCCACACTGGAGGATGGTGATTGGACCAGTGGAAATGAGTAAATGAAGTGGAGGGGAAACCACACAGGAATGATAGGGCAGCGAGCAAGGTGATGCTTTTTTCTGAGATCCCTTGATGTTGCTATTCTGAGTAAAATTTTGTGAACTGAAGCAACTGGAAGAGAGAACTTCTGGAGGGCAGAAGGCAGAGCCGCATCCCCTCTGTGGTCTTTCCCCTAGTTTCCCTGGCTCCTTTCTCATACCAGAGGCTCTGGGATCCCAAGGACTTTGCATGAGCCATCCTGCCTCTCCTTTCCTGACGGCCTTCTCATTCAGCTGCTGGTGATACCAATACCGCCTCCTCCAAGAAGCCTTTCTTGGCCAGTCCATCAAAAGTAGCCTATCTCCATTCAGCTTTTCTTTTTCTTTTTTTTAATTTGACGGGGGGGGGGGGGGGGGGGCGGGGGGGAGAGCCCACAAGCACAAGCAGGGGGAGTAGCAAAGGGAGAGGGAGAAGCAGGCTCTCCACTGAGGAGGGAGCCAGTGCTGGGCTTGATCTCAGGACTCTGGGGTCATGACCTGAGCAGAAGGCAGATGCATAACTGACTGAGCCACCCAGGCGCCCCAGCTTTTATTTTCTCTGCCAGCACCTGGTACCTCTCTTTCATAGCACTGAGCAGCCTGGAGAGACTGTACATGCACTGAGCATTTCTTTCCTTACTCTGTAGTGAGCTCTGTGAAACCAGGAGGCCACCTATTTTGTCCTCTCTTATAATCTCAGAACCTAGTACAGTGCCTGATATAGGAAGGGAGAAGGAAATAGCCCTTATATGGATGAAGGAGTGCTGGGAGGAAGTGATCAAAGCTGCAGTTTATATATACACACTGAGGGTCAATGCAAAGGCTAATGGATCTTTTCCCTTGGTGACCTCACCATCTTCATTGTTGAAAAAAGGACACTGACCATGCACGGGCCAGCCAACTCTCTTCTCTGCTTGCCTAGATCCCAGTCTCCCCCTGAACCCATAGTCTCTTCCCTTCCTTCTTTCATTACTCCATTACTCCAACTAATAATTACTGAGACCTACTATATGTTGAGCACTTGTAGAAACTCGGGGATAGCAGTAAACAAAGTGTATAAAACAAAAACAAAAATCCTGTTCTTGTGAAATTCACGTGTGTTACATTTACCTAGTTACTTCTTTTTTCTTTTTTTTATCATGGTTCTGTCCTAGCTCCTAATATGATTTTTTACAAAGAGTAGGTACTCAGTAGAAATTGGCTGAATTCATGGATTCTTTAATTTTTTTATTTTTACTTTTCTTCCACTCATATCCAGCCAAAGAGACTCATCATTAACCTAGCATACATATTTTTGGTTTATTTGTTTGTTTTTGTTTTTTGGGTTTTTTTTGCATACATATTTTTGAATAACTAATATTCCACAGCCTCATGTCTTTGTCCACACCATTCCCCAATTGGAAAGGTTTTTATTTATTTGTTTATCCATTCCCAATGCCAAAAGTGCAGCATCTCATAGTTGAGAACAGTATAAAACAACTTCCTCCTTGGATTAAAAATGGCACCCAATCATTCTGTGTCTCCATAATAATTGTGGTATGGACTGGGATAGGACACTGGACTTCAAGTTCAGTGCACTGGTCCACCTGTTAGCAGGATGCTCAAGTACAAGAGGTCCATAATGAGACTGAACTGCCATGAGCATGAAGTCAAGTGATGTGTGTACAACGTGTCTAGAGAATAACCTGGCATAGGCCCATGCCAAAGAATGATAGCTTGCCTTTTTCTTAGACTTAGATAAATAAAAATACACATGTTTGAACCTATGTTGGGTGGAGGGTTTGCTTTCACCATCATCAAACAGGAGCCCAAGCCCATCCATGGTGCTCTAGTGGCTCCAAACGCACAGACAGTGCTCGCCTATTCGTAACAACAACCCAAGCCACGAATAGATATTACCAATGATCTGTGTTCCATGCCCTGTGCTGATGTTCTACATGATTATCTCATTCAGTCCTTTTCGTTAACTCTAATACCAGACCTTATTTTTTGTCTTTTTAAGCAAATTCTGGTTAAATACACATAGCCTAACATTTACCCATTAGTGACACCGAGTACAGTCACGGTGGTGTGCAACCTCCATCGCCATCTAGTTCTGGAACGTTCTCATAACCCCAAAAGGAACCTCCATATCCATTCAGCCGTCACTCTCCATCCCCTCCTCTCCTTAGCCTCTGGCAAAAGCTATTGAACAAAGAGATGTTAACTGGCTTGCTTTGTCCCCATATGAGTAAGTGGTAGAGATGGTATTTGAGGCCAGGAAGCCTGCTCCCCAGTATAGAGCACTTACTTGCTAAGCAAATTAGTTCCCCTTTAGAGAGGCCTTTTCTCCAACACCCAATTCACATTGTTTAGTTATTTCTAGCTGATAAAGAACATGTGACTTTCCTTGAGGCTTCCTTAGTTCATACCATTCCCACCAGTGAGAAGCCAGTGTCACCTGTAGTCCTCCCTCCTGCCACCTGCTTTTCCTATGCCTAATCTAGTAGAGAGGATAGTGTCACTCCAGTAGCCTCTCACGGGAGAGATAAGTCCTGAGGCCTGACAGGAGGTCCCCACAATTTCTTGGTCCCTCTAGGGAATTGCCAGGTCAGAAGGGATGCTTGAGGCCAGTCCAGGGCCTTTACCTGGAGCAGGAATATGGCTCTCAGACAACATGCCTACTTTTCTCAGTTCAAGTCCTTGTCTTAAAGGTGACGTGTGACTCAAAAAGTGGGGCAGGACCCTGGGCAAGAGATGACCTATGGGATTCCCTTAGACATATCTGCAAAAATGAATTTCAAGGAAAAGGCTAATATGTTGCCCCATTTGTCTTTAGAAAGACAGAAAATTCAGAAATATTTAGGTCCTGGACCCAAAAGAGAG
Organism: Canis lupus dingo; assembly: GCF_003254725.2. Lineage (NCBI taxonomy): Eukaryota > Metazoa > Chordata > Mammalia > Carnivora > Canidae > Canis > Canis lupus. The sequence goes on along the minus strand of NC_064248.1, from coordinate 34,376,998 downwards.
AATTTTTATGAATTCAGATAATGCTTCCAGCTGCCTACTGAGGCTGTTTGGGGGTAATGATCACCCAGGGCACATTGCTCTTTAAAGACACAAGATTCTTCATCTCAGACCAGGAGTACACTTTTTTTATTTTTTATTTTTTGTAAAGGACCAGATAGTAACTATTTTAGGGTTTTTGTCATAATTACTCAAATCTGCTAATTTAGTGTAAAAGCAGCTATAGAGCATATGACTATGTTCCAATAAAACTTTATTTGCAAAAACAGGTGGTAGGCTGAGTGTGGTCTATGGGCTATAGTTGGAGACCCTGTCCTTGACTCCAGCTAACTCTGTGTTCTGTGAAGTATGAACCCTCCTCGGGATTTTTTGCTGATTCTCAGGCAATATGCTCTTTTGCCCTCTCTGTCCCTGCTCAGTCCCTGAATTTGCATGCATGGCCTCTGTTTTCTGGCCAAATCAACACACAACTAACAGCTTTATGCAGTTTCCTCTAGAGAACCCATTCTTTCAAGCAGCATTTGTGAACATATAGGAGACTTCTTTGCAGCCTCTGTGGAGGGCAAAGGGATCTCATATCCCTCAGCAAACAACATGCAACAACAGCGAATAGTCATTTCTATTTTCCCAGAACTCCTTCTCAGGAAACCATGGTGGGAAGTAGGGATAGTGGGGGTGAGGTTGCCTCTAGGCTTCCCCCAACAAAGTGTGTAACTTTGCTGCTTCTCCTCTCTTCCCTCCTGCGACTTCACTGGGAATTCTAAATACCTGTGCTTTTAGTATTCAGAAGAGTTTCTTGCCTTCTCTGAGCTGGGGATAGATCATCAGAGAGGTCTGTGGTGGGGAGGGGAGTGGGCAGTGATGGACAAGGGTCCATTCCTACTTCAGGCATTCAGCTCTTACCCAGGCCTTCTCCTCAATAAAGGTGATACTCTCCCTAAAAGGAATTCTGATTAATACTTTTTCCTGCCCCTGTGTTATCATACAAAGAAGGCACAGCCTGTGTTCTTAGGGATTTAAAGTCTAATAGGGAAGTTGCTCCATTTAGGTCAGTTACAAAGCAGTGGAATGAATGTGTACTCCTCTGTAAGCAACCAGATGAATGAGTGATAAAACTGTACTGAAAGACTGCACAAAGGAGGCGGCGTCTGAGTTGGACCTTATGGGGTTCATACGATGTAAGTAAACACATCTGACTTCAACAGTTTGGGAAGTTGTCTGAGAGAGACACCATCGGTGTCTGTAAAGCCAGAGAGAAAATGATTCACCCATCTACCCATCCATCCATCCACCCATCCATCCACGTATCCTTTCATCCATCCATTCCAAAAATACTTACATAACATCTGTTGTGTACCATACACTCAGCCAAGTTGAAGAGTCAAAAAGGTAAAGCCAATTCTGAAGTCCAGAGAAGTGTGGTAGACAGGTATATTAGACAATTAATTATAAACTGGAGAGGTAAGTGGAATTTTGGACAGGGTATTAATGAGAATGTTGAGGATAAACAATTAATACTGTTGGAAGCTGCTCTTGGAGAGGTCAAGACTGAATGATCTTAAAGACACTAACAGGCACCAGCCGGGTAAAAAGCGAGAAAAATCAGAAGGTCAAGGTTGGTTCTAATAGAGAAGAGCACAGGAGCAAAGACCATGAAGCAGGTGAGAGCGTGGGACCCTCCAACACTCAGTGTTGCTGGAATTGAGACAGTTGAGATGAGCCTGGGAGATTAGATAGAGGCCAAAATGCAAGGGCCAGCATGTCTTACTGGCCTGCATGTTTCGGAGGTTGTAGCAAGCCCCTCAAGCTTATTATTTTTAATAAATGGTTTGTTTCTAGACTAGCTTTAGATTCACAGAAAAGTTGCAAAGATAGTACAGAGAGTTCCCATGTACCCCACACCCACTTTCTCTACCGTTAACATCTTCCATTGCTATGGTACATTTATCACAACTAATGAACCAATATTGATGCATTGTTGTTAACTAAAGTCCATATTTTATTCAAATTTCCTTAATTTTTATTTAATGTCCCTTTTCTGTTCCTGGATCCCATCCAGAATACCATATTACATTCAGTCATCATGTCTCTTTGGTCCCCTGTGGCCTGTGATAATTTCTTAGACATTCCTTGTCTCCAGCCTTGATGGTCTTGAGGAGTACCGGCCAAGAGTTTGTTGAGGATCCTGCAGTTTAGGGCTAATCTGATGTTTTTCTCATGGTTAGACGGAGGTTATCAGTTTGGGGAGGAAGACACAGAGGGAAAGTGCCATTTCCATCACATCCTTTCTGAGGCACATACTATCAGGTTAATCGCTGTTGGTATCTGCCTTGATCACCTGGCTGAGGTAGCATTGGTCAGATGTCTCCATGGCAAAGTACTCTCTTTGGAAGTCACTGTGTGCAGCCCACAGTGAAGGTAAGTGTTACCTCTCAGGGCAATATATATATATATGGAGATTTTTAAGCAGAAGAGGGACCTGATTTAAGGACCTTTGGGCAGAAAATGCAAGGAGAACTATTGCAAGCCTACAAATGCAAGGAGAACTATTGCAAGCCTACATGAAGCAGATTTGGCTTACTACCAGGAAAAGTGTCTACACTGTAAGATTTTTGGTTGTGGGTTTTAGCATTTGAGTGAGTTTAGTGCACGGTTGAAAAAGATTCTTCAAAGGTCTCCATCTGACAGGTGGAGATCATAACCACCACTTCAGATCATGCCTGAAAGAAGGCCAGTTTCATTCTTCCATGTAGAAGGTTGTATTTTAACTTCAGGAGTTGCCCCATTGTGTGTGTGTGTGTGTGTGTGTGTGTGTGTGTGTGTGTGTGTGTGTGTTTCTCCATGGAAATGACCCAAGAGGGCAATGTTTATTGAAGTCCTTGGACATCATCGCAGCAAATTCTTTTCTTCCCTCTCCACTGTGATCTTCAGTCACACATTTCTTCTTCCTCGTCTAGAACACTTTTCTAGGGATGATGTGGCCTGAACCCTTCCACATCACAGAACTTCTCTCCCCACATGCAAACAGCTCTGCCAATGACAATGTAACTCAAGACAGCTTTTGCGGAGGGCAAGTTGGCCGTACTTTTCCCATTTAAAATGCTCCTGTATCTTGGCCAAGCGCTATATGTATTTTCAATGGAATTATTGTATTGTTGGGCTTTTTTTGCTTTTTTTTTTCACCTAACAATGGATCACAGATGTGATCTTTCCTTTTGATGCTTATGTTATTTCCAGCTTATTTTTCTGTGCTCTTTATTTATATCCCAAAGCATTTTGGTAGGAAGAACTTGAATAAATGGGTTTGGACTTAGGTGTATGGCTTCTCGTCAGGTATTTTACAGGGAGTGGAATTGCCTGTTCAAGTTAGGGACATTTGAAATTATTATAGGGTCCATCAGATTACTCCAAAACAGTGGGATGAATGTGCATTCGCAACATGATACAAAAGTATTGCCTTGTGCCTTATCCTCACCATAGCCTTGCAAGGCAGTCATGATCGTTCCCATTTCAAAGAGGAGGACACTGAGGCCCAGTGAGGTTGTTAAAGGACTGGCCCTGGCCCTTACCTACAATCCAAGTGAAAATATCAAGAAAATTATTTGGTCTCCTGACTGAGATCATTCCAACATATAAAAACCTCATGACACCAAAAAAAAAAAAAAAAAAAGGCCCTGGAATAGATGCATCACTCCAATTTGCTGTAGGACCCATTTAATCTGCATTATGATACTGTGCTAGAATTTTCCAAGTTCACAGCCATGAAACAAATGCATTACCCTAAATTGTGCTAGAATTTAATTATCTTTCTCCCCCCTCGCTTTTCTGTTCTATTAAATTAGTGTCCTTCTGCTCCAAATTGGCAATTCCCACTTTGGGGGGTTGGGAAGGAGTTCTTGGCCATCAGACCTGGGTGAGCTGAGTGTTACTTTTGCAGCAGAGTAGATCTCAGGCTCTCTGGTATGGCAGCCTTTGTGGAAAGGATGTTAAGAGAGACAAAAGGACACTGTCGGTGCGTTATTAATGTTAAAAATTGTTGACGTTCCATGCAGTGTGTTTTTCTAATTAGAGCCAAGCTGCAGAGTACTATTTCCATAATCAACATGGGAATGGAAACTCAGCAAAATTTCATGTATTTGCAATGAAACTGCTCCCCGGCAACATAAAAATGGCTTTTATAACATAAAGGCTGTAATTAGAATAAGTCAAATCAGTTGGAAACGATTAAGGCCAGAGTAGGCAAAGCTGCCTTCTAAATATTTGTCTGGAGATTAGCCTACTCCTGCAGCCCTGAGAAGCATCTTTGATTTACTTATACTGCTCAACGTGGCAAAGATAATCCTGCGGAAGGCAAATGAACACAGATTTAGATGTGCTGGTTGGCCCTTTCTGCAATTTGACAGGAGGCAGCCCATTGGAAGAGAAGTCAGGGGAAAAAAAATGAATATAGGGTCACATTAGACAAATTGCTTAAAAAAAAAAAAAAACGCACACCGTGATCATCAATTTAAATTCTTTTAAAATGTGCTCGGTCTTTGAAGCTTTTAGGATGCACTTTAGAAGTCCATGTGGAATAATTCCCCGCATGTCAATGCGACAGTTGATGCGCGTCTCATTGTATTTAAAATTATAGTTCTGAAATGGGACTTTGCTCCACGCTGCTTGTCTGACATCAGCTATTAAAATACAAGTAAATCTTGGCAGGTGGAAATTTAAAGAAGAAAGGAGATTATATAAGAAAAATCAGAATTGTTAATAATAATTTGCTAACCAGGAGACACCAGCTACCAATAGCTCTTCATGTCCTCTAATAGGATGCTGATATGAAGGATGCCTTGTTCCTGCCAGGAATGGGGATGGAGCTTGGGAAGGGGATAGGAAGGGGTAAAAAGTGCTGCCAGAAGTCCATGGTTTGGCTCCTTTGAGGCGAAGTGGTGAGAATGACACTGCAGGTTCCTTCTATGGCATCGCGCTAGCGGTTTAGCGCTGTGCGGGGATGACAGAGGGAGGGAATGTAGGAGAGGAGGCAGGGAAAGAAACTGCTCTCGAGACCAGACTGGAGCATACATGGACTCTGGCTTTCCTTTAGAAGGCCATAATTTGTCCTGACAGGCTCCCCACTCATTTGTAAGCCCTTCAGAATCCCAAACTTGCGTGCGTGCCTACATTTATCCATTGAAAATATAATCAGCCTAATGCATTCTCTTACTGAATTTTAAACCAGCCCATTAAAACTCCTTTAACGTGCTAAAGTCGGCTTCAGAGAGGGTTTCCATTTCATCTTTATTGAGCTGAGGCTATGGTTCGCTCTCCCCTTGCAACACGGTGAGCGCCTGTCAATAATTCAATAGCGTAGCCTTGACGGGGCCCAAGCCCAACCTAGACTTTCAACCAAGCCAAGCAGCTTGTCAAAGCCTGATGCGCTGTCAATGGCCGACTGATCTATACTGCATGAATCCCCCCTCAGCTCTTGATGTGTCCCTGGGAATAAAAAGAAAGCCATTTCAGAAGTCAGCCCAGTGAGAAGCACCTGTTTGTAGAGAATCTCTAATGAGGGCAGGTCGTGCCTGGTGGAGTGGAGTTCGGCGAGAGCATTGCATTTTGTGTTGTTGAGGCAACGTGGGGTCTCTCCGTGTGTGCTCAGCACCCACAGAGGAGCACCTTCAAGTCGCTGGGTGGCTGGGGATGGCCTTCCAGGTGACGCTCCTTTATGCAGGCATCCGCATTGTGCTTGTCTTCACAGCTGTAGGAGACCTTGAACCCACAGACACCGTTGAGGGCGCAAAAGATACTAATCCCATGATCACCCCGGGATGTGGCCTTCCCTGCATCTGAAGCTTCCCGTTCCCTATCGCAGAGCACCCTGAGTCGGTGCTATCACAAGGGTCCTGGAAAGGCAGTACTGTAAGAGCAAGAGCTACAGTCTCGCCTCTCTTCTTGGATAGAGGAAAACACACCCACAAAAAAAAAAAAAAAAAGAGAGAGGAGGGGGGATCCCTGGGTGGCTCAGCGGTTTAGTGCCTGCCTTTGGCCCAGGACGTGATCCTGGAGACCCAGGATCGAGTCCCACATAGGGCTCCCTGCATGGAGCCTGCTTCTCCCTCTGCCTGTGTCTCTGCCTCTCCCTCTCTCTCTCTCTCTCTCTCTCTGTGTCTCTCATGAATAAATAAATAAATAAATCTTTTTTAAAAAAAGAGAGAGAGAGAACAAATTGTTTCTGTTCTTTCAGTCCAGGCATGCTTTTTTAACCCAGATTTATCCACCTCACCCCTGCCATCTCCAAGCCTCGAAAGTTGGCATAAATGAGATTTGCAAATATCTCCCCTAAAAGAGGCCACTAGGAGAGCACGTAATCCATGTTTTAAATGCAAAATGTCTTGAGTCCCAATGCTGCTCAGTTTTTCCTGAAGATAAATTTTAGCTGGATTAAATAACTGTTTTAAAGGCACTATTCATGCAAGTGCTGTCTCATTTGTGACTGTATTTGCATTGCTAATGGACATGTCTTTTCCTCATGCATAGTCTTTCCCAAGCATCCACCCCTAAATTTACAGATTTCTTGCTTGTCAAATTGGGGTTTGTGGAAGAGGTGGCAATAATGCAGATGGAAAAGAGAAGCGACGATGTGTTAAAGGCTAATAGAAAACCGTTGCGCTGGAATAGATTCGTGGTGTAGACTCCTGCTTTCCTCAACCACAGAACAACCAAATTGTTTCTGATGAGGGAAATCACGCCACTGTGGTTTTATGGTCTCCCCAAAACAGCAGCACAGAGTTTGCTTTGGGTCGGGGGAGGTGGGCGTCGGACGATTAGCAGTGGGTAAAAGCAGGTTTACTGATTTTTGTCATGACCTTTTGAGGTGAGGAAAAGGAAAGATGAATATGATGATTTTGGGGAGGGAAACCTCCTTGTGTACCCCCAACCCCGATAGCTGATGGGTAAGAGGCACAGGGAACCTGAGTAATAATGGCCAGCGTTAGACGGTCAGAAGCACAATCCTCAGGCTTCTAGAAAATGTGGGCTTAGAGATCCTGCTGTGACTTTCATACTTTTCATTTGAAGACTTTTAAAATTCATTCATTCATTCATTCATTCATTCATCTTTGTTCCACACATTTGGCTCAAAGTCTCAAGTGAACTCTCGGAACAAGACTGGTCAAATGGAATGTCCATTTGGGGCTGGGTGGGAGGAAAGAAAGAAGGGAAACGAAACCCAGGGCTTGGCCTCCTCAACATCACCTGTTTTGCTGTCGTCCACACCGTTAGCAGGGCTCAAGGGGCTGCGAGGAACTGAAGAGTTGGGGTGGCACAGGTGTGTCAGCTTCTCGTGGAGTCCAACTGCATCCCCTTACGGGAGGGCCCAGTGGGGGGTGACCTGCTTGGTACCTGTGAGATGGGGCTGATGCCAGGCTCTGCCATTTAATCAGTGGCCCCAGAAACCAACCCACCTTGTTTCACTGAGGCTCGACGTGGTTAGGGAATCAGTGCTGCCTGCACCAGACCTGGCGATTCTGGAAGCTCTATGAGGCTAATGATCTACGTTTTAAGAACAGTCAGCATTGCTGGCTTTGGCAGTGGTGGAGCTATTAGCATATTAGTTCCATTTGAGATGGGTTAAATGTTTTTTGGAAACTCTAAGCCCTACTTAACGTAGTAATTTACTTTTAAAGGATCAGAGTCCTAGAAGGTTGGTCTGAGTCATCACAGGGACTAGCCCCGGACATTTCAGAAGAGCCCAGAGGGGCCTTTGTGTTCATTGACGTGCTAATGTCATCAGGTGGCTGTAGAAGAATCTAGGCTCCTCCTAATTCAATGTCCTTCTCAGATCGGGTGTTACCAACCTGAAATCTATGGTTTTCTTTCTTCTGTCCAGTTACAGTTTTCACTTTCTTTGACTAGCTGCCAACATTTAAATGCATAAAGATTTCACTTAAAATCCAGTTTTCTGGCTTCCTGTGGAAAACCGGACCATTGGCATATTGGGCAGCCTCCCTACATTTCAGAACTCATGGGGGCCTCTGTAGCAACTCCCACCCAAGTGGGGCATGAGTTTTTCAGTTCAACACAGTCTCTGTTGTTCACTGTTGACCTGGCTGAGCCTGCTTAGCTACCCACTGGCCACCACAAGCATGTGAGCTTAGACCTCTGACCCCTTGAAAAATCAACTTGCCCAGAGAAATTGGCAACAGAAAAGCTTTGCATCTGGATTGGCGCTGCCTGTTCTTTGCAGCCCTGCCTGGAGGATCCAACAGCTCTTTCTCAGCACAAATAAGCTTCTTCTTTAGTTCATGTGGAGAATGGCATCCCTGGCACATAGCAGAAAACATCTGGTAACGAATCCATTAGCCAGGCTGTTGCTCAGGATCCAGGTGCCCAAGGGTCTGAGTGCTGGGCTGAACAGGATGGGACCCTGAAGATTTTACCTTTTGGTCCTCGTTCTGCCAGAGGCTCTGGTTTGGTCCTCAGGGCTCCTGTGACCCGTTGAATGCCAGGTGTTATCCCCAGCCGTCCCCAGGTGAGAAGCTGGCCCACCTTCAGGACTCCCTCCTCCCTTTGCCCAGCACACCTCCCTCCCCAGCACAGCCCTCCCGATGCACACAAAGGAGAAGACGCAGATTATCTTTGGCAGACGTAAGGAGCAGTATTTGTCGAACCCTGGGCCCCGCACCTCCTCGAACAGACCTGCACACTGTACAAAATCATTAGAAGCCCTGTGTCTGAGGGCTCACGGAGGTTAGGCAGGGAGGTGAGAGCGAATGAAAATGAGAGAGCCCGCAAACTGCTTTTGCCCAAGGGCTGGTTTTAATGAGCCTGTCCCTAATGAGTTGTCCCTGCAACTAGCTTCAGGCCTAAACAGATGAGGCAGGGATTCTGCTAAATTTTTGATAGGATTTGCACTGGTTTTATGAGAAAGCAAGCAGTCGAGAGTGCAAAGTTGGGTCATGAATCTTTTACGAGGGTGGATGGTTGTCCATCTTGTCAACCGGAACGGGAAAGACCTGGTTGCTAATGGAAACCCTGGCCTCAACCCACTGTAGTCAGTCACCAAATCAGCTAATTTGGTTGGGTTGCCTGTGTGAGTTTCTATCTTTTTTTTTTTTTTTTTTTGGTGGGTTTTTTTTTTTCTTTCCTTTCTTTTTTTTTTTTTTTTTTTCCTTCTGATTCAGGGCCTGGCTCACGGCCTCCAAGAATTCATCTTCAAACTCCATCAAAGAGATGACTTGAGTCATCACCCATTCCTAATGATCTTTCTTGGAACTACACTCATCTTGGAGGTTTACACGTGTCTCCCACAGTGAGCTGGGAAAAAAATCCACCAAACACTCGAATCAGCATCCTTTCTTCTTGGGGGCAGCCCCATTCCTATCAAAATTGTAAGACTTTCTCCTTCTGTTGCATGAGGAAAGTCTGACCAAGGATAAAATGTCATTCTTGATTCTTGTGGAGATGTTTCTGACGTTCTAATATTTGTCAATTCTGGGATTGAGCAGTACAGGAGACTTCATATACTCCTACTTTTTTTTTTTTTTAATATGAAAAGCTTCCAACAAATATATTTCTCCGGTTTGATTCATCCACCAAGAGGCAATTTTCTTGGTGGCTTAAAAGGTTACAAAAAATGCTTGATCAGCGGCCTTTACTGCACTGAGTGAGCTCCTGCCTCCTCCTCCTTCCAGCTCACACACACTCTTTCACATTAATCATGTAATTGATTTAATAAGCTCTGGCTTCAAGAGCTTTCTCCCCCCTCTCTTCTTTCTCTTCTCCCCATAAGGTTTTCAGTTCAGCATCTGACTGGTAGGCAGGCTAAGGCCCTTGAATTTTGCCAAGCATGAAATCCAACAGCCTGGTTTGTATAATAAATATCCTCATCTTATCTTTCTGTGGCTCTCTTACACTTATTTTTCGGAAGCCGTTTCATTAATCACATTTAAGGGTCATAAAATGTGCAATCTACTCCTGTATACATGTAGTCTGGAGGAGTAGTAGTTCGCCAACTAGAAAGCATTTCACACGTGGGGTCTTGTTTGAACCTCTCTAAAAACTCTGAGAATGAGCCAGGAGAGATCTATTACCCGTATCTTATAAACAAGGAAACTGATGTGCAGAGAGGTGAACTGGCTTGTTTAAGACCTTGTAACTAGTTAGTGATGTGCATGGGGTGAAAATGTTGCCTTCCAAACTGCCTGCAATAAGACATCACTATTTTCATATTCCTTTGTTGCCTTAGGCATCCTTTCTCTGTGTTGAAACAAAAGCTATACATATTTATCTTCAAGAGAATACTCCCAGTTTGTCTATCAGGGAGTATTTGGAATTGTTTTCTGTAGTTGTTTTAAGTTAAATGTGTTAATATAATATGTATTTAAGTCCAACAAGACCATCCCTATGCAAAATGCTTGATAAGTCACATGAAACTAAACCAACATTGGCTAGGGTTATTATTTCAGAATAGAGTTATGCAGGTCTTCAGTGTTAAGTCTCAGGGAAATGTCCCCCCAGGAGCTTATTCATTCAGTTCCCTGTATCCTGACTTTTACTGTAAAGGGTAAACTTACCCAAGTGGGTGTGATCTGCCTGCCGTAGAGTCTATGGGATTGGGCAGGGTCATTGTTTTAAGGAGACGTGTATCTTCGTAAATTAGTTATGAGAGTGTGGAATCTAAAGAAAGGGCTCCAATGAGGAATGCCAGTGGCAATATTAGGAACAGATGACAGAGTCAAAGTTTTAAAAATCTGGGGAGAAATAAAATACAGAGACAGCTGCTATAAATAATGATGATGTTCTGCAAGATGTCTCTGACCAGGCTCTGACTGGCCAGCTTGGGCTTCTCACTCTTCATCTTGACCTGTATTTGAAGGGTGTGGGGTGAGTGTAGATATTAAGATAGTAGCACCATTACCTGTATTAGTCACGATTCTCCAAAGGCATCAGACCAATGAGAAATTAGGAGATATGTATAGGTATATAGATATGTATGTATTTGTCATAAAGAATTGACTCAATTGGTTATGGAGGCTTAGAAGTCCCATAGTCTGCAAGCTTGTGACCCAGGGAAGCCTGGCTATGTGGTTCCCATCCTAGTCCATTGGCTTGAGAGCCAGGGGAGTCAATGGTGTAAATCTCAGTCCAAGGTCAAGAGAAGATGAGATGAGATATCCCAGCTCAAGCAGGCAGACAGGGGATGAATAATCCTCCCTTCCTCCATCTTTTTGTTCTATTCAGGGCATCCATAGATTGGACGGTGCCCAACTACATCAGAGAAGTTGTTATGCTTGACTGAGCCCACCGATTTCAATGCTTATCTAGAAACACCCTCACAGACATACCCAGATACTCTGTTATTCTGAGCATCATTGGCCTAGTCAACTTGACATAAAATTATCTATCACCCTACCCATAAAAATTTACCATCATTTTTGAGTCTCAGCAAATCCATAATCATGATGTGTCTGTCACACGAGCAACTTTTTCCAACTCTGTTGCTGAGCCTGACTTTGAAGTTATTCTTTGACGAGTAAAAATGAGCAAAATTCTTTTCTGCCCAGAGAAATACTGTCTTATCAACCATGGGTGCCGGTGCTGGACTGGAGGAATGTGTTGGGGAGGGAAAGCCTAGAACTGTGTACAGAGTTGAGCATAGCACCTGGTGGTTACCAGGGATTCAATGTATTAAAGATGCCGGTGTTAGTATGAGTATTATAAACAATGGGAGGAAAATGGATAATAGGAAATAAAGAGTGATGGCGTGTACATCAATATGGATCCTGATAGCAATAAGATCCTCCACTTCTCCTCCCTCACCAACCTGGAGGCCCGCAGGTCCCTGAGCTCTCTGTGCACTGGCTCCATTTGAGGAAATGAAAGCAGGAATCACAATATTTGCCCCAGATCTGCATAATTAGGACAAGCTTTTGAGAGTTAAAGAGGCTCATCAAATGAACTTCTCGAAACGTATTTGATACAGCATCAAACAGTAGTGACAGGTCCATAAATCAAGTGAGATCATGGCCATCTGATTCAGAATATAAAACATCTTCTCCCCAGCAAGCTCGTCCCCATGAAGCCCTTCACAGAATACAGAGGGTGTTTCCCCTCTGTCCCTGAGAAATTCAGAATGCATGGAGACCTCCTATCATGGTTCTTTCCCTGTCCTTGCACACAGGGTGACTCCTGAGGATGCCCAAAGAGCGATGTTTCCAAAGTACCTAGCCCACAACTACAGATATTCTCTTGACATTTTATGCAAGTCCCCACTCATGGAAGTGGTCTAGTAAATACTTGTGGAATGAATGCTCTCGAATGGATGGTGGATATTTTCCACTTTAATTTGCTGAATTGCTTAACTATTAAGCTGGGTTTTCCTTCCTACACCTGTCCTTTTCTTGCCTAAATAGGGCCATCTCAAGAGTAAGGAGGCTTCGGCTTCTAATCTCAGCCTGGCCAACAATTCTGTAGTGTTAGTCTTACTGTCCTGCTTTGCTACTCCATCTTGTCTGAAATCTGGGTTAACTGGGACTTAACTCCTTGTCAAAGATGCTGTGTGAAATGACTAATTAACAGTAAAGATGGAGACAGAATTGTCATTGACAAATAGGGCTTTTAGTAACCGGCAGCTCTTCAGGAAATGTTTGCCCAGCACTTCAGTCTCCCTGGGCCCTTGCGGGAAATTTAGAGGAAGGAGGACTTTTGTTCTCCTCGTGAATAAGTTGCTTGCCACTTGAGCTGTAAACTCGGGAGTCACTTCACCCAGGCTGCCCTGGGTTAGACAGTTGCGTGATCCTAGTTTCAGAAGATCGAGAGGGATAGAACAGATGAGCCCACGTTTTTCTAGTGTAACCATACTAGAGGTTTACAGCAGGTGCTTCCTGAATGGTGTGGGCTAAGTACCCATATTTGCCTGTAGTTGAGCTATAATTGAGTTGCAGAGGAAAGATTGACATTTACTGCATTTCAACCACACTCTATGCAGTTTGCAGACATAATCTGAGTATTCTCTCAGATGAGTCTTTTCCCAGGCTGCTAAATGCTGCCTAGTTCCATTAGACCAAGACTGAAGCGCAGGACCATGTATGTCTGCCCTTCCACCGGGAACCCAGGAGCTCCCTATCAGCCCATCCCACAGAACAAACTCCAGGAACGTCAGAATTCTTATCCCACTGATCAAAACTCTCCCCATCAACCTAAACTCATCTCTTTATATTTCTGCAGCAGAGGAGGATCTAGGTTTTGTAAAATGTGAGGCCTACACAATTCAGGAATCCTCTATAGGGTAGAGATTCAAAATTATGAGTGCAAAATGAGATGTGGCCTTGGAAACACACTGCCACAAGTGATGCTCTCTGAAACTTCAGCTCTCTCGCCTTCCGATTCTTCACCTCTGTTTCCATATGAAATTTGGCAGAAAGGAAGCTAATTTTCCAAAGTGGTCATGAACTGTGCTTTAAACCCCACCTTGGATCTCTTGCTTTCCCTTGCTGTGATCCACTGCCTCAGTTGGACTAATTTTGTCACTGCCCTCCTCCTACATTTAAAAAAATAATAATAAGTATTGGTTTAGGGTCAAGTCTAAAGAGAGCTAAATATATTGGTTCAAGGTCATAGTGCTTAGGGAAGGCCAGAGGGGAATGTAGTCGAACTGACCTAATTTAGGAAGATTTCTCGGTGTACTTTCTTTTGACTACCTGCATTAGCATCACCTGGGCTATAGGCAGCTCGTTAGACATCTAGGTTCCTGCCCTCTTCACAACTACCAAGTCAGAATCTCTGGGGTTGGGATGCAGAGATTTCCATCTTTAAGAACCACCCACCACCCCCATGATTCTGAGGCACATGAAAGTTTGATGACTCCAACTCTCAGGGTCACCGAAGGCCACTCTTATGATGGGACATTTGCCTAAGAATTAAGGGATGTATCGATGTAGCCAATTAGAGTAGTTTCCTCGGGCTGCCACAGCAAATTACTACAGAGAGAGTGGCTTACAAAACCAGAAATATGTTGTCACTCAGTCCTGGAAGCTAGAAGTCTGAAACCAAGGTAGACACAGGATTAATTCCATGTGAGAGCTCTGAGGGAGAAACTGTTCTGGGCCTCTTTCCTAGCTTCCTCTGGTGGCTGCCAGCAATCCTGGGGCCTCTTGGCTTATTATTTTGCCGCATCTTCACATGGCCTTCTTCCTCCTCTGATCTTCCCACAGCCTCTTAGGAGGACACTAGTCCTTGGATTGGAGCCCACCCTCATCCAGTATGATCTCATCTTAATGATATCTACAAATACTCTGTTTACAAGTAAGGTCAAACTCTGAGTTTCTAGGTGGACATGAATTTCTGGGAGGATAGTCTTCACATAAAGGTGGTGAACAGGGGACAGGGGCACTGAAAGGAGATGGATGAACTTAGAACCAATTAAAAGCTCAAGAAGTTGACTTAAAGGACAAATGGGTTGTCTTCTCAGACTTTCTAACAGTGGCTAGAAATGGTTTCCTGTGTCAGTTCCTGGACTGGAGAGAGAGAATTTTAAAGGTGTGGGAATGCTGCTTCCATAGCTCAGTGGGTGAGATGTGATGGTACAATGTGGAAAGAGCTCAGAGTGGGAGATGCATGAGGTACTGATGAGAAGGCAGAAGAAGAGATAAGACAGCCAGAGGGAGATTTGTTGGCTAGTCCTCAGGCTTTCCATAAAATTCTGGTGAATCCCCTGAGCCGGGGGAGTCTTGAGCCAAACATTTGGGAAGAGAATCTAAGATGAACCTGGGGAAGAAGATATTTGAAGATTTAAAAAAGAAAAGTAATCCTGAGATTCAGAGACTCGCCACTCCGTCTTTCTTTGCTCAGTGCTCGGAAAGCTATCTTATAGAAGTCATGATATGAAAGCCATGAAATTCTATCCTCTGGGGAAAACGCTTTCTTTCTGAAATGCCATATTTCTGGAATCATATAGAGATTCTCTCCACTTACTCTTAAGATTGTAGGAGGGACCAGTTGTAGGGCTTTTCTTTTGATTCCTTGATCCCACCTGCTGTTGATGCTGCCTGTGAGTCTAAGCCACGTTCGTTGCCTGGAGTGCTCTTTACTCAGATCTTGCAAGGAGTGACTCCCTCTTCATTGCCATGAGTGTTTCACTCACAGAGCCCCTTGCCGAAAGGACATGGCGCCCTGAGTCATGATCTGTCCCGTCACCCTACACTGTGGTTTTGTTGTGTTCTGAAATTTCCCTATTTGTGTATCTACTTGTTCATCACAATGTCTTCTCCTTCCTCTCAGGAGACTTCCAAACCTCTGCTAGACTCCGGCCTGTGTACCCCCCCATGCCTAGGACAGTGGCTGGTACATAGTTCTCAGGGATGATGTGTTGAACAGATGTTTTTAGCAGAGGAGAAAGACATGTGTGGGGTTTTTGTTGTTGTTGTTTTGTTTTGTTTTTTATCCAGCACTTGGAAACACTGTCTCTGTGCCATTAAAGACAATGGGGGTTTGTTCTGATGACTTCTAAGACTGAAGGTCTGAGATATAAGGTGTTTGAAAACATTTAAAAAGGCAAGTGGGGGCATTAAGCCATCGAGATCAAAGAGAAATGGAGAACCGTATCTCTGGCTCCCATGCAGCAGAGGTGCAAGTCAGAGTGGAGAGAAGGACACCACATACACCAGGGGCATTCGGACCCGCCTCGCCACCAGAGCCTTTCTGGATGCAGACTTCAGACCCTACCATCCTAGCTGCTGGCAAGCTGGGATTGAGCTGAACGATGGAAGAAGAAAATCTGACAGCAGAGATTATTGTGTTTGGAGAACCCTGAGCATGCTGTCAAAAATGCGGAAGGAGAGAAGAAAGTAGAAGATAATCTCCTTCAGGTTATAGATGAAAGGACGATGGCCTATCGTAGACTGGCTGCTGTGACACACCATAGCCAGTGTGGCTTGTGAACAACAGACATTTATTTCTCACCAGTGCTGGAGGTTGGGAAGGCCAAGGTCAAGGTGCTGACAGATTTGTCCTCTGGTGACGACCTCTTCCCTAGTTCATAGTGTGTTTGCCTTTTGGCCATGTCCTTCTCATGGCGGAAGGGGGCGAGGGCGCTCTCTGGGTCATCTCTTCTGTAAGGGCACCAACCTCATTTATGAGGGCTCCATCCTCAGGATCTGATCACCCCTGAGAGGCCCCACCTCCAGATGCTGACATGTCCGGGGTGATGTTTCGACATGTGCATCTGCAGAGGGCTGGGGGTGGGGGACACACATCCAGTCCATAGCAGACCCCAGGGTAGGTTTCTTAAGGCAAAAAAAAAGGAGTTGGTGGCCCATCAGGGACTTGAATGCTCATCTCCACACCCTCCCCTTTCTTACTTCTGGTGCATTTCAAGTCAGGAGAAGGACATTGTCGTCTATTAAATGCCAACTAGGTGCCAGGCATGAGTATTAATGATTAGGTCTTCAGGCTGTTGAAGTGGGTTTGAGGGGCAGAACCTGGAGATCCAACTAGACATTGGGGAGGCTCGACGACAGTGGTAGGCTTCAAGGATCTGCTCTTGATGTTCAGTGGAGTCTGGCATCGGCAGTGAGAGAGTGCGGAGCAGGTCCATTTCAAGGTATGAATTTAGAGTGTGGTTTGGTAGCTCAAAGCGCAGCGGTTGAAGAGTCCTCTCCGTGGGAAACAGAGGCGGCTGCCTCCTCCAATTACTGCTCTGATGAGATAAGACCTGGGTTTTGCTTCTGAGTGGTAAACTCGGAGGCAGCCGGGAGTCCCTGAATGACAAGGCGGAGACTGACCTGCCAGGAAGGACAGGTTGAGTGTTAGTGGACTGGGGAGGGGGGGGAGCGCAGGGGGAGATGACTAGAGCGCAGCTCCCTGGGGGATGGGGATGCACACATCGAGTGGGGGACATCTTCTGTCTAGGATTTCTAGAAAGGGAGACTTTTGGGTGGGACCTTATATGTTGGAAGTAGACTCTGTGCTTCTCAGTTCTCAGTTCTAGGAATTGGTACTATGGGCTTACTCTGCACACCCTGCAGGGGATGTCTTGACAGCATGCTTCTTCTCGTAATGGATGCAAAAAGTGCTTTCTTTTTGAATGAAATAGTTTAGGAAATCGAAGAGGAGAGAAAGGCCTGTTCCCTCAGCCTGGCTGTCCGAGGCAACGGAGGAGCTAACCTGGGTGGGCCAGCTCTTCCACGCTCCTCACGCGTGAGGCCCCAGTGTAAGCACAGGGCACCACTAATGCTGCGTGCATTGACTTATGAGCAACGGCAGGAGAGATCCCCAAACTCATTCTTTCCCCTCACTCTTGGAATCCAGCCCTGAAACTCTGAGGAGCTGCAAATATTATCTTAGATTGGACGACGCTACCGTTTTGAAATTAAACCTACCTTCCTTTAATTGAGTTGTTGGCTCTCCTTCCTGTATTCGCTTTCTGACTTAGGGGCCCCCGGCACCATTCTGGGGGCAGGAAACATTTATTTCCCATCTCACAGAGGCACAACCAAATAGCCACCGGCTTCAGCTGAGACCACTGGCCAGCCCTCCTGCTCACCTCCCAATTCCCTAATCTAATCTAACTCAGTGGGGTTTGTGGGGGTTCATTTAAGCAGCAGAAGCTGTGCTATAATTGTTACATGTGCCAGCAACGATTTGTACCATCTGGGTATGGAGGGGTGTTGTGGGGGGGTGGGACAGAGAGAGAGAAAGAGAGAGACTAGTACGACCACAGAGAAAGATTTTTATTCTATTACCAAGGCAATATAATTCAAGAGTGGCTGCAGAGCAATTGGAAACTAAGGAATGGGAAGCAATGCAGTTATAGTAAAATGTCAAAGTGTAATGAAACGGGAACAGCACTGCTTTATGATACAGCCAAGGAACAGACAGGTGGCAGCTGTAAATATGTATATAAATAACAATATGGATGAAATGTCAGGGCTTCCAGCTGGCTTGGTTAAAGCACTTTAGTAATATTCTATTTAGGGTAACAATGTAGCTTGACAATTTCCACGAAAAATACAAAAATATATAATTTGAGAACGAAGCAGCCCACATTAGTGTATAGGTGATTGGAATTGCCCTGAGATCTGAAACAGTACGGGGTGCCTGGTATGTCCCCCATCCTACCGAGAATGGCCAGTTGCTTCATAGTCCAAGAGGTTAACTCGGTTTCTCCGTCACAGGGATGTAAATGTTTGTTTTTCCTATTCCTTTATCACCAGGAACACAAAATATGTCAATATATATTATCGTCCATGTCCCAGACCTGGGGTCTTACCTGTGGAAAGATATGCATCACCTTATTTATTTATCCACTCAATGAAATGTGTTGAGCACTTGCTACGTTGCTAAGGATCTAAAGATGAACAAAAAGATGTATTACCTTGGACTATCTAGAATCTTTTTGTCTAGCAGGGGGACAAAACACCTGAATAAAATAAGCAAGAAAGTAAATGTAAAGTTGCAATAGTGATACATCCTTACGTATTTCAGTTTGGGTTGATCAGGGAGGGCTTTCTGAAGAAACGAATACTTGAATTGACATCAAAGGGTGGAGAGAGATTAAGCAGCTGAAGAGGGATGAGGACAGCCTTCCAGGCAGTGAGATTGACATGTGCAAAGGGCCTGTGGTAAGAAGGACATTGGCGAGTATAAAGGATGAAAAGAGACCATGGTCCACATAGTGGAGCTGGTGAGGTAGAGAGTGGCCCAAGTCAAGTTCGAAGACGTAGGCCTACAGGATCCTGCAGGCCATGATCAGGAATTATGACTTAGGAATAGTGATGTGTTAAAGGGTAGTAAGCAGTATAGCTTCCGAGGAGCTGTTGTGCTCATACTGAAGTCTGGCAGGGACTCTGGGCGGGCAAAAGCCACCTTGTTAAACAGGGATTGCATGAATATGCAGTAAGTATCCATTCTGTGCCAAGCACTGAGGAGGCAAACATGTAACACAGCATCTTAGTCCTTGAAAAATTCCTGGGCTCATGAGGTGGAAGTCATAATAGCCAAGGCCTTAGATGTCGAGCACTGTGATAAAATTTTGAAGCACAGACATCTAGCCTTTAAGATAGCTTCCTGGAGTGAATGTCCCTGAATGGAGTGTTCAGGGGAGGACAGTTGCTGGCCTGGCAAAGAAGGAATAGAGAAAGGGTTGGTTTCTTGGCAGGGGGAGTAGGGAGAAATGGCATGATTAAGAAAGCCACAGTCCGTGGCAAGGGAGAAGGATCCTCAGAGCCAATGTAAGAGTGCTGGCGAAGGACATGGGGAGACCTGCGGCTCCCAGATGGACCTCCTTGACCAGTGTCCTTGCTAGACACTGAAATTTAATCATATTTCTGAAAGTAGACTCCCAAGCTTTTAAGTCAAACTCATGTTTACACCTTACCCTATTTTCTTTTTAAAGATTTTATGTATTTATTCATGAGAGACACAGAGAGAGGCCAAGACACAGGCAGAGGGAGAAGTAGGCTCCCTGCGGGGAGCCCGATGCAGGACTTGATCCCAGGACCTCGGGATCATGCCCTTGGCTGAAGGCAGATGCTCAACCGCTGAGCCACCCAGGCATCCCCCTTTACCCTATTTTTAATCATGTTTGTTTTATAGACTATTAGGGATGTGAACCAGTTGGATTCATAACACAGAATCCCCGTGCATGTGGGAAAGTGTGAATTAAAGCTACCTTTTGCGCCTTCCGCATCAGTGCATGAAGGCAAGCTCCACAGAAATGTAGGGAATCAACTGGTTAGATGAAGAAATTAAAAAGATAAAATACCACCCATAACTCTACTTAATAGCAACCATTTGGATGGAATTTGAGAAAGGGTGTGATCAAGGAATGGGTTTTGCCTGAACCTAGACCCAGCCGTCTTTGACCTATACATTTCTACCATAAACACATGTACTTGCCAGTGTGTATTTTCTCTCCTTTTTGGCCTCCTTTCTGACCTCCAGGGTCCCAGGGAGGTCCTCAGGACAAGGATGGAGGCAGGACAGTCTCATCAGGGGCCCAAGTATGGTACAGAGATAGTTACGGTCTTCTCCCAGCACGGTATGTGGTCAACTTTTTCCCATAATAAGGTCCATCTCTCCATGTTTTGCTCATGGGTTCATTCATTCGCTCAACAGCTGTTTAATGGGCGCTAACTATATATGACAGATGCAAGGCTGAGCACTGAGAATTTGACCATGAACATGGTGGTTGTCATCTCTGCCATCTTGGAGCTAAATATCTAGAAGGGACAATTTTAATTTATAATTAAAATGGAGAGGTATCTTCCAAACAAATAGCTGGAATGGAGCATTATTAGGAACAGTTAGATTTTGACTCCAGATTCTCTACTCTGAGCCCCTCAAGTCACCAAATGGTTAGGTTTTAGCTAAACATATATATATTTTTTCTTTGTTCCTTTGTAGCACCCAAATAGCTTTCCTTAGATACTTAACCCTCTTCATATTCAGATGCATTTCAACAGCTTTATTCTCTTTGGAATATGTGTTGTTTCTTAGCCAGTCTTGTTTTCTGTGCAAGAATTGAAAAGACCCCAGGTCCATTGGAGAGGAAATATTAAATATTTACACAGATATAGCCATTTTGTTGAGATGATACAAGAAATCTTAATTCGAGCTCTAAATAATTATAATAAGCAACATCATTGAGACTATAGACCAGTGAGGAGTTAAACATTCATTCTCTTTTGAGTCTTAATAACGACCCTACTAATACTGTTAACATCCCCATTTTGGAAATGTCAAACTGAATCCCTTTTATTGAGGGCAGGGCCAGCTTCATGCGCATGTGCCCTGTACAATCACACAGAGACCCGTGCATTGAAGGTTTCCAGATGTGCTCTAATGCTCTGCTTGGAATTCTTAATAATTTTTGAGTTCTTCTTAATAATTAAAAGAATTTGAGTATTTTTTAAAGATTTTTATTTACTTATTCATGAGAGACACACAGAGAGAGGCAGAGACACAGGCAGAGGGAGAAGCAGGCTCCCTGCGGGGAGCCCGATGTGGGACTCGATCCCAGGACCCCAAGATTACTCCCAGAGCTGAAGGCAGATGCTCAACCACTGAGCCACCCAGGCATCTTGGTTTCTTCCTTTTTAGAGAGAATTTGAGTATTCTTAATACATTTTTAATTATAAAAGGGGGCCTACATTTTCCTTTTGCACTGGCCCTGAATATTATGTAGTTGGTCCTGACCAAGGGGCAGGAGTAGAGCTCTATGCAGAGCTGATCTAACCACAAAATCTTGTCCCTTAACAGCTTCCCTCTAATAGTCACCCCCGCCCCAATATTTCATGTCAGGAAGTGCCTCTCTCAGGGAAAATAGAAGATGCCTCCTTCAGTCTCTGGGCTGTAGGTAGATTCTCATTGTGAAGTGAATCACCTTTTAATGTATAGTCGCTCAAGTACATCTGCTGTGTTGATATATCACTCGTTTTATGGGTCTGGATTAATTCCAAAGTAAACACTAAGTACTCAGCTGAAAAGCTGTAAACACACGACACGACGTGCGTCTTCAACTCCCAGCTCTGTTTGCCAAGGGCCCGATTCCCTCTGTGCTTTATCCTGTTTGGTGTAACAAAACCTTTGTGTCGTCTGCTTGAGCAGTAATTCCCAAATTGATTTTCAGATCTGTAGGCCGGGGGTGTTGCAGCTGGCTGAACACACCTCAGGCTGCATCCTACCTCCTCTGTCTGCCTTGGTGCCCCCAGATGGTCATCCAGGGGTGTTTGCCTTCCTGAGTGTCACGGGTGTGCAGGGTGCTCTTACTCGAGGGGGCCCACGGAGGTAGCAAGGCCACCCTAGAGGAAGGGGCACCTGTTTGTGGTTCATCCACTGGGAAGGTGTGTGCCTTTTTATCCTCCAGATGGTGATGCCAGGCCTGCAGGCAGTAGGCTGGGATGTCCAGGAGGCCAGGCAATATCCTGCTGGGTCACCCAATAGCACGTGCTATCTTCAGGTCTGTCTCCTGGGTCCTAGGCCTCCTGACAAGAGTGACTTAGTTCTTAGCTCTCAGATGACAATTTCCAAATAGAGTTTGTTTATTAATCTCATTTTCATGTCATTAGCTTGCGTGAGTGGAACACACACACACACACACACACACCCCTAGTCGTGTATTTTTTTTTACCTTTTTTTAAATTAAAGTTTTATTTGCCAACATATAGTATAACACTCAGTGCTTATCCCATCAAGTGACCTCTTCAATGCCTTCAGTTACCCTATCCCTTGTACCCACCTCCCCTTCCACAACCTTTTGTTTGTTCCCAGAGTTAGGAGTCTCTCATGGTTTGTCTCCCTCTCCAATTTTTCCCGCTCAGTTCCCCTCCTTCCTTTATAGTCCACAGTCATGTATAAATACACCTCACCTTCTACTCTTCTCTGCTGTTGACTTCAATGGAAAGATGACTGGGTTTCCTGATGCTGTGACCTTGGGGAAGTCCCTGCAGCTCTCTGGAGCTCTGATTCATCATTTTCAGCCTGTTTTTGATCATGCACATTCTTGGAAGCATTTTCAGTAGCAGATATCAGATCTCCTTGTCCCCTGGTGTGAGGGATTTGTCTCTGCTGCCCTCATACTTTCAGCCTCTTAGGGCCCTTCCAGATCTCTCAGGGATGTCTGAAAGCAGACCCCTCTTTCCTTGGCTGCAGTTCAGTTGGTTCTCCTTATGAACATGCGGCCTCCCAACCAGCAGCCAGAATGATCTTAAAACAAACAAACAAACAAACAATTAGTGGTTAAGATCATCGCCTTTGCTGTGACCCAGTAGACCTCTGTGGCTTCCTCACCCTCTCTCCCAACCTTCTCATGGCCAGCCAAGCAGATACTTCTCAGGGCCTCCAATCATCATGATCTTCCTGCCACGGGATATTTGCATATTCTGTTTCCTCTGCCTAAGATGTTACAATCCCAAGTATCCATTCTAGTCCCTAGTAGCTCTTACATTCAACCCTCCTTGGGTCAGACGTCACTTCCCTAGGGATATACCCCTGATTAACTCTCCAAGTTAGGACAAGATTCCCCTATTTCAGATGCTAACCCTCTCTACTTATTTTCATGGTATGCATCACATGTCTTTTCCATCAGACCATCTTGGAGATGGGAGCCACGTGTCTTTCATGCCCTAGCAAATACTATAATATAAAGGTGGGAGCCTTTATATTATAATATAAAGGTGGGAGCCACGTGTCTTTCATGCCCTAGCAAATACTAACCAACCACAAAGACCTACCTCCAACAGTCGTGTGAATGCAGGAACCGTCTGATGCTGTGATATGCCCCTGGGTGCTACTGTGCCTCTGGCTCAAGCCATTCTGTGCCCGGCTGCTTACTTCCCCACAACATCCTGGAACATCTATCCTCAACCCCCCCGCCCCCCGTCCATCTTCTGGGAGAGACAGAAAGCATCTGATAATCAGGTTCACTCCCTCCCCTTCTCTTAGCTTCGTTCATATATCTTTTCAGACAAGACTGTGCTCACCCCTCCATTAAAATTAGACCTCATTCTCACTCTCATGCACCCTATTTTCCTTTTCTGTCTGATGCTTTGCCATATCACTTGTCACCAACTGACACTGTATGTTTTATTTATTTATTTGCCTGTGTTTGTCTTTCCCCACTAGTATGTAAGCTCTACCAGGATAGATATTTTAGTCTGTTTTGTTTGTTACTGCATCCTTGGAGGGCCTGTCACAGAGTAGGCATTCATTGACTATTTGTTGAATGACTAAAACAACTCATGGATAGATGGGTGGGTGGGCGGGTGGGTGGGTGGATGGATGGATATATAGGTGAATGGATGAATGGATGGGTGGATGGATAGATAGATAGATAGATAGATAGATAGATAGATAGATAAATGGATGGGTGGATGGATAGATAGATAGATAGATAGATAGATAGATAGATAGATAGATAGATAAATGGATGGGTGGATGGGTGGGTGGAGAGGTGAATGGGTGGATGGATGGATAGGTGGATGGATAGGTGGTTGGATGGATGGATGTATGGATGGATGGGTGGATAGATAGGTGAATGGGTGGATGGATGGATGGTTGAATGGGTGGTGGATGGGTGAGTGGGTATATATATCCATATATATGGATAGATGGATGCATGGGTGGACTCATGGGTGAATCGGTGGGTGGGTATATGGATGGATGGATGGATGGATGGATGGATGGATGGATGGATAGGTGAATGGGTGGATGGGTGGATGGGTGAATGGGAAGATGGATTGATGGACAGAAAAATGGATAGATTCAGCCATGGGTTTTGATATCAACAGTAATATCTGCTTTCTACACCTTGGCTTTTGGAATGGACATCAATAATTATACTTTGGGACAAACTTTCTGGGGGCAAGTCCAGAGAACTATTTATTTCAGTTGCCACTTTGCAAAAACTGTTTGCTTTTGTTATTCTTTCCTTCTCTGGCAAGCGGAATATTATGGTTGAAGTAAGAATTTCCAAAGAACTGGTGGAGTGGAAGGACATTTTAAAACCAAGCCATGGATTATCATACACTCCACATTGCCAGATGAAAGCACACCACAAGCATCTAGCTTGTGGGACCATTTAACATTTCAGTTGCTAATTTGAAAAGTTGTTGACAGTGGGGACCCCCCCCCACCATACTGGAGTGACTCCAACATGAAGGACCCCCAGAGCTACCATCTGGTTATCTGCCAGTTTTTCCAGCTGCCCTCTACCCGACCCAGCACCCCCTCCCCCTTCCCAGAATTCATGACATCAGAACACCGGCTTTCCCCTTTTCCTTGAGACTCAGGAGGGCCGAAGCAACAGCCTTTTGCTTTTTCTCTCTCCCCTACCAAGGGGTGAAGGAAGGGATCCATCCTATTGTTCAGAGGCACCAGCTCCCTCCCCTAAATCATGCTGAGAAGGAACCAGCCAGCTCTTACCTCCTCCTGGTTGTTTTCTTTCCCACCCCAGTTTATTTTTTGTCCCCGCCCCCAACCCCAGCCCCTACCTCTGAAGCCATTTTATGAACTGTCATGTGCCACCTGAGCCTCCAGTAAAAACAAAAAACAGGCAAAAAAAAAAGGGGGATCCCTGGGTGGTGCAGCAGTTTGGCGCCTGCCTTTGGCCCAGAGCGCGATCCTGGAGACCCGGGATTGAATCCCACGTCGGGCTCCCGGTGCATGGAGCCTGCTTCTCTCTCTGCCTGTGTCTCTGCCTCTCTCTCTCTCTCTCTCTCTCTCTGTGACTATCATAAATAAATAAAAAATTAAAAAAAAAACACACTCTGCTTGGATTTGGGTGGAAAGTTCCAGTTTCAAATACTCTACAGTGTTATGTCTGTAAATCATGGAATGACCTCGGAATTGCATTATTTTGGCATTCTAGATTATTGCTTGCACCTGGAAATAGAAAAAGAAAAATCTTTCTCAAATACAGTTCTGCTTGGAAATATAATCAGTATACTTGTGGGACTTATCTTTTATTCTAGTCTATCTTCTTTCAAACTATGACAGGCCATGGACAACTCACATTTATTATTACTTTTTCATCCCATTGAGTCATTTTTGTGTTCTACTGACAACTTGTTAAAGATAGGCAGCATGTTTAAATGGTGTATTGGTTGGGCCCCTCTGGCAGCCAGTCATTGAAAACTAAAAGTAGCTTAAACAAGAAGGACATGTATGATTTTACTGAACAAAACCTCACAAGGATGAGGCAGTTCTAGGGCTGGCTAATTCCGAGAGTAGAGCAATTCAACAATACAGTTTCAGATTTTGGCTATATTTCTGCTCTGCCATCCTGCCATTCTCATTGCGATTGTTTATCTTCTTGGGCTAGCATCCCTCCTGGTCCTAAGATAGCTGCCATTGCTCGAGACCTCACACAGAGATAACAACACTCAGAAAAGAATAGGAAACTCCCCTTTAGGATTTTCCTTCTCAAGAAAATGTCCCTAGCAGCCCATTTGCCTTTCCTACAAACTTCTACTGCCATCTCATTAGCCAGATTATGACATCCGCCTTACTTATTTAGCAGAAGATATGAGAGCCCTGGGATTGAATTAGAGCAGTGATTCCTATACTTCAATGTGCTCCAGAACCCCCTGGACAGCTTGAGAAAGCACAGAACACTGGGACCCATTCCCAGAATTTCTGATTCAGTAGATCTGGGGCAGGGCCTGACATCCTCCACCTCTAAGTCCCCCCAGGTGATGCGGCTGCTGCTGGTCCCAAAACATTTTGAGACCCTTAAACATAGAGGAGTCCAGATTTATCCCCTCAGCATTGGGCAGAAGCTCAGCTTCCTTGAAGGACACGGTTGTCAGGAGGTGAGTGAAATATTTGGGTTTCTGTCAGCCAGAAAATTACCTGTTGTTTAGTGACCCAACAGCAGCTGACACAAGTGACATCTTAAGGCAATAAGATGATATTTCATGTGATTAGCACGAGTTGACCAAGGGTGAACTTGAATTTGGAGACTGAATTGCGCCTGAAGGTGGATCTGCCACCGTGTAAGGACTTAACACTCAGCTTCTACTCACTGAAATATTCCCATTTAATTTATTTGTGTGTCTATATATATATATATATATATATATATATATATATATGTATATATATATATTTCCAAGTACCATTAAGTTTCGTTTGAACTCACAGCCACCATCTGTATGAGGTTGAGTGGATATTTTGGAAGATGATGTGATAATTTGCACCTGGCAGCTGAGATGCTCAAGGACAAGGCCAGTGGGCCGTGGGCAAGAGAGAGCCATGGGCATCTTCTCTTGGGGTCTCTTCCTGGTGTTTGGCCTGCCCCACCAGTAGAGGCCACCACATACACAATGGTGTGGAAGCCTTCAGAGTGAAGCTGCTGGTGAAGTATGTTTTCTGAGGTTACTCGATTGCCTTCATTGCTGCTGTGACCAATCCGCACATTTAGCAGGACCAAACAGCACCCACCAATCATCTCCTGTCTCTGTTCCTTGGAAATCCTGGTTTGCTGTGACCCAACTGGAGCCTCTGCTTAGGATTTCACAAGGCTGAGATCAAGTGTGAGTAAGGGCTGTGTTCCTTTCTGGAAGCTCTGAGAATGAACCTACTTCCAAGTTCACTCAAATTGTCAGCAGGATTCAGTTCTGGGCCATTCTAAGACTCAACCTGTTTCCTTGCCGACTGTCAGCAGAGAGATGGGCCTTGCTCTTAGGAGCTACTACTTTCTTCCTCATGTTTTCCATGTGCCCTCAACCTCAGTACAGTGGGTCAGGTCAGGAGGATCCTTTTGATTCTCTCTAAATTCACCTTCTGCTACATTTGCCAGGCTGCTGCTGGGGAAAGCTCTCTGCTTTTAAGAGATCTGATTAGACTGGGCCCACCCGAATTCTAATCCATGATCGTCTCCCCATCACAAGATCCATAACCTTACTCATGTCTGCTGAGTCTCTGTTGTCTTGAAATGTAACATATTCCCAGGTTCCAGGGGTTGGATCATGGACATTTTTGCAGGGCCATTCCACCCTCCAAAATGATCTCATAATAATAATAAATCTTAACAGGGATTATTTAATTGCCCTATTAATGACAGCGGCTAATATCTAAAGAACGCCACCTATATGCCAGGCACTGCTATAGGTCCTTTAAATTGCTTAGTTCATTGAATCTCCATCACAAAACAACAAAGTAGGGGCTATTATTTTTTTAAAAGAGGAAGAAGGAAAAGACACAGAACACGTTAGCATCCCGTTCTGGGTCACTCAGAAGGTATGTGTGAAACTGAGCTTGTACTCGGGTAGTCTCGTTACAGGTAACAGGCTGCTCTTGCTTACATTGCACTCCCTGAGCCATCGTCTCCCCCGTACCCACTGTTATGATCTGCTTGTCTCTTACCACTCCCTCCCTGAGCCCACTGGGCTCCAATTTCCTTGAAGTCAGGACTTCATTATTCATCGAGAATTCCAGTCCAAGATGTGTCGTTGGTGCTCAGTGAGTTGTTACCACATATGCACCTATACAAATATCTATAGTGGTGGACAGTTTAGGTATCGGGGTCAACCCTCCTGAAGCAGGCTGGGCCCATGGCTCTTGGACAGATGCCAGTGTGTTTGTGTGTATAGCTGGGTGTGTGCAGCAAGGGCTGGATGGTTCAGCCCTGGGAAGCTCCAAATTCTCTCTTCAGCCTCACTCCTGCCAGCATCTGAAATGGCTCGCTTGCATCGGCCACCTGGGGCCCACCCCGATAGGAGGCTGTGAGGTTGTTTAAGCATGTCCAGAAATGCAGTGAGATGATCGCCATTACTATTGAACACTGACTCCCCCCCCCCTCAAGGGACTAACAGTAACATTCAAAATGAAGCTAGGTGTGGGCCTCTGGAGATGGTGGCCACTTCTAAAATCTGGAACAAGAGGCTTTTGAATGTTTTAAGGGTGGAATGGCATTTGGGATAGCTGAAGTCCTCTCTTTCTCAGGAATCTCCTCCGCTTTCAGGGCTACCTGCGGACAGCCAATGCTAAAACCAGTTCCTTCTTCTGTTAAATGGGGCAGTACCTATAATGTCTTCTCCCTTCTGTTAATATATCCCCCCAAATACATCTTGAATCTTCTCTCTTCTGTCCCTTGGGGTTGTCTCGGGCTAGAATGACTTCTCTGCCAGCGTATGATTGGGCCTCTGCACATTTCTTACCCCAGCATCCACTATGTAACACCCACAGTGGTTTCCATTCAAGTGTCTTGAAAAACCCCAAGTCTTTCCTGCCTCAGGGCCTTTGCACTGTTTGCTCCTTCTGCCTGGAATCCTTCTTTCGACACTCAAACCTAACTCAATCTTTTCAGCTAACTCTCAGCGGATATGTAAAATCCTTGTCTGCCAACCCTCGTTGTAGTACAGGCTCATCACAGTATGTCATGAATTATTATTATTATTATTTTTTTTTTGCCTGTCTTCTTATCTTGGGTGAGATGTCTATAAGTCTGTAAGCTCCTTGAAGGCAGTGACCTTGCCTGTCTGGTTTGCTTTTTCAAATCATAGATGTGGAGTGTTTAATGTTACCTGTTATCTGCCCATAAATGTATCCTCTTGCCCAACAGAACCATCTCTTGGTGTTCATCTGAGCAGAAAAAATGACAGCCTGGATAGCAGGAAACAGACATCTCTCTAACAAATCTCATTGTTTCAATTTTAAGCAGAAAATGTATCGGCTCCATTTTCTGATCCCAAGCTTAGGTTGGAATGAGCTTGCCTAGGGACTTACTCCAGGCTCAGCTGGCCCTGGGGCTGAGCACAGTGCAGGAGGCTCCTGGTTTGAGGCTGCAGTCAAGTCTGTTTGGGGCCGCAATAGAATTAAAGCCAGCACAGTTGTAATTTGCATCTAATAAAAGTAGGATTTATAGAACAAAAACCTTACCGGCCCCACTCTGTGGTATCATGTATGGAAATAATGCCAGGGCTCTTTGAGCTATACCAGACCTATGCTATTTAATAACGATAATAAAGGTTAAATTAAGTGAGTGCTTATTCTGAGCCGGCTAACTCTTCTAATTGCATTACCTCATTTAATTCTCAAACAGCCCCACAAGGCAGGCACTGATGTTTCCATTTTTTGAATAAGAGACCTAGTGGGACCTAGTGTAAGTCATACGGCAGGTAGGGGAGCCTGGAGGTGGAGTTTGCTCTAGCCCTCAGGCGATCTTGCCTTCATCTAAGCTTCATGAAGAAGATAGGGCCTGAATGGTTCGGGAAGTATCCTCGCTTTGGAGCCCAGCTCTGCACACACAAGCTGTGTGTCCTTCATAAGGCACATCACCTTCCGAACCTCCATTTCCACATCTGCAAAATGACTTCCCCATGTGATGTGTTAAACACGCGTGTGTGATTCGAGCATCCACATAACGCAGGAGCAAAGATGCTCGTTTCTAAGGGAACTGTGCTGTTGCTCTGAGCTGTCCTGGTTGTGCCCAGAGTGTTCAGTTAGGGACACCACACTTGCAAAGGAATGAGGACGGTTTGGAGCCAGGAGAGACCAAGACGGCAGATGGTAGGAAGCTGCGTCCACCAGGACAAGGCCAGAGAAATGAATACTCCCTGTAGCTGCGGAGGCGACTCATCCTATCAGCAACTATGTCTGAAGCAACCACCGTGCCCCAGGGAGAGTGCAGGCACTTGGCACGGAGGTGAGCAAGATAGATAGGGCTTCTGTGCGGATTCAGCGTATTTAGCAAACAGTGCGTATAACTGTCAATAATTTAAAGATCATGACACGAAGGATAATCAGCACAAATATGAGACCCAGGCCATGGAAGGAGTGTCTCCTGCAGAGGAAATCAGACTTGTCCAAGCCCCTAAGTGCTGGAGTAAGAATTCTGACTTAGGCACCGTTAGCAAAGCCAGGAGATCTTTCCAGTGATCCCTGTGACCTGCTAGGCTACCTCAAATTAGGGAAAAAAAATACTGAAAACACACAACTGATGGATTTGACCATTGCAGGCCTGCCCCCTATCCGCCTGCTGAAACCCCAAGTCTCAGGTTTGAGGATCTTCGAGGTCAAGCATTTCTAGTGCATATACACTTTAAACGAAGAGGATGGTGGGACATAACCACAGCAGTTGAAAAACCCCAAAAGCTCAGAAAGGACACTCAACCCCTAGAATATTAGAGAGGGTGGTATAACATAATGGGTGAGAACATGGGTTTTGGAACCAAATAAACGCTGGTTCAAATCCAAGCTCTGTCATTTACTAGCAATGGGACCTTAGGCAAGATAGTTCAACGGTTACAATGCATCAAGGTAAGGGGCGCCTGAGTGGCTCTGTCGGTTAAGTGTCTGACTCTTGATTCCAGCTCTGGTCAGGATCTCAGGGTCATGGGATGGAGCCTAGAATCGAGCTTCAAGTTAAGAATCTGCCTGAGATTCTTTCTCTCTCTGCATCCACCTCCCCCACCGACCTCTCTCTTTCTCTCTCTCTCTCTAAAATGAATACATAAATATTTTCCTAAATGTGGTATATGGTAAGAGAGGCCTTGCTAGGGTGTCTGGCATAGGATTATATGAGATTGCGTCCCTTCGGAAAAGTAGAGATACGCACTCAGGTCCGGCTATGCTGAAACCCCACACCCTTTCCACAGCGCAGTGGTAGCCTCCCTGCTACCCCCACCATAGCGCTTTGGAAACCACTTTGGTCCTGCCTGACTTCAGTCTCTAAAGGGTCCTCTTTTGTTTCCTGAGAGCTCAGTCTATAGCCAAAGTAATGAGCCTGATCTGATTCAGCCCAAGAACTCTGGTCATTGAACTTGACTTGGTGTGTCCATAATTTGTACATTTTGGATAACAGGTTATTGCTAAGAGGGAAAACCTTTAGCTGAATCCAATACATTCACAGCAAGTGAAGCAAGAGGAAAATACCTAATTCCGGCTTGTTAGCTGCTGAGCTTCTGAGAACAGAATCAGCTTAGCTGCTTGCAAATAAGCGAGCATCACAGAACTTGGTTGAGCTGGCAAGAAGGTAACAAGCTGTGTATGAAAACCCTGGGATTAAATCTCCACAGCAAAATTGCTTGGTGCACAGGATCAAAAGAGCTGCAAGGGGAGAGAGACAATGAGCAAGTTCCCTTCTGCACATCCACCCAACCTTTACCATTAGGAACACCCCGAAGAGTGCATGCTTTGGCGCCTTATCAAAAAATAAGGCTGAGCTTTAGATTATAATTAAAACAATAAATTCTTCTCCCCTGCGTGTATGCCGATTAGATTGTTGACACTGTATCAAGCTGTTAGGAAGATAAACTCACGCTGGCACTTGCACTCACCACACTACTTATTTTTGAGTCCCTTCAATGGTGTTTTTTTACATGACAACTTGCAAATAACACATTGGCATTTCTTTCCTTCGATTTCTCTATCGAGTGATTAACATTGATACTCATGGAACTTTCGAGGTCTGAGAGCTTTCCTCTTGATGTGTGTGATGTAGGTCCCAGCATGAACCATTTAGAATCCAAGGAATGTGTTTGTCAGTAAAAATGTCAGATGACGTATGTGTGCTCGAGATGCCTTAAAGTCTCCCAGAGATGAATTGTTGTAAACTATGGCAAATGGTATCAGGCCAGCCCCTGAGCGGAGATTGAAGAGGTTCTCCAGCTCCTTATTCTTGTTTCTCCAGTGTCATGAATAAACTCTTTCGCTTGGTAGATCCCCCTGGTGCTCAAGCCACAGTCAAGGGTGGGGGATGTTGATAGAGCCATGGGTCCCACCCAAAGACCTTAGTTAGAAACTGGGAGACTGCCAGACTGAATAATTTTCAGTTCCATGTGGCTATTGTTAGTAATGTCCATAAAGCCTTTTTCGACTCAGCTATATTACCCAGTGCATCCTGCTGTCTATCATGGTGCTTATCTCACAGGAGTGTGTGCTTATTTCCCTGTTTACCTTTCACGTAAGCTTCCGGCTTCTTAAGTACAGGTGCCATGCCAGTGAGGTGTTTGCCATTGTTTCTCTATCACCTGTAAGTGTGACTGGCTCACATGAGGTACTCAGCAAATATTTAAAATGAGTGACTCATAGGATGGATGAGTGGATGAATGAGTGGATGGATGGTTGGGTGGATGAATGGAGAGACAGACGAACAGGTGGGTGTGTGGATGAATGGATGGAGAGATGGATGGATGGACAGACTGACAGATGAATGGATGAGTAGATGGCTGGATGTGTAGGTAGGTGGGTGGATGAGTGAGTAGATGGATGGATGAATGCATGAGCAGATGAACAGATGGGTGTGTGGATGAATGGATGAATGGATGGAGAGATAGGTGGATGGACAGACTGACAGATGAATGGATGAGGAGATGGCTGGATGTGTAGGTGAATGGGTGGATGAGTGAGTAGGTGGATGGACGGATGGACAGATGAACAGATGGGCGAATAGATAAAAAGATGAAGGTATCCAGAGGATGGGCCTAAGCAGACGATTCTAGGAATAGAATTTAATTCCTGCCTTCAAGTCAGTGAGTGAATACGTGCTTATAAAATAAGATTTCAGAGCAAAGGGACTAAGCTGACATACAACAGAGAGCAAGAGGGGAGCCCAGGGTAGGTGGGGAATATAGTTTCCTTTACATTTTTTTACTTAACAATATTTTTCTCAGCATTTTAACAAAATAAAATAAGTCCGTGAATAACTTGTTCATGGTCTTACTGCCTAAATGGATCGGCCTTTTAAATATGAAAATAATACACACACTTCTAATTCATAGGGAAAAGGAAGGAATAAAGTAAAAATTGAAAAAAAAATGTCTTTCCAGTGATTGTCTGTACAAGAGTAACCACGGTAACTACATTTTCTGTGTTTACCACCATTCTTGGGGGGACTTCCTGTAATCAGTGAGCACACATCTGCCATCCTCCCTTTAATGGATGTCTACTTTTCCACTGCATAGAGATATAATTATTGAACTGCTTGCTCCTCATAAGGGAGAACATTTAGCCTTTGGCTATCCCCAACAAAACTGCAGCCTCTTGGAGCACATTTGTGTGTCCATGAGGTCAATTCTTTGAAGGAGACCCACTTGATTGAATTATTTCTTTAAGTGTATACACTTTGCATTTTCATAGATGTTGCCAGGTGCCTCTCCCAAAAACTGGAACTAGGTTTATGTTACTGTGATGCATCCTTACCGTCATCAGTTACATCACCACACGGAAGCCACCCTGGTGGCTTCTAGCCCAGGTTAGAGCCTTTAGTTCAATTTACTTCTGAACATTATTGGGGCTTTTTAAAGAACCAGTCATGATATTCTCTAATTTATAAAGAATTCTGAAAGGGGAAGGAGATGGCTTCTTTACACAGAAGCTGTGCCCATCTGATAAAAAAAAAAGGGGGTGGGTGGGGAGGGAGAGAATCCAGAGATGTTGAACTCAAACATGATTTGAAGTTCTGTCCATTTTCCTGTCCTCAATGGATGTGTTTAAAGTGGAAGAGACAGGAGAGGTTAAGACCTTCAGTCTCCTTCTCTTAAGAGTGATGTGTGATTCTCTTCAGTCTGGGAGCTCCGGGGTCTGACCCACAGCCTGGCTGTCACTGCTGCTGGGAAGAGGTGTCACTGGTTTGGCATGCCCTAATTCCATGCTCTTTCCTGCCTCCATGGGTCAAATGCCAGCGCCATTCAACATGGGCAGAAGAAGCCGAAGGAAAGGAGTTTGGGGCTGGATCCTTCCCAGAGTACAGATGAGGCAGTAGTAGAAAAAGTAGCAAAAATAGTTGAGCATATGTTTTACACAACTTGACTGCTATGCCTGGCATCTCTCCTTCAACACATCCTGCCTGATATTTGACATTAAAAAAAAAAAGAAAGAAAGAAAAAATCAAAGCACGTGTAACATGTTTCTTTTTTTTTTCCTCCCTTTATTTTTTTTTATTTTTATTTATTTTTTTTTATTGGTGTTCAATTTACTAACATACAGAATAACACCCAGTGCCCGTCACCCATTCACTCCCACCCCCCCGCCCTCCTCTGATATATTCTTTCTCTCCATAGAGCAGCAGGAGAAAAGTAGCTTGTCTTTTAAATTAGAGATAGAAAGATTGGCAGGGAGAGAGAGAGACATAGACCTAAATGCCGTTTTTCCCCCATAGGATAAAATGCAGCTGGTTTTCCGCAAAATTTCGGTCTAAGTACATGGTTCTACAGGGGGCAGACTCTATGTAAGCAGCATAAACTTTCCATTATCATAGCACCTTCTTGCAACTGTCGCACTTGATTCTTTATGAGTTAACTCATTTGGAAGTCAGTTTTCTCCATCGTTGCTGCATTGTAAGTCTGGAAACCCGTGTTATGAAATGTGCAAAGAAAATATTACATTATTTTTATATAAAGTACCTTATTTTTAGAATATCACATCTATGCAATGCACAATACAAACATACAATATGAGCTTTACTGCAAAATGCCTTCATCTACCTTTTTCTCCAGCAACTCACTTCTGCTTCTCAGAAGTGCCACTATTACCATTTTTGTGCATCATTCCAGATATTGGCAATCAATATACAGGTATATTCACATAAATAATAGCATGAAAAAAATAATAGCATGAGGTCACATTAGATTAGAACCGAGTCTGGAATGATGGCAAAAGTTATTTCATTAAAAATAAAAGGCACGGGGCAGCCCGGGTGGCTCAGTGATTTAACGCCACCTTCAACCCAGGGCGCGATCCTGGAGACCCAGGATTGAGTCCCACGTCGGGCTCCCTGCATGGGGCCTGCTTCTCCCTCTGCCTGTGTCTGTGCCTCTCCCTCTCTCTGTGTGTGTCTCTCATGAATAAATAAATAAATAAAGATCTTTCTTTAAAAAATGTGAAACTTTAAAAATAAAATAAAAGGCACAGAAAGGAGGACTTGTTCTACAGAGTTTATCAGATAAAAATATTAGAATGATAGGGCAAATCCCTAAATATGGCAGTACTTCATCTAAGTATGTATCCTTTTATTGATGGAAAATACAATATTAAGATCACAGGCTTGGAGATGTGAAAAGACATGGATTTGGCTGTACCTTTTACTAGCTGTGTGACTTGGGCAGCTCCCCTGAACCTCACAGTCCTTGTCTGGTAATGAGGAGAAGAATGCCTACATCCAAGGGTTTACGCAAAAGGTGAATATGATGAGTTATAAAGGACCTGAAACGTAATCAATGATCAATGACAGTGATTTGCTTCTATTTCCTCTTTGCCCCCCCTGCATCACAATTTATTGGAATAACTCTTCAAACAATAATATCTTTTTATGTTCTTTTTGGCTCAGTCTAATAGAGAAGTCAGGATGCATTATATAATCCAATAATAGTGTCTTCTGATTTATCAGCCCCCCATTACTTTGCTGCCTTCGTACATGAAAGGAGAATCCTTGGGTTACATTGGCTTTCTTCCTATCTAGTGATTTAGAAGCCAGTGATTCTAGAGAATATGTCAAATGCCAAATATCTTCCGGCTTTCAAACTTTTCCTAAACCCCCTCAAGCACCTCTTGAACCATCCATTAACTGGCCAACAATTGAGATGTTAATTAGAAATCAATATTATCTTTTCATTAAAATTGCCCCCTCCCATCTCCCATCTATTATGCTAGTAAACAAATGGCCTCTGCTGACCTCTTTGGGTTTCTTAGTGCACTTCAACTTCACAGTGAAGATAATCTATTCATGCCTCTAGCACTTTATAATTAAGGTTGGATTCTCCCTTTCAGCTAATTTAATGTGATTTGATTTGATAGTGTTCCCAGTTAGGTAAACAGCCAGCTCTAAGGAGCCTGGCCCTTGAATCACACTGGCTTCATTCCTATCACTGGGATGACTTTGGACAGGTTGTAATGCTTTGCTTTTCTGATCTTCATTTGCACTTCTGTACAATGGGCATGGTAGTAGGAATAAACTTCTGTGATCTCTTGGAAGGATTAGGTGAGCTGATGAGTATAAAGTATTTAGAAAAGAGGATTCTAGTCATTTAGCACAGGAACATTCTACAGTGACAGCTAGGACTTAATGCTGTTTAGTTAGCCAAACTCATTCATCCCTGTCCTCTCCTTCATGCACCCATTATTTATGGTGTGCCTGTGCTCTTCTAGGCCCCACTGCTGAGCCACCATCTTCCCCTGTGATTCCTGCATGCCCTAGGATTGCTCCAAGTGGTTTCCATACTGTCCAGGTATTTGAAGCAGGGAGAGATTGTTCACTAAATCAGGGAGTCTTTGAGAGTTGGCAACAGCTTAGAAAAGACAGATGGGTTCTTCTTTCATGAATCTGGCCTTTCCTCAAGAGTTGTTTCATGCAGAAACCCAGGAAGGGCAATCTATGTTCCTTTCCACCATTTTATGTTGGCTCATAGGAACTTGGGAGAAGGGTTACTCACAAGAGAAAAAGAGAAAGCATACGATTGCATTTTCTATGCTAGGTGAGAGGACTAATGAATAGATTTAGAGGCTGTGGTGTAGAGATGTACCTAAGATCATGCTCCTGGAGTCTGAGCTTCTAGTTAAGATCTTGGCTTGGCTGCTTACCACCTGACTGACCTTGGACAAACTGTGAAACCAATTTGGGTCTTGGTTTCCCCATTCAAAAACAAGAACGAATCATTCTAAGACGTTAAAGTAGCTGATACAGCGCCTGAAACATGTTAATGTCTACAAATTCTCATGATTTCTTCTACAGTCATGTGGTAGCATCTGCAGAGAACTTACTGTTATTCCAGGAACTGAGTTGAGAACTCCATGCCAGAGAAGCAACTTCAGTATAGTAACTCACAAAAGAGGGCTCTGGAGTCAGAATATTTGAGTTTGAATCCTCACTCCCAGCAGTTATAAGTTGTGATCTCAATCAGTTTCTTCAACCTTTTGCTTTCTTGGGATCCTTCATCTGTAACATGTGAGAATTCAGTGAGATTATGTATGTGAAGCCCTTTGAAAAAATGCCTGACTCCTATGGAACACTTAATAAATGTTGGTTCTTGTCATGTGTAGCCACCACAACTATTTTATGGTTTTAGCCACAGTGAGTCAACCCAGAGCAATTAACTAACCTGCCCAGGTACATGTGACTCACGAGATGCAAGAGGCAAACTTGAGCTGGCTTTGGCAGTCCCTCTGTGAGAGTAGGGGCTCAGTGAGCAGCATTCTGAAAATGAAGTCTTCCTCATCTCCAAGGGATAACGATGCCCACTTGTCCTTGGAAATGTCACCTTTGGGGCACATTCTATAAACTGTACAAAATTAAATCCCTCACTTCATTTCCCCAGAAGGACCCCTCTACAGCATCACTCTGTACCCCCGCAAATCTGTACCATGGAGGCGAGGGGATGTCAGTAGGATTTGGTCTCCCTACAAAATCCCTGCAAAGACGTATGAGGCTGCATATAAATTGCATTGAATTCGGCCAGCCATGGGCTAGCATTCCTTTTATGCTGAATATCAGTGAAAAGTATGAAATGGAGATTACATTTTCAATTCGGGCTTTTTTCCCAAAGCTCTGCAGAGATGCCCTCATTCCCATCCATCAGAACAGAATTGCATCAGTGTGGAGTCCCAGACTCTTGTTCCCTTGCTGGGAAGTGTATCTGGTTCGTGCTGTCACACTGCAGCAGTGGGTGACACTCTCCCTAACAGCTAGTTCCTTTATCCCCCTTTCCCCCAAATCTCAGCCTTTTTCTCACTACTTTTTGTTCTTAAGATCTATCACAGATGAGGATCACAAAACCAACCACACAAAAAAATGGCATTCTTGTAGATGCTAAAATTGGTATATCTGTCTCTTGGGTTGTTCAGGGCAGAAATAAGACATTGATGCAAATGTGGTTCATCCACTGACTTTGAGAAAACATGCTTATTACTTCTTCCTGAAATACATATATTCATACCAGCTATTTCAGTTCTTTTCCCTAAACAGCCCTAAATCATTGTCAGTGCCTCGGCTGGCTCCAGCTTGGGTCTACAAGAAGAGAGTTTACCAGAGGGGGTTGGGGGGGGGCGCTTGTTACACATCTGGCTTTACATCAGCATTAGCTTCAATATTTCAACAGCCCTTTCTCCCCATGTTCTATGCCTCTCCCTCCTGCCCCCAGAACATGATTGCCTGGCTGGCTCCCCAAAGAGAAACAGTGCTAAGTGAACTTGACAGATTCCAGGCTGACTCCATATGGCAAGGCCTGAGTTGCATGTTCCTGGGATCCCCAAGCTGCTCTCACCTTATTAAGATGGCAGTAAGTACATGCAAGTCAAGTTCACTGCATTGGTTTTAATTCTTTGGGCCCTGGAGACCAGTCTTAGCCTTCAAGGTGGAATGGGGTGCACTGTAAATTTGACCTCTTCCTTCTCTTGCTGGACCCACAGCTAGGAGGGGGGTAGGTAACAAATGGACACAGAACTCAGAAAAATCTTAGGAAAATGTGGAGATGAAGTCAGAAACCTTTCCAAGGGCTTCCAGCAGAGCCTAACAAAGACATTTCAGTATTGTGTTTACCACTTGATCTGTACTGTCTGAACTTTTGGACTCCTACACATAATTGAGACTTTGACGTGGATTCATAAGTATATAATTTATGCTTTTCTACCCCCCCCCCAACACACATGGTTTTAAAGACACAGAGAAAATTAACTCCAAATCTCATCAGTTCCATTTCAAATGGATGAACCCTTGAACTCAATGATTAAGGGCTGGAATAGAATCCCACATCTTTTTAAAGAATAGGAATTTGTCAGAATGAGTCTGGTGGCTTTTCACTGTACTCAGGATATATAGAAAGTTTTACTTTTTTTTTTTTTTAGGATAGTTGACACACAACGTTACATTAGTTTCAGGTGTACATTATAGTGATTGGACCCCTTTATTTTTATTTATACCTTGTGCTGCCTCTTTATAACATGGTTGTCCACATTCTGAGAGCACCATCCTTAAAGTAGAACAAAGAAGAAAATATTACTAGAGCAGGGGACCATCTTATTCAAATACCTAAAAGAGATAGCAGTTGAAAGAGGAATGGGATGTACTTCAGGTGGCTCAAGGGGAAAATGCATCAAAAGGGAAGACTCTTTTGAGGGGGAGAAACATGAGAGAAGAGGGAAGCTAGATTCACAAAAGATCTAACATCTGGAGCTGTCCAGCTGGAGAAGATGCTGAAGTGCTCATGAGCAGGGTGGGGCTTGCAGTGGAGAGAGAGAGGAAGTCCTTTCATGATGCCTCAAGTTCCTCCCAATTCTGAAGCTCCCAGATTCTGGGCATTAGTACACCCATAGTGAGAAAATTTCCAGTGCAAGCTAAATCAATCGTAGTTATAAATGATTCAGGGGATTTTAGACACCATTTTTCCAGCCTTTTGCCGAATGCAACAAAAACCTCCAGTCTCTACGTTTGGGGAATTGAGTCACTGGCATTTCTTTTTGCTAAAAGAAACCAAAAAGTGACTACTAGTGAGTCAAAAGCACCATATCAAATACACAATTGTCTTTTATTCAACAAGGAGCCTTAAAGTAAGTGGTCTTAGAGTTGGTTAATTGGCTTTGTCTCATCATTAAGGACTCAGGTTCTTGACATTCGTTACTTTGCCATCCACGTATGTTGACATTTAGCCTTTATTTCCCCTCATGATCACAAGATAGTTACTAAACCTCCAAACATCATGTCCTCACACAAGTGTCTCTGAGCATAAAAGGACAAGGATAAAACAATTTTTGCAAGTTTTTTTTTTTTTTTGCCTTTTTATCTAAGAAGGCAAACCATCAAGAAGACATCAAGTTACATCTTATTAGCCAGAACTGGATGACATACATATGAAAGCTAATTGGGTGGTTCTGACCAGTTTAGATTAATCATTATTCATCCCTTAAAACTGGGTGAGTGGACCCACCCTCCCTGAGCTCAAACAGTATCATCCGTTTACCTAAATAGACTGGAGTTCTAATAGTAACGCTGGGTCGATGCTGAGCAATTTGCAAATAGTATCTGCCATGGAAATCCATCTAATTCATACGATAGTGGACCTCTTCTTAAATTTCAGCAGAAGATATTGTTTTCAATCAATATTCTCCTAAGATTCCTGTGCTCAGACCTTAGCAAGATGTAGCCTCCATCCTCCTTCATGTGATGTAGAAGATATATCCATTAATGTTTTCAAACTCTTAGGATTCTCTTTTCAAACTCTTAGGGTTTTCTTTAGGGGACTTGAAGTTGTTGATGGATCAAGGTAATCAGGTTAATGAAAATGTCATTTTTAATTTCTGAATGCTTGTTATGAGCCAAACTCTGTGCAAACTACCTCACATAGAGTTATTATTCATTAAACCATTGCAACAGTCTTATTTCTTAGAGGGTATGAGGATTACAGATTACTGTTACCCCAACGTCTCAGAGAGTGCTTACAGATACGTACTGCCCTGGTGGTAGTTTCCTGTTGGTGGGAAGTGGGATTGCTCTCTGAGTCTCAGCTTCAGGATTTGGAGGTGATCTCTTTGCCCTTCTGTATATTTCTCTGAGGTGAAGACAACTGCCACCAGACTTTTTTTGGAGAATCTTCTGTCATAGGGTTTGGCAACCTTAGTCTCAAGCTCCTGTTCAAGTAAGCTCTCACTTTAATTACCCCTTGTACTTCTGAGTGTCTCATCTGTTTAACCCCTTTGGCATATTTATAAATTCAGTGAGCTTTACAGGATGGTTGGTGTGGCACGTACAGAGGAGACCCTCAGTAAACTGGATGGGGAGAAATGTATACCAAGAAGTAAACTTAATCTTTTTAGGGTTTTCTGTAGCCAGGAAAGTGATTCCCATTATTTATTCATCCATGTATTTATTCATAAATTTAGCAGTGGTTTCTGTATGTGTTAGGTACCCTCTTTTTCATATTGTGTCTTAAAAATAGGATCTCCAGCTACAACAAGACACAGTTCCACATATCCAGAATCTGTCTAGTCAAGGATAAAAGACCAGGGAAAATGAAGTGTAGCATCGGATTTCAGGTGCCCTGATAAACGTAGGAATGGACGCTCGATACTACTGTAGTGCAGGGACGTGAGAAGCAAAAAAGGCTTCTTCGAGAATGCTTCAGTACAGGTTAGCCTTGAGGTTTGAGAAGCTGATTGATTTGACTGACAGAGCAGAGAAGGATACGGTGTTTCCAAGCAAGGAGATTGTGTGAACACGGGTGAAGAGCATCAGGGACCATGGCAGCGTTGCCTTTCCCAACATAGTGGGAATGGAGAGAAGGGGACTGGTAAAAGGAGAAGGCTGGATGACTAGACATGGGACAATGGTGGGGTCTCCGGGACAGTTTCCACAAGAGTCATTTAGTATGAGGTCTTGATGTCAAACTCAATGGTAAGAATTGGCCGAAGTTGTATCATTTGAGGAGGTATAATTCTCCTAGCTTTCAAAGCTGACCAATCACATGAATGTGGGCCAGCATTGCCAACTCTCTGATCCTTAGCTTTTCTGTGAAAGAGAGGCATGAAAGTTTCCTCTCAGTTACTGCTATATTTATTTGTGTCCAACTTGCTAAATAAACAGACCCCATGTAAATACCAAAGACATCCTAGGGAGATTTTGAAAACTTCCTTGTGTGGTTTCCAATCCCTGGAATGAACACCTTGAAATACCTTTATCTCGCCTCTCTCAGTGGCTTAATCTGTTAATTCAATGAATAAAGGTGAAGAGAGCCATCATTTACTTGGTCCCTTTGATGAGCCAAGCATTGTATTAGTTGATACATGTATATTATCTCATTTAAACCTTATAGCCAATGTGGAAAAGCAAAAGAGGGAACATGATTGTCCCCAATTCTAAGATATGGAAGTGAAGTGATATGCAGGACCTCTCACAGGTAGTAGGAAAAGTTGATTCAACCCCAGATATCTGGCTCTACCACATTTGCCATTTCTTCAATTCTACCCTGCCCACCCCCCACCTGCCTTTGAGCCATT
Source organism: Canis lupus dingo (assembly GCF_003254725.2). NCBI lineage: Eukaryota > Metazoa > Chordata > Mammalia > Carnivora > Canidae > Canis > Canis lupus. Next base: position 34,334,596 of record NC_064248.1, on the reverse strand, counting down.
GTCTACAGCAAAGGACCAGAGCACCATCTTACTAAAGGGTGAAAGCAGCCAGGCAGGTCTGGGGTCTGGAGTGTAAAATGAGCCTCCTTGTGGAGCCAACCACACCTGATCGATGAGAACATGCAGCTCTCTGCTGTGCACACCAGGTCTAGCCCACGTTAGCAATTCTAGCTGGAGTTTCTCTTTGGCGTTTGGGCAGCATCAACTCCACCATCTCCCCAGCACGTTCAATTTTTAGTAGAGCTCTAGGTGAAATGAACAGCCTTCGATAATTCATTTTCATAATAGATATTTGCAGGTTTGATGTGACATTTTTGCCCTCCTCTCAGTTTGTGCCCACAAAGACGTATTATATCCGTAAAAAATGCAGATGCCGGGGTGTGGTCAGAAGGGAGGCTCACAGGTAGATACCCCTCATAGCCTGATGCTGTTCCCCTATGACTGTGCTCAGAAAACTCGAGCCTCTGACTTGACCCTGTCTATTTAAACTGCTCATTATCATCTTCTTGAGGAAAGAAAAGAATCTTGGGTCTTTGCTTGTTAGGGAGGCATGTCTTGGGAGAACCACATGAACGCTCAGAGTTTGGTTTTCTGAGCTTCAGGTGGGAACATTCATCTTTCCTGTCCACCACACCGGGTCTTCACGCAGCAGCATGGAGTTCTGGCCAGAGCAAGAAATTTGGGATAAGAAGTCCAATGTTTCTACACTCTGTGGACCTCAGTTTCTATGTCTGTAAAATGAGGCTAGTAACTTTGTTGTGCTCTTTGGAGGATTAAGGGAGATAATGCCTAGTGCATAGTGGTGCTCAGCAAGTGTTATCCCAATTCCATGAATGAGAAAATGAACACAATAGTCCTTGGGAGGGAAAGAAATGTGATACACACATTAGTCCTTTGTTCTAATTATCACCAGCTCTTTTTTTTTTTTTTTTTTTTTTTTTTTTTTTTGCTTTTTCTCTCTCTTTTTTCTTCTCCTCTGCTCCTTACTTCTTGAAAGCTGTTCTCATCACTCCCCTCAGTTTGAAGCACAGACTTTTTCAGTTGCTGATCCCCTCTTGCCTGAAGGTCTTGGCGCCGCGTGAGCAGCTTCAGCACTGAGAGCTGTGTGTAGAGCCAGAAGCGCAGGCCACTTTCTGCTGCTGAGAAATACTCTTCCCTCCCAGGGCACGGGCGTGCCTGCAAGGGGATATGGGAAACCATTTGTGAGAAGTCGTAATTAATGATCTGCTGGGTCTTGGCACTTACGGAGGAAGCAAAAAGCCGCTGGGAATTGGAGCAGCCTCTTGGATAAAAGTCGATCTCCCGGGGCTGCATCTCTCCACAGGGAAGCTGCAGATCCTGGGAGGGGCAGGAGGAGACTCCGAGGGCTCCTCTTTTCTCTGCTGCTCTAAGGACTACCACTCCTTCGCTCGCTTTGCATGGTAGCAGGAGTGATGTGGGCAAAGAACCCTGGCTCTTGAGACAAAAGGTTCTGGGCTTGAATTCTTCTTACTCCTCGAGATATCTGGGCATGTTTAATTCATGTTCAGAACCTCAGTTTTGCCCATCCGTAACATGGGGATAGTGCCACATGCTCTGCAAGGCTGTTTGGATTAGAAATTGAATAAGAATATAAGTGGCACATAGTAGGGCCTCAGAAGTGCTAAGGATAAATAATAAAACTGGCAGACATAGCCTGCATCTTCAGGGTGCTTAGTTTTGTGGATGATAGAAGTCATATTATCTAGAACTGTATAACATGCAGACTTGTAGATATTTGGTTGACATTTGGTCGAATTTATGCACATATTTCTAGTGGTTTTAGCTATAAATTACTGCTGAAATATCTATTTATATCAATATATATTTAAAATATAAATGGCTTTTCTTTGGTGACATACAGAGATGCCTGTTTGGTGTAAATTACTCTCTTTTGGTGAGTCAGCAAGAAACGATCATACCTTAAAGTGATCCTGCTTGCCGCTGGGCTGTTTGGGAAGTTAACTTAAGTCCTCAAATGACTGTTGGCTGTTAAATCCCTGAATGAAACCCTGCACTCAGCAACAGAAGCGAATATCTCCTTTTTGGTGATACCTATTTGGTATTCCTTGTACTAACCTTATAAGACTGCTTTGAATATTACATGAAATAGTACTTGTAAGCCCGTTGGCTCAGTGTGTTCGTATAGCAAGGACTAGTAATGGTCATAATAGTACCCAACCCTCCTGCTGTATAGTAATAGCAATAGTATTTTGTAGCATCTACTCCATAATGTAGCAGAGAGAATTACACGATCCCATACATGCAAAACACATGGTACAATGTTGGGAGAGCCTAAGACCTCCAAAGATGTAGGCTACAATCACTGCCATCTTTTCCATCGTTAGAATAACCTTTCCAGGTGCGTTAGGTAGGGTTGCAGTCTCACCTTACAGGTGAAGGGTATGGGGCTCCACACAGCTAATGGTGATGTTGGCTTCAGGACCAGCAGAGCCTGACTGTACCTCTTCAGGCCTTCCCTCAATTTCCCTCTGGTTCTTTTTTTTTTTTTTTTTCTTTTTAATCCAGAATCAAGCTACTAGCATTGTTTGTCTCCTCCCTCTCAGTGCCTGAGGTTTGTTTTGGGAACAGTCATTAAACACAACGCTGAGCCCCAGAGGCACAGATTCTGGATCCACTTCACTAGAGAGCCCAAGGGGAGAACACGCTAGGACAGGCAACCCCTGTCAGGGAGAGAGAGGCACCCTGCTTGAGGTTAAAGCCCACAGCGATGAAGAAATTTTCCTTCCTGGGTGTATTTGCTTGTGTTCTTGGATGTGCTAGTAAGCCCCTGTCTACCCACCTCTATGCAAATGAGTCCTCCCACATGCTTGGGATGTTCTGTCCCCAAATCCTGAACACTATGTACAGGAGATAGGCTTGGCTGTTGCAGAAACAAGATTTGAGAGGGGGACAGCTTTTGCCTGCAATTATCTCTTTACAGATTTTTCCCTGGGTGGAAAAAGGCCTTTCCTGGATAGGAGATCTGCCAGTGTGTTTACCTCTATACATTGGCTTTCCCAGGTCATGAACCTGGGCTGCTTGGCCTGGAACACGGTGGGAGGAGAAGGAAGCCACACCCACACTAAAGAGGCTACCCTTTTATTCACCCTCCGTGGGTCGGTGGAACAGAGTCCCTCCAACTGTAACAGGGTTGTGTTGTAATTCCAGACAGTGCACAGCACTTACTGATCACGTACTGTGTGTCTGTGGGCATAGATTCGTCAACTATTTTGGGTCCCTGCTGGGCTTACTGAGAAACTTGAAGTCAAACAGAGCAACACTCAGGCTATTGACCAAGAGTGTTGACTTTAGAAAGTGGCAGACCTAGCTTCGTATCTCAGCTCAACTCTACGAAACACGTGAACTTGGACATGTTATTTCTCTTCTGTGACCTTCATTTCCCTCGTCTGTAAAAGGAGGACAGTGACATGTATCCCATAGAGTTCTTGTGAAAATAAAAGTACGTTATATTAGATAAGCCTTTAGCACAGTGACTTGTACCTAATAAGCATTCAATAGATGGCAGACACTGTGTCTGTTTCATTTGTACCCAGGTCCTGCCTATGACACCAACTTGGTCATCTACTCTGTACCTCCTGGATTAGTGATGTAGAAGGACAGTGGTCCTATAGGGATGGCTGATTTTAGAGTATGTATTCAGTGTCCTGTAGGCTGGGAAATGTTGATATTTTAAAGATGGCTTTTCTGGAGTTGGATATAAGCCCAGCCACCCAAGAAAACAGGTGACTGGAGCCATATGGTTGTGTAGCCAGGGCTGAGAAATGGGCCTGGAGATAATTAAAATAATTGTTTTCCATCCTGGGAGATTCTACTTTAACCGGTTCGTAATGGAGGCTGCACAACTTTTATTAAGTTAGTATTTATGTGCAATAAGATTCATTCATTTAAGCCTACGGTTTAATGAATCTTGGTAATTGTATACAATCTTATAAACTCCACTATAGCCAAGATATAGAACAGAACCTTCAACCTAAAATGTGTCCTTAAACCCATTTTCAGTCTGTTGTGTCCCCCATTCCCAACCCTTGGCAGCCACTGTTCTGCTCTTTCGCTCTCTATTATTTTGCATTTCATATGCGTGGAATCCTGCTATACAAAGCTTTTGTGTTTGACTTTCTTAGAATACTGTTTTTGAGATTCATCCATGATGTATTAGCATCTCGTTCCTTTTTAACAGCTGAGTCGTATTCCGTGGTGGGAATATACCCCAACTCACATGTCCATTCACCACTTAATTAGCATTTGTTTTTGAGTTTTGGGTGACTATGAATGCTATGGAATTTGAGCCTATGTCTCAGTGTGAACACATGTTTTCATTTTTCTTGGGTAAATCCTTAAAAGTGGAATACCTGGATGATAGGGCAACGTTCTAAGACACTGCTATACTGTTTTCCAAAGTGGCTGTCCCATTTTGCATTTCCACCAGCAATGTGGCATTAGATGTTTTATTTCTGTGCTTTTTTAAGAAGTCTCAGGTGTCCTTAATATAGATCCAGCATTAAGACCCTCTAGTCCTTGCTTTCTCTGGTTTGATGGCCATCCTTGGACTGTTAGATAAATAAGGATAATGTTAGGATCAGGACAATGAGGGAGACATAAGTCCCAGCTGATGTTTTGACTTGCTCAAGACTCTTAGGGAACGAGGTACTGTCTGGATTTCCACAAATGAGGCGACTTTTTATATGTCTTGCATATCAAAATTTGTACACAGGCTTAAGTTCCTTAGCATTAAATCATCATTTTAAAAAATAATATCAGAGGATTCACCCTAGATATGTAGAGAGGTCTGATTTACCCATGTAAAAACGTGTTGCCACCCGAAGTAAACTGGTTAGCTAATGAACAAAGGACATGTGTGTTTGCTGTTACATGGAATGTTTGCTGTGATCTGTTTTACTACTGAAATGACTAATTAGCTACATATGGTGATGATTAACTTAGTTATATACAAATGGCTTCTTTTTTTATTTTTATTTTTATTTTTTATCTATTTATGATAGTCACACAGAGAGAGAGAGAGAGAGGCAGAGACACAGGCAGAGGGAGAAGCAGGCTCCATACACCAGGAGCCTGATGTGGAATTCGATCCCGGGTCTCCAGGATTGTGCCCTGGGCCAAAGGCAGGCGCTAAACCGCTGCGCCACCCAGGGATCCCACAAATGGCTTCTATATACACGCACACATGCACACACAAATGCGTGTGCAAGTGTTGTTTCCCCTCACCATTTTCCAAGGCAGACCACATGGTTACCCTTTACTGGGTTGCCCTGACATGCACTGTTGCTTGTCCATTTCTGGAATACATTTTCCTGTCTTCTGCACTTGGTCTTGTATTTTTATTTTCTTCTTGTTGAATTACAAATGGATTAGTGCTAATAATAGGTTTTCCTCAAACCCAACTGGATGCTTCAGCCTCCCACATGTGCTTTTTTTGATCTTAATACATGACAGGGAATGAGGTGAATGAACTGAGGATGTGCCCTTTGTCTTGGGTGAGGCAGCTTTCAACCCCCAGATGGGGTGTTCCCACTCAGACCCAGGCAAGGGATTATAAGGAGAGGTTTAAAATAAATAGAAGGCTGCTCTATGTTGGCATGTGTCTAACTCATGTCTACTTGCTTATTACGTGAATATGATTTCCCTTGAGTACCACCTGTGATTCCCCAAATCAATTTGGTTCTCAATTTATGGTTTATTCAGTAGCAAATGTCAGCAAACAATGGCCTGGAACCAAACCTGTCCTGCCATTTACCTTTGTAAATAAAGTTTTATTGGTACAGAGACACGCCTATTCATTTACATATTGTCCCTGGTACTTTCTGGCTACAGTGCCCCACTTGGGTAGCTGTTGCAGAGGTGGTATATATATATATATGGCCAAGCCAGAAGTATTTTCTGTCTGGCTCTTTATGGAAAGATTTGCCAACTTCTGTACAGTATCACTTTATGTGTCTACAATGTCAGTGTACTATTTGTGTCCTTATGTATGTCTTTTTTTTTTTGTTTGAGTAGGTTATATTTGTCCAGTTGCTCTTACCTTGAGCCAGTCACCTAAGTTCTCTGGGTTTCATGCCTATATTCATAAAATGAGCAGAATAGCTGCATCTCTCTCATAGAATTGTTTGAGGATTTGGGGCGAGAGGAGACAGGCAAAGCGCCTGGCACACACGGTGTCCAGTTCACATAAGCCAAAGCTCACTGCATGACAGCCAGGCCTGATATTAATGTATGAGGCATCCATCACTTTCTGAGTGGTCTTCTCTGCCACTGTGGAGCAGAGGCTGAGCAGTAAACCATTCAGTTGAGGCAAAGGGGATTGAACAGACACCCATGCCTTTTCCTAAGAGACAAACCAGGCAAGAGTCTAAGTTCCAGCATCGAGGCCTTTTCCTCCCCCTTCCACTTTGTCCCATCTCCCTGCTGCTGCACCTAATCATTCTAAACATACTCCCTAAGTCGAGGCGTTGGACTTTGCAGTGACCTGTGCCATATTTTCCCCAAGATGTCCACATAGCTTTCTCCTTCCTTGGCTTCTTGATCTCAGATAGCAGGCCTCTTCACTCTCTATCTCCACACCCTTGTCCTTACCACATTTTTTTGTCATCGTATTATTGGCCTGTGTGTTCATGGGTTGGTATCCTGTCTCCTGTACTCAAGGGCATTCCTCAGGTAATTGAGGAATTCATCTTTCTCTGTGCCCAGCACAGAGACCTTTGCTTGGCATGAAATAGGAAATCAATAAATATTGGTTGAGTAAATGAATGAATGGATGAACATTCCTGAAGGTGAGAATTTCCTTTGGTACTGCAGGATTTTCACCTACTGTCTCCCCACACCCCATCCCAAGCCCAAAGAAAAACAGGACACAAGCACACCCTCCTGGTCCCATTCACACCCATGCAAAATCACACCCCAGTCCAAACACCAGGCACACAGACACTCACATACCCTCAGACCGCCAGGCAGACACAAACGTTCTCCTGAGAGATCTGGACGGAGACTTTAAAAGTGCCCCCTTGATCGCCACTCAGAGAAGCTAAGAGCCTCTTCAGTGAGATCCTGAATAGCTTTATTGGAGAGGTCCTGGCCAGAAAGAAGCTGCAGCTTAATGAAGGCCATTTAACAGTCCATCTTGATTCCAAGGAAAAGCAAATCTTTATTACCAGCATCCGATAATTTCTGTTTGGGGATTCCCACCCTTTGGAATGGATTTTTTTTTTCAGAGCCTCTTTTCTAATTAACTCTAGAGCCTAGATTACAGGAGGCCAGCCTTGGGAATGGAGGGGCACTTCGGCCGGAAGTGAGCACTAGAGGTGATGTTTAATTAAAGCAAAGCTGTGAGAGGGAAGAGGCCTGAGCAGGCTGCAGTGCTAATCCTCCTGCCCTGCTCCCATGTCCCCGCGTGATTGTGATTGATGAGCTGGTCCCCTACATCTTTATCTGCAGCGCACGCTAACACCCGCAGGCAGAAGGGGCTCCGACTCAGCACAGGCGCTGAGGCTGCTGGAGTGCTGGGTTAGCAGAAGGGCTGGCTGGGCAGTTCCTTTGCTCACTCCACTGTTTTCTCCTCTTCCCTCCTTTCCTTTATTAGATAGATAGATAGATAGATAGATAGATAGATAGATAGATAGAAAAATAGGTATGTAGGTAGATAAATAGATATAGCTGTATAGCTCTACACAGATATATATGGATAAGTGTGGATATGTATATATCTGTATGTAGCTATATTTATGTCTGTCTGTCTGTCTATCTACACCCTTCTGGGAATCTCATCTTTTCTCTCTCTCCATGCATATATGTCTTTGTGTCTGCTTTTCTCTGTCCAGATCTCTCTGTTGATCTGCCTCCATCCATCTGTCTCTGCGTTTCTTTATGTCCTTTTGTCCCTCCTAAGACTGCCCTATGAGGTAATATTAGGGAGCCTCTCACTGAAATCTTTTTTTTTTTATTCAGCAGTATTAATGTTTGAGTAATTTAGAAGCTACCTTTGGTCAAACATCTACTAAATGCCAGGAACTGCCTGAGGTACCTTTGGATAATTATTTAATAATTGCTCTTATAATAGGTAACATTGATTAATCTCATAATGTGTGCCAGGTCCCAGTGCTAAGACTTTCTGTACCTAATCCCATTTAATCTTCAAAATAATCCTGTGGAGTAGCTTCTCTTGTCGTTCAAGTTCTGGAGATGAAAAAAAATAAAATAAAAAACACACACACAACAAAATGGAGGCTTAGAGAGAAAATTATGCATATGATCCTTAATCCACACTTTAGCACACCCAAATAAGACTTTATTTCTACCTTTTCATGATCTATATACAGCAATTTAAAAGGTGAAATGAATCATTCAGGGTCAGAGAGCTTGAAGAGTGGAATCTTGGGATCTCACTCCAGATGCATCTCTCTCCAAAGTGCTCCTTTGAATAGGACCAGAAGGTGTGCCTGTGTTTGTCTGTTTTCCCTCTCCTTTCTTTTTTTTTTTTTTCCCTCTCCTTTCACCTCTGTGTCCTGGTTGTGTTTACTGAACATGACTGCCATGTGGCCAAGGGGCCAGCCTCTGAATACAGGAGGCTGCAGATCTTTCAGCAGTTGCCTGAGCCAGGATACATTGGCAGAAATGTCTGATTTGACTTTTTCTCCTTCTTCAAGGCAGATGCTTTTCTCATTACTGGGAAAAGAATGACACTTTGTCTCTCCAAGAGCTCCAGCAATCATAATAATAGCCATGCAGTTTCTGATCTTGGAGCCGCCAGCTCCGGTAGGCTAGAGTTCTGCTAGGCTCTTTCCCTGGTGAGATTAGGCGTGCAGTGTGTCTATTAGAACTTGTAGCCACTCCCTGGAGTGGATGGGTCTATGATTCTGGTTTCACTGTGTGCAGTTCGAATTCTCTTAGCCAGCAAGGCTGCCTTTGTAATTGGAGGGGTTGAGCCTGACAGAGAAGGAATGGATAAGATACCCACACTACATTTTTATCTATCAACAGAGAAGAATTAAAATAGATTAAACTATGACTTTCTCTGCTCCTAAATTAACTCGGGCAGGAAATTCTACTTTAAAGAAGGAACCATGAGCAAAACGGGAGTTTGAAAACCCTGGTCCATACTCGCTTATAAGTCCATAAGTTCAAGTCTTGTGGAAGGTGGGGTTTTGATGGCCTTCAGTAAACCTCGAATCACTCATAATCTTCTAGTCTTGGTGAAATGGGCCTTCTCATGTTTCCCAGAGTGAAGATGCCTAACCTAAGAAGCCCTGGAAACTTAGCCCATTTCAGTATCCTCTCTTGTTATGGTGGCCTAAAAATGAATACTGTACATATCTTTTCTATACTTGGGAAAGTCTAAAAATATACTGCTGATTTGCTTTAATGGTGAAAATAAAGTGTGGCTTTACAGACTCATCAAGATAGTTGAACTACTCTGCTGTCGTTGGCCTAGAGATCCATCAATGGGCCACTCTGAAGGAGTCCATACTTCTCATATTCCCTGCCCCTCCCCCCCTTTCTGGCTCTGAAATAAGTGATTAGCCCTCTAACTGTAACAAGGTATTCAAATCATTATATTTGTTCTGAAACCAGTTCCCGAACCATCTACCACTCCATGTTTGCTTGCCTGGTGATTTCACATCCCTTCCTCTCACAGTCTTGTCTAGTCTAACTCTCCCTGTCTGTGACCATTTGGTTTATTCTAAATCCATCATGTCAACTTTACTACAACTTATAATCCTGTTCTTGGCTTTGATTTGACTGGGTATTCTAGTAATGGGCTCTTCTTAGGTTTTACCTTAAGATTCAGTTTGCTCAAAGCATGTGCCCCCATCATAAGGAGATATAGCCCTTGAGGACTGGGCCAGACAAACTAAATATCAGATAGACTGATTGTATGTTCTCTCTGATTTTCATAATTGTTTTGAGAGATCTTATTGGCCTACCTTCTTGATATTTGGGCTGAGGACAAGGCAAGCTTGTCCTCATTCTCTCTCTCTCTCTCTCTCTCTCTAGTTTTCTGTTTTATATAGTATTAACATTCTTATGTTGGATTTTTAAATTCTTAATAGGTAATTTCCTTATTACTATATTTGGATCTGCAGTCCACTAAGACCTTGGGCGTTTTTCCCCCAAGGTGACACATCCTAACACGTTAGAGTCTTATAGCCATAGTGTTTATTTCCATTCACATTTTTACAAGAAGTTGGATCTTATTGCTTCATATTTAACAAATTTTCAGGAATAATTTGAACTTCAGTAATTCAAATTCAGTAATTTTTTGTCCAATCTTTCGTAACTAGTCAGTTTCCATTCCACCACTCTTGTGGAATCCTAAATATTGTTGAAGATAGTCTATGTTACTAATCCCTAAGCCAAGAAAACTACCCAGTATACTTATTTCACTTTGCTGGCATTGGAACCCTGTGTTTCATGCTTGTATACCATGGAACCAGCTCAATTTTCAGCATTAAACTTACCATGCCAAAGGTGGATAAAGGCTCTACAATAAACTGACTACTTAGCATGATTTTGTCTGCATTCTGCATTTGGCACCGATTCCCAGCACAATCTAAATAGGCATAAAATTCAGTTCTTTGGGATTCATTCACCAATCAGAATACTGTAAAAGTCATCTGAAAAAAACTCAAGTAAGAAGAATATACATTAACAGAGGAGTCTAAATAATAAAATAAAATAAAATAAAATAAAATAAAATAAAATAAAATAAAATAAAATAAAATAAAATAAAATAAAATATTTGTGTTTCTGTCCTTGGTACTGAGAAACAAGCAGGAGACCTTTGGGTTGGCTCCCCAGTAAATATAATGCTGTGGCTGTACCTAAATGAATATGTATAAGAGATCATGCATTTATCTATACTCATCTTTTAATCGTATTTTTCTAGAACTATAGATGTTGATGGTACAATGGGAAATCACTGATGCCTACCCCAAAACTACCTTGTTCCACATGACAGTCACTAGCCACATGTCACTATTTATGTGGATTAAAACCTAAATAATATAAAAATTCGGTTTCCCAGTCACATGATCCACCTTTCAAATGCTCAATACCACATGTGGCTGGTCATTACTGTACTGGCACAGATATAGAATATAGAAAGTTTTAGTAGACAGTGTTTCCCTGGAATATCATCATTGTGGGAAACTCCATAAGGCCCCCCAAAAATATCTACATCCTGATCCTTGGAACATTGTGAACTCTGTGAGTGTAACTTTGTATGGCAAAAGGGACTCTGTAGATATTTTAGGTGATAGATATTGACATGGAGGAATTATCTGTCATTATCCCAAGGGGCCCAACGTAATCACAAGGGTCCTTATCATAAGAGGGAGACAGTGGTGTCAGAATCATTGTTGGAGAAGGAGATATGATGAGAGAAGCAGAGATTGGTGTGTTGCATTCTGAAGATGGATAAAGGGACCATAAGGCAAAGGATTCAGGTGGCCCCAAGAAGCTGAAAAGAGCAAGAAAACAGATTCTCCTACCCTCTACCCCAGAGCCTTCAGAAAGAACCAGCCCTGCTGACACCCTAACTTTAGTGTCACTTTATGTCATGAAACTGGTCTCAGACTTCTAACTTTCAGAACTGTATTAGAACACAATTGTTTTAAGCCACCAAGTTTGTGATAGTTCATCACAGCAACGATAGGAAATGGACACAGTCATCATTATCTGTTCACTAGATTTTTGCCTTTAGTTTGGATTCTTATAATTTTACCTTCATCTCCAGTAGACTCAAAACAGTGCCTTAGGTTTTTGAAGAACCACACTTGTAAGCAATGCTGTCTTTCTCATTTGAGATATTCATACTGGCTCATGAATGATTTCTTCTCTGAGAGTGATTATTGGAGGTTTAAACAATATGTTCTGAGTCAGCAATGTCAGTAAGGGGTAGTCGGGGCTGTAACAGACAAAGAGATCACCCATATAGCCATGCTTTCTGGTGTTATGGAGTTGCTATCAATTGCAGTTCTGGTTTTGAGCACAAACTCATCCTATTAAATGCTTTTAGGTGAACCAGAATCAAAGTTTAGTCCAAGACTCAGAAGGCACGGTTTGGAGAGAAATCTCTTCTGCCCTTCCTGCTATTGGGGTCTTGTGTGTTTTTTCCCAAGCCCTATGCAATTGTAGGTGTGATGAGTCAAACTTATTCTCTGCTCCCCCAACTTGCTTTCCTCCCAGGCTGGGTTTTGATGGATTATATTTTTTTCTGGAAAAATTTCCTTCACCCATTGTACACTGTCATCCAAATTATTTCCCTTTTAATTAACAGTAATGACAATAATAGCACAGATACCGTAACTATTAAAACACATATATATTGAACAATTTTTAATGTTAAGTATGGTGATAAGAAATGTATATGCATTGACTAATTTATTCCATAAATAACCCAATAAGGGTATGCTATTAGTATCCCCATTATAATAAAGAGAAGCCACAGCACAGAGAGGTTATGCTAATTATTCAGTGCCATACACCTCGTAAGAGGGAGTGCCAGAATTTGAACAACATGCCTTCTAAGATGGCTTGTGTTCTAAACCTTAGCAAAAAGTTCCCCTTCTCAGTCTTTAAGATCCTTAATGTCAGTAACTATGTTATCTTCTTTTTTCCCCCCATCCCCTGAAAGAGCCTAGACCATTTCTTGGAAAACCATCAAAACCTCATTGAAATTGCTCATTTAAATTTATCTGTGAATATCTAAACTATTGATAAGGGCTCCTGTAGAAGGAGGCCAATAAGGAGAACATCCCAGAGAAATGCTATAGAACATGGTGTACATAGACAATACCATATACAAATGGTATAGAACATGAGAATACACCACGCTGGATTCATACCCTGACTCTAACTCTTCTTAGCAGCATGGCAATGAGTAAGTCCCTCCTTGACTTGAGCCTCAGTTGTCTCATCAATTAAATGGGGACAGTAATATCTAACTCAGAGTCCTTGTGAAGAGTTAATAAGATAATAGGTGTAAGTCATTCAGGCTATATAAAAGACTTTACAAATGGCCACCATCATCAACTTTATCTCCACCACCCATAGCACGTATTCAAGAGCCTGTTATACCTAAAATTCATAGCAGGGTTTGGTTTTCTTGAATGTACTTATATTTCAAATATTTAATCCTTAACAGATATATTTTTTTAAATCTGATCACTTTAGCATTCTGATAGAAAAGACTCCAGAGCACAAAAGCAGTCTTCATATTTAGTGTAACTGCTATGAAAATCTTTCAGGGTAGAGAATGTGCCTCAGAATCTTATTAAAATAAAAAAAAAAATTAGGGGCGCCTGAAAGGCTAAGTCCATTAAGCGTCTGCTTTCAGCTCAGGTCATGATCCCACAGTCCTGGGATTGAAGGCCAGCATTGGGCTCCCTGCCCAATGGGGAGTCTCTCTCTCTCTCTCTCTCTCTGCCCCACCACCTCTCTTGTTCTCTCTCATGCACACACAGGAGTTCAAATAAATAAATAAAAATTTAAAAAATAAAAAATTGAAATCTGTTATTTTACACTGGACATAGGAAAGGTTGTAAAAGATTAGAGCCATTGACATTACTGATGCAAAGAAATAGCCTGGCGAGGAGACCTCTGGTCTCTCTGCTCTTCTCCTTCTCTATCCTATGTTGTCATCGGTCATGGATGGCTACAACCATCTTTGCTCTTCCCTCCTTGTTGCCACCAGTTTTTTTTCTCAAGTGTATTATTCATTTTGTGACCAAAGTAGTCTTAATATAACACAAATCTGGCCAGGCCATTCCCATTCCTGGAACTCTTCGATGGCCTCTGGTTCCTGGACCAAATCCAAACTACTTTATATGACATTCCTTGTTTTTCTTTATATGGCTTCAATCTTATTTCTAGGTCCAATTCCACCAAATCCCCACCACACAATCTACTAGCCATATAACACTGTTCTCTGTGTTTTTTAATGTCCTGAAGCTACTGTCTATGCTTTTCCTCTTCTTTGGATTTTCACCTGACTTTAAGACTCATCTTGACTATTGTACCCTTACTTTTTTAAAAAATTTAATTTTATCTTTTTGAAGATTTTATTTATTTACTCATGAGAGACACAGAGAAAGAGACAGAAGGAGAAGCAGGCTCCCTTCTCAGTAGCTTAATGCAGACTCAATCTCAGGATCCCGGGATCACGCCCTGAGTGGAATGCTCAACCACTGAGCCACCCAGGTGTTCCCACTCTTGCACCCTTCAAGAAGCATTTGATAACACTTTCCATCTCTGGATTGGGATGCTTCAGATGCTTCCTCTCGGGTTCCCGTAATAACTTGGATTACACTTACAAAATCCATGACACTTGCTTTCATCATTGATTTTCCTGTATCTCTGTTCATATTTTAATCTCCATTTTAGGTATGAATTTATTTTATAGCATTAGAAAAATAAATGCTGATTTTGAGCCTTCCTAGTGCATCTAAAAACATAGTCAAGAGTACATCTTGAGTGAGTGAATGAAAAGCAAGACACCCTACCACGTGTCTGTGAGATTTAAAAAAGAACTAGTTTCTTTCTGATCAAATCCAATGGATAACCTTGCAGAATAAGATCTAACTCAGAATGTCTGCTGATGCCTTAAAGCATCCTGCATACCGGAGCGTGTTCAAGGGCTCTTCCCTGACCTCACACACAGTGAATGTCTGAGCTCTGTAGGCTATTTGTAGAGAGTTTATTTCATCTTTGCAGAAAGCTGCCCAGTATAAATATTAGTCAGTTGATTTCACACAGAGTTAAAACAAGCTTTTAAAAGCCTTTTACCTCTCCTGTCCCCAAATAGGTACTTTAGACAGATTCGCAGAGCCTTGGGAGCTTTGTCGGATTTGGTAAAGTGAAAGTTATGTTCTGTTCAGAAGCAGCCTTCTGTGAAGGCTGTCTTGGGGTTGATGCAGAAATTGTGCAGAAAGGGTCAGGTAAAGCGAAGAATTTTAAGATCACAAACATTGGATGGGAGTAGTGTTGGAATCAAGCTTCTCTTTTCTGGATTCATCTCCATAAGGATGTTTCTAAAGAGTTCACTTTGGTGCCAAGATGGTAGCTTGGTTTTGTGAAGGAACCAGAGCTCCAAACTAGAGTGGCCTGAGTTTAAACCCAGCTCTGCTCATCAACTGGTCTTTGGTAAATGTGGATTCAACCCAGTTCTATGACCCTGGAACCAATGAGCATTACCAGTGCTATCCAACAGAATGAGGGCCATAAATAGGAACCACATATGTAGGTTTTCTTTTTTGTTAGTTTTGTGGTAGCTACATTAAGCAAAGTAAAAAAGAAAAAGTTGAGTTTAATTTTAATATTTTGTCCAATCCTATATGTCTCTCTATATAGCCAATGATGTTTTATTTAGCATAGCATGTCCAGACGATTATCACTTCGACACGTCATCAGATTAAAACTGTTAGAGAGAGATTTTACATTATTTTCCTTATACCATGTCTCTGAAACCCCATGTGCATTCCACGCTTACAGCCTGCTTTGTTTTGGATCAGCCACATTGCAGTTGCTCACTAACCACACATGGCTAATGGCTACCACATTAGGACAGGCCAGGGTGAAACCACAGTGCCAGGGCAGATCCCTCAAGCACTTAAACTTATCCTACTGGGATTACAAGATGTGCTTCACAGTTATCAAATGAGAACACATGAAAAGTGTTACATGGCTCAGCATCCTTCTTTTAAGTGTAAAGAATGGAATGAGAGGACAGGATATTGTATCATTCTGGTTTCCTAGATTGTTATATTTCTATCCCTGGACCTTAGGGTCATGAGGTAAGAGTGACTTCAGTGAATACTAGCACATAGTAAGTGCATCACTTTCCTAGGGCTGCTATAGCAAAGTACCACAAACTGGATGGCTAAAATAACAGAAATTTATTGTCTCAAGAGTTCTGGAAGCCAAAAGATCAAGGTGACAGCGGGTTGGTCCTTCTGAGAGCTCTAAGGAGGAATCTGCTTCCAGGCTTTTCTCCTGCCTCAGGGGGTCTGTTGGCTATCGTTGGCATCCATTGGCTGTAGAATCATCATCCCCATCTCTATCTTCATCTTCACTCGAAGTTCTCCTCCTGTGCATGTCTGTGTCCAAATATCCCCTTTTTATAAAACCAGTCATATTGGATTAAGGGCCAACCCTACTCTACTATGACCTCATTTACCATAACTAATTACATTTGCAACAGAGTACTCTCTTCCCAAATAAGGTCACATTCTGGGATCCTGGGAGCTGGGACTTCATTTAAGTTAGGAGGAGACACAATTCAACCTATAACAGTAGGTGTTCAGTAAGCTTATCAGATATGTAGGTCAATAATACTTGAACATGAGGATCACCTTTTGTCTGTTTTGGGTAGATTCTAAGAGCATCCCATTCTGTCTGAAGATGGTAAGCATGTCAAAAAATCAAATAAGGAAAACTGGTTAGTGAAGAGAATGAATGTTGCCGATAAGCAGGTACATTATGCAAAGACACATACTACACAATCACATTTGAAAATATTGTCAGGCTGCTCCTTGAAGACCTTTTGAATTAGCTACTTGACTTCCATGAGCCTTGGTTTTCTTAGCTGTGGCTGTCTCAGAGTTCTTTGGATAAATTAACTCGAATGTCATACGTTGTACACAGAGTGATCACACAATTTTTTTTTTGTCCGATCTTCCACACTGCTGGTATCTGAATAAAATTTCTTACCAATAGATGAAATTGTCTCCTATATACAAATAAGGCAAATTTCTTCCATATTTCCAAAACCCCACTGTCTGCATTGAATCTCCCTTGCTGTTCTGCAAAACCTCTTTCCTAAGTCAGTCTGGCCCTGTTCTACTCCAAAGTATGTGACCTGGTCAGCTCAGCATTCAGTCAAGAAGACATCCCTAATATATCACACATTCCTAGCTACAGAAAAAAATAATATTTATGCACTGATCACACATATGTGAAAAACTCAAAGTTCTCTGGTCTCAAGTGTTGCTTTAACTGAGACCCTTGTGTTGGGACAGGGCCAGTAACTGGATGTGGTTTTGGTTTCATTCCCTCTGAATTTATGTAAAAACATAGTAATAACCTCAGTACTACCGTCCTTATGCTAAGTTGAGTTATATTGAATTTGTCAGGCCAATAAAGTTATTTTTTCTAATGATAGTTTCATTTGCTTAATGTCCACATTCAGCTTTCTTATTCTTCATATAAAAGTTTATGAGATCAGGATGGAGGACACCCACAAATGCATCATGAAGTCAAGCCTATTCATACAGCTAGACCTGTCAGGTTATATAAATGGAAGACTTAGAAAGCGGTTTGGTACAATGAAAATATATCTAGAGTTCAAATCCCAGCTAAAACATCAAGGAGCTGGGTGAACTTGGGCACAGCACTGGGTTACCTGAACCTCAGCTTTTCTCCTCTGTTAAATGGATGCTAATGGTATCCATCCCACCTACCTTCCAATATGGCATCTGAGGCTCAAACAGATAATGTGTAAGCACATCCCAGTAACCCTTACATCAGCTAAGCTATTATGAGCCTGGTGATGAGAAGGATGAGCCTCTGTCTTACTCATTTCCTTAAAGTGACCACCTGTTTCCCCTATTTATTTCTTCTATTAATCTTCTATTAAGCATTTGAATTGCTTAAAGGGAAAAGGTAATGCCATGAGTCTGTTTCAAATGATCAGTTCCTTTTCTGTTATTCCTGCTCCCCTTCCTTCCCTCGACTAGCTTCAGCCTGATTTTTGTCATCATTGCATTTACTCTGTGATTTAACCAAAATATTTTATAAGCATTCACTCTGTGCATGCCATTCTGACAAGGCTGAGAACATGGTTCTCAGTAAAAACAGACCTGGGTCTCTGCCCTCAAGGGCTTTACAGTCCATTAGCCTCCAGGTCTGTATCTCAGTCCTGTATGTTGCGGGTCCTGTGGCTCTGAAAATAGCCACATCGCTGTCTTTTACTCCTTTTTCATCAATTCTGCTGCTCTCGGTATGAGGTATTTCCTCCCACTGCAACGTTACAACTGGCCTTCCCACACATTGTTTTGCCAACCTGTTTGATACCACCTGGCTATTTCCTGCTCACCTTCAACTCTCAATTTAGACATCTGTTCTGGAAAGGCCCACTTGATAAGCCACAGGGGATAGGTGAGACCCTTCAGCACCTTGTATTTATCTTCTCACGGCACGTGTCCCATTGCACCACAAATTCCTGGACTGCCTATGTGTCCTGCCAGCCGGAAACTACAGAGGTACCTGGACTATGCCTGTCCTCATCACACTGTAGCCCCCGAACCTAGCCCAGAACCTGCCACCCAGAAGATGCCCAATACTGAGCTACTGAAACAATTGCATGAATATGACACTCTTGCCTATTTGAATAGTTCATCGCCCTTGCTTTCTGGCAGTCTTTCCTAATTTCATTTCTTCCAAGTCCAAGTATAATTCATTTTATGACAGCCTTTTTTTCCAGTTGGCAAACTATTAGAGGCAGAAACTTATGCAATATACCATGAAAGACAAGGTCATATTTTATCATCTTTGCCTGTTGTTGTAACCAGATTAGACATCTTTCTACAAGTGAGGTGAATGCAAGCCAACAGATATTTATCATGTCAAATACCTGATTAGAAAATATGGAAGACAAAGAGGGAAGCGTTAAAGATGAATCCGACAAGTACCTGCCCTAAAGGAGTTTATAATCTTAGGAAAGTCCAATGACATCCATAGGAAATTGGGTAATTAAAATACATTCAAATGTTTGATTCTGTAAATTCATTATAAACTATGTATGGGTAGTACTTTCTGCATCCTAACTGTACCATGTCTCCTCAAGGTCATGGGATTATATCAGCTGTGCTGAAGCCTCCAGCTTTGAGAAGGGCCAAAGAAGTAGAAATGTTGATTTGCGGCACTATAATGTAAACTTTGATGGATAGAAAACTCAGTTTTCATAATGTGGTGCAAGAGGAGATGATTCTGAATCCATCCCTGTGGAAGACAATAGTACCTACTCGTCCCACGGGTTTCTATTTAGAATGTTTACTTTTCCCTTTGCCAGAATATTTCATAGCCTGAAACATCATTCCAAGGAGGAAGGTCAATGATTCTCTCTCTAGCAGTGTGCCTTAATGCCCCCAATATTCCAAATCTAGTGGCAGACCCTTGGTGACATTCTTAGTACAGTGCTTTACTCAGCAACCTCCACAGTGGACTTGGTACCTCTCTAAGCTACTTCGTGCTATCTGTATGGACAGCGACCTCCTCTTTTAAAAGACAATTGCCTCACACCAAATCTATCAATTTTCCATTTTAGAAGCAGGCGGAGAATCCTTTGGATAGCTATGATGGAATAAGTAACAGTGATATCATCCCAAATCATATCTGCAGGGTACCTGTAAGCAAGCTGTTTAAGGCAACAAATCCACCCTTTTCTTTTTGTGGATTTGGCCAACTGTAGTAGTATCTGCAATGGTGCAAGTCATTGGAATTCATCTTGAATATGAATTTGACACTGATCTTACCCTGGTGGTGGTGGTAGTGGCAGTGAGAACTCTTCTCCCATCTTTAGAAAGTAGCTAGGTGGGAGAGGAAATGGAGTGTGAAAGTTATAGTCTGCTCCATATTGAAGCTTTCTTCCATATCCAGGAGGTAAAGAATCCTTATTGAATTATAATTTAAAATGCATTTGTCTGTTCATTCCCTTATGAAAACAGCTTTTGCTAATATTTATTTGCTTGGTCAATTTTCTACTTGTTCGTCTGCCCTTCTGTCCGTGTCACTATATTTGTGATAGGGGTGGGCAGCTCCAGCTGTCACTCAAGAGTAGATGACAGTGGCAACTTTGCCATGGTATTGATAACAAGGTACTCACAGCACCTAGACTTATACTGCCCTAACTTCTCATTATGTTTGCAGCAGTGTAGAGTGGTGGTCATACAATGTCGATTTCCTAAGTTTGACAGTGTATTATGTTATGCAAGACCTTACCTTTGGGGGAAACTGAGTAAAGGGTACATAGGCATTTCCTCTAATTTTTTTTTCAACTTCCTGCTTTGAGTTCAGAATTGGATTGGTACAAACAGGAGTTTTTCATCATGCACTATTGGAGTGACCTCAGATTATTTGCTTAATCTTTCAAAGCCACCCATCTATAAAATAAAGATAATGATTGTACTACACCATGGGGCTGTGGGTTGCATTGAGGGATTACATTTATAGAACATTTAGGGCAGTGACAAGTACATGTTATGAGCCCTTCTAATTATGTTAGTGTTATCAATCATGTTATAATCACCATTATCATAATTAACCCTATTAATACTCCCTTGGATTCTGAATCTTGGGACAACAGGAACAAAGATTCCATGCCTTTCTGGTAGCCTCTCACTTGGGCTAGAATACTTCAGCGATTTGCCAGAAAATATTTTGTGATTGAATAGTCCCACCTTAGCCCTTACAAGTACCATCCTTCATCTTAGCCAACATAGAGATCAATCATAGCATATTTTAAAGTACCTCAGTTTTGGAAGAAGATCTGAATTTGAGATCTATGTCTACCATGTCCTAACTTCAAGACCTTGTGCTTTCTTATCTGTGAACTGGGTGTGATAAAAAACAAGTTTATTGAAAATATACCACCTGTCGAGATGGAGTTAAATAGTATATATAAAGTGACTAACGTTGTCTGATGCTCATAAGGAACTCAGTGAATACCAGCTGCTCTGGCTATTACTTTTTATTAATGATTGGAAATAATAATAAGCCATTCACAGCTAATTCACACACAGACAGGTGAATCCCTATGTTGCACGACCTTCCAACAAGAAGTCTTTCAGTACGATGTTGGGATATCCCAGTGGGGAATTTTTTTTTAAATAGTGCAGAAGCAACATTTAATGGTTTGACCTGGTTTTTCAGTGCCCTGAAGGGCTGGGTGAGTCAGAGCATGTCTTAGTACCAGTAAGGATAAAGGGAATAGCTTGGGAATTCATTTTTCACTCAACAAAACTGTTGAATGTGTACATGTGCATGCCACTGTTTGAAATGCTTGAGACAATAGTGATGAGAAAAACAGATAAGGTTCCTGTCTTCATTGAGCTTATAGTCTACTTGGAGACAGACCTTTAAAAATGTACAATATAAAAATATATATAATGTCAAAATCAAAATACACCAAATGTCAAAACTTTGACAAGGGTCTGAAAGGACAAGTCAAGGTCCTCTGTGAACCTGGGGCAATGGTGAGAAAGATGAGAAAATTTATCTTTTTCAGCGCTCTGAGATACACAGCTCTGAGATGGGCCCGACTCGTCCCTGTAAGGAACCTAAGGAACCAGTGCTGTTGGTTGGGATCTTCACTTGCTCCAGAGGCTGCTAATTTTTTAAGAGATGAGCACATTTCCCTTTAAAATATCACCTCATGAGCAACCATATCAAGGCCCCTGCCTTGCACTAAGTGCCATAAATATTTGATTGTCGCTAACTTTTAAGGAGTTGAGAAAAACAACCTCTACATTGCCTTCTGTGACTCCAAATGGAAAATCAGGAACATTTTGCAAACATGACACCTCGTCATTGCAAGCCTGCCACCCACTCGGCTGGTTTGTATTTCTGGGGCTGGTGTTTGTCAGCCACAGAACAATGGCTTCTGGCCTCTCTCTCTTACTTCCCTGTTGAGGCCGCAGAAGTGAAATAAAACAAATTGCTTTCACTTGAATCTGTGACATGGACCCTTGTTATCTTTGTTGTTTATTTGTTTTTGTGAGTTATGGCCTCGGAGCAATCTCAGAGTTCTTTGTTCAAGATGTGCTGGTCTGTAAGCTGATGTACTTAGGGAAACCAAAGTTTGTATGTTACCTAATTGAGGTCAGATTCGAACCCATCTCCAACTGCTTTAGAAAATAGAGCTTAGGAGTCTGACGGATTGGGCTAACCAGAACTTCCCAGTTATGTGAATATGAGGAAGTAACTCCACCTCCCTTAGAGGGGGAAAACCCAATAAAAGTATTGGGTTCTTGTTAGAAGAGGCAATGTAGACAAAGATCCTTTGTTGAGTTTTACATCCTCAGTCCTTAGAACAGTGACTGGTACATAGTGCTCAAGTAAACTTTTCTTATCATCCTCATCATCATCTCTATCTTCTTTATCATCACCATCACCACCATCACAATCATCATCATCATCTCCATCTTCAGTTTTGTATGGATTCAGTGGCAGGAGTTAATTCTTCATTAAGACCAGATTAGGTTCAAGTTTTGGTTCTGCTACTTAATTTATTAAATCCCATAGTAGGAAATACTTCTTCACTTGTTTCCAACCTCAGTTGTCTTATCTTTAAAAGGGAACATAGTGTCTATCTTAAGGGGCTGGTTGTGAGGATTAGAGTGCGTAGCACAGCAGCAAGTGCCTAGTGGGTGAGAACCTGACATACCTTTCCATGTGTGCTCCAGACAGTATACTTTGCTGGACAAGAAGGACTGCATCCCCCACTAGAGAAAATGTACTCATGGGACTTTGTAGATTAAAAAACACATTCCTATAGATTTTCTCCCTAAAGCATTCCAAGAGCCTCATTGAGAAGAAGAATACATATTATTGTTTATAAATAAGGAAATGGAGGCACATGAAGGTTGAATGACTTGCCAATAATCCTATCATTATACTCCTGACTTCTGAACATTTGACTTTGACTCGATAGCCACAGTACTAGTAAAAGGTTAAATGGTAACGAACGTTGGAAATTACTAGCGTAGTGTTTTTAATTTTACGTATTTTACTGCATTCCATAAAAGATTTTACATTGCAACCCAATTCACCCACATAAAAGTTTCATGAAACAATACTAACTCTTACCATTTTATTCCATTCCATTCTTCCCCAGCGTGGGATAGTTTATTTCATTTAAAGAATGTTGGCTTGATAATTCCCTACATGGATTTTATAGCCCAAGGGATCACACCTATAATTTGAAAAACGCAGAACACTTTCCCCCAGGACTGTGTGGTAGAATGACCTGGTAGCTCTAATGCCCACGCCTGCATCCCACCCTCGGAGATTCGAAGGCAGTGGGTCTGGGGTGGAGTCCCAAGGTCTATTTTTTTTTTTTTAATAAGAATACTCCCAAGTGACTCTGATGGTCCACTGGCCAAGGAACAGTGTCCTATTGCATCTCCCTAATTATCACCCCCCTGAAATGCTTGTGTCTATCTGGTGGTTTGTTGGTTGGGGTTTTTTTGAATATTTTCTCCATCACTCTGCAGAACATACTTCACCAGGGAATTTATCTGCCTTCATCTCATCCCCCTTTCCCAGGTTGAAGGACAGAAGCTTGGCTTTGGAGTTATCTGTGAGCACGGTGAGCTTTGGGAGAGGAAAGGGCCTGATCCTCTGTGGTTACACAGCTCTGAGATGGGCCCGACTCGTCCCTGTAAGGAACCTACACGGGCTGCTTATTTTAATTCTGCATTAGATGTTTCCCAGGAGTGTGATTAGAAATGGAAATGGAAGGATGGCACAAATACTGTTGATCCAGATTTTCTTTCCAACCCTGGGGAGCTGGGAATTAAAAAAAAAAAAAAAATCACCCAGGGGCTACCTGAACTAGCGACAGACCAGCAGGAAGGTTGAATTCTTCTAGGCAGCCTCTCCCGCCCTCACCCCCTCCTCTGTTATACAATTTAATTACACGTTTAATCACTTCAGAAACCCCATCCATTCCCTCCAGTGTAGCAAGATCTCTCCTCTTCTTAGCAAGGCGTCTCGGTGATAAGCAGCTGTCCACTGGAAGGGGTGGATGGGACTCTTGAAACTCTTCCCCCGGCGAGCAAGAAAGACATGGCCAAATAAAAACTGAAATTGTTTTGACATTTCACTCTGGTTGTTGTAGTTTTAATAATAAAGAAAGAACAAAGTATTTGTAGCTTTAAATAAAGAGGCAGCATTTGGCATTGATGCAGCATTTGGCATTGAAATCACTGGGGATTTTTTTGTACGCGGTTTTGTTGTTGCTCGTTTGAAAGAGAAGGGAAAAATGAGCTAAGAGGAGGAAAAGTTCAAGAAAAGGAGAAAGCAAGACCCCTGCACTTGTCCTTCATGGCATTGATCACCACTGCGATTTTGAGATCATCTGTGAGTTCCTTTCTTGAGAGCCTGCTGCCTGTCTTGACTACACAGTCCACAGGAACAAAGGTGGTCTTAAGTTTTGCCCACCGTGTGACTGAATGTGATGAATGAATCTGTTTATACAGCGCGTACTATAAGCCAAGCCCTGTGTGTGTGTGTGTGTGTTTTGTTCTGATTTGGTTTTTATTTTCATCCTCGCAATCACGCTGTGAAGTCGCTCCTCATGATCCCTACTAAACAGAAGCCGAAACTGGAGCCCAGAGCATCGCATCTACTTACCTGAGGTCACACAGCTAGTCTGCAAAGGAGCCGGGCTTCCAAATCTTCCAAACCAAAGCCAGTTAGGGTGTTTTAAGATTACATTTACCAATTAACGATGCAGCGTCGTTATAAATTCATCCCCTGTGTTCTCAGGGCATCTCTTTAAATTTCCCCATCCCCATACTGCTGTCTCTGAGCTCTTTCTTCATCCTGCCTCCGTCTCTTCCCCTGCTACCCTCGGCACCCCCACCCCCTCTTAAAAATACAAAACAAAACAGGATAGTAAGCAAGCTCCCGGGTGGATTTCATAACTTTGCATACCATATATTTAGTTTAGTAATGATAAATTCCAGCTCCAGGCAATGCATAGGATAGCATTTCTAATGTTTTTTAAACAGCTATTAATGTAGGCGAGTGCTGTGTGTGTGTGTGTGTGTGTGTGTGTGTGTGTGTGTGGTGTTTCCTACCTCCTCTATATAATCATCTGCTCAGTGTGCACCCTGAAACTGAGAACAGGAGCCAGAGGAGGGGCGAGCCGTGATTGATGGGCCAGGCCTCGCTGGCGGAAAGAGTCCCATCTGGGGTTGGTTTTGGGAGCAGTCAGATGTTGAGGGGGAGGTCAGCCAGGCGGCCTCAGCTCCCCTCCCTCGACATCCACACGTTGCACCGAGCGCACACCCTCGCTCGTAACTGAGGCTCGCTTTGGGCAGATGCTCTGTGGTGTGGGGCTAGAGCAGCTGCTAAGTTTATGGAGGAGCAAGGAAGCAGGATGGTGCAGCAGGTATTTTTCCCGATTTTTATATTTCACGCGAAATTGTGATTTGAATGAAGCTGAAGCCTTTCCTCGCGTTAAGGCTCTGGTGCTCTCTGCGATCTGTGTACTCTGCTCCTTGAATACTGCGGGGTGGGGTTGGGGGGGGGGAGGAGAGGGTTTCAGCCAAGTGTGTGTGCATGTGTGTGTGTATGTGTGCGCGTGTCTGGGTGTGCGCGCGCGCGTGTGCTTTCTGCTTGATGTGTCTCACTGAGCTGGTCTCGGAACCAGCAGGTTAATGGTGTAATTTTGCATTTTCTTCTTTGTCTCTGTGCCTCCGGGGGCACGATACAGCTTAGCTCTTTCCACTCAGGCACTGGAGCCTTTCTCTGAATATGCGCAATTTCTTGCCAGAGAAGTAGAACAGACCACGCTACAAAACTCAAGTCAAGCAGTCAGCAAGATAGAAAATTGCAGGCAACCCAAGAAGGGAGGTTGTCCTCCAGGGGTCCCTGTTGGGGAAGGTCCCTGCCCCGCCCAGGAGGGGCTGCTTTTGTGTTTTGGGGGGGGCCATGTGGACAGAACCCCGGGTGTATCAGGGCCAGACAATCCCTGGGCATGGCTTCATTACAAGGACTGCATTTAGGCCGGAAGGGGTTTTTGGGGCCAGACACGGACAGGGGACAAATCAATTCCAGCAGCAGAAGGGGGACAGATGATGATTCAAGAAGTTGGACTACGAAAGCTGGGGAAACACACTCACGTACACAGGGGAAAAAAAAAAAAAAAAGGCTTCGTTATTTGAAAGTCCACCCTGGCAGCTCTGAGAGGCACTTGCCCCCTCCTGTGAAAAGTCTGGGGTTCCGTCGAAAAGAACATCCCTGCTTCGTGCTTTGCCACGTAAAGACTATTTCTCAGTTGAAATGTGGTTTGCATTAGGTTTGGGGCCAAAATATTTTGCACAGTCTGATGGGCTGCCACCCTTTGTTCTCTTATTACTTTCTTAAAAAACTACTTTATTGAATAAACCACTTGGGGCAATGGATTGAGAGAAGGGAGATGCCTGGCTGGGTAGGAGTGGGGGGGCCCTCTCGTCGTCTCTCGGGCTCTGTCTCCTGAGCCCACCTCGGAGAGGAAACGGAAGGTGCAGGCTGTTTCAGTGTCCGAAGCGATCGTCCCGTGTTGGAAGACTGCCTCTCCGAACGTCTGCATGCGGAAGACCCAGCACGCTATGCTAATAGTCAGATTACGGTGTTTGTCTTAAAATAGCAATAATATCCTGGCTATTTCATGCTTCAGTAAAATATTTAAATTGAAATGGCATTTTTTTTCCTTTGGTGACTCAGACTTGGTTGCATTTTAATAATCCTCTTGCTGTCGGTAACCGGAGTCTGAGCTACCCATTGGGGTGTCTCGGGTAATCATGGGGTCCCACATCATCTTGCCGATGTTAAGGTACTCCTCTGATTGAGGCTTGTGGTATGAGGACAAGGAAGTTTCCTCTACATTCCTAATAACTGTTCTCTATTTCAAGTCTCTATCCAGTTCTGCAGCGGCAAGAGTGGACGTGAAAACATAAGGTCTCTGCATTTTGAAAAAAAAAAAAAAATTTTGTGTATTTATCAGCAACCCAGGAAAGTCCGGGCACTGAACATCTGAAGTTAGGTCTGCAGATCTCTTGCAGCAGTTGCTCAGTGATGTGGGGGTTCTGTGCAAAGCAGAAACACCCTCCTCACCACCTTGGGACACCCACAAGCACCCTGACTCAGTAGATATCAGAATCCCTGTGATCATCCCACTTATTTAGGGAAAGGTGGGGGTTTGGCATTGGAGTAGAAGCAAGAAGGCAGCTTCTACAAATGAGGGAATGTCTAGCCAGAATGCTCCAAATAATTTTTGTCTGTCACTGTCACCTACGTGAAGTTGGCTTCAGCTCTCAACCAGGAGCCTGTGCACGTGCCCAAGATCTGCCCTGACCTGGAGTCCCAAAGGTGCCCTTAATGCAGATATATTTTTCCAGAAAATATCCTTGGGCCAAGCTAAGAATCCAGAAACATCACTAGGGAGGAAACAAAGACATCTCTGAAGCCATTTGAGGGTGAAAAATAGTTCTATAGGAAATACAATGATCTTAATTAAATATTAGCTGTAATTAGCCCAAAGTGCAAATGTTGGGAATATTAATTAGGGTCTCTCTGGAACGGCTGTCAGTGTTAATAAGTAGCTGTGGGGGGTCCCACTAACATCTGTTTGAGGACTTTGGGAGCAGGAGTGCCATCCAGAGCCCCACGGACCTGAATGTACCTGTGGGCTCCGTGGTAACCATGGACACAATCCCTAGAGCTTGGTGCCCTGAGTTTGCCAAAACGGCCCAAGTTTGGTAGAGGTTGGTGGTTTGTCCCCAGTTGGCCCTTGCCTTTCCTAAGACAGCCTCAGAACCTTGTGAAGCTAGGCCCTGGGCTTGAGGTGGCACAGGTTTTCCAGGCTTCTGCTCTAACACGCACCAAGGGCTAGTCTGGCTAATGGAACACTGGTATTTCTGCATCAAGTACCCCAGCACCTGACTCCCCTCCCTGGTAGGGTGTAACACACCACCACATGGGTAGCGGGTCTTGAGGCCATGGTGTGTGCACAACTGAGAGAGGTTTCTTTACTTCAAAATGGGAACAGACCTTTCCACCAGGTGATAGTCTTGCCAGATGAGAGACGCCTGGGTGTCAGTTCAGCTCCTGGCTTCCCTAAGAGCTACCTGTTGCTGTGATTTTGCACAATCATTTCCTAGTTCTGGACTGCAGCAAAGCAACATGGGATGAAAAGCCAATGCATGCATAGTGGGGATCCTAGGTCTTGGCCCTACCAACGTTTGGGGATAGGTAATCCTGTGTGGTGGGCACTGTCCACGCATTGTAGGGTGTTTAGCACCATCCTTGGAGTCTCCCTGCTAGATATTCACAGCAACCCTTCACCCCACTAGTAACAACCAAAAGTGTCTACACACATTGTCAGATATCCCCAGGGGAGCAGTCACCTTGTATAAGAAGTACTGTAGCAAAGCCCCCAGCACAATGCCTGGCACCTTCCAGGCCTGAGAAGAAGGCCACATCACTTAGTGTGCCTTCTGAGCACTGGTGAGAGCACTCAAGCTCACATGAGCTTGCAAGCCTGAGGCTGTCACGGATCCTCCCCTCAGCAGCCCACTGTGTTGGGTCTAAAGCTTGTGTGTGTGCATGCATTGCTTACAGCGCACAGGTGCAGAGATGGAAAGCACGTACAACCCGAAGAAGACTTTGACCCCTCCATTGGGCACCATCCCCGACACTGCCCATCCGCAAGTTCGGCTGAGCTTCCCTCCTTGGTTTAGGGAAGAATGCAACTACTGCCAACTTTATTTCCTGCCCAAACTATTTACGCACTGGTGGCTTCTTACATGACGTCTCCATATTTAGTGATAACTTTGCCACCTTGATTAAAATACTTTTTCTGCAAAATGGTTAAACAGTTTAGGTTTTGTGGGTCTCTCACAACTGCTCAACTCTGTCATTATAGCACGATGAGCAAGGCTGTGTCTCAATAAAAACTTTATTTATAAACAACTAGTGGACCAGATTTGCCCCATGGGTCACTTGCCAACCCCCCTATGTCCTGTTGTGAGGTTAAGCTTCTCAGAGCCCAGAGTTTGTTATTCAGGTATGCATTCATTTAGCAAGTACTTGTAAATGCCCACTTTGCAGCTAGCATGCCGCGGGACACTGGAAATGGAATGGAGAACGCGACACAGTCCCCAGCCATGAGGACTCTCCCAGATAAATAAGCAGGCAGTGGCAGTGCTAGGAGTTATGTGACATGTGGCCACAGGCTACGATGGAGCATAGAGGACACAGAGTGGGCCTAGAGTCAAGGAAGCCTTGCTGGCAGACTTGGCCTGGGACCTGAAAGGACAATCAAGACTAGGAAGTAGAGAGGGTTTTTGAGGCAGAGAGGCAGTGAATGGGTAGACGTGATGGGTGTTGAGAGTACAGAGTGACTGTTGGCTTCCTGAGGGCAGGCCTCTCTCCTTGTGATGCAGAGAGCCCACATTCTAACAGAAATCCCTATGGGGGACAGGTCACTCTTCCTGAGATTGTTCTGCTGTGTGGAAAGGCCACATGGGCCTGTGTATCCCCATAAAAGTGCCTTCTGCTGGAGGTAGAGGAAGGAAAGCTGTTTCTCTGTGTGACCATCTCTCCGTTGTTGCTTATGGGATCATTTCACGCTCCCCTATGGGGCCACACCTGGAGTTTTCACAAGTCTGGCTTTTAATTCAAAGATGCTCCAGATCAAAGGTGGGGTCTACTGAAACAGACCTTCGGGCAGAGGTAGAATCTGACACAATGAATTTCCCTCTGGAGGGTTCTCAGGGTCCCAAAGCTTCTGGGGCTTCCCATTAGCCAGAAAGAAGTGGCCCCATGTGGAATTTGTGCACGGAGGGATATGTTCCTTGAGCAGCCCTGGAGAAGAGAGGATGCTAGTTGGCTGATAGACGGGAGAGGATGTTTTTGTTCTTACTGGTCCAGACTCTTTTGGTTGTAAGTAACAGAAAAAACTATCTTACGCAAAATGAGGCATTTACTGAGTCCTATAAGGAAAACAAACGGTGGTGCTATTAACTGCAGGTAATTCTAGATCCAAGGCCTCACATGATGTCACTGGGACTCAGTTGACCTGTTTCTCAATTTCTGGGCTCTGTTTCCCCCTGGGTTGGCTTGTGCCCTAGGTGGGTCCCTTTCAAGTGGCAGTTGCTGGCAGCTCCAGGGCTGCATTATTTTTACAGCTGCCAATCCCAGAGGAAAGAGGGCTTCTCCCCTAAGCTCCAGGGAAGCTCCAGGATTAAGCCTCCTTGGCATAACTGGAGGTTAACTCACTAGCTGGCTTAGGTGGATGGGCATGAGCACATGTCCCCGGGACTGTGACCACGGAACCCTATGATTAGCCAGGGTCATGTGACTGCGTCTGGAGGTCACCTGAGACAGGGCCTGGCCCCATCTGCACTCTGTGGGCTGAGAGTGGAAGTGTCTCCTAGAAGGAAACCGTGTTACTCCTGAAGAAAAGACCAATGCACACGAAGCAGCAACGGCAGTGAGTGTCCCCTGGGGCTTCCCGAGGATGGTCAGGGTTCACCTCCCACGGGCAGGGATCCAGCCACGCACAGACTCTGCACAGCCCCAAACGCGAGGAAAAGATGTTAGACAGAAAGCAAGCAATGGCTGTGCATTTCTGCTTCCAATGGCACAGACATTTGGAGACATTCGTCTGGGGGAGGAAAGGGCGTGATGGGAATGTTTTCACTTGTAAAATGTTTTAAACTTATCCTAAGCTTAGTTCTCTTCAAAGTGTCATCTTTAACATTCTAATTAAGGGCCCTTCTAAACAAATGCACAAGCGCTGCGCGCGCGGCTCCAAGAATAAACTTTATTTTATTTTTTTATTTTTTTGGTCCCTTCTCTGTCATAATGTTGCTGCACTCAGGTTGCTTTAGCTGGAGAGGCTCTCAAATGTTGGTGGCAAGGACCAAGGAGACGTGAGCTTTTCTGACATTTTTGCCCTGGTATCATTCTATGAGGGCTGAAGTCACATCTAATTGACCACAGACAATGGGAGAGGCAGCTATTTGGTGTGCTTAATTGCTATGCTTCTCTCTCTCTGACTGTGCAAAATCTCATTTCTTGAGACCATGAAAAATTTGGACCTCTGGGTTACAGTTTCTGGTGCAGTTTGCATATGTGCATGTGTGTGTGTGTGTGTGTGTGTGTGTGTGCAGGGTAGTAGAGTTAGGAGGGTACAGGTGGGGGAATAGAGAGAGATGGATGTTTCCTGAAATGGAAGCATTTGAATTCAGGGTTGTTTTTTTTTTTGCTTTTTTTTTTTTTTTAATTCCTTTGACTTGACTGTAATGATCACACTGCATGTTTTGCCTAGGTTGCCTAGACTGGAAGGGTGAATTGTTACATAATACTCTGTGCTTATATATAAAAAAATAATAATAATAATAATAAGGCAGGGGGCAAGGGGAGGCATTGACTAATGAGGTTAAGGCCAGCATTTTGTAACGATACTTAAAATGGTGAACACAGAATCACAGAGTGCCATCTTTGTCCAAATTAGGTCTTGAATTTCCATTGGCTGCTTCATTATTGGCGCTGGGAACATTTACACACACACACACACACACACACACACACTGTGACCATTAAAGGGACCCCCCCCCATCCTATTATGTGAGCCAAGTCACATAAAACTTTGATTAAATTCAAATGCTTAGATGAATTGTCTCTCCTCTCAAGAACACACACGTTCAATTTAATCTCTCTTGGCATTTTAAGTATCAAATCAAGGCTCTGCTGTCACTGGAGACAACTACATGCTCACATGTTCCAAAATGGGAATGAAATACGGAGGATCTGCCAGAGAAATCTAATCGGGCAGAGCGCAGGCCCTACCAGTCTTTGGCTATGGGGCTGGAAGGCTTGGGGGGAAAGTGAGGCCCCTTCCTAAGCCTCGGTTTCTGCATCTGTGCAATGGGTTATGCCTGTATCCATGCGGAGCACAGATACATTCCCCCTGGGGGCTGCTGAGGATGGAGTGGGACGCGTCCCAGTAGGGCTCCTGGCACAGTGGGGGCACCTGTGCACTTGTGCACCTGCACACCTGTGCACCTGTGCACCTGTGCAGCATTGAGGGAGTGCTCATCCTTGGGCCCTGGGGAAGGGGTCTGCTCACAGGGTTCTCATGCTCTCTCTCTCTCTCTCTCTCCCTATCCCCCTTTTGATTTTTTTTCCTTTTTAGGGTAATCAAGAAGCAGCAGCTGCCCCAGACACAATGGCTCAGCCTTACGCGTCGGCCCAGTTTGCACCCCCCCAGAACGGCATCCCCGCGGAGTACACGGCCCCTCACCCCCACCCCGCTCCGGAGTACACGGGCCAGACCACCGTCCCCGAGCACACGTTAAACCTGTACCCTCCCGCCCAGACACACTCGGAGCAGAGCGCCGCGGACACCAGCGCGCAGACCGTGTCCGGCACCGCCACAGTAAGTGGGTGTGGGCCCAGGTGGGTGGCGGTGGGGTGCACCCCACCCCACGGGGCTCCTGGGGCCTGGCAGCCCCCAAGCCCGCAAAGTCCACCTGCCTAGAGGCCTCTGCCCCGTTACCTGCTTAAATCCACACATCTCTCCCCAGCCACCTTTATTCTGAAAAGGGAAACTTTCAACTAAATGCTCTTGCTGTTGCCTTGCCTTCTCTGGAAGCGTGTTCTCTCTCGGTAGAATCATACATGATGTGATTTTGACAGCTTTGTGGAGGTGTAATTTGTATACCAGAAATTCACCTTTTTTTTTTTTTTTGGTGTACAATTCACTGATTTCTAATAGACTTGCAGACTTGTGCAACCCAAGGACATCATCTAATTTTGGAATATTTCCAAATAATTTTGGAATATTTCCTCCAGAAGGAAACCCCATGCCCCTTTGTAGCTCCTCCCCAGCCCAACGCTTGTCCTCTTCAGCTTCTCCAGCTTTCTTCATTCCTTTGAGATTTACCTGTGCTGTTCTGTGTTTTGAGGGAGCCATAGGGTGAGCAAAGCCTGGGCTGCAAAGGGGCAGCACCAGAGAATTTTACAGGGTCACGGGATGTTCTGTATTTTGATGGTGGCTGTTTATACTACTTTGTACACCAAAAAGGGTCTATTTCATTGCATGTAAATGCTTTCAGTGGATTAAAAACAAGCAAACAAATGAAAAAGAAACATTTTATCACCATCATAAATTAAAAACTGGCACTGTTGGCTATTAATCAAAGATAAGCCTAAACAAAAATAATTATTAAAATTAAACACTTGCTCGTCTGTGCATGGCCTGAAATAACCATGCATACCACAAGATGTATATGTTCATTTGAGACGCCTTGTTCTGTGGAATTCTTTAGATGTCTGGGTACACCAAGCCTCTAGTCTAGAACATTTTGCAGTAGAAAGCACTCGTGCCTCTTTCTCCTGCCCCCAGGCCTCCGAAAAACCAGTATTTGTGAAGGAATTTCATGGTTTGCAGCAGGAGATTATTTCTGGGACCTCAAAGTAACCATTTACTGCTTTGCTACCTGGTACTTCATTTCGAGGTCGGGTTTGGAGATTTTTAAAAATAACATACATTCTAACATGGTCTATTGCCTATCTCCCCTTTTTTTTATTATGGCAAAATATCTATATGATATGGAATTTGCCATTTCGACCATTATTTTAATGTATATAACTCAGTAGGATTGAGAAATTCACAGTTCAATGCAACCATCACCATCTCTAGTTCCAGAACATTTTCATAGCCCCAAAAGGAAACCCCATACCCATTACAGAAACATTTCCCATTCCTACAAATGCACTTTCTATCTGTATGGATTTGCCCATTCTAGAATTTCTTAAAAATGGGATGACCTTTTGCAGCTGGCTTCTTTCACTTAACACAATGTTTTCAGGGTTTCTTCACACTGTAGCATGTATCACTACTTTGTTCCTTTTTATGACTGAATACTATTCCATCACATGGCTATGCCATTTATTTGTCCATCTATTCACTGACGGGCATTTGGGTTGTTTCCACCTCTGAGTTTTGTGAGTAGTGTTGCTCCTGCCTATTTATATCTGGCTGTTAAGACTTGGGAATAAGTCTATTAAACGGGTTTGCTGGTCTACCAGTTGTCTGTTATTGGCTGTGTTAACCTACAAGGTTGGTGTTTATTTGGTTTTAGTCATTTTGTGACAGTCAGTGTTGGTAGGGCTTCAGAAGGTTACTTTAGGACTGAAAATGACATATAATAATGTCTAATCAGACTTTATCTCTTAAGCCTCAGTATGTGCCATTTCTATTGACCTGCTGTGGAAGATTCATTTATTCATGCATATTTTTAAGCATCTGCTGTGGCCAGGACTTATTCTAGGCAATGTGGCTGAACTGAACAGAAATGATCATTTCCCTCTTATGACTTAGTTTGAGAGTCAGAGAGTGAACATGTGTCAATCAAACAGCTGTATGAACACAAACTGTGATACATGCTCTCAAGGAAAAGGCAGACGCTGTGGAGGATTAAGAAGTGCGGGGGTACTGCCTGCAGATGAATAGTCTGGGACTCTTTCTTTAAGAAGATGATATTTAAGATGACAAGATAAACTTTCTAAGCAGAAGGAATACCAAGGTCAAGGTCCCAAGGTTGAAAAGATCTGGGATTGTTCAAAGAACTAAAGAGAGTCCAGTAATATGTCTGAGGCACATGAAGAAGGTCCGGGGGTACAGTGGCAAAGGATGAAATGGGAACAATGATGAGGGATCATATCCTGCAGGCCTCGTGGGTCTGGTAAGTGGGTGGAATTCCACATTAGGAACAAGAGGGAGCCATTGAAAAAGTTTAAGCTGGAAGAGTTAGAAAATGAAATTTTAAAAGGAAGGGTTAATGATGCGTACCTAAAAGGAAATCTTAATCCAGTTGTGATGCTCAACATTCTTCTCTCACAAAACAACAACAACAACAACTCTTTAGAGATCAACACAAATTTAAACAGGGTGTTGGGTGTCCGTGGTACCCAAGGCTCTGCAATGCCATGAAACGGTGAGCAGATATGCTTTATTTTCTTAGAGAGATTTTTGGTCTGCAAGAGAATATAAGGTATGTGTTCTGTTATTATTGTAATGTGATAAGCTCTCGTGCATGGATTTTTAAGGCTTTAGTGTATTTCGATGATGGAAGAAACACTTGCTGAGGGATGTGCCTCAACACCATAGTTGAGGGGATATACAGTTCATAGTCTTCTGGTTGCTGCTAGTAATAGAAAATTCAACAGTAAATGTATCAGCTTCTACAACAGTCTCAAAGGAGGGCTGACTTTAGACACAGCTTGGTGTGCAGAATACGCATGTCAGGTTCCAACAGGATCCATCTCTGGCTCTTCTTCCTCTCACTCACCTCCATTCTCTAGTTTTGTGTGATGGTCCCTGCAAATTCAGGCTCCTGATATCATGCCAGATACCTAGGGAAAGACTCTTGGATTAGTCCCATGCAGACAAGCCCAGGGAACCACTCTCTCTCCAGGGTTTGCACGGTGTTGTATCTTTTCAGTGGCTGAGGCTG
Organism: Canis lupus dingo; assembly: GCF_003254725.2. NCBI lineage: Eukaryota > Metazoa > Chordata > Mammalia > Carnivora > Canidae > Canis > Canis lupus. The sequence goes on along the minus strand of NC_064248.1, from coordinate 34,299,257 downwards.
AGAGCCCTGGAGCCACTGAGGAGCCCCATATCCAAATGTAGAGACCAAGGGCAAGTTCCATCAGAGTCATTGACAATGTGCTCTGGATCTTCTCACTAAAGGTATTAAACAGCTAGAAACTGGTCAGAGCAAAGGGTAAGCCATTTGTATGGAGAGGCTTGAATAGATTTGCCAAGCATAGGGAATGGAGAGAAGGGGAGGCAGATTGCTGAAAAACTCACAGGCGGGCAAGGTTTGGAAGGCAAGGAGCTGCTGAGTGAGACGTGAATGGAGTCTCCAGACTGGAGGTTAAATGGGAAGAGTGTTGTCAGGGCAGCCTGACAGGTGTAACCCCAGAAGACATTATCAAAGCGGGCATCGCTGGAGACAGGGAGAAGGCAGTACACCTAGAGTGTTGGGGAGAGATGCCAGGGGGCCAGGACTTGAGACACAAGTGGGAATGGTTGGGGTTGGATGCACTACTGCCATCATAAACACTTGCAGTCAAGAGAGAGAGAGAGAAAAGATAGTGACCGAGGAGCGTAAGAGTCCAGAGGAAGCAGTTTGCACAAGAAGGGATTTGGGTTCCTATTTTATGCCAAGGAGAAGGCACCCATAGGAGCAGGTGGAGGGACAGGGATTGATGATTCAGGAGAGAAGATGACTAGGGGTGTATACCCAGAGCACGTAGTCTAGGAAAGGAGAAGCAATATTTTATTTTTTTTACAGCTTTATTACTATGTAATTGACGTACAATAACCCATGTGTATCTAGTGTGTACAATTTGGTGAGTGTTGACCCATGAACAGATGCTGTAACCAACATACCCATCACCCCCAAAGATTTCTCATAGCCCTCTACAGTCTTTCCTCCCTGCCCTCTACCTCAGTCTCTGGGTGGAAGGGGGCTGCTCCACAGATTTGCTTCTTTCACTATAGCTTAGTTTTTAGTTTCTAGAATTTTACAGTTACAAAACCAAACATTATGTATTCTTTTCACCTGGCTTCTTTCCCTCAGCATCATTTCTTTTAGGTTCACCTGACTTGTTCAACAAATCAGTAGTTCACTTCTTTTCATTGCCAGATAGGAAACTATTGAGTAGATGTGCCACAATTTGTTGATCTGTTTACTCGTGGGTGGGCATTTGGGTTGTTTTGAGCTTTTGGCCACTACAAATAAGGCTCCTATGAAATTTGGGGGACATTTCAGTTTTGAAGCAGAAGAAAAGGGTCTTGGCCCATTTGGGTGGTTGTAGCAGAATCCCACAGACTGGCTCACAAATAGCAGAACTGTGTTGCTCACAGATCTGGAGGCTGTAAGTCGCATGAGGGCCCCTTCCTGGCTATTAGCTGGTGCTTTCTCACTGTGTCCCCACATGGCAGGAAAGGCAAGGGAGCATTCTGGGTCTTTTTTTATAGGAACACTAATCCCATTCATGAGGTCTCCTGCCCATGACCCCAACACCCCCAATGCCCCCCACCTCCTAACACCATCACTGGGGCTTTAGGATTCCAGCATGGGGATGGGGGGAGGCACAAACATCCAGACCACAGCAAGAAGGAGGAGTGAATGAATGTGTGAGGAGACAGAAATCTCAAAGTCAGGAAATATTGTGAGGAGCTCCTTCTCTGTTGCCTTCATGTTCTCAGTGATGGGGTCACCATCATCAGCTGACAGAGAGGAGCAGAGGGGTTTGGGAGCAGTAGAATGATTTCTGAAATTGGACAAACATGCCAGGAATCTGGCTCAGATGATTCCTAAAGGTATTTGAGGGGTAATGAGTGCCTCTCTGAGCTGGGACAGTGTGAATTTGTAGAGCGTTGTTTAGCCAGCCCCTTTGTCTTCTCCAGTGACACTTGGGTGACACTTGCCATCCCAGGAAGTTTCAAAGGAAGGGGAACCATTCTAAACTGAAGCAGGGGGCTAGCATGACATCGGGAAGGGTGCAAGAATGTAGAAGAAGCCATCTTGTTTCCTCCTACGAATGCTTCCAGGCGTATGCTTTTCTCTCTTGGCCAAGAAGGAAGGTGCTTCTTCTGTCCATGACCTACTTTCCAGTTGTACTTTCCTGACCTGACCGAGCAGAACATGGTCTATGACAAGTGTGCTTCCAACTGTCTCTGCATCCTCATGCATTTAACCAAGCAGACCTTCCCTTCGCTCCAGGTTCTACATTAACCCAAGGAAGGAATTTAACTTCCAAGTGGGTCAGACCCATGTTGTCCCCACCCTGGAATGCATGCCCCTCTATTAGCACGCCTGCTACTCTGCATCGGGTAGTGTTGTGCCTGGAGTTACCCTAATCGTCCTTCGTGCACGGTTCTTACTGCCAGTGTGAGGGCACTGTCGAGGACATCATTTCTTTGAGAAACTGAGTAGTTTTGGGTATGAGAACACATCCATCCATCTGGTAGGCTCCAAGAACATCTAATATATGCACATGATTTAACACAAAGTGCAGAATCTGTAAAAGGGAAGCGGGATGCACCCAGAGCTCCCAACCAGAGCTGAGCAAAGTACAGACAGTGAAGACTTACCAGATCATGCTTTCCAGTCCCCAAGGGCTGAGATGAGTCCCTGCAGGACATGTTTTTGCTGGGTGTCTATTCACTGTAGGCCTCCAAACACATCATGGATCACTGTGTTGACAGAGCCAATACTGTGGTATATTAGCTACCGCTCCTGACAAGGTATTTTACTCTTGACATATTATAATTAGAGATTTGCAAGTAGTGAATTCTCCGTGTATCTCCAATAGCAACTTAACTTCTATTTTTAACACCTCTGCAGTCTGTTTAAAAGTCTCCCACCAGCTCCGGGATCTGATGGGAGAAAGAATGTGGGTCCTGAAGCTAGGTCTCCGAGCTCTGGACTCTGTTGACAGGGACAGGAGCTGCTTAAAGAGCTGAGGCCCTGACCTTCAGCTGCTTCCAACTAAAGACTCAACGGGGTCTCCAGATTTCCTTAATACCTTTAAGAAGTGAAGAGCTTGGTGGGTGATGACTTCCTGTTCTCATCCCCTTTAAATATTGGCTCTGCGGTGTGGAGGAGAAAGCTCAGTGCATTGCTTTTTGTTCATTAGTGGCTTCTGTTGATATTATTATATTAAATAATTTTTAATTATTAAATTATAAATTATTATTATATCATATTCAAGCAATTCAGGTTTGTGGTTAAGAAAGCCTCCCTTTAGAAGAGGGTATACAATGAAAACCAAAATTCCTTATTGCCCACAAGCCCAGTTCTTCATCTCCTTGCCAGAAATAACAGTTACCAATTCCTTAGATTTCTTTCCAGAAATGTTTTGTGCCAATGGGAGCATATGCCCGTGTCTTGGTCCATTTGGGCTGCTGTAACAAAAATACTACAAACTGGGTGGCTTATAAACAGCAGACATATATTTCTCACGGTTCTGGGGCTGACGAGTCCAAGAGCATGGCGCTGGCCTTGTGTAGTGAGGGTCCACTTTCTGCTATGTCCTCACAGGTGGAAGGAGAAGAGGGGCTCTCTGGGGCTTCTTTTTTTTTAATTTTATTTATTTATTTACTCTTATTTATTTATTCATAAGAGATACAAGAGAGGCAGAAACACAGGCAGAGGGAGAAGCAGGCTCCCTGCAGGGATCCTGATGTGGGACTTGATCCCGGGACCTCTGGATCACGCCCTGAGCCGAAGGCAGATGCTCAACTACTGAGCCACTCAGGTGTCTCTCTGGGGCTTCTTTATGGGGGATCCACCTTTATGCCTAATCACCTCCCAAATGTCCCATCTCCCAATATCATCACCTTAGCGGGGTTGGATTTCCACATGGGAGTTTTGGGGGACACAGACACTCAGTCTATAGCAGCCTCCTTGTCTACTTCTCTGTGTGCATGTGTGTATTTCTCTCTCTGTCTCTCTCTAAATCAAATCTCTGTGTCTCTAATTCCTCTTCCCAAAAGAACAGAATCGAAATCTCCTGAGCACCCATGTTGACACCTTATGTATCTGGGAGATCATTCTGCATCACACTTTGAGATCCAGCTCATTCTTTTTCACGTTTGCCTGCAGTCTACATGCCGAGGTGACTGCTGGTGACACTGAGGTTGTTTCTGGGGTTTATCTTGCGATGTTTTTATTCCCAATCAGGCTGTTGTGAACAGCGGGGCACAGAGATTGCTGCCCACCCCTGGGAGTCTCTGTGTGATTGGTTAAAAGGCACATGGAGATAAAATGTAGAGGCTGTTCAGTGACCCCACAGAGAGCAAATCTGCACGCCCACAGACTACCTGCGAAGGCCTGCTGCCCGCCCCCTTGCTCAACACAGTGTGCCACCTAGCTCTCGGCTCACGGCCATTCTGCCTGCATGTGCTTGGCCATGGCTTCCCCCTCTCTCTAACAAGAGAATATAATTTGAGAGTTGTCTGCTGTCGGGGAAAAGAGAGAGAAGGTGTGTTGCCATTGGTTGAGGGTCCACAGACCCTGATGAGTACCGTGCATACCTCGTTGTTTTGTCTCCACATCAAACCCCTTAAAGGATATCAGTACTCCCATTTTACATTGGGGAAACTGAGGCGCAAAGAGGCTAAATACGTTGTAAGTTTGGGAGAGTCATGAGTGGCAGCAGGGAGAGCCTCACCCGGGTCTGCCTCATGTCAAAGCCTGACCTCTGTCCTCAATCTCCAGGGTATCCCCTACGAGGTCTCCTGGCTGGTAGTGTAGGTGACTAGTGCCCAAGGCCAGGGTGAACAATCTAGAATTCTCTGGCTTCTTCAGCCCTGCTCTCCAATTTAAAGGAGCAGGTCAAGAAGAGCCTGGTCTCCAGAATTGTTGGGATTGGACCTTCTGCTCCACCATTTGGGCTGGAGCAGTTGACCTCTCTGGTCTTCATATCCCTGCCATTCCCTCCCTCTTCCCTTCTCAACAAGCCTCAGAGCTGCATCAGAGAACACCACAGAGTTCCTCTCCCTGGGGGAGGACTTCGGCCTCACCTGCTCACATCTAAAGTTTCGTGAAATCACTGAGGGCTGCCTGTCTGAAAAATAGGCTGAGTAGCCGCATCGAGACAGGAAACAGGGAATATCAATCTCAAAAATAATAGTCTTTTCTCAGTTGAATGTCTGACTGTGTCCTAAGCACTTTTCACGCACAATCTCAAGTTATCTTGACTTTCTATCACCAAAAAAAAGAGGTATTTACGAAGCATTATTATTCTCATATGAAGCATTATATAAGGAATTTACTGAAGATCAATGTAGCTAACAGGGAGGAGCCAGAGGTCCCAATCAGGTATGTCAGACTCAAGACCAAAATTAATGAGGTCTCGAAGCCTAGAAGGCATCCCCAGGCATGGCCAGGTGCTCGAGCCAAGCTTCTCTGCATAGATTGTAACACAGACAGGAATGGGCATCACCCACCCCACCCTGGGGAGGGCCCCCACAGACCCAAGCATGTGCAATATTACAGGCTTAGCATGTGTTCTTATTTGAGACCTGTGCCTTGAGCAAACTCCAATAACACGTTTCGGTGGCTCCGCAATTGTCTTTTCAGATGACAGTGTGGCTGAGCTGTTTTGTCCACACCGGTTCTATTTGCCTAAGGTTCACATTGACTTTAAGGACATAGAAACAGCCTCCTGTTTCCTCATGAGGCCAAGTATTATGCTTCTGCCTCCTGGATAGCTTTAAAATAAATGGCCCGTGGCTTTCAGGATAAATGAAAGGCCTCCATGACCCAATACCAGGGCCATTTTACCGTTCTAAAGCCCCTGTGCACCAGTTCTCAGGCCTGATGGGCCAAAAGGCACGATTAATCCCACCTCAGGAGAACTCTGAGAGGGGCAGCCCAGCGAGGAGCATCAGAGACCTGTGTGCGTAATGTCCTGTGTAGCACTAGGGCGATGGCCTTGGAATTTGGTGGAAGTGAAGGTTCTCATGATGGGTCAGAGATACATACCATTTAGTATCATCAAGAGCATCAGAGAAGAATCGAGTGAAATGTCTGAAATTCCCACTCCATTTCTGACATGGAGTGAGACCATTGGCATGTGACTTAACCTCTCTGAGCCTCACTTGCTGTCTCCGTATATGTGAGGCTTAGAGCAGCAGCGACATCCCGAGGAGATAATACCGGGGGAAGGCCTCACGAGGATGGGCACATGGGAGACGCTTTACCATTGCAACCATTAGAATTATGAGGAAAATTGGATCATCCCTAATGAGAAATCTGAGTGTTCTTCTCTGTCTTGAATCTTTCATTCTCAAACTTCTTCAGGGGAATAAATGCATCCTAAGAGTTGTGTAAGTTCCTGTGTTAAGAGTTAAACCAAGACTCAAAACTCCCCACATTTGTTTTACAAGTAATTCTTACATTTAATGATTTTCATACGAACAGCTTCCAACCGCTCCTGAGTCCCACTGATGGGTGGCAGCTGGTCATTGACCTAATTAGGTCTAGGCCATGCACAAACAAGGCTAAGATTTATTAGGGAAACATGCAATTGGGGTTTTGTGTATAGGGCTCAATGACACCTTGCTCTTGCTAAATGATCTTTCAGATCAGACCTACTCTAGGAGCAAGTTGGTGTTTACTTAGGGGGCTGTGAATGTCATGTTTGAGTTGCAGGTATAGCAGCCGCCTGGAACATTTCATCTTGGGTTTCTCTCCGTTTGGTATTTTGTGCTTATTCATACCTGTATTCATTGTCATTAATTTTACACTCTCAGGATGACTAAGCAGTCCCTACGTCAACATCTTGATGAAGATGTTAGCCGTTGAGCGAGTATTAGCACATGGGGTAGTTCTAAAGAGTTGGGTTAATGATTGGATAATCTGAAGATGAAATGGGCTGTCTGTGGGCTGTCCAACGGCTGGTCTAGGCTTTGAAGAACCTAATTGCCTTCGCATGGCTCATAGCCCCATTAGGTGGTTTTGTTGCTTTTGCTTGTTGTTTGTTTGTTTGTTTTTAAATGAACTTAGGAAGCAGACACTAATCTGTTTTTTGCCCAGTATTTGAATCACTCATCAGTGAACCATAGCTCATGGTCTTAATTGGTAGCCATATATTCTACAGGTTTATAGTGAGTTCATAAGATTTCCGTGCTCTATTTGGATTGTTGGCTGGAGAAGGTAGTTGGCTGTACTCTGTTAACGAAGTTCCTGAATGGTTTGGCCAGACCCTTGACGTGTTAGAGCCAGAGCAAACCAGAGCCCACCTGGTCCATCTTCTCACTGTATAGATAGGAGACCATACAAGTTAAGGGCTGACACTCAAATACGTGCAGGTCCAGGAAAGTAATGTACATGTTTGAGAGAGATTGGTTTATGATGGAGACATAGGTACAAGAAATCATTAATTTGCTCTATTAACATAGGAAGGACCATAGGCAAGGTGCTATGGGACCCCTTGGTGGGACACTGTGGCAGTCTAGAGGACATATTGGCCATCCAAAGTGGTGCCTTCATCTGCCCATCCAATCACTGCCATATTGGATTGCTGACTCAGCATTAACGATATCTTTTGATAATTTTTTAAAAGTAAGCAGTTATTTGGGTTTTTATGTGTTCTTTTATTCACTCCTGTTTCATTCACTTTCATTACCTGTCCAGCCTCTGGAGATAAGAGTTTATGACCCCTGATTTAGTCTTGGAATCTTAACTCATTTTTTTTTTTTTTTTTAACAAGAGGTAATATGAAAGACTCCTAACTCTGGGAAATGGACTAGGGGTGGTGGAAGGGGAGGAGGGCGGGGGGTGGGGGTGACTGGGTGCCAGGCACTGAGGTGGGCACTTGACGGGATGAGCACTGAGTGTTATTCTATATGTTGGCAAATTGAACACCAATAAAAAATAAATTTATAAAAATAAAAAAATGAAAAAAAAAAACAAGAGGTAAAGTTTGGAGCTTTAATCCTTCATTACAGGTGTATGAAAAAGGCAGCTTGGCTGCTTCTGCATGACAGTGCAGAGAATCATAGAAGGTGAGAGCTTGAAATGACCATTCTGTCTCCCTGCCTCGTTTATGAATGACACCAAGGCTCAGAGAGGGAAAGTGACCTGCCTGAGTCACACAGTGAATGTCACAGCAGGGACATCCCAAAAGAACATTTCCACTGAATCACTTCCCTCCCTGTGGATCCTACCTGCTGTGACCCTCCTTTTCCCCCTCTTCCTCCCGGGTTCTAGTAGTTTGCAAAATCCGCTTACTTGGAGTCATCTCTGCATTGAAATGGATAAAGCCCAGTGACTTTAGGAGCAGGTCAGACTATATGACCAGGGGCTCCATTTCCCTTTGATATCTTACTTTGGTTCCTAGCCAGAGGTTGCAGGGCCTTACTCTCACTCAGGCTTCCAGACTTCTAAAAAGAGTCTTTGTGTTCCCTACTTCTCTCCTGCTGATCCTGTGGGTTAGGTCGAGGGCGCTGTGCTCATTCACTGGTGTTATGTATTCCAACCAGCTCTCGTCTGAGTCGCTGCTGGGTCAAAGCACTCTAAGTAGGGGGTCTGGTTTCTGCCTTTGCATCCCCAGAGAGGACAGAGGCTATCAGATTGTCAGATTATAACCTTTCGTGTACAACTATGTCTGGGTTACTGCACAAGCTCCCTGAGGGCCAGAAGCTCCAAAGCTGGGCTCTGCCCTCCATGGAAGAACAATCGAACCTTTCTGAGGCAGGTGAGCCTGGTGGGTGAGCCAAGCAGAATGGAGATCCCCCAATCCTAGGGGCTCTTCAACTCCTGGACTTTGGAGAGGTTACTACAACCTAGACGATAAGCCATCCCTCTTACACCAGGAACAGAGTGTATCAGGCTCAAGGACCTGATTTTTACGTGACCTCGATGTCCTTGGGACAAAGCTACATGGGCAAATTTGTTCTTCTATAGAACAAGCTTTGTAGCCTGTACAGACCTAAACAAACCAAGATACTGGGACCCAGATTATGTGAAGCCTTAATGGTCACAGACTTATTTTGGAAGTAAAAAGGCAGTTTTCTTCCTTTAAACAAAAGAGTTAATTGCAAGTAATAGAATTCGTAAAATTTGGACTACCCTGATCTTTTAAGAGTGAAAAGTATAAATGTGCATCTTGATTGGTAGATAGAGAAAAACAAATTGAAATTTCTTGGGCTGAAAAGAATTATCTTTAAAAAAAAGGGGGGGGGAAGCTATCACTTATTAATAATGTATAGGTACTAGTAAGCAGCATTTAGTGAGCACATACTAGATGCCCAGTGCAGCGATGCTACAGACTTTATGTAGCATGACCTGAGTGAATCTTACAGCATCCAGAGGAGGCAGGTACCACAACTGACCCCTTGTTACCTGAGTAAGAGAACCAGAGCAAAGAGAAATCAAGGAGACTGCGCAAGGTTATGTCATGAAGCCAAGAGGCCACCAGAATCCACTCCATCATTCTCTCAATGAGTCAAGTGCTGTGTGGTACATTTTCTTCCCATTCCACAGCCCATCAAGGGATGGATGTGATGATACCAGAATTAAAGATGAGGAAACAGAAGCACAGATGTTAAGTAACTTGCCCTGAGGCCATACAACTAACAAAGGGAGGAGTGTAAATGCAAGCAGAGGTCTGGCGGATTCCTAAACCCACATTGTGTGACTTCTGCATCCGAAGTAGTTTATTTTACCTAAATGACATTCCCTGCTATTTTAATCATGATATCATAGCAGACAAATGTGTTGATAATTGTTGTCCCTGTAATTCAGTGTTTAGCTCAAAACCGCCTCAATTTACACACACACACACTGTTTTTCTCTCTCTCTCTCTCCATCTCTTCCCATCCCTCCCCAAAGACCCCCCCCCCATATCCCCAGGGCATCCATTGGCCCCACAGGGTAAAAAGAGCCTCAAACCATTTGGCAAGCTGACTAAGGAAGCCTGGATCTCCCAGAGAAACTTGCTACAAGGAAATCGCTAATTATAACCCAAATTGTATTTGACTTCTGCATCTTTGCTTCACACAGTAACACTGTAATTTAAGGAGATTGTTCCCTGGCCTTTTTTTAGGGGAAGAAATTAACTACCATTTTCTTACTAAGAAAAGCAGTGGTAACAGCAGTTACAGGAATGACAGGAGGTGGGTCCCGTCCCCTCCTTCCCTCTACCCAGATTGCACATGGGAGCCTAGCAATTATGCAAGGAATTGCCTGGGGTTCCAGGCACTGTCTCTGGGTGACACCCATCTGGTGGCCTCACCAAAGGGAAAGAGAAGACAAGGGTAGGGCAGGCCTCATAACAAGAGTCTCCTTGACTCCAGGAGTGGAAATTTGGAAGCAGAAGGGAAGCAAGGTATACTAGTCCTTGGATTTGGGGGCCTTCTCCTTGAGCCACTGACACTTCTGACCAAGACTAGAGAGGACCTGGTTAGAGGTTAAAAAGGGCATCACCTGGACTTCAGAACCTTGGCTGTCTCTCTGCCTAACCCAGCCATCCATGGGACCCAAAGCCCCTTGCCAGCACTCCCTTTTCCCTCTTCTTTCCAGCCGTCCCGTCCCCAGGCTCCAGTGTCAGCATTAAGCCAGGCTGAAAGTTGGCCAACTATGACCAGTAGGTCAATACTGGCCCACTGCCTGTTTTTGTCAATCAAGTTTTATTGGAACACAGTCACACCAGTTCATTCGTGTATGGTCTATGCTGCTTTGCTCTGGCAGAGCTGAGTAATTACAGACATAAACCGAGCTGAAAATACTTAACTATTTTCCTCTGCTTCAAAGGTTTGACAATTCCTGATCTAGGCCAAAGTTTACACATTGTTGGCCTCCTGGCTTTATTTAGACCTTGGGCCTGTTTTGTTGGGTTCACAAATGGAATGAATTGCCTACATTTGAAAATGGTAGATTTCACAGTATAATCTGGCTTTGACTAAAAAATGGAAAAGTTGAACAGAACACAGCAGTGATGTGCTAACTGTTAAGGATGGGCTGTTTGCCAGAGTCACCACCACTCCCCACCGTATTTTACCAAGCTTACTAGTCTTGGTGAGCATTCGAGTTTGACTAGGTCATATGGGTCATCTGGGTTATTTTTTAATAAAACATTTCCAATTTCTCCCCTGGCCAGTTAATTACATTTCTTTTCTTCTTTCTCCTTCATCAAACTGGCCTTCTCTGTGGATCTCCAGGAAGAAAATGCATGTTTGTGTAATGCCAGAATTTAGTGAGTGCCAGACTTATATCAGAAATATAGCATTTCCTTCTGCCCGAAAATACATCCATATTCACACACACACACACACACACACACACACACACACACACACATATGCACTTCCCCTTGCTTTCTCAAGAAACTTTTGGAGTCAAAACCCATATCACTGTTGTCTCTGATTTAAATCCAAACTGGATTAGTAAATGTTCTATTTTTCTGAGATCTCGGAATGAATATCACAGCTTTAATTAAAAGAGCAAATAATAATAGTGTTGGCCAGTGTATTTGGGCTTTAATTTCATTCATCCTAAACCTAATGGCCAGTAGGGTTACCCTCATTTCCCAGGTAAGGAAAACAGAGACCCAGAGTGTTTATGTCGATGGTCCTAGGGTGCCCCGTCAGGAAGCGATGGGCACAGCATTCAAATCCAGGCCTGGCTGGTGCAAAGGCACAGCTCCGTCTGCTAGGCCACGGCAGCACTTTAAAGCACATAGAGTGCATAGGCGCAGCCAGCAGAGCCAGCTCTTGAGTGGACAACTGATGGCCAGCTCCAGAGCTGACAGGTACAGTGTGCTAAGCCCCAGGGCCAGCTCTTCTGCAGCTAGAACAATTGATCCCAAGAAGAGCCTCTGGAGGCCTGAGTAGAGGTGCTGAAGGGCAGGTTTTGGTAAACAGTCACTGAAGATTGCTCTCAACAGACCTGCCGAGAATACTTTTGCCCACTAGTCTTCAGCAGAGGAAGACACTGGGGGCGGGGAGGGGGATTGGGTTGGGATCTCTGTGTTTTCTTTTATAGCAAAGGTTCATAGGGTGGGAGGATTCCCAGGGCAGATTGCAGCGAACAGGATCTGGGTTCCCTGTGGCAGCTGACTTCCCACACAGAGCCCAGCCGGGGCTACACAGCCACCCTGAAACGTGCGTATGGCTTTAGGAAGCCCTGCAATTTGGCACCTGCAGCTTGGCCTTTGAGTCTGCAGGCTTCCTGAGGATGCACAGTGGTCTGACATTGGGGCTGAGCCCTTGATAATGACACTGTAGACACGAGGTAATTACACATCCGTTACTTCCCAAGTCAAGCTAAGTGGACCTCTGATTATTATTCTGCATATAATAGGAGCATAACTAACACTGAAGGGAAATTGTACTTCTCTATTTTATTAACCGCTTTTATATTCCCTTGTGCACGGCTATGATGCTATGAAATCTCTTTAAATGTGATATTACTCAATATAATACAATAATAATGCACACACTGTAATGTATTGGATTACTTTGCAAACAGCCCTTCTGAAATTGAATTTCCCATCATTTCCCTGGGCCAGCTCAGGGCTGCTGGGCTCACAGGCCCTTCCTGTGCCTGGGAGTCTGGGGTCTACCTTCACAGTCACTTAGGTTTTCAGAGATGTAAGCAATTGGTACACATCATCTTGATTCACGGGGGGGATATTGGTGAGCCACATTCCCGAGCATCTCCCCGTAAATTGCAGCTCAGCAATGGGAACAATTTCTGAGACCTCAGCCTGGTTTGAAAATGACCCGGGTTTGATGACATCAGGAGGGAGCTAAGCCAGATGGAAAGGATGCCTTCCATGCTGGAATTATATTCTGAAGTATCTGTAATTGCCTTTGCTGGACTTTCTGTGAGATCTTTACCCTTATTCCCAATTTCTGCTCATCTGTAAACCCTTTCATGATACCATCTCAAAGCCATGGTTGGTGCCCCCTTGGACATGCTGCATATACCTTGAGAATTCACCTCTTTGACATCCAAAAAATAATGTTTATTGAATTCATACGGTATGTCAAAATTGCGTTAATTTAGTAAGCAACATCCAATAATTTTAGAATAATTTAAAACTTTATTTTTGCCATAAAGCTATGAAGGACGCCACCATGACTTATTTGTCTTATTTATTCTTCATGTCAAACACCGTGCCTGGAATAAGGTAGATACTCAAGAATTGTGTGCCGTTTATTTATTTATGGAAATGTCTTGAGTTCCTGCTCTTTGAGAGGCACAGTGTCAGGCCGGGGAAGTCTGAAAGTGAATGACAGACATGGGTTCTCCTTCAGGAAGTGACAGTCCAGTACAAACCATGGAATACAAACAAATAAAACCCATTTGCATAATTAAATAATCACAGGTGTAGAAGATGCCCTAAAGGAAAGATATAGGTGTTCCGCAGGAGTGCACATTTCTTCCCAACCTGACAGAGATGCCACGTTAGTCTGACATGGCCACAGCGAGAGTACTTATACCATGGAAATTGGCAGTGCCACCAACCAAGGCTTTTGCAGTCTTATCATCTGTAAAGCTGATTGGTAACCACCACACCCTTGGCAGAAACTTGGCATATTCAAATAAAAGAATGTCAGTGTGGCTGGGTTGAGAGGCAGGGAGAAGAGAGCCCAAAGGAGAATGAATAAGTGGTCAGGAAACACTCTTGCTGGACCTTGTGAGCCAGATTGAGGGTTTGCGTATTTAGCCTTGACACGATGGGAGGACACCGGAGCATCTTAAGCAAGAGAATGGTGTGATTTTATTTAGATTTTGGGAGTGACCTGACAGCAGTGTGGAATGTGAATAAGGGGGACATAATAATGAGGTGTGGGGGCGGTGACAGAGGAGGTGAACTACTGCACTGGTGCAGACAGGATGGGTGGGACAACATGCTCTCGTGTGGTCTGGGCAATGAGTTGGCTATAGGATGTAAGAAGGTGGAGAGGATCCAGGATGACTATAGGTTTGGGCATGAGTAAATGCCAACTCTTATAAAGCTACATCTTGGTGGAAATGAAGATCATTTGCAAAAGAGCAGAAGGATTTGAGATAAAATATGTGTGTGTGTGTGTGTATGCGTGTGTGTGTGTGTGTGTGAACTTGGAGGTGCTTGTGAGACATGTATATATATCATTATCTAAGCCTCTATTTATCTTTAAAATGGACAGAATAGTGCCTATCTCATGTGGTAGCTGCGATTCTCAAATGGATTGATTTATAAGAAAGCACCTGGCATATAGGAAACAAGCAATGAAATGTAGTTGAATCTGAATTTCTGACACATTAAATCTGTGCCCTTTTAAAAATCGGACAGCCAGACCGGAATTAATTGATAATGTTTCAGATTTTGTCTTAAACACAGAGTTTTCTAGAATTGAGTCACAGCGTATACCGTGCCACGGGGAGAAAAAAAATGTTAACGCCAAAAGTCTTCCATTCTCATTCCGGTTAGGGCCTTCACGTATGCAAATCACTCGGTGCAGGAGTAAGGTCACCAATATGGTGTCAGATTGTGTCGAATCAAATCCTACTTCTATCACCTCTGAACAAGCTAATAAGCAAGTTACTTAATCTCCCCGAGCCTCAATTTTTCAGACTATAATTGTCTTAACGCACAGGGCTTTTGTGAACAGAAGGTGGGTATTTCAGGCTAAGGTCTGTGACTGTGCCTGGTGTATAATTGGCACTCAGTCAATGCGGGCTGTGATTAGGAATCCCTGTAAGTCTTTGTCGTCCCATCTTTCAAAGCGACACAATAATAAGCTATGTCCTGCCCAACTCACGGGGTTGCAGTAACTATCAAATGACCAAAGAATGTGCCAAAGCTCTTTCTCATATACAATATGCACACATGTAAACTTTTATTACTAGTTTGAGGTACTGCAGTCTTTTATAATGTAGCCTTCAGGATGGCCACCAAGCGTAGATGACACTCTCTTTACAGATGAGGAAATCGAAGTTTGGAGAGTTGGCATGACTTGGTGTCTTTCCCACCATCACTTCACTAGTACGTCGTATGTCTGAACCCACAACCTGTGCTAAAACCACAACCTGGGGTACTTCTTCTGTGACCTTCTCTAAGGGGCTGGGTTTGGAGTGAAAGGACTAAGGAAAGAGGTACTTGGTTGTATGAGGTCCATCAGTTCTGACCTTGCCAAAGGAAGTCAGAATCAGGAGACCCTGGTTTCTGACATGACCTCCCCCAGACCCTTACCCTTGTGCCCACCCCAAGAGTGGTGCTTGGGATTAACAGAGAGAGCCAGAGGCCACCCAGTCCCCCAGCACAGACTTCCAGTTGGATGCAGACTAGAGTCGTTGGAAACT
Organism: Canis lupus dingo; assembly: GCF_003254725.2. Taxonomy (NCBI): domain Eukaryota; kingdom Metazoa; phylum Chordata; class Mammalia; order Carnivora; family Canidae; genus Canis; species Canis lupus. The sequence continues at coordinate 34,284,032 of NC_064248.1, read as the reverse complement.
AAACTGTGCACTGGAAAACGGTTCTGGATAAATTAATTTCTGTGATACATAATGCATAAAGGGAAACCCGGGGTATTTTTAAACAATGGAAATGAGAGTCTGCCTTTTGGGCATCGATCCCAATTACATTTAGTTCAGAAAACATTTATCAACACCTACTGTGTGCCAGGTCCTTGCTGGGAAACAGAGATGAGTCAGACTTTGTCTGTGCCCAGGAAGGGCGAGAAATCAGTGGAGGCACCCACTGAGCCATCAGCCCTGGGTTAGACCTTGAGATCAGAAGACAAGGAGAGTTGTGAGTCCTTAGGCCTGTCTCTTCTTGAAAGCTTAATAAGGCAGATCGATAATGAAACATCTGTGAGATACTTTACAGAGGGGCCTCCTACAGCCTTCCCAGCATCTGTGTTAGGCTGGCAGGAATGGTTCCGTTTTGCAGATTGAAAAATTGAGGCTCGGGATGCCTAGGTGGTTCAGTGACTGAGCATCTGCCTTGGGCTCAGGGCGGGATCCCGGGGTTCCGGGATCGAGTCCAGCCTCGGGGTCCCCGCAGGGAGCCTGCTTCTCCCTCTGCCTGTGTCTCAGCCTCTCTCTGTGTGTCTCTCATGAATAAATAAATAAAATCTTTTTTAAAAATTGAGGCTCAGGGAAGCCTTATAACTTGCCCGAAACCCCAAGTGCCTCATGTTGCCAAGGGTGGACTCCTACCCAACGCGACCTACCCTGAAGTCCCTCTGTACAGCTTCTGCTGTGTCTCTGAGGGACCTTCATTTTTGCAAACTCTGCTTAATTCCATGAGTTAACTGGCTGCATCTCTCACAGGCTCAGAGGAGAGACACTTTAGATCCCACCTTGCCCAAACCGAGGTGTTTCCCTTAGAAGAAGCCCCCTGCCTGGAAATCCAAGGCTCCAGAGGTTCATGGAAGCCCCTTTACACCCCTACTGCTGCGCACACCCCGAGTGGAAGGATAATTCACCCTAATTATCCAAAACCCATGTTTAAGGACAAGTACAAAGAACTCTAACTGAGGTTCAAAAATAAACAATTCAGCAAAATTGCATGAGGTAAATTCCCTCAGAAAGAAGAGTTTATTGCTGACGGTTCTAAAAAGGAGCCTTTACCCTTTGTTGGCTACAGATTCAAGCTAAAGGCACAGGCTCACCCGCTCCCAGTGGCACATTTCCCTTCGCACCAGTGTAGCTCTAGAAGCCCTGCTGGTGGGAAGGTCCTCCCTCTGCCTGTCCCACCATCCTGTGTCAGTTGATAGCAACAGTGTTTGGTTTCCACCTGGTGTCACATTGTTTTTTTTTCTCTGACTTATTTGCTTAAGGTTAAATGTTTACACTCATTTAGGGCATAGGAAATGTGCATCTCAGATACTATCATATTAGTTTAGGTTTGGGGTTTGCCCTTGGATCAATTTCTGATATAGAGATTTAGCGATTTATTTTCTGGAATGCTCAAAAAGGGGCTGGTCCATCCGGTTGGAGAAAACACGGGCTGTCCTCACTAACCACGTCGCCCTTGAACCTGGTACTTTCTTGGAGTCTCGGTCTCCTTATCTGGCAAATAAATGGTCTTGCTGATTGCCACAAGAATTAAATGGCATCATTTGAGTGAATCAGAATGCTTAAGAAATCCTCCTGGTTCCTTCCTAGAGTAGCTGCTTGCAAAGATGTCTCGGATGAACAGATGCCTGGTTTCACCCCAAAGTTAGATCCCTCAGGGACAGCATAGCTGCATGAGGTCAGAGAGCTGAGCTTGGTGGTACCTGAGGGTCTTCCCTCTCTCAGGCCCTGAGCTGAAGAGGAGTGAGGGCCCTGGGAGCTTTCCCAGGGATGCCCCTGAGCCACCTACAGCAGGAGTTCCCTGTTGGACCTGGTAGATGGGATTCTGACAATCTGAGAGGTAACAAAGGCTGAAACCCAGAACACTCTGAACCCACTCTGTCACCCCCTCCACCCTATGGGATACCCAGCACAGAGAGATGTAGATGGGAAAGACTGGCCAAAGCGGAGACCAGATACTCCTCTTAAAATATCTAAGCAAGTGATAGATGTCCTCTGATGCAGGGACGTGCAACAAAAACAAAGTTGGACAATGTAACCTCCACTCAAAGACGTAAACCAGGTACATAATTCTCTCCTAGCTTTTCCCCCTCATTCCCCACCCTGGATTGCCTAGGTCTACAGGCCAAATCCCCCACAGGTGCAAGCACAGAGGAGAGGCAATTGGTAAAAGGGATAAAACAGAAGAAAAAGATGGCAAGAAATGGAAGGCGTGAAGGTAGAGAGATAAACAAAGATAAAGAGACAGAGGCTAAGCTCACTCCATAATTTGTGTCTTCTTTAAAATTTGTATAAATATAAATATGGAATTTAAGTGCATCTCAACAGTAGGCACTGCCATTTGAGGTTCAGTGACCCTGCCCTCTCTAGACGGAGTCCCAGTGAATGTTCCAATTCTGAATGATCACACTGGTAGCTGTTCTACCTTGGTAAAAGGGTTGAGCATAGGGGCGCCTGGGTGGCTCAGTCGGTTAAGGGTCCAGCTCTTGGTTTCGGCTCTGGTCGAGATCTCAGGGTTGTGAGATTGAGCCCTGTGTTGGGCTCTGTGCTCAGCAGGGAGTCTGCTTCTCTCTCTCCCTCTGCTGCTCCCTCCTGCATGCTCATGCACTCTCCTTATCTCCCTCTCTCAAATAAATAAATAAATCTTAAAAATATGGCGGGGGGTGGGCATAGATGGACCAAGCAGAGTGCCCTGCAGCATCCCCGTCTCCTATAGTCCTGCACTCAGCTATGTCTTAGAACCACCCAGGGATGGGGTTAAAGGGGCACAGCTCTAGAGCTACTGGATCTGCACCCCGGGTCATGGGTAGGAGGCCAGTGGGAGTCTGGTGTGCTAACACATTCCATGCATGGGTGAGTCTTGACTCAGCCAACTGGTTATATACCTTCACACAAGCCTTTGAGAACCAATATTCAACGACACTCTCACTGCCACTTAGACTACGGAGTAGCAAAGTCTAGGAGGCATTTGGGAGTGCTGGAAAATACGAGAGAGTTTACAGGCCTGATCCTGATAATAGTGATGCCAGCAGTGGCCATTGCCAAGGAGCCATCACATGCCACTGTCCCTTGTATCACCTGATCTCAAGAACCCTGGATAGAGCCACTGTTCCCTTTTTCAAATAAGACACCTGAATCTAGGAGCCTCACATGGTCTGTGTTCCCTCAGCAGTGCAGCCTGTGGAACGGAGCCTCATGCATATTGACATTGAGAACCATCCCTGGAGGGTGTCTTAACAACCATAAGTCATGGAGGACCTGGTATTTGCTGCACAGCATCCATGTGTTCTAAACCCTTTATTTCCATTCGTGTTCTCGATGACTCTGTGAAGTGGGAGAGAATCCCCTCAGGCTACAGAGGAGGAAAAAGAGACCAGGAGAGCCTGAGCTGAACCCGCACTGACCCCTAAGACGGGGCTGCGAGCTGCTGCAGCAAACTTCTCACCTCTGTGCTTGGTGGGGCGGGGGGGGGGGGGGCGGTAAAAGCTGCCTGCTGATGGCTGCCATAGGGGGCAACAACTAAGGAAATCAAGACTTGGAGTCAGAATCACCTGTGTCCAAAGTCTGGCTAGCTGTGTTGCCTGGTTTGTCAAATGGACTCGATCTGACTGACTGACCAGGTTGCATGAGGTAGGCCCCCCCCATCCAAATTCATGTGCACCTGTCATCTCAGACTGTAGCCTTGTTGGAAACAGCTTTTGCAGATGTAGCCATGGAAGTTAAATGAAGTCATACTGGGTTGGGGTGCACCCTACATCCACTGGCTGGCATCTTATAAGGCCAGGTGAGACACAGAGGGAGGAAGGCCATGTGAGTCGGAGATGGAGTTTGAGGTGATGGCAGCTACGAGCCAGAGCAGCCCAAGGAACACCCAGAGCCACGGAATGCAGGAAGAGGCAAGGGAGGATTCCCCTCTAGCACCTTTAGAGGGAGCGCGGCTCAGCCAACACCTTGACTTTGGACATCTGGCATCCAGAACTGTGAGGCAACAGACTTAAATTGTTTTAAGCACTCAATTTGTAGTGATTGGTTATGACAGGCTTAGGAGCCTAATACATCCAAGGTATTTATTTTTTGAATTTGTATGCTTTACAGCACTTACTGCAGCTCGTGATAATTTCCCTTATTAGGTTACGGATGTGGGCCCGTCAACCACATTCTCAGCTCCACGTTGTGTTTTGTTCATCCTCCCTATCTCCACAGTGCTTTGCATAAAGTAGGTGCTCAGGGAAAAGTGTCATGAATGGATGAAAGAAAGAAAGAAAGAAAGAAAGAAAGAAAGAAAGAAAGAAAGAAAGAAAGAAAAAGAAAAATGCTGTGTTGAGGCTCAAGCAGGATAATGCATTGAGATTGCATCAAACAGGGTTTCTCCAAGAGCAGCAGGAAGAATAAAGATGGTTTTGATTATCATTCCAGGCAAGCATTCTGTTTTTCTTAGGGCCCCTCTGCCCTGCAGAGAACCAACGAGAACCTGAGTAGTGACCCGGACTGAGAGGCCGGAGCTGAAGTAAAGGTTGTTTCTGCAGAGATGGCAGGATGAGGGCCCCCACCTGCCCTTTCTGGAAACTGCAGTTCCCTTTCAGAAAAGGAGCCCACCCACCGGGTGAGAGGCGCAGGGTCCAGGCTGTGGGGGGTGGCAGAGGTGGGGTTTCCAGGCCCCCGACCCCCTGGCTCAAGGCCAGGCCTCCACCTGCCTCCTCTGCAGGAGGCTTTGATCCCCTCTCCCTGTCCAACACACACACATTAGTCGATAATTCTGGGAGACATCAAAACCCCAGCACCAGCCCCTCCTCTGCCTGCAGCCGCCAGAAGCTGCAAGCCCTGTTAATGGGCCCTGGACAGGTCTCTTCTGTTTCCTGGGGCTTGGGGTGCTACCGTTACCTGCTTTATTAAAGCCCCAGCTCTGTCTCCACTCCATCTGCCTCTGACCCGGTGAATTTAGAATGAAGCCAAGTAGCCCGAATGGAAGAGCTGAACTTCACAGTGACTTGATCTCCCTACGGCTGCCGTGTTCTTTCTGGCCTTCCTTTCCAGGTGCAGGCACACGGCAGGGGGAAGGAACATGGGCTCCGGAGCTGGAAGGGTTGGTTCAGGGTCCCACCTCCGCATTTTGAGACTCTGTGGCCATCAGCACATCATATGCATCCTCTGAGTCTCTGTCTCGGCCTCTGGGAGCAGAACCAGAAATATTAGACCCTCCCGCCTGAAAGGACTGATTTGAGACTCACATGAGAAATCAGATGTGAGCATGCTTTAGAAATCGGGAAGTGTCATAAAAATAGAAGCAATTATTACCACTATCCCATGACTCTGAGCTCATTAAAAAAGAAAAAAAAATCATCACTGACCCTGTGTTACACGCTGCAGATTGAGAGACAAACAAGACCCATTCCCTTAAGACGTTTCTAAACTATGCAAACAAGTCCTATTCATTATAGAAAAGATAGAAAACCCAAATAAGCAAATAATAATTATCGCCACAGTTGTACTATCACTGCATTGGTCACCTGGTTGTTTATCCTTGGATGGCTTTTGCAGTGTGTCACAAAAAATTTTTTTTAAATAAATAAAAATACGAAGATGGTATATATGCCATCCTGTTTTGTGCTTTGCTTTCTCATTAAAAATACCATTTTTTAGATTATTTATTTATTCATTTATTCATGAGAGACACAGAGAGAGGCAGAGACACAGGCAGAGGGAGAAGCAGGCTCCATGCAGGGAGCTCAATACGGGACTCGATCCCGGGACCCCAGGATCACGCCCTGGGCCGAAGGCAGGCACTAAACCGCCGAGCCACCCAGGGATCCCCTAAAAATACCATTTTTATTAAAATCGTTTTTATTAAAAGTTAAAAAAAATATTTTTCCAAGTCATTTTATGTGTTTTAATGTTTCTCCTCCCACCAACCCCCCTCCCCCCCCGTGGCTTATTTTTGTTTTGTTATCTGTCATCATTTGGATTGGACTCACTTTCTTTAGCCAGTCCCTTGTCGTTGGACACTTAGATTGCTTCCCCGTTTTTCGCTGCAGCAAATACCACTGTAATGAATTTCCTCTTGCCCAAATCTTTGCACACTTCCCTGATTGTTTCCGTAGAATAAATTCCCAGAAGTAGAACGGCTGGGTCAAAGAGTAAAAATGCACATTTTTTAAAGGCTTTTGATAGTCAGATAAAACTAAAAAAAAAAAAAAATAACCCTCCAGAAAGATTATACCAATTTAAACTCCCAACAAGACTGCACGGGAGTGCCCCGTTTCCCGAACTCTCACCAGTGCCAAGCATTATCTCCGAGTGATTTAAAATGCCTGAAGAAAGGAGTGATAACGGTTTCTACCCAGCACTGGCTAAAACACGAGTGCTGCGTATTGGCTTTCAGCTTGATAAATACTTTCTTATAAGGTCATAAATATCGGCGGTACCAAAGGTTAATGTAGTGTGCAATGCTGTAAAATTCAGCAGGCAGCCTGCTAGATCATAATGATGCATTAGCACCTTTCAGTATGAAGTGGGATGGCTTACAAAGTCTGTTTACAAGTGGCCACTAACTCAACAAGTGCATAATTGTGTCGGGTGGCACCACTGCTTCTGCAAACATAATTTATTAAGCGCGTACCTTACCTTCCAGTACGTGCCAGGATTGAGACACAGAGGAGAAGAGGAAGGAGGACAGGAGAGGACAGAAAAGGAGAAGAAAGGATTAGTGGCTCTCACTGCAAGCGAGAGATCCTTAAAAGCCCAACATAATTTATGGCAGAAAAAAAAAATAAAGCAAATAATCCCTTTCACATAGTAACAGTGAACTTACCCCATGGCTGGCAGCGTTCGAATCGGAATCAAGGCAAGCATGACAAATAACTGTGCTATTAGAAAGCACGCGTTTTTAGAAATTAGACTTTTAAATTATTTAGTTCGTGTTTTTCAAGTTTGCGATGCAGATACCTCGCGTGTTCCTTTTTTTTTTTTTTTTCTTTTTTGTGCAGGTGGAAAGAGGCTTCGTGGTGCTTTGCTGTTGTTCTTGGATTGGCTGGTATGAAGTTGAAACCTGTTAGAGTGATTAATGAACAGGCAGGTTGTGTGTATTTTAAAGCAGAAGAGTAATCTATCCTGGTGGGAGACAAAACAGAATGGATGGTGTCACCTGCCACGTGCCCATTTGGCTTTGCTTCTTTAGTGATGGAGCAAATCACTAAAAGAGGCAGGCGTCGTACACACACTTCACCAAGCCCGTCCTAGCGTTTGCCCAGGAGCGGTGCCTTTACTCTCTTGGAATTGTGTAAAAGAACACACTCCGTGCAATGGAACTAGGCTGGACATGTGCATTTTGATCAATTTATTCTATTCACTTGCAGGGACTGTTCACCATGGAAGGTATCCTGGGACAAACCAAGTTGTTCTCTCCCTTGTCCCCTCCCAGCCATCCCAGCCCCCTGTCCCTGTCCCCATCACCCTGCAGACACATACACACACTCAGTGTTGTTGTTTTTTAAAAAACATTTTATTTATTCATGAGATACACACACAGAGAAAGAGAGAGAGAGACCGAGGCTGAGGGAGAAGCAGGCTCCATGCAGGGAGCCCGATGCGGAACTCGATCCCGGGACCCCGAGCAAGGGGAGAGGCTCAGCGGTTGAGCCCCCTGGGCACCCTTGTCCTTATCTCCTGATGCGTCCAGAGGAGGGCAGGCCCGTGTCCCTGTGCGCTCCCTTTCGTGCCCCACCCACACCCCCAGGTCAGCCCTGGCTCAAGTCCGGGCCTGGCCACAGCCTGGCAGCAAGGGGACCCGACAGGACACCAGGCGCATGCAGCACCTGGGCCCCCCTGTTCCCTGGAAACCCACTTCCTTCCACTTTAGTGATTAACGAGGTATTCACTGTTGAGAACCCACCTTTCTGGGTTCTGGAAATAGGTTGAACAAGACGAGAAGATGCCACCCCCACAGGACTTGTGTTCCGGGGTGGGGACCACAGCGTGAGAGGAGCAGGCCCGAGGGCGCCTGCAGCCTGGGGGGGGGGGGGTGCTGGGGGGCGTTCAAGCTGATGACTGAGGATGCAAAGGATCTAGGCAAAGGGCCGGAGAGGAGCCCACGGCTGAGGAGGCCTTGGCTGGGAAACACCAGGGACTCCAGGGGATGACAGGGGAGGCAGGACCCTAAGGGGATCGGGAAATGGGATCTTGAAGGCAGGGCCTTGCCGACCAAGCCAGGGGGTCAGGGGTCAGGGTTAATTCCAAGAGCAGGGGAAGCTCCCTGAGGGTTTGAGTCAGTAGGAGTACCGCTTCCATGGAGGGACTCCTCCCTCTCCTCCCTCCCTCCCTCCCTACCTCCCTTCCTCCCTCCCATCCTGCCTTCTTCCCTCCCTTCCTCCCTCCCTTCCATCCATCCTCCCTCCAATCCTCCCTTTCTTCCTTCCATCCTTCCTCTCTTCTTTCCTCTCTTCCTCCCTTCCTCCCTCCCATCCTCCCTCTGGTCCTTCCATCCTCCCTCCCATCCTCCCTCCCATCCTCCCTCTCTTCCTTCCATCCTTCCTCCCTTCCTCCCTCCCTTCCTCCCTTCCTTCTTTCCTCCCTTCCTTCTTTCCTTCCATCCATCCTTCCTTCCTCCCTCCCTCCCTCCCTCCCTCCCTCCCTTCCTTCAGTTGGACTAGAGACTACCCTAAAGTGCCAGGACAGACAAGTGGTTTCTGGGACTCCCTCGCCCATGAATGCTAATTTGGCGACACAAATGTCTGCTCCCAGGCTAGGGAGATGGCTCTCACAATGCCCAGAGGGTGGGCTTTATGATCTGAGAGCACTCGGAATGTTTGCAGCAGCAAAGCCATGTCGTCCCATCGAATGTCTCTTTCATTTTTAATGAGGAGCCTGGAGGCACTGTATAAATAAAACGGCCGAATTATTAAATTATCACTCTACAGGGCATCTTATATTAGTCCTAATTAAATGATGCTTTTCATATTAACAAACAGTGCTCAGAAAAGGATTCCAATTTTTAATCCTGACCTAACAGCCCTAGAAATTTCTAGAACACTCACAATGCCCCCGTACTCACCGGAGGGCACCGATGGGTGAGCTTTCAGATGCCGTCCTGCGTTTTAACATTCCCAGTAACCACGGCAACTGCCCCCTCCACCCAAACGCAGACGTCCTCACTTATCCACAGGAAAAACACTTGTGGGATTTCGGCCCTTAGCCGTCGTGGACTCACAGGGACTGGGCTTACATTCCCATCCTAAGCAGCTGGAGAAAGTGCTCAGCAGGGAAGGGATGGTAACTGCAGGTTTGGGACCAGAAGAAGCACTGAGAGAAGGGAGAAGGGAGATCATGAAATGAGCCCTATAGTGGCCCCATACCACTACCTGGAGAGGGTTCCCAATTCACGAGACAAGAAGGGGGAGCCTAGATAAGGAGTATTTAGAGTGCATTTGCTGGGTACCAGCTGCTAGATGCAGGAACCCAGTGGGTGCTGAGACAGACAAGAAACCCAACCTGCCAAGTTTACATAATTTTGGGGGAGACTGTCAATAAGTAACCAAGTAAATGGGGCTATTTGAGCTAGGCCAGTGGGGCGTTTGAATAGGCAGCAGGAGCCAATCGTGAGCACCGCTTTCCCATCTCAGTGTTCAGTGACATCACGTTTGTAGCTTGACATCAGCCAAGAGGAGATATTTATACCCCAGAAGTTGGCAGGGCTTGCTTCTTGTTGTCGTTTGGGAGAGTTTCAGTACCAACATATTCCTTAGATAGCGTGGTCAGGCAAGGTTTTGGAAGGGAGTGCCATTTCTGCCACGAGACACAAGGATAAAGAGTCAGTCATTCATGTGCAAACCCTAGGAGGAATGTTTCAACAGAGGAAATAGCATGTGCAAAGGCCCTGTGTCTCCAATTTCCGCTCCTCCATCATCTCTGATGTTCAGGGCAGAAGCGTCTCTCTTCCCTACAATCCCTTAACGAGATTTTCATTCCACTTGAGTATTAGCCATTTTTTCCCCTCTTCCCTTTTGTCTCCCATGTCAGCTCAGTAGACAATGTCTTCACCGAATTATTACACCTTGATCCTTGTGCTTTGTTTTCAGATTATCTTCTCCACTCTGAGTCTGTACCTTTCTTTTTAATTTTTTTCCATAGTGGGATTTTTCCTACTTATCCCCCAGAATGCTTCTTTAGATCCTTGTCTGTGAGAACACTGGTCAGTAGCTATAGTGTCTTATCATCCATGATATACTTTTATAGTCAAAGGAGATTTAAAAACAAAGACCAAAATGGGAATATTTCTTTAACATCCAGAGGTGCAGGACCTTAGTACTAGAAGGTGGAAAGACTTCAGAAGATATTTTCCAGAAGTATTTTCTTAAGCACTAGGGTGTCTTCAGAGAAGGTGCAGAGCTGAGCCTGGTGGCACAGCCCGAGCAGACCAGTGGCCTGAGTGACCAGGAGGTCACTATTAATTGGTAACAATGCTTTTTATGCCAAGAGCTGAACTGAACCTCAACTCAATTCTTCATATGCACTGCAGAACCAGAGAGGAGAAATCCATAGTTCGTGACCCCATAAGATTTATGTGTCCAGCATTTTCAAGGCCCCATCTCTTCATTTTCTTTTGCTTTTATGTGACCTATCCACCACTCTCAAATGTTCTCTGACATATCCCCTCTGTCCTCTCACCAAGCAAATGAGATATTCCCGTAGAGCAAGACCCTCCCCTCTTTCCTTCCTTACTTTTTTTTTTTCTCCGTGAATTTTCTAGTGCCTATGATTTTTAAAGAACAACTTTGGAGATTTTTTAAAGATTTTATTTATTTGAGAAGAGAGAGAGGAAGAGAGATCATGAACAGAGGGAAGGGCAGAGGGAGAGGGAGAAGCAGATTCCCCCCTAAGCAGGGGGCCTGATGTGGGGTTCACATCCCAGGACCTTCAGATCATGGCCTGAGCTGAAGGCCGAAGCTTAACCCACTGAGCCACCCAAGCGCCCTTGAATAACAACAAACATGAATATCAGACTTACGGGACCCAAGGCCCTGCTGAACCCAACCCTGTCGTACACTCCTAAAGGAAGGAAGAAATAAGTAGCAGTAGTCACAAATCCGACAAAGATCTCCAAGTGGCCAGGACCTTCTGGTTCAGGTGCATGCCTCATTTCAGAAGATGATGTTGGGTGTTGTTGCCCAGAGGGAGCTGGGTCCTAAGCCCTGGTTGTAAGGGAATTTTTACTGCAGGATGGAGGTGGTTGCCTTAGGCCACATGTTTGCACAATCACAACCCAACCTTGATGAACTTGTGAGTAAGGAGGCTGGTTCTAGGGGACAAGAAGAGACCAGGTTTCTCATAGATGGTGACCTCCAACCTCAGCTGCAGTCCAGGCTTTCAGCCAGGGAGCTCTTTTGGAAGAGTCCAGAGGTCATCAGTGTATCTCAGTCTCCGTGCCAGACATTGAGGGTAAAGAAGAGAAGACCCAGATCCTGTTCTTTCAGAGCTCACAGTTTAATGGAGATGATGGGCAAATAGGCAGGTAGTTTCCATTCAACATCGTATATTCTGGGATAGGGTTAGGAGAAGCAAATCACCAGCAGAACAGCCGCACAGGATCCTCATCGTGCCAGGAACAGTTAATCATCTACTGTTACCTTCCAGGCATTATACTAAGTGCTTTCTGTGCATGATTTTATCCTGTCACAGCGAGCCTATATTTTACATACTCTTATATAAAAGTCGGTTTCACTGATTAGCAGCCTGAGCACAGAGAGGTCAGCTAACACACTCGTGGTGGCACCACAGAGACAGAGAAAAAAAAATCTGAACAAAGAAAATCAAATTCTTTTTTAAAAAGATTTATTTATTCATGAGAGAGAGAGAGAGGCAGAGACGTAGGCAGAGGGAGAAGCAGGCTCCCTGCAGGGAGCCCGATGTGGGACTCGATCCCAGGACCCTAGGATCACAACCCAAGCCAAAGACAGACCCTCAACCGATGAGCCACCCAGGTGCCCCAGAAAATCAAATTCTTGAGCTCAGGCACCTAATTATCAGCTATTGTAGCTGGAATAACAGATTTAGCCTCAGTGCATCTTAGCTTCCTCTTTGGAAATATGGGGGTGTTCGTGGCATAGCAACCCCAAAAGTAAGTGGCTAATTTGAATGTCAGTGAATCCAGACAAGGAATTGAGGCACCTTTAGCCTCCACCTTGTTTAAACCACCCACTCAACAAATAACTTAACAAGCCCCGATTTGGACAATTTTTATAGCTTCCAAGTGTTCTTATTTTGTCTCATTTTCTTATGCAAAGCCAAAGACATGACATCAAACTTGTAATTTTGGCCACATTATCACCATGTTCTAACCAGGCAAGCTTATTAGTTCAGACAATTAAGAAAATACAAGAAGAAAATACTTGGCTATTAGGGGGAAAGGAGTAACATAAATCCAAGATGTTGGGACAATTAGCATTTGCAGTAATAAAAATCAAGTGGAACACTAAGGAAATGAATATTATGCTTATTATTTAGCATTAACATAGCATTTTGTATTTATAAAATGCCCGATAATTGTTTTTGGCCAATTCTTTTGGCAAAACTCTGATAAAGGACATTTGCTATTCTCAGGGGTAGCATAAGGGGGGGTTTAAGTGAGAGCCCATTAAATTACAATTCAAGTAATCTTCCCATCCTCCTGTTCTCAGCTCAGACTTAAGTAGAGAAAGAAAACACCCAGAAATCCCCCTAAAATGTAAGTCATTTTGTCTCCCTCCTTTGTTAAAAGCCCTCTAGTGGCTCACCCATTTCTCTCAGAGTAAAAGCCAAAATCCTGTAAGTGCAGCTTGTTATCTAAGAGTGGATCCTGCAACAGAAAAAGAACATTAGTGGGGAGGAAAAAACAGGAAATTTGAATAAACACTGTAGTTCATAATATGCAAATATTAACCTCAGTTTGGATAAATACACATGGTTGGGTAAGATGTTAACTTTAGAGAAAGCTGGATGAGAACCCCATGATCGCTGCAACACTGCTGTAAATCTAATATATTTCAAAAGTTAAAAAGCTTTTTTATTTAAAGCCAAAGTTCCTACGGTACCCTATAAGGCCTTATTACGTGACACTCTGTTATATCTCTGACCTCATCTCTTACTCTCTTTCCTCTAATCACTCTGCACCAGCCTCACTCTTCCTCATGTTCCTACCTCAGGACCTTTACACATACTGTCCCTGTGACCATTCTTGCCTGACCTATCCCTGTGGCTCAACACTCTGTCAAATTTTGATTCCAGTGTCACCTCCAAAACCATTCACTGAACTTTTTTTTTTAACATTGGATTAAATCTGTTTATTTTTTTTTATTTTATTGGATTCAACTTTTTTTTATAAATTTATTTTTTATTGGTGTTCAATTTGCCAACATATAGAATAACACCCAGTGCTCATCCCATCAAGTGCCCCCCTCAGTGCCCGTCACACAGTCACCCCCACCCCCCGCCCACCTCCCTTTCCACCACTCCTATTTCGTTTCCCAGAGTTAGGAGTCTTTATGTTCTGTCTCCCTTTCTGATAATTCCCACTCATTTTTTCTCCTTTCCCCTTTCGAACATTTCAAACTCTCCCTAGGACCCCAGTCCTCATGTTCAATGTTTTGTCTCACGGTGCTTACACTTGTAGCGTCCTCTGCCAGGTTTTGTATTTACTGTACTATTACTTATCACTCCCTCCACCCCTGCCACTGGGAGTTAAGCTCCTTGAGGAGGGACTTTTATTTACCTTCTCTGCTATCCATTTCCAGCACCTAACCCACACTTAAAACTTGATGAATATTTGTGGAACCTGACTATGAAATTCTTAACTAAAAGAAAAAAAAATAGTGCCTGCTAATTGCTTTGATAACTAGGGCATTGTGCCAAGCACCTAAATATGTACTTGGGTGAATTTTCATGACACCCTACAATTTCAGTATAATTGCCACCATTTATGAGGCTCAGGTGCTGCCGAGGGTCACACAGCTCTGCATCCAAATCTCAGATCCAGGATTCTTTTTTCTTTTTTGTAAGATTTTATTTATTTATTCATGAGAGATGCAAAGAGAGAGGCAGAGACACAGGCAGAGGGAGAAGCAGACTCCATGCAGGGAGCCCGGCATGGGATTGGATCCCAGGACCCCGGGATCACGCCCTGAGCCAAAGGTGGATGCTCAACCACTGAGCCACCCAGGCGTCCCTCAGAGCCAAGATTCAAACCTGTCTCCTGATGCTCCTTCTCCTTTTATTTCTCTCACCCCATCCCATCTGCCAAAATGTCAGTTTGCCCCCTTTCATTAAAACCATGGTGCTTAAAGATTAGAAATAGTCTAGCTTGTGGAGTCCGTTGTTCATATAATTCAACCTTCTTTCTCAGATGTAATGCCACCCAGGATAAATATATGGAACATACTATTGCCTTCAAAGGTCACAGATAATACTGGAATACTGTGAGTTTTTCATGAGTAGTCTAATAGGGAACTTTGACCTTCAATTTCTCCTTCATGGAGAAAGCAAGCCTAATTTTGCTTTTAGCTCCACTAATCTCTTATGGATAAGGAGCTTCATTCCTAAGAAGACTAAAGGACATGAGGGAAGGACACTGGCTTGTGAGCTCAGTCCTTAGCTCTGGGACCTTTTCTCAGACTTACTGGCTGTATAGGCCTCCTCTTGAGCTTTATTTTCCTCGTCTGTAAAATGGGCATAATTGTAGCACCAACTTCATAGAAGTGTCATGAGGATAAGTGATAGGATTGATGTGAAGCTGTGTGCACTACCAGTATAATATTAGCATTTTCCATTACTGTTTGCATATAGTGGTTTAAATGAAGATGTTGAAATGAATATCAAGGTTGGTTGGTTTCTTTTCCTAGAACCATCTTAGCTTCAGATTACTAAATTACCTTAATACCTATCAACTGCTTCCATGATTTCAAGGGATTTCTCCCAGATGTAACTGTTAATAAGACCTTATCACCATTATCATTACCACCATCTTCACCATCATCACTGCCATCATCATCCTCACCATCCGCACCATCACCATCATCATCACCACCATCACCATCATCATTGTCACCACCACCACCATCATCACCACTATCACCATCATCACTATCATCATCACCATCACAATCATCACCATCACCACCACGACCACCCATCATCATCACTACCATCTTCACTATCATCATCATCACCATGTCATCATCAAACACAAAATGTTTAGTTTCATTTACTAAACAATTACTAGGAGCCAGGCTCGAGGCTACATTCTGATAATATCCTTCGCTATTGTTTACCATGTGTCTGCAAAGCAAGTATTGAAAACCCATTTTACAGATGAAGGAACTGACCCTTCAGGGAGGTTAACTAAGTTACCCAGTGTGACACATAAGTCCTAGAGCCAGGTCTAGAACCTCGGTATCCCTGAGTTTATAACCTAGCCCTTTGTCTGCACTTGGTACTACTTTATTGCCAGGGAGAGTTTTAGAGCTACTGGCAAAATGACCAGAAGACAGCTCTTCTGGGGATTGGCTTTTCTAAAGCTTTGGCAGCATTTTCTTAAACTGTGGCCCAGACACCACTGGTGTTGTGTGTTACAAATGAACATTGCAGGCTCCAGCCAGTGAGTGACGTGCTATAAAGTGTTGAACAACCTACTTGGGACAGTGGGGGGTTGGAAGGGGTTCAGGAACCTGAGTTGAAGCATTTGCTGATTTCCATGGTGTAAATACTCCCACCCCACCTTTCAGTGCCTCATCACTGAATGCAGAGTTGGCTGGAGATGTGCAGGAGCTCACCGTTCTATAGTATCTCTACCATTCAGTTACAACAACCAGGAAAAAAAAAGCCTCAAGAACAGTAGATAATAGTAAAATGTGGTAAAAGAATTAGGAAGTAATGAGTTTTGAACATTTATTACCATTGTATATATTTTATTTAATTGCCGGTTTCTGTTATTTAATTTTTTATTAAAGGCCACATTTAACAAGAGGCTCATGAAATCCCTGAAAAGTAAACAATCCCCCTTTTTTTTAGCTCTTTATTTCCCTTCCAGTAGATAGTGCCACAATCTATCTTTTTTTATATGTATTTTTTTATTGGAGTTTGATTTGCCAACATATAGTATAACACCCAGTGCTCATCCCGTCAAGTGCCCCCCTCACTGCCTGTCACCCAGTCACCCACCTCCCCTTCCACCACCCCTCGTTTCCCAGAGTTAGGAGTCTCTCATGTTTTGTCACACTCTCTGATTTTTCCCATTCATTTTATCTCCTTTTCCCTATAATCCCTTTCACTATTTTTTTATATTCCCCGTATGAGTGAGACCATATAATGTAAACAACCCCTTTGGTCAAGCTGCAGCACCTCCCAGGCTCCACCCTAGGCTGATAAATCAATGGGTGCTGAAAAGGTTGGAACCCTGGAACCTGCATTTCTAAAGAGTTTCCCCTGGTGATCCTGGTTCAAGCTCCAATTACTGAGCCAGTGCCTTGAGCCTGTTTTAGAGCACATCTGAAGTATGTGTATGAAAGTGACATATAATATGGTAAGCATCAAAAAAAATGTAGATGGGATTCATATTCCTAGCAAATGCTCATGGGCAGCTATGCTAAATGAACTCCACTGTTACTCATCTTAAAAGATTTCTCGAAAAATTGAATAAAAATATTCCAAAGTTTTATTTTATTTTACCCTTCCATGAAGTACGGTTGCTCCATGTTGAAGAATAAGGCAGTAATCCTATTTCCCTGGCAGCCAGCACAGGAGGACGGTTCAGAGGCCCTTCCTGAAAGGCTTACGTAAAGATAACAAAATGTCAGGGAAAGCTGCAGGGCAGGGCTGAATGGAAGAGGAGGCTTGTAATCTCAAATTCAATATAAAAGATCGAAAGCATCAAATCATCAGTCAGCAGAGAGCATCCCCATCAGAATGTTCCATCTGCCTTGGAATTCAACTTTGTGATTGTATTATGATGTATACATTATACATCTCTCTCTCTCTCTCCATATATATAACCTCCTAGGAAAAACCTAGGCACATCTGAGGTCCCATAAGGAAGTCTTGCTTGACTTTGAGAAGAGAAACTGTTTGAAACCTCACCTGCCTCCACCCCACCCCCAACCCCATCCACCTGAAAAACATAAAAGTCTCTTTTCTAGGCAGAGGTTTTAATTCAGGGAGAAAGGCATGCCCTCCCCCTCCCCTCAAATCAAGAGCCGTCTGGTAGCTGTGGACAAATCCTGATCCATGGCAGATCCAACCCAAGGCTTGCAATTTGTCCTCTAAACAATGATTCTGCTTTTGGAAGGTGGATATGGAGCAAAGTTAAAGGATTTCCATGACTAATGTTTACCTCGTGCTCACAAAATGCTGTAAGCCTTTGGTAAGCACTTTGCATGCATTAGGGTTTTAATCCTCCCCCTGTCTCTTGGTTCTTTTCCAGTCACATTGAAGGTAATCAATCAGTAGTCTTTGAATGAATGAATGAATGAATGTATGTGCAAATCCCCATTTTAAAGCCAGAGGTGGTGAGGTGTAAAGGGGCGGAGTAACAAGTCCAAGATCAGATGACTAAGAACTGGAGGTGCCAGCCATACTCGGTTTCCCACTCCGGACACACAAACTCGCACCCTTGCCTCCCCAGGGTATAAAAGAGTAGCCATGAGTTGTGAGAGTCTATCAGAGTCACCCATGAGGATTATTAAAATGATTCATCTTGGGTCTACAGCTACGAATAGTTACTTTGGGAGTGACCAAAGTCACTATTCTGGAGGACCAGTAATCTGTGTTTGCGACAACCTCCCCAGGTGACTTAGAGGTGATCCGAAGGGTAGACTTGGATGGAGATAGGCTGAGGTTCTATGTGCAGAGCTCTCCATGCCTCCAACCTGCCTCTTGCTAAGGGTGACCCCCTGCCAGAGTAGGGCCCCCCACTCGGCCCACCCTCCTGAATCTCAGAGCCTTGGCGTTTTAGACACCAATGGCCCCTGCAAGGCCCCCCAAAATCAGTGCCTTCATGTATGTGGGTGTCATACGTTTCATCCAAGAAATGTGACATCATAAGAAACTGGCAGGAGTGTCCTTGAACCCAAGTCCACTGAAGTGAAAGGTCTCCACTTAGAGTCTTCTGGTTGCCGCAGTGGTTTCCATAGTTTCATCTGCCGTCTTGTTTTTTAGGCAGTATAACTAAGAAAAATGGAAATTGTGGAGTACGGATTCATCACACCTTGAAATGGCCAAAGCATATTCTGGGGGCATAATCCTCTCTGTTTCTCTGTGACCTGAGCGGCAGCTGGTCTCGCCCCTCCTCTTGCACACATGAAGAAATGGGCTCTGAGAGGATGGGTGACCACTTGCCCCAGGTCACCCAGCATCGTGGCTACCATCCACATCTTATCACTTCAGGTCTAACCTCCCCTTATTAGAGCCTTGAATGATGTGATTAGATGAGAGACAGCCCAGGACTGGACTGGTGGGTATTTCTCTTTCTTCATTTTAAGAATTGGACCCATGGACCATTAAAGGTCTGCCTTTGAGCCCTGCTAATATATAACTGCCAACTTCCTAGATGAATAAGATTGTCCAAGACGTTTTCCATATTCTCCTCTTATTGAATGATGTATCTGAAGGTCCTTCAACCAGAGAACTCACCCATTGTCTTATAATTGTATCATTCCTTACTTTTTCTCCCCTGCCATACCAGGAGATCCCCGGGGCCCTGGGTATGTCTCATTCATCCTTTATCCCCTCACATCTAGCAAATGTTCTTCATAGCAGAAGGAGCTCTTTAAATGGCAGCCAAATAGAACAGCATAGACCAGAGCCATGGTTTCTCTAAGAACAATCTTGCCAATCTATGGCCCACTGCCTTTTGGTGTCAATAAAGTTTTATTGGAACGTACCAACACCCATCATTCAGTTGTTTAGACATTGCCTGTGGCTGCTTTCACATGCAACAGAGGCAGTATGGCCCACAAAGTCAAACTATTTTTCATACGGCATTTTTAAGAAAAAAAAAATGTGCTGTCTAGGTAAAGAGCAAACTAGAAAGAAGATGAAGTCATTTCTATTTTCAGAGTATATTTCTTAGTATTTCCATCTCCTAACATATATTTACACTCCTCCCCACCCACCAGCACAGGAGAAATTAGCCCACTGATGAATAGGATCTGGAACTCAGAAGTAATCTGAATCATGGCCGTTTGCAGAAATTGTGTACTTTATGTGACAGGATTCTTTGTCAAATGTAGAACAGACACAACAATATTGCAAAGAATGACATCTACACGTGTGTCTGTGTATACTGGAAAAGCCCCAGTACGCCCAGAGCAAACCCCTCAGAGTGCTTGTCTCTTTGTTCAAAAGCATTTCTTTGAAGAAAGAAGTAATTAGTAAGGAAAATCCTGGGATTTTAGCTGAGATCAGTTCCATCTTAAATTCATCACCAATTTTCCGGCAACTGAGTTGTGTGTTCAGCAATTTTCTTAAGGCCTGGAAAATTTGCATAATGTATAGATTTGCCATTTGGTTAAATTAAATCTTGCATAATATGTTAGGGGAGAATAATCTTTTAGCTAGGTGGATTTGAGGATC
The DNA here is from genome assembly GCF_003254725.2 of Canis lupus dingo. Classification (NCBI taxonomy): domain Eukaryota; kingdom Metazoa; phylum Chordata; class Mammalia; order Carnivora; family Canidae; genus Canis; species Canis lupus. The sequence continues at coordinate 34,264,376 of NC_064248.1, read as the reverse complement.
CAATACAAAATATCAACTTTTTTTTTTTTTTTACCCTTTTGAAATTAATATTTAAACTGGCCTTGATTTCTGAGTGGGATGGGTTGAAGAAAACCAGGAGGCCAAGGTGAGGTGAGGATAAATCTTCAAGAGACTTGCTCCTGGAGAGGGAGAGTGGGCTGCCAGCAAGAGGGGGAGGCGGCCGGCTCCTTCAGAGGGAGGCTCGCGAGGCTGGGGAACGGGAAGGCTCATCTTAATAATGTCATCAAAGCAGAAGGCAGCGCAGAGTTCTTGGGTGAACTTGACATGTCTCTTGAATCAGTTGGGTACAGGGATGTCATTAACATAGAGACTTGTGCCTGCTTCTTCTCCGGGGATGGATCCACGTAGAGGCTCCCTGGCACAGCCCCAAGCAGCAGGCTGGGGGAGAACTGTCATGGAGAGCGTGCGAGGGCACCTACCACCTCCCCGGGCTCTTGGAAGAGCCTGACGTTCAGAGGACTGGGAAGGAGTCCACAGGATGTTCGGGAAGCCAACACTGAAGTAAGGACCCCCATCTACAAGGAGGGTGGGCAGTGTTGCACATGGACCTTGAAGACACAGGACCTTCAGCAGCTATGGAGGACGATGGGTTGGCAGGTCACCACCCCATACCACCCAAGTATCCCCCACACCCACCAAAGCCACCAGCCCATGCGAGCTCCAGTGGAACGAGAGAAAGCAGAGAGGGGCACTCTCTTCTGACCACCAAGAAGCATCCTGTTTCATTGAATGCCCTCTGGCTCCTCAGTTCCCCCACACACACCCCCCACCTCAACTCCAAAAGAGCAAGACCTAAAAAGAGAAGGAGGAAGAGGGTCCCAGAGGCAGCTCCTCTCGAAGACAGTGCAAAGCAGGGGATGGTAGGGGTGAGGAGGCAGTAAATGCCCCTGCCCGACCAGGACTCAGGTCTAGCAGGACTTGGGCCTGCAGCCGTAGGGAGAGAGTTTGAATCTCACTGACTTTGGAAGCTTTAAAATGGACTGGCCTGAGGTTTTAATAACCACATGGCCAGAAATCTGTTGCATCTTCTTTAAGGGATTTGCCTTGGGAAATTGCAGGGCCTGGGCTCTCAACCATTCTCCCACACTGCCTGCCCTGTCCTGACAGAGCATCCTGAAGCAACTCTTAACCCCTCTGGATGGCGGTTCCTCTATCATCTGATGGGGACAAATGATAGAATCTTCTTCTCTGAGTCATCAGGTGATGCAATGAAGTCTAATGTATGCAAGGAGCTTAAGAGAGTGCTAATCATTCAACCAATGTTTATTAAGTGGCTCGCGGGTGTCAGGCACTGTTCTAGATGTTGATCATCATCATAATTACGGGCTAGGAAGGGCACTTGCATGTACTGACTCATCTAGGGGAGGTGCTAATGATATTTCTGTTTTCGAGGTGAAGTAAATGAGGCCCAGAGAGGTTACGTGACTTGCTCAAGGTCACACAGCTAGGAAGTGAGTGGAGTGGGAATTCAAACCCAGGTCACTTTTTCCAGAGTCTACAAATGTTTGCTGTTAACATTATTAGTAGTGGTAGTTATTTTCATCTCCTCGTTCTTGGAACTGAAAACTGAAACTTGGAGCATGGAGAAGGAAAGAAGGAGCCCTTTCTATGGTCTTACTATTCCTGTCCTCTGATAAGTAGACACCAATTCCTGACCCCACCTGCTGTATCCCCAGAGAGTGATATACAGTAGGTGCTCAATAAATAGATTTTGAATGATAAGCAAACACCTGGTTCCAAGTCCAGTGAAACTCCTTTCTCTCCCCAGGACAAAACATTTCATATCCCCAGGTGTTTGCAGGCTGTGCTTCAATGACAGTGTTGTGTAGACCGAACTGTGTCCCTCTCTTCCTTCACGCTGAAGCTTTAAGCCTCCATGTGATGGGATTTGGAGGTGGGGACTTCGGAAAGTAATTAGGGTTAGATGAAGTCATGAGAGCAGGATCCCCATGTTGGAATCAGTGCCCTCCCAGGGAAGGGAAGAAGGGAGAGAGCATTCTCCTTCCACCCTGGGAGGACACAGAGAGGTCGCAAGCCAGGAAGAGAGACCTTACCAGGAGCCATGTGTGCTGACACCCTGATCCCAGCCTTCCCAGCCTCCAGAACCGAGGAAAATAAATGTCTGTGGCTGAAGCCCTCGGGTTTGTGGCATTTTGTTATAGCAGCTCAAGTGCACTCATACAGACACCTCTGCAACCCATCACCTTTACTGATGTGTTAAACACTTGGCCCCTGGTATGCTCATCCTATACTTTCAAAGAGTAAAAAAAAAAAAAAAAAAAAAAAAAAAATTGCAAGAGAATTTAGAGTCAGCCCTTCTGTGTCCTGCAGCGCTTCTCCATTCTGAAGAATTTCATCATTCCAGCAGAGCATTGAATTTATTCGGGTTGAGGGAAATGTGATGAGTTTCTTAAATCTGTGTCACCTGGCTATGGAATCCGCCCCGCCGAGCTAGGAAGGAGGCATTAACTACATCCAAAGCTGTGTGATTAACTTATTTGTTTGCCTACAGAGCTAAAATGAAAAAGCAGGAAGCTGAGTGAATCTGCACGAGCCCCGTTTTGAAGTAAGATTGTGAGAAAACCTGAGACGTGGGTTTTAATTCACATTCCCTGAGCTTACCATTATTATTATTTTTAATGGAAAATAACTTTGCACAATCTTGCTTCGTTCTAAATGGAGAATGTGCAATATTGTCTAACGCAGGGTATGAAGTTGATTTAGTATGCATGATTTTTCTCCCCTCCCACCCAGTACTTTTGGTTCTTTGTACACATTCAATATCGTTACATTTTTGCTTAGAACATATATATTTTCCCCCTGAACTTTTCTCGATTGCTTTTTTATCAGGTTTACAAATCAAATCAAATAGGTATATTGCAGAGCTCTGTGATATTATTTTCTGAGCTTATAGTACAATGTATTGAATTATGCCACTCCATGCTCTGCTCCTGCTATTCTCTTCAGATTGAGAGAGAGGGACTGTGGACCCTGTAAATTCACTTGGCGCCCAGCATTACTGGCTAAATCAAGACCACTATTCAGGCTGCAAGAAGAGACAGGGCAAGTGTTCGTTACACAAATCAATTTGGTCCAAAGTACATCGCAGTGGGTACTCAACCATCGCTCACATAATATTGTCAACTTAATCAAATAATGCCTCGAAGACACTCGCAAGCTTTTCTCTCTGAGAAATAACTTGATTGGTGGAGGAGGAAGAAGCAGCTGGCTATTCAAAGGGACACTTTTTATTTATCACCGTTAAGCACTTTGGGCATGGAGAAGAGGAAGCCCGTAGGAGACGAGGGATGCTGAATATTCACTAGGCTGTGCTGGGAGAAAATTGTGCTCATTAGCGTCCTGTCTTGAGTGTTGGATTTCGACACCCTCATGCAGAATTGGGATGCTAAAGGGGGGGGAGGGAGAAAAGAAGAAGCTGGACCCAAACCTCCTTTTCTGGAATGACACAATCAATATTCGGTGAGCACACATCATGGGCCACAGTAAAAAATTACTCCGTATAGTGTTTATCATTGAGGTGTTCGTGTTCTAGTCAGAGAAGTAGGTAATCTGATAACAAAAAAATATATATGGTTAATAAGGGCTCATGAGAGAGGAAGCATCTGAAGCAGCCTGGTTTGGTTTGATTTGGGGTTGTTGTTGGGGGATAGGGCCCTATTCACAGAGCTCGTCGCTCTGGTTCCCGCCCAGACTGAGAGCACAGGCAGTTAGAACTCCCAGCGAATTTCACTTCTCTGTGCAAGCGCTTGTCAGGTGCCCTCTAGGGCTGGGCTGTCTTTAGACCTTGACCCTGAGAGGCCATTGAGGGCTGAAGTATGGCGTGCAGGATATGGAGTAAAATACCTTGGGTTCTTGTCCTGGCTCCACCATCTCCTGGCTGTGTGACTTTGGACAGGTGACTTAACCTCTCTGAGCTTAAGAGGGTGGGATCAGTGGGATCAGGTGTGAGAAACCCCTAGCCCGATAGCGGGGTCAGAGTAGGACCTCAGCACGGTTTGATATTCAATATCCTATTCCAGATCCATTAGCCAATTCTACACAAGGCTCATAAGCAACCAGTAGACAGTAGTGTTCAGCATCAACCGTTTCGACTTGGGATTGGGGAGGGGCGAGTGGCCTCACACAGCAGTGGTCCTTATCCAGGGGTCCAGGGATGTCTGTGTATCCTTCAGGGAGTCTGTGAACTTTATATCCACAGGTTCCAGGGATTAGGGTATTATTAACATTTTGAAGGGACCATTTTTCTGCCGGCTACAGGTATCTGTTGAGCCCATGGCTGGTACGACTAGGGAACTGAATGTTTAATTAAATTCAACTTTAATTAAAATTTAAACACTGACACTTGATTCAGTTATTAAAAGCCTTTTAGGTGTGTTTTGAAAATCTTGGCTATTCAACTGTCAATTTTTCGAAGTCTAAATATAGATAAGGTATTTCCAGTGAAAATGGAGTCTCCATGTTGAGATGATGAGCCGTAAGTACAAATTACATATAAGATCTCAAAGACTGGGGCACTTGGGTGGCTCAGCGGTTGAGCGTCTGCCTTCGGCTCGGGGCATGATCCCGGGGTCCTTGGGATCAAGTCCCATACCCAGCTCCCCACAGGGAGCCTGCTTCTCCCTCTGCCTGTGTCTCTGCCTCTCTCTCTGTGTCTCTCATGAATATGTAAGAAAAATCTTAAAAAAAAAAAAAAACAGATTTCAAAGACTTAGGGGAAAAATAATTTAAAATTTCATTTACATTAATTACATATGAAGTACTAGTTTTAATAAATTGGATTAAAATAAATATATCCTAAAAATTAATTCCACATGTTTCTTTTTACTTTTCTGAAATGTGGCTTCTAAGAGCTTTGAGATATGTATGTGACCCCTGTTTCATTTTATTGAAAGGGACTGCCCTAAAGCGCATGATCACCGTCCTTGAACTGTATCTAGTACTTGGTTGTGAGTACATGTGTTTTTTATTTCCATCGTGTAAGAGAGGAAAAATAATTTTCCCTGTGTTCTTCTAGGTTCTTGGCTAAAACACCCCCTGATAAAAGAGAGATTAACAGGAGACGAAGAAATAGGAGCTTAATAAGAGGTATACCTCCTGTAGACATGGGACCTACCCAGGAAAACCAGCTTACTCCCTGGAATGGTCCAAGCCACCAGCTTGAACACCATCTCCAGCTAAAGACAGAAGATGCTGACTAGCTGGGGGGCTAGTCATCGATGGGTTTATCTGGAAAAGCCCAGTAATCAAGGGTGAGGTTGTTCTCCCCATTGAGGCCATTGTCTTGCTTTTGAAGAGTTTCTAGAGATTTAGTTACTTTCTTTTCCTGCGACCTCCAGGAGGGAGACACCCCTACAAACGGAGAATTTCCTTATAAATGTAAATTTCTCTTACAAAAGGGTAACTTCTAGTCTTTTCTGAGCTTCTCCTGTGTCTGCTGCTTCTTAAAAATAATCATCCCAAAAATAACCCTCATGCCAAAGAGGCATATTTTGGGGTGGCAAAATATAATTTGGTACCGTTCTCGTTTTATTTCTTGTGGTTGTCTCCCCCACTACAGGCGCTCAGCACTGTGCTTCCAACCCTCCAATTTCTCTCTGAATTCTGATTTCTGCTGACAGCTGCACCGCATTTTACTCATCCGTCCTTGTGATGGTCACCTGTGTCGCCTCCAGCAACCTGGGACCACAGACAACTCTTGATGGGATCTTTTATCCCTTCTTGCATCTGAGGCGACAGGCTTAGAAGGGTTTAAGGAGCTGGGCTAGTATGTGACAGGCCTGGAGTTTAGGTCAGAGATATCCAGGGACAATTATCTTTTGCCTGTGCTCCCACGAGGTACCTGGTCCTCCCTGAAGATGGCACACAGGTGAGCTCAGGAATGCCTCATAGGCTCAGAGAGGAGACGTGGGGCGGGGCCACACTCTCAAAGGCACATACAAAACTCTGCAGATTCTCTCCAACAGTCATCCCTGGATTGGTCGATATCAAAATCCAATTTCACTAGGATTAGCCTTGGGTTGCTCAGAGCTATTCATTGAATTAGGAACGATTATAGCAGAGGGAGCCCCGCGGTTCTTTATTAAGGTCTTTGCGGAAGCACTAAGTGATCTTCAGGAGATTAAAGTGCCAGTGGTGTTTTCTTAACATTTATAACCTGCGCCGATATCTGGGGAGTTTGTTTATTAGGAAAAATTCTGCGGCACACATCCTGCCTCCTAATAGGGCCTTCGAACTGCGCCAGAGCAGAAGCTGGCTTTGCCGTCCTAATGAGCTTATTTGGGAACCTCTGCCAAGTGCTGCCTGGAAACCCACCTCCTGAGGCCAATGGACTTCCCATCCAAGTGGGGTCCTGCAGCCTTGTCTGCATGATGGGGAGGCTGCATCTGAGAGCCGTCAGTGTCGGTGGGCTCCGAGAAATGGACGACAAAAGCGAATGGTTATTAACACTGTTCGTAATAGGAACGATAGGTATCCCCTGTGTATTCATGGGACTTACCTGTCATGATACTTTGCTTTCTTACCCCACTCAGAAGGGCCCAGCAGACAGGCATTTATCATTTCACCCGTATGCAAAGAGCAGGAGCCGTGATGTTAGCCCTCCTGCAGCTCGCTTGTAGCAAAGCCATCGATACTCACCGAGAATGTACTGTGCACTCCGGGGTATAGTTCTAGATGGTGCAGTTTTGCCCTTCCAGGGGGACATCTGAACCCCAGATTTGTCTTGGTTGTCTTGCTCACTGTCATATGGTTGGTGGAGGCCAGAAATGCTGCTGAATATCTTAGGGTGCTCAGGACGGCCAACACCAAAGAATTAAGCAGCCCCAGTGTCAGCATTTCTGCTGCTGACAAACTGCTGCTGGTGGCACGGGGCATGGTAGGGACAGAACAGTGAATGGAAACTCCCGGGTCTCTGTTCTCACGGACTTCCACATTCTGGTGGACAAGACAGTTTCAACATGGTAGAAACTAACAGAAGCCTCTAATACAAAGGCAAGAAGGGGTATGTGCTATAAAAAGAGTGAACAATTAGGGAGACAGGAGATGCTGACGGTTGTGATAACAGGGCCAGTGAGGACTTCTCTGGTGGGTGCTGTTGGGGCAGAGAGCTGGTGGGCAAGAGGCGGCAAGCCACATGGGCATCTGGGGAGAGAATTTTCCAGGCAAGCCCAAGGAGGAGAGGATTTTCCAGTCCAAGGAGGAAGAGGTGTGACACCTGAGGAGGGAGCATGCTGCGTGCGTGGAAGGAGGAGGCAGGTGGCCAGTGAGTTAAGGAGGGGAACCTCAGGAAGCAAGGGGGTCTGGACCAAAGCATGCTGGATCTCACAGCCCAGGGTGAGGGTCTGGACTGGAGCGTTCTGAGAGGGAGAGTGCCCTGGCCATTCTACTTCTACCTCTCGCACCCTTTGTTCTCTCAATCTCCTCTTGTCTCTGAGCGAGCAGACCAGGGGTCATTTGCTTGGTCTTTCTCTTCTACCTTCTGATCTCCCAAACATGGTTATGAGGCACCTTTCCGACTCAGCTAGGTCCCACTTTTGGAGCCGAAATGATACTTTAGAAGAATCAGACACAGGTAAATCAAGAGTGGTTCTTCCAGCCATTCATTCTGAGTAAGCCTTGATATGTACTAGTCTTCAGGGGTGTAACTACCAACCAGGTAGCCCCCATTTTTTGAGAATACACATTCTTGGATGTGCAATTTCTTCAGCAGCTTTCTCAGCATTTTCTCATTATTTTATTTTTGTCCTTAGAAATTTCACTCTGTGTGTTTGCCATAAGTTTCATCGACCTTCTCAGGGATGCTGTGACTGCTTATCCACCAGTGTGAGGTACAGTGTTAGGTTCAGGGAACTCACAGACCTGTCCTTATTTTGAGAGTGTTGGCTGCCTTTCAGGAGGCTGGCAGAGGGCCTCTCAGCCCAGCGAGGGGTGTCATTACATCCAGAGGTAGGTTCACCAAAGCAGCCTGAGAGCCCGGACTGGGGTGAAGGGAAGACTCACATCTCCTCGATGTAGGTAACTCATTAGAGTTCCCAGTGTGACCGATGGGACCCTAGGACAGCTCGGACAGGGACATTCTCTCTCCTCCTAGACCTGGTGTGAGGCCAACCCTTTGGAGAACCTCATGCCACTTCAGTGGTAGAAAATGCATCCACCGCCTTGGTAACAGCTACTCATGCTATGTGTACTTCAGGTTTGTCCATATTTAGAAGAAGATTACGATGGTGGATTGAATGTGGCCTTCAACACATGTGTTCACATCCCATCCTTCGTAAATCCATGAATATGACCTTATTTGGACAAAAGGTCCTTGCAGATGTAATTAAGGATCCCAAGATAAGATCTAGGGTGAGCTTTACAATTTTAGGGTGACTAATGCCCTTATAAGAAGAAAAAGGCAGAGGGAGATGTGAGTCCCAGATGCACAGAGGGAAGAAGGCCATGTGAATCGGAAGACAGAGATTGGGGAAAGGCAGCTTCATGCCAAGAAAGCACCGGAAGCTGGAAGAGGCAAAGATTGTCTGTCCCCTGGAGTCTACGGAGGGGGTGTGGTCCTGCCAGCACCTTCACTGTAGATGTCTGGGCTTCACAATCATGAAGGAGTATATTTCCGTTGCTTTTAGCCACCATGTTTGTGGTAATTTCTTAGGTGGTTAATGTAGGGACCTAAAACCCAGGCTTATCCCAAATACGTTTTCCCTGACAGTTCCCAGCAAAAGGTCTCACCCCGATATACCCAATAGGAGAGTCAGTGAGGACCATTCTGGAAGGCTTCACCCCTCCATGCCCCAGGCTCTGTAGTGGGCCTCTGGATTCTGATGCTCTCTTCCCTCTCCTCTCCATTCACCCGCGATGTCAGAAACACTTTTGGTTTGTTTTCCATTTTACATGTTATCTTTAAAAATTACTTTAAATACACAGGTATTCCGACATAACAATTTATGAGCATTTGTACACATGCCCGCACTACAAAATGATTAATTGAGCGTTGTATGTTTTTATCAAAGGAAACAACGCGAAGATTTCTCCAAAGTCCTGTTTGACTAAAGATGATTAATTTTAATTTTCACATGAGCGGCATAATGCTATTAATCATTTAATATGTTTAATCATAATCTCTGTAATTCCTAATTAGGTTTATTAAGCTGAAACATCCAGCAGTTATGTACAAATCCAAATCTAAGTTTCTTTCTTGGGATGAGAAGGGGCTTGCTTTAATTTGCATTCGAACAGCAACTCCTAACTGGAGGGAAGAAATGGACTGCAAGCTAGGGTCTCAGCTGCTGAGTCTGCAAACTTAGAGTCTTAGGTCCGAGTACCAAGATCCCAGCTGCGTGATTCAAGGACATCTCTGGGTCTTGGTTGTGTCACCACACCTCATGTCACCAGCAGAGAGAACACAGCTCCTTGCTTTGTTTGGGCCTGGGTATTATAATATCATATGCGATTATCACTAGAAGATGCAAAGTAGGTGGACCATTCACTCCTTCACTCATCACTTTATTGATATACTCGTCATCCCTCCCCCTGCTCCATCAGTGACTCAGCCAACCATCTGACCTGCGTGTATCATTTGTCAGCCATGGCTCAGCCCTGGTGTCGGGTGCTGGTCACATCACACCCTGTGACGATCCATAAGTGGCCCCTCTTCATTTTTATCATGAAATATACGCTCTTGCTCTGCACACAGGACCCTTTGTGATCCTACCCCTGCCACCCCCCACAGTGTGCTGTTCTGACTGTCCTTCCTGCACATGACCAGTGACACTAAGGTGAACATGTACTTACTAAATCCAGACCCCAATTTCACCTCCACGTTTTTGCCTGTGCTTTGCCCTCAGCTGGCACAACATGGGCCCCCTTCCTCTCTCCCATCAGACATCTCCCACGGAAAACACAAGCTCCAGAACTGACAGGCCTCGGAGACCATCCAGCTGTGTGGTGTGCCTCTGCTTTAGGTTTACTGGGCCCTCTGTGAGTCACTCTGATCCCAGCCTCATGACTGTCTTTCTCCTACTTCCCTCTCTTGCACTGAGCTGGGAACTGCGTGTGTTCAGAGGCTAACTTATGTGTCCAATATATAGCAGCTGCTCAGTAAAAACATGTTTAACAAGCAAATGAGAACCTTTCCTCTCTCTGTTTCCTGAGAGAGGCTTTTTCATTCCTTGTTTTTGACATTTTGAGAAAAAGTCACCATCACTCGAAAAAATTCATTGCCTTCCATTTATTGAGTTCATGTGCCAAGAACTCTGCCAGGTTTGGCCTATATTACCGCATTCAGGCTTCACAGAGCCTTAGAAGGTGTGCTGTATTGTTATTACTCATTTTCCAGGTTGGAAGACTGTCACCATCCTCCTCCTTTATTCCACTCCAACAACACAGACAAAATGACCAAGCTCAGTGTTGTCATTGTCATGACGTAGCGCTTCAAACTTGCAGAGGTCATCCTTCTGATACCAAACCAGCTTGGAAGAGTAGGGTGCCAGCCACTGGGAGATCTTGACTTCAAAATGCCATTCAGGGGGTACTAGGAAGGAGAATGCAAATGAAGTCTGCCAAGAAATACAAGAATTGGCAAGAAAATCACTAATTATGCCCATGTCATTGTGATATATACGATCTATAAATCACCTTTATATATAACATTTCTATTTATATGTATATATAAAAAATATAATTTATATATATGTATGTACATATATATATTTCACTTTATGAAGTTGTCTTCTCTGTGTCTTTATTATCTTACACCTGCTTGGTTGCTTTGATGGTTTTGTCCCAGTGATATGCTTCTGCATTGTTTAAAAGTAGGTGAGGCCAACCCCTTCCTCATAAATTACATGGGCTTCCACATAGGTTTTCCATTATAGTTTTGGAGAAGCAAGTAGCTCATGTGGATGGCATCACCTGCCACCCAGAGGCAATAGATGCTAATAGCAGAGAAAGTATCTAGAAGCATCTCTAGAACCAAGAGTATGGGGATGGCTATAATGATACCAAATATTACTATGACTTTTCTTCTAGTTTCTGCTTATGTTGTGCTGATATAATATCATGCTTTCCAAGACTTTTATTATGCCAAGAGTGGGAAGCAGAGTAATGAGTTACGCTAATAGCGTAGCCTTGTCGACACCAAGATAGTCCATAGAATATCCTGGAGGTGTCTAGATCCATGCTGTCTGACCTGGAAACCACTAGCTATGGGTGGCTACCGAGGACCTGAATTGTGGCTAGTGTGAAGGAAAAACTAGATTCTATATTTTTCTTAATTTTAATTCATTCAAACTTAAATAGCTATGCAAAGTCAACTGTAATGGATGGTATGGACGTCCATGACCAAGAAATCAGAAGATAAAACCTTAAAAAAAAAAAATAAGTCAATCAGATGGCTACTTGGACTGCAGAACACCGAACAGCCTTCTCAAATGTTTTATTACATTTGCTAACGTTTTATCTGGACAGTCGCAACAATTATGTAGGTGTATCTTAAGATTTTGATTAAGGGGATATACCCTCTCCTACCTTTAATGAGGAGGTTTTCTCTGATTGCCTGTTAAAACTCCCCGAACACCTCATGCCAACTACCCCTCCCCCTGCTTTATTTTTCTCCATGGTGCTCTCCTCCTACCAGTTCCGAATGTATTTATTAATAAGCTTATTGCCTCCCCTGCCCCCATAAGAATCATGCTCCATGAGGGCAGGAAGTTTGTCTGCCTGGATGTTAAATAAATACTCGTTGAATGAATGAATGACCCAGCGGCTCCTTCCTTGTCCTTCTTCCTTTGTTCCAGCATTTTCCTACCATTCAGGGGAAGCAAAAGCACTTTGGAAAGAGCACACAGGTCCACTCAGAGCCTCTTTACTCTTGTCCTTTTAGCAGACAGATGACGCGGCACCAACGGATGGCCAGCCCCAGACACAACCTTCTGAAAACACAGAAAACAAGTCCCAGCCCAAGCGGCTGCACGTCTCCAACATCCCCTTCAGGTTCCGGGATCCGGACCTCCGACAAATGTTTGGTGTAAGTAGTGCGTTTCTCCTCTGCTGTGCCCACTCTGGGGTCCCCGGAGCCCTTTCCTCCTCATGTAAGTCTTTGGTATTTATAACATGAAGATGAGATGTTTGCATGGGGGAAAAGAAAGGCATTTTAAATCCTAGTCTGTAGGTATAGTGGGGCCAGAGTCTCTTTATGATTTTAGTGTAAGTGTCTTTGTATACGTTCACCATGTTCCCATTTGCCAAATGGTCTTCTAATTAGTAACTGGAAGGTCAAATGGGAAATGAGCTCCCAGGAGAAATAGCATTGAAAGGAGCCCATTGACGATCCTAAATCGAGTAGCTCAGGGCCCCATGTCATGACTGAAATAAACATTCTGTGTCCTTTCAGCTCTTCTTTCTTTTGTATGTGCCACGGTTATCATGCCGTATTCCTACAGACCTCACTCTTTCCCAGGCACCGGGCATTTAAGATTTCAGAGGCAGCTTTAGAGATTAATGAGTTCTGCATTAAGCTTCATTGAAAAGCAAAACAAAGAAAGCCAGAGATTTCTAAGTCTGACTTGCCTCCTGCAGTATACATTCTCCTGGAACCAATGATGAGGATTCAGAGGTCCTGTGCCTCTGAATGGTTCTAGAAGTATCTCTAGATGCTGTGATGTTCTGTGCCACAGATGACAGCCTTGCCCAGGTACCATGATTGAAACACAGAGCAGGGCAGAAACCACCATCAACCAGGAGAAAATAGATGATAGAGTGCTTCCTCGTGGGACATGATGACTCGGATTCTTTTTCTGGACGAAATCTTGCCCTGTCCACCTTGAGAAGGAATGAGTTAGCCACGTCTTCGGGCTCAGTTCTGCCAAAGGACAAAACTCTGACAGGGCTTAGATAGCCTTAGCTTTTTAGGGTTTGGGGCTTGGTTTGGTTTGGTTTGGGTTGGGTTTGGTTTTCGGTTTTTCAAATGTAGTCAGCCTATTTGTCCATGACATCTATCCTAGCGTTGATGAGAGGTGTCTGTGGATTCTCTGAACAGAACTACATCTTTAGCATTTGACTTAGAGTAAAGGTTGGCTACCTGGAGATTCTTCTAAGAGTTTGTGGATGGATGCAAATGTTACACAAGGAATAAGAAGAGGCAAAACTTTACTGCCTAATCCCGGCCAAAACAGACATCATTCCCCCAATGAGAAGGGGAGCTCTGTTTCATCACTCTGCGATTGTGGGGTTAGCTTGCTTGCACCTTTTATTTCTTTAACATGCATGATGCTTATCAAGTCCGCATCTGACACAAAGGCAGAGCTAGCGTCCTAATATTCAGATACCCAGACTTGAATCCTGACATTTCAGAGGAAAAGGTCAGCTTCTGCACTTTTATCTCTCTCGTTTGGTAATAACCTTGAGTTGAGCCCTCTAACTCTTGCCGAGTAGAGATACCCTCGGGCACTCTCAGGTCAAAGATGACTTTGAAAAGTGCAGAGCATTCAAAGTGAAAGTGGAGGTTAAGTGTGTATAAAGCAGTGAGACCAGGTTTGAATGATGGGCAGCCAGAGGAATTAGATTCCTTTTGCCACGTCAGGTTAGAGCCTTGCTCTGCGGTCCATCTTTACTCGTCAGGTGTCCCTGGGATGTTGGCTTTGAATTTGGCCCTCTTAATGACCATCCTGGTGTTCTTTCTTGGTGTCACTCACTGCAACCCACCCTGAGGGTGCTCTTCCCTCCCTGGTCTTCTCGGTTATCTTGAAAGTCACCGGAGGGCTACACGGCTGAGTCAGAGGGGTATTGGCAATATCCACAGCTGGAACTCCCCAAGACAGCACCCTTTCTTGCACGGATATCTGAGGCTCTCTGTTATTACGGGGCGAGGGCAGGGGATGCAGAGCAAAGTCTTGTCAAAGATCGAATGTACTACCAGTTTTCAAGCCATGATCAAAATTGACTGGTTTCAGAGCCAGTTTCTGTAAAAATCATAATTTTCAAGCAGCTGACAAGACGTCGACTTGACAAGATGATAGATAAGCTTAGTATCCATTAAGAAAATACAGCATACATTGAGTAATATTGAAATTAATTTCATTCATCACAAACAGCATCTGGGTTCATTTTAAAAGTACAGAAGAATTTTTTTTTATGAGTTTCAGCTATAAAAATTTTCAGGCACTTACAGGTTCCTGGATTCCTTGTAATAATGCTGAGGCCTCCTTAGTCTACAAGCACTATTCTGACAAAATGGAATTGAAATACTAAAAATCTGTTCTTTCCAGCCGAGCACTGGGAAGGCAATCCCATTCTGGTTATGTGATACATTTAGTGGCATGAATCATGTTGAACAGCATCTGTAAACATTCTGATTGGCTTCCCACACAGTTGAGAGAATTAAGTGTGGTTTCTTCTTTTAGGTCACAGTCACTGTTAGAAATGACATTTTGATTCCAGGCAGGTCTTTTCCAAATCATCTGGACATGAGATAGCTCCTCTCCTTCTGTTGCTCTATTTTGCGTTGGCCCCTTCACTTTGGCAGGGGCTAGAATGGGGAGTAATTACAGAGAAAAATCCTGAAAGAGATTTTTGTGCTTTTCTTCTTTGTCTCCTTTTGTTCAGTGCAGCCATGGAGATCTGAAACCAAAACCAAAACAAGACAAAAAGGGAAGCTCCTTTCCCAAACTGCCTAAAATCTTGCTGTGCTCGTAACCACTTTTGTAACCATTAATAATTCAGCTGTGAAGTTTGCAATTTCTGCAGGCCTAATGGTCAGTGTGGGTACTTCACATTTTGTTTTTAATTTGTGGCTTCAGGGCCTATTTATTGCAATTCTGGCGACCTTTCTTCCATTATGTTTTTCAGTACTTGATATTCTTCATTTCTTCCTCCTTTGGAAGCATTTGTTCTAGTGGTTGGCATTAAATCTTCTAACTATTCAGAGATTTCCTTCCTTCTTTCTTTCCTTCCTTCCTTCCTTCCTTCCTTCTTTCCAAGATGGAACATTTCTTTTTTTTTTTTACTTTTTTTTTTATAAATTTATTTTTTATTGGTGTTCAAAGATGGAACATTTCTTGGTCAAGAAGTTATGTGGCCCTGGTGGAGTCAGAGTCTTTTCACGCCACCAGTTGGGGCGTGAGAGAACAGATCAGGGGCGTTGGTTCTGGATGTTTCACTGGAAGAAATGTTGGTTCTGGCCTGGCTACTTCATTCTTGAGCTCTGTCCTCATCTCAGGGAGCATTCATGAGGGTGTGCATCTTTTCTGTTTGAATTGTTGATGATCTCATGAAAGGAACGTGTGGATTTCCACCAAATTGATTATGATGGCTTGCTTTTGGACAGAATGGTTCTTTAACCTAACATTTAAAATTTACACACACCTGGGTTTGGGGTGAGAGAGGTGGTTATGATATTTCCAGACCACTGACCTGACATATTGCATCATAGAACTGTTTTCAGAAGCCAGCTACTCAGTGAGTGTAAGATTAAGATTTGCACAGTACCCCTGTTGACGTCACAGCCTTGCTTTTGTTATCAAAATACAGACCCTCTGGGTGTGAATATGATCGACTGAAGTCACTCATTCTTGTCACCCAAAAACAGGTCACGTGACTTTCAGAACATGCAAAAGAAGTTTTCACAGTCACCTTTTTAGTAATAACATAGAGATGGTTGCACCTTTGGCATTAATGCCAAATTCCATGCACCATGCTGTTATAACTAGTGAAGTCTTTTTTTTGGACCTGGCATGGTGCCTTCCATTTCTGCATTCCAAACATGAAGCCAATCCTAGGAAAACTGAGATGATGCCTTTTTCTTTGCCTGCGTGTGCTCTTTGAACTAACCTTTACTTTCATGTTTTATGCTGTATCCACTGAGCATCTTCCACAGTTTTTCAGAGAAATATTATTTGATCTGAGAATGTCTCAAAATGCCTGGTACGTACTTGCCCCAGTGCGTCCCTATAAGCTTCCGGATTTTATTCTTGATACAGCTATTGAGACACCTTGCGTGGATCCTGAGATGTTGTTGAACGCGGCTGCACATGGGTGTTGAGCAAACTAATGCGAGTTAAGTCTGCGAGTCTTGTCTATTTAAACTGAACATGTGCCAGCTGTGTTTACATCATTAGTACCAAACTTCCCAATTAAACTGTTGATACTATAAATATAGTACGCAACTGTCTCAGGAATGGGGCTCATATCAGCGTTCTTCTCACTGCTCGTTTCACTGGCTCTGAGAATCATCCACCCAATGGCAACTGCCAGAGAGGCAAACATTTGAGACCATTTCAGGGCATATGGTGTCATTGTTTCATTTAGGGAATGACACATGCTGGGATTACTTCTTGATTGGTTGGTTCTGTCTCAACCCAATCTTATTTTAAAGGGAATGTTTTCATGTTGACTGCTTAGAGAATGTTCCACGATGACATTTGCCTCGTGGTTTTGGAAGGAGTCCTTTACAAGCTTCCCTGTTCATAAATATGTGTGCTTTCACGCTCGTAGGCCTGAAATAAATATGATAGCATCTGTGTGGACTGAATAGTCCGAGGAGGTCGTATGGAAATCACTGGTTCTGGGGAGATCACAAACTGGCAGAGTGTTTACTACTAAATTCAGTTCACCTTTGAACGGCAAATCCCGCATTTCCCAAAACTGAAAGTTTTCTTCTTCTATTTTTAACAACGTTCTCTGCCCAAATCTAGGGCACTGAAAATGCTCTGTAGAATATTCTCCTGACCCAAAGGAAATTAGAGTGTCCACAAATTGCAGGCTGAGGTAGCTACCAGTTTCCTGGTATTTCCATTGTACCTTCTGGCAGTGTAGCCCTTCCTTCCCTCTCCTCTCCCAGCTGAGCATCTTCGTTTCTTCCAATCCTTCTACTTCTCTGGGAAGAAGAGAAGCACGTCCATCCACTCCACAAGACAAATTCCATCCGCAGTCCCCTGACTGCATCTGTATCCTGAGGCATGGGCACGTTTCCATGACATAGCTTTGGGTTTCCTTTTTCTCCACCATCAGAACTACTTTTGTTTCAAGGTTTTGAGCTATTTCTCTTCAACCAAGGTTTTGTGCATATTTCTTTTTCTGTCTTTCCAAGGAAAGTGGATTCATTTGTATGTTCCAGAGGATAGCCTCTGTATGTTTCAAATCTTTTTTTTTTTTTCTCAAATCCTAGTAGGACCCTTTTGACACTTACTCTCAGCCCCCTACCCCCATGGCCGTATCGTGTGACTGAAGCACAGTGGGCAGGGGGGCTGCCTCTGATTCTCTGTGTTCTAATCATTTGTTCCTTTGTTCCTTTTCTGTCCCCTCCCAACCACTCTGTCCCCTGCTACATGGAGGCTGCTTAATGCTTTCCACCCAGGGGAACACAGAATCTCCTCGGGCAATAAAGGATATAATAAAAATCCAGGCTGCAAAAGCAAATGGAATAATACAAAAGCTCAAAATAAAGGAAAAGAAGGATGGGCATATTCCTTCATATGGTTCTGTTTACTTTTTAATCACTAAAATGAGCACTTGCCCTCATTCTGCATCAGGGTAAAATTCCCATCATAGTTTTCCTGGGCCATGTCACATGCCTTTATGACGCTCTCTCCCACCTGCATGCTCAAGAAATACCCACCCATGAATTGTATTTCATGCAATCTAAGAAAAAGAGAAAGGACTCCAGTGTCAGGGGAAAGGGATCTTGGACTATCAGATGCTTCTGGTTTCAGGGTCTGTATTCCCTTCTTTTCAGGGTGTGAATCACAAATTGCTTGATGTGCATTTCTCACTAGGACTATGAGATTTAGCAAATTAAAAAAAAATGCAGGATAACAATAGCTGAATTTGAATGTTAGATAACATATTTTATTAAGTCTAAGTATGTCTTAAATATTGAGGGGACATAATTATCCTGAAAAATTTGAAATTTAAATTTAACCAGGCATCTGTAATTCAGTTGGCTGCCCCATTTGTAATTTGAAACCATGTTTCCGGGCTTAGCCATGTGGAGTTGTTTTCACTTGTTATAGAGCCTATCCTTCCTGATTGTTAAAATCTATTTATTTGTTTAACAAAATGGAGAACCATCTTGAGAGAAGTAGGTTTCGGCCCCAGGGCTAATCACAACTATGCTGGTGTCTTGATTATGATGGATGTCCATGTGGTGGATCTTGCTTTTATCTGTTTGTTCTTGTCTTATGTGGCCTGGCTATTACCCTAGCTTATATGGGGCCAAGGGCCACAATCCTCATCATCAGATTCTACTTGGACATTTTACTATCAAAATCTTACCTCGCAAGGATCTTTCTCCTGGAGGCTAGTGGAATAGCCTAGGAGGGTCAGGTTACACACAAGCCACTTTTAATCTTTGCTGCTCAGTGCCTGGGAAAGCAACTGTGGACACATAAAGCAAGGAAACTAGAACTAACCACTCGATTACACATTTTGCACCAGGCCCGTACTAGGACATCTCACCTGGCGGGGTATCCAATAAAATGGAAATTGTTTGTATGGTTGTGCTTTCTCCTGGTTCAAGCACATCTCTAAGGATACAACAACATAAAATGTCTATCCTTGATATTAAAAGAGGAAGAGAAAAAAAACAAACTCTGACTTGGGGTGCAATTACCAATGTGCATAATATGATTTACTCCATTTCTCTTGCTTATAAACATTTCTATTTCTTTGCAGCAATTTGGTAAAATCTTAGATGTTGAAATTATTTTTAATGAGCGAGGCTCAAAGGTAAGCAATTTAATTTACTTTAGGATTGTTTAGCTTATTTTTAAACGTTTGCTATGGATAATGGGAAACAACTGCACTGTTTTAATTAGCACATTGTGAAAATACACTTCAGTGGGAATTCCTTTAGAGACCTCCTCCAGTTTCAAAAATGGTGGGAAATACATTGGGTTCAGTTTAAATGTATAAGGGGGTAATTTAAAATTGCTGTTTTATACCTATCTATTTATCTATCTATCTATCTATCTATATATATATATTTATCAAGTTTCCAGAGGAAAATTGCCCATGCTTAAAAAATAATGTTGTTGCTACATTTTTGTTTTTCAGTGATAATTATGTTCTTTATATTAAAAAGTGAGTTGATAGTCTCATGCGCAGGTAAATATGTGATTATTCTGTATTAATAAAGTGCAGTTATTTTCCTGGGTTGTAGGGGAGAGAATTTCATATACACCAACCTTTTGAATATAATTTTATTCATTAGTATGTTTACCACTCCACATTTTGCAATTTGCCATTGCTTTGAATTTGTTTTTTGGTGTTTAGTTTTTTGGTTTTTTGGGTTTTTTTTTCCCGTAGAAGACCAATATTTAAATAGATTTTCCCAGAGCTAAAAGTGTTAGTAAAAATCAGGGGCAATATGGAAAGGCTCCGCACATTCAACATGGAAATATGTTGAGGGAAAAAAGGCCCACCTCTCTCAAAGCATCCCCTTTAACAGTGCTCATCAAAATGCAGTCCCTGGAGCAGAAACACCTAGGAACTTACCAGAAATGCAAATTCTCGGAGTCTAGCCCAGACCTCCTAAATCAGATGCTCAGAATGGGAGCCCAAGCCATCTGTGTTTTAACAAACCTTCCAGGCCCGTCGTTAAAGTTATCCACACCGAGTTTTCCTGTTTTAAGGAAATGCCCAGGCTTCATCTGAATGCAAAATACCCCTTGCCCACCGGGGTTTTGTGGTTGCTAAAGTGTCCTCATCCCACTGCACGCACAGAAAACGCTAGAACTCTGTTGGAATCTCCCTTGAGGAAAGCAGTGCACTCGGCTTAGCCATAGATGCTGAGCCGTGCCAGTCCTGCTGAAGAACTCAGAGATTGACCTCAGCAGCCAGAAAGTGACCACTTTCAATGCCTCTGACTGGTTTCTAGAGCGCCGGTCCCCAGGCTGTCAGGAATTCTAAGCTCCCTTCTTGCATCCTCAGACTGCACAAGTGGATATTGGGACAAATTGCTTATCAGATACAGAGAGATGCTGGATTTAGCCCCCTAACTATCCTCACGCAAGCAGTTTGGGACAAGTCAACATCTAGGAGGGTTACAAGAAGAAATGGTTTTCTCAAAAGGGACAAATGCCAGCCCTCTTGGGCACAGCAACCACCTCCTTCCTGTGAAGCAGACTTATTATTCCTTGGGCAGTCTGCACCCTTTCCCTCCTAACTAGGATGATGCAGATTGATGTGAGGGAAGAAAATTCTAGTTATTCTCCTCTCCACACCCAAAATGATGTTGCGATATGCTGGATGAGGGGGAAAATATCAATTCATTATACTCTCTGGTTCTGCTAGTTCAGGGGTCTTCTTCTCCCAGAATTTCAGATATTTTAGTTATTCTTAGATCAGTGACATGACCTCTAGGCTGGGGGAAACAGAAGTTAATTTCCTTTCTGCTTCTTTTTTTTAAAGATTTTATTTATTTATTATTTATAAGAGACACACACAGAGAGAGAGAGGCAGAGACACAGGCAGAGGGAGAAGCAGGTTCCATGTGGGGAGCCCAATGTGGATCCTTCCCAGGACCCCAGGATCACGAACTGAGCTGAAGGTAGATGCTCAACCACTGAGCCACCCAGGTGCCCCTCTTTCTGCTTCTTGTATGAAAATCATTATAAGGGCTGTTTCTATGCCTGCAACGTAAAGTGCATTAAGAAAATTTGTGCCCAGGGGCACCTGGCTGGCTCAGTCAGTAGAGCATGTGACTCTTGATCTCAGGGTTGTGAGCTCAAGCCCCACATTGGGTGTAGCAATTTCTTAAAAATAAAAGAAAATAAAAGAAAAAAGAAAAGAAAAGAAAAGAAAAAATGTGCCCAGCCTAACTAATCCTTTTCACTCAGGCTTTATGCATTCTTGGCAAAATCCTAGAAGATGACCCGGAATGTTAGCCAACTTTCATCATCTAATCCTGAGTCTGTAGTGATACTGCTTTTAAAGTTTTAATTTTTTAAATTTATATTTAATTTATATTTTGGTTTGTAACTTTTGCCAGTGGGGAGAAGCTATTTAATTCCTTTTTCGAGAGCTGTTTTGAGACATTAGAAGAATATCGTTTGCTATTTTGAAAGTACAATGGAGATACTATTTTAATACTTCCTCCGTCATTGCCGTGATTAGCCTGTCTCTGGGGCTTTAGCAATGGAGACCATTTAAGTTTGCCACATCCAGCAACTGAGTTTGTGAACCTGCTTTTTACTTTTGATTAGGAGACATCAAGAAGAGCCTGGGTGGGTATGCTCCCTCCAAAAAAGGCAGTCTGGCAAGTGCTGAGGCTGTTTAGGTATGACTGGAGCGTCCTCAAGACTGTCCTTTGGAGAACTAAATGGCAACAGCAGCTCACACATGGATATTTTTCAGACTTGACTTTATCCTCAACAAGAAAGGGCCTTTAAAAAAAAAAAAAGATTTTATTTATTTATTCATGAGAGACACAGAGAGAAAGGCAGAAACACAGGCAGAGGGAGAAGCAGGCTCCATGCAGGGAGCCCGATGTGGGACTCGACCCCAGGATCCTGGGATCAGGCCCTGAGCCGAAGGCAGATGCTCAACCACTGAGCCACCCAGGCGTCCTGGAAAGGACCTTATTTAAAGGAACATTTCCATTTACGTAGTTGGGAAACCTGAACCACCACCACGACCTCATGTTCATCATTTGGTGCAGGAGAAGCAGCCAGGAAGCAGGTGGGCTCCTAAGAGTGAGGAGCTCACCTTCTGGCCATTGTCTTAGGAGCTGGTCCCTGAGGCAGGTCACTCAGGGCTCAGTGAGGATGGCTTTGTGTTCTGGGTGTTTGGGGTGCACGTGTGTGCATGTGTGTATTCCCCCTACAAACACAGGCAGGATCTATGTCCTCCTGAGAACGTACAGCCTACATAGCTCACGTGTCCATGAATAGCTAATATACAGGGAAACCACATTTTAAAAGGATGCGCCAGACTTCAAAAATGAGAATTTGAGAGCAGTTAGGGCTGAGAGATCCCATAATTCATTTTTTTTCCTTTTAGGGGATATAAAAACATGTTGTTTAACTCTGAAACAATGGATTTGGGGGATACAGCCAGAGACAGCTACTTCTTCATGTATCCAGGAAATAGGGAGTCTGAGCTTTGATTCATTATGTATTTGTGAGTCCTGCTTCCATCCAGGTACAAGATGATGGCTGAATCCGTGGTGAGTGGGTCAGAGGTGTTTCCCGTCCTCATAGATTTTCCTGAGAGGTGGAGGACACAGCCCATTAAGACCAACAACTGTCATACTACACACGCTGTGCTCTGTGGCACGTGTGTGGCTGCTGAGAAGCCAGGCAGGCAGACCAATACCGTCAGGGGTGGAAGGCTTCCTGGAAGAAGGGGCATTGAAGCTCGGAGTGGCTATTGTCATGAGTAAGAATTTCCCAGGGAAGGGAAAGAGGGAGGGCGGTCTTCCAGGGAGAAGGAGCCGCACCTGCAAAGGTGAACCGGAAGAAATGAGACATGAAGCTCTTAGCCCCACAGAGAAATGAATTTTTAGACACATATCCACAGCTCCCCTCTTAATGGATAGTTCTCTCTCTGTACCAGCAACTAGAGGATTTTCACATAAGAGGAAAAACCAGTGTGCTCTTGCATCCTGGGTGCTTCAGAGCCTTTATTTAACAAATAAAATGTTATATGTGCATTAATTGCCAAAAAAGGGGGGGGGGAACCATCCCCTAAGCATATTCCACAAAACCAAAACAGAAAAATAACTGGGATTTGGGAAGGTCAGAATAACAACTCACAGTGGATTTTAAAATAAGCCAGTCACGCTGGGCTGGCAGTCCATCTCGGGTTCCCCACCATCATGCCTTCCCCGGAGCGGTGCCTCTCCTGCAGCCAGGAGCCCTGTGCATCCTAGAACGCTAAGGATTCCACACCCGGCATTGCAACCAGCTGCTGTGCTCGCAGGCCAAGTCCAGAATGTGCTGCTTCCGTTCCCCTTTTTAAGGCTGGGATAAAAATATTCAGAATGTTTTGAAGAATTCTGAGTTGTGGTTTCCTTGAGATTGGATTCTGACCTTGAGGCAGGATAAAAGAAGTAGCCTCGGCACGGGTTTCAAAGAGGTGTCCAGCACCTGCCCTTGACAGAGCGGATACCTACAAACGGCCGGTACCTGGCGTCATTCTCCAGACAAGAATCCAGGCAGTCTTCTGGCCCAGGGAGGCCATATGACCTGGTGCCCTTGGGGGTTGCGGGAGCCTGTCTGATGGAAGAAGGAGGACAGTCCCTTTGGTATTTGGGGACTGTGTCGAAGCAAGCACTTCTGAACCCAACTTTCTAGAGTCTCTCCTAGTCATCTCAGCAGCTGGAAATAAGAAATATTGAGGATCTCAAAAAGAGAGAGAGGGGAGGAGAAAGAGCAAAGTTTAGCAGAAAAATGAAAGTAAAGATAAGAAGAATCCATATATATTATCTGACTTCAAAACAAAGTGAGAACCTGGGAATGTAGTGAACTACTTGCTTTGTAGTTCATGAACTTTACATGGATTTCAAACCTATTTCTGCCCCACCTCCATGTCTCCCTGACACACAGGGTACTGATTTTAGGCCAGTGTGGTTCGCCTTGGGGTCAGACAGGAATCACGATGATGCTTGGGGACGGTGTTTGGTGGGTGGGTGAAATGTTCCCTTTCATCTGGTTACCTACCTCGGCAGTGCTGTGGTGCTGATGACCGGTGCCCACGGGCAGCAATGATGCCACCAAACCCTCCATCGATAAGACTGGGACTGGGGATTTTCTTAGCTTGCCCAGTGAGAGAATGGCCCCTGAAACAGCCAGCATCCTCATTTCCCTTATTTGTTAGCTGTATGACATTCTGTGCATGCTAGAGGGTTAGGTTTTGAGGGAAGGAAGTGGACACTGCCACTGGACAATGGCTGTACTCCTGCGCCTAAGATCCAGGTCACCAAGTCAGTTAGATACTCACCTCTGAAACTCACTCCACTCCATAGGTTGCTCCTTGGAAGTCGGCAACACGATAGCCTACTTCATACAATGGACAAGCTTTCCTTTGATGGTGTTTGGTGACATGAGAGGCCATGGAAATGCAGTTGCTGGGCCATACAGTAGCTTTCTCAGCAGACAGATTTCGGGGCTCCCCTCTGGGATTCTGATTGGGTAGATATGTGGCAGGACCCCAGAATCTAAATGTTTAATATGCTATGCTCCCCACTTCCTTTCACTGTGGGACCCTCTGACCAAGGGTCAGTGTCTTTAATAGAGCAAACCCCCTCAAATCCTGTCTTCAGCCCATTGAAGAGCTGTTATTTCAAGACTAATCAGTTAGCCTAGCGTATTTTGATACCTTTCTCACTTGGGGATACCACCAGCGATGTACGAGATGAAGTTATAATATGCTCCTTCTGTTACGGAGCATAAAGTCCTATACTGATCAAATCATCCAGACCTATCCTGATCACAGATCCTCACAGTGGGACATATTATAAAAGGTTTTTCAGTCCAGTCCTCCAAAGTAAAGCTGCTTATTTTTTTCTCTATAGAATGCTGTCAAATAATCATTGAATTTAGCTTAAATCCCTCCACAGCTGGGACCTCCTGTAGATGAGCCCACATTGACGTTGGGAAGTTCTCTCTTCAGGCAGACCATGGGCCAACTCCTCTCTGAATACGCTGAGCTTTGGAAATCGCCTCAGCCACCTAGTGAGGGGTTGGGAGTCAGCATTAGTTGACCATGACTACTTGCTATTCATAATTACTGTCTATTTTGTTAGTGACACTGAATATCAAACTGCCCCAGCTAAGCTGCAAACCAGCATGTCCCTTCAGTGAAGTTTACCCAGTTGCAAATAGGAGCCCCAACACATTGCATTGTTTCACCAGAAAGAGCTGGGCAAATTTACACTGGAATGGTTTCAAAAGGTTGGTGTATATTTCTGAACAAGATGTACAAATATTTTTAGGGGTTTTAAAAATAATGTGTCATATTTTCTGTACTCTTCTTAGGAACAGTCTCAGTGAAGAAAAAAAAAAGGTGGATTTTTACAATGTGACATTTAGTGGGGTTGTTTTTTTTGAGGCTGAAATATTAAAACCAAATATGCCAGTGGTGAAGTAAAGGGTCTATTTGTTATCTATCAGTACGAGAGGAAAGGCCCGGAGTGTTATTGTGAATAACATTCTTTTAACAAAGCTCCTTTATTTTCTACCTGTTGATTTGACAAATGAGTATCAAGATAATGTCTTAGAACGTTACTATATATACATACATTTCCCTTTTCAGTTAATGAAGTAGCCTGGAAATTTGACAAACTCAGAAGCATCTATGTTTTTGAGGGGGTGGGGGAAGTATTAATATAAAAACATGTGACTTGAACTGTTTGCATTATTAATTGATGTTAATTTCAATTCATTTCATGTGATTATTTTGTTTATTAGATCAAAGAGTTTAAGATTTATTATGAAAAAGGTCTTTCCTTTTTTTTTTTAGGCTTCTAATTTTTATTTTTGAGAAGTAAAGGCTGTAAAATTGACAAATTTAAATAACCCTAAAATTGCATGAAGAAGAGATGTTCTTAAGACCACACGGCATGACTCTGTAGGCAATGTTAGAAGATTTTGGCATTCATTGTTGAATTCCGTGCACACGTTTTATTTTATTTCATTCTTAATTTGCATGTCAAGAAAGTGGTTCCCTTTTTTTTTCCTCGTTATTTCGTTTTCTTCTCTGTGAAGACACTGTAAATTTATTTTGATCTCCTTTTCTTTCCGTTAGACTTATTTTCTTCTGTAGTGACATTTAGAAAGGTATTTTTTTGGTATCATTCTTTGAATAATCTTCAGGGGTTACAGCTAACTGGTGACAGAAAAAAAAAAACAATCTCGTTCACATTTGTCGCTTACTTATTGCACATCTTCGTATTCTTATAATTTCTCTAATTTGCATGTTACAGAACTGAAGCCAGGACAAGACCTAGAAATTAAAGCGAGAGAACGTTACGCAGTGGTCGTTGACTGGAATAATAATCTGCATGTTGTTTTCCCTTCTCCCTCCTGCATGCAGGGATTTGGTTTCGTAACTTTCGAAAATAGTGCCGATGCGGACAGGGCGAGGGAGAAATTACACGGCACCGTGGTAGAGGGCCGTAAAATCGAGGTGCATGTCCAAAATATTTTCCTTTACATCTTCTTTATCAATGTCTGCTTCACGCTCATTCGTTGTTCCAGATGCATCATTGTGTCTTGTATGTGATCCTACTCCCTTCTCATTGTTTATATATATCTCTATATATTTATATATAAAAAGGAAAACTGGCCTTACTCTTTTTTTAAATTTTACTTTATTGTGTTATTCTTATTACTGATGAAAGGTGAATGGCAAAAGTGAGACAAAAGAAAGGTGACTGAACTTTTTTTAAAAAATTTTCTGTGTTTTGTCATCAATGGGTGCAGTAGATTCCAAACAGTCGAGACAGTATGCAAAACAAAACAAAATACAAGGCAGTTTTTTTTTTTTTCCTTTTCTTTTTCTTTCCACTGCAGGGTTGACGAGGGATCCACAGTGGTGTCCAAATTGAGCCAAATTGTGAAAGCAGTAGCATTCGGAGGAATGATTGTTTAAAAAAAAAAAAAAAAAAAACTGAGAGGTCTTTGTCATGGAACCTTTCTTTTTTTTTTTTTTTTTTTTTGGTTTGTTTAAGAAGCCAGTTTGATCTTTGCACTCTTTTGATAATAAAGTGAATAACCAAACAGGATTTCCTGTTCAGTATCTGGCCACTCTTCACTGGATAAATAAATAAATAAATAAATAAATAAATAAATGCTAAAATTTCAAGACTTAGAATCTATTCTTTCTGCCACTGGATCTCCCTCAACATGGCCACAGGGTTATATTTGTTAAAACTTAAAAAAAAAAAAATACCAGTTAAAAATGCTTTAGTCTTTGGAGTAAGATGTTGCATATTTTGCCTTTCGTTTTCCCCCCTCGACGATAACGCTTAGGCCCCTCACCAAACTCTCAGTAACCATGGTAACTGTATACAAACCCATGCTGGCGATGGTGGTGAATGGTAAGTGGTGAAGTCCATCTGCCGCTTCACGTATTTAGTGCTGATTATCTATATACATATATATACCACGTGGATTTTTTTGACTTGTCGTATTAAGTTTTCTTGATGCTCTATTTTTTTGGGTACCGGTACGCCTGTAATTGAGTGTACGTTCTAAGCGAGCCTGGGAGGCAATGACTGGATTGAGATATGACAGTGCACATCTTACTCAGATTGTTAACTCCATATTGTGTTAAACAATGCACCCTCTCTTTTATCCTTTTGTTAGCTGTGACTTTAAAGCTTGAATGATCTTGTTAATTCTTGCGATGTAAAGGCTCTTGTTCCAAGTGTTGAATGCTAGATGTTGCTTTCCTGATGGTCCTTCCCTCCTAAAGTGTTGCACACGGCTAAATCTTGTTTGTCCCTCCTTTTTTTTTTTTTTGACATTTATGTTCCCTTGTACCTTGTCTCTCCCCTCTTCTACTCCACTGCATGTTCCTTCATATGAATTTTATTTTGTTTAAAAATATTTATTGTTTCTGTGTTACCATGGAGTACACGCATGCTTTTAAATCTTCAATTATGCAGTTCCTTTTAATTTGCTTTTACTGTCTCCTTATTAAACTTTTAAATGATATGACATTGCTTTATTGAAATGATTTGTAAGTTAAAATGGTTATGAAGTAAATGTAATTATAAAAATGTATGATTTTGTTATGCACCTACTGCCTTTTATAAATTAAAATGCATTTTAGTTTTTTTTTTTTAATAAGTAATCACAGTCATAATGCATGCAACTAATTGAACTGTGGGCTGGCCCTGGCATATGTGCTCATTTGAGTTTTCTATGTACATAGGTAAATAATGCCACAGCACGTGTAATGACAAATAAAAAGACTGTCAACCCTTATACAAATGGTAAGTAGAGATTGGCCTTTTCAAGAAAGCATCCCTACCTCTGAATCTGTTAAGTAATTTAACCACAGAATATGTTTCAGCAAGCCTTCTTAGTCTCAGTGTGACTATTATGTATTTGCTGCTGACCTGCTACAGTGAACCACCTGAAGCAATAGGACATTTTTCAATGGCTACACTGATTGTGGGGAGCACTGAGTAATGGACAGAGTTATCAAATCACTGTGTCATATGGCTAAAATACAGCACTGTATGCCAACTAGACTTCAATAATTCTTTTGATAGATTTTATTTATTTATTAGAGACACACAGAGAAAGAGAGAGAGAGAGAGGCAGAGGGAGAAGCAGGCTCCATGCAGGGAGTCTGATGTGGGACTCGATCCCGGGTCTCCAGGATCATGCCCTGGGCTGAAGGCAGCACTAAACCGCTAAGCCCCTGGGGGTGCCCAATAATAATGTTTTCAAAAGATAATTTTCACAATAGAGGCAAATTTAGTTTTCAGGTACAGTGTACATGCTCTTCCTCTAATCTTTCTAGAGTAACTCCCATTTGGGATGAGATACAGTAATTATTCAGGGATGACTTGGTCATATAATTTGCTGTTAGAATAGTAAGTTGAGGGAGGATGGAGGTTTTGTTAGTATCCCTTTTTTTTCCACCACCAACCTCCTTGTTGATCCATATTCTGGAAGAGGGACTGGAGAATTTGGTTCTGGCATTGAGTCTTCTCTAGAGCTGTTAGGATTTTGAAGTGGCTTAGAGGGGGCTTCCTGATGAGCTCCATACAATGAGTCCAGTATTTGCTTTCCTCTGGGTTGCCCAGTGCTGTTTCGAGCTTGATGAGATGTTGTGCGTACTGCAGACCCCTTCAAGACAGTGCATCTCTGCTCTTCCTAACCAAGAAGCTGTCTCAAAACGCCTCACAATAAGAATTCACATATATAACAAGAGTTGAAGGCATTTGACCATCTTAATTCTTTAATCCTTGTCAGAATGCTTCTCTCTTAAGATATATGGGGGTTGAGGGGATGTGGAAGCTGCTGATATGCTAATCACATATGTAATTGTACCAAAAAGCTAGGAAGAATATAATTCATATGTTAAAGTATATATACTTAGTGGAATATTATGCTCATTAAAATGAGCAAGATGAGAACTATGCAAGGCCCCCCTAATGAATGAAAAATTTTATAATGAAGAAGTATAGCATGATTTCAACTAAATAATGAAAGGCATTACATCAAAATGCTAATAGTTGAGTTGAACTGTAAAACTGAAAAGTATTTTTTCCTTTGTTTGGTAGATTTTAAAAAATAATATAATTTTATTACTGTGATAAAGGAAAATGTATGAAATTTTCCATTTTTAATATTTTAATTACATGTGAAAGATTAAATATATTTTTCATAATGCCACTGCCAGCCTGGTATCCTACTTTCCCCTCAGAAGACACCACCATTATAGATTATTGTCTGTACTTTGCATTTTTATGCATATACATATAATAAAAAATTTTTATGCATATACATATAATAAAAAATATTTAAAAATATAATAAGTATATTTATATAGTATTCAGAGTATTGTTTATATGCTTTTTATATAAATGATATCATGGTGTGCACATCATTTTTAATTGACTTTTATAAATCAATATGGAGTTCTTTCAATGTTAATACATACAGACCAAATTCATTCTTTTATTTTTTATTTTTTTATTTTTTTTATTGGTGTTCAATTTGCCAACATATAACATATCACCCAGTGCTCATCCCATCAAATGCCCCCCTCAGTGCCTGTCACCCAGTCACCCCAACCCCCTCCCACCTCCCTTTCCACTACCCCTTGCTCATTTCCCAGAGTTAGGAGTCTCTCATGTTCTGTCACCCTCACTGATATTTTCACTCATTTTCTCTCCTTTCCCCTTTATCCCCTTTCACTATTTTTTATATTCCCCAAGTGAGTGAGACCATATAATGTTTGTCCTTCTCCGATTAACTTATTTCACTCAGCATAATACCCTCCAGGTCCATCCACATTGAAGCAAATGGTGGGTATTTGTCATTCCTAATGGCTGAGTAATATTCCATTGTGTACATATACCACATCTTCTCTATCCATTCATCTTTCTATGGACACCAAGGCTCCTTCCACGGTTTGGCTACTGTGGACATTGCTGCTATAAACATTGAGGTGCAGGTGTTCCGGCGTTTCACTGCATCTGTATCTTTGGGGTAAATCCCCAGCAGTGCAGTTGCTGGGTCATGGGGAAGCTCTATTTATTCTTTTTAGTGATTATATAGTGATCAATGAAATGGATATATGGATTTATTCTTACCTTCCATACTGATTGACATTGAAATTTTTGTTATTGTTGTTATAAACAGTAGTATTAGCATTTAGTGGTTTTGTTTATGTTTTCTTCTGCCAATGACTACCAATTTGGCTAAATCAATCTGTTCTTATTTTTAAAAGGAGCACCATTAAACAGAGATATACTCTCAATAGACTAGGGCTCCAACTGCAAAAATCAGAAGAATTATTTATTCTGCTGACCCATTTTTCCAGCTCCAACAACCCAAGATGTGGCTTTAAACAGTATAGAAGATTTCCACAACAGACTTTTAATGCCCAGTACTGAAATGAAGCAAATTCTGATTTATGTATCGTGAAGCTTTTCTACTTGGTAAAAATGATAGCTCTGCAACTTGCCAGAGTTAATATGTGATGACATCAACGTGACTATTGGGCATTTCCTTTAATAATGAAGCAGCAACTGTGTGTGTGTGTGTGTGTGCTGAGTTGTGCTGTTTATGTAAGAAAATGAAACAAAGGAAGCCAAATATTATTTCTTAAGCCATGTGGATGCATATTTATTTTAAAGAAAGAGCTATTGATCAGTGTGCTACTGAGGAGTTGAAAACTAGCCCAGTGGAATTTGGGGACACAATTCATTAATAGCCAACATTTCTGGAACACTGACCGTATGACATTATGCTAAACATTTTAAATGCACTGGGCCCATATGAAGTCCTACAAAGAAGACATACTTATCCCTATTTTAAAGAGGCAAAAATTGAGGCTAATAGAGATAAAGTCATTAGTGAACTCTTTCCCTTTTATTATGAAGTAACAAACCTTGTGGTCATGCCTGTGTATATGCAAGAACATCACTTCCCCTCCATCATCTTTACAGAACTGCACGCAAATGGCAACTGACCACAATATGAAAAGATTATTGAATTTTCAGCCCTGAATGCCTGTTTTTGTGGCGTAAACATCCCGTATCACATTCCGGGTAGCCATGCGTTCTTAGTTTCTGGGAATAAGTCATGTGGGTTGCTCATCCATGTACCTGAAAGGGGGCACTCAAAGGGCTTATCCTGTCACATGGACTGAGTATGGGACTCAAAGGATGGATGGACAGTCACAGCAGAACTGACTTAAGAAACAAATACAAAAAAAAAAAAAAAGAAAGAAACAAATACAAATCCTAATTACATAAAGTAGCTGGATTCTATAGAAGACATTGTGGAGTCTGTTAGTATTTAAAGAAAAGCAGTGCTCAAAGCTTTTCCAATCCATAAGTCATATCATCACTACAAATAACCGTTCCCATAAATTACAATACAACAAAAGATATAGAGCCCTCTCAGATCCTTAACAAGAGCGACTATGTTAAGAGGGGATATTATCACAGAAGGAAGGAAGGAAGGAAGGAAGGAAGGAAGGAAGGAAGGAAGGAAGGAAAGAAGGGGAAGAAAGAACTTACTACATGAGATAATGAATATGTAAATTAGCTTGATTGTGGTGTGATCTTGCAGTGTATATGTAATATCAAATCTACAAGTTATACACCTTAAATATGTACAAATTTTAGTTGTCAATAAACCTAGGGGTGGGGAAGAGAAGATAAGTCAAGACCCATGGAATCAAATCAAAATGAGAAAAGTGAGTGATCAGTGAGATTCATGTATTAGCTGCCTGGTTCATCCTCACAAACCACCAACTTACACTTCAGCAAATAATACCTTCCTAGAGTCATCACATTTTGAGGTCATCTTCACATGGTGAAATGTCATTGTCAGTGCCACCATCATATCCATGCACTCCTGCAGACACATGTCCAATAAGAACTTAACCAGCCACGGAGTTTCCAGTTATGAGTAAGACCAGACCCTAAATGCAAGCAGACTCTGCTATACCATCATCACAACATTATATTTCCTAGGACATTTGAACTTGGATGTAAGAGAAAATTTATAGAATGACATACCAGGGTCTGCAAATACTATCCACCAGAGAGCTTCACAAAGAGGGAACTGGGCTACTCCTATACTGCTAATTTCTCCTGAAGATAGCAGCCCTCAGACCAGAGCAGAGGCTCATTCTTCTCCTTGCAGATCAAATGTTTATAGTACAAAGCAAGTTGAGAACCAAATTCTCAGGGATTCCCTGGATGTTGGAGAAGCATGGGTGTTGGATGTGGATCTTTTTTTCCCTCAGCTTAGGAAGGATAAAAATTGAACCAAAGAAACCAAAGGTTATAGAGAGAAAAGTAGAGTTTGTATCAGCTCTGCCTTTCACTGGCTGCTGGATTCTGGTGAGTTGTTTAAACCCTCCACATACCAGTGTTCTTAAGTGGAAACTGAGATATAATGGGACCTACTATCTAGGTGTCTTTGTGCTTTTTATGAAGTTAAGTACTCAGCATAGGGCCAGGGGTACAGAATGCCCTAAAAAATTTAATTCTGTGATAATCTCAATAATAAGTAGTCATCTTGTTTCTTTCTTTCTTTTTTTTTTTTTTTGCTATAGATAGTAAGTTGAATTTCCTGATAGACATACTAATTTAAGGATCAAATATTCAGATGCTAACAGAGCCTAGGCAGGTAAAATAGATGAGCAAACAGAGAGGGTCTGAAAGACTCACATTCTTTTTTAACTGTCTTCCATTTTTATAAAAGGAAAAGCAAAATATTTCTCTACTAGAAGGAAAAGCAGGACATGATAATAATAAAAGACTGCTGACATTCAGCCTCCAAGCCAGACATGCAATAGGGAGCATGGGTGTCTGTGGCTAACTGGGGGTTAGGTGGAGTTGTCCCTGGTCACCTCCAGCAAATTGGTCTGTATGGGATTCTTTATCTAAAGTTGGCTATTTCTACTGAACTTTCAAGAAAACCAGAAATCCTGTATCTTAATGAAATCTGAATGTTGGCCATGAATATATGTTGCAAAAAAAAAAAAAAAAAGCGGGCAAACCAAACACAATGTGCACTTAGTTTTTCATTTTGGGTGTTGCCTTATGCACCACTTCAACTACCAAGACCCTGGCATCCTCAGTAGCTGTCTTTAGAAAGCACTGGTATGCAGTTCTGGAAACCCCTGTGGTGTATTTAAGGGTGCTTTCTTGAATGTGTTTCTTTGATATCCAACCCAGCAAAGCCCTAAAGAAGACATGTGCAGGTTTTTTGTATGCACATTCAGACTTGCCTTTTAACATCTAATACAGCCATAGTTAACACTGGCGAGCTTGGGCAGCATTTTTCTACAACAGGCTGGCAGACGACCTTTGAGAAGCTAAATTTGAGGAGGGGAGGGCTAATTTGGATGCAGCCCCCAGTGGCCCAGCCACAGAGGAATCTCTCTACACAGCGCCTGTGTCTGATTGGTCTCTGCTCCATCGCCTTGTTGTATGGGCGGCCCTGGGAGGCTGGGAGCAGTGGGCTTTATCAGCTGTTCTCTTTTGTTGTAAGCCTCATTGTTCGATTTAATGTCCTTGATCAAAATCTCTGAATTTGCAAGGCCTGAGGATGTACACAGACTTCCTGAGAACTTAAAACTGGGATCATTTGGTCCACCTTCCTGACAGTGCAGTCTCCTGTCTCCAGCAGGGTTATCCCAAGGGTCTTTTCCAGGTACTACTGGAAGGAGTCACAGGGACTACAAGGCTATTTGCATATGGTTTGCATACATTTACATAAGTCTGCATGAGCTCTGTTAAGTCTGAGCAGGGGTGATTCTGAAGGTCTGGATTCTTATTTCCTCTGCCTTGAAGACAGTCACCCCTAACAGGGTCCTTCTTTATTATATGTATATCAAGAAGCAGGTCATTGGAGGTTGGAAGGAGATAGAATCCTAGCCAAAAGGGAATAAGTCCATTAGAAAAAGCTCTCTATTCCTTCTGTTCATTTAGAGCAAAACTAAGTAAATATTTATGGAGCACTGACTATTTGCCAAATGCAGTTTTAGGTGCTGGGAATTCACATTGGACAGCAGTCCTGTTCACTTGACCATTAATTTTAATGAACGAGAATGGTAATAAAAACAATTAAGAACAAGAAAGAAAAAAAGATAAACCCAGGTAGTGTTAAGAGCTATGCAAAAAACAACACAGGGAATTGAATGAGGGTATAGCTCAAGGGGATGGAGGTGGCATTGAGTATTCTGCTCTGGGAAGACACTGGAGACGTTCATAATATCAGGTCAACTTTGCCAGAAGCTGGGGAGAGTTCTCCAAGCACAGAGAGCAGTGGATATAAACCAGAATGATCTACATTGATCTAGAATATCTTGGGTGGTTTTATAAAGATTTAAAATTATAATGTCTCTGTAGTTTGGAGAGAAGGAAACCATGCTATGAAATAAACGGACAGTGGTTAGGTTGTGTGGGTTGTGGGTCAAGGTTACAGTTTGTGTTCTTCTAAGTTCAGAAGGAAGCTATTGAATTTTGAGTAGCGGAATGACATATCTGATCTACTTTTTTACAATTCGCTTGGCCATTAGGAATAGAGTGGGTAAAGGGAGGAAGGAGAAGAGAAGGAATGGGAAGAGATGGAGCATGTTTGGGCATTGTTGCTAGGGTCTTCTCCAGGTGAGGAATAGAAGTGTCTTGGCCTGGGATGGTGCCAATGGAGAGGAATGGAAGTTGAGAGCATGGAAATGTCTTTTCAAAGTTTAACCAATAGGATTTTCTGGTGGATTGTACATGGCATATGAGCATAAAGGGAGAATCAAGTAATTACGTATCAAGAATTTTGCTCTGAGGAACCAAGCAGATGAGAGATGCCATTTGCTGAAGGAGAGACTTGGTGAGGAGTGGGCTGCAGGAAAGAAGGGGGATAAGAAGTTGTGTTGTCGTGCCTGTAATGTGGATCAGAAAGTCCTCTGTTTTCTCAACAGTGGAAGCAGCATTGTTTAGGAGGAAGGACCACTGATGGGGAGCAGGGCAAAATCTGCAATGATGTTCCCATGACATTTCATTTTGCTGCTCACAGATCCCAAGCTGGTTTCTTGTAAAGGAGACCTTACCAATGACCTTATTCAATTAATACTGGCAGACATGAGATGGCACATATCTCTTAATGAGGGAGAGTATTGTTTACATATTGAATGAAAGTTTTCCATGAATAGACACGATAAACTGATAGGTAGTTGGTGAATAGATAAATAATGGCATTAAGTAGCCTGCCCTGGGAACACTGGAGGTCTAAATAGCATCAGGTAAATTTTGCCAAGAGCTGATCAATCAATCGATAGATAGGTAGATGAATAGATGAAAGAAAAAGAGGATAGAAATATGATAGATGAATAGACTGATCAATGGATAGATAGATAGATAAGACTTCAAGGAAATGAGAATAAAGGCAGATAAGAAAAACATGATTAAACATAGTCTTAGATACATCTGAAAAATGTGTTTCTTTGAGAAAATGAAAGACCATTGGCATAACTTACAATCTTTGAGAGTTCCATCAAAATTAATCAGTGGTTCCACATTCAGCGAATGGTGTATCCCAGTCCTGTGTGGAAAAGGAAGTACTTAAGGGAGTTAATAAGGACATATACAAAAAATAAAACCTAATTTCAATAGTGACAAAAAGATCCTGTCTCCACCACCAGTAGAAGATAGGGACATGAGCAGGGTGTAAGATGGGGAGCAGAGAGATGAAGAAAAAGAATGACAAACTCATACCTGAATTATTAATTTAATATGGGTCCTTGTATACTTCTTTCATGAACTCTAGATTTCTGTGAAGGACAATGGAGGGAGAACATTAAACATTTCCAGATAATCCTGAAGCTTTATATTCAACCAGTTTGCTCTATTTTCTGTTTGATTCCAAAGACTTGAAATGTGGACATTAGTCCCAGATCCCCAGAAATTGGGTGTTTTCTTTTTTTTAGGAAGTAGTAGAATTTTAGTTGGTCAAACTGAAGCCATTTTCCACATTCATAAAACACATTTTCGGAAATAGGCCAGGTAATTTTTATTTTCATCTCACTTTAGAAATTCCTATATGACAAGATGTGGTTAATGTAAGAGAAGAAGGTATCAGTCAGAAACTGTTGGGACAACATATCTCAGAATTTTATGTCTCTTTCTGGTGATATGGGGCCAGATGTTTCCATTAATAAGCCTCCCAGGGATGCAAGCATAGCACTTTGAAAAATCCTATCCTAAGACCATCCTGGGGGCTGTAAACTAGGTAGCTCGTTCAAGTTGGATGAAAGTTCTTAGAAACAAAAAATTCTTAGAAAGTTCTTTGGTCCATCTATGGTGCTATCTATTGAGCTATTGAGCCTCTGTCTTCCTTAGGGGAATCTGTAGATTGTGGCCACCTCTTGGCTGTTCTTACAGGTGCATCACTCAGGTCAGATGATAGGACATCATACCTCTCCTTTCTGGGAAAAGCTCTCCTTAACAGAAATACCTTCTCTAGCATCCCAACCTTTATCATTGCTTTTTCTCAGAAGCATATATGAAAGGACCTCTGGTGTTTGACCTTCAGCCCAAAGACACAAGGTTTTCCACAAAAGACAACACACCTGCCCTTCATTGTCTTTCAGGAATTCTGTAAGAATGGATGTTTTCATAAAAATTTACCAGCAAGAGCAGGAAATAATTACCAAACCCTAAAACGTGACCATTCTTTGGAGGTTGTTCCTTAAATGATGCCCAATGGCTATGCAATGTGCACAGCTTCTCAATTTGCAAATATTCTTGTATGCTTTTTTCTTGAGTAAAAGTTCCTAAGGGGCCAGGATTCATTTTACAGAAAATGCTCCATCCAGAACACTGGGAAAATTACAGGATTCTGTTAATCTTCTATACAGGTTGTTTGAAAGTTACCTTAGATATCATGCATTGATTAAGAATTTTTATGGTTCCTGAATGCACTGAAATGTATTCCATACTTAATCTCTAGTGGATAAATGTCATTTTCTTTGGGATGTAAAAAGCACTTCGGAATTCTCTGGGTCATAATTAGGAATGACAATTATCAGAATATGTTGCCGCAAAGAATTCTGTTTATGAGCTTTCAAATTTTTGTGAACATAACATGGGGGGGACATACGATGGATTATGTAGCCGTGATCCATGAAAGAAGACCAAAAATTGAAATTATTATGGTAGTTCTAGAAAATATTGATATGGGAGAAAATTAATTACCACATCATTTTCCCAAAGTTCACCTGTAGCCGGTCAGTAGTTTCCATACTATTAACTTATGTCGGCAGCAAATCAAAAGCATAAATCTATTTTTCCAGGTATAGGTTTCAAATCATTTTTATGCATTCCCAAACTGTATATCCTCTAAATATAAAATAAAAAATTACAACAACCCATTTGATTTGTGGTTCACTTGCCGTGATAGGAGTTGTTGAAACAAATGTGGTAATAATGTTTTTTTTTTCTTTTGTATTTGTTTTAAGGCTGGAAATTGAATCCAGTTGTGGGTGCGGTCTACAGCCCCGAATTCTATGCAGGTAAAGAGTTCCTCTTTGCATGACTTCTTTGTTCTGAATGTGTTTTGCCTGCCAGTAAAGAACAGTTTTCATGAAGTAATCTGAACCAAGTAAATCCCTCTCTTAAGAAGTTCTGAAGGATTTTTTTTTTTTTTAAGCAAAACCAAAAGTGTTTAAAACCCTTTAAATATATAAAGGGGAATCAGATCCGTGCATTACACTGTGGAGTACGCATGAAGCCACTTCTTACAACATTTTACATTGATTTTGCCTCCGAAAAGCATTGAGACTTGTTTGAGGGCATATTGAATAAACGTAGAGCTGTTCGTGCCCATTTTATTTCAGTAGGGCTGGGTGTGGTTTTTAGCCATACATCTCCACTCAGGGTTGCCTTTCTTTTTTTCTTGGCAAAGCAGAGAGTTGGCTCACTTATTCTAATAATGTGGCAGTGGTTTGAAAGTGCCAAGAGAAGGATTATATAGAAAAAAAAAAAAAAGTGGTCTGTCTTTCTCCATTATTCAGTTGTCTTTACCAATTCCATGTCTCTCTGCTTTGCCTTCCAGGGTAGGTGTCTCCCCTCGCCCCTTCCCTGCTACCCGCCAACTACAGGTTGATCAGGAAATCAGTGTAGAAAACTCGTTTGTCACAGTTTGGGAGAGGATAACCCAGAAGCAGCAGTGCGGAGCTTTTGACTCTGGTTGACCTGTTACTTCTGGCTGTTAGCCCCTTGTTCGTTAGCAAGGCTGCCTTTAGCACCTTAGAACTTTAGTAGGTTTGCCACATGGGAGCTTAAAAGAACTTTCTTTGATGGGGCCCTTGCTCTTTAATAAGAAGAAATAAGTGACCAGTTGGCCTAGATCCACTCACTTAGGGACCTCTTCACGGTAAGTCCACCCCCTCGCTTGGTCTCTCCTGGGATGCCATCTGTCTTTTCCTCATCATGGATCAACCGTAGTGTACGACGGAGCAACACAAGGCACTTGGATGGCTCCTTGGGCATAGTAACCCGCTTGACAAAGAAAAAAATGGTTCATCTGGGAAGGCCCAATATGACAGCTAGGTTCTGGATTTTTGGTAGGCTATGTTTGTTCTTCACATGTGACTTCTACCACAAGCCTGGGTCAATTCCAGCGACTCTCTTACTGTGAAGTAGCTGTGTTGACTTTTCTGGGGGAGGAAAGTCTTAGCTAGCTGTAAGGCTTTCCATGATTATATGGTGGAACCCACCTCCTGAGAGGACATTTAGCAAAGTGAGGATTGTAGACACTGTACTCAGACAGCCCAGGTTCAAATCCTGGCCCCTCTACTTGCCAACTGTGTGACTCTAGGCAAGTTACTTAACCTCTCTGTGCCTCAGTATCTTCATCTGTTAAATGGGAGATAATAGTAGTAACAAACTCACAGGTGTCTTTTAGCACTAGATGGGTTAATACATGAGGAGTGTTTGGTGCATAGCCAGCACCACATAAAGTCTGGCCAAATAAAAAGAAGTAAGTTAATGTTCCACCTCTCTGCCATAAGGGGAAAATGAATGGAGAACTGATTGTGCTGAATTCTGAGTAAACCACTAAACTAAGAGATTATTTTCTTAATACATGAGAGGACTGGTCCTCCTGTTGTCAGCATGTCCATTTGAGGGAAGTTAGTTTCTGGGGTCGGGGGCAAGGCAGTCTGTTTGGGGGGCACAGACACTGCTGAAGTACATCCTTGTCCAAAGCGCATAAAAAGGACATCCCTCACAAGGGCATGGAGGAAGCCAGACGGCAGCTTCCATGCATCTGCCTCATGAAACGGGGTAGCAGGGATAACGCACTGGCACGTCCTCTGCAAGCATGTGTACCTGGCTACTTGCACAGTTTCTCCCCAGAATAATGGGTCAAGGACAAGAAACGAGAAGTCATCTGATGAAGAGGGAGGATATAAATGAGGCCCTTGGGTTGGAGAGAGGGAGTTCATGTCTCTGGTCCCGTGCAGTGTAGCTGCTGGTCTTCTGGCTTGAGCCACCAAGAAACCCCCAAACATCTCCTTTATATGTGATTTCAAAGCTATGCGTATCTGTGGGTGTTTAAAAGGACATTAAGACAGAAGAAACCCTTCAAACTGACTTGTATATGCAAGAATAAATTAATCAGCATGACTTTGAGGACATTAGAGCAGCCATTCAGATTAGCCCTGAGCCCGGCTGCAGAAGTTAGATCATGGGACTCTTGGAAAAGAATAAGTTATAATACAGATTAATATTTACTGAGTATTATCTGCGGGCAGGCATGGTTCTTTCTGAGCACTTTACCTGAGTTAATGTATTTAAATCCTCATGGCAGTTTTCCAGATGAGAAAACTAAGGTAACTTAGCACTAAATGGCTAAGATTTCAAGCGGGTAAGAAGCTGGCTCGAGTTTGAAATCAGGAGCCTGTGTTCCTTACAACTGGGTTACATACCGCCTCTTTGTTTTTGGGGAATATTGAAAGTCATAATTCTTACTGACTGTGTCCTACGATGGTAGATCAGACTACTGCCCTGTGTCTAAACCAGTCAAATTAAAGAAGAGTAGTAGGATGGAATTTTGGATTATTCCAACTGCCACCAATGCTACCGATCCTTTCCCACCCTCCCACCCCACCCCCACTACCTCCTCCTCCATATTCAGAGTAGTTAACTGGTTGTGTCAGGGGCAATTTTAAGGATTCTGGACAAGGAAATAATTATTTCTGAGATGCTCCAATAAACTTAAATCTAAAAAGAAAAGGAAGGGGACATGAATACGTAAGTGTTACTTGAGAAATCTTTTAAGACTGCTAGTATTGCCAATATGATGAACTACCCTTAATAATCAGAAGCCTTTCCTTTTTGCCTAAATTATCTATATATGTAGGTAAATAGAGTTCATGATATTCAGAAATGGGGGGAAATGCTGCCAATCCAACATTCCAGAACAATTCCTTTGAAATCTTTGAAGACCCTTAAAGAATCCAGCTAGCTTAAATCTCAAGTTTACAGACCCCTATACTGATGGAGATGCAAATGTAGATGTCGCATGTATTCATTTCCCTATGGAGGTATAATTACTAATGTCATCCATTTGAATATCCATGCCTAAGGATTTAGGGGGCTTTTTTGAATTTCTCCAACTATAAACATAGTCTGGATTTATCTTGCAGTTTCGAGTGTGCCTCAAAGCTGAAATGAAGACCTTGTCATTGATTTGCTGAGGATTTTTAGCAGCCTAGCCCTGTATCTGCCTGAGATAGAAAGCCAGGCTTATTAGGCACTCCTATATATAAGATTTTGTATTAATGACAAATATCATGATACTCCCATAGTATAATTATCGATTTTCTGAAGCTTATGCAGAATTAACAACCCAGCCTCCAATTGTCTTTCAGAACGGGGCATGAAAAGTTCACATATTTTGTAAATTAAAATCAATATTTTCAATCTCTCCTAAAGGTAATTTTCCTAATTTAGTGGACTTTTCCCTAACATTTATTTTCTCTTTAATTATAAAATGGCAGGTTATTGATTTTCGTATATAACCTCTTGACGCCCTGAGTGCATTTTTATTGCTAACTCGGGGTGGGGGTGGAGAGGGCAGGAGCACCTCTTAATGAGGATCTTTAATTACTAGCAGAACAGTATTAATTTGCTTTGATAAATTATGACACACACTCTCCCTTGCGCACACATTCCAGAGAAAGCATTTAGAAAGCTGTTATGAAAGGCCTTTCATTTCGGGTGGTTTTTCTGAACTCTTACCGAGTCCTACCCAGAAGAATGCTTACCGAACACCAGTCTTCAGAAGCAGATATGCATAAATCAGTACATCCCATAAACCCACGTAAATCTTCTCCAAAGACAAGTGGGTGTTTTCCTACAAAGCTACACAGCGTTGATTATTTTGCCTACATCTAATCATCTTCAGCCTCCTTGGGGCTTATTCTCAAGATAAATGGTTGATAAGTCAATTAAAAAAAATGCCCAGGTGGATCTCGAAGCCAGTATCTAAGACCATTCCATTTCAGACTTTTTAAAAATTTGAAGGCAATAAATAGAAGTATAGTATCTGCAAATATCTGTTTCCAGTAGCATGCTTCAAGTTACTTAGTATAATTAGAAATAGTGTTTCTAAGAATCTCAATGAGGAGGCCTCAAAGGAGCTTCTTACAGGTCCCCCATCATTGTGAGAAGTTCCACCGCCATCTAATAAAAAGATTAAAAGAAACAGTGGTGTCTGTTAGGAAGAATCATAATATCTAGCCAATGAAACTCTTGATGGAAAGCAAGCACCTTTAATCTTCATACATAAGTAAAACAAAATAAAAATAAATAACAGAAGGTTATACACACTTGTCGACGTGGGACTGACAAATGGCAGATCCATCCGTTTCTCAATTGCCGGTAAGATGGCTGCAAAGCTCACCCACGCTGTATATCATATCTGCCAACTCATTTCTGTGATTAAATATTCCATCAGTGGTGCTATAAGGAGGCAAAGCTTAACAAGATTCATAAGATGCACCACTTGAACACACATAACTCACTTCCATGGATGGAGAGCACCCCGCCTGCAAAGGAAAATTGGAATTGAGGTAAATTACTCCACAAGTCATGATCAATAGGGAAAAGAAAAGATCTACCAATGCAGTGCAGATCTAAGATATAGTTAGGTCCCGATGACAACAGACACACAATTAAAGTCAAAAGTAGAGAGATGCAGAGTAAATCAACCTGAAAACCTTGAAAATGGTAATGAACAGTAATCTGGCGATACTATTATTATTAGTGTGTGTGTGGTTTTTTTTTTTTGTAGGAGGAAGAAGAAGGGGGTATTTAATATGATTTTCCTTCTAAAATAAACATTTCTGGTTTCAAAGGCGAGGTAGGGGGTGGCGGTACTTAAAAGACGCATACCTGGCTATAAAGTCACATATGAAAGGTGGTCAAGTCTTAAAACTAGGTTATCCTGGGGTTATAGGGAGGATCAGGTAAGATAATGAGTGTAAAAGAACTTTATAGACTGTAAAGTAAAATAAAAATGTAAGAGATTACTGTGATGACTGAAGTCAGCTGGATTGATTGTGTCCACCTCGGTGAAATCCCGACCACGGAGCACATGCCTTGAGACCAGGCTGGGTGATGGGAGAGTGGATCAGGATTTCAATATAAAGTTTAAAAATGAAGAGGATGGATGTAGCACTCTGTGATTGCTTATCTCGAAAGGGCAGCTGTATTTGACCTTGGATTACCCGTACAAAGGTATTGGTTTTCTATGGGCTTTTGGCCACTGTGAGCCATGATTCATCTAAAGAATTGAGTCACAAAAAGGTAGATGTAGGTCTTCCTCCCAGTCACTTCCCTTATTTCACTTCATTGAGTCCGTTACAGTTAAGAGAATGACCTTTAGCCGAATTTTTGGATGGACTTCTTTCCAATTCCCTTCCTGCAATTTGGATACAATGGCATCTGAAAAAAAGTAAGATTGTCAGAACCTGTGATAACTGGGGTCCCTGACACAGGCTGCTTTCCTTTTGTTGGCCACCATCCTAGACTTTGGGTTGGGTTTGGGATGATGTGCCCCAAACCTGAATGTACAAAACCTGCATTTGGGTGACTACCTAGTATCCTGAAGGAATGTAATGTAGGTCGGAAGCGTCCTTGCGACCACTCAGAGCCCCTCAAAGCAGCAAATATTCAAATATTAGTGCCCTTCGTGGCTCTAACACTGCCCGTATCCACCCAGAGGACCGGCTTTGACTAGACTCAGAGCAATGGCTCCTCGTGAACAGTGACCTTTGGCTCTGCAATGTTTTGTATAATTTACACATCTGCCAGATTCAAATGCACTGCACTTCAGTGAACTGGAACAGAAGAGTCCAGATTTAAGTCCCCAAGCAAAGGATTTTCAGCCTAGAAATGTTCCACTTCAAAGACTTTATCTCGTACATCTGTTTACCTTCGCCTCCCTCTTTGGTTGCAATTCACTTTCCTTCTCTCTTCTCCTTTCCCCATCTGTCTTATCAGATTTCACTCCATCCCTCCCACATTTGGCCTTAATTTTTATCTGTGTCCTTCCCGGGCCCACGGAAGGAATGCAGCTCAGCTTTGATGGAACCTTTGGGGGATTTTGATCTTCAGATAGGATCAGAACTTGATTATGTGCTAAAAACTGCACTTCCTCAATAAATTAGTTCCCAATCTATTGCATGGAAAGTCTACCAAGGAGAGCTCCCTCCCCCAAAGCAGGAAATGATGGGACAGCCTTTGTAGGAGAAGCCCCACCTCTGCACCACGGGAGAAAGATGAGGTTCGAATATTTGGCTCTGGATCAATTTCATAGGGAAAGTTCTGGGCTGCCATCATCCATACATGAACAACTCAAGACATCAGCAACAATAAGCCACTCCAGGCACTGACTGTGTGCCAGGCACTGTGCAAAACACTTTGCATCTCCTCAGAACCTCATAAAAATGTTACAGCATTCTCTTCATTATAGAAATGATGAAACTAAGGCTTTCCTGAGAGTTTATCTCATCCCTCATATCCCAGAACTAGAATGTGAAAAATAGGCTTATTATATAAATGTCTTTTTTCTAACCTCAAAGCCCATATTTGGCATTACCTTGCTGTGCAGCTTCCTCCATAGGACTAGACTACGACACGCCTGCCATGTCTTCTATGCTTGAGCTCTAGAATATAGTGATAATTAATAAAAATATCTTTGCACGTAATATTACCTGCCACATGCCAAACTCAATGTTGTGACCATCGCATATGTTTACAAGATTATAACTTCGGAGGATAAGGGTCATTTTCTTCATCTTGCAGATAAATTAGAAATCTAGTGATATTAGGTTGCTCAAGGTTGCTAATTTCAAAAGTTAAAGAGCTGGATCCGAAGCCAAATCTTTGTGATTCCAAAGCTCATTCCATTATATTACAAGTTACCTCCCACACATGCTTTAGTTAATCCAATATCTTGGATTAATTGTTCTTAACTGGAAATAACTTTACACCCCAGGGGAACTGAGCAACTTCTGGAGACATTTGCTTTTGTCACATCTTCGGGGACCTGGGGTTATTCATTGCTGGCAAAACAACCCACAATGCACAGGACAGCCCCCACCACAAAGAATAATCTGGCTGAAAATGTTGATGATGCTGAGGTTGAGAACCCTTGTCCCACATGCACCAAATATCTTAATATTTCTCGTACCCTATCAGTGGTT
The DNA here is from genome assembly GCF_003254725.2 of Canis lupus dingo. Classification (NCBI taxonomy): domain Eukaryota; kingdom Metazoa; phylum Chordata; class Mammalia; order Carnivora; family Canidae; genus Canis; species Canis lupus. Next base: position 34,219,430 of record NC_064248.1, on the reverse strand, counting down.
CCTGCTAAAGATGCATAAGCATCTGTAGTTATCAGTGGCAACCCAAAGAACTTAAAGAGAGTCATTCATTCAAGTATTTTCTCTTCTGGGCATTACTCTGCCATTTTTGACTCCAGGAGAGAAGAGCACAAAGCTTGATTTTATGCTGCAGATTTGTGTCGGGGGTCCGCAAGACCACCCTCAGTCTCTGTGTTTGCTTAGATGCGCCCATGGGACTCAGAAAGGCTGTTATAGTCATGGTTCTGATTTATTACAAAACGATACAGATTAGAAATCAGCAAAGGGGAAGAGGACATAAGGTGGAATCCAGAAGAAACCAGGCGAAAGCCTCTGGGTGTGCCCTCAAGGTGGAAGTATACGATGCGCTGAACTTCAGCAGTCATGGTGTCTGACAACACACACAGAGTGCCGCCAGCTGGGTATCAGTCCACTTCCTAGGAAACCAGGCACACAAACCTGGAAGCCCCGTAGAACTGACCTCAGCTACTCAAACCTTAGCCCAAAGAGCAAAAGTATGCATCCGCCATAAATTACCTTGCTACATTGCTCCCATAAACTATCTTATCAAACTGGCACTGTATGGCCCAAGGCCTCAGGCATCCAGAAATGGTTTTATCAGGATAGAATATTCCAAGGGCTTAGAACTCACCTGCCAGGAGCTGTCCAAGGGCCAGTCCTGAAGACAAACATTCTGGGAGGAATGAGGATTGAGCAGCCCAGGTCTGCTGAGTTAACCCTTTCCTGCACAATGGAAGGAGGAGGAGGAGGAGGAGGGGAGGAAGAAGAAGCAGAAGGACAAGATTGCAATCTCAGAAATATATATATATATATATATATATATATATATATATATATATTCATGGTCATGGTGGTAGTGGTAGGGGAGGATGGTATAAAATAAGACATACCGCTGTGTTTGTTGGTTCTAGAAGAAAAGAAAATGATGATCTTTTCTTCTGCATTTAGTTATGCTGCATTTAGTTATGAAAGAGGGAAAATGTGTGCATTTTTTTCACTTAGAACAGGGGTCTGCAATTTTTTTTTCGTAAAGGGCCAGTTAGTGAATAGCGAGCTGTGTGGGCCTACAGTCAGTCTCCCCCCACCACTCACCCCTGCTGCTGTAATACAGGAGTCGTCACAGATAACACATATGCCTTGTGCACATGGCTATGTCCCAATAAAGCTTTAAGGACACAGACCTTTAAATTTCATATAATTTTCGTAGGTCATGAAATAGGTGTCCTTGCCCCACCCACAACTGTGTAAAAAGTGAAAGCCTACCCCTCCTTTGCTGACCCCAGCTTAGGGAGTCCAGATTTGCTGAACGCAAAGCCACCAGCTTACACCCTGGGGAGGTGTTGTAGCACTGGACTGCACAATCCTGCATGAACCTGTGAGACAAGCTGCTTGTCTTTCTGCAGCATCATGTTCATCAAGGAAGGGCCAAAGAGAGAGGCCCCTTATAAAGTCACATATACCACTGGCTTCTGCTAATTCATCCTTTAGCTCAGAGTTGCAATGCTGAAGGCCTGTAAAGTGCCAGGCACTGAGGTAAGCACTTGGGGGGATCACCTCTTCCCTCTAGAATTCATTAGAGCACTGAGGGATACAGACAAATAAACTTAGTGTATAATAAATGATGATACCTGCCGACCAGAACACTAAAAAAATAACAATCCTCTCTGTATTAAGAGAGGGGGTTATTAATTGGATTTTGAAGATAAATAAGAGTTCTCCTGGGAAGAAAATGAAGAAAGAGCTTTGTAGCAGTGAGTAAGGAGGAGTTTGGTAGTGTCCAAAGGAGTTTCTCAGCCTTATCTTCAGAATCCATTGAGAAGTGCTAAAAAAAAAAAAAAAAAAAAAAAAAAAAAAACCACAAAGACAAACAAGAACAACAACAACAAAAAAGAAAACCAGGTGCTTGATCTTCACTGGATGTAGAAATTTCTCAGGCAAAATCAGGTTTCTCCCAAAGGCTGAGAAATACTGATCTGTTGAAATCAGAGGGTTCCTTCTAGAGAAAAGTTGCAAGAGACCTGATGATGGATTCTGATAAAGGAATGTGGAATCTGGAATCCATCCTTTGAGTGTCAGGCAACCACTGAAAGCTCTGATAAAAATATATTTAAAAAATAAAATAAAACAGATAGTAATGAATTAGCACGCATATCTACACTTGAAACATAATAGTCTTACCATGAAGATTATTACAAATATGTGAATACAATCCTAAAAGATCGAAAGAGGTAAAACCAAATCAGCAACTTCTTACCCATCCCAGAGATTGGGCTCCTGACGGACCCCAGGATTGCTAAACCGGTGCCCAACACCAAGGCTATTATCAAGCTTGTTTCCTGGTTTTGTCCCAATCTCTTCCTATGAAAAAAATCACCAGAGACTTCAAAAATGACATGATTTCATTTTTTTTTATTTTTAAAATATTCTAAATATTTTAACTTGTGTCGCCATCCTATTATAAACCATTTAGTTTTGACGGTCTTGTGCTTCCCACTTTTAGCGCTTTTTAGAATTTATAGTTCAGTGTTATTAGCCCAGCCAATTAAGTTGTGTGTAAATAAAGACAAATTGGCCAAATATTGTTTAATACCCTGTATGTTAATTATATGTAGATACTCATTCTCCAAGTATCCGATGAAGCTCTCTTTTAAAAATGTAGTGTGAAGAACCAACACACAAATAGCAAAATCCTACTTAAATTAACTGCATTGGTGACAGTTAATGCATTCCTAGAACTTCTATGGACCTGTTACAACCCATTACAGTCGAAATATTGGTTTATGAAAAATTAATAAAGCCACTGGAAAATGGAAGCCAGCATCTGCATTAGCTCTTTACACCCAAAGAATCAACCAGAATTAATTATGCCGTATGCTACATTCTAATGAGTTTTTCATTAAACAGTATACCATTATGGAAACTAAACAAGGATTATTCAGAGAATAATGCCAAAGGCTGGTTTTTTGTTTTGCTTTGTTTTTTGTTTTTTGTTTTTTGTTTTTTTTTTTTGGAGGAGATTAAATTACTTAATGGGTTATACATTTAAACCCGACACAAAGGTTAATCGATGTACACTTATCATTGTATTGAACCCAGTATTATTTAAAAAAACATAAACACCCCAATATCACTGCTATTTCCTCTGGGAGAAAAGATGGATCTGTTTGTGCCTTTCTAGCGTTTGTTTGATATACACATGATATTGTAAAACCTGAAACTTTCCGCATTAATTCCCTGTCATTTTTGAAAACCATTTCCAGCAGCTGAAATATTCTATTAGCTTTCAGCCCACGGGTGTGTGTGTGTGTGTGTGTGTGTGTGTGTGTGTGTGTGTGTGTTGGGAAATGTATTTAATCAATTGTATTTGATTACTCTTTGGGAGAGTGAAAGTCGCAGTATATTTTCTGCTCTTACCAAAAGAGTGGGGTCAGGAGTTTAAACCTAATCTGGGATATGGAAGAGGACTCAAGATATAACTCTGCCTCCATTCCACGAGTATTTCCAGTTCCTCCTAAAATACAGCTCTGTAGTAGCAAGTGAAATAGAAGAGGGAGCCCAAGGGAGGACTGTCTAAAGGAATTTTTGGACTCCTGCAGTATCTGAGGTTCTTGTCCCTAGGAAGAACAGAGAAAGAGAGAGAAAGGCAGTTCTTTGCAGAGACTTGTAAACCTCACAGATTTAAGCTAAAGCACAATTTCTGATTTTTTTTCTCGTCATCATACTTTGCAAACTAAAATGCCTTCATGAGCTGCGAGATAAATGTACAGTTGGAGGGGACAATCTCAGTTGCAGAGAAGAATGCCCTCGCCCTATCACCCTCTGTGGCCCTGCCACAGGGGAATATAGGTCCAGACTCATGTGGCCTAATCCCTTGATTTCTCAAGAGAAGCCAGACATCTGTCTTGTGACATTAAGCCTCCCCAATTTAAATGCTGGCCATTAACTCCCAGTCTTAAAATGTTCTTCATTTAATCTGTTATGTTTAGCATTATGTCTGTGGCCAAACCCAACAGTTCAGCAGCCATCAATCTGCTCTCCTGTTCTTCAAGGAACAGTGGAACAAAATTAGTCCCCAAAGTACTGTATTTTGAGATTCAAAAAATTAATAATAGTTATTAGCCCATTATTATTATTACTGAGATCACGTATTACCTACAAATTATCAACCTCTTCCAAGTAACAGATCTCATCCCTACAACAATTATCGATGAAGTAGATTTTTGGGGGGTCCCGATTTTACCGATGTGAAAGCCAAGTCTGGGACATTAAATGACTTGCTGAAAGTCAGAGAAACTTAAAATCAGTGAGGCCAGAACACACAACTAAGTATAAAAATCCCCCAAATTCATGCTTTTTTCAGCTATGCTGTCAAACCTTAAGAGCTCCCCATTTCTCCTTTCTCTCTGTATTTCCTCCCTGTCTGTCTTACTGTGATCGTGCAAGTGGGATTTTCTTATCTATAGAAGATACATCTAGCCCAGAGGATTCCTTGGTGGGATTGTTTCAAACCCTATTACAGATTCTTAAACCTGATCATGAGGTTCTAGCCAACATCCTTAGCCTGGAAGAGTCAGGTGCTTCCAGGCTGAAGGCAAATGAGGAACTGTTTAATGTGACTTAGTGCAAATGGGGTTGGTTGATGGATATTTGTCTTTCCACGGTTGGAGAGGATGTTTAAACACCTCAAGACCAAGTATCACCATTAATAAGCAGATGTATCTCCGTGAGTGAGTCTGAGCTTTGGAGTCACACCAGACTGGCTCAGATTTCAGTTGTCTTCTATTTTTCTCTCTCTGGGTTTTATTTTCCTTTTGGGTTTGATAAGGGAAAAAAATCATAATGTGTGCACAGTGTACCTGGTTCAGTACCTGAAACTCAGTGGCATCTTAATGGTCACTTTCATCAATATTAGCTGTAGCTTGATGTTGTTTATGAAGTACCTAACATTTTACTATCATTAGCAGCATGGTCATCCCCTGGGAGCAGATTGGAAATGCAGATTCTCATGCCCCACCCCAGACCTACTAAATGAGAATATTCATTTTAGAAGGCTCCCCAAGTAATTGAGTGCCTGTTAGAATTTTAGAAGCAAAAGCTCTAGGATAGCCCTACCTAAATACTAACAGTTCCAACCCTGAAGGAGATAAAACATATTTCTGTTGTTTTTGTTGTAGTTAAATTGTTAGCCTTCCACAAATACCTTATGGACAATTTTTTCTAGTTGTTTTATTATCTCGAACAACAATGAATTAGAAAGAAATTTTTGTCAGGCATTCAAAAAACAGGTCTTTAAAATTTTTTTTTGGTTGTTTTAACAAAAATGAAATAAAGTTAAATTGTAGCAAGTATTGATGATAAAATGATGCTCTCTGAAATAACTTGTGACAGCTTCCTGGGGAAGGGCTAATGCTGTCCTGACAATCACTCTTGGTATCTTCCAAACAGAAAGTGAACGTTAGAACAGAGGTCAGCAAACTTTTTCTGTAAAGGTCCAAATAGTGAATATTTTAGCCTTTGTGGGCAATAAGGTCTCTGTTGTAAGTACTCAGTTCTGTCTTGTAGCATAAAAGCAGTCATAAATAATAGGTAAATGAACAAGCGTGGCCCTGATCGAATAACTCTTTATAGATACTGAAATTTAAATTTTATGTGATTCTTCATGTTGTGACCAAATATTAGTCTTCTCTTAATTGTTTGCAACCATATAAAATTGTAAAAAAAAAAAAAAATTAAAGGAAGTAGACTGGATTTGGCCAAAAGACAATAGTTTGCCTACAACTGATTTGGAAGACTAGCCTTCAGGTCGTGGGTCCCAGGGATCTGTCTGATTTGATTTGCATTCAGCACCATAAAATTTCTATCTGTGTGACTTCGGGCAAGATTCTAAAACTCTCTGTGTCTCAGAATCCTCATCTATTAAATAGATGTAATGATAGTACCTGTCTTACAAGGTTAAGAGTAGGGGATAATCCAAATTAAACATTGAATGGGTTTGCTTGGCACTTTTTGGGTAATTAATAAGTGGTATTTGGAATTGCTACTGCTAATGTGTTTAGTATCATATTGAGTTAAATATTTTCTGTAAAAATCACTATTAGCTGACATTTTGGAGGCAGGGGGATAAGAGCAGTTCAAGTAAGTCATTATGTTTTCTAAACAACAAAAAGGAAGAACCTTGTATAGAGATTCTCTGTAGTATTCCTGCAACTTTTTTTTGTATAGTCTGAAATTACATCAAAAAGAAAAGTGAAAAGGAAAAAAACCCACAAAATCACGTATTTCTTTTTAACTGTTATGAAAATTGGAACTTGCATAATAAATTGGAGTGAGAGATTATTTACACTATATACAGATTCACTTCAGGGCTCCCTTAAATATGGAAATCCCCTGGCACCGTTAAAACATGATTCACTTTATAAGAATTAAATATACATACAACATTTTTCTGCAACATCTGTGCCTAAATGGAAATACCTCTGTATTTAAAGCTCGACCATAACCCTTCAGAGAGGCTCATCTTTCAGGCATGTATAAAAGCATTAAGGATTAGCTGTGAAAATATTCTTACATGTATTATTAGCTCAGTTCTAGTCTATGTTAAAAAAATGTGTACCTGCAAAAAATATCCGTAGCCCATCAGGGCATTGGATAAATCTGTTGATTGGAAGCAGTAATCTCCATGGGCAGGGACACATATGGCAACCTCCCAGACCTCGACCTCTAACAGACGCTTGGTGCTTATATGGCCCTCACGTAGTACAGTGCCTCACTGATCCTCACGGCAGAGCTCATTATGAGGCAGGCAGGCGGCTATATTAGTCTGCCAAGGCTGCCATGACAAAGCATCACAGACTGGGTGGCTTGTGCAACAGAAATGCATTTTCTCACAGTTCTGGAGGCTAGGAATCCAAGATCAAGGGATCTGCAGGGTGGGTTTCTTCAAAGGCCTCTCTCCTTGACTTGTAAACAGCTGTCTTCTCCCTCAGTCCGCACATGGTCTTCCTTCTGCATCTCTGTTGTAATTTACTCTTCTTATAAGGACATCATGGAATTAGGGTTTACCCTCATGGCCTAACTTTAACCTAATTACCTCTTTAAAAATCTCATCTCCAAAGACAGTCACATCCTAAGGTGCTAGGAGCTAGGATGTCAGCATGGGAATTTGGATCCTACACACTTCAGTCCATAACAGTAGGGCAGGAATGGGTGTGCCATTTTGAATGGGAAACCAAGAGTGGCCTCACTAGGATTGTGCTGTTGGTGATCTTCTGTACCTTCTTTACCAGCCCACTTCCAGAGAGTTTGACAGGATAGTTAAGACCAGGAGTTACTCTTTGTATTCGAAACGCTATGGAGGAAGGGCAAAATTGGTAGACATACAAAACAGCAAAGATAAAAATAGTTCTACCTCTTTGCACACAGAAGTACTCAAATAAGGTATATTCAGGCATTTTTACTTTTTTTTCCTAAACATGTTGAGATGCCCTTGGGCCTGGATTACTCAAAGTGCACCTGTAGCAAGACAGTCACCTGGGCTGCTGATCAGAAATGCAGATTTCTGACCCACTGAGTCACACTCTTTAAGGGTGGGGCCTTTGAAGGTATCCCATTTAAGTTCTCCCCAGTTGATTCTTAAAGTCTCACAGGCTTTGAAAACCTCCAATTTTAGGAAGGCAAGAATGCACAGCACTGAGTTCTGGGGGACTGGCTCTCCTCCAATGTTCCTCAAAGTATGGTTCCCTGAAAACATGAGAGAGCTTGTTGAAAATGCAGGTTCAAGGCACCTGGGTGGCTCAGTAGTTGAGTGTCTGCCTTTGGCTCAGGTCGTGATCCTGGGATCCTGGGATCGAGTCCCGTATCAGGCACCCCATGAGGAACCTGCTTATCCCTCTGCTTATGTCTCTGCCTCTGTGTGTCTCTCATGAATAAATAAATAAATAAATAAATAAATAAATAAATAAATAAGCTTAAGAAAGAAAGAAGAGAGAGAGAGAGAAAGAAGAAGAAAGAAAGAAGAAAGAAAGAAAGAAAGAAAGAAAGAAAGAAAGAAAGAAAGAAAGAAGAAAGAAAGAAAGGAAGAAGAAGAAGAAGAAGAAGAAGAAGAAGAAGAAGAAGAAGAAGAAGAAGAAGAAGAAGAAGAAGGAAGAAGAAGAAGAAGAAGAAGAAGAAGAAGAAGAAGAAGAAGAAAGGAAGAAAGAAAGAAAGAAAGAAAGAAAGAAAGAAAGAAAGAAGAAGAAAGAAAGAAAGAAAGAAAGAAAGAAAGAAAGAAAGAAAGAGAGAAAGAAAGAAGAAAATGCACGTTCTCAGCTCCATCCCAAAGCAATGGAATCAGCCAGAAACTTTGGGAGTAGGACCTAGCATTCTGTGTTTAACAAATCCCCTAAGTGATTCTGATGATGCAGATGATTATAATAACCCATGGGGGTCTGAGGACACTGAAGACACTGTGTGCTTGCCACCTCTTTCTGAATGTACCACTCCCATGAAAAAGATGTTTCCAGGTTTCTCTTAGAGTGAAGTATCCCTTTGGCACCAGCTCTGAGCTTATTCTTTCAGTTATGACCAAAATTTTCCTATTTTTATTCTAATCTAATAATATATTTTAAAAATCATTCTGTAACAATGGAAGAGTCATTGGTAGGAATCATTGGTGAAGTGAGTGATGTACTAGGAGCCTAGATAGCTTTGTTTCTCACCTGAAATTTGCCTTTAATTGATAATAAGGCTTTTCACAAACTACATCCCTCTTCTGTGGTTCCCATCTCTAAAGAGGGACTATCAGACTGTACTTATTAGGGAGGAAAAAATGCATGAGGGAAATACTGAATATTGAATAAAAGTGTCTTTTTTTTGTATAAAATGGAAGTATTATTTTTAGTAGTGATTACTATTAAGTATTCTTAGTTATGACTGCAATCAATAACAGAAATAGGGAATCAACATTCTGGCACTCATAATAATCATGTTGAATAAAAATTGTGCCAAAATTACTATTAAATTTTATTAATCTCAGCAAGCAAAGTAAATAACCATAGTGTCTCAGGCTTGGGGGGTCGATTGAGACGCGTTCCTTTGTTCCCCTTTGTGTGTATGTATTTGTTCCTGAACATGCAGGTAAAACCAGACAGAGTGTCATTCTTTTGAAGGGCACAGGGGGCTCAGCGGGTGTGCCCCAGAACCCACACAGCACCTGGCCCTGGGAGAGCCCAGTACACACTTGTGGAATGTATGGCAGCCCTCGTAGGGCACCTGTTCTTAACTGAGCAGTAGCGACAGAGAAGCTCTGCAACGGCCTCCTGCATCACTCACCATTTCCCAGTGGGATTTGTCCTCTCAGCCCCCTTTCCAGAGTCACTAGGCTACATGGCACTGGAAAAGCTGGACCCCAGCAAAGGGCTGTGTTTGCAAGGGACTCTGCATCAGCACATAGTTGCTTGAGGAGGTTCAGACGGCACATGGCGCACTCAGAACCTTACACAGCAGGTGTTCCCGAATCCCTGTTGGCCCTCAGAAAATTAATAAAGTGTTGTTGTTTTTCTTTGTGTCTTTAATTTTTTTTTCATTGCAGTAGAGATAAGGGCATTCTTCTCCAAGTGTTCTAACTCATCTTCATCTTGGAGCCAATGAAGTGAGTCAGCCACTCCCAGTTGCAGTTGGGGTGTTTCTTTGACATTTTTTTTTCCTTTTCCCTTTTTTTTTTTTTGAATTCAGAAAATACAGCATAGGCCTATAGGCCTAGTCATTTACCCAGGGCTGCCCTGGAGCTCTGCCTATTTGATACTAAAATGGAAGGACAGACATTTTTCAAAAGAGCCTTTCTCTTCTTCCTTCCACTCCTCCATTCTAATTTTATTTCTTGCAAGTGCAATAGGGCTGCCTATCCAAAACCCCGTGGTTCCTCTTGTCAGGTCCCTCCCCTGCCTCTCATGGGTCTCTGGACCCATGGTGATGAAGGAGGACAGAGACGTGACTCCTGACCTCTTGAAGTTCACAGCTGAGGACACTGAAGACACTGTGTGCTTGCCACAGGAAGACGCTCATTAGATAGAGCACTACAACACAAGTTAGGAAAGCAGAGGAAGGAAGCTGAATTTGGCAGGTGGGGGCAAATAGATCTGGTTTCTAGCAGGAGAAGCCAGAGCTGAGTCGGGAAGGGAATTACTTAGGGGGAGGGGCAGGGCTTCCAGGGAGAAGAATTATCTTCTATAAAGGCAGAGGTGTGAAAACGCACCGTGGTTCCAGTTGGGTTGAGTCCAATTTCCTCACCTAGGAGCTAGCAGCAGCGTACAAAGTTTAGATGCTTCCCCTTCTCTGTCTGTGATGGGAATCACCCCTTTGAGGCTTCTCCCTGCCTCTCAGGGGGGCCAGAAATGATTCCCAGAGCTGTGGGGAGTCCCAAGAAGAAAGGGCTGGGTTGCCCCATCTGAACGTGGACCTTGGCTCACCCTCTCTCAGCGGGAGGATTCCGATCCTGCCCAGGAGAGGCCCTGTGGACACCGTGCTGGGATTTGGGATGCTGATGTTGGTGGCATCATTGAGTGAGGGTGACAGACCTTGCAAAAGCTCTGCTTATTCCAAAGTTTTCGCTCTGCCACATAGAGCCAGTTCCTGCCAGGCACAGATACAGGCTGCTCAGATTTCATGTTAAGCTGGATGAGTCAACCTTAAAAGAACCAGAGAAGAAGAGGAAACAAGTGAATCCCATAGCTAGGGCTCAAAACTGCACCTGGACTTTAGGCATGCACATCCCCAGCAATAGACAAGGGGCTGAGGGAGGCGCCCTAAAGAAAGATTGGTTGGACAAAACACTATTTTTAGCCAAGGAAACAGAAATGAAGAGGTCTTTAAAAACAATAATTTGATCATCTCCATTAATCCTTTGAGAGTCAGGTATTTTGCTCGGGGCTGGGAATAAATGAGTATGGTTTGGCTCCGACCCAGGGGTGCACATTGTGGCTAAGACCAGTATGTAAATGAAACGTCTCAGTACAGCGTGACAAGGGATCTAGTAGGGAGGGTTTTGTTTTGTTTTGTTTTATGTAAATGGGCTCCACACCCAGGGTAGCACTCAGCGCGGGGCTTGAACTCACAACTCTGAGATCAAGACCTGAGCCAGGATCAAGAGTTAGAGGCTTAACTCAATGACTGAGCCACCCAGGCACACCAAGCAAGATTTTTTTTTTTTTTTATTGTGATGGGAGTGTAGAAGGGAGAGTGATCCAATAACTCCTGGGGGCTGGGAAAAAAACAACTTTTAAATGACACAGTAGGAATTGCGATGAGGCCTTTTTTTTTTAATTAAACCCCATGAAATTCCCAGTGTTCAATCCTATTTGACATAAAGAGGTCACTTTCCTACAGTTTAACCTCACAGTAGGAGCAGGAATGGCACAGAGGTTTCATCCCATCCACCAATTCTAATCAAACGGTAGCAACTGCCTAGAAGCTGTGTTAAGAATGATTCTGAGCATTCCAGGATGATAGGAAAGGACGCTGTGGAAATTGGTGAATGGTCTGTCCTGGCTAGGGAATGGTGGTGGCTAGTGGTATAAATTGAACCCAGTTGCCATCTTTAAATTATAAGGAGGAAAGACCCCCTTCCCCTCCTCCCACAAAAGCCTGGATGCTCGAGTAACTGGATTTTCGAGTAAAATTGCTTTATAAGCCAAGGCTCAGAAGTCTGAGAAGGATAGGATGTCCCTACGGTGGCAGACAGGTCGTAGTAGCTGGAGGCAAAGGGTCTATGTTGGGAGGATGGTGCATGAATAGAAAACACAAGGTACTCGTTAGAAAGCTGCATCACAAGGTGCCTTGAAGGACCTTGTAAACACTCCTCATGCTGCTGCTTGTACCTGATTATCTATTTGACTTACTTTTTTAAACAAATACACACGACTTGCCCCCCGCCCCCTAGAAAAATGCATGGAGGTTATGGTATTCTTCTCTGCCTCTTTTTCTTTAATTCAAAGCTTTCTTTTAAGAAAAGGTCACAATGTACTAAGAGAACATACAATAAGTACTTTGCAAATTAAATTAGAGGATGTTTTTAGGTAAAATAAAAAGCAAGTCCTGTGACAGTATAGATTTTGTTTTACAAAGGTCAAAATTATTGCATAAAGAATTTTTTTTCACTACCAAGAGGGCATCCAAAGGAGTTATTTCAATACAGTTTCCCAGGATCTACGGCGTAAGAGCATTAGGAAAGCTTCATTATGCCCTGCCAGGATTTAGCTTTCTAGAGGGAATCTGTGTTGTGTCCCAATGGGATTCTCTAAATTGCATTGAGAATGCTGAAAATTGACCCCAAGGTTTTAACTGCACAATGCTGAAATGTCCTTCTGGATATATCTTTGCTACAACTACGCTATATTTCTTTTGAAACCAAGGCACCCCCAAGAAACTTCAGATTTCACTTTAACAGTGGCTTTTAACCAGAGGTGGACACGAGAAACTCATGGCATTTCCTCACAGGTCCCACCCTAGAAGATGCTGATTTGGCAGCTCTCTGTACCTCCTATGGAAACATCCGTTTCTATCTAAGGCCGTAGGGGTGAGCAAGAACATAGGGATGAATGGTCTCTGCAAAGTCAGACTAAGTACTCGTTGATGAAGCAAAGTGGGGGTCAGGGCACGTCCTTCAGGTGGGTATCACCCCCCATCGGGTGATTTCAGACCCCACACCCCATGGTCTGCTGTTCATATTGTTTGCTGGTTATTACCATACGATAATACCAGTTTCTTGCCAAAACCAGAAATACTCACTCACTGAGAAGAAATTAGACCACGTAACGTCCCACCTTATATGTTGGGATAAACTTCTCAAATAAACTAGAAAGAAGAAAGAACCCTCGGTTTAGCAAAGATTGATCATAACTCAGACCCAACCAGACTCTGAATCCATTTACGGCCAAGAGAAGGCCAGTCAACTCCACTCTTACATCCATGCTTTTGTGGGGACTCTTCTCCAGCTACAGGCGGAGGAAACCGGGGTAGATGTCACAAGGACGAGGGGAGATTCCTTCAGATGGAACTCCTGTCCCTGGGCTGCCTCTCCTTGTCAGAGAATGGAGGGAGGTGCCTGAGTTGGTGATGGGGGTGGGGGGGAGGCACTTAGGGATTTTCTTACATCTTTGCTTTTCCTGGAAATAATGAGCAAAGTCCAGGGAAACACAGGGAAGAGAGGGTACAAGTGGAATTCTCAGGAAGCTCCTCAGCTCTCCTCATTGGATCCATCTATTCTGGCTCTGCCCCTGAGAGATGGGGAGTGGTGGTCGTGGAGGGGGGCCAGCTCTGGAACCGTGTTTGGTTTTTGAGTTCAGGGAAGTTGGCTATGTCTTAATGGTTCCCATGGCGCACCCTCTCTGTGCGGACCCCCACTCGCTCTGCAACTTTTAACTACACTTCTGTTGACCTTGGGAAAGCTCCCGAAGGTTGTCGAACCCCTTAGCAGGCACTGGGGCAGGTGTGCGAGGAGGTGAGTTCACGGCGAGGCAGGCGTCTTCTCACGGGGGAGGCCCTCCAGTTGGGTGATGGCAGGGGGACCCCAAGCCACATGGAGGCAAGTGAATCATCGGTAATGGGCTGACCACTCCCCAGAAGTCTCTCCCATTCTTTTCAAAGTCTGACTGTGAGCTCTGTAGCAGCAGGAGAGAGAGGGCTGACACCCTGAGGATTCCTGACCCTGCTCATCCTTGGAGTGGGCGGTTGTTCAAAACACATCACGGATTGGGGAGATATCTCAGGATTGCGCTGTTCCCTCCCGCTGGAAAATTCCATTGTGCCAGGATCAGCCCGGTGCCCTTTGCTTTAAATCAGGCAGAGGACAGGCAGCTCTGCACTGCAGGCTTGGGGAGGCGGCCTCTCTGGCCCGAGAGCCGAGAACTTTCGGGAAAAAATGAGAAACGCAGAAGCCCAAGGACTATCTCACCCCAAGGCCAGCGTGGGCCCCAGGGTGGGTCATGCGGAAGGTGGAAGTGGCGCTCATTTCTTCCCTGCTGTATTTCTGTTCTTCCCCTGAAGAACTGACTCAGCCAGTCTGGGGGGGCTGGGAGGCGGAGAAGGTTGCTCCCACCAGCAGTCAGTGCATGTGCTCACACTTTACCCACCGATGACTACACGCCAGGCCCTGCGTTGGGCACAGGTCTAGCCACACAGTTCACAACCTTCCTGGAGGTAGGTATGTTCACCCCATTTTCCAGATGTGAATCCCAAGGCACAGAGAGGTATAGTGACTTACCGAGATCACACAGCTAAGTGGCATCGGAGCCAGGCTTGTCATCTAGCTCTCTCTGATATTGCCCAAGCTCCCTTTTGAGTATGCAGTATGCCATGCTGCCACCATCCCCTGGGTCCGGGGGCCAGCCAGACCCCCGCTACGGAAACCCCAGGTGACAAGGAGTGACATGTGCTTGGAGGGCTGGAGGGTGGGCTTCCGGTCCCCTTTGGCTAAGACAGGGGGCTTACACTGGTGTCCCCGCCCTGTGCACGGGGATGTGGCTATGTTGTCATTTCTCTGCCTTTCTCGTTTGCGTCGCCTGATCTCTCAGGTGTCGTGTGCCTGTTCCCAAACCAGATACCATCTATCTCTCTCTCTTTCGTAGGCACCGTGCTGTTGTGCCAGGCAAACCAGGAGGGATCTTCCATGTACAGTGCCCCCAGTTCACTTGTATATACTTCCGCAAGTAAGCCCGCTGTTGTGGCTCTCTTTTTGTTTTGTGACATAAATCTGAGTCCACTCGCCTTCCCTGCCATGTAAGTTCTCCTTCCCTTCCCTCTCTGCTCCACCCTCCCCGCGCCCTCCACAAGGTGAAGTTGGTTCTCATAAGCATGTCTCTGTGTGTTCCCTGTCACCTTAGCATCCAACCCCTTCGCTCATTACGTCTGAATGCTCACTTCTCAGATGTCCCGATCATCCTATGTTGAGACCCAGCAGGATTGGGTCCAATGGATGGGACCTGAGGCATTGGTGTGTGGGGGTGGGGTGGGGCAGAGGGGTGGGGGGAGGGGGTGGAGGTTGGAGCTAGAGCTCACTGCCTGCCTTCTATCACGGCTTTGCAAATTAACGTGGAAACAACGGACGTAAAATATGCAGGCCATCCACGCGGCACCCTCACCCAGCAAAAGGTGCTTCATTGTTACGCTTGAGCACCTGTGTTCTCACTGCGGGAAATAACCACTTGTTTGCAAGGCTGTTCTGCCCTTTGCTATGTGATTCCATTCTCAGCAGAGAGGAAAATGAGGGTCTCCCCCCAGCCCCCAATTTAACTGTGTTGGGGGAGGATGACAATAAAAGGCACTTTAATAGATACAAATGTAGCCCTCAAGTGGTAGGGAGAGAAGATCAAAAATAAACATGGAAGATAGATTGTAGTGTTGACATGGAAAGACCAAGGATGTCTCTGCCTGGGATGGATGCTCCAAGGGGGGGCAAATGGCCCGCCCTCACCCCAGTTCCCAGGTCCCCAGACAAGGTTGAACAATTACAGTTCTTGTGGATTCCGACATGGTGCCCCCAGCTGGTTTGCCCCTCCTCGGGAAGACCCCCATCCACAGCTGAGACCTTCTGTGAAATCCCCATAACTACTAAATTGGTCCTCATTGGGGTCAGTGCTCAAAAGTGGGTGTGGGGGTGGAGAAGGTGGGCTGCTAGAGACCAGCTAGGAAGGGGGGTGATGATTAGGAGGATGAGAGACAGAGGGAAATACTCCCCGAGTGCCAGGATCAAGCACCTCCATTCCTAAAGGCTCAGAAAAACCAAACTCTTTGCTGTGGGGCACAGGTTCGAAGCAGTCACCAGAAGAACCAAAGATGTGACTGTGACAATCCTGAGGGTTTCTGAAGATACCAGGTTATGGGGGCAGCCAGCCGTCCTTCCCAACCAGCATAGCATCTTCAGGAGCAGGTTGGGCATGCATTACATTCAGGGTATGCTCCTATGTCCCCAAAAAGCCAGAATCTAATCATCTGGCAAGAAGTGGTTCTTTCTAACCGTATAGAAATTGCCCACTTTGGGTGGGGTAAATGTGTACGCATGTATCCGATAGAATTAGGGCGCTAGTACTCAGTTTCACATGCTCACCATTGTGTCATCCTCACAATCTGCACCAGGTAGGTATTATAATGTTTGCTTTACAGCAGAGGAATGGGGGCCACTGATGCAGAGTGATAACCCAGGATCGCACGGCCGCCATGTGGTAGATTTGTTCTTTGAACCTGGGAAATTATTCAACTTCTGACTGCTTTTTGGGTTCCTTTGGACCCTGACTATCATCATCATCCCCTTGTCTCTGTCCCCTACTTTCTCTATAAACGTTATTTTCCAAAGGAGCGTTGGCGATCCAAAACGTAACCACAGTTGAGTTCCAGAGAGTTTCGTTTTATTCAGTAAAACAACATTGTCCTATAGAACTGTGTAAGATGAAATATTCCATATCTGCACTGTCCAGTACATGGACTCGTGGGACAGAGGCACTGACCTTTTTTATTCAATTTAATTTCGACTACCGTTACTCTTAATTACCCACCTGGGGCACATGGTTACCATATTGGAAAACCTGGCTCTCAATGATCATATGAAAAATAGGCATTTCTAGAAGTGAACAAAACAATTTAATTCCCCCCAAAAAAGGGCTGGTTTGAATGGGTATAGCCATTCTAAGGTGGCTTTGGGGGAAGTGTGTATCATCATATCAAACATGGAAATCTATCACGAATTCTTCATATTAAAATAGGGGAAGCATACAGTAGAGATAGGGGTTGGCAAACTATAGCCCAGGAGCCAAATCCAGCCCCAGCCTGTTTTTGTAAAGCTTGCGAGCTAAGATCCCTCGTAGAGTTCTCGAAGGATTGTAGAGACAAACCAACAAACAAAAGACAAACAACATGTGACAGAGATGGAGGTGGCCTGCGAAGCCTAACATATTGTCATTCTCGCTCTTTACAGGAAAAGTGTGTTGCTCTCAGATATAAAAGGTCCATTGTATTACTGCAAATACAGAACGACAATATCACTTCAGTGGTTATACTTTTCCCCCTAAATTTAAAAGTAAAAATTTATAATAATTATTGAGGCCATGTAATGTGTGTCCAACACCCTTCCCTTCTAAATTGCATAATCAATCATAGTATCTACACATTTTTCATCCTATTATTTTCACTTACTATCATGTCATGTGTGCTTTATGAAAGTATGTTAATGGCCTCATAATATTCTGTCGTTTCGCACTATTATATTTTAAGCTACACCCCCCCATTGTTGATAGGGATTCTTCAGAAATATTAAAGAAATGTCCCTATACATAGTAGTGTTGAAGAAACCAATGAATAAGTAGTTAATGGCCCTACCCCATAACAAAACAAAATAAAAAGCTAGTTTCTTACAGTGAGAATCTTCACTTGCCGATCCCTTCAGCAGCAGTATCCAGACAGACGAGCTCCATGAGTGTTTTGTATGGACAGCCAGCTCTGAGGCTTCTCCTTCCCCACCTGGGTCAGCAGAGGGACCGTAGATTACTTCCATCTTGAGGCCACAGTGCGTGCTGGGTGTAAAGATTATCCATTCCTCCCTGAGCCACATTGCTGAGCCTTTCTGCTTTTGTTCTCCAAGTGAGTGATACCTTTTGGGGCTCGACTATTTGCTGTCAGCTGGCTTCTTTGAAACATCACTTAGGTTTTCTCTTCCAGATGAAGGTGTATATTCCATTGGAAAGTCACACCTTATGTTCCAGAAACAATCCCACCAGCAGGTAGAGGGTCATTTTTGCACGTGCGCACTCTCTCACACACACGCGCACACACATACATCAGGGGCATGCACACGGCCACCGAGGTTCATCTCCTGTACGGGTCTGACATGCACGTGGCTGAAAGACACATCTCTTGTCCCTGAGGTGGTGTGGCCTCTTTTTTGCTAAGGACCCATCCTCCCCCAAAGCTGAGGGTCCCTTACTTCTCAGCAGTCTTGTGGGATGCACCTGCTTTTTAACTTGAAAATGCATATATTTCTCATGGTTATCTAACAGTCGTGTGCCTGAAGAAAGGTGTGCATAAATTACACTTTTGTAAATTGGATCTTGTGTGTTTACTGACTTCTATGATTACTTCTGAGTTTGTGGGTTTTTTGTTTTTTTTTTTCCCACGGATCTTTCACTGGCCTTGGATGTTTTAGACTTAAATTGCCCCTCTGCCTAACCAAATAGCTAATCATCTGTAAATAACACCCTTAAATGCGGTACGGGAGATGGTTTTTAAGGGAACCCTGCTGCATTTCTCTGTAATGAAAATAATTCCTACTTGAGGTTATCTGTTTTTTGAGATGCACTTTTACATAATGGGTTTTCCACCACTTGAGTGAATCATCCTGATAATATGACCCAGGACATGAAAGCATTAAGGGAAAGATTTCCACTCACAGCTCCATGTCATACAGCCTAATCCTATTCTCCGGTTTCTCCCCAGCTGACCCCAGGCTCCTCCCTCATCCCGACCTTATCCTGCTGTGAAACCCCAATGCAGCCTGTGTCACGGGACATCATGCATCCTCTCGTGTGTCCCGATGAACCACTGGCTTGCAGAGTGTAAAGTGGGCCTACTTTTTAGCAGAAGAACCAAGTTGAAGCAGAACTAGGCCAGATCACCTTGTACCAAATGGAAAAACATTTAGTATTAGTATTTTTGCCTTAAATACATTAACATTTCATCAACTAAATTAATTAATTACATTAGCTACTTTGTAAATTTTGAAATAATGTTAATTAATTTAATAGTATTGTTTGGCTTTGAATGGCCCACAGCTGACCCCTTGACAGAGGGGTTTTGTGAAAGCTGGGGCAGGGCTGGTGGGCTTGCTCACGGCCTTCCCCATCCCGGGGCGGGTGGTCTGGAGGCCCCTGAAAGGCCCCTGCTCTATTATCCACACATACAGTGCGTGCTTACTATCAAAAAATGACTCCAGGCAGAAATAGGGACTGAAGAAACATGTCACCTTTCTTCCAAATGAAAACATTACCTCTATTTTTTATTAGTTGAACTATCAAGAGGTAAATCCACAGTCCCATGAATGGCAAAGTCACTTTCTAATTTGGATTAGCAAAGCCAGCCCTCACTGATCCCTATTTCCACATGAAGTAGATGTTTCCCAAAGCAGGTCAATGTTATCCGCTTAATTCTATTTTCTTTATGATTTTATGAGTAGATTTTAAATTACAAATAAACAGGTGCTCCCTATAATTAGAGAAGCATGCAAATAAACATGCACACACCAACGTGTAGAATGATGTGGTAATAACATTCCCCACTTTATCCAAAAACGTACACCTTTAAAGTAGCCCATATTGACTGCCTAGTATGTATCTTTCCACATTTTCTCCATAATAATGCAAAGAAGGACATACACACATGAAATGGGGGGTGTTAGTAGTTGGATTTTATACAGAGGGGAGTGTTACACATGCGTGTTATGTGCGCATTCCACATATTAATCATGTTTTGTTTCACTTAATAGCAGATTTGGGTTCCCTCCCATCCAGCCCTCTGGGTATTTCCATGCTGCCCCATGGTGTGGATGATCCTTCAGCTGTTCTCTGTCCACACTCCTTCAAGTGCCTTCTTTTCCCAAAGCCGGCAGCAAATATCTTACATGTACCCCTGACATGCCAGTGCCTTAAATCCCACATCTAGTTTCCCAAACATGGGATTGGTGGTTCCATCCTGGCATCCTTGCCAGCACCTGTGTATTCTATTTTAAATTTGAAAATCAAATGGGTGACACATAGCCTCTCCATCTGCCCTCCCCTGCATCTGCCTTCCTTCTAGTGAGGCGCATCAGATTCACTACTTTCTTTTTTTTTTTTTTTTTAATTTTTTATTGGTGTTCAATTTACTAACATACAGATTCACTACTTTCATTGTCATGTGGACATTTCCTCTTGTGGATTTCCAGAATACATCTGCCCATTTCTCTTCGGGTTTTTCTGACTTTATTTTTAATTCACATTGAGAGAGAGAGAGAGAGAGAGAGAGAGAGAGATTGCAAACATATTTCCTGTTTGGGATCTTTGATCTTGCTTACATTCCAGTGTATATTTTTAAATCCACAGGTAAATATATCCATCTTGTTGTCTCTTGTTACCAGCTTTAGATACCACTTTAGGTCACAAAATCCCTGCCAGGAGCAGGTATTGCTTAGCATTGTATTAGTTTTCTAGGTCTGCCATAAAAAATATCATCAACTTAGACAACAGAAATTTATTTTCTCTCCATCTGGAGGCTGGAAGTCTGAGGTCAAGGTCCTAGCATGGCCAGTTTTCATGAGGGCTCTCTTCCTGGCTTATAGATGTCACCTTCCCACCATGTCCTTACAGGGTAGAGAGAGCAAATCATTGGGTGTCTGTTCTTTTAAGGACACTAATCACTTCATGAGGGCCCCACTTCATGAGGGCCCCATTTCATGACTTAGCTCAACCTAATTACCTCCCAGAGGTTTCATCCCTAAATATCATCACATTGGGAGTTAGGGTGTCAACATGTAATTTTGAGGGGCAGGATGGACACTCACTATTCAGTCCATAGCAAGTACCTTGACACAGAGGTACCAGTTTTATTTGTCAACAGGCAGAAAGACACTTTCCAGCAGAAATGTCAGGATGGTCCCATGTGCTTATCAATACTCACAAGTGTATTTTCACATGGTGTTTCACACCCGGAAGCCAGAGATGAACTTTAGATCCATATGAGATCAAGTCCTAACGTAAGAGGAAGAGGACTGCTAATTCCCCCCGAAATTTTCACTCCTGACCACGGGAAGGGAGGGGGGTGGGATTCTGCTATCACAGGCTCCGGATGCTAAATGTTATCAAAATGCAAAATCACTTCCTCATTTATTCACTTTTATGAAACTCAAGGGCAAGCAGTGGTGGCATGGTTTTAATTGATGTATTGATTGCAGATTTTATGGAAGTAATTGTGTGGAATTCATAAAACAATGATTTAAGTGGCAGAAACACACATAAATCAGGCCTGCAGTGTTCTACTTTTAGGTAATTGATAGAACTTCCATTGGTTTCTGTAATTAAAGTAACAGCCTAAATTAATTTATGGCTTCCTCTTCCTTCTGCCCAACACAGAAAAATGTCAGTAGACTGAGTTCAGCTGATAGAAAGTACATGAACAGGTCTCTGTGTCACCGACACACTGGTGTAGAGACCCGTGTCTTCTTCCTTCCTCTCCAAACACCTCTTCTAATACTTTCTGGAGGAATCGCTTAAAAGAAGGATAATAAGAGCCGGGATGAGGGTGAGGCAGGAGAGAGGAGAGGGACTCACCTCGGATGAAATCCAAAGAGGTGCAAAAAAAAAAACAAAAAAAACAAAAAAAAACAAACCTCAGTAGTCAAGATAAATAATATTCTAATGTGATATTTTTAAAAATCTGAAGTAATGGAAAAAATCAACATGAAATATCAAAATTTCCATTAAGACAGGATGAGTATTACTAATTTTTTGTTTCTACCTTAGGGTCCAATATACTCAGCATAGCAGTTCTATGCTTAAAGTTTGAGAGTCTTTTCATAATAATAATTTTAATTAAAAAAAATACAATATGATTTATCCTAATTACTGGGGGGCTTTGGGGGCCACCTCCCCCTTAAATTTTGCACCCAAGGGGAGTACCTAACTGGCCTGACCCTCGTCCAGTCCTGAATGAAGGGCTGAAATCAAGAAAAATAAATAAGAGTAACAATACTAATACAAACTCATAGTTATTGAGCTCTAACTATCTGTGAGGCTGTCCTCTAAGCCTTTCACATGAACTTTCTCCTTTAATCCTCCCAAGGAAACAACGAAATATGGTTATGCCCCTTGTTCCTTGAGAAAATTCAGGATTAGAAGGATGAAGAAATTTGTCCGAGGTGACCCAGCCAAATCAACTTGGAACCCAGCCTAACTCAATCCCGATCTCAGTGGTCACCAGTCTCCACGTTTATACGCCGGCGGGTGGAAGCGGCCACATGCTCTGCTCCTGGAAATGTCCAGGCAGGGAGTGGTCAAGCGCGGCTTCTGGGCAGCCGTCCAGCTTCTGTATCCAGGCCAGCGTTGCGCTTTCTCCATCCCATCCCTGGATTGCCGGAGAGGCCGTTCTTGTCTGATTTGTGTGGCCAGGGGTTGGAAGAATTAGTCTTTAGAAGGCCAGTTAGAAAGTATTTCCAGCCTTACAGGCCATCTGGCCCTGCTTGGCAACTACTCAACTCTGTCCATAGCTTGTAAGTGGCCACGGACAGTAGGGAAATGAACAGGTGTGACTGTGCTTCCCATCACACTTTGTCGACAAAAAGAGTCTTCAGGCCACATGTGGCCCTAGGGCCCGAGTTTACTGACCCCTTTTGTTAGGCTAACGTTCTTATTTGAAAGGGCCAGACTCTGGACAGCTGGCTACCTGGGGGAGGAGATAGAAAGGAACCTTCTTTTCTTTCTTTCTAAGATTGTATTTATTTACTCATGAGAAAGACACAGAGAGAGGCAGAGACATAAGCAGGCTCCCTGCGGGGAGCCCCATGCGGGACTGGATCCCAGGGCCCCAGGATCACCACCCGAGCCGAAGGCAGACAATCAACCACTGAGCCACCCAGGCGTCCTAGGAACTTTCATAGGCCTTTTGCACTTTGTGCGATTTTTATCACCTTTCAAAACCAATAACGGGAGGTAGGCACTCTTGGAACTCACCAAAGTAAGAGATGTACATGAGTTCAGTCTAAATCGGATGGACTGGCTTAGTTTTGCTTTCAGAACAAACAACAAACAAATGTAGAGTTGGAAGCATCGTGTTGGGGCTGTTGGCTTTCTCCAAGACCTGCCCCAGTTTTCCGGGGATACATGGTGAGACCCCATATGTACTCTGGATGCCTCGTCCTGTGTCTGGGCTTCTTCTGGCTCCTCCCACATCTCCTCATACTGCTGGTCTAAAAGGTGCTCCAAGGTGGAGCCTTCTAATCAGGCATCAGTGCCTTGTTCCTTCTATGTCTGTGACTCAGTATGGTGACAACATACCTGTGTTCTCCGTGTCATCATCTTTGAAGTAATTCCTTCTATTATGTATTCATCTTACCAGTTCTTTCATGGCAGAGGGGGAGCAGGGGGAGGATTCAAATGCATTACTTCATTTAAATCATGTTTGTCAAGCTGTTTCTATATGCCGGGTACACTTCCAATGCACTATAAATGCTTCTTGAGCAAGGGGTCCTTCTTAAAAAAAAAAAAATTATTTAAATTCAGTTTAATTAAGCAAGGTGTCCTTAAGCTAGCCTCTGTAGTGTTGCATTCTTGTGAGCAAGACGTAACAGACAGACACATAATTCTAATGTCTCAGAATTGCAAACGAATTACAGCGATATTTAGGAGCCATAGCCAACAGGAGGCTTACCCACTGTTAACACGGCATTTTTAATGCCCCTAGGTCAGTCAGCTAAATATTGCCATCCTTGCCATCCTCTCACACTCTAGATTTTCCTCATTTTCCCTCATTTTATTCTCATTTTTTTTAAGATTTTATTTATGTATTTATGAGAGACGCAGAGAGAGAGAGGAGAGAGGCAGAGACACAGGCAAAGGGAGAAGCAGGCTTCGTGTGGGGAGCCTGATGCAGGACTCCATCCCAGGACCTTGGATCATGCCCTGAGCCGAAGGCAGGCGCTAAACCACTGAGCCACCCAGGCGTCCCCCTCTTTTCCTCATTGAACCCGTGTACGGGGAGATCTTGAGACACCTAGTATATCATTCTCTTCCTGTCACCTCGGTCAGAGTACACACCCATTTTTATGCCCAGGGATTGTCCAGAGCTGGACACAGCTGTGCAGCTACCACCACCACTCCCCCGACCCCTGTGTCATTCTTTCTCCATTACTGAAGCACTGTCTCTCTGCCTGGCTCCCCCGGCCCCACTTTCCCATGGCTTGACACAGCACTCTGATTTCTGGACAGGTGGTTTTTAAGAGGTTTTTACTTACACCTACATTAATTTACCTATCTCACCTGGACACCGGCTCAGTTGCATTTTTCAATCCATGCCCCACCATCGCCTCAACTGGTTTAGCGCCTCCATCCACAGCTGTGTTGGCCAACTCATAATCATAGACCACTTTATTGTGACTGTTTTGACCTCCTTAAAAAAAAAAATCAGGGGGAAAGAAGCCACTAGTTGAGCAGCTTCAGTTGTTTACAGGGAAGAATCTGCAAAGAAGCAGCCACATTTCAGGCAACTGCTGTCTAGTTCTCCTGGCGCTTTGGTTATTAATCTCAATGCAGAATGGTGGCTTTCGTCTTTTGCAGATGGGGGTCTCACTTCTGCAAAAGGCTGCCAATTGCAAAAACTACCATCCCGTGGTGTGCCCCCAAACATCTTATTTGTCTTGATACTTCTTTCACAGAAATACATATGACGGATAAGGAGTCACTGGAGGATGGTTTGCTTTGTGTCAGACAGATATTAAAACAATAAACTACGTTGCCCTGGGATTCCAGTGCACACACAGCCAGAGAACAAGGCCGAGATGAGATGTTTCTGAAAGGCAGCGAGGCAGTTGTTCTGGGGAAATTCCCTGGAAACCCCAAGTCCTAGGGATAGCATTGATAGAAAGTACTTTTTAATGCTCACGTTTTTGTAAGAAGACCAACAAGCTGCCTGGTGCATGCCTACCTTCCACTGGCCCCTGGCAAAGGTGAGCAAGAAACCCTCCAATGGGTTGAGGAGCTTAATTTGTTTGAACACTAATCTGTACTTCATTTACTTTCTCAAGTCAATAATGAGATTTAAAATGGCGGGGGGGGAGCCCCCACCCATTGTGAGTTCAGACTGAACATGAAGTTTTCAGGGGCCAAAAATAAGATCCTGTTTGGTTCCAGGGATATAAAAGGGAGCAGCTTGATGCATTGGGGCAGGCATGTGCGTTCCTGGGGGGATCTGGTTTTGTGAACTGGGCCAAGTCCTTTAAGTCTGCTCGGCTGGAAACGAACAGCTTAGAAGAGGGAGGATAGAGCATCCAGTGACGTGTAGTCCAAGCTCTGGAATGGGGGTTCTTGGTGCTTCCTGCATAGAAATTTGTCCAACCACAGAAGTGGCCCCCTCCTCCCCTTGCCTTATTTCTTTTCAAAAGCAAATCACCCCGTGTGGGGCAAAGAATCACAAAAAGAAGCTGAGCTTGACCTCCCAAGGAAGGGAGAAGATCCTGGCATAGTTCATTCAAGCACGATAATTTAAACGCTTGCTTTGCTTCAAAAACACCACTTTCTTAAATCGTGTTTTCATTTATGTAAAAGTAGTGTCATGCCAAAAGCTATTTTATTGCTACTGGAGAATTTGGGAGGGGGGGTGTTAACAAAATGCAGTTTTTAGGACCAAATAACACACCACATGTTTTCAATCTGTCTCCTTGGGTTTTGTTTGCATGCAGTGTAGACTCTTGATGCCTAATTGCTTTTCATGTAAAAACAAACATACCAGAACCACTTCTGTGGGCACACCTGCCGAAGGATGTATATCATGCCCACCCGTAGTCATTGCTACTGGAGTCTAAGAAGCATTTCCCAAAGGTTCATTTTTGCTGGCAAACCCCAGTTCCCTGTATTTGGTTTTACAAAATTCTTCTTGGGCAACAGTGTATTTAGTGACAAGACCTGGATTCAGGCAGAGATAGGTCTACACTATCACTAGCAGCTTGACCTTGGCCAAGTCTAATTGCAATGAGCATACTCGTGAATACCTACCCACTTGTGAGCATCCTTGTGTGAAGAGCCATTCAGATTGCTTGAGGCACCATAGCTCCTCAGACAGATGGCTACACGTTCCCTTTCTCTCATAAGCTATCTTCTCCGGGACATTTTAAAAGTTCACTGAAGAAGCTGGTCTGGACGTTTTATATCACTCTATTGAGGGGACAACCTATTTCCAAATGGTTCTCCTTTAATCTGCTATAGATGAGAGTTTAGGGAAGGTTCCAGCGCAGATATCAGGCAGGTGATCCATAGGTCCAGATGACACCTGTCCTCAGGGTTGGCATGGGGCATGATTCAGAGGAGTGGGAGTTAGCATTCCAAATGTGGAAGCTGACTCTCAAAATCAGATGGCCCCAACACCGACCAGCTATACCCACAGCAGAGGCTGGAAGTGAAGTGAAGGAGGCATTTGCATCATGTACCCATCATCCTGTGAGCCACCGTCAGCCCCCTCTGAGGGCTTCACGTGCAGGAGCCACGGAGGCCTCAGATAACCATGGGAAATCCATCCCAGCATATGAAGCTAATTTATCTCACTCGCCTTGTTTCCTACCTGGAGGGGCAACTCACCGGGCTTCCAGTTTCAGCCAACCTGTTAGCCAGATCGCGAATGATTTCACAATTGAAATTTCGCTGGGTACGTGCACTCGATAACGTAATTAACTTATAGAAGTTATTCGCCTTCCCCCCACCCCCCATGGCTACCTGATAAAAACCAAATCGACACCGGCACAGGTTTTGTCAAATGGATCGATTATGGCAAATCGCTTCATCCAAATTAAAAGAGGTCTCAGCATCTCGAGGCCCTGTCTCCAGTGTCCCTTCAAATGACAGCACCTTTGCAAGTGCCTCCCGTGAGCCCGCTAAATTAAACCCTCCAAGACTGAGATTCAGTCTCGTTGTGCTGAGTGCAATGTTACGGAAGCCTTGCCCGGGGTGGGTATTGTCAATAATAGTAGACGGATCGCAGATGTGTCCTCCGCACAGTAAGTGCATCTCTGCGCATTTGACTGCCATGGCCCTCACCATGCGTGTCTCTTGGATTAATCAGACCATTTGTAGCCTGGGAGAAAAGAGACAACAGCCAGCTTCGGGAGGTAAGCGGGAATAATGTGGCAATTAGTTAAAAACCAAGGCTGCTGTCCTCATTCAAAGACCTAACGATGAAAGAATATTTGCGTGAGCATGGTCTCTGGGTTTTGTTGCTTCTTTTTGCATTTGTTTTTTAAGTTAGGAAACCTTTCTGCTTTGGGAACAGCAGACTCACTGCTCAGAGTAAATCGTCCCTGTGTGTTCATTGCATTTGGTTTTCTCTATTTTTTTTATTCCTGGGTGACTCATCCATTTCCTTTCCAAGGAAGAGACCGTTTCTAACCGAGTTATGAGTGAAGTGATGTTTGATAACAATATAAATTAATTGATTATATACAGAGAAAAGGGTAACATCCCAAATATTAGGAATGTTTTCTATGCAGATCTCTCAAATCCTGGAGAAAATTTCTCGTTGAAGTCACTTATAAGGAGCTCATTATTTTGATAGTAATTAGGTTTGTGTATAGAACACCATGCTTGTGTACCCCAGGTCCCCACTGCTGGGGGAGTCCACTTCCCCAGTATTTTTGGATTGTGTGCAGCTTCCCCTGGCTCCCATCCAGATGTGGAGATAAGCCCCAGTGGAGAAGGAAAACAGCTTGCTTTGGACTCTTATCGGGAACATAAATCAGTAGTGATCTCTGTGGCCTGCATCCAATTAGTAAAAAAGGAGCAAAGCCCTTCCAGGTGTCTTGAAATCTCAGAACATAAATATAGAACAGAAGAAATTGCACCTGCCCTCCCGCCTGCTTCTACCCCCTGCCCCCAAACAAGTTGCCTATTGAGGTCTCAGGGAGGCTTGTCAACAGATTCCCCTGCAAATTAAGAATTTAATTTGGGACTTCTTGATTGTGGTACGGATACAAGGAGAGGATGGAGCAGCTTGCATGGCTACAGGAGGCCCTAGGAGGGCGGTGAGAGCTGAGAGCCTCTAAGGCACATGGAGAGATTGGACCTAGGAGTTTTCGCCCGGAGCCGGCATGGGATGCCTTGGTCCCTGTTGAGCTGGGTGCTGGCTGGGTGCAGAGCGTTGGGTGAGTTTCTGGGCTGCTGTGCATCTTTCTGCCCCTCCTCCCCACAAAGTGAAGGTAACAGTAATACCTGGTTCGTATAGTTTCGTGAGGATTTATAGTTAACCTTTGGGTCTGGCGGTCACCAAGTGTCAGTAAGTAGTAGCTGATTTGTCACACAGTCGGATCTCCTCTCTCTGATAACAGAGAATGGGAGGTTGGTCTTTTGGCAGCTCTTCTCCAGTGAAGCTGGGTGTCTCATCACCCAGGTCCTCACTAAACCAGACCGTCCCCTGGTCTAAGCGCCGTTCATCGGCAGCGTGGTGGCAACTCTTACAGGTTCAAGGACTGCCCCCCCATTTTCCCTCTGTAGCCGGACGACTGTGACATTCTGACGTCATCTGACGTATTAAACATTTCAGGGGCACCAGGTGGCTCAGTGGTTGAGCATCTGTCTCCCTTTGGCTCAGGTCGTGATCCCTTTGGGGTCCTGGGATCGAGTCTCACATTGGGCTCCCCGGAGGGAGCCTGCTTCTCCCTCTGCCAGTGTCTCTGCCTCTTTCTCTGTGTGTCTCATGAATAAATAAGTAAAATCCTCGAGGTCAATAAATCCAGCTCGGGCAGTCCAGCCAGTACGGTGTCACCGTCTTTTTTTGTTTGTTTGTTTTTCCCCTTCAAATGATGTGCTTCTCCCTCCAAGTTCTTGCCGAGTCCTTCGCCACATCCCAATCAGACCTAGAACGGCCAAGAAACTTCTGGCTAATTTGGATTTGACTGAAACTTTTGTACCACGACGCTGTGTAGAGAGATTC
The DNA here is from genome assembly GCF_003254725.2 of Canis lupus dingo. Classification (NCBI taxonomy): domain Eukaryota; kingdom Metazoa; phylum Chordata; class Mammalia; order Carnivora; family Canidae; genus Canis; species Canis lupus. The sequence goes on along the minus strand of NC_064248.1, from coordinate 34,190,735 downwards.
AATTATGGTGCGCAATGTTTTGTGAGTAACTACCACCCATAAAAAGTTAATTAATCAGGGCTGTGTCAATTTCCTCGTGCCATGTCAATTTGCTGCCAGGTAATTAATCACTAATCACCCACCAAGCAGCAGGCTGGGGGGACAATCCACGAGCCATTTATTGTCTTCTCCCAAATAAATAGCACACGCAGCCAGGAAGAAACACATCTTGCCTTTCATAATATTTTTATCGACACTTTTGCAAGTTGTAATAGACTGCAGCAACAAGCAGCTGCAGTTCAATGGGATATGAATATTAAGGAAACAAATGAGCGGAGATTTATAGGACATTGCGTTTCTGTTATGTCAGTTTTGAGATTAAACCCAGCAAATGAACGGTGAAAAATTACTCTTCCATGTGGGGAATGGTGATTAGACTTGTACATTAATTAGAAATTTTTGTTTTCCTATTCAATGCATCTCAAATGAGGATGTCCTATATGGAACTGTTTGTCCAAAATGTAGATTTATTCACTCCTAAACAGCAGTATTTAATACCAACATGCATTTTGAAATGAAACGAGAGTCAGTCTCAAATGTGTGTTTCAGGGGTAGATATAGGAGAATACGAGAATCAGAGATTCCAACCAATTAAGTGGCTATTTTGGTCTTTTTGTAAATGACTGCATGGGTGGGTGGAACATCCCGTTTCTCGCCCGAAACCTTGAAATGGCTGAATTTTTTAACAAAATTGAAAGCCTTTCCGTTTTTGTTTTGACCTAGAACTAAATGTGCTCCATCGTATGACATTTCCCGTTTAATGTCATTTAGAGATAGTGACCTAGTTGTGTATAAATTCTGCTATAAACCAATCTGACGTACGTAGGAGATTCATTTTGAAAAACTAAGCGAACGTTTTTGTCATTTGGAAAAAAATAATACCCCCCCCTCTTTTTTTACACTATTCATTGTGATGTTTATCACACAATGCTCTGCCTCTGAAATTGAGCTGTAGCTGGCTGTGTATGCCATCTCGGTACGTTACCTATTATGCCCCTTCTTAATTTACGGTCCCGCACATGGAGCAGGAGTTCCCCCAAGGGGAACCCTGCAGAACCGTGAACCTGCTGCTGAAAGCACGTCTGCACCCCCAGAATTGTGTGAGGGACTATTTCCGACCATAAATTACCCACAGGACGATTCAACCCCAAATTAGCATGGGCATCTCAGTGTCTTCCACCAGCCAAAAGATGGGCAAAGGTGGCATCGTGGCACAAAGAGAGAAGAGGGGGACAAAGAGAAGCCCTCTCCTCCATTCTGATGGAACACCTTTTCCGGGGCATCTGGCAACCTCATGCAAATTCAAACCAGCGCACAAATGCAAAGAATAATTGCCCATTACTGCGGCTGTATATTTTTATGGCTTTGATGCAGAATCTGCCCCCCTGTTGGCTTTTGCATCTGCTACTCTTCCATCTTTCCCAAAGCTCTAAAACTTTAATATGCACTTTATAACCCTCAAGTATTTTCCACTGGTTTTGTGTTTCTTCTTTTGGGATTTCCGGGCTGGTGAGATGATCTCATTTGTGTTTATTTCGAAGGTAAGCACCATATTCATAAAAGAGACAGAGGGGGAGAACACACGTTTGTCACTGTAAATACACTGAGTGCAGAGCTCAGAGAAGGTGGGAGGTGGGGGCTGTGCCTTTGATGGGAGACAGGCAGTAAGCAGTTGACACTTTGGTAAATGGCCCATTTGGCTGGTTGATACACCCACACATCTTCCGTTTAAAAATGTTGATTTGCCTTGATACTTGAGCACATCACAGCATGCCTCTTGTTACATCCCTAAAGTTTCCATTTCATTGAGTTCCATGGTATACAACTCCTCATGCCCAAGAACCGAGTGGGTTATTCTACTAACACTCCCCCCAAAATATGCTATGGGTATAAATCTAGCTGAAGGCCAGGAGTGGGTAGGCAGGGAATGTTGATGTGTCAACAAGATGCGCAATTGGTACTTGCTCCAAAAGCTCTTGCCCTGTTTTCTTTGAGAGAAACTCATTTTTAGCTTATGAGCTAAATCCAATTTTCGTTGCAGTGATACCAGATTTTTCACTTTGATTCATGCTGGATAAGGTTTAAGAGGGAACCTTTCCAGTATAATGAACCTATGTTGTTGTTGTTGGTCTTTTTTTTCCCCCTTCTTCCCTTGTCTCCTTCATGCCAACGACTAAGGATTTATACTGTATCCTCAAAGCAACCTGAATACTTTGCATTGTTCCCCAATGATGGTCTCTTTACATATTTATTAACTGGGAGTTCAGCTAAAAAAAAAAATCAAACTCCAGCACTAGGGGTTTAGAAATGCCTATAATTTGGTGTCTCTTCTTTCTAACACTGTTCTTTCATTAACAAAGAGGCTTTTACAAACATGGGACATGGTGACAGGTTTATGACTTTTATTAACATTGATTTACTCCGTTCCAGAAAGAGCGAGGATGTTGTGAGTTTCCATTTGGCATTTTTTTGCATTAGATTTATTAAACATTTATTGCCCACTTACTGGATCCAAACTCCTGAACTAGGGCATTGATAGACAATGTGATAACATTGACTCAACAACAGAAAGGTGTCATATCCCAACCTAAGCCCCTAATTGAGATGTCTTCTTTCTATGTGGTTCAAGGATAAAGCCATTCCAGTCTTGTTTAATCTGTATCTGAATCATCTGTCTAGGTAATTGCTTCAAATATGCATTTAACCGTGTCCCGGCACCAACAGGCCAATGCGCATGGTAGGCAAATCAGTTCCTTCCATCCTAAGAATCTAAAGGAAGTTTAACCAACAGTTGTTAGGTGTTAGTTTGGTTTGGTTTTAGCCGTGGAATTGGCCATTTGTCTTAATGGTGAGCGAAGAGAGCCACTCAGAATCCTAAACCTCCTCTGGCGAAAATGAGGAGAAACCTAGAAAGCTCAGCTATGGATTGGAGGAGTTAGGGATTCTAAAGAGTGTTCTATCCCATTGTTCCTTGTTGCACACACGTATTGCACTCAGAGACTGAGATTTGCTGGATTGCCAGAGAGCATGGTCTGGGTCTGTGTGACAGAAGGAACCTGACCCCACAGGCCCTTCCAGACGTATCAGTGCCTAGGGCGGGTGGTGGGTGGGGTGGAGTTTGAGTCCTGCTTTTCCCCAGGACAAGAACCCGGCTGCCATATCCTGACAGTGCAGCCACTGTGAATGGAACGTGAATTTCCATGAACTCAGGGTTTTGCAGTCATTCCAAGTACAATACTTTTGCCCAAGTCCTCTCCCTTCTTATCAAAATCACACATATCCCGAGTGTGGTTGCCATTCTGGGGCCAGCGCAGCACCTGTAGGTACGACTGTAGAACTGACTTTCATAGGGATCATGACTGAGATCCAACTGTGCTGTTAGCCTACTGCGTATATGCAAATCCCGAGCAGAGTGTTTTGTAGAGAGGGCAATGTTCTGGGAAATGGAAGGTGAGGAGGCAGTAGGGCTGCTGTCCTGGAAGGAGGGAGACTAACCTTGGTTAGTCTAAAGGGTATCCAGGCACCTGCTATGTGCTGAGCGCTCTTCTGAATCAATAGGCAGAGGGGTCTCTGCCCTCAGCAAGTTGACCTTCTAGCAATAGCCAGAGTCCTTCTCTTTGGTTTCTGTCTTCCAAGGTCCCTGATTGCTAGCACCCCCGGGGAGCTTTGTGGCAGCTCTCTTCCAAAAGAGATTAAAACAAAGTAGGGAGGGAGGATGGAAGGAAGGAAAAGAGGACCAGAATAAGAAAGAAGAAAATGTTCATTAATCATGATGACTACCTGGAGGCTTCATAAGGGGACTCCTTGGCAGCCCGAGACTGGTAGCAAAAAAGAAATAGCTGAGCAAACCACCCATCCGGGGGACACCCATGCTTCCTGCACGAAGCCTCTGGTCCAGAGCAGGAACTGAAGAACCTCCTTATTTTGCCTGAGGGCACTTGGCCTCCCAGAAAAGCGAGGTTGACGTGTTGTCCTTCTTGTGTTCCCTTAACAAAATAAGAACCCCTCTCGGAGGAACCCCAAAGGCCTTGCTCTGAGACCTGTAGCTGCCTTCTCCTGCCTCTGGAGGGACCTCTTCACTCCCCACCGCCCCTGCAGCCAAGGGGCACGACCGCAGTCCCAGCTCTACACTTCCAGCAGCTTGTGTTGTCTCCACTCTGCTGCCGAGCTTCTGTTTCATGTTGTATCTCAACATCTAAATCCTCCAAGAATTATTGTAAAACCTGCTTGTCGCTGAGAGGGATCTGGTCTCACTCACTCTGCTCTGGAGCCGGCGATAATGAATGGGTCAGCATAATTACCGTGTCTCCTCACACAGGCAGCCAGCTGTTCTGCCAGATTGTGAATTTTTCATTTTCTTTATTTCAAAATCCAGGGCGTTCCTATGAAAACTCAATATTTGAACTGTGGCGAGATAGAGTTGGGAGTCAAAGCTACGCTCCCTCATTTCCTCGCCAGTCCTGAAGCAAACATCGCCTATCTCGTTACTTCTGGGCCTTTATGGTGTTAGGACTTAGGGGCTTTCCCCATGAAGGTTGACACCTCCCTGCAATGTCAAGCACATGTGTTGAAACACAAGCCCAGGGGCAGTGGGGGTGCGTAGGGGCCGGCAAGCTGAGGGTTAAGTACAGCTGTGTGATTGGACTTTAACAACAATATTAAAAAAAAAAAAAAAAAAAAGGTTTAAAAATAACCTGTATGGTCTTTTCAGACATCAATGGGAAGATAAAAATCATTCTGACTCGGTTCTACAATCCCAGCATTTTACCCTCCTCCGTCGTGAGAGAAAGATGTGGAAACCATGAGGACACAGGGATCATTCCTGATGATAGCCAGTCGGTCTACACTTTGGGTCCAGGGGTTCCATTGCAGTCTATGTGGGTCTAGGAGGTATATGGAATTGGGGATGGCTTTGGTGGGAGACCCCCACCCCCCTTGCCTCCCCATCCCTTGCCACCCCCCTTGCCTCCCCATCCCTTGCCACCCCCCAAGCAGCTAGGATTTGGTGTGTCCGAGGGCCCCATGGCTAATGGACAGATGGAATGGAGATCCTGCTCCTGAATGTGGTGGTAGGAAGGAGAGAGGCCTCCCCACACACACACATCCTTAGCAATTTGGATGTAAGCTGGAGGCAACTTCATCACAACCTGAAACACAACATCCTACGAGGGGTGAGGTGCTCCCCCAAATGGAGCTCCTGGAGAGCGGAGATTACCTCCCCTTGGGGTAGGATGTTCTGAGCCTCTGTGCTCATGTCACGCCTGAAGAAACTGTCCCTCCCAGCCCTGCCTGTCCTTTCAAACACTGCGTGAGCTCCCAGGGGAGTGGGGGTGCTGTGCAGGGGAGGAAACCCTTGCCACCCTGCTTCCTTTTTCCCATGTCTCCCTCCCTCTGGAAAGCTCCTGTTGGGTCAGGGTCAAGGAAGGGTGGTTGGCCAGAGTCTGTCCATCACTTGGCCTGCCCACAGCCTCCAACTCCACTCTCTTGTGTACGTATTGAAGCCCCCCTTACATTCATCTGGGTGTCCAATATTTAGAACCTACTGTTAATGAAATCAGGGAGCTTCTGCTGACTTGGGGAGGCAGAAGCAAAGACGGATGGGCTGGGGGACGCCTGGAGGCACCTGCCAGATGATAGGGAGAAGGTAACACATGGACTGAGCCTCTTCCCAAAACTGATACCTGCAAGAGGCTGGCTGTTCTGGGCCTTTAAAACAGATCTCCTGCCACAGCGGATCCCCCAGTGTGATTTCCCAGAAAAGCGTGTCCTCCCGGGGATGTGGTTTGGGCGCCCGGCCTGCGGTTTGGTGGGATGGCAGGCCCGGAGCTGGCATGGCGAGAGTCAGGCAAGTAAAAAGGGCAGAAGTGGTTTCCCGAAGGCTTCCTGGGCCCCAGGGTGTCAGGACCTGCAGACCCCCAGAAGGAGGTCCATCCCAGGCAGAGGCAAGAGAATGAATTATCAGGGGTCTCTGGCATCAGGCTTCCTTTCCCTCTCGACTCCTCAGCGAGCCATCCTACTCCGAGAATTCTACTCCAAGGAGGAAAACTCAGCCCCACACCCTCTTCCTAGGAGTTGAGTTCCCAGACTGTCTGTAATCACGGTTCTCGTCTGCATCTTAAAAGCTGTTAAATGGTTTGGGGGCTGACGGGACACCATCGGTAACCATTTGTTTCTTTCCACACTTGCCATGCATGCATGTGCCTGTGGAAACACTGTGTTGCCATTAAAAAATAAGTACAAGCCATATATGTACTTAAAGGAGAATGTGGGAAATAAATAAAAACAGGATGGGGAAAGCAATCAACAGACAACACCCAGTTCAGCCCCAGAGAGAACTAGGAACACCCCAAAACGTGTGCATGTGTATACACAGGCATATACGTGCACGTATGACCGTGCATGCGTACAGTCCCACACAAGCCTGCACGCATACACACCATGTATGTATGGTCCATACACACCATGGCCATGCATGGTCCCGTACACGTGCACACGCGTGTGGGCATCCTACATGTACATCATGTGCCCAGACGCCTAGAAATATCCATTGTGCACAACATGCAGATGTGTGGATAGAGGTAGATGCGGACGACACCCCGCCTGTACTTCTCGCCATCTACCCTCGTAGAGTTTTGGCTTCGTGCAGTGCTCACAGCTTGTCCTGTGACTAAGGGTTCTTTGTGCGTGTCTGTCATTTGCCATATGTCTGGGGCACAGGGACCGCCGCCTTGATGTGCGCCTCTATCTGTCGGGGCCCCCGGCCTCCTGCCTGTCTCCGGCCCGGGGCAGGTGTCCACCGCGGCCTGCAGGGGAAGGGTCCTGGGGGGCGGGCCGCCCCCAGCGACAGGTGTGCTCCTGAAAGCCTTTGTGTCTCTCTCCCCCCACCCGCAGTGCCCGGCTTCCCGTATCCAGCTGCCACCGCCGCGGCCGCCTACCGAGGGGCCCACCTGCGAGGCCGCGGCCGCACCGTGTACAACACCTTCCGGGCCGCGGCGCCCCCACCCCCGATCCCGGCCTACGGCGGGTAAGTGGGGTGGCCTTCCCGTCCCCGGGCTGGGCCTCCCGCACCGGCCCCCCTCCTGTTTGCGAGCGCATGCTGGTCTTGACTGCCCCACCAGAACCGCCCCAGCATGCAGCCCGGCGCGCCTGCAGTGGAGCACCTTGCAAAGAGTATTGAAAAATGAGTGTAATTTGTCCTGTCATGGTTGGTGCCTTTAAGCATTCTACATGTCACATGTTGTTATGTAAATTCTCTCTGAGACTGAATGCTGGAGAACAGAGAAATGGCTACAGCCAAAGATGTATTTCTGATGATTGCAAACATCTGGTTATTAAGGAGGTTGGATCACATTTGCCCCTTGAATCCGTCTGTGGAGGGACATTGAGTCCCCAAACATCAAGTTCACTGTGGCGGGGTGGGGGTGTCTGGTTCCCCTCCCCAAAGACACCTTGCCCGGCAAGGCTTATGAACCCTTGCCTGAGAAGAGAAAATTAGGCACGGAAGCAAATGCAAACATTGGCAAGTCCAGAGAAATTAGAAGTAAGGCTCATTTCAGTTGGGTTTTCCAAAATGGGCATTTGCCTTCCTTTGCCCCCTGCAAGGAAACGCAGGTTGATGTGTCTCCTGTTGGTGGTTTGGTATCTGTGTGCGTGGACTCTGGAATTGCCAAGTGAGGATCAAGGGATGGCGAGGAATGCTGAGGAACGGTGGTCCTGGTGTGGTGGGCTGCAACTCCAAATGCTGTCCTTTCTTTCTTCCTGTTAAGGGGTCCTCCTGGAACATTCCAGCAGCCCTGGAGTCAGGGAGAAAGAGATGTCTCCTGTGGTACTCAGGGGATGTTTGGACTGTCTGGAGATGTTTTGGGTTGTTGCAGCAAGAGCAGGAAGGTGCAATGGCATCTAGTGGGTGAAGGCCAGGGACACTGCTCAACATCCCCAGTGCACAGGATGCCCCCCCAATGAAAAGAGTTATCAGACCCCAAATGTCAATAGTGCTACTCAGAAAAACTCTGCTAATGTCCAGGACAGTTTGGCACAAGGCTTTCCTGGCCAATGACTGGCTTTTCTGGTCTGTAGAAAGAACATGGCTGTATTCCAGGCTGTATGAAAAGGGTTAATGCATTTTTTAATAGCTCTGTTGCTTATAAATCTTTTAGAAAACTTGAATTAGCCTAGATCATCTCTCTATTATACTGATGACAAAGGGAACCACTCTTTTTTCATTATTTATTCATATCTCACCCATTGCAGAGGAGAGCATTTGAAGTGTTTCAAACACAAATGCAATGAGACAAAGTTAAGAATATAAATAAATGAAACTAGATGGAATCATCAGGAAGAGAAAACAAAGACAGAGAGATCGGTCCGCGCCCATGGTTTCTTGTGTTGTCATTAGATGCAGGTCACTTCTGAGTTTCATAGCGGACAAAACAACAGTAAAAATTTCTTTCTCATGGAAAGATGGTGGATGATAACAGACCAAGGATGAAATTGCCCCGAATTCTCCCCACCCTCCAAAAACATGCATCTGCACCCCCTAAGCCTTATGTATCTGGCCACGTGATATAAGGAAGCATCCACTGTGTTAATCGTTATTTCCAACCTCACGGTGTTGAGCCCGTCTCATCATGGACCCAGAAATGCAGAAGTAAAGACGTGTTATTCCCAAGGTCACACAGTCAGTTGTTATGAAGGAAAGAAACCCACCAAGTTACCCTGTAGGCTCACGTAATTACTAAAGCAAGATTCATAAGCCATAAATACAAAATTGCATGTTTATACCACATTAGCTTGTCGGAAAATTATTATCTTATCTTAGTAGACAGTAATTGTAGCTTTTTGGTATATGTACCCTCAGTATCTCACTAGTATACTGAACGGGAAATAAATAAAGTAAAATTATATGGCTTATCCTCCCATGAACGATTTATAAAAATCTCAAAATAACACACCTGCCATAAAATTGAAATTCGCTCACTTACAATGAGCTCACTCTTTGCCGGGAATAACCACGCATAACTAATTAACGCCACATTCACCAGGAAGAGACACGGGCATCTCCAAATGGTGAAGCAACGTGTTGGCGACTGCTTCAGATGTTAATTAATTTAAGTATTCCAGCAATATTCCTAATCATTTCAGTTATAATGGTACACCGTGCCTCTTTGCTAGTAATATTCTCAGTGGAATCCTGAAACCCCCCTTAGTAGTAAGATGAAATTCTCAACACAGGAAGAGGGTGGTGATGGAGCAGAAGGGCTAGGGTGCACCCTAGGGGTACATGTGTCCATGTCTATAAGTTCTATAAGAGCCAAGTGCTGGTTGAAAACAGGAAATTCAGCTAGGCTGTGTTGCTGTGTTACAAACTCCCTGGAGTACACTAGCACCAAATGAGAAAAGTGTGAACCCAGCATCTTAAATGAAGGTTTCCCTTTGCTTCTACTTGTTGGTTTAGGCTGCAGGAGAGTGCAGGGAGGCAGCTCATGTTGGAAAGAATAGCAGAGGACAGGACAGGGCAGATATGGGCTGGAGTGGTGAGAGCCCTGGGCTTGAGTGGAAGCAAACAGCAAAGGTATTGGAAACCTACTTCTGTTCCCAAGAAGCGACATTATCAGGATTCAGGTGGTCCAGGTGATAGTGGTGGATATCCTGTAGCTGTTCCTCTCCAAAGCTGTTCCTTTGGTGGCAGAGATTTCTAGATTCAACTCATGTCTTTACTCCAGTACAGTTTAGCCTAGCATCCCAATTCCATGCACTGTGTCCTGCACCTTCAGAGGAGATTCTTCCCATTAGGGGTAGGGTGCACCATGTAGGCTAATAATTTCAATAACTATGATTAGCGATAAGGGTGTCCTGTGAGCACCAAGGGAGGCCCTTTAGCTCAGCTTGGGTTTTTAGGGGCGGCTTCCAGAAAAAGGAGAAATGTAGGATGCACTTAAGTCCGGGCACTTCCTAAAGTTCCACATTGAAATCCCATTCCACCATTCTCCCTCACACCCAGTGATCTCCATCTTTACTAAGGTATCACCTAGCAAGCTGCATTTATTATGGTTTTCCATTTGTCACCAGTTGAAGATACAGCTCACTGGCAACCTAAATCTCTGATCTTCATGGAAGTATGCAATATATACTCTGTTACTGAAATTCCAACCAAAAATGTATCATTTACCCTATTTCCATGTATGGTTTCCATATTGTTTTCCCACAGAACCTCCATGGCTACTTCCATGGAGACTCGGGTGACCCTTGGAGGTACCCAAGATCAAGATAGTCATGCAGGAGGATTCACCAACCATGCCTTCCCTATTCTTCTAGTTCCCTTTATTGATTTGGTTTTCTCCTCCACTTTCTGGTATTTTCTGAAGTTCTTCCCAGCAAGTGAAGAACACAGGTTCTAGAGAGGCCCTATTCTCTTCTTTCTCACATCGCTAAAAAGAAACCTCCTGAGACATTAATACTTGGTCATTTTCCATAGAGGGATCGTGGGAATGAATGGGAAACCTAGACTGAGCCAGCCAACTCACTGTTGATTGTCAATATTAACTGAGTGAGGATGGGCAATGAGTTAGAAACCTAGTGTCTGACCCCCTTTCCTTGGAGGCACCTGCATGCAGGTCACAGACTTCCATTCCCCACAAGCCACAGAGCTGGATTTGGATGAAGGCACTTCAATCATTTATGGAATATATAGATCATAAATAAAATATTAGCTAGTGAATCGTTTCCTAGACAGCCGAATGGATCAATCCTTGCATTTGATCTTGGACCCAGTTTTGCTAGAGAAGGCTCAATGTCCAGTCTGTCTTTCTATGACTCACATTTGGGAGAAATTGCCTTTTGGACAATTACCATCCAATGGAGCTTGCAGACTGATGACCCATGGTTGGAGAGGGCAGGTAGATGCCTTTAAGATGTACCCACCAGACTCAGTACAACATCAGATACTAAAAGACAGCAACTGAACCCCAAAAGTAACCCTGTGAGACTGGCCTCACCAAATCCTTGCTCTTAATTAATTAGTTCCTTAACTATTAAGTACCCATAGATCCTTAGGAATGCTTTCAGGCTAGGTCCTAGAAAGGCCTCGTACACCAGCCTCTAGGACGATGTGCATGCGCCTTTCTGTCCATCAATCAACTATGCTTTCTGGTATTAATATCTAAATATCTTAATCCCCAGACCGTATTGTCTGTTGTTTAGGACCTTTCTCATTTGATAGGAACACCAGGAACTAAAGTTATCACCCATTATCAGAATATTTTCCAGAATTCTCTCTAGCTTGTTGTTTATATCTTTGTTTTGTGTGTGAATTCTTGTTCAAATCTCCAGCCAGTGTTAAAGTGTAACTTCTGTTACATAAAAAAAAAAAAAAGCTTCTAAATTGAATGCATCTATAGACAAACACCGTAAGTCAGTGGTTTTTAAATTTTAGGGGGAGAGGGGAGTGGTATGTGACAGATGGCCTTTAATAATCTAATTAAAAATGTCTTCCCAAGGAAAATGTTGGTGTACACGTACATATATCCATATACAACAGACGCAGTAATATACAAATGCCAGGGAGTTTATGAACCCTTATCTATTGAAAAACAGCTAGATTTAAACACATTAAAATTTTAATTTATTTTCCACTTGGAAGGGACAGTAAGGAAGAGCAGTTTTAAATAACCTCTCCTTCAGGAATGTATTTGTGGTGGTGATATATTACACAAACAGATTGTATAGTTTGGGCATCCTATACTTTCTTTTCTTTTCTTTTCTTTTTTTAAGTAAACTAATTTGCTATAGTGCAATCATTCCCTGCTTGCATTCAACCAAATATTTAACGACTGTTATTACCTTCCTTCCTAAGAAAATGAGATGTGCATTTGCATTATGTTCTTGCAAAAGCATTTGCAGGCCCAAAGTGATTGGCAAGCAATACAATTACCTTTGCATGGCTAGACAGTCCGCCTTTGCATTAAAATTGGACTGCACCTGTTCCATGCATGACGGCAACTCCCTTCGCTTGGACGCGACCATGCTTAATTTATCTATAGATCCATAGTAGCCATCGACTCCTGCCCTCCTTTCCCTACAAATCTGATATTTTAAGTGCACCTGTTTCGTGGGGCTTTAAAAGGTGTTTGGACACATTCCTGGAAACCAGTGTGAGAGTTTATGAGAGCTTTCCTATAACCAGCTCCTGTTTAGAATAGGACCTGGGAGACTGGTCAGTCTCCTAGGTTGGTGCTGTCACAAATGTACACAAAGATAACATGTGCAGGGTGGTGTCCCATAGAACGAAGAGCCTATTCGTCCCTGAGCCACCAGCATCAGCGTCACCTGGTCCTTGTTAGAAATTGGAATTCTTAGACCAGCCCCCCCTTCCCATCCAGACTTATGAAGTCAGAAGCTCTGGGCTGGGCATGGGGCCCAGCCATCTGTGTTATAACGAGCCCTCAGGTGACCCTGCATGCACGCTGAAATTTGACCACTGTCTGCTGCAGCAGTTCAATGCAGATGGTGAAGCCAAGGCTCCCTGTAGGTTCTTTCTATCTGAAGGGTGATGACACTATTCTCCAACCCACAGGGGCAATAAGAAGGCGAGATGGGATAATGAGCGCAGGATGCTTAGACCAGGGACTGAACACGTAGGACTCATTCTATGAATGTGAGGACCAGTATTGTCTGTGCCTTCTCCATCACCAATAGCTTAGGAGGAGAAACAGCATTTTGGTGAAAGTGGCAGCCCATCAACTGGCTTCATTTCATACCATGAACAAGGACAGCCCTATGGGTCTCTTGGTTTTAGAGAATTCATGAAAATATATTACACCCTCTCCATCATTCCCTCCGAAATGTGCGGGTACAGCACTCAGTGAGAATGGGCACTCCCTGCATCCTGTGGTTTATAATAGTGGGAATTCTTAGTTTCCTTTCTCAGCCAAGCACCCCCTCTCCTGCCGTCCGCTGGGCCTCTGAACCCTGCAGGCCCCTGAAGGAGCCTCGGACCTTCTAGACACTGGGGCTTGCATAGTCTGTTCCCTTTGCCTGGAATGCTTTTCCCCCCTCTCTACCTGGCTAAGGCTTTGAGATTTCCGAGGTGCTTGGACAGGTAGCTTCACCTCTTCTGCTAGCACCTCCTACCCCCCACCCCCGGTTGCCCTCTCGGAGCACCTGTTCCTCCTCAACTCCTATCCACACCACAGTTTTACACTTATGTGCATTTATGCACATGGCTTTGAGACCGCACAGCCCCCTCCCTGCAAAGCTCCCTGATGGCAGGTTTAGTGATGGACGTTCTTGCCCGTCTGTGCCCTAGTGTAGTTGTTGGAGGACTGTAAGCATTTTGGTAGCAGAGAAATAGTACTCAGCATTCAGTTGCTTTGAGCTTCTCAAAATGAGGATGCTGGATCACATCTTCTCTTTGGTTCTCTGTCTCCAATGCGGGATGTCCAAGTCCCAAAGTAATTTGCCACGGCCAAGCATGGTACAGGGTTTACCCTGCTGAACAAAGGCAAACAAACATCAGGGCCTGTCCTTTCCTCACTCCTGGGAGCTGTTGGTACAAATAGACTTGATATGGAGGCGTGCAGCTGGCCATGACTTCTAAGAACCGCAGCTGGTGAAAGAAGAGGCCACTTTTCCAGCCAGAGCCTCAGCTCAGCCCTCCTGGTCCACATGGGCGTGCATGGGAACACCCCCAAAGTCTAGGCCAGGCTTGGCTCCTCAGTATTCACAGAAGAGCAGTCACAGATGGGATCCCCGTCTAACAAATATGTGGATGGAGGCATGACTTCACATGTTTAAATATATATTAATGTGTAGTTAAAATACTAATATTTGGTTCACACCCAGATCACTTTCTGTAACCACGATGTCCAGCACATTGCTCATGGCTTTGCACCCAGCACCTCACTGCATCCTCTTCGAGGTGGCCACTTCCTAGTCCCTCTCCCCATTTTGCAGATGAGTACGTGATGCTCAGATAGCTTAAGTGATGAGCCCCCAGCTCACAGCTGCTGGTTGGTGAGGCTGTGACCGGATGGCCATGCGGTTCCCGCCTCACTTGGCTCTTGAATGATGACCTGCTTCTGGAGGAGGATATTGGGAGAGTAGGCGTTCCCAGCCCAGGCACAGCAGCATGGAAGAGTGGGGCCAAAGCAGAGGCTGTTTTGTCACGGCTGTAGGACTAAGCTCTGTGGTTCGGGACCCAGGCTAAATATTTGTCACTCTCCCCCCGTTTCCTCCGATCTGTTCCAAATCCTGTTGGCAGAGGCTGGCCCTGCCTTCTGACCCCCAACAGACACTATCTTTTAATGTTGCAAATGCTGGGAGCACAGCTCAGGGTGCTGTGCACCTCAGTGTCTTGGATTAGGGGTTTTATGCCGCTTGACGAGCCCCCTTGTGAACCTTAGCCCTCTTGGATCAAAATGAAAACAGCTGAAAGTGATTCCTCCCAACCTCCTTGGCATGTGAAATCCTGTCACATTTTTAAGGATAATGGTACTTGGGGTCTAGCCAGTCATGTCTCAAAAGCTCTGAGAAGCACTCCACAGGGTTCTCCAGCAAACCAGTGTCACAGCCGTGTGTGTGCGTGCGTGTGCGTGTGTTTCCAGTACCATCCTCAGGTCCCATACGCTTGGCTTACATGTGGGTCTGCTCTCCTCCCGAAGCCTGCTGGCTCCCTTTGGTAACCAGAGTCCTGTTTCTGTTAGAACCCCGCTCCATTCACTGGGGTGGCTCACTGGTCCTTTGCCAGAGTCCTAAATCATCTATGAACTCCGTGGGGAGTTCTCAGGGAAGGTTATCAATGACAACCACCATCCTGCGGAAAACCTGCACTTGGAAACGCACGCTTTTATAGTCCATACGTCCTGTGATCCTTCGAGAAGCCTGTGACCTGTACAGGCTACATGTGATCCTCATGAAACCCATTGTAACGCTTAGGTATTGTGAGTTAGTTTCCCGTGATTACATGGCTATAAGCTTCTCTTCCTGGCTGCTTCACTCAAGGTATACCAAGAAACTTCTGGAAAAGCCCAGGATTTTCTGCTTCCTGTGAAGTCCTTTCTCTCTGGAATGACTATATATGGATGGTGTCAATGGAACCTCAGTCATAATGTGGGGCTTGCTTGGCCTGGATATACTTTATGAAAATTTACATGCAGGCACCTGTATGTACATACATGTGTACACACGAGCACAAATACATGCATAGATGTGCAAACACAGACCACTACACACTGTATATGCCAGTCTGCACACGTATGCAGTTATACACCTGGGCAGGCATACACGTGCACACACACACGTGTGCTGACATGCACATGGTACCACACCCACAATCCGCTCGCCTGCATGCACACAGAGCACCCACGTATACAAACACATGTGTGATCTTGCACACACACATGATCACACACGTGTAATCAAAGATATTTTCCTACACTTACCACGAAGGAGTGGCACCTGGAATTATCAAATTTAATACCACAGCGTTGAAAGACCGTAGGGGAACAGTTCTGGAATCGTTTGGGTTGTCTGGCTCTCCTCAAGTCATTCAGCTACACCGCGTCCTGAAAATGCGACAATCTGTCCCCTACCCTTTATCAATCCTGTATTTTAAGCAGATGATTATTTCCCCCCAGGTGGGGAGATCTGTGGTTGGGTTGAACACAAACACTGACCCTTCTGTCTGTCCAGGCCACTTAAACCCACCTCCTCTTTGCATTTCTGCTCCCCTTCCTGAAAGCCAGGGAGTGGGGCCTGGTGCCCAGCACGCCACCACATCCTGGACCAACCTCGGGCCCCTGCCTAATTTTCTCGGGCTGACGGACAGCTGTTGTCTCCAACCTCCTTAACCAATGTGAAAACTATCCTTGGTTCCTGTGTTTTGGATCTTGTGACCAGACTAACTTCGCCATTGCAGGGGTTGGTGTGTCTGCATGGGGAAATGCACTAATATGGATGTTTTTCTTTGTGTGTGCACCCTTGCAGTGTTGTTTACCAGGATGGATTTTATGGTGCAGACATTTATGTAAGTATTCATTAACGTGCATGCCACCCCTGTTTCCTCCCGGAGTCATTCTGTTTACAAGTTTGCTACAAGTTTCCTCTTCCTGGTCTGTGGGCAAGAGTCCCGACAGCCATCGTGGCTGGTGTTGGGTGGCATTAACTCCAGAAGTTAACCTCAGAAGACATGCAAACGCACCCTTAAAATGATGGCATTTGTCTCATGTCAAATTTAACACTCTCTAGCCCTATAAAAAAAAAAAGCCTCTAAAGTTTTCAGTGTGGTTTCAGCATAATATTTAGGATAACAGCTGTAGTTACCAGCTGCAGAGGGTTAAAAGATATTTTCATGGCTGCTTTTCTTGATGTTTTCCGAAAAAGACATTTGTTCATGGTGATAGCTCTAGAAAGAACCCTTCCCACTCCCTCTGGGTGATTTTAGCAGGAAACATTTCTAACAAAATAACTGCCCACTTGGCCACACAACCCTTTAGTCCTCCTTGTTCCTTCCATCTCCCCACCCCCAACCATTACCTGACTTAGAATTGTTTGTTAAATTTAGAATCATTTATTAAATGGTACCACTTTATTAGGCTTTTCACTTTCAGAAAAGAGTAGGATGGTTCTCATTATGGGGACCATAATTAAACTTACCTAAATAGATCTAGAGGCACTTACTCTCTCCTATTGTGATATTAACTACAATGTTAGGAGAATAAGCTGGAATACACACAATTTAAAATAGATGGGCAAGGTCCAGGGCCATTTTTTTAAATCCTATGCTTTTTTTTTGTATTACAAGTGACCTCAAATAAGTTCACTGGAATCGTATTTGTTGTCTTATAGACTAGATAACAAAGAAAAATAAAACCGTATTTCTGACCAAATTGATATCATTTACTAGAAAATGAGAAAGACACTATTTATTTAATTTTCTTCCTTTTGAATTTCAAATAACTACAATTTTGAAACATAGTATTAATCTCCATCAATGATGCATGTAGTTGAGTTCTACTATCATTGCATCAAATACATTTATTATAATCTATGGATTAGTGGGGTTTTTTTCATAATAAAATGAACAAACAACCTACACCCACTGAGCAACCAATTTCTTATTTTTTTGTGTAGCTTAATGCATGGCTCCAACTTTTTTTTTTTTTTCAATGCATACCATTTTAGACAGAGAGGCAGTGTGAGGCTAGGCAGGCTGGAGATCCATCAACATCCTTAGAAACCCAAGAAACCCAACATCAGTCTACACCCAACTGCCAGTGTAGCCTCTGGATAGAGCATATCTAAGCTTAGGGCTTTTTTTCTTTTTTATTTGGAATATGGGGAGAAGAGAAGGGATGAAAAATGAGGGGAAAAAAGACAATAGACCAAAAAAAACCCCAAAATACAAAAAAAAAAAAAATCTCTATCAACACCTACCAGTGGTGGGGGAGGGCACATTCATAAGCCTAGCTAAAAACAAAAATATATTAACTATTGTTTCTTGAATGGCCTCCTCCTTGTGCCTCAGTTTCCTCCTTTGTAAACTGACAGCCATTTATTGAATTATTAATTTGTGCTGTCCTATGGATATTTCCAGTGGGTGTCTTCTCCTGCCTTCTAGATACTTGAGTAGCAGGAAGGAGGAGCTGCCCGAAGGCAGAGTCTGGAGGATCCCAGACATGGGGAAAGAATGCACAACTAGGAGAGGTGGGCAGATGTGACTGTGCCAGTGGTGCTGGAGACCTCAGATGAAAATCCGTGAGAACAGAGCAAATGGGGGGCACAGAGACACTCAGAAGGGAGCAAATGCACCAGGTGGGAAGAGAGAGTCCATTCAGTGAGGAGAGCTACCCAAAAAAGCCCCTTCGGGCTGTAAGCTCCTTTAGCGGCTTTCGTGCCCCATGAACCCACCACATCTGGGCACAGAGCCTGCGGGGTATGGTGGTGCAGCCCCCGAAGGTGTCGGAGGTTATGGCAGGACACAGCGGTTCTTGTTTCACCAATGCTGTGCTCCCCGGAGTCAGGGTTTAGAAAACTGTTTCTCCCATGCTTTGCAAGCCACTCTTCGAGCCCAAAAAATGTCTATATCATTTTTCCCGCTGTTCATATTATATTAATATTTTTCAGGGGGAGGTTTCAAATGGGCAGTCGGGGGACAGAGGGAGCTACTGAGATGCGAACTCAGTGCCCTGCTTCGTGGCCGTTGTTTGGATCCTCTTTCCAAGAAAGGATCTCAGACCTTGCAGAGCTTCCTGAGTGTTTTGCTCTGTGTAAACTGGCAGTTTTGGAATATTCCTGCCCCGGGGGGGAGGGCACAGTGTCTGGGGGGCACAGCGACTAGACCTCCTGTGACGGCAGCGAAATGGGCTCATAGGTGGCCTCGCGTTGATTTCGGGGAAAGAAAGAATTCAAATATTTCCTGCACTTGCAAGTTTATGGAGCAGGATTGGTCTTGGCTCGAAGTATGTTCCATGCTTGAGTGGGATCTTTCAAGCTGCCACCCCTGCCTCCCTTGCGGTACTGGTGTGACTGGAACTGTCCCCAGTGCGCCATTTCTTAAAGAAATGAAGGTTTAAAGGAAAGCATGCAAAGGTCTCTTTTATTTAAAGGAAGTGTTTGGCTTGCTCCTTCAAGCTTGTTAAAAATCATGCACAGTAAATAGCGTTAGGGCAATCCTGAGAGGTCCTGGGACATGTGTTAGACACACAGGTCACCTCTAATGGGCTTAAACATCCCGTTTTTGTTTTAAGTTTGCTGGGTGCCCTAGTGAGCTTCTGCTTTGGTTACGTCTAAGGATGGCACCAGCAGGCTGGCCTCTAGCGCTTCCCACTCCGTCGCCGTCCACCCTTGGAAGCTGCCAGAGCACACGCACCAGACCATGGCCTCCTCTTTGCACCTGTTTTCTCACCCCTTGTCTCTGTCCTGCAAGGTCTTTCCATCCCACCCACCTCTTGTTGGAGCCCTTGAGCATTTCTCGGTCCCAGTGGAGCACGTGGGATTTGAAAGACCTGCAGGACCCCTGCACCTGGCCAGCCCTCTGCCTCTGGTGTAGAATGAGCTCCTTCTTAAATGTTTCAAAGAAGCGAGGATTGTGGAGAGAGGGAGAGGTGGTCAGAGATGCCCTGAAATTGCAAGAGGGCTTCGATTGGTTGTGGGATGCTGTGAGCTAGGAGCTAAGGCAAAAACCAGGGAAGTTCATTTGAGCTGTGGGCACAGAAAAAGCATCCTATTCAGGGGCCCAGTCCTATAGGAGGAGCTCGGACCCTGGCCACAGGGGTTCTGCTCAGGCCCAGTGAGGATGGCCACTCATCTGAGAGGATGTAGTGAGTTTCCAAGTCAGGAAGGACAGTATAAAAGAGGGTCCTTTCCACCCGAGGACATGCTACACACACACACACACACACACACACACACACACTCGCTCTCTCTCTCTCTCTCTCTCTATTTCAAAAGAACGAAATTCAGCTTATATAACTAGCCTATCAAATCTATAAGTTAGCCATGGTTGCTTAGTGATACACATTTAAATGATTTATTTTCCATGAAAAAGTGAGTCAAGGTGAATAAATAAATAATAGCAGTAATGATCCATGGGATGGACAACCTTTTTGAAAGTTGAAGTGGAAGGACTAAGTGCCCTGGGCCTACAGAGCAATCCGTTCTATTTAGGAATGAAGCTATGGATCTCACGAGACCAGAATTGGCCACAGAGCTAAAAGTAAGTGTGGCTTAGCTGCATTTAGCCAGACGTTTGTCTTCCCCCAGCTCAGGGAGCTATCCAAGGGTATGGCGTTTGATCAAAACATAACCATTGAACATGGAAATAAAGACATGACAATCGAGCTGTTTCAAAAGGAGGTACTAACTCAGTGGAAAGTGGAGCAAGATAGTGGAGCGATGGGCAGAAGAGAAGAGGAGACAGGTGGGGAGAGAGGAGACCGAGAAAGAGAGAAACACTGATATACGATAAAAATGTTCCCTTTTCATGAGAAAGCCCAAGCTTTCCAGCAGTCCAAGCAGCCGTGAGGCTGCCTGGCTGGTATGTCTCCATGAGATTCCAATGCATGTTTACATTATTCTTGAATTCTGTGTTATAGCAAGTTCCTGGTTGACATCTTGGCTAAAACACAATTATTTCTGAATTCATGTCCTTTTGGCATCCATGGATCTTAAAACAAAGAGGTGTCCTCATTTCACTAATGTAAATGTGTAACTGAAGCACACACTTCTCCAAATAAAACACCAAGTCCTTATTCCCGGGACCACGCTTTCCGTGGGAGCCAGCTGCAAGTGGCAGTAGGCAAGTGGGCAGTAGTCAGCCCACCAAGGGGTTCAGTGTTTCCTATGTGGCACAAGATGCTCAACCTTTACTGCCTCACTTCCCCCTCTCAGCCCTGGGTGGGCAGGAATTTCCTCCACCCATTACCTCCACTTCTGTTTTCAGTGGAGGAAACTTTTTTCTTCAGAGAAGAGATGAAATGCTTTGTCCAAAAATTAATTAATTAATTAATAATAAATAAATAAATAAATAAAATAATAAAATTTAAAAAAGAAAGAAAGAAAGAAATGCTTTGTCCAGAAACATTCATTGACCCTGGGGCCTGAGCCCATGTGATCTGGCTCCAGTCACACCGAGTAATGCTGTCGCCCTCACTGAACCACACTCTGAGAAATGCAGTGAAAGGAAAGGAGGAAGAAGAGAAATAAGGTAATGAGGTGGGCAGGTCACAGGAAACAGTATCTCTACTTGAAACTTTCAAATAAGCAATAGGAGAGAGAGAGAGAAGAACCTAGGATGTGGACAGGCATAGGTCCACAGGCTTACATTTACTAAATCTAAGGCCAAGTAAAGATTAAGATATAGAGGATGTAGATGATATAGACATAGATGATCTATAGATATAGATGATATAGATCCATAAACACACACCTTTATAAGGCAGGTCCCTAGATCTCGCGGCTTTCCATCACCTTAATGTCTGCCCTGGACCTAGAAAAATTCACTCTAAACTGGAACCACTCATGTGAAAGATTAGGCTCGCCCACCCCAAAAAAATGCTCACATCCAAAAATTGCATCCCAGTCTGTCCGAGGGGTTCTACTTGAGATCATGTTGGTGTTGGACTTGAACGAAGTCATGACGTGCCCACGATATATTCCCAGCAGCTTCTCTAGACACGTGGCACGTGCACATAGGTTTCCCAGTCACATGTATTAAAAGGAACTTTGGCAGCTTCAACATGATTCACTAAGTCACGAGATTCATTGCGCGCTCTGTTGTTCTTTGATGCTAAATTTTAAAAACCAAGGTATTGATACAGCTAGAGTTGCTGTGTACTGTCAACTGCCTCAGTAATTAGGCACCAAAGCTAAATCCTCAGGTATTCCAGAGAATTCTAATCATGGGATAAAGAGAGAAACTTGAAGGAGTTAACTTGAGCTGTTACATTATGCTTAAGATGATAAGAAGCCATGAAAGTATCCTTTTTTCTTCTTTGAAAATAAGTACAAGTTATAACACAAATACGATCAGTAAGGTTTGACTCTCCACCCCCCCCCCACCACCACCACCCTCACCTTCCTGATACTCTGGGTTACAGAGATCTGCAGCTAAAACCTGCTGTTGTTTTTGGTTTGATGGGTCAGTCTCAGGTCTTTGTGAAGTAAGGGAAGCAAACTTGTACATGAATTGCTCTGGAATTTCTGTCTGACTTATGCATTTTCTTTTATTTATTTCATTTTTGCATTGAAAACATTACATTTCTGTTTCCTTATAGAGTAGTGTATCAAGAGCCTGTGTATGGCAATAAATTGCTGCAGGTATGAAATCCCGACTGGTGGAAAAACTCATCACTATGATTGTGGGTTTGCTGTGAAATCCTACTAACAAGACAATTCTGGGGAGGGGATATGTTCTCTAACATGGAAGACGAAAGACTTAACTGAATTTTCCAGTTTCGATGTGAATGCTTCTGGGATAGAGATACACACCCTCAGATTTCCCCTGTTGACTAGATCTTGAGTGTACAAAATGGAGGTCTGACTTGGCTGTAAATTTGCTGGCTTAAAATGTATCTAGACTCAATTAATATAAATTCAGCGCAAAAACTTGTAAGGTTTCATCGTGTCAACTGTCTGGGTAATTGTGGTAGGTTCCTGGAGTCAACTGGAATGGTCAAACAAAAAACGTATTCATCCAGCATTGAGGGTCAGCCCAGCCAACATGACTTACCCTGGTTTCATTGTAGCTTCTTATAAATTTATTTCACACCTATTGCTATAGCTCTCAACCCTTTTACTCACTACTGAAGCAACCCCCAAATGAACTAATTTGTAGGAAGAAAAAAGAGCAACACGTCCATTGGAGTGTAGCTGGCCGAGTCTCCCAATATGGTCTGTAGCCAACATGAAAACTGTCAAACAAAATGAAGGAAGAATGTAAAACTAAGGATGATCAGTGGGAGTTTTATTACATGGATTTCCCTGTAACATGCAATTCCCATTTTTGTTCTGTATTAAGTCAATTAAGAAAGTACATTCTTTTTTAACCACGAGAATTAAGTTTTAATGAGAAATCTAGTGTGAAAAGGGGGTACTTGGATATAGGAGAGAACAAAATAATTCAAATTCCCAAGATCAACTTTTATTTTTACGTTTCAGGAAAACTGATTTTCATTGCCACACTTCAAAGAAAGCCGAATGTATGCCGATGAATTAGGGAGCGATTACTCAAGTGTTTCATTTTGCAAATATTCTTATAAAGATTGTTTTAGTTATATATATATATTTATGTATATATTCCAATCCACCTTGCAGATTGCACAAAGTGAGATCCTTGGGTCTTCTCAGAAAATGGAAAGGCTTCTGCCTAGAATTAAGCCCATTGCTACTTTATACAGTTAAGCTGAAGAGAAACACACACTGAGCCCTTCCCATTGTCACATCCCCACCAGCACACAAACATTTTGCCTCTCTTCCTAAGTCTTTTGGATATTAGAATGTCTTTTTCCAAAAGTGTGCTCTAAAGTAAAACCGGATTTTTTTTTTTTTTTTTTTTTTTTTGGTCAAATGACTCTGAGATGCCCTGAGCATCTATAGCACTTGTCAATATTGTTTTAGGAAGTTCCACAGATGGAGGAACCCAGTCCATTTCATTTACTTTGGCATTTCCCAAACCTATTTGGTCATGGAAAGGTTTCCTTTCCTACCACTATTAGCACCCCCAAGAAATGCAATGTTGAAAACGCTTTGTTGGAGCGCCATTAGGGGTCCTTAATCAATAACCTCTGCCCCAACCTCCAGAGGTCTCACTAGCAAAGGAAATGTTTCACACAATGAGTTGAGATCTTTGTGGCGGCTTCTGGTGATGGGGGCAGAGGGGGAAATCCATAACGGCCATTTAAAATGTATATTTTATATAAGGTCTCATTTATAGCTTGCTGCCCAGTATGTGAAAAAATGAGTATGTTTTATGAGGAGGGAGTACAGAACCATGCTGTGCTTGCCGTTCAGTTTGGTGGTGGGAGAAATCTCATTGTCAAGGGCACATTTTTGTCCTAAGGTCAGGAAGACTGGCTTCAGCATGAACATGGTTTGGTGCCAGCAAATGGAGGTGAGCGCTCCTTTTTCAGACATTAGCACAGAACCTTGCAGAAGCTCTGGCTATGCTCAGCGAGCTGCAAAATATGGAGCAATAAAATTGATTAGAGTCACCTGTTAGAAAGGCAAATTAAAGCAATTTGTATTTTTTGATCATTTTACAGTGTATGCACACATACACAGAGTTAATACACAACTCTGTTATTCCCCTAATATGGATTTCATACAGAAGAAAGATAGCAAAAGGAGACAATGCAGTATATAGGTGTGCTGGTATCAAGCCACCTGAACCTTTTCCTTTTCCACTTATAACTTATCTGAGGGATCATATAGACCTGGACTGTTAAATACGGAAGCCACCAGCCCCATGTGGCCCTTGACATGTAAATTCAAATTAACCAAATTAAAAATTCAGTTTGTTTTACCAGCCATATTTCAAGTGTTCAATAGCCACTTAGGACCGGTGACTACTGTATTGCACAGCACAGATGAGAACATTGCCATCCCCACCAACAGGCCTACTGGACAGGAAGGAGACCACTGTTCAAGGTCAGAATCTCTCCAATGGCTCCACAGACTTCACACTATGACCTTGAGTCTTAAGTAGGGAATGCTCGGAAACAGATTCCTAAATATCCAAGACGAGTGTCAGGGCATTGGCCATTCATGCCTGTCTCGTGTAGAAACACACCCTCATTTTGTCTAAATGGCCAAGTCATACGAAAATAATGGAGAGGATGGGTCCTTCCCAAAGTGTCACAGACAAGCACGTCTGTTGTGCACGAGGATCCCAGTTGCACACACATCCATTTTAGGATCATACAATAAATATCGACTGGCAGTCAGCGAGGTTCATTTTAGGTATCTGTTCTTTGCACCACAGCTGTTCTTTCCACTTATCAAACTCGCTACCCAGTTTCACTGGTGGAAACTATCGCGAAAGCTGGGGACACATACAGAGTTCAAACATAGAGGGCTTGTAAGGGGAGGGGGGCCGTTGCTAGAAATCTTTGCTAGAACCAAATCCACAGTCACCAAATCATGATTGATTTACATGGCACTTGATGCAAATACCTTTGCAATGGCTTTTGCTCTTTATTCTGGGAGAGAATAAACACACATTTTTTTTCACTGTTTAATATACACACCTGCACACCTGTGTCTTTCCAGACACATCATGAAAGCCGAGGAGATGGACAAGCAGATAAAAAGAATGACTCCAGAAATCTGATGACCTAATTTCCCCCCAGCCCATCATTCTGTATCTTGAGCTTGGTGCTGGTGTGACAACCGCTTTGGTTTTACAACTCCTTAGCACATTTAATGAGTTTCCCCATTCTTAATTAGAGAACATGGTGTTTGGAACACCAGGTGGTGTCTGGCTAAGACCTCATTTTTTTTAAACTTCCACATTATTTTTCAAGGGAGAATTTTTTTTTTTTTAATACTGGCTCCAAATGATTGGTGATTATCTGTCAGGACGTCTTGGATGGTGCCTTCTCCAGGGCTGATCCAAAGAACACATTTCTTTAAGGACATACTAGATTTTTGAATTGCTATGTGAGTGGTGGCAGATTTGTTTTGGAAGTTAGCTATTGCTAGAAGAGGGTAGAAACAGATTATTGAGACCACCTTGTCTACATGTTGAAAGATGCTCTCTGTAGCATTTGTCTCCTTGTCTTACCACTTGGTTGTCCCCTACACACGAAGCTAAGCGTAACGTACCCCCTCACTCCTGATTTTGTTGCTAGATCCCTTCTGACATATGAGTGACTCTGGTGTTGGGGGTGGGGGCAGTCCTCTAACACATCAGTCTGTTCCAAGTTCCCCCTTTGTGGTAAGGGTGAAAACCATTCCTTCAGAGGATTATGGGACTGTGAATTCTAATTAGAACCCGAGTGGTCCCCGCGTTATCAGTAGAGACTGGATCCTGTTTGTTAATTGTGCTGAGATCATTCGACAGTGGTTGATGTATCACTGTGGTCTGCTGAGCAAGAAGCTCAGTTATTTTCACAGTTTGATAATCAATGCTCCACTGAACACAATTCCTTTCAAATATGACCATTTGCTTGTCCTCTGCTTAATTGAACAATTGCAATAACTGGTACATGCAACTAAATGTTAATTATTTTTTTCAGGTTTTTTTCCTCTCTTAATGATTTTATTTACAAATTAGAAAGCTTTATCATATTTTCCACACCAAACAAATTCCCTATCTGAACCAGTGTGATATCTTTAGCAGAAAAGACAGAATTTTTAACAAGTGTTCACCATTCCGTGTTTTTTAAATAATTATGCCACATTTAGGAAGCTAAATGCAGTCTTCTTTAATTGCTTCAGTGGTTGAACAGCTACATATGCAAGAGATTACTAATAAACTTTCAATCAAAGTGTTATTTTTTTTTTAGTAAATATAAATGCAAGACAGGAGGGCCTTAGCTCAACCTATATTTGATTTTTAAGGAAGTGATCAAGGATTGTTTGAATAAAGTGTAAGTTAGTAGCTAAGAAGTAAAGGTAAAGCAAAATTATTTTTGAAAATCTGGAAAGTTCAGCAAAGTATAAAGAGTGTTTAGAGAATTCCCCCGTAATCCTTCCCACCCAACACGATCACCATTAACCATTTAGGTACATCTCTTTATAAGGGTACCTGGGTTCTTCTTTTGGGAAATGCTTACACCTGCTAACCTTTAACATCCAGCTGGGGTTGGTATCCAAGCCCCTGTCTCTCCAGTGTGTTTTGTACTTCTGCTTTGGTACTAAGCTTTCATTAACCTCCACGTTAGACTGGTAGATGTGGGTTACTGCTGTTCTGGTGTGGTCTCACAGTTCGGGCGCCCCTGAGTTGGGCTCCTCTGCATTCCTAAGTCAGATTTCTCCTTGCGTTTCAGGGTGGTTATGCTGCATACCGCTACGCCCAGCCAACCCCTGCCACTGCCGCTGCCTACAGTGACAGGTAAGAGTCTCCCTTCTCCTGCTTGACAACTACCTGGAAACAAACTTAGCTGGTGGGAGACGAGTTGCTCGTCTGGTTCTGGTGCCAGTGCATGACTGCTGGGGAGGCAGCACCCCAAAATCAGGTCCCATGGTGAAGGTAAACGGTGCCACAGAGAGGGAGGATGAACGATCAAGCCTAGAACCTCCTAAACTCTCGCCCCCCTCTGCTAAAACACAAAATGCTATGTTTTTTTGCAAGTACAGCTGCTTTTCAGATCTCTCAATCCCTGTGACAGCACACCTTGCATGCACACACATACAGTCCCTGTACAGCCTTGCCACGGTCTTCTGTGTAAGAAGCAGCCACGGTTTCAGCTAACTCATAGGAAGAACACCTAAGAAGATGATCCTACAGGGTTTCCTCAACTGCGAGCACCCCCTTTCCCTTTCTTATGACTTTTTTACACCCAGTAGAGCATTCCTTCCATTGCCTTTTTAAAAACCCAACACAAAGGAATGGGGGAGATGTATCTGGCATTCCTATGGAGATTCACTCTTTGCAGCAGTGCCCAGTGTCCGATCCTACTAAGATAAACTGACATGTATTCGTAATGCGCACCACATGTTAAGACTGGCAGTGGAAGGGGACAGAGCGGGTCTAAGAAATGCAGAAGTCAGAACGGATGGCAGGGGTGGGGCTGGGGGGGTGGAGGAGCTTCGTTACCCATTACCCAGGCTTGACAGATGACTCGGTTTCTGAAATGGCAAGCCACAGCTATTTTTGTGTAGGTGCCTTGAAAAAAACAAAGTGTGCGTTTCCATATTGAATGCAACTCGTTGGCTCTGTTTTCTGAGGACATAAATGTGAATGTTCAGATGCTCTGCATGCACAAATGTCATTGAGGGTGCTTATTTTTGGTAATGACTCCTTTAATTTAAAAATACGTCTCATGAATAAAACAGTAATGGTAACAATTTGCATGTGTGGCTGAGGCATGCTGGGTCAGACAGGTAAGCAGGCGATGTACTTGACCCCCGAATGGGAAGTGTCAGCAGCCACTGGTTCTCCTTCCTACCTGGCCTGTTGTGACTTAGCTCCTCTCTCGGTTTGCTGTGGTGTGCTTCCTCTGCGGCTCCATTTCATTTCTCACGAGATGTGTCGTTAGCTCGATGTAGCTGCAGATTTCTTCCGAGGTGTCATAAAGCAAAATAAACTCCTGGACCCTAAAAGCTGCACTTTGAATACCCCATGCCTACACTCGTGACAAATGGCTCTTTGGCGAGATAGAAGTGAGATCTGCTATCTGGTTGTATGTAGGTGTTATTATTGTTTTCGTATCAGCAGCCCTAATGAGTTCTCAAGGCTGGAGTGAGCCTCCAAAGAAATCCAAACAATTGTTAAGATGCAGTTCTAAACACATAAATTATCCAGTTACCCAATATCCTCTTGCCAAGACTCGAAACATGTTTTATGGACGTTACTATCTTCAGTACACTTTGACACCAGATTAGGAAAGAGAGTCAATAAAGCTCATAAAACTGACGGCAATCTTGAAATCCTGGAGCTCATTCTACAAATGAAGAGTCTTAATGCTATTAAACTCTGCACATTGAAGATTCACAAAGTATCAATTGTAATGTGGTTCATCTACAACCCTTAATTATTTTTATGAAAATATCTCTAGATGCTAAATTCTCAAACACCCACTTTGTGTATAATTATAATCATAGTAACTTTAGCCTGCCGTATAATTATAAGAATCTTAAACGGATTTATTTCTTTGGATTTTTATCTTGCTTCTCAATATAAGTGCATCTTCCCCCAAGTTGAAAAAAGGTTAATTATAAAAGATATAATTTAAATTGCTTTCTTCAATAAGACCCATCTAGATACTTTTAAAATAATAAACAATATTTAATGCTGTCCTTAAATAGAATTACTGGAGAATCTGGCCATCTCCATTGGCATTTGTTTGAAAATTAACTTAGAGTGTTGCTGCATTGAGTGGGGGGCACCCTATGCAAGTACGTGTATAAAACCTGTTATTTTAACATTATTGAGATTTCTCGTTGGCAACATGTCCTTCTGAAAATTGCCCTCACTCTTGGATTGGTAAATCTTGAATGACTCTACAATTCCCACGTTAGTGTAATCGTTTCAGTGGAAGAAACCAAGTAAATATACTCTTGTTCATGTAATTGGCCTCTTGCTGTTCATGAAAGAAATTTACATATTAGGTCTTCTTGGTTGCTGTGCAAATTGATTACTAGCCCTATTCATTATAAGCAAGACACTTGCCACATATGGGATTATTGCATTGAGGTATGTGCAGTAATAGGCAAATTACCAGAAAACAATCTTTAAAATGATATTTCTGGTTCAGTTTGTAAAGCGTAGTTATGACATGATGGTATCTCCTTATGTTTCCAGTCAGCAGGTGAAGAGAAGGAAGACCCTTCCCCTGATAGAAGACATGTATTTGGGGAAAAATGTGGAACTATTAGGATAGCTTTTGAATCTTGATGAAAGATACCAAGTTTCTGGAATTTATCTAGGGCAGTTGTGTAATAATTTATTTTCACGTGATCACAGCGTAGTATCAGCAGGGACAGATTCTCAGTTCCTCTCATCTAGAAGACAGGCAGGAATGACAAAGAAAAAACTTAACCCAAAGCAACTCCTTCAGACTAGGAAGCGAAATCAGCAGGAATTGACAGCGTTTTGGTAATGCTCACTGGTTGTCAACTTGATGAAAAGAGAAACCGCAACTAATTTTACTTGTAATCATGAGATTCACTCTTCGGGCATGTGGAAAACAAAAGAAGTCTGATGTCCCCAGTTGGTAGAATTTTACCTTTTATCAGCACAAATTAAGCCCTCATCAAATTAAAGATTCAGGGACCTTTGGAAAATATTGAACTCCAGTAACCTCAGGACGGTCCAGAAGGTCCTTGATGGGCACCTTGCAACTCCCTGCCCATCATCTTCTTGGTTAAATGATCACATGCTGATTATCTGGGAGCACCCTGAGAGTTTCTGACTGCTGACCTCCAGAATGAAGACCATCTGGTGTGGGCAGAGATTTCCCCAAAAGAAAGAGACCTGTCTGGACTAGGTAATTTGATAGTCTCACTGACAGATTTAAGGAGAATAGGCAAATATCTCTCCTCGGCATTTAGGAAATGCGTGGTAAGCACTTGACTTCACCAAATCTTCATTTTAATCTCACCTTGACTTAGGGAAACCTAACTGTCCAAACTCTCAAGGGGGATTGTTTTCTGTGCTTGAACCAAGCAAAGCATGGCAGTGGGGCCGACGGTCATCTGGTCATTGCATGCCACTCGGTGTTGCTGATGTGTCCGTGATGCGTTCCGGATTTGACAGGTCCACCATCACATTAGCTCGATGAATGGCTTGCTTGAATTAAGCCTGGGGCAGGCTTCTCTTTATGGACTGGCTCTTGGTTTCGTTGTGTTTTATGACTTGGTTGTTGATGCATCTGTGAGCAGCCAAACCAGGAGGTGGGGCGGGTGGGAGGGGACATTCCTTGTTCAGTGACTTGTGCCACAAATGTTTGGGGATGTATGTATGATGTGTATAGAGCTTTGATGAAAATGTTCTCTCTCCAGAAAGGCAGACATTTGTCATGCTTGTCCTGCTTGCTAAACATTCTAACATCTCCTAACAACCAGTGCATGAGAATGTCCCCCACATTAGGGCAGAAGGGAACCAGATTCCAGCAGCTAGAGAGAAAGCAAAATGGGGTGGTTCACTCAGAAATTTCATAATGATCCCGTTGCACTGACAGTTACCAGGGGCCATTTCGTCTTTCACATAGAACATGCATTTCCTTTAAAGATCCCCAAAAATCAGGAGCTTTGGACATACAGTCATAGCCCAAGCTGCACAGGTGCCCCTAGACTGAGCAAAAGAGACAAAAAGATTTTGTTTTATTTTCTATCTTTTTTTTTTGAGATTGTAACGTTTCATTGAAAACATAGTCTTAGACCGTGTCATATAAAATTGCTATTTTTGTGTGACAAAAATGATAGAATATTGGCAGTTTCATAGCTCAACTTAATAGAAACCCAGTTAAGATGCCATAATATCTATTATCTTGCTCTCTGCATTTGAAATACATATATATACTCGTGTATGTGTTGTGTGTATATACATATATGCTAAAATAAACACTGGCACAGAAGCACACACACACACATACACACACCTGTGCCTTAAGCCCTCACAAAGAACTCATAGGAATATCTAGGTAAATCTTAATACGAGGAGGTCTAGTCCAGGTGGTGACAAGCCCACATGCTAGAACATTTGTCAAATGTGATAGTCCTAACCTATGAGTAAACGTTGCTATTTCAGAGAGAAATAGATTGAGTAGTTCTTTCTTAAAACTCAGTAGGCATAAGTAGGCATGTGTTTGAGGTCATGGAGAATTCGGTCTGCCCCTATTTAAATTTATGGAGGTGACAGCGATAGAAATATACATATGTACATACATAGATGGGCAAATGAATAGATGTGTGGGTGCATGAATGGAAAAGAAAGAGAAGAACAAAGAGGGAGGAAGAGAAGGAGCGAGGGAGAAGGAAGGCGGAAGATACACACATGGACAGATAGGGAAAGAACCTCTCTTTACCCTCATAATATTTCATCATAAGTGTGACTACAGGATATAGAACTAAATTGTTACGTAAAACCTTAGTTTGATCTAAAAGTAAAATAATTTGTGTTGATTTCTATTTAGTGTAGGTACTCCCTATGTATTTTAGGACTTTTTACCTCCTAGACTCAAATTAAACAATAGAGAAATGTCATCATGACAAGAAGGCTAATAATTGCATTTAAAATGATGTAGTGTTTTATTTGGAGTCCTTATCAAATGATATAGACTAAAAGTGAAGGGCTTGTCAGCTTATAAAACACAAGAGGAGCATCTTGAATGGGACAGTTAATTTACCATTAGAGGTTTTCTTTTTTTTTTTTTTTTTTTTTTTTTTAAGGTTTTGTTGTTGTGGCTGTTGTTTTTGTAGAAGGGTTAATTTAAAAAATATTGTTGTACTTCAGGGACTTAACAGTTTTACTTTTTCTTGGGTGGAATACAGAAAGCTTCATCGGTGGATAATGCAGGTCCCTTAATGAGGGGAGACAATGCAAAGCAGACAAAGGAGGGAATTATCATCGTTTTCCTCAGCCCTGTTACCTGAAGCGAGTTCGCTAACGGTTGAAACTGTTCCTGGTTAAGAATCAGCAGCAAGCCCCTGCACTCATTCTTTGTAATGTGCACAGAGAGGGATCGACAGATCTTATCCTGGGGCTTTGTTTAAGCACTGTCTCCCAAGGCCAGTTCGAGACCTGGTGACTGCCTGGGATGACATATTTACTGGGTGGCCGGGACAGGTGTACAGGGGCAACATAATGTGAGCGAGTGTTTCAGCTCCCTGGGCTTGGGAACAGTCAGATTTTAGCCATGCTTCTTTCTCAGATGCATTACAAAGAGCTTTTCTTTTATGAAACAATAATGACAGAGAATGGTCATTAAAAAGACTTAAAAAAAAGAAAAGAAAAGAAAAGAAAAGAAAAGAAAAGAAAAGAAAAGAAAAGAAAAGAAAAGAAAAGAAGGCTCCAAGCTCAGCATGGAGCCGAACGTGGAGCTTGAACTCACAATCTGAGATCAAGACCTGAGCTGAGATCAAGAGTTGGACACTTAACCAGCTGAGCCACCCAGGCACCCCTGTTTTTTTTTTTTCCACTTTTCATTCAGTTTTCTTTTTAGTGCTCTTATTTGGCAAAACAAATGCTGCAACTTTAGAGTAGCCTTCCTCTTACATTTCATTTATGTTTTCAACTTTTTTTTTCTCTGAGAAATCCACTGTAGAAAAATAGAATGAGCTGATTTTAAGCCTGGGTGATGCCGAGGGTGGTTTTCGGATGAGTAAGGAACTGAGGGCTCAGCCCATGGAAGCTCAGAGGGGACAGAAGTGTATCCGTGCCCCAGCATCTCTCAGCTGAGACAAAGATCCAGAGTCAGAAGGAAACCGGTTTAGATTCCAATTCTCACCTGTTGAGTCAAAACACAGCAGCAAACAGCAGTTCCTTTTTGGTACCTTTGTTGACACTGCCTTTTTCAAGTTGTTCTTGACTTTAGCTCTTTATCCTTTCTGCTAATTTCATATGCCCTG
Organism: Canis lupus dingo; assembly: GCF_003254725.2. NCBI lineage: Eukaryota > Metazoa > Chordata > Mammalia > Carnivora > Canidae > Canis > Canis lupus. The sequence continues at coordinate 34,157,969 of NC_064248.1, read as the reverse complement.
ATGAATTCTCCTGGGTTCTGCAATGTAAGAAAAGACGCTCTGTCAACTTGTAATAGAAATGTAGCAGAAATGAGTCATTAATGCCTTTATTTACATCCTATACCCCAGTGCCTAGAAAAGCATGTCCAGCTTTGTTAGTCAGAATGCCAGGCTGGAAAAAAAATATATATATAGTATATTCTTATTTTATTTATATTGTTCTTTTTGGTTTAAAGTTAACTTTCTTAACTGATACATTTGGAGTTGTTTTGTTTTGTTTTGTTTTGTTATTGGCAGGTCAGGGTCCCCTCAGGAAGAGAGAGTGAAGCTAATTATTCCAGGCAGCTTTAGGGTAACTAGAAAGAGTTTCCCATTACAAGGCACACACACCAGACAAAAATAAATTTCTTCAGTAAAACTTGGCAGTATATATGACAATGCCCCTGTTAGCATGTTCATTAGATGGAAATGGAGGACTTTATTATTTGCATGATTTACTAAGACTTCTTGAAGTTTGATGTAGCAGGTGAACAGTCTTTGACTCAAATCATCATCTCTGTAAGGACAATGACAACACAATTACGATAATCACAATACTAACAATGGTGATATGCACTGTGCTGAGCGCTTTACAAACACGGTGCCATGGACCTGTCACACCAGCGCTATACGGTGATGTTGCCCTTCCATTTTACTGATTGGGAAGGTGCTCAGGAGAATTGAGCAAGTTTTTTAGCTCAGCCTGAAAGCTGAAGTCTGTGCCCTTAATCACAAGGCTCTATTGCATCTTATTGGACCAATCTTGAGAAGTAATTTCTTTGCATTCCATCACTTCATCTGTTATGGGTGTATTGATTCCACCTTCCAGGGTGTTTGGGAAGTATTGAGACAATGGCTGTGAAAGATTTGGCATATAAAGGGCACTACATAAAGTGTTCATGTTTTCTATTTTCATGTATTCTCATAAGAGCTTTAAATCTGGATGGCAAGAATGAGCTTTGAAGAAACCAAAAATATCTAGGTTATATTAATTCCACCTGAATCCCTGAAATTCAGAGGTTTGAATCTGTTATTTCCTTAACAGATTCTGGATTCAAAGAGTTTAGGAAGAACAGTGACCAAATCTACTCGAGTATGGGGTAGACAAGCCTTTTAAAACTTAATAGGTAGGACTATATGCAAATTAATTATTTTTAATCCTATGAGTTCCAGGAATAATTTGTTTTGTTTTGCTTTGTTTTTGTTTTGTTACAGACAAACCTACTTGGGGGTAGGGGGGAGGTAAGCCCTTCAGTTTATCAGTTCTTTGGTGGTTAGATTTTGATATGTCAGCTTTCCTTAAATTAAGCAGTCCTGGAGTATTTTCCCTGCCACCTTTTTTTTTTTTTTTTTTTTCCCTTTTCACCACGTAGATTTCTATTTTGAAGTCACTTATTTTCGGTAGTGTCTCTGAGTCAGGTACTATGTAGAACATTGGAACAAACAACTTGATGAGATTAGTATACTGAGGGTGACCCTAGAAATGATTATCCAGAATGCAACACTTGAGACAGGGAAAGGATGCAATGTTATTAATAATGAGTCCAGGACAACAGGCTTCAACTGGACTGTCCCAGAACGAGCAGAACATGTGTGCTCATCCCAGGTAGATTCTCCAAATGTCTTGGGAAGTCCAATGATTGGAATATGTATCTAACATCCATTAGTCCAGGTCCTGCACTGTCTCTGCCTCCTTATGCTATTGTTAATAAAGTCAGGACAAGATATGTTTGCAGCGTCAAATAGTCATAACTAAGACATGACTTAGTGATGAAAAAGTTGAATTTCCTGCTCTCAAATCCACCAATAATTTATCTATTTTGCCTATGGATCAAATAGTTCCCATTAGGCATTCACCAAAAAAAATTATAATAACTAAAGATATTTACATTTTCTGCCAACCTGTTGTGCAGATCGATAATGATTATATTTGGTAACAATTGAGAGGGCTCTGCAATGATGAAGGAGAGGATGTATAGCTCTTGATAGTAGCATTAATATGATTTTTCAAACTCCTGTTTATGGACACAAAGCTTTCAGTGCTGAAAAGAAACATGGCTGTTACTAATAGATTTTCCAGAGTTTCTCTTATTTTTAATTTACAGATATGCACACACACATACACATTAAAAGTGCTCAAATTTTTGTTTCGAGAACTAATTGCCTTTGGTCCATAATCTATAATGGCTTCTTAACAACGGTTATGCACTATTGGATGAACATGTATGTAATTGAAGCCGTTAAAAAAAGGAACCAAGACTGTAATAGTCAACAGACTGGACCAACAAGGAGTTGGGGAGACATTAAAGGAAATTCCAAACCCAGTAGACCATAGCTGTCACAGCCATGTGGGTAGACACTTTTGCCAGTGACAAGACAAGATGTAACAACTCCTTTGGTCATGTCATGGCCTAATTACACACTTCTCGGGTTGCAGATCATTGACTTGATAGGCCACAAAGAAGCAAATAAAACCTATCCTTTAAGTAGCACCATCAGGGCCCTTCAGCTGTGAAGGGTTTCCAGGCAGGTGAGAAAGCCTGATACTTTCTAGAGGCAGGTCAGAAGCCTCCTATGAGGCACAGAGGCCTCCGGAGGAGCCATTTCCACTGGAGATACAGAGGTTCCCTCATGGAAGGCAGCATCTCAAAGAGAAGGGAATGACACACAATATAATAGTGTGTGAATGTGACAAACAGTGAACACGGTCCCCTTCTTTGCCTTTTTTTTTTTTTTTTTTTTTTTTGGTCACTGCATGATTCACTATAGACCATCTTTTGGGGTAAGAGGTAACTTTTCATTAAAAACTTCTAGTATTTCCTTTAAAATTATCAAAAGAAATTCTGACCCTGTATCTATGAAGAGAAGCTTAAATTCTTTCCCAGTAGAACTGATTTCTATTTAAATGTGGCATCTACATTATTCCCGTACCTGTGTGCAGTATGTGCATATGAACAGTCATTGGAAGAAATAAATGACTTCTCGTGATTTTTCTCCCTGGCATGAATCACAGTGATTGATTCCTCTGGAATCAAATTCTCCTCAAAACCATAGTGTGTTTCATATTTAATTAACACAGGAAAACATTGGGAGTAGGGGCCACTATAAGGAATCAGAGAGAAGGTAGTTTGGAGGCAAAAGCTTGAGGGAATCTCCATAAGGAGTAACTAACTTGTCAGTTTTGTCATTATACCTGGGCTTATTCTTGTCTCATTAGGATTTATTGAATGTTCAAATAGATCAGTAGAGTGTCGGGGAGATGAGACATAATCAAAGCTAAACACCCCTTTCCCTTAATTATCCTAATCACTTTAATTGAAATGCTTTGGTTCTGAGATTATAGAAAAACACCAAACATCTGATAACCTGGATTAGCACTTCCCACTGCATTTACAGGCATGGAATCCCTTTAAAAAGAAAACCATGATTGTTGGATGCGTCCACCATGCCCTCAATCCCCAACTCTGTTCATGGTCCACTTTTGTAATTTGAGACTTTAGAGTGCATTAAAAGAAGAGGGGCTTATTTCCTCACCACGTCTGCATAGTTAGAAGATGACAGGCTACTTCTAGTTAGTGGACTATGAGCTCAGGTGGTGGGGATGGGGGCATGTTAAATGTGTGTCCCGGACAATGTCATCTCCACAGCTTCCCCAGAATGATGGATTGTTTCTCTGCTATTTTTTGTATTCTTTCCTTCAACTTCTCTATCTCAAAATGAATGACAGGTAATGAGTGATTGCCTTAGTCTGTTCTGAAATCTCAAGATTGAGGTGGGGCATTGTAAGGGTCCTGAGAGCCTTGCTTTGCTCTGCAAAGCATAGTTCCCAGATCAACCGAGTCGGCCTCCCCAGAAGCTTGTGAGAAATGCAGAATTGCAAGCCCACCCCAGCCTTGTTGTATCAGAATCTGCACCTCAAGACCGCCAGGGTGGGTGTGTATGACATCTGAGAAGCACCACCATAGACGGCAAGATTCAATCCTACCCCAATCCGCAGTAAATAATGTTGACAGTCCACAAACCTTGCAGGATATAGGACAATCTGTCTTAGTAAGTTGTTGGTTTCTAGTCATCTCCCTACTTTCCCTTTCTCAGTGAGAGAGTAAGAACGTCCGTGGTTAAGGGTCCCTTGCCATCCATCCTGTGGGAACTCTCCCCCTCAGCTAATCTAGGGCTACCATCGATCATTTTCTTTACCCCAAAGATTTATGGGTAATGAGACTGATTACATGTTAATATTTTCTCACCCATTGCGTGATGGACTCACGCTAACGTAAAATGTAACCTTGGAAAACTCCCATCGGACTTGTCTTACCTTTCCTGAGCCTCGCTCTTTGCATCTGCTAAATGAATACCATAATACCAATTCCAATCAGAAGGAGATGAAGGTTGACATTACTTATAAACTAAAGGAGGTGGCAACAATCCACAGGGTTCTCAATAACTCAGCTGTTTGTTAACAGATTATTTTAGAGCATATGGTATTATTTGAAAACACTGTATACAGGCAATAGCAAGCAAATAAGATTAAACCCACTTACAGGTGTGAGTCATGTTTACAATAGGCAATCTCCAGGACCCCCATAACACAAACAGTCTGGGGACCTGCACCTTGCTCAGGTGCCCGCAACCTGTAATTGGTCTGGTCAGAATTTGAGGCAAAGTCTTGTATACCTACTTTGATGCATGCATTACCAAATCTTTGCTGTTCATCTGTAGAATATGATCAGAGATTTAGATTTAGGCTAAAATTATTTACTATAGAGATAATACAGGCAAGCTAACTGAGCCTATTTGATCCCCAACTGCCTCGTCTTTAAAGTGGGGCTCATGAGTGATGCCTGCCTTATTGGGTTGTTATTGAAACTAAGGTGGTCATGAACAGAAAGCTCCTGACACTCAGGATAATATTATTACCATTATTATTATTAACATCACTAAACTATGGGCATATTTTGTTTTGCTCCTGTGGAAGTAGGTTTTCTGGCTTAGAATAAGTTTTTGACCATAGATGGAGTGTTTTGTTTTGTTTTTAAATCTTGACTTCCATTCTAGAAATATAAAAATAGGGATACTTGAAATGTGCTAATAAAATACAATTTAAGTGTTCTCACCACCCACAAAGAAAGGTAACTGTATGAAGTGATGGATGTGTTAATTAGCTTGATTGTGGTGATCATTTCACAGTGTATATGTATATTGTCATCACTTCATACACCTCTAAAAAAGCACATTGTGCAACCCAGTTGTATTCAATTTTTATTTGTTGGTCATACCTCAGTAAAACTGAGAAAAATAGTTTGGGCAAAAAAAAAAAAATCTGAAGGAGGAAGCAACTGGGAAAATCATGAAATCAAACAGCCTGTTTTTCTGTTCATTATGTTCTTTCCTGTCTATGGAGGAGCTCAGGCTACTAGGGATACATCATAGGAAAAATGACCATTCTCCCCACATAAACCCGGCCCCTACACTTCCACTGCTGTAAATTTCTGTACAACCAGTTGCTCTACAGAGAATTACTTTTTCAAAAAGTCAAACCAAATCTACTTGTGTTGCTCTTTTCCCACTGCCACTATTGAGATGTCCAATGCCTGGGGTAGTCCCTGAGGATTTGTAGGGCTCTGGGCCTTTCCACCATCACAGTAACTTCATTTTATATGTAACTCATAGGTGGGCACAGACCTTCTCAGTGTGGCTTCTCTGGCCTCCAGAGCCTCAGCCTGGACACCCTGGACAGGCCCAGATTCCTCTGCCCTATATGAGAGCTGCTTCCCCAAGAAAACACATGTAGTTGTTCCCAGAACTGGCCAGACCCACTTCTAACACTGTGTCTTAAACTAATTCTCATTAGGGGTTCCTCTGTGCCTGCTCTTTGCCCTGCCCAATGAAAGCTGAGGTGGGATTTTTGTTTTCTAGGAGATCCCGTCTACCTTTGATACGACCTGTAACCTCAAAAGGTCTTGACTATGCCCCTCTTGGCCTAAAACCTTGGAAGCCCAAAACATAAAAACACAAATGCTTCTCTCTCTGGGGAGAGAAGATGATTATCTTTCATGAGTACACACAGTCAAAATGGCAATTTTCTCCCAAATAAAATCCTTTCACATTCATGGTGTCCTCAAAATACAAAAAGAAAAAAAAAAAAAAAAAAAAAACTAAGGGACACTGCTATTATTGTTCCCAGTTTCCAAATGAAGAGACTGAGGCCCAGGAAAGTGACAGGGAAGGGCTTCCAGATTCACCATTAGTTCTCTTTTTAGCTGAGAAAAAAAAATTAATGGGAGCCATGGAGATTGTTCAAGGTTGGAAAAACTAAAATTACAGACATGGACTGCTCCTAAGGTCTCCAGGGAGGGGAGATGCACTTAGATTTGAATTTCTGAAGCCCAGAAGTTTCAGATGAAAATATTCAAATCAGGGATAGATTCAGAGCACTTTTCTCCTTTCCCTGTTAGAGTTTATTATTATTCTTTTTAGCATACACAGTGTTAGCAATAGCAACTGAGGCTAAATGAAATGATCTTAAATGTATGTTAAAGGATATAAGATAAAAAGGATCAGGAAAGACCCTTTCAGAGGACTCTATAGTCAATCTGTTTATTTGCTTGCTGGTTTGTTTGTTTACACCCCATTTCATTCTTGGAAGCATAGGCAATTCAATACTAAAATAGAAATAACAAGGCACGGGAAAATATAAATTTGAATGGGCTTTTTATAGTTCTTGGGTTTTAGAACTGAGTAGGGGGGGAGAGGCAAAATCCTGATCACAAGCAAATAAGTCCCCCTTTCTAGTCAGTAAAACTGAAATATAAATTAGGATATGAGCTTCCAGACAGCCAAGCCTAATATAGATGTTCCACGGTGATTTAACAGCCAAGAGCACGACTCCTATCCCTTTGGCTTACTGGGTGCCTGGCAGGTAGCAAACCCTCACTAACCATCTGAGGATTGAATCAACAAGACCAACTATTTAGTAAAGTCAGCAAGAACAATTTTAATAGAAGCACCTTATTTCTGCATGTTATGTTTATTCAGAAAACATTCATGGCTAGATGCCATATGACCCTTCCAGCAACTTCTTAAGATGAACAGCAAAAATCCCTGATTTTAGTGTGCATTTCTACCTTAGTCCCACACATCTAAAAGGAAGCATCTTTGGTAAGCACAGTTATAAAAAATTAATAAGTATAAGTAATATATTAAGCAATATATATAATTATATAATACAAAAATTAAAGTATTAATAATTAAAAACTGTAGCAGTCAACACTAGTGCAGTTTAATTGAAAAACCAGAGAACACAGCTCTCTTTTCTGCAGAGGTAGGGCACATAAGTTCAAAGAAATATTCAGTCGAAATATGAGTTCTCAGTACTGGCTGACCCATCAGGATCACTGGAGTGGCTTTTTGTGAATACCTGGGCCTGGGAACCACTCTTAAAGATTCTGACTTAAAAGGTTGGAAATGGACCTGGTCATTAGTATTTTATTTGTGTGTGTGTGTGTGTGTGATTTGTAATAAGCAGTCGGGGTTGAGAAACTGCCTTATAACCGACAGGTGCTCCAGAACCTACAGATAGAATTAATTTGACTTTGTGCCACTACTGTCTTGGGGCATCTTGACTTCCATCTGCCAGACCAGAAAAACAACTTCTAAAGCTCTAGGGATTATTTTAGTAGATAGCCTTGGGGGATTTTAATCACACCAGCGTGTGTGTGTGTGTGTGCGCGCGCGCGCGTATGTTTGTGTGCTAGATCCAACATTCATAGCATTGGATACAAGAACAGACTTACTGTGAGTGATATCCAACCCAAGTTTTGTGTAGCAATAATGACATAACAGAATTAAGAGGCCAAAAAATGAGAAGCAACCAGAATATTTAGCAGTAAAACTTAAAACTAGTGTTCTTTGATGGGAGAACATTTCCCGTGTGTCCTCCCTCCTCCCCTGCCCGCCACAAGTTTTACTCTGTCTTGATATCCAGCTTCTCACATTCCCTCCAGCAACCCTGGCTGGCTACTATTTTAATTTGTCTCTTAGAATTCAGCCGTGGGTAATTTTTAGAAAAAAGAAAATTGCAGAGAGATGAGATTTAGCCTAAGAAGAAAACTGGGATATAAGGATGATATGGCAGGTCACAGGACTAATTTAAATGTACCACCAGCTGAGTCAGATTCAGAGTCTAGATGGTTGGTCTATGAAAACCATCGTAAAACATAATGAAGTCTGGTAATAGGATGAAAAGAGAGAAAGACCATGGCCCATGCCATTCCACATCCCAAGTTGTTAAAGCAGAATATAATTATCTCTCTCAAGCCTCAATTAACATCCTACTCAAAGGGGAATCCAAATACTGTATTATTTTCTCTGAGAGGAACAGAAGGTTCAGGAAGTATCAGGAAGTCCTTCCGTAGAGACTGCACTGTTGACTCAGAACCCCCATGCGGGCGCCCCTGAGCACAATCTTAGCGAGTGAATAAGAGTTGGGGGTCTTAAGTCAACCATGTTCAGATTTCACCACCAGCACTTACAGCTTGCACATGTTCCATGACCTTCTATGCCTCTGCCTCCTCTTCTGTAAAGACTGGGATAGGAAGAGGGGTTGTCAGGAAAATTAAATCAGTTAATACATAGATATAAGGCTCGGCAGCCTCCTGTCATGGGCAAATACTCCATTGACGTTAGGCCAGTGGCTCTTTGGCATCAACATTGCAAAGACTGGACAAACGTAGCCTCCTCCCTTGTGCTCAGTAAACAACCATTTCATTATTTCTCTTAAATTAGTAATCCTCTCCCTTCCCACAAAGCCTCTGTCAAACAGTCTTCCTGGGAAAAGCTGGGGCTCCAAAATGAAAATGGGAATGAACTTGTAGGAGATTTCTAAGAATGTTCCCAAATGTCCCCATCATAAGAATTACCTAGAACCATGATTCTCAGGTTCAGGAGCAGCAGCTACTTAGCTAGGACAGTATGAATGGGACACCCAGAGCTGGTCAACAACCAGACCTGGGTTTTTGCCAAATGTAAAGATGATCACACCTCTCTCCTGGAAGTTCAGATTCAGGCAGTCAGGGCTGAAACCCAGACATCTATATTTTTAACAAGCACTCTAGCCAATTCTTGTCTTCAGGGAAGTTTGAGAAATTCTGCAGTAGAGGGAGTTTTCAAAAACAGGGAAAAAAAAATCCAGGTGAAAAAAATAAACCAGAAAAAGAGAATAAGATGTAGACTCTGAAGGAAAGTGGAAAGATCCAGCAAAGATGCTCTTGAGTTTGTCCAGGGGAGGAAGCAGATACAGAGAAAGTGACACGTGGCCACTGTAGACCAGCTTTGCTTTCAAAAATGAGATTTAATGTCCATTCTCTCAGGTCTCCAGAAACTAGAAGGAACCATTCCTGGGCCATGTATGGTGTGTCTGTGGTTACATCCTCAGCAGCCACACAACTGGGTTGCCTGGAGGCTAGCATGGTGGGTGGCAAAATGGAAGTTGCAAAAAGAAACAAAAGCTGCAAGAGATTCATTAATTCAACTCCCTTTCCACTCGCATTTATAGCTTACCCAGTGCTTCTCCGCTGTGGCTGATAGACAGCCAAGCATCTCCTAAACTACCTCATTCTACACCCTGCCCCCACACCAATTAGGCTAGGACCACAGGAGAGAAGAGCATTAACATTACTTTAACCTCTCCTTGTAGGGCTACAAAGCAGCCAGGTAAGAACCATTCAGCTATACCAGTGGCCCTCATACAACCTTGGCTTGTATGAGACTCACCTGAAGCTCTTTAGAAACTACTAGTGCCCAAGACCCACTCACAGAGATTCCCATTTAACTGATCTTAGCTGTAGCTTGATCACTGGGAATTTTAGAAGGGCATCAGGTGTTTTTACCATGTTCAGCCAAGGCTGAGAACTACTTAGTCAGACTTTATCATCTACAACCAGTTTGCTGAAAGTCAAGTATAACTGCTTTTGAAGTTTATTGTCTTTTGTCTGTGTTGAGCATGCAGAGCAGACTAGGGTTAGCATAAGGGGTCAGGCTCCGTACGAGTCTCCTCTCTCCTCTGAGAAGTAAGCCCACTGTCCAGAGTGCACCTGCACTGCTCTGGTCATTCGGGTTGTTCTGACCTTGCTTGGGGATAGCTCACTTCCCAGCTACATCATTAATCTCTTTGATCATACTTCTCTCTGGTCATTTGGGGTAAAAAATTCCACAGAGAGGGTCATGGATGATCCATTTATGGGCTAAGAGATCGTTTTTCTGAAAGGTCAAGTAGGGAGAAACATAATCGTATATAAAAAATGGTATAACATAGTGGACAGAGACATTGCCATGAATCCTGTCCCTTATAATTCTACCCAGATTCTTCTACTGGCCTCACATGTGGGCCACGCTGGCCTGGCATCCCTCCCCAGGCTATTATTTGCAGGGATTTCCTATTAATTGTACTTATAATTAGTTGGTGAAAGGGTAGCATAGTGGGAGGCTGATCACGCAAGCTGACTGTATGGAATTAATGAGCTCCATAGAAAGGCAGTTTTCTGAAATGTTAGGGAAATCTTCCTGGATGTTGTAGGACTGTTTGCGTGGAATTAAAAGGAAAAAAAAAAAAAAAAAACAATCCAGAACTGATATATCCAGTACAGAACTATTTTTTGCAAATGTTCTTTTTAATATTGGCACTGCTACAGGGTCCATGGCATATTCCTTAAAATATCACTATTGGTGATAACTTTATGCTTTGACATAGATTTGGTTTGATGGTCGGCTGTCTTCTGAGCCAACTCTTGAGTCATCCCTTTGTTCAGAAATTTGCTCAGGAATCATAAAGCACTCTAAAAAAATTCAAAATATATAGGTTACCCGAAAGAGAGGAAAAAGAAGGGAATGGAGAAATGATAACATTATTTTTCCAGAGTTAGAGTATCATGTCCTAAGGAAGAGTGCTATGAAGGATGACCATCATATTTCCAAAAATTCTGGCACAATTAAAGAAAAAGTTCTAATGTCTTTATAAACATACTTGTAGTTTGCATTCTTACTCGTTTTCCCTGTTTATCAAACATCATTTTATATCTGTTGGTTGCCTCTCATTGTTTTCCTAATGTTTAGCAAGTAGGACAGTTCCTTAGGGAAAATACAGAAGTGGGAAGCAAGGTAGCAGAATCTTCTAGGATTATAGGGTCTGCATTGGATAGAACCACTTAACTAATGAGGGCCACCCCATAAATAGGAGAATGGCTATAACAAAGAGCCTGCCTCTCTGGATAAGGGTCAGGTCGCCACTCTCAGTTATGGTAGTCCTTCTTGTGAGCATTCTAGAAACAGAAGTCCTTCCAAGTGTTTGTTTGGCCTACCCATGAATCCCATGCATGTAATTGGGGTGTCCATATCTTACTGCCCCTGGAGTAAGTCAAAGGTGAACAAGTCAAAACAAATATTCAACCCAAACATCTTCATTTTCAGGGATATTAATTATACTGCTGCTCCTCAAATCTCAGAAATTGGAAGCCAGGTATTGGTGGGGCTCAAAAAGTCTGCGCCCAAGCAAAAAGATAGCAAAAAACCAGTGACACTAACTTTTAGTCTTTTAAGAGAGGTGATAAGTGAACTTGGCTGTGACTTTCATTATGTGGAAGAAAAACATACAGAAGACTATTCTCAGAGCATGTGTAATTTTGCTTAGATTTCATTGGTGTGGAGAGAGCTAGGATTTTCAACTGGATGCTAAATTCTAGTGAATTTTCCAAGGGTAGCTCTATTTATATTCCAGGGATATACCTCTTGCAACAGTGAAACTCTCTTAAGGTGTTTTAAGAAATGTTCAATCACTAGATACTTTTGGAAGCATTAAGACATTTGAACGAGACCAGTCAAACTAAGACCCCCAAAATGCATTTATCTTGCTTCTTAATGATTCAGACGCACAGTAAAATCTAACGAATGAGAACCAGAGGCTCCAATGTGCCACTTCTGAGGCATTTAAGAGCCTCGCCAATCTCATTGGGGGCATTTTTATAATCTGCCTCACCCAGACGTTCTTATTTTTAGAGAAATAAACAGTATGTCTGACTTAGAACACATTTCATTGTGCAAATGCCACGGTTGGAGACATCCTAAGAGAGTTTTATCATCATTCCGGATTTACTAAGTCAAAGTAAAAATAGCGTTTTCCATTTTAATTTTCTTTTAAATACTGCATCATTAAAAATAATTTGGTACAAAAGGATTTATTCCAATAGATGAGTGTTCTTACCTTCTTTATGTAGCCAGCCTAATTTGATGAGGAAATTATTATCCATAAATATGATACCATATAACATTCTTTTCTGAAATGGCAGCATTTCTTTTTATTTCCTTTAAAAAGTTTTTTTTTTGGTATTATACTACAATAATAAAGTCTGGAATTTTATGGTTTTCGTAGGCAGTATCCCCTTTTTCCTAACAGACCGTCCATATTTTCTTTAAATGTAATCTCCATTGAGTGCAGAAATCCAAGGACAGTTTGAGTTGCCCTAGCCTTAGAAACGTACCCTGGCATGACTTTCTGGTAACACTCAGTATTAATATGATGGTGCAACAGTGTGTACATGGCCCCCGTTCTGACATCACCATGATTACGTTGGCGAGGTCCCCCGCATGCCTGTTTCATGATCTCTCTAAACTCTCGAAGTCCAAGATATATCAACACATTTCCTTGCAACATCCATTCAAACAAAGCACCCCTCCCTCCCCGCATCTGAATACATCCACCCAGTTGGCAGAGAGCACATTTCCCCCTGAGCGAGCAGTATTGTGAATTTTATCTTCTCTTCCAGAAATCAGTTCGTCTTCGTTGCAGCAGATGAAATTTCTTGTAACACCTCTGCAGGTAACAAACATTGCTACTTCTTGATGCATCCATCCAAAGCTCAGTATTCTCTCTCTCTCTCTCTCTCTCTCTTTTTTTTTTTTTTTCCTTCACATGCTGCAGTTGGTCACTCTAGAAACTTGAGTTAAAAAAAAAAAGACAAAAACAAAGTCCATATATCTTTGGAGTATAGCTGAAGCCTTAGGCTCTGCTGTCTAAAAAGATACTAGGCATTTTGCTAACTTGGATATTTTATTTCCAGTTTTAATAAAACATGATCTAGAAAAGTAAGACTATATTGAATGAAGCCACAATACAATCTTATGGTATAAGCAGTGTTCTTATGTTAAAATGCTGAACAGGGGAGATTAAGGACACAGATGTGTGACTTGTATGCTGACATATTTTGTCTGGGTTCACACAGATGTATATGTGAATTATTTGGGATCTTTACTGAATGACTGGTTATAAAAGACTGAGTCCAGAAAGCTAGAGGCATTGGGGAATGGAATTGTCTCTGTCTCATGAGAAGGGGATCTTTCTTCTATGAATCAAAGATCCTCTAGCTCCTTTCTTTTAAAACCTATTACAAGTAGCAGGATTTAGAGAGACAAAGTCTTCTGCTTTTGGAATCAGGGCATTGGCAAATGGAAATTGCACAGTCGCATGATGTGTCCATCAAAATAACACCTGTCTTTTTACTTTGATGTGGTTTGGAACAGTTACGTTTAGACTTTCATTAGCATGAAATTGCTTGATTAAATGTCAAGATTAGGTGAGTGCTAACAGATTCGGGGTTGTTTTTTTGTTTGGGGGGGGTTGTTTTTTGTTTTGTTTGCTTTTACGCCTAAACTTTGACCAAAACCATGACTAGGAAATCTTACTAAGATGTTGCTTCTAGCCAGAAGGGAGGACTGTTTAGCTCATTAACATGTAGTCAAATATGACATGACCTTCAAAAGCCTACATTAGATGGAGCCTTGCAAATAGAACTTCATCTACTTCCAATCACATTTTATCAACGGAGCAGTGAATAAAGGCTAGTTTGCTAAACGCTTCACTCCCTACTTTGAGTCTTCGGTGAGAAGGAATTAAAGAGAGGACATATTGCTAGGCACATGTCCCCAACCCTGTCTGTTCGAAAAAGTCGGGCCGGTTTCATTGATAGAATCGGTCTCAATATTTTTCATGGCTTAACGTCTTACCCAGGGAGTCCCAAGAAGTGTGCATGCTCATGTTTTAAAGTGCCAGCTGACTCCATTTTTATAAAACCCCTTGGACAAGGGCTCTCTTGTTCCCCTTCCTCAACCCCTAACCTCAAAGATCTGTTTCTCCCTATGAGAGGTAGTGACATCCCTAACACTTCGCCAATCCTTAATGGTAGAAGATGGATCATTGCGTAGCTGGGAGGCGGTGGGAAATGTTCCTGGGATGCAAGAGACATTTACCATCTTCAAAAGCTTGAAAAGGGAGCATGTGTCTGGAGGGGTAACTGGCTGGGGTGGGAGGAACGTTGGTTTTAAATGGTAATAGATGCCATTTGCGGATATGCTGCTTAGCACAGCCTCGGCTCTCCCGTGGAGATGCTCTCTTGTTCCTGTGTGTGAAATTAGCTTCGGACATCACAGATCACACACTGCAAAGTCGCAGGTTCAAGAGATAGACATTGATTTCATCCCGTGACTTAACAAACCTTACCTTGTAAGCAAGTGGTCCACAAACAATATTCCTAAAAGAGGCCACAGATAATGAAAGTTTGCCTGGGTAGAGCGAGTGTTTTCACCTACCTTATCTGATTCAGGGTGGCTGCTTGGTAAATTCTTAATGAATTGCTATTGATCAGATTTCAAATTGAGAGAGATATCCCTGTTGCTTTGATGGCCATATTAATAATATGTTGTATGCTTCATAAGGTTCAATTTGAACTCTGAATTTTGAACCAAGCATGAAAAAGGAGACACCCGTATCAATCAAATGTCAAATTATCTCCCAGCCAGTCCTCCCTCCTCATAGAATGAATATGGACAATCAGAACTGGTTGGTCAACAAAGGTTGTGACTCATGGTTTAAATGAGGTCTCTAAGCGCTTCATCTGCACCCGTGCTGGGAGAACCCGGGACACCGCGCCCTCCACTTCCCCCCCAACTCTAACCAACAAAACCATCCCTGCATGCAGAACAACACTCCTTAGGGCAGGTCCCTTGAATCCTGGTATCTACTGGATTTCAGTGTTCAACAAAAGGCAAATTCTCTCTTTTAAAATGAAGAAAAAAAATCAATGAGATGCTTAAAAATCTCAGTTTTGAGGGCTTGATGGATTTTATAACTGAAATTCTTATAAAGATGTGTTATTCTTACACAGCTGCCCGTCGGGCAGAGCTGGCCAGTTTTGTCGAGGCTTGGGCTAAAGATGGTAAGACAAAAATTGCTGGGCAGTAGGATCTGCAGCACTGAAGGGATTTTCTTCCTGTCCCCAAAGGAAAAGTGACGATTTTCACTTGGGTCTTTTGGAGAGGATGCCAAAATGTCAATTCTGCTCTTGCCACGTAGAAGACACTTTTCTTGTTCGTCTGTGTAGTTTGTGAGACTATATTTACAAGAAAATTTGTTTTCTTATTCAGTGTCTCCAGCAGTGATATTCATTGTTTGGTTTTGGTTTTGGTTTGGTTGCTCTTGAAAGACAAGTGCTCACATGGGTGACACAGGCAACTGGCCTTTTGACAGCAGCACCAACCCCTCAACATGCATGTGCCCAACCCTCACCTTGGACACTCGGATAGCTTCTCATTCTGTAATATCAAGAACCTTCCATGAGTAGGATCCTACAAGGAAGCGACAACAAAAGGACAAGATGATTCTCCCTTCTTAGAACCAAGGTCTCCCTGCCATTGTGATTCACTAGAGCTTTTCCAGGACTGGCCAGTGATTGTAGTAGAAGTAGAATATGGGTCTTATACTCGAATGAAGGTCGAGAAGCAGGTTAGCTATTTTGGCAGAGCAGCAAGAAATTCATCTCAGTTGATTAACATGTAGTGAGTCATCACTGTGTATCAGCAAGTGTTCTAGGCCCTTAGGACATAGCATTAAATAAGCCGGGAGAAGCCTTTCCTCCAAGGAGCCTCCTATCCAGTGGAGACTGGTCACCCAACATACAGATGCAGAGGCATGTGATAGGTTTGCATGTCAAGTTATATAACAGCTATAATGAATCCAAGAGCAGAGGGGTAGATAGAAAATAGGATACCATGCTACTTTAGGTTCAGTGAGCAGAAAGGACCTCTCTGAGAGGGTGACGTTTGAGCAGGGAACTGAATCAAATGAGGGTGCGAGCCAGGTACGTCATCGTGGAACTGTAAGCATTTCAGGCTGAATAAGCAGCAAGTGCAAATGCCATGTGGTTGACGCATGCCTGAGGTGGCCAGGCTCGGCTGCACATCAACATCATGTGCAGCGTAGCCACAGCATATGAGTACAAGTGAGAGTTTTGGAGATCAAATCAGGAAGACGGCTAGGGCTCAGAACAACTTAGGACTTGCAGAATTTGAAACCACTCAAGATTTAAGTGTGGTAGGAAGGCACTGGAGTGTCAGCTGTGATGTGCCTTATTATTTTAATGATGAGTTAGACTGCATTATGGAGAACAGATCACAAGATGACAAGAACAGGAGAAAGAGCACTAGCTGGGAGTCTCTTCCAGCAGCCCAGGGAGAGGGGGCAGGCGGTAGGATGACGGTTGTGGAAGAGCCAAGAGGTGGTTGGCTTTTGGGCTGTATTTTGACAGGAGAACAAGCAGGATAGGCTGGCAGATAAGAAGCATATGAAGCTCAGTCCATGTTACACGAACACACTCTCCCTTTTGCTTCAAGGCGCATCAGTTATTTCCATGGAGGGCTGACTTCTTATCGCCATGCTGAGTGAGCCCTCCATCCCTGTAGTAGTAATTCCTCAAATGGGCTTCACTGAATTCTCCAGGGTGTAATGCTAACTTCCTATCATTTGTGAGCAAATTCTGTGTGCTAGCATGATAAATTACATGTATACATAGATACCCTCGTGTGTGTGTGTGTGCTTGTGTATACATGCACATATGACCTATTACATCAGCTCAGTGAGGCAGATGTTACCCTCATCCTCATCTTGGAAGTTACAAAAAGGAAAAAAAATAATGCTCCAGCCCAGAAAACATTGGTAACTTGCCTCAAATCCCAGTGGTGTCCATCTGATGACAAAGTTCTTTCCACTAAACCATGCTGCTCCCATGTGCTCCTTGTACTTTGACCTTGGAACATTGACCTTTGCCTCCAAATGGAGTTCTCCTGCTTTCTTTAACTGTGCTATCTTGCTCCTTAAAAAAACTAGTATTTTTGAGTTGTTAAAATGCGGAGAGGCCCTAGGGAACTTGACAGTTCTCCAAATGGCTGTTCTACTGGGTGTTTATTTGACTTGGCCCATCCCCTTCATGCAGCAGGTGTGTGTTGAACACTCTAATGTGCTGGGGACTGGTCTAGGTGCAGGGACAGAGTGATGAAGGGAGCAGCTGACTTACCAGGCAACATTCTGCGTATCCCAGGAGAGAGGGCTGAACAAGCTATGTGTGTTCCAGGTCAGTTCTCCAGAAGTCTATCTTTTGTTGAAAATCAATGGCTGAAAATCAACCAACAGGATAATCCATTCCCTGAAAACTACAAGAAACTTTGAACCAATTGTTTTGGCTGCTGAATCCAGATGCCCCCTGCCCAAGGGAGTGTGTATGCATGCTTGTGTGTTTATGGGGTGCAAGTGGAAGCTAGGTCTCTGTCAAGCAGCAAGTCTTGCCTCCTCCACTGGACCAGTACCATATTGGAGACATGGGAAACCAACCTGGGAACACACTCCCAGTTCTTGAGTACTGGACACTAGGTAAGAGAGGGGGTCTGCAAAAAAGCCTTGGCTGAATGAATGGCCAAAGCCATTAAAGCCAACCCCTGTAAAGAGACTGCTATATACTTTATGAAGTAATTATCAGAAGCAAGTTCATGGCCACACAGGGTGTCATCATCCCCTTCCATCCTTCTATCCCCACCCAAACTGCATGTATGTGCACACACAGGCACATCAACACATACCTCCACGTCCATGCAGCCTCTGATAATATTGAGAAGTTTCCAAATTGGCCATTCCCCTAATTGATCCTTCAGCAAACTTTACCTAATTGTCTTCCTTACATTTTGGTTATTTGATTATTCAGCAAAGTCGTCATGCAGCAAATTGATTTGTAGTTAATTGGTCTGTTTCCAATAAAGTGTGATGTGTATTATAATAGGAGAGTGCAGGGTGTTCAGGGAACATATAAACAAAGGAACTTAGTAAAAATAATTATAACATTTATTGAGAGCTTGCTGTGCACTAGGCATTGTTCAAAGCTAGTTACAGGCAATAGCAATACCCTATAAAAATAAAATGTCTCTATCACTTTACTTATAAAAATTAAAGATATCCAGATAGCTCTGAATTAGCCTGGGTGAGGGAGTGCTGTATCAGTGCAGAATTTGAATAAAAAAATAGAACAGCAGTTATCAAATGTTAGAGCGCATGAAAATTACCTCCAGAACTTATTACAAATGCAGAATCCATTTCCTCTTCCCATGCCCTTGCCCCAGAGATTCTGATTTATAGGTTTGGAGAGTGAGCCTGAAAATCTGCATTCTTACAAGTTCCCCCAGATAATTCTAATAGAATCTCCTGGGTAATTCCTAATTTTTTAGGAACCACATTGCTAATCAATCAGGAACCTTTCTCCTTTCAGTGGTAATGAGAACATAGAGTAGGTTTTTCTAGAATTGTGCTCTGCAGTATGGTGGCCAATAACCACATTTGGCTATAGGGCCCGTGAAATGTGGCTGGTCCAAATTGAGAAGAACTGTAAGTATAAAATATATACTATATTTTGAAACCTTAGTACAAAAATTATGTAAAATATTCCATTAATCTTTAAGTTGATTACACACTGAAATGATAATATTTCAATATGTTAGATTAAATAAATATATAAGGCTGAACTGCTCCTGTTTCTTTTTACTTTTTTTTTTAAAGATTTTATTTATTTATTCATGAGAGACAGAGAGAGAGAAAGAGGCAGAGACACAGAGAAGTAGGCTCCATGCAAGGAGCCCAATATGGGACTCGATCCCGGGACTCTAGGATCACGCCCTGGGCCAAAGGCAGGCACTCAACCGCTGAACCACCCAGGCATCCCTCTTTTTACTTTTTTAATGTGGCTACCATAAAACTTAAAATGGCTCATCTTAGGCTCATTATATTTTTATTGGACAGTACCATTCCAGAGCCAGATTTTCATTTATTTTGCTCAAATGAATATTCAAAGGGTTTGATTAAAACATCATGGCAGATAATCTGGATATTGGCAGTATATCCTGACTTTGTGTTTTAATTTTGCCTCCAAGTGAGAGTAGAGTTAGTGTGTGTGTGTGCTCGCGCGGACTCATTCCTCTCACCCTGCTAGTTAACCTCTCAGAATCTTTGATCTGCTTACAGGAGGCTCCAGATGTTTACTTCAGGGGTAGTTCTGACACAAATACTTCACGGGCTTTAGTGTCATGACCCCACCTGGGATAGAAGGCAATGCCACCTTGATAGCATCAATGATTGACAGTCATTTGGCTGCTAACTGGTAACCAGTAACCTTCATGTCAACCTCACTACGACCTTATACAGTCAGTATGTACCATTACCTCCATTCACAGATGGAGGAAGTGGCTCAGAGAGGAGATAAACTTTCTAAGATTACTCTTCGGGGTTCTCCCAGTAGGTTGAACCCTAGCTGGGGGGCCATGTTGATTTCAAAGCATGATGGGAATCTCTTAGTGGTTTTGGTAGAGTGGTCATCAGGACACTTTCTAGAAACAGGCTTTCTAAGAGGAGGACAGCCTTGAGCTTGGCATTTAAGCGAGTATGGCTATGGGCCTTTTATTGGAGCAGGCATTCCAGAGTGAAGGAACTATGGCCAAAAGCAGGACTTACTGTGTCTTCTCAGCTCCCAGGCAGTGGCTATTACTCTGCTCTGATGAATCTAGAATCAAGATTCTTATCTCAGACCTGTTCTATTGGGATTCAGAATTGGAAGAGGTTTGGAATTGCACAGAGGGTACAGAAAGTACAATGCCATCTGATTTGCCATGGGTGGTATGGTCTGTTTTTCATAGATGTTACAGGTTTACATGTAAACAAGTTACAGTTCAGAGGTGTGACCATTTGGATGAGCAAACTCTGTGACTCCCCATTTAGAATATAAAGAGTCCAGAAGATGCTTTCCCCATTGGTTCTGAGCAAAGAAAATGTGAGGCTGAAAAATGTATTAAGTGATTGGTAAAGGTGATCATTTCAAATCCAGGCAAAGGAAGTGAGCAACAATAGAATTCAGAAATGTCAGAGTCAAGTTGAGATGACTTCATGTTGTTCATTTGGAGAATTTCTTCTATTTGTACTTGGGTTTTTTTTTTTTTTTTTTTTTTTTGGAAGTTTTGCTACATTTGAGGTGGCTTTATAGATGTTTTGAGTTACGGGACTGGATAAGTTTCTCTCCCATGTATCTTGAGAAGATTTTTAGAAAAAGCTTGGTCACCCCACCCCCTCCCATGGTCTACAAATGTATAAGTCATGGTCTAGATTAAAGCTAGGAGAGGCTATAGTAGTCAAAGAGGAGTGAATATGTTCATATAAGACCTCAGACCTCGGTGGACTCTCCATAGGAAAGTGAATGGGAATATCCCCTTTTAACCCATCTCTCTTTAAATTCTTCCTCAATACATTCAAGTGGTTTCCATCTAATACTTTAAAGAAGATTTTTCCCCTATTGTGACAATCCAGGATGAATGGCTTAAGGTCCTGTGAATCCTCTTACTTCTTCCTGTGGAGATGAAACAGGTTGATTAGTATCAGTCGTTGCAGGTCTCTTTGCAGTGAAGAGATTAATTCATTGTCCTTGCTGTGTAAGACCCTGGAAGATGTGCCCCAGATCTTGGCCATCATTACCATTTCTATCCTAAGATCTTCTCAAACCAATGCACATTATGCTAACCCAGATTACACAGCCTGAAAATTGTGATCTAATATTTGAGAAAGGAGGGTTTGCCCTCAGCCTTCTTGGTTGTCTGGTAGATGTTTATTTGCATGAAAGTGAGAGCCATTATCTGCAAGGTATCTCAAGCTACCCCAAACCAGGAATTGGAAAGGCCTTCTGTGGCCTCCCATATTGTGAGCTGCATTTCTTCATCTTTTGAAATAAGGGATTTTGTCTCCACCCTGAGCTAACAGAAACCCACAAGCCAAGGGGACCTGTCAGATCCTGCAGTCCAAAATCACCAAAGGATTTGTCAGAAGTCTTCCACCTTCCACCAGTAAGGACCTGGGATCTTACTATGCTCTGCTGCATTTTTATGTAATGATGAGTATGAGATGGGCCAGCTGGAAAATAGAAATGCCGGTAACACTCTATTTTTGAAAATGGATTGATTTGCAGTGGATCAGGGTAGGAACTAATACAATAGCTGGAACAGAGCTGAGGGATTCCAAAGCCCACTTTCCTCCATGTGGTCTTTTGCTTCCTCTTCCTGACCCATATTCACGTAGCTCCTTCCCAGCCACTGAGAATTGCCGAGAGCAGAGCATTTTCCCAAATGCAAAGAACGCCTGATCTGGAACGGTGTTCCAGGTGCTTTCTCTCTGGATGGGGGTGGGGGGGTGGAGAGCAACAACTTATCAGTGGATTATACCCGCAGCAATGAAAACCAGGGGGTTTTCTTTTAAAAGTCCTTTGGTTTTCATTTGGGAAAGCTCAAGAAACCAGAGTGACGAGGTGGGATGAGGATCCCCTCTTCCTGTGCAGGTTAGCTTCTGTCTTTCTTCTCATTGGATACCTCTGACACCCAGAGCAGTGTGAGCCATACTGGGATCCAGAGCCCAGTGGCCCTTCCATAGGGACGTGAAGGAAACTTGCCTTAGCTAAATCATTGCTCTCCAAATAGCAGGCTGTTAGAACTGCAGGGTTATGGTATGGTACCCCCTTTGTATATGGTCCTGTATGTGTGTGACTGGCATGGATTCATTTTCCCAAATGTCTTTCAGACTATATCTTCGATATAATTAGAAGGGCACCTATAGCCCCTGACAACAGTGCAGAGACCCCAGTGATCAGAATGCATACTCTTTTGAAAGCATGCTCTGCAACACTTCTGAGTGTGGTGGGGGCACAATCCTCCAGACCTCCTTGCCATGGTTGGGCTGTCCAGGAGAGCTACATGCCACTGGGAACTTCATCTGTAGGGTGGGAGATGTTCACTTAACTTTCTGCAACCCAGGGTTTCCCCAGCTAGCTCTGGGACAGGAGGCATGGGGAAGTGATGATACAGGAAGAATAAAGATCCATGAGGGCATAAAGGCTCTTAATTGAGATATAGAATAAAATACAGACAGTGAAATTAATTAGTGTTCTTACTGTGTCCCTATAAGAAAATCACTTCACTGCTGGAATCCTGGTGTGGGTACCAGCACAGCTCTATTGTATTTCATTAGCATCCAGCTTGTTTCAACTGGATTCAGATGTTAATAATAAGTAATATTTGCATTTCTCAGTAGAGTTGACAAAGCACTTTCACAAACACAGGTTCTCATTTCCCACTCAACAGGCAGCATAGTTATTCATTTTACTCCAGCATAATCTTAGGGTCAAATGCAGCACTTCTAACCACATCTGTAACTCATAAATTAGATAGTGCTTAACTCCAAATATCTGTAGGTTGACTGCTAGAGCTACACGCAATCATGTTAGAAGAGAATCTTGCCTCTACAGACCAGAGGTGTGGGCAGCAGTGAGAGCCTGGCTTGGCAACTCTGCATAAGATTCCCCACATCACGATCTCTTATATCTGTAGACTGCTTCAAAATGTACCCTGGTTTCTTTCCATGCACTTTATCTATGAATTAGATGGGGCTGAGACTCAACAATACCACTTAATGGACAGGAAAATGAGGCTCAGAGAGAGAGAGACTTACCTAGTTTTTGAGAAAGGACATTGCAAAGGCAAACTTGAACTTGGATCTTCTTGTCCCATGCCTTGTGCTCTACCCAGCATCATGGGTGGCCTCCTGGTTTTTACTTGCTGCTAAGGTAAAAAAAAAAAAAAAAAAACATGGGCTCATGATGACCTGGCTGTAAGCCATGGTGAGGTCATCAGCAGAGCTGTTATCTTCTATTTCATTGGTTGGCTTTTCCCTAAATGGTTTTGAAGAGCTTTCCAGCATCTTGGCCAGTCTTCTGTGAACTCTTAGGGGTGATATGAAATTACGCTCTGTACTTCCAGAGTCCCCAGAAACTTTTCTTTTGAGTATCTTGAAGGGTTTTGAATGTCTCTGGAAGCAGCTGACCGAGAATCTTCAGAAAGCCTATCTAGAAGAATCTTTGCTGCTGACAGGATCCTAAGGATGGGTGCCAGTGTCTTCTGGGACTCACTTCTTTCCTGTTTGCTCCTCCCTCTCCCTGCCTTCACTCATGCAGCAGCATTGGCTTGGCTTTCTGTTCACTTGCACTGTGGCCAACTACTTTGGTGGATGCCGGAGGTAAAAAGGTGAACAAAATAGACTTAGCCCAGCCTCCATGGGGCTGACCTTCTGGGCAGGGGTGGGAGGGGTCAATAATCAGGTGGGGATGTAAGCAAACAAAATGGTTAGAGACTTGCTACGTTACATGAAGGACAGGCAAGTACCAAGGCTGTAAGGAGAGAATGAATTTGCATGTGTTCACGGAGTAGTGATGAGGACGGTGTGCCTGGAATATAGGGAGCAAAGGGCAGAAGGGAACATGATCGGATGGAAAGAGGGTCAAGGGCAACTCATTCAAGTTTGGGTTTTATTCTGGGATCAATGGGAAACCACTGAAGGGTTTTAAGCAGGGAAGTGATATGATTAGGTTTATATTTAACTAGGTAGATGATGGATGGATAGATAGGATATGATAGATGGTAGACTTATTAGCTACAGATATAAATGGCTGATGGTTTGAAGAGGCAGGAGTAGAACAAAAAGACAAGACTGTTGTAGATTTCGTTCTGATGAAACCCTGGCGCCTTAGGTTAGGGTGGTAATAGTGTGGAATGGAGTAAAGTAGACACATGGAAGATTTCATCTGTAATTTCTGATGGATGAGATGTGGGGACATGGAGACCATCATGACCTGATTGCATCATTGTCCACCGCGGCCAGGGATGGGTGGCATGGAAGGTGACGATATGTATAAGTCGCTCATAAAATGGCAGGCGTAAGACATTTTCCCATCACCCCTATCGGGGTCCCTAGGAATCGCCATTTTTCCTCTGGGCTGTGCTTAGCCAGCTCTGAGGACATTAGGTCACTGACGTGCCCGGCATTTCTGCCGCAAGAGTAGCACTCCAGTCCACATCTTCCCTAATAACCTTGTGTCTAAATTGTAGTGTCACACAAGGGCGTGTTTAGAAATTAGCATTTGAAAAGCAGCCTCCTTGCTTTCAGTTTGAGCTGACATGGTCCCTTTTCCTCTGTGGAAATGAAATTTATTAATCATAATAAAACCATCGGATTCTGAAGGTAGAGGTCACCCTGAGGAGAAAAGGAGCCTGCTCATTTACGAGGAATAGTTCAGTGCTGCTGTATTTTTCTTCTGCCTTGGAAAAGAATACGGCCAAATTGTTACCTTGGGTTTTCCACGAACGTTGAAGCTCTGCCCAGTGTTATAGGCAAATAAGAATTTACCATTAAAGTACGTGGAGGGAAGAGGCAGGAGCTACATTCTCCTCGAACACATTCAGACTACCAATATGTTATCGCCTCAAGAGAGGAAACTTGCCACGGTAATACCATTCCTCAAGTAAAAAAAAAATAAAAAATAAAAAATCTCTAAATGGGCATTTTCATACCCGTTTTAAAGGAATACCATCAAAGCGATGGTATGGCCTCATTTACTAAATTCCCAAGGATTTAGCGAGGCTAAAAAAGCGATGCTCTGGCATCATTTACTAAATTCCCAAGGATTTTCAGTTTGTCTTTGCATTTTATGTCCTGTTCATAAGACCAGCTTTGGTGGGTGAAAGTGCATTAAAATAATTCTATTAGTGGTTTCTTTTTTCTCTAGACCAATGACAGACTATTTTCTCACAAAATGAAAGTCAGCACCAAAGTCATATATCATGTCCTTTTACCCCTAATTCACATCTACTTCTAGTTATGTGGGCAGTGGCCCAACTTGGGTGACATCTGTGAATATAAGAATTCTTCAAAAACGTCATCCTTCATCTTGTTTGGACATACATCCAAACATACGTCTCTGTCTTGGACTTACATCCATTCTTCTTCCAGCGAGAGGGAGCATTGTTGACTGAGGGCTGTCTGATTGAGACAAATCAATCAAGGATGCTCCAAAGAATGAAAAGTCAAGGTTGACTGTTCACAGGTGACCCTGAGAGGGTCACCTCAGAAAAGAAACATCCACTCCTGTCCCGGCTGTGGAGGATCAGGAGAACTGTGTGTTGAAGCGGAAAGCCTCATCTCAGTTATCTGAGCTCAGTGCCCTTTGAAACACACAAGGAGAGTTTAGGAGTAGGGCACGTCCAGTGACAGCTTGGCATCATCAAAAATTTCTATTTGGGGTCTAACTCAGACCCTAAGATTTAAAGAACTTGCACCCAAGCTTCTTCCCACTGTCCCAGACTCCACAGTATGAGCAACCAAGTGAGACCCATCCAGTACATTCTGAAAAAGAAGATTGGAAGAAGGTGGGGGAAAGCCGGGAAAGGGAAGGAATACAAATACACGCGAGTGAGACCTTAAGAGATGGGAGGTGAGCTAGTACAGACAAACCATTTCTTCCTGCCTAGTTCCTTCGTTCCCTAAAGCAAAGTCCAAGAGTCACAAGCCATTGATAATGGACATATATCGCATGCAGTGGCCGGTACACGCATCCCCCAGCTGCTGTGAGTGTTGGTTGCTAATGGCGCCTAGCTGCTCCCTCCTTCAGAGAACTACCCACTGCCAAAGAGGGTCATTTTAACTCAGAAATTGTCCTCCCTCCTTAGGGAAGCCCACAGCTGATGCTGAACTTACGTGAGTATTAAAAACCCAATGTACTCTTCTCCAGGCGGGATTAACTTTGGGGTGCAGCTCACAAGGTCACGTAGACTCCACGTAGCGAGACTCCAGCTCAGAGCCTATCCCTGCTTCTCTTTTTCTCTCATTCTCCAACCTACTTGCCTCTCTGTCCTCTTTTTGAAAGTGCTCCTTCCAACAAAGCATGTGTGTAACAATCTCCATCTCAGACTCTTCTGGGGAACCTAACCCGGTTCAACCTGCACCTCAGCTTTGATTATTACCAAAGAACCAATGTCCATACTGTCTCCACAAAGGTATCTGGCAGGTCATTTGAGGAAGGGTGTTAGATGGCATGGAAGGGGCACACGGGTCACCCTGAGAGATTCAAGGATCAGCTCTCTGTTTGGCTCTGTGATATTGAGCAAAATAAACTCTCTGCCCTGTAATTTCTGATGTGTTGCTGTGGTCACTTCCAGACACTCAGTAGGCATCCATCTCTTCTTCATTTCTGTTCCAAAGCCTGTACTGGGAGGCAGCGCGGTCGAAGGAAGAGGAGGGGAGAGAAGCATAGAGAAACTCAAAGATGAGATCTCAGCATCAAGAAATATTGTTTGAAAAGTGTCCCTTCTCAGAACTTGACCACTGATGGTTAGAAGTTCTGGGGTGATAGGATCAGAATCAAATCAGACTAATTCTTGGGTGAGAGGGTGCAGGGGGAAGGCTGTACAAACCATTCCAGGAGCCTCCTGTTCAAGCACATCTGTTATTTCCTCTTCCGAGATGTTGGACCCTAACTGCACAGACTGAACCACACCACCCTTTGTGATCCACCTTGTCTCACTTGATTGGTAACAGCTAAATTAGGAGAAAAGAGAGTCTCTCTTGAGAATAACATGTCCTTTGTGAGTCCTGGGCTTCTTGAAACCACTCTTTCCAGGTGTTTCTTCTGTCTACCTCAATGTGTATTATCTCACCAGCAAATGTTAAATGAGCAAAAGAATGTGTTGGCCGCAGTTGGATCTCTCTCGTGTGGCAGATGGGAACGTGTTCCTAATCTCTGAAGATGAATAGGGCCCCTCCACACTGTCTTGGTATTTTTGTATTTTATGGTTGTTATTATGACTTTGTAATTGCATATTATGGATTAATCTTCACCCGTGTTTTCCTTTCAGTTACGGACGAGTTTATGCTGCCGACCCCTACCACCACACACTTGCTCCAGCCCCCACCTACAGCGTTGGTGCCATGGTGAGTACCAATCCCTCCTCTTCCTCACTTTTTCCTGCTTCCCTTCCCTTCCCCCAGCTGGGACCTTAGTATGGGTTGACGGTTGACGTCCTCTCACTTTCCCTTAATTGAATTTGTCTCTTGTGCTAACAGCAGCTAAAATGCCACATTAATCCTCCCAGTAAACTTGATAAATGTCTTAATTTCTTGGCAATGTAGTGCATGTAAGTTATTATATTTCTAATTTTGCAAGTCTCACCTAGCAGAGCACTTACCTTAATGGAATAATTAGTCATTTTGATAATTAAATCCATCACTAACAGAATGCAGTGTCAATGCAGAACTTTTTTTTTTCTTTTTTTTTTCCCTCCCTTGCTGCTCATTCACATAGCCCCAAGGTTCCAGCCCCAGCACAGACTTCAGAGGAGCTAAGCTGCACACTTCCAGGCCTCTGCTGTCAGGCAGCTGAGAATCTGACTGCCTCTCCTCCCCTATTACAATTCATGTTTAAAGTCATAGTCGCCCAGGAAAGAAAATAGAGAGAGGGGCACACTTTGTGTGTGTGCCTAGTACATAAGGAATTAGAAGGAATCAGCTGGGTTCAGGAGTTGTCTTTTGTTTTTTGGGGGGGTGTCTGGGTTTTTGTTTTGGGAAGGGTGGGGGGGAGGGCAAAAATGGGAGGTGAGGGTGGGGTGAATTTGCCTGTACCTTGTTCAACCTTCTATGCACTAAAACTCTTGAGTACAGTAAGACGTGCCCATCACGTGAGAGCGTATGCAATCATTACAAAGCTTTTGGCATGCAGTTTTCTGCTTGGGATCAAGAATATCAGTCCTTATCCTAAAAATAAATTCCCATAGGCATTCATTTGAATCGCCAATACTTTTAGAACAAAGAAATAGTTAAGTGCCACCTCATAACCATCTAAAGCCATGGCCAGACAAGTCACTGGAGCTTGGTCATAGAAATTCAGCCATGATTTGGAAACATATTATTTTGCACAAGCTCAATTACATCAAGCAATCCATCTGTAAACTCCCCTCTCAAGAGCAAATTCCAGCCAGGTTGTTGAGGCAAGTCAAGTGAGCAGTTGATTTAAATTTTCATCCTGATTTTGCATTCAGCAACTCTGCCTCAACACCTAGCCCACTTGAGGAATGTGTTGGAAAGGAGAGTTGAATCGCTGCATCCAATCAGCCGTCTATGTTCGGCCTCTTGAGTGTAGACTGAGCTTTTCCCATTGGAATGTCGCATTAATGAATCCAACAAGCAAACAAAACAAGACAGGGCCAACCCTTCCATTGCCCGGCCTGTGTCAGAGTCCTTCTTTCTAGCAGGACTGGCCGGCGGAATTTGGGCTCACAGGGACTTTCTCTAGAAAGAGCTGTTGGGGGAGGTCAGGATTGGCCCTGTCGTTAGTTCTCCGAGAATGACCTGGGATGGGTAGGGGGTGCCTCCATTTCGGTTGCTTTTGAGTGTCTATTTTTCACATTAGTCTTTTTTGATGATCCACGTGTTGCAAAAGGAAAATGTAAAAAACACACCCCTCAAATTGCTTTGTTTCAGAATGCTTTTGCACCCTTGACTGATGCCAAGACTAGGAGCCATGCTGATGATGTGGGTCTCGTTCTTTCTTCATTGCAGGCTAGTATATACCGAGGGGGATACAACCGTTTTGCTCCATACTAAATGACAAAACCATTAAAACCTTCCAATGTGGGGAGAGAGGAAGCTTTCCGAGGCCTGGGTATTGCAATACATGCAGTAGTACATCATTTTAGCAGCTCTAAAAATTAAAAAAGAGGAAAAAAATTACATTTTTTATCTTATACCTCAGATATTTTGTTCTGTGTATTTTAATATTGTGGGTCTTTAATTTCTGAAGGTTCCGTAGTTTGGTTGCTGGCTGTAGGAGTTTTTGTGGTTGAAATAGAGAGACGCTAGCTATGAATAAAAACTGGTTTAGGGCCATATCCAGAGTGCTATATCATGTAAATGAATTATATATGCTGAATCTTAAGCTACTGGGGTTATCAGCTGTCTGGGAAGAGTGTAAGTGACTACAATAGTCATTTTTTTCTGCATCTGCATTATTTTATTTTACGAGCGGGGAAGGGGTGGGAGGGTCTTAGGGGATGGGGACCGGGATTTGGGCTAAAAGGAAACATAAACTAGTAACTGATGAATCCAAACGACCCACTGCACCAACAATCATATATCAGCGGTTCTAAGTTACTCATTGAGTTCAAGCCAAAGGTTATGTTGTTAAGGGGGTGCTTCTCGAAGCACTTTGTGCATCCAAGTTGAATGAAGCTGTGCAAACCCACCCTTTAAAACCATTCCACCTGGCAGTATTCAGCTTCTTAACCAGCCGCTAGTTATTTAGGCAAAAACTGCTAGTTAGGCCATCAACAAGCATTCTTTTTATATTTCTTCCAGTATAATAAATTATTGATATCATTGCTGACTTTTATATTATGGGAGGGAAAAAAATAACATTAATAAAAAGGTGATAAAAAGCACTGTTTCTATTTTTTTCTTTTTTTCCAAAAAAAGAAAGTAATAAAAACTTAAATTCTTTGTACCAGTTAAAAAAAAATGTATAAAATTTACATCTGTGCAGTGGAGTTGTTAAGTTCTAGAAACAGTCTATGAAGCTTTAGTTTTAGCCTAGTAGAACAACTGTTAGAGACAGATGTATAATTTTTATGGAATTACATGATAATCATATTCGGATTTATAGAAGCATTTTACAAGTATTGCAATCATTGAGTAGAGATAATCATGGTATTTTCATCAGCTTGGTAATTTTTGAAACATGACTGTGTTGTGTGAGCAATCTGCAATTTTTCCGCCTGTGAGAGCCTGCCCTCCTCCTCTTCCTCGTCCCCAAGGATTCTCTCAAACCAGTATCTTTAGTTCTGTCTCCGAGGCCCAGGACACTTGTCAGAAGGAAGCAGAAAAACAAAACAAAACAAAAAAACAGTAGGTTCCACCCTCTTCATCCCCGAAGAACTACGTCCCCCACTTCGGCAGCAGGGCCAGAGCGACACAGCCGAAAAATTGCAGTTTGTCTGTACTTCTTCTGTTTGAACTCTTTCCATGTTATCCTGTTTACAAGTTAACCTAAGTTGGGGTATCTGTCACGGGTCTTCCTGTTTTTGTATTGAAATAAAAAACAAAACAGCGGCCAGCCGCCTCCCGTAGTTCTGCCATAGGTCAATCTTCCGTGTGTTTGTGCAGTGCGGAGCCCTACCGCCCGCACTCCAGTAAATTCTCAGCTCACCGCTGTGAACCCGCCAATCCGCTGTAACAACTCTGCTTTAAAAAAACAAAACCAAACAAAACTTAAAAAAAAAAAAGTGTTTGTGATCCAGCTTTCTCTTGTCATCCTATGTGCATGCAGTAAGATCGGTTGGATATTAAACCATCAATAAAGTTTCACAAGATTTGAAAACAAAGTTTCTGTAGCTTCGATATCTAAGACAGATTCTCGTTATCTGGAGAGGAGGAGAGAAGGGGGAGGGGGAAATGCTTAGCAGCCAGAAGCATGTCAAATGTTCTTTTTGGCAGGTTGACTGGGGTGGACGAGGGAGGGGCCAGGGGGTGTTTTATAGCATCACGGAGACATTCTCATTCCCCCACCTGGAGAACAGTGCTAGGACACTGGGTGCCCGGTTGATGTTTGTAAAAAACAAAACAAAACGAAACAAAACAAAAAACAAAACACTTGATCACAATGCTCGGCATCCTGCCCCCGGGGGAAGAAAGGTAGAAGGGACAGGAGCCTTGGGGAGAATCCAATGCTGTCTCCCCATTGCCTCCGATGTCAAAAATCCAGAATTTGCATTGTATTTGGAATCACAAACATAGAATTCTTACTGTGTTGGTTAAAGTAAAATTAATTTGCAGTTTTGATTTTCATCAATGAGCTGTACTTTCCCCCATGACTGTATGTAGTTTTAATAAAATCATTTAGAGCAAGTGAGTGCCACATGATGTTGCAAAACCTTTTGTCTGGGCACTCCGCCAAGATGCCAATAAGTCATTTTAAAATGTATGTCAGAGATGTAAACAAACATTTTGGATTTTTTTAAACAGTATTTATTTGGAATGTTTTCATTTATCTAAATAACTATTGCTATTATGAATTATGGAAAAAAGATTAATATCATGTGTGGCATATAGTGACTTCTTAACACACACATCACGCAATCTGCAAACCCAGAAAATGTGTATATCTGTCTTTAGAAATTAGTGTTTATATCACTTACAGTGGTTTGTGAATAAAGAAAAACTGGTTTGTAATATCAAAAAAATAAAAGCTTAGTCTGAAAAGGTACGTGCGAGTCGGTGTCCTGAGTCCTTTTGCTTCCGTGCGTTCCCCGGGACGGAGAGTCCGCGTGCACACGCATGGCCACCCTGGGTCCCGCAGTGGGTGGGGAGCAGGGGCGAGGGGCCCTGGTCCGGGTGAGCTGGGGAGGCTGCTCGTGCCCCCACCTCCCGCAGACCCACCTGCCTCCTGCAGGAGCACTGGGTGCAGCTCCATATTCATCTTCCCAAAGAAGTCCAGGAAAGTGCCCAGCCTTGTTTAGGAAGGAAACAGAACTCAGGCAACCTATTCCCCCAGTACACAAATGTCAGTCTTTGGTTGAAAACAAAAACAGCAAAAACTGCATTTCAGACAAAACACGTGTGCAAGTCCTTCACACAGTTTTGGGGTTGGGGCCGGGGGGCTTGGGTGAAGAAGGTAAACGTGAGCTCAAGGGCTGGAGTGTCCATTTCCAGCGTGCGCACCTGCGCCGAGGATCCTGCCCAGGCTCTCGTGTGCCTGATTCCATTGAATTCTTTAATGTTGCCATAAGCTTGAATCATTGACCCCATTGGGTATCTTAATAATATCTTAATCCTATCTCATTTAATGATCTTACCAAACCCCATCAGGTTGGTAACACATATAAAGACTAACAAAACGTGAGGCCTAGAAGCAGTTCCAGGTTTGAAGCCCCATCTGATGACTTGCTCGCTACATTCCAGGGCAATTTAAACCAAAGCTCTGTGCCCCAGTGTCCTCTTCCACAATTTGGGATCATGATAACACTCACCTCTTGAAACTGTTGTGTAGAATGAATACGATAGTCTACTTGGCAGGACTGTAAGCTCCGGTGATGTAAAGTCCCACACCAAGCAAGCGGCAAGTTCGGCCTTCCAGAAGGGGCCTCCTAACAGGAGGGGCAGAGGTATTCCCTCCTGGCCTGTGGAAGGCTTTTAGCTTTCAACTTTAAAAAATGAGAAATCTTACCCTACATGCCAAAAGCCGATTTTCGTTCTCCAATCCTCTCCCCACAATGTGGGCTGTCTTCGTAGCATTAATTACGCCATTTCAAGTATATCCAGTGATCTCTTTTCTGCAAATTCCTCATGTTTCAGACTCTGCAGCTCCACATCAGCATTGATTGCCCAGTGTCAACTCCTGAAAGATAGCATATTGTAAATGGAGACAAGAAGGCTCAATAGGTCCTATGATTTGCCCAAAGTCATGTCTAGTGACTACTGGAAGCAGGCTCCACAGAAAGTTGTGTCTGATCCCAAAGCCTGTGCTCTCTTCCAAAAACTCTGCTCCATTAGTGACGACGGTGGTGGTAGTGGTGGTGGTGATATCACGCCTGGGCTTCTGGTTCCCTCTTTACAAAACACGGAAGGCTATGTTCATTGTAAAAATTAATTAACTAGTTTACGCTGGCACATGGCGAGCAGGGCGATAATTATCCCCTGTAATGCTTAGAGCCCCTGCCCTGTCCAAATACAGGGATGGAAGTCTAGACAACAAAAGCAGTAGGATACATTAGAACCTCCGAAGCCAGGGTCTTCTCCAAAATGAAGATAAGCATATACATTTTACATAAAATATGAAGAAAATGTAAACGATCGCAGAAGTGAAAAGGTTTGTTAAAAGACTTGCCCAGTGGATGCTTGACACCTGCTCCTTCCTCCACCTGCATGTGGGAGAACGTAGGCAAACAGGCCCAAAGGAAGCCCGTGTGGGATGCGCATGCTTTGTGAGTACATAGAGGCCGTTAGTTTTGTGTGGATGATGCCTGGGAGGTAGTCACAGCCTGATCCCAACTATATTTTTTTTCGTTAAAACAGTATTTGAATTAAAAAGTAGGACCTCCTCCACGGTAAAAAACAAAAATTAAAAAATAATAATAAATAAAAATAAAACATCACAGATGTGATTCAGTGAGCTTCGACCACGATCTCCATCCCAATGTCTCACTCAACACCCCGGCCTCCTGGATTATTTATGATGGCATCTGAAGGCTGTGTCTACTTCCTGGGAAGGAGCCATTCTTATGTGAACAGAGCTCCGGGGAGCACTTCACTGCCTTTGCACACATGCATGCATGCACACGTGATTGTGCGTACCCATGCCCCTGCAGAAACACCTGATGAGCTTGTTGAAAAAGCACATTCTGGGACCCCAGGTGCTCTCAGTGCTCTCCGAAGGTGAGACCCGCTATTGTGTGGGGAGGTGTCAGCTTTCAGCCAACCTCCTGATTGTGTTCTTGTTGGATTGTCCCCACAGATCTGACCCTTTTACTGTCAAGAGAGCCCGTCCCTGTGCGTGCGTGTACAAGTGCACACATATCCACAGCACGTACCTACATATCAATGCATAGTCCCCACCTTTCTCTGTGATGAGCTTTTCACCAACAAAGTCAACAGCTAGGACTGAAAACAATATTCTCATGAGGGAGGATATAAAATAGTCATTTTTGTTGGAAAACTCCAGAAGACAGGGCTTTTGTGTGCACATGTGCACACGCACAGGTGTGCACAACTCTATATTGTATACTTGTGGGATTTGTATGTCAATTCTCTACATGCAGGCTTTTTGGAAGGATATGGAATTCTCATTGCGCAGTTGCTCAGGATTCAACACGATGCTTGAAACTGGGCCAAGGGCCAAGTTTCTCTCACATCCCAAAGCAGAGGCCCTTCATCGTGGGTGACAGCAGGGCCTCCCGCTGCTGTTGCGGCCCTGACGATGTAGGCCTGGGTGAACCACAGCCACTGCCCCCGGGCACTTGGGAAGGCGCCCGATGAGAACGCAGGCTGGCCCTACGCCCTGTGTCCTCCTCACCCTCCTGGAAACCGGTGGGTGGGTGACCTCAACGGTGTGCCTCTGCCTGGGGGGTTTGGGCTCCAAGGCTGCGGGGACCCCCGAGGGAATTCACCAGTTATCTCAAGGGGGAAACATTTTCCGGGTGATTTGTTATGAAAACACCAAGGATTCTTTTAATACGGTGCCATTTCCTAAAGGAATTAAGAAGGAAGCCAACTGCGAGACCAGCTAACATCTAGGTCGAGGCCGGCAGCACTCTACGAAAGCTCGCCTCCACACTCGCACACACATCACTGTCTCTACAGACCTATCTATGCGAGGCATTCGGTCACCTCTTCTAGAACATGCGGTGACAACAGTACCCACTTTGAGATGGTCCTGGAAGAGTGAGCTGAGTTTGAAACATGAAAAGCACTTTGCCTGGCATATAGTGTTTTCCCATTTTAATAATAAATCCTATCTCTAGCTATCCGTACAACTACACATCCATTTATATTTTATAAACTCACATAATTATATATATATATATTCATGCCTTATCTAGTCACCTAACGTGATTATACATACAGATCTACACGACCGTATATACATGTCAACTCACTGCATGCACACATGCTTACAAATGCTTTTTAATATATTATGCGTTTATTTTTTTTTATTTTTTTATTGGAGTTCAATTTGCCAACATATAGCATAACACCCAGTGCTCATCCCATCAAATGCCCCCCCTCAGTGCCTGTCACCCAGTCACCCCAACCCCCCTGCCCACATTCCCTTCCACTACCCCTTGTTCATTTCCTAGAGTTAGGTGTCTCTCATGTTTTGTCACCCTCACTGATATTTTCACGCATTTTCTCTCCTTTCCCCTATAATCCCTTTCACTATTTTTTA
This sequence comes from Canis lupus dingo, assembly GCF_003254725.2. Taxonomy (NCBI): domain Eukaryota; kingdom Metazoa; phylum Chordata; class Mammalia; order Carnivora; family Canidae; genus Canis; species Canis lupus. Next base: position 34,122,744 of record NC_064248.1, on the reverse strand, counting down.
TATTCCCCATATGAGTGAATCCATATAATGATTGTCCTTCTCTGACTGACTTACTTCCCTCAGCATAATACCCTCCAGTTCCATCCATGTCGAAGCACATGGTGGATATTTGTCGTTTCTAATGGCTGAAGAATATCCCATCATGTATATAGACTGCATCTCCTCTAACCATCATCTGTCGAAGGACGTCGCAGCTCCTTCCACAGTTTGGCTATTGTGGACATTGCTGCAGTGAACATTGGGGTGCAGGTGTCCCCGTGTTTCACTGCATCTGTAGCTTTCGGGTAAATCCCCAGCAGTGCAATTGCTGGGTCATAGGGCAGATCTATTTCTAACTCTTTGAAGACCCTCCACACAGTTTTCCAGAGTTACATCATGCACTTACTTTTAGGTATTAGCGTCACTATCATAAACACATTAGTGGACCATAAGTACATACGCTAATTCTTGCAAAGGGCTTAGACAGTGACAGAGGAGGCCACAGAGGACAGGGGCCCTAGTACTACTGCCCCCCGATGCGTTCCTTGCCCAATCCTCACTAACCAGCTGGCAGCTCCTGCCATCAGCCAGGCCCACCTGCAAGGAAGCAGACAGCTGAGCAGGCCCGGACGCTCGCTGGGGTGTGCGGCTCTGGGGGCTCCGATCCCCCTCCCCACAGCTAACCAGCCCTCGACCCACCCGGTGGCACCGCTGCCCTACACGGGCTGCAGCTATGAACCAAACCCCATGTCCTTACTATGTGCACGCTGCCCTCAAAGACCCGGCTGAACCACCACCTGGCCAGCTCCTGGGCGGGGGGGGGGGGGGGTTACCTCAGGAGGGCCCGGGGCCACCTTGGAGACTGCGCCCACCCTGGCACTGTCCCTCCTCACGAAACCCGGCCTGTGCCTGTGGTTGTGCCCGAACTCTCCCCTCTGTGCAAGCGGCTGGTGGCCAAGGGCACGGGAGCTGCAGAAGTGCCCAGGCGCCCGAAGAGGAGGAGAAACAAGGGTTGTGGGGGGCAAACGGGTGCAGAGACCCAAGAAGTAGGGTGACGGTGGCGCCACTGGCAGGTGATGGGTGCGAGGGGGGCAGTGCAAACCGGCAGCGCCCCAGCATGCAGACTTCAGCAAACCTCACAAGACAAGGTTGCAAAAATAAAATTAAAAAATTGAAATGAGGGAGGAGGGGCATGATGGCAGAAGAGTAGGGTCCCCACATCACCTGTCCCCACCAAAATACCTAGATAACCTTCAAATTACCCTGAAAATTACGAATTAGGCCTGAGATTTAAAGAGAGAACAGCTGGAATGCTACAGTGAGAAGAGTTCACGCTTCTACCAAGGTAGGAAGACAGGGAAAAGAAATAAAGAAACAAAGGCCTCCAAGGGGGAGGGGCCCCGCGAGGAGCCGGGCTGAGGCCGGGGCGAGTGTCCCCAGGACAGGAGAGCCCCGTCCCGGAGGAGCAGGAGCTGCACCGACCTTCCCAGGCAGAAAGGGGCTCGCAGGGAGTTGGAGCAGGACCCAGGAGGGAGGGGATGCCCTCGGGTTCCCTGGGACAGTAACAGACACCTGCGCCCCGGGAGAGTGCGCCGAGCTCCCTAAGGGCTGCAGCGCGCACGGCGGGACCCGGAGCAGCTCCGAGCCGGGAGGGCGGCGGCTCCGCGGAGGGGGCTGCAGGGCGGGAGCGCGAATCCAGCAGCGCAGCCCGGAGCACAGGGCACCGGGACACAGCCCGGGATCCGGCCTCCACCCGGGACAGGCAGAGGCCGGAGGGCCCAGGACCGCAAGGACGCTCCTGCCCCGAGCTGAGCAGAGCAGCAGCCTCGCCCCGGAGCCTCCAGGCCCTGCAGACGAGAGCTCTGGAGTTACTGTGGGAGCTGAATCCAGGTTTCCAGAGCTGCGGCCGCCACTAGGGCTGTTGCTCCCGGGGCCTCACGGGGTAAACAACCCCCACTGAGCCCTGCACCAGGCAAGGGCAGAGCAGCTCCCCCAAGTGCTAACACCTGAAAATCAGCACAACAGGCCCTTCCCCCAGAAGACCAGCTAGACGGACAAGGTCCAGGGGAAGTCAAGGGACTTAAAGTATACAGAATCAGAAGATACTCCCCCGGGTTTTTTTTTTTTTTTTTTTTCTTCTTCTTTTTGATTTCTGATTGCTTCCCCCCACCCTTTCTTTTCACCTTTCTTTCTTTTTCTTTCTCTTTTTCTTCTCTTTTTTCCTTTTTTTCTTCCTTTTTTCTTTTTTCTTTTTCTCTTTTCTTTCCTTCTCTCTCTCTCTTTTTCTCCTTTTCCCAATACAACTTGTTTTTGGCCACTCTGCACTGAGCAAAATGACTAGAAGGAAAACCTCACCTCAAAAGAAAGAATCAGAAACAGTCCTCTCTCCCACAGAGTTACAAAATCTGGATTACAATTCAATGTCAGAAAGCCAATTCAGAAGCACTATTATACAGCTACTGGTGGCTCTAGAAAAAAGCATAAAGGACTTGAGACTTCATGACTGCAGAATTTAGATCCAATCAGGCAGAAATTAAAAATCAATTGAATGAGATGCAATCCAAACTAGAAGTCCTAACGATGAGGGTTAACGAGGTGGAAGAACTGGTGAGTGACATAGAAAACAAGTTGACCGCAAAGAGGGAAACTGAGGAAAAAAGAGACAGACAATTAAAAGACCATGAAGACAGATTAAGGGAAATAAACGACGGCCTGAGGAAGAAAAACCTATGTTTAATTGGGGTTCCCGAGGGCGCCGAAAGAGACAGAGGGCCAGAATATGTATTTGAACAAATCCTAGGTGAAAACTTTCCTAATCTGGGAAGCTAAACAGGCATTCAGATCCAGGAAATAGAGAGATCCCCCCCTAAAATCAATAAAAACCGTTCAACACCTCGACATTTAATAGTGAAGCTTGCAAATTCCAAAGACAGAAGATCCTTAAAGCAGCAAGAGACAAGAAATCCCTGACTTTTATGGGGAGGAGTATTAGGGTAACAGCAGACCTCTCCACAGAGACCTGGCAGGCCAGAAAGGGCTGGCAGGATATATTCAGGGTCCTAAATGAGAAGAACATGCAACCAAGAATACTTTATCCAGCAAGGCTCTCATTCAAAATGGAAGGAGAGATAAAGAGCTTCCAAGACAGGCAGGAACTGAAAGAATATGTGACCTCCAAACCAGCTCTGCAAGAAATTTTAAGGGGGATTCTTCAAATTCCCCTTTAAGAAGAAGTTCAGTGCAACAATCCACAAAAACAAGGACTGAATAGATATCATGATAACACTAAACTCATATCTGTCAATAGTAACTCTGAACGTGAACGGGCTTAATGACCCCATCAAAAGGCGCAGGGTATCAGACTGGATAAAAAAGCAGGACCCATCTATTTGCTGTCTACAAGAGACTCATTTTAGACAGAAGCACACCTACAACCTGAAAATAAAAGGTTGGAGAACCATTTACCATTCGAATGGTCCTCAAAAGAAAGCAGGGGTAGCCATCCTTATATCAGATAAACTAAAATTTACCCCGAAGACTGTAGTGAGAGATGAAGAGGGACACTATCTCATACTTAAAGGATCTATCCAACAAGAGGACTTAACAATCCTCAATATATATGCCCTGAATGTGGGAGCTGCCAAATATTTAAACCAATTAATAACCAAAGTAAAGAAATACTTAGATAATAATACACTTATACTTGGTGACTTCAATCTAGCTCTTTCTACCCTCGATAGGTCTTCTAAGCACAACATCTCCAAAGAAACGAGATCTTTAAATGATACACTGGACCAGATGGATTTCACTGATATCTACAGACCTTTACATCCAAACTCAACTGAATACACATTCTTCTCAAGTGCACATGGAACTTTCTCCAGAATAGACCACATACTGGGTCACAAATCGGGTCTGAACCGATACCAAAAGATTGGGATCATCCCCTGCATATTCTCAGACCATAATGCCTTGAAATTAGAACTAAATCACAACAAGAAGTTTGGAAGGACCTCAAACACGTGGAGGTTAAGGACCATCCTGCCAAAAGATGAAAGGGTCAACCAGGAAATTAAGGAAGAATTAAAAAGATTCATGGAAACTAATGAGAATGAAGATACAACCGTTCAAAATCTTTGGGATGCAGCAAAAGCAGTCCTAAGGGGGAAATACATCGTAATACAAGCATCCATTCAAAAACTGGAAAGAACTCAAATACAAAAGCTAACCTTACACATAAAGGAGCTAGAGAAAAAACAGCAAATAGATCCTACACCCAGCAGAAGAAGAGAGTTAATAAAGATTCAAGCAGAACTCAACAAAATAGAGACCAGAAGAACTGTGAAACAGATCAACAGAACCAGGAGTTGGTTCTTTGAAAGAATTAATAAGATAGATAAACCATTAGCCAGCCTTATTACAAAGAAGAGAGAGGAGACTCAAATTAATAAAATCATGAATGAGAAAGGAGAGATCACTACCAACACCAAGGAAATACAAACGATTTTAAAAACATATTATGAACAGCTATACGCCAATAAATTAGGCAATCTAGAAGAAATGGACGCATTCCTGGAAGCCACAAACTACCAAAACTGGAACAGGAAGAAATAGAAAAACTGAACAGGCCAATAACCAGGGAAGAAATTGAAGCAGTCATCAAAAACCTCCCAAGACACAAGAGTACAGGGCCAGATAGCTTCCCAGGGGAATTCTATCAAACGTTTAAAGAAGAAATCATACCAATTCTACTAAAGCTGTTTGGAAAGATAGAAAGAGATGGAGTACTTCCAAATTCGTTCTATGAGGCCAGCATCACCTTAATTCCAAAACCAGACAAAGACCCCACCACAAAGGAGAATTACAAACCAATATCCCTGATGAACATGGATGCAAAAATTCTCAACAAGATACTGGCCAATAGGATCCAACAGCACATTAAGAAAATTATTCACCACGACCAAGTAGGATTTATCCCCGGGACACAAGGCTGGTTCAACACTCGTAAAACAATCAATGTGATTCATCATATCAGCAAGAGAAAAACCAAGAACGATATGATCCTCTAATTAGATGCAGAGAAAGCATTTGACAAAATACAGCATCCATTCCTGATCAAAACTCTTCAGAGTGTAGGGATAGAGGGAACTTTCCTCGACATCTTAAAAGCCATCTACGAAAAGCCCACAGCAAATATCATTCTCAATGGGGAAGCACTGGGAGCCTTTCCCCTAATATCAGGAACAAGACAGGGATGTCCACTCTCACCACTGCTATTCAACATAGTATTGGAAGTCCTAGCCTCAGCAATCAGACAACAAAAAGACATTAAAGGCATTCAAATTGGCAAAGAAGAAGTCAAACTCTCCTTCTTCGCCGATGACATGATACTCTACATAGAAAACCCAAAAGCCTCCACCCCAAGATTGCTAGAACTCATACAGCAATTTGGTAGTGTGGCAGGATACAAAATCAATGCCCAGAAATCAGTGGCATTCCTATACACTAACAATGAGACTGAAGAAAGAGAAATTAAGGAGTCAATCCCATTTACAATTGCACCCAAAAGCATAAGGTACCTAGGAATAAACCTCACCAAAAAGATAAAGGATCTATACCCTAAAAACTATAGAACACTTCTGAAAGAAATTGAGGAAGACACAAAGAGATGGAAAAATATTCCATGCTCATGGATCAGCAGAATTAATATTGTGAAAATGTCAATGTTACCCAGGGCAATTTACACGTTTAATGCAATCCCTATCAAAATACCATGGACTTTCTTCAGAGAGTTAGAACAAATTATTTTAAGATTTGTGTGGAATCAGAAAAGACCCCGAATAGCCAGGGGAATTTTAAAAAAGAAAACCATATCTGGGGGCATCACAATGCCAGATTTCAGGTTGTACTACAAAGCTGTGGTCATCAAGACAGTGTGGCACTGGCACAAAAACAGACACATAGATCAATGGAACAGAATAGAGAACCCAGAAGTGGACCCTGAACTTTATGGCCAACTAATATTCGATAAAGGAGGAAAGACTATCCATTGGAAGAAAGACAGTCTCTTCAATAAATGGTGCTGGGAAAATTGGACATCCACATGCAGAAGAATGAAACTAGACCACTCTCTTGTACCATACACAAAGATAAACTCAAAATGGATGAAAGATCTAAATGTGAGACAAGATTCCATCAAAATCCTAGAGAAGAACACAGGCAACACCTTTTTTGAACTTGGCCACAGTAACTTCTTGCAAGATACATCCACGAAGGCAAAAGAAATAAAGCAAAAATGAACTATTGGGACTTCATCAAGATAAGAAGCTTTTGCATAGCAAAGGATACAGTCAACAAAACTCAAAGACAACCTACAGAATGGGAGAATATTTGCAAATGACATATCAGATAAAGGGCTCGTTTCCAAGATCTATAAAGAACTTATTAAACTCAACACCAAAGAAACAAACAATCCAATCATGAAATGGGCAAAAGACATGAAGAGAAATCTCACAGAGGAAGACATAGACATGGCCAACAAGCACATGAGAAAATGCTCTGCATCACTTGCCATCAGGGAAATACAAATCCAAACCACAATAAGATACCACCTCACACCAGTGAGAATGGGGAAAATTAACAAGGCAGGAAACCACAAATGTTGGAGAGGATGCTGAGAAAAGGGAACCCTCTTACACTGTTGGTGGGAATGTGAACTGGTGCAGCCACTCTGGAAAACTGTGTGGAGGTTCCTCAAAGAGTTAAAAATAGACCTGCCCTACGACCCAGCAGTTGCACTGTTGGGGATTTACCCCAAAGATTCAGATGCAATGAAACGCTGGGACACCTGCACCCCGATGTTTCTAGCAGCAATGTCCACAATAGCCAAACTGTGGAAGGAGCCTCAGTGTCCATCGAAAGATGAATGGATAAAGAAGATGTGGTTTATGTATACAATGGAATATTCCTCAGCCATTAGAAATGACAAATACCCACCATTTGCTTCAAAGTGGATGGAACTGGAGGGTATTATGCTGAGTGAAGTAAGTCAATTGGAGAAGGACAAACATTGTATGTTCTCATTCATTTGGGGAATATAAATAATAGTGAAAGGGAATATAGGGGAAGGGAGAAGAAATGTGTGGGAAATATCAGAAAGGGAGACAGAACGTAAAGACTGCTAACTCTGGGAAACGAACTAGGGGTGGTGGAAGGGGAGGAGGGCGGGGGGTGGGGGTGAGTGGGTGACGGGCACTGAGGGGGGCACTTGACGGGATGAGCACTGGGTGTTATTCTGTATGTTGGTAAATTGAACACCAATAAAAATTATTTTATTTAAAAAAATAAAATAAAAAAAATTTAAATGAAATTAAATGAAATGAAATAATGAAATGAAATGAAATAAACCCCACCTAAAAGCAGACAGCAGGAACTGCAGGCCAGCAAAGGAAACCCTCGTGCTCACATCTGGAAAGCCAAACTTTGTGCATGCACACCAGGAAGTTGTCCAGAGCGAAAAGCAGGTCAGAGCTCAGGCTGGCTCCCCTTTCATCTCCCCCAAACACCCCAGGCCGGGCGGGCGGCATTGAAATTCAGGACCGTGAGTGGGATGCCGGCGCCGGCGGACTGCGCGCAGCTGGACAGGCTGTCAGCATAAAGGGCTCGCTGCTGCTTTTCCCTTTTTTATTTTCCTAAGCTGCGTGACTAGGTGATGCATTGTTCTTTCCATGATTTCCCGTTTTGCAAAGCAAAGCCCTGCTCTTGGCCTCTCATCTGACACATGGTGTATGCGCCTGCGCGGGCGCGGAGCACCTGCTCCAAGAAGAAGAGGCCAGAAGCAAACAGAAACCCACAAAATTTTCCGTGTCAGTTGCCACATCCTGATAGAGAAATTCCTTTTTTTTTTTTCTTTTTTCTTTGCATCCTGCACGTCAGATTAAAAACAGAAGGCCTTTTTTTTTTTTTTAATCACTTTCCCATCACTTAGCAACAAAACACAATGACTCATCCCCGACGACAGGAAGACAACAGGTAAGGGTGATTTTCATTAAGCCATCAAAGACCTAGACAGGCAGTAGCAGGAGTGGGAAAGCAGCAGAATTTAGTGCTTAAGGGCCTTTTTCCTCTTTTAAAGAAATTTCTAGATAAACCTGAGTTTGGGTCCTATCTCTGCTGTCTTCTATCTTCTTCTACTTGTACAAACTTGGAGGCAACTGAGCCTCTCTGGGGCTCAGTCTGCAAGTGGGTGAAGCGGTAGGAATTAAGTGAGTTCGTGTAGCAGCCAGAAGTTTGGTTCTGGGAAAGTCACACACCTCCCACTTGGGGACCAAATTCAAATACCATGTTAGAAAGGGAGACATTGGATTTTTTTAATGATAGGAGGGAGTTCCAACTGAGGTTGAATTAGGAAAGCCAGACGATGCTCCCTTATGGAAACTGCTCTTGAAAATCTTCATGGTACTTTGTAGTCTGCATGTGATCCACTGCGGTCTTTGGGACGCAGCCCAGGGGTCTCTGCAGACCCCTGGACACATGTCCCCAATGCACAAGTGATCCTGAGGGCAGCCACTCCGCCCCTCGTGTGAGTCTCAGCTCCACCACTTGGTTCTGGGCCAGACACTTTACCACTGTACGGCCCAGCCCCCACTTCCCTCTTAGTCAAATAGAGGCAAATATCATCCCCTTGAAGGGTGGTTGTGGTAAAGTGGTCAGAAAATGCACCCAAACTGCTCTGAACATGGAAGATGTGCCATAAATATTACCCTTCTTCTCTCCTTGCTCCTTTGTGAGCCAATAAAACAAATTAATGCCACAACAGACCAACCATCCAAATCACAAACATGTATAGGTACCAAGTCCCACCCTCTGTCCCACACACATACGTAAGGGTGCGATACATTAAGGTAGTCCATGGAGATCCCTCATGCCATAGAATATAGGCAAGATTCTGACCCAACCCGGACTGAGACAAGATGGATAAATTCCAAAATGCCAGTAACTCTCTGAGTCCCCTACCACCAGATTGATTCTGGGCCAGCAGAAGAACGCTGTGTCCACCCCTGTCCATAAAGAGCTGTGCTGGCATTGGAATTGGGGGTACAGAATCAGTAAAGGCATCTTGCAGCAACAGCCTTTAGCTCTGCCGTAAGAGGTCACATCTCATCCCACAGGCATTCCAGTAGGCTACAGCCATTCTCCTCAGTACCCCAGCCTGACCACTGAAGCCCTGACATGAGTACCACGAATGTCAGTGCTGTCTTCCCGGCATCTTAAACCAGGATGCTGTGACCGAGTCCAAGACGATGTAGGCTGGAACTTGCCTCCTGGTAGCTTTTGGAACAAAATCTGTTCTCTGAGAGTCTACTGTTGGGTCTGTAGAGGTTGCTACAAGGTAGAGGTGAGCCTCCAACAATTTGAGAATTGAGAGATTTCACAGAATTCTTCCCTTGAGTAGCTGGAAGGTGTGGCAGCACTAGAACCACATGCTCTCCTGGGAAGAGTCACCCAAAGAGGAGAAGCTGCCTTCTTAAGAGGACAGCAGCTGCCATATCTGATAAGGGGTTAATATCCAAAATAGATAAAGAACTTATACGACTGGATACACACGCGCACGCACACACACACACACACACAAATAACGCCATTAAAAATGGGCAGAGGACCCAAATACACATTTTTCAAAAGAAGACACAAAAGTGGCCAACAGATGTATGAAAAGATGCTCAATATCACTTAACATCAGGGGAAATGCAAATCAACACCATAATGAGGGATCACCTCACACCTGTAGGAATGGCTAAAATCAACACAAGAAATGAGTGTTGTCGAGGATGCAAAGAAAAAGGAACCCTGGTGCACCGTTCATGGGAATGCAAACTGGTGTAGCCACCATGGAAAACAGTATGGAGGTCCCTCAAAAAATTAAAAATAGAACTACCCTGTGATCCAGTAATTCCAATACCCAAAGAATACAGAAACACTAAATCAAAAAGACAAATGCGCCCCCATGTTTATTGCAGCATTATTTACAACAGCCAAGGTACAGAAGCAGCCCAAGTGTCCATCCACAGGGATATACATCCCCAGCCATGAAGAAGGAGACCTTGCCATTTGCAACAATGCTAAATCTAGAGGGTATAATGCCAAGTAAAATAAATCAGAGAAAGACAAATACCATATGATTTCACTCATATGTGGGATTTAAGAAACAAAACAAATGAACAAAGAAAAAAGAGACAAACAAAAGAACAGATCCTAACATACAGAGAACTAATGGGTGGTTGCCAGAGGGGCGGTGGGGGGAGGGCAAAATAGACAAAAGGAGACTAAGGGTACACTTAATGAGGAGCACTGAGAAAGGTACAGAATTGTTGAATCATGATATTGTACACCTGAAACTGATATAAAACTGTACTTTAATTATACTTCAATAATAAATAAATAAATAAAACATCTTTATGGAAAACGACAACAAAAAGATAGGACAGCCACCTCCAATTTTCCTAAAGTGTCACTTGCCGACAGACAGCCAGTCAAGAACTCAACTGGGCTTTGGGCTGAGAGACCTCAGGTCTGGGGCAGGTTTAGTAGACTGATATTCGAGTCCTATGGGCTAGGAGAGTGAAGCACCAAAGAAAGTCACTTTGTAGATGTGTGGTCACCAAAAACCATCCTACCTAGAAAGTACAAAAGAAAGAGAGAGAACGAGGAAGGAAGGAAGGAAGGAAGGAAGGAAGGAAGGAAGGAAGGAAGGAAGGAAGGAAGGAAAGCAAGTGAGGGTGGAAAGCTCTCCCCACTGATCCTTTAACATTACAGATTTGGGTGTGTCACAAATACATGACTCACTTCTCATCTCATGATCTGTATAGGGGGGCTGATTTTTTTTTAATTTTATTTATTTATTCATGAGAGACACAGAGAGAGAGAGAGGTAGAGACACAGGCAGAAGGAGAAGCAGGCTCCATGCAGGGAGCCCAACAAAGGACTCGATCCCGGGACCCCAGGATCACGCCCTGGGCTGAAGGCAGGTGCTAAACTGCTGAGCCACCCAGGGATCCCCTAGGGGGGGCTTATTATATTTTAGGGTTTTTTTTAATTCAAGTTTTATTTTTATTCTTAGCCTTGCTTTCTCTGGTATAGATTCCCTTATAGTTTCACGAGCTCTGCCCACTAGAAATACAATCCACAGTGTAATATGAAATTTTACATTCTCTAGCAACCATGTCAAAAAAGTAAAAAGAGATAGATGAATCTAATTTTAATGTTTTATTTAACTGAGTATATAAAAGGGCTATCATCCCCACATGCGTCCCATCTGCCAATATATTAAGGAGCTGTTGTGCATTGTCTTCTCCATACTCAGCCTGCTGAACCTGTTGCAAATTTCACACTCCCAGCATGTCACAGGGAGAACCCACATGCTTCTCCCCCCCATTCCACCCCCACCCCCAGTGGCCACACACATTGGACAGCACAGCCTCACACCGTTGACAGACCTTAGCTCAAATCTCACGGTAAGGTGAGGCTCCTGGGGTGAGATCCCAGTAAGTCCCTCTGATCTCGTGGATGATGCTGAGGCCTCACCAGCTTACCCCAGCCATCCCACCTCTACTGACAGCTATCCTCTGAGGAAGCCAGCCATTCAATGATTATCTCACCACCGATGCTCAGAGTCTGGAGAAATAATCCGACACCTACTTTGGGGGAAGTTTGTCTTTGGAGAACTGCACTGGCCCAGTTAGCAAACTCTTAAGCCCCAAAGGAGGTGGACCACAAACCAGGAGGGCCTATGGGAAGATGATTTAGGAGTAGCAGCTCAGCAGAGTGCTCCCCCGTGGGACTCACCCCCACCTCACCCCCGGGGAGAGGAGCCCCTCTCTCTGATCTTTCACTAATCCTTCACTCCTGCAACAGCCCCACGCTGCCCCAGACAGTGCTGAGCCCTGGGGATGCCACAGGAGTATGTGAAGTGTGGTCGCAGTGGAACAGTGTGAAAAAGCCCCTCCCACCCTTGAGCGTGAATTCCTATCACTGAGACATGAGTTCCTACCTCTTCAGCCACCTCAAGCAGGTGTTTATTATTTCACAATTATCATAGGTCAGAGGTCTGGGTAGGAGTGAGGTGGGTCTTCTGCTCAGGATCTGCCTTGCTGAGATCAAGGTGCCAGGGCTGAGTGTCATCCGAGGCTTGAGGCCATCTTCCAGGCTCACCAAGGCGTTAGCGGAGCTTAGCTCCTTGTGGGGGCAGCACGGAGGTCCCTCTGCTCTTGCCAGCTGTTGGTTAGTGAAGGCCCTCAGACTGGAAAAGCCACCTGTGGTTCCCTTCCATCACATGACCCCATAGGAAGTTCACAACATGGATGCTTGCCTTCCATGGAAGGAAAGGTGCACCTCTTGAACCTCTTCACTTCCATTCAAGTGTTCCTCTGATTAGGTCAGACCCACCCAAGACCATCCCCCATTGGATTAATCCAAAGTCAACTGATAAGAAATTTATTTAGGGGAGTGATATCATAGTCACAGGCTCCTCTCACTCTCAAGGGGAGGAGATTATCCAGAACATGTTCACCAGGGGGTGACTTTCTTGGGGACCATCCTTTCACTATGCCTTGTAAATATATGCTTACTTATATCAACAATATAAAAAGCATCACCCTCTCTGTGCAAAGAACCATTTTATCAATAATTCTGATTTCTTAGCATATGTCTATTTTCTGGATAAGAAAATCAAGACTCAGAGAAATGAGAGAAGGTTTGTAGCACCACTAGAGGTTTGTGGAGCCACGTTAGAAGCTGGGTCCCCTTTACACAGGAAAGTCTTGGAAGAGCCCCCGAGGCCACATTGAACTATAATTGGTATTATGTTTCCAGAATTTTCCTAATGGGTCCCTGAGCTTTAGAGACAAATAAATATAAGCTCCTAGATCTAGTTATCTATTGGCACACAGAAAATTACCCCAAAACTCAGCAGCTTAAATAACAAACTTTAGCTCACAGTTTTGTGGGTTAAGAACCCAGCGAGGAGTTCCAGCAAGGTGGAAACCACAGTATTTTATAACCTAGTTTCAGAACAGACATCCCACCACTTCTGACATATTCTGTTCTTAGAAGGAAGTCTGGGCCACCCTCAAGTACAGGGGATAACAGCAGAACCCCTAAATAGCAGAAAGCAAGCATCATGGTTGGGGGGCACATGTAAAGCTGCCTGCCACCATCCCTAAGAGCTGGGATTGTCCCCATCAATGTAGGATCATCAACATTTTGAGGATCCCCAGGCATGCTACCCTCCTTTTTTCTCAATGAATTAAGCAGTTTCATTATAAAACCATGCTGGACATGTAAAATTGAGTGAAGCCACTGAGGAACCCCTTCCATCTCCAAAGGATATGGAGGAGAGTCATAAAATGTCTTGGCTTCCAATTCCACAAACTTTGCTTCAGGTGATAAACTCAGACAGGAAGAGCCAGCTCAGGAGACAGCTATAATTACTACACTCCTCAGCCAACCTGCACAGCCCAGCAGCAGGATGAGTCCAACCATGTCCCACTTCTAAATTCCTTCTGGGTGGCCATGGTAACAAGTGCCACAGGGTAGACGTGGAACATTTGGTTGATGTACAATGATCTCTACTGAAGTCAATAAATGCCCGGGTTGGTGCTTTTACTCATAATCCAGTTTTTGTTTTCACGATCTCCATATTTTCCCCAAAGTTCTCCCAAACTCCTCCCTAGACTGGTCCTCAGGGATTTTCCCCATTTCTAAGGGGTTTTCATTTCACTTTTCCCTTGTAACATCCATGAGGGGGAGTCGCATCTGCTAGAGGAAAGTGCATGCAGCCTACATGGCACCCCAACCCTGGCATCATCACCCTGTGCTCTTGGCCTCCCCCACACCTGTGGTCTCCAATTGCCCCCATTTTACCATCTCCTTATATTCATCTGGACGATATCCTGCTGACCCATGTACTTTCCCCTCACTTAATTCTACTACTTATAAAAACTAACCTTAGACTTTCTGCTGCTCAAATGAAAATCCCCTCTGATCAATATTGCCCACTCAATACCTTACCCAGCAGATTCTTACCACATCAAAGACGAAAGAGAGCTTAAGGCATTTTTTTTCCCAATATGTGGTCCACGGTCTGCCTGCATCAGAATCACCTGGAAAGTCTGTTAACAAGGCAGATCTCTGAGTCCCTCTATAGATCTTTGGGATCCTAGCTAGTGTGGAGCCCGGGTGATTTGCGTGCAGCTCTAACTTCAAGAGCTACTGCCTTAGATCTCATCGACTCAAGAGGTTGTCTAACACAAAGGCACATGTGGGATGTTTCTGCAAACTCTCCATTCCTGCACTTCATCCCCAGGGGTTTTAAGCAATTTGATCTAGGAGGCCATTGGCCGCCATACTAGGTGAAGTAGTGTGCTCTCATTCTCATCTTCCGAACCAGAAGGCTGGAGCTCCAGAAGGTGAAGCAACCAGCCCAAGCAGTTAGCAAAAAAAAAAAAAAAAAAAAAAAAAAAAAAATCCCAGGACTCCAACTCAGGTGTAACAGATTCCAAAGTCTAGCCTCTTTTTTACTGCCCTATGAGCCCTATGGCAAAAGGTACTTCCTCATCTCCAAGAGAACCCAAAAGTTGGAGAAGCTACCTCTCTAACAAGGAGAAGGTGAAGCATGGTCTGCCTCCCGTGGTCAGTCTTTTATCCCAGATGCAGACTACTTTGGGGAAGGGCTTTCCATACAGTGTTAGATGAGTGCAGATTCTTTCTGTGGTGGTCACTAACACCCAACTCAAATGGGTTCAACGAAGGCAACACCCAATGTGAGGAGGAAGGATTTACTGAGCCCCACGTTCAGGCATGCCTCATCTACCAATGCGCAATATTGTTAGAACTCTCTCTTTCTTCACGTCTCAGCTCTGTTGCGCATTATATTTAGCCCTTTTATAGTTTTTCGTGCTTTAAATTGGCTCTCTCCATTTGCTGGTATAATTGCCATCTGGCGGCCTCAATCCCATTGCTTCTGCTTAGAAAACCCAGCGAAAGTCAGGTGTTCTTTCTCACAGGGACCCGGGGAGCAAAGAGAGAGTGAAAGCCAGGGAAGGATTCTGATTGGTCCTCCTTGGACCAATCATTGTGCTCAGGAGGGACAGAGCTGTCTGATTGGCCAGGTTTGAGTTAGTGTCCTCATAGGATTTCCATCCTTAAGACATTAGAGGAGAGATGCCCCTCCACTGAGCCGGAGTGAAACGTTGCCCAAATAGGAAAAATAACAACAACAGCAGCCTACAGGGGTACACACATTTTAGTCCATGGCCTTGAATTATAGTCCTGGGGCTGATGGCATTATTAAAATGAAAACTCCATCCTAGCTGCGAATCCAGTGATTCTAGACTCCTTCATTCCCTTCCCAAACTTTTTATCTTCTAAGTCTGTGCTAGTGGAATTGGGGAAGGAAACACTGCAAGTAAAGACTCCAAAGCATAGTTGAAATTTAATTTTCTCAACATAACCATGACTGTAGCTGTTAAGTATCCCCCCCCCCCCAAATCTGGGAAAGCGCTAAGCTCATTTTTTGAAACCTTGAAGAAATGAAGACCACAAACATGGCCCATCCCGAAATCACTTTTTTTTTTTTTTTTTTTTTAGTTTGGCTGCCTGCTGAGCTAATGACCCACTGACTGGGTTTTAGGCTTTTTGAAAGCCGAGTGCTAACATCAAACTTTCATCTCAGAGATAGCAGCCTGTCTCTAATGAATTTTTTATTTGTTTACTCATTGCTTCTCTGGGATATAGAAGTAGCACTCATCTTTTTAATATTAAAAATAAAACTTTAAATCAGGACCCAGTCCAATGCCAAAGTGTTTAAATTCACTACATCCAAGACTGCTTCACTTCTGGAGAAATCACACTCTGAAATAAAGGAAGATGGTACTATGGGGAAAGGATGACATGCCATATGTATGTTCTTCTTCTTTTTTAAAATCCTTTTGCGAGCATAGAGGTAAATTATTCATGTCAAACTGTGTACTGTACATCATGTGAGTTCCAGGAACACATCCACCAAACAGCTGTGCTCCCTTCCTCAGGAGGGGCAGCTCTCAAAGACTGCATTTCACTCTCCTCTCTGCCCTGGAAACCCCCCGCTGTTTACTCTTGGGGATTTAGACACTGTCAA
Source organism: Canis lupus dingo (assembly GCF_003254725.2). Taxonomy (NCBI): domain Eukaryota; kingdom Metazoa; phylum Chordata; class Mammalia; order Carnivora; family Canidae; genus Canis; species Canis lupus. The sequence continues at coordinate 34,106,591 of NC_064248.1, read as the reverse complement.
TAGAAGAGAATGTGTGGGAGTGTCCAGATGCCCCTCAAGGGAAACCTTGCACCTATGGGCTGCGCAGAGGGCCAGGGGTGTATTCAGCTGAACTTCTGAATGTTGTTTACTTGCCTTCTACACATGCACTGGGAAAAATAAAATATAGTAAATAAAATACAACTGGATGCAGGATAGCACACCAGGATATAGGATTGACCATAGGGGCAGAAAGTACATCAGCGATGATGTAGGGCCAGAGTGAAAGGGGTGGGGGAATGGTGGGGAGCCTCACAGGGACACCAGGAAACCCCTGAGGGTATTGAATAGGTTCACTATGTTTATTTGGGTGATGGTTTCAGTGATATATACATATATGTGGGATATAGAGTCACGGTGACTGCTTCTTCAGGGTTCCTGGGCCCAGTTTTAACCTGTGTGTGTGTGTGTGTGTGTGTGTAGCTTCCCCACACCGACAAAAAAATTCGCAGACACCAGCAGGGTGTCCTATAATTTAACTCAATTGTGACACTAGGCACCTGGAGAGAGCATCCCATTCCACAGGGTAAGGTGTCAGTCCCAAAAGACCACTCTCCATTCCGTGTGCCAATCACAAATCCGAGCTGTTAGCTGGGCTTCTTTCACCAACTGGCTCTCAATCAAAAGTTCCCATGACTCCTTCCTTGGGTTTGATTAATTTGCTAGAGTAGGTCAGAGAACTCAGGAAATCGGTTTACTCCCTAGATTATTGATATACTACAATGGATATTAAAACACACAAGTCAACAACCAGATGCAAAGATACAGATGGCCAATTCCCAAAGAGCTTCTGTCCTCACAGAGCTCAGGGCCTGGCAGGATGGTCTGTGGAAGAGTTCTCTGGTTCCCTAACATAAGAGCTCTCCGAAACTCCTCTTTTTTTAAAAAAAAATTTATTTATTCATAGAGACACAGAGAGAGAGAGAGGCAGAGACACAGGCAGAGGGAGAAGCAGGCCCCATGCAGAAAGCCTGACTTGGGACTTGATCCCAGGTCTCCAGGATCATGCCCTGGGCTGCAGGCGGCACTAAACCGCTGTGCCACCAGGGCTACCTTTGGGTTTTTAAGAAAGCTTCATCACATGGACATAATTAATGAACTCACTGGCCACCAGGGACTGATTCAACCTCCAGCCCCTCTTCCTTTCCCAGAAATCAGTAGGTGGTACAAGTTGCCCTCATCCTTGGGTGCAAAAGTCACTTCACTATCATACATCCATTGCAGTGGAAAAGGGATTGTTATGACCAACAAAACCCCCATTTCACCTCTATGGCTCTAAAGTGTTTATAGGAACTGAAGATAAGAGACCAAATGTCATGACAAAAGATGCTCCATCTCTTTGCTACTCAGGAAAATCCAAGGGATTTGGGAGATGTGAGCCAGGAAGGGTGGATGAAGGCCAAATATATATGAAAAATAGACTGGTTATCTGACACACTCTCTCTCTCTGTCTCTGTCTCTCTGATCTGTCTCTGTCTCTCTGTCTCTCTGTCTCTGTCTCTCTCTCTATATATATATATACATATATACATATATATTAAATATATATATTTCTTATAAACTATTTCTTGGAATTGTGAAAATCAATGAGATCATGAAAGCTTAGTGTCGTACAAAGAACTCACTTGATTTAATATGACTCTCTCTTGCTGGCTCTTTCCCCACCACCCTCCCCGACCTTCCACCATAACTTATGCATACTCCCCCATGTCTCTACAGGGTATGTTTTTCATCATACCACTGCAGTCCTTAAAAGCCAAAGCATCTCACAATAATGCAAAACCCTGCTAATATATAAATACTGAGGCACCTGAATGGCTTAGTCCATTAAGCATCTGCCTTTAGTTCAGGTCATAATCTTGGGGTCCTGGTCTTGAGCTCCACATCAACCCCAGCATCAGAGTTCCCTGCTCAGCAGGAAGCCTGCTGCCCCTCTCCCACCACCCCTCCCTCCACACTCACACAATCTCTCTCTCTCTCTCAAATAAATAAATAAAATCTTTTAAAAAAAAAAAAACTAAATAAATATATTATATTTTTTTCCAAAAAAAAAATAAATAAAATTTTTAGTATAAATACTAAAGTGGAAGGATAGCAGTTTGGCTGTGAATGTCCCCCTGAACTGTATACATCTCTGTTTATGTAATCGTTTTGAATTTCTACAGTGTTGCATTAAACAAATGCCCTTATTCTGAACCTAATCCAAGGCACAGACGTCTTTACCAGAATGGTAAGTGCTTCCTGGAATGACCCACAGACAGGCTTTTTATAGAATCTGATTACCACCTCCATTCCTGCACAAATATACTGCTCTGTAAAAATTTCACAAAGTGGCTCACTAAGTATGTCATCTTAGAATAAGACTGTTGACTCTATTTGAAATAAAAATTTATGAATAAATAATAACATGCTCACCCGGCATTGATCTTTATTAAGGTCTGCTAAAACAACATATGCTGAGTTCAGCTGAGATCCAACAAACATACACAGAGGTTCAAGGAAGATATTTTGGAATCCGAGACGTCAGACATGAAATCATGGCTCTCCCACTCCCTCCCTGGGTGACTGGGGAGATGCCACCCATCCTTCACAGACCTTGGTCCCATCATGAGAGAAAATGGGGAAAATAGTAGAATTTGTCCAGCTGTGGTGAAAATCAGATGAAAGAACAAAAAACTAGCTACTGAAGGATGCAGGTACAGACCCACATCACATGCTGTCATGGATCTACTTGCTTGAAATCTGGGAACATCTGTTCACTGGCTCCTTTCTAAAAACAGGCTATTAGTGTGCCCTTCCATAGCTAACACACTCTCCAAGAAGTCATGCCCAAGTGGCATCATGGCTCCTAGAACAAAGACTGTCCGAAGCAAGGTGCCATTTGGCACTTCCACAGGTTGAGAAAAGCAGCTCAGATGGCTGTGTAAAAATCCAGTAGGAGAGTGTGGGTCAAGAAACCACACAGGGCAAAACAAGTCTCTCTTCCTCTAGTGTAAGCTTCTTCTTCAATAGTGGCCCTCCCTTCTACTGCAGGCAAAGTAATCCTTACAGCCCCTTGTGCTTATTTGTTCATACAAGTGGTAAGCCCATACCTGCAAGCACACCCCTCCATGGTCCCATCACTGTATGTAAGCCTGAATGACCATGACAGGTGAAAAAGAAGAGTCTTCAAACAATTATTTAAATGCTATGCAAATGTCCCAACATGCATTTTTCAACTATTTCCTACAAATGCCTACTGTTTTTATAGTATCTGACAGGTGATTCTGGATTGGTGTTCTTACCTAGGTTCAAGCTCTTGCTTTGGAGTCCCATTGATCAAGCATCAAATTGCAGCTCTCCCACTATGGCCCTGAGTGATGCTGGGGACCCCACCTTACATTCAGGAGCCTGATTGTCCTCATGGATGAAATGGGACCACATACCACCACAGTCTATGATGAGGATCACATGATACAAAAGGTAAACTCCTTAGCCCCATGCTTCACACACACACCTGGGAGGCAGCCAAACCTGTTGTTATTTCTGCTATGATTATTTTGTCCCAGATACTTTTCTCCAGGCTGATAACTTTGGTGGTTTGGGGGTGGGGGACTTCAGCAGGTAAGAGATGGTTTTGACCTTCCTGCCTTTAAAGGAGAAAGGGCAGGTGGAAAAGTTTTGAGTGATCCAGCTCATTAGATATGTACTTTTTTTTTCTGGCTCCCTCACATGGCTCTCCACTGGGACAATGTTTTGCTGCTGACAAATTTCCAAATGTAATAGGGAAAAAAGAGAGAAAATTGTACATATTGTTGCTGAAAAAAAATGAAAGATTTCATTGAAAGCCTGGGGGCATTTCAGAACCAATGTAATCAAATCCGTGTCTCTATGTGATGAGAGTATTTGAGATGCACTATGGGCTAGATGGGTGGCTGTGGGGACAGAAAAAGCACGGCAAAACTTGAACAGCTCTGTCTGTCTCATCTGCCACTCTCATGTCTCATGTGGAGGCTCTCTCCTTAAAACTTGGCCATACATTTTCCTGAACCCCTTTACTTGGCTGGAAACCCAGCAGAATGGCATTTACTGCTCAATTCCCAGCTGAACGAGGAGGATAAAAGTCATGGAAACTCACTATACCTGATCTGCCACTCATCTCTTTAAGACTCAGTTTCCTTATCAGCAAAATGGGGAGAGTGGGATGCCTACTTCATTGGGACTTTTAGAGAAGTAAACGAGACACTCCATAGGGAAAGATGCATTGTGCTTGACACAAACTGAGTGTAGGATACCTTATCCATTACTATTATCAGGATTGAGTGAAAAAATAGAACAACCCATGGTAATACCGATGAGCTTGATTAGTCATGATAAGATGCACTTGATGAAGGCTATTCCTACCAGAGGAAAAAGAAAAATGATCACAAGCCATTGGAGAAAAGCATACACCCAGGACTACAGTGCTCTTAGGAATATCCAGGAAAAGATGTTCCATCCAGCCACCTGAAGCTGATCCATGTCCAAGAGGTCAAAGCTATGTTGTTCATTTGACAAATGTTCTGGTTGGCTTCCCAGATGGACAGATTCACCAAAGGAATATCAGAAACATTTCTGGGAATGTTCAGAAAGCAATCATCACTTATGATATGGCATGTGCTTCCTCTAGATGCCAGAAAGATGTCTAATGCCATTCAGTGGTGGACAACTGCCTTCTGGAGTCCTTTCATTTCTCAAGCACATTAACATTTAAAGTGACATCATTGGTAGCCTGTGTGGTGTGGTGAATGATAAAAGACAGAATCTCTTACCAAAAAATATACAGCTCAACATTAAAGGTAAAAGTGAACATTTAATGCTTACCTCCTAAAATTAAGCAAAAGAAATGGATGTCTGTTTCCATCACTTCTATTCAACATTATGTTAGGTGTTCTAACAAGTGCAATAAGGCAAGAAAATAAAATAAGTTTTATAGAGTTTAAAAGGAAGAAGTAAAACTGTATTCACAGATGATGACAGGATTTTCCATGTAGAAAAACCCAAAGGGATCCAACAAAAAAAATATTAGGACTAATAAGTAAATTTGGCAAGTTGTAGAAAATAGTTAATATACAAAAATCAACCATATCTCTGAAAAACAGCAAAGAACAACTGGGGAAAATATCATTTGCAAAATCATGCAAAATGTAAAATACTTACAGACCTAATGAAAGATGTGCACTGAGAACTGTAAAGTATTGCCAAGAAAAATTACAGAAGACTTAAAATACGGAAACTATGCAGTGCTCTCATGTAGGAAGACTCGAGAGTACTAAGATGTCAATTCTTATCACATTTATTTACAGATTCAGTGCAGTCCCATTCAATCTCTAAAGACTTTTTGATGATTTTAAATGTATATATACATGTGAAAGACTGGGATGCCTGGGTATCTCAGTCAGCTAAACATCTGACTCTTGATTTTGGCTCAGGTCATGATCTCAGGGTCATAATATCAAGCCCCGCATGGGGCTCCACACCTAGCACAGATTCTCTCTCTCTGCCCCTATTTAAGTTCTAAATAAATAAATAAATAAATAAATAAATAAATAAATAAAATATTTTTTATAAATGTGAAAGACTAAGAGGAACTTAAGCAATTTTGAACAAGAACAATTTAGAGAAAAATTAAATTAAAGGATGCACTCAACTTAGTTTCAAGACCTACCATAAGGCAATAATAAGAAGATATATAGATCAATAGAAGAGAATGAAAGTCTAGAAATACATGTATGATCAAATGGTTTTTGACATAGGCACGAAAGCAAGTCAGTAAGAAAGAAACTTTTCAACAAATATTGCTATTAAAAAAGCAAAAATCGGGCAGCCCGGTGGCGCAGCAGTTTAGCGCCGCCTGCAGCCTAAGGTGTGATCCTGGACATTCTGGATCGAGTCCCGTGTTGGGCTCTCTGCATGGTGCCTGCTTCTCCCTCTGCCTCTCTCTCTCTTTCTCTCTGTGTCTCTATGAATTAAAAAATAAAAAATAAAAATAAATAAAAATTAAAAAAAAATAAAATAAAAAAACAAAAATCCTGAACCGCGTACCCTAATTGGTTGAGACAGATCATACACCGAACCCAAATGCTAATAGTCCAGAAGAATGCATTAAAGAATATCTTCATGAAAAAAAAAAAAAAGAATATCTTCATGACCTTGCAGCAAGCAATGGTTTCTTAGAAGACAGAAAAACTAACTATAAAAGAAAGGACCTGGAAGGCCTGGGTGGCTCACTCAGTTAAGGATCTGACTTTTGATTTCAGCTCAGGTCATGATCTCACAATCCTGGGATCAAACCCCATGTTGGGTTCAGTGGGGAGTCCGCTTGAGATTCTCTCTCTCTTCCTTTCCCCCTTCCCCTCCCCTGCTCATGCACTCTCTCTCTCAAATGAATAAATAAATCTTAAAAAAATAAAAATAAAAGCACCTAATCAAAATTTAAATGTCTGTTTATCAAAAGGCACTAAAAAATAAGATAAATAGGCAAGAGGTAGACTGGGAGGTAATACCACAGCAAACACATCTGACAAAAGACTTGTATCCTGAGTATATTAAAAAGAAAAAGAAGCTCCTATGACCTAATTTGGAAAAATGGGCAGAAGATTTTATCATATACACAATTCACAAAAGAAGGTATATCAATGTTTACTCAATGCAGGAAAATGTGTTTAACATCTTTAGTCGTGGGAGAAATGCAAATTAAACCCAACAGGAGACATGACCAGCATAGCTACAATGGAAAAAGACTCACACATCACATGATAGTGAGGCTGTAAGTGGCTCTCCTACATTGCTGGAATGAGTACAAAATTGTACAATCATTGTGGAAAATCCATGTGGCGATTTTTTAAAACAAACATTCATCTACTCTATGACCCAGCAATTCCATCCCATTTAACCAAAAGAAATAAAAACATATGTTCACAAACTGCCTTTTTGCCAGATTATTCTAAACAGTTTGGACTGTTAAAAGATGTATCATGGAGTGGGTGGCTTGAACAACAAACGTTTATTTATCATGGTTCTGGAGGCTGAAAGTCCGAGATCGGAGTGCCAACAGGGTCCTGTTCTTGGTGAGGGTCCTCTTCTGGTTAAGTCATCACATGACCTTTTTCCACTGTGCATGTACATGCTCCCAAGCACATTCACAAACACACACACATTCACTCACACATACACACAGATCTCCATCCCCTCTCTTCCTCTTTCTATAAAGGCATTAATCCCATCATTGGGTGGGGAGCAGTCCACTCTTGTGACCTGTTTTAAACCTAAATATCTCCCAAAGGCCTCACCTCCGAATACCCATCACATTGGGGATTAGGGCATCAGCACGGGAATTTCGGGGAAACACATTCAGCCCACGGCACAGAACGCATATAAAACCTTTGTTCCTGATAGTCCCAAACTAGAAGCAGCTCATCAACAAAGAAGGAACACAATGGAATTCTACATACAATGGAACACCACTCTGCAGTGAAAAGATAGAAAGAACTCATACAAAACCAGGAGCGATTCTCAAAAATATGTTCAGTAAAAGAAGCTAGACACAAAAGAGTACATCCTGTTTGAGTCCATGTATATTAAGTTTTAAAGCAGGCAAAATGACTCTATGGTGGTACAAATCAAGTAGATGGTCATTTTGGATGATGGGAATGTGGTAAGAGGCACTGAATAGGAAGGTGAATAGGACCTCTTTCTGGCAGGATGAGTGCATTTTATAGCTTTATGGGCAAATGGTTTACACAGATACATGAGTTTGTGAAATCTGCTAGTGTGTGATCACAAACTGTGCATTTCACTGTGTATAAATTACACCTCAAAAAAAAAAAAAAGACCTTGGTGTATATGTAAGAGTGGTCCATAGGTCATCAACCCTCAGAAGAATCAAAATAGAATTTCTGAGCATTGGTTCACATCACCAATCTCTTATTCCAGCTGAAGGTCTGGACAAAGTGGTTGGTGCTTAGAATAATGATATACAGACAGAGGGTCAGAATGTCATGCCAGGGGTGTGGAAGGAGAAGCTAGCAGGGTTATTCTGTGTGAGTCTGGGGCACAGGACTAGAAGCTATGCTTATCAATGGGTCCTCTCACTGGAATATGACAAGTAGACTCAATTTGTCCTCAAGTTACAAAGATGTTGAAGGCCATGGACATCCCTCGTCCATTGTAGAGATTCCTTCTACCTTCAGATGACCTATAACAAACCATCACTGAAAGTTTAGGAGAGTGTTCTGGTTCTATCCCTTTGACCAACAATGATATAGAGCAGAAACCAACCCACAATAATTTTAGAAAAATTCAACATACACAGGGGTGCAGGGTGGGTACAGATTGTAGAAGATTTAGAACTCTGTTCATACCCACGATGACTTATTTGGCTCTGAGCATGCACCATAAAAAAAATACAGTGCTGTTTTCATACATTAGTTATAAGACAAACTTTCCCAAAATGACGCAGCTCATTAACTAAGGATATTTCTCAGTAGATTTGTTATATTAAAAAGGCACTGTGTCTACTATGCTAATCAACTATGTTGTACTAAAACTCCACGTAGATTAATTAAATGCATTACTTGCCAAAGGAATGTGATGTATAGACGACACACACACACACACACACACACACACACACACACACAGAGCCTTATAATAATGGTGGGGTGTAAATTGCTGAAAGTTCCTCTCTCCCAGAGCCAAATGTTTTTTGTTTTTTGTTTTTTAGTTCCTGGCTACATGATTTTAAACAAAACTGAATGAAATGCTCCCTACAACAGCTGAGCCAAACACTTCTGCAAATAATAACACAATGACATGCTTGTATCTCCAGGTCTAAAAGCACTTTAGGTGCCTGGCACTTGGGGTGAACATTTGCTTTAAATTTTAGTTTTAGCCCGGGGTTGTAGAAGTGGGTCTGCCACCTGTCCTCACAAATTCTGAAAGAAAAATAAAAAAGAGGGGAGTGGGGAAAGAACAAAAGAAGAAGAGAAAAGGAAAGAAAATGAATATCCTAAATGAAATCTGTGTGCAAACCACCCCCCCCCCCCCCCCCCCCCCGCTGTCGCCCATCCAGGGCAAATCCTCAAGATATGAGTTTAAAAACCTGTAAGAACAAGAACAAAGTTCACTGATCATTCCCTGCTGCTCTCTCCTCCCCCTAAAAATAAGTTGATCAGGTAACTGGATGGCCAAGGACTATCCCCCAGCCGTGAAACTACACCCCTCTGTCAAGGCAGACAAAGGGAAGAGGACTGCAGAGGTGAGGCTGGCAGGGGATGCTCACTGTGATCGAGGCCTCCGTGTATCACTTCCTAGTTGAGTAACTTTGGTCAAGCTACTTAATCTCCCTGTGCCTGGTTTTCTCATTTGTAAACGAGGGTTGTTCTGAGGATTGTGGACAGAAATACATTGAAGTGCCCCGGAGTAGTGCTGCAAACTTGTTAGCTTGGGCAGCCCACCGCTCTGCCTTAGGTTCTCCATCTGTTCAATCACCTCGATGGCCTCTTGAAGCCCTCCCAGCTCTAGCATTCCCGGTCACCTGACCCAACCCTCAGGGACCCTTGCCCCCAGGCAACCAGCCCCCACCCTCACTCTCAATCTCACACCTGGACATTTATGGGAGGCCGCTTCTCCAAGTAAAATGACATCCCAGCCACTTCCAGGACACAGCTGGCATCATTCACTTTCCGTGAGAAGCAGCACGTTGTTGTGTTTAAGAACATGAGCTTTGGAGCAAGGCAGATCTGTGTTCATTTATCAGTTTTGTCACTTATCAAGTGACTTTGGGGAAGCCCCTTGGAGCCTCAGGTTTTCCCTTGGTAAAATGAGGATAGTAACAGCTCTGGCATCGGAGGCTTTGGAAGGATCATGTATTATGCACACGAATGTACAGAACACTTGGCACAGCGCGTGATAAGCATTCCATAAGCAATTAAAAATAAATAACAGTATCATAGGAGCATGGCCAAAAGAAATAAATATTCTTGCGTTCCACACAGAAATAAAAAAGGAGCAACTGCAAAAGGTGTAAATACTGATGCATCAAGGGAAGACAGGTAGTGTGATAAAGTGGAGACAAACCGAACCCAGTTCTGTTGCTTTCCAGCCACGTGACCTCCGCACATCCCCTCTGAGCCTCAGTTCCCCTATGGGCAAAATTGGTATACACGTGTCACATCCTTTAAGCATCAAACAGGCATCAGGTACTTATCATATGGGAGACACAGACTATATGGAAGCTACCATTGTTGGTCTCAAGAAAGTACTAGAGGCCATCGTTGCCAGTCCCTATGCCACAGACAGCATAGAGTTTCCGTGCAGGGATGTCTTCCTGGCATAGAGATGTTACTAAAGGAATCCACTGACATTGATGGAAAGCAAAAACAGCAAACACTGACATGTAGAGTCAAAGATGAACATTTCTGGAATGGGATAGGAATGCGTAGGGGAGTTGGGGTTACGACCAAGTCAGCCTTGCTAGTTGTTGCCACCATGTTATAAGGGTGTGTTCAAGGCCCTTTCTGCCACTAATGGTAAGTCATTCTTGAAAGTAAAATAAGCACTAATAAGTTTATATGCATAGTATATGCAAATACTAGGAGAGGTGTTCCAAGAAAAATCAAATTTTGGAAGCAAGATAAGCTGCAAGAGTCAATTTCAATATGTGATTCTGTGCAGTGCTGTTACTTTTTCTAGGAGTCACAAATATTACATTATTCAAAATACTACACAATAGTGTTCACTTGCTCATTGCAGGGTTTGAATATTCATTATAGGCTGTAGTGGTTTGTAAAAACAAAATATAGTTGAATAGATACAAAGAGATAAATAGGTGGAAGGAAGGAAGAGAGAGAGACAAAGAGAGAGATTCATCATTAAGAAAAGGGAAGGAGTTGGGGCACCTGGGTGGCTCAGTGGTGGAGCATCTGCCTTTGGCTCAGGTCATAATCCTGGGGTCCTGGGATCGAGTCCCACGTCAGGCTCCCTACAGGGAACCTGCATCTCCCTCTGCCTGTGTCTCTGCCTCTCTTTTTTTTTTTTTTCTGCCTCTCTTTATCTCTCTCTCTCTGTGTCTCTCATGAGTGAATGAATGAATAAATATCTCATGAATAAATAAATAAAATCTTTTTTAAAAAAAAGAGAGAGAGAGAGAAGGAGTTCATATATGAAGCAACATGAGCCCTAACACCCGACTTAAAGATGCTTTTGGACTCTTTCCTACAAACTCAACCAACAGCAGTGCAAAAGCAAAGAGATTTTTCCATGCCTGGACCATTCAAGACAGAACAAAAATCAGAATGTTGGCTAGGGTAGTTAATGTCTTGTGTTCTAAATTTTCTACCTAAGAATGATAATTTTAAAATATTAAACACATTTGGAATTATCTTTCCACTTTCAAAATGGCTTTTATTTGCAATTTCTTTTTGGTGGTGATTTCTTATGGTCTGTCAGAGAAAAATAATTTCTATATATTCCTGAAATATCTAATCTTGTCACAATTGATCAGTTCACAGTTATGACAAACTATACATTTCCATTACAGAAAACCTCTACACTGTCTACTGTAACCCTATTACAGAAAATAAATTATTCACTTTTAATCATTAAGGTCATGTATTATCATTCTGGAAGACACATAAGTAATAGTGTTCTGTAAATACAAAATAAGGGAAATTCCCAAGGATTCCCGCAAATTCCATCTTTGTATTTTCAAATCCTAAAGATTAGCATCTGTCAGCAATTTGGAAACACTACTGAGATGAAATCATACCTTCACCTAACAAGTGTTTATTTTGCACAAGTTGGGTTGTCTGTAGTGAATAATAAGTTTTCAGTCTGGCAGTAGAGACAGGCATTAAACACATAAATGTAAAAAATAAGACTATAATTAGAGATTGCCCTGGTTGTCTGTGATGGAAACCTGTGTTGGGGGGACAGTTGGGCAGATGTTCCCCAGTGATTGTGTCTGGGCTACCCTCTACCCTTCTTTGAGGGTAAGGCTGGGGCATAGGGTCAAACAGAACTGAGGGCCCCCAGCTCTGGACCTCGGGGGGGGGGGGGGGAGGGGGGGGCAGACACTTGACACAAACTGGCCAATCAGAATGCTCCATACTCTGATCCCAGTGATTGGTCCAGAGTTGGGTTTGTGACCCCAATGTGGTTACTCATGGTCCTTTCCTGAGGTGTTAGGAGCTGGAGCTGGAGTAGAGGGTCCTTTCCTAGTGCCCAGAGCCGTAACAGCCATGGTTTCAGCTCAAGGAGAAAGTTTATCTGATTGGTCAAGTGTTCATACAGAGAGACATGAACAGTGAGAAGGGAAGAGAGAATGATGATACATTTTATTCTCTATTCCTAGCCTGGCTCCCTTATTACAAGAGCAACTTAGTCTTCCTTTTAAATGAATCTAAATAAAGTTAGGTTCCTGCCAACCCAGGTAGTGCTTACTAATAGAGAGGGGTACATAGAATCTGCAGGAAATTTCATGATGACATGAGAGAGAAGCATAGGGCCTAGGTAAGCTCTTTAGGAGTGCTCCATCCCCTGGGGGTGAGGACAAGCCAACTGTGAGGATGTGATGTGGGGACAGCCCAGGTTGTGGGGAAAAACCAAAGGAGGCAGGCCTGTTGTACATAACCTGCCACTCTGTGCTTCAAGTCCGGGGACTCAGTGAGAACCAGCTTTGGGCTAGTGTTGAGAGAGAAATCCAAAATCTCTTTCAACTCTTGCCCCTTTAGGGGCAAGGGGCCTCAGAGAAGAGTCTCTGAGCCTTCAAATTCGAAGCACTGTGAGTAGAATGTTCCAGATGTGTAAGGGCAAGAATGAATGGGTGGTGGTAGAAATAACATCTGTGCATGGTGCTCAGAACACCCCCTCTACCCCAGCCTGAAGGGTAGGGCCTGGGGAGGCACCAACTGGGCCGGGGATGCTTGGGAGAGCCCCGCATTTGACCCAGGGAAGACACGGTGCTCCGTTGCCCGCATCTCCGCTCACTCAGGACGAGCTGGTTTCAAGGTGGCCATTTAGAGATCTGGGCAAGCTTTCAGGCCGGCTTCTTTGTGAACAGCTCGGCTGCCCAAACTGAACACAAAACAAAGCAGATCTTCTTGCACCGGCTTAATGGGAAACATGAGCCATCTGTGGGTGTTCCTTCTAGTTCATTTGCTTCATTGGCAAGTATTAAACAGCACTGTAAAGATCCAGAGAAATTATGGAAATGGGTATTAACATTAAAATCAGAGTACAATTAGAACATTTCACTGCATAATTGTTTGGCAGGGCCTGGGAGGACGCAAAGGGTTTCCAGCTCTGTGATTTATTGGTTACAGGTTGTCTGACTCTTCAGAATCTCCAGGGCCAGGAACACATTCTGGGGGGGTGGGGGGTGCCCCTGAGATGACAATACAATTGGACCACGGTTACAAACTTAACACGGCCTTTGTCTGGTTCCTGGCAGCCGTTTTTCAGAGCTCCTGCATCAGCAGTGTGGAAGCCACCCAAAGCCTGGTCCAGATGAAGGGAACATGCAGAGATGTGGGGAAAACCTCTGTGCCACACTCCCGTGTCTTTGTCAGAGACTGTGTACGGCGTCTGCTTGTAATTAGCACTCCGACAGGCGTCACAGAAAATGGCTAATCGGTGACATGGCCCATAGTGCTTTGTAAGTAAACACCATATTGCAATAGACATGCAATTAATTACCCAACACTCCAATTAAACGTGTTCAAAATGAAAGTGGGGGTGGGGACAAGGTATCAGAACCGTTCCACCAAAATCCTCCCTATTTTTCTGATCCCTAAGAAATAATAAAGGACGCAACTCTTGAATGTCACCAACCTGTTTCCAAGCATCTAGGCCAGAGGCTGTCTGTGTTTCTGGGACGACTGGAGTTGCGGGACCAAAAGGCTCTTATATATACTCCAGACTGAGTATCTTCCCTGGCTATTACAGAATATATTACTGGAGGCCCTGCTCACACCTCCCCCATGCATCAGGTCATTGCCCAATCTCCCAGTTTCTGCAGGTTTCGGCTGCTTGTGACTCACACCTATATCCTTTCCTGAAAAATGGCCATGACTGGTGGATGCCACCTCCTTGAAGATGCCTAGGGGATTGTGCACACTTCCCCACCAGAGTGATGCCCACCCAATGACTGGGTGGTGTGCGTGTTTCTCAGCCCAGTCCCCTTCCTGGAAATGGAGTAGCTCTGTGGTACAGTCCACACTCCAGAGATCCCCATAGGATCAGGCTGTGGCTAGACTTCTCAGCAAACCCCATGTCTCCCTACTTTTTTGCCCTACTCTACCCTTTTTTGCCCTCACTCCAGTATGGGTTTCTCTGAGCCCCTTCACTCCATAATCACTTGCCCAGGAAGAGAAGAGAACCCAACTTAAGATGACTATCATATCTGAAAATTGAGGTGTGAACCAAGTGTGGTAGATTTTTGTTTTGTTTTTGCTGGCGTAGACCTGATAAAAATGCAGCAGAAAGTTTCTTCCACTTGCAGTTTCCATCTACTGAGTCTCAACGGCGAAGGGTGTTTGGAGGAAGGGATATTATTTGCACTGAGCCTTGAAAGGATAAGGGAAATTTCAGAGGAGAAACAAAACCCCAATAAATTAGGATGATGATAGGAACCAACATTTGGGGACATATCCATCAACTCAACTCAGCAACCATCTTAAAGTTAAGTCAGGACAGGCACGTTGGGAACAGACATCCAAAATGTAGTTCCTGTCCCCAGAGGAACGTATCCCCTACTGAAGTAGGCAGACATGCAAAGAAACCAGGTGATGACCACACTTATTGAGCACGTACCACATGCCGCCCAAATTACATACCCATAAGACACTTGCACATTTGATTCCTATGAGTATGCTATGGAGCGATTTATGTTATTGCCACTTTGCAAACGAAAAAATAAATTAGGCTTGAGGAGGTTAAGCCCCTTTGCCAAGGTCACCCAGCTAGCAACTGGTGGAAAAGTGGCAGTCAGGAGCCTTGGCAGGCTTATTAAGAAGGGATGACGAGATGAGATGAGGCACAGGGAGCTTCCATGAGAGAAAAGATGGCCTCCCAGCTCTGAGTCCCGGGAGCGAGAAAGTAGACCCACAAGAGGACACAAGCCTTTCACTGTGTAATATCCAAACTGGCACACATCACTGATAAGCCAAAGACATTGGCACAGCTTGTCGGCTTTGCGTTCCGTGTTAAAGTCTCATTGCTTCTATTGGGAAAACTAATAACATAACAAATGAAACTATTGTTCAGTTTCATTAAAAATAAATCTGATAAGATGGGCAGAATTGAATTAACCAATCTCAACAGAGTTCCCATTATTGGAGCACACGGAATATTCTCTAATAGAATAAGTCCTGGTTCATTTTAGCTGGCCGGAGCCATTCCTTGCTGTAGATTTGGTTTCCAGCCTTTGGCTCTAGGCATGCTCACACTAATGTTAGTATTAGCAGGTCAGCGTAATGGATCAGCATACCAGATCTGGCAAGAGTTCTGGATGGATCAGCGTGACAGATGCAGGGGCCTCAGTTACCCTTGGCAGACACAAACTGTCCTCCCCTCCAAGGAAGTCAGATTTAGGGCCCTAGAGCCTGCAAGAGAGAAATGGCCCTTGTTCCAGAGAGGGTGAGGTTGGCTAGACTCCTGTGATGGGATGCTCTTGGATCAGAGATGGGGAAAACAGACATTTAGTATGCCCGCTTGTTTTGGCTGGTTCTAATTGAACTTAGTGCCAGCAATATTTCTATTCCTTTGCACTGGCTGAAGTTCAAAGGCTCAAGATTGAAAGCAGAGAGGAGCATGCAGGTATACACACACACACACACACACACACACACACACACGCACCCCGAGGCGCATTTGCATTTGCATCATTATCCCAAAAGAAAGGATTTGATATAGTTTATAAATATACCTAGAAACACACAATGGAAAAATTGAAGAAACTGAGATCAAATGTGGACTGGAATAGAGAATGATATTGCCTGAGTAATAAAAAATATTTCCAACTACGTGGGTGAATCACTTTTTAGAGGTGGACTATCAGTTTTGCTCTGAACCAACCAGCGAACATGGAAACATCAACACACACACACACACACACACACACACACACACACAGTGAGTTCATGGCCTATATCATTCACTGGATAAAACCAACCTAGATGTTCAGGAGAGCACAGATTCTTCTGGTCCTAATGACTGACAGCAACCTTCTTTAATTGTGTATACTTATTGTGATGCCTGGGTGGCTCAGTCAGGGAAGTGTCTGACTTCAGCTCAGGTCATGATCTCAGGGGTCTGAGATCGAGCCCCGCATCAGGCTCTGTGCAGCATGAAGTCTGCTTGAGATTCTTTAGCTTTCCCTCTCCCCTCTCCCAACTCCTCTCCCTACTCATGCTCTATCTCTCAAATAAATATCTTTTAAAAAATGTGTATACTTATGAAGAGGAAACAGAATTAAAGTATGAGTGAATGAGTGAACAGATGAATGGATGAGTGAGCAATGTCATAGGTGACAAAGACATTAAAAGCCATGCTGTGCAACATCCCGGCCAATCCCAATGTCTGAGAGCCTCCTTCCGATACACCCCCTACTAGCTTGGAACCAATGTGTAACACTCACTGTTTTTGGAGATGATCTCTGTTCTGAAGTTCTTTTTATTGAGTTGAATTTCTGTCACTACAGCAATAGAGTTTGGGTGGGGGTGTCATAAAAGAAGAAATACACATTTTGCACTCAGATCTGCTGAGTTCAGAAGATTGTGCATTTCCTACTTTCCAGATGAGTGACCACATGGAAGTGGCAGCACTTTGCTGAGCCTCAGTTTCCACAGCTGTGAAGTGAAGGTCATAGCCACCATTGGACAGAGTAGCCAAGAGGACTGGATGGATACAGGTATGCATGTCTAGTGGCTAGTTGCACATAGGTGAGCAGTATGGGGTTTTTCCTTCAGGTCACTCTCATCATATAAATTAAATATGCATGTGTCACTTCTGGGAATTAAGGACGTAACAGTAAGCAAGGTAGGTCAAGCCCCTCCCCTACTAGAGTTTCCTAGACCATCTGTTGGAGCTGGTTACATTCATATTGTCCACATATAAAAACTTCACACAAATTACTAACAAGCTTGCCTCTATATTGAGGGCCGTTAGGCATCATCTTCTTGTTCTGATTCTCTGGTCTAAATCTGACAAATCTTCTATTTCTAACTTTTTAATCAGGAAGCTAGACTCAGGACCTTGGAGAACAAACTGGGTGGGTTGGCTGAGTGTCTGGCTGTATGAAGATCTGACCTCAAATGATCTCTTCATCACTTCACTGTGGTTTAGATAAACCCCAGTGGGATTGATCTTAGCTTTGCTACTGGCAATTTGAGTAACATAAATGTTTTAATTTTTATAATTCAGGCCCAGGCAGCCAAGAGTGTAGCTGCTCCATTGACGTTTCCCCTAATAATTAAAAAGGAAAACGAGATAAAACCAGTTGGGTCAATAGGATAAAAAGATACCTCCTCACTGATTTTTTTTTTAACATGAACCAAACTTGTCATGAAAAAGCTCTCTGTTTTGCTTTTCAAGGATTAAACTTAAGTCCTACATGAATGATGCCTAATTAAGATTTACATTTTGACTGCATTTTTAAAAAATGCTCTTTATTTTTTTGAGAGAGTGAGCAAGCAAGAGAGAAAGCACAAGCAGGGGAAGGGGCATAGGGAGAAGGAGAAGCAAGTTCCCTGCTAAGCAGGGAGCCTGATCTGGGGCTGGACCCAGGACCCTGAGATGGTGACCTGAGCTGAAGGCAGATGCTTAACCAACTGACCCAACCAGGCACCCCCATTTTGGCTACATTTTGATGTAGTGTAGATAGGTTACAAAGACAACAGATTCAGTTTTCAGTCTGTTTCCCTGTGAGGACACGTCTGTGTTTTAGGCTTTGGAATGGATATGTCTGCAGCCAGGGCAAGACCTATACATGGAACTGGGAATAAATATAATCATGGTGACAGTGGAGATGGTGACCACCCAGATAATAAAAGCTACTGTTCATCAGGCAGGTTATAGGTGCAAAGGACCAGGCTGAGTGGGCCACATTTTAAGTCCTCCTCACCAAACCTGTTAGGCGCTGTTCTGGTCACCTTCGTTTTACAGAAGAGAACGTGGATTCACAGAGAGGTTATGTAACTTGTACAAGAGAGTGCTACTGATGAATGAAAAGGCAGGGATTTGAACCTTTACACCAATTTCCAATGTAAGATTTGCCAGAGGTCATTTCAGGACCTTGGACAGGTCACATACCTGGGGACTTTGGTTTCCCAGCAGGTACAAAGAACAGTCTGGTCTGGGTAATGTCCCTTCTACCCATGATAATAACATGTTAGAGTTTCTTTCAGCTTATGGGATGCACTTTGAGTGGGTGGCCACCAAGCTTAAAATTTTTCAGTCATCCAGGGGATCCCTGGGTGGCTCAGCAGTTTAGCGCCTGCCTTTGGCCTAGGTCATGATCCTGGAGTCCCGGGATCGAGTCCCACATCAGGTTCCCTGCATGGAGCCTGCTTCTCTCTCTGCCTGTGTCTCTACCTCACTCTCTCTCTGTGTCTCTCATGAATGAATGAATGAATGAATGAATGAATACATAAATCTTTTTAAAAATGTTCAGTCATCCAGATTCAGAGTAATAATTAGATATTAGGAAACAATCCATCATTAAAAATGGGGGATTCCCCTCACTCAATAGGAAAGCAGGTGGAGTAAAGTGTGCTATTTTCCAGTACAAGAAATCTTCCTCTGGAGTCAAGAAAGAAGCCCAGATCTCTGTAAGACTTGATGAATACAATCGTTTTAGGAAGAAACCAGGACCTGACTTCTTCAGTCCCAACCTTAAGCAATACTTGAAATATCTCCTTTACTAATTCATATCCACATTGGTTTTGGGTGAATTTACAGGCTTTATTTCTGAGCTTGAAGTAAGTTATAAATGGGTCAGCGGCTTCCAGAAACAAATCACTGACTCCTGCTTGCTCTTATTCATTCTTAAATGCACCTGTGTTGCCTTCTCACTTGTACTTCTCTGGTTTTTAGAATATGACTTTCAGAGTTGCTGCGAGCAATCACTGCCTCCCTTTCGCACAGAGAAATCAAAAGCAAATACAAACTGCTCTCTCAGCTCACTTCCAAATCTAAGCAGACCCAACTGCTGTTACATATTGCTTTGTATGCTAAGATGCAACATCTCTTTGAATGTAATAAACAAGGAAAACCTCCAAGTGGTTTGCTATTGCTCCAACATTACTGAGCTGGCAAAATTTATAAACTAATACTGCAAAGTAGCCCTTGGCACATGCTATTTTCAGCAATTTGTACTCTCTGTCATTATTTCCTCTTTCGTGCCATCTGTAAAGCACACCCTGGCTTTCTTCTCCACAAGAAATTTGTCTTGCTGGAAGGTTGATCAGAATAAATAAATAAATAAAAAGCACCAGCCAAATTAGTTAATTGTTGTAGGAAGTGCTAGTCTAGCACCCCAGAGTGGGCAATTTGGGGTTATATAGGACAGGTATGGGACGTTGAGAGAAAAAGTAAGAAAAAAATACAAGCTATCACATGCCAGCTAGTATGGACTACATACTGTCTGTCTTCGTTAGAGGTGATCATGGTTAAATCTCCATTCCCTGATTAATTGGGATAAAGAGCAATATTTGCATCACTGAATGAAAATCTCTGTTTGGTTATTGAAGGATGAACTTAAGCATGTGCATGATGCCTGCATGCAGGGCACAGACTGGGAATCAGGAGACCCCGGTCCTTCCATATTACCAGCTGTGTCACCATGGGCAAGTCCATTCCTCCCTCCCTTGGGCTGGTGTCATCAAATCAGATGATCAGAAAGGCTCTACCTGGCTTTGAAGCACTTTGACTTGTCAAAAAGAGGATTCATTTCTTTAGCAGATGTATATTAAGCTTTATATTATATAGTAATCCATATATTATATTATTGCATGCTGGGCACTGAAAAAAACAAGATTCCCAATACCATGGAGCTTACATTCAAGTAGAGGACCAAGCCAATAAATGGGTCAGCAAATAGTCAAACAAGATAGCTTCAGGTGGGAGAAAGTGCCACAAAGCATCGGAAGAATTTCTGATAGAAATTATTCAGCAAGGGTTAGGATGGAGATTAGTCATATATAAGGTATCAATGCCTATTTATCAAGAGGAGTGGTTTTTAACACAGATAGTACTGCAACCTACCAGCATTTGGGAAATTTGTGAAGGAGTTTGATATTTTATTTATGGTATAGCTATCCCCGATAATTGACATATTGAAATATAAGATATTTTATTATAAATTACATTTTGATATTATCTTTCATATTATGCCTTGAGCATTTGTTGTTTTCAAAATTGTGCAAGTGTACATATTATTTATGAATTTTTACTTCAGGATTTTAAAAGGGGAGTTAGATATTATTTTTAACAAGAGGGAGCAGAGTCTGATAAATTAAACACCACTGATCTTAGCCATTCTGACAGGTGTGGGGTGATAGCTCATTGTAGTTTTCATTTGCATTTCCCTGATGAGTGATGTTCAGCATCTTTTCATGTATCTGTTAGCCATATGGATGTCATCTTGGGAGAGATGTCTGTTCATGTCTCCTGCCCATTTTTTAATTGGGTCATTTGTGGGATTTTTGGTGTTGAGTTGTATAAGTTCTTTATATATTTTGGATACTAACCCTTTATCAGATACGTCATTTGAAAACATATTCTTCTCTTCTGTAGGTTGTCTTTTAGTTCTGTTTCCTTTGCTGTGCGAAGCTTTTTATTTTGATGTAGTCCAATAGTTTATTTTTGCTTTTGTTTCCCTTGCCTCAGGAGGCATGTCTAGAAAGATGCTGCTATCAGAATTTAAGAAAAAGAACAAACGAAAAAAAGGAAAAAGTGAGAGAGAGAGAGAGAGAGAGAGAGAGAGAGACAAACCAAGAAACAGACTCTTAACTGTAGAGAACAAGTTGATGATTAGCAGAGGGGAGTTGGGGGGTGGACTAAATGGGTGAGGGGGGTGAAGAGCACATTTACTGTGATGAGCACTGAGTGATGTATAGAATTCCTGAATCACTATATTGTACAACAGAAACTAACACGACACTGCATGTTAACTACACAAGAATTAAAATTTGAAAAACCACACACAAGGGCATCCTGGGTGGCTCAGCGGTTTAGTGCCACCTTCAGCCCAGGGCATGATCCTGGAGACCTGGGATCAAATCCCAGGTCGGGCTCCCTGCAGGGAGCCTGCTTCTCCCTCTGCCTGTGTCTCTGCCTCTGTGTGTGTGTCTCTCTCTGTGTCTCTTAATAAATAAAATCTTTTAAAAAACCACACACACACACACACACACACACAAACCCCACTGATCTTATGCCCTTATACCAGAAGCATAACCAGAGGCATTCTCGTGCAATGATCTATTTTTTAGACAAAGGTGAGGATAATAAATTCCTATAAGGAATGATGGGCACATATTTAAAAGCAGCAACTTTCAGAAGATTGTCTTTCCAAATAGGTACAGGCCTGTCACATTTTCCTACATCATCTGTATTGTGCGGATGAACTATTCGTGTCCAAAAATTACCCTTTATGCTAAAGTAGAACACCCCCCTCCCCAGTGTTTGTGTGGCTACTTCTATTCTTACACTAAAACCAGGCTGGAGAACCACTACTCTCACCCACAGAGGTGGCTGGTCCATAGCCCTGAACTAATTAGGGGGGCTGATCAGAATCATTACCCAAAATTTTTCAAAGGGACTCAGAAAGGAATCAAGCATCCCAGGATAGTAGTGGAGGGAGGTCATAAGGTTCAGGAACTATTGACTGCCTTGTTTTCCTGCACAGGGAGGAAGCCTGTTTGCAGGGAAAGATTGAAAGTGATATGCAGAGAGGTTTTTCCATTCTTACCTATCCAATCAATGACATTTTTCACACTACTGTACACTAGACATTTTGATGATTCTGGAAACAAAGGATGCCTGCAGTAAGCTAAATAATGCCACCCACTACCTCCTTCCGCCTCTTGAAAAAAGATATTCATTCTCAAATCCCCAGGACCCTGTGAATGTGTTACCTTATATGACAAAAGGGGTTTGGCAGATATGAAAATCTTGTGATGGGGAGACTCTCCTGGATTATTTGCATGTATACAATGTAATCACAGAGGTTCTTATAAGAAACAGGCAGGAGGTTCCGAGTCAGAGAGACAGACTGAAAGGTGATGACTTCGAAGCTGCTGGCCCTGCAAATGAAATGGGGAAAGAGCCACAAGCCAAGGAATATGAGCAGCCTCTAGAGAGTGGAACAGGCAAGGAAACTGCTATTCAGGGGCTTCACAAGGGACACATCATCAACACCTTCAGGGTAGCTCCATCACCACAAAGACTTATTTCAGACTTAGAACCTCCAGAACTGTAGGAGAGTAAGGTTGTGTTGTTTGAGGCCACTGCGTCTAGGGTCATTCGTTACAACAGCCCTAGGACACTACTACAAAATCCCCATCTTAGAATCACTTACATTCTAGGATATTTGTAAGCAAGTAAAGCCAAATACTGAAGTCCAGAGAAAGCCTCGGTGGGATAAGAGACAAGAGAGTGAAAGCCCCTGGTTCCGAGAACTCCCCAGGCCCAGTGCTCTCCCTGAAGCTACTCAACAACATCCCAGTACCCTGTGACAAATCCAAGGGTTTTTTATTCCAGTTGACTTTCTATCCCTATCTAACAAAAGAGCCCTGTCTAATATAATCTGCATTTATGGTCCTATAGGGGCTCTGATGCTTGCTGTGTTGACCTGCAGGCAGTTTCTCAAGAAAATCTTAATGATGTTTACCATAACTAGACTGCTCTTACAGGAAAATATGTTTCTTCAACGTAGGAAAATTTTCAGCAACAACAAAAATTTTCTGTGGATTCCTTATTAGACAGGCAGTTCCACTAAGAAAACCCTTGATGCCTTGGGCAAACTACTTAATCAAAATTATAATGTTTTCATGCTCTCTGGTTTATCTCGGGTGTTCATTGAACACTTACTATGTACCAGACCCTGGGAAGACACTGATGAACAAGCTGAAATCTCTGCCAGGATGTTGCAAGAGAGATGTCACTGCAAGGAGCAATTCTAATGCAGTGTGAATGATCACACTGACCATCAATGCCTGTGATCACATTCTCTGGGCCAGCCAATGTTTAAAACAATTTAAATGCCGTACTCATTGTCATGGTCCCAGATAGACTACGCAGTAGGGAGGACCCTGATAACTATTTTACAAGGAGGAAAGTGAGGTAGGGATGGAATATGCCCAGCTGGCAACTCACGGTGTCAGGTTTTGTTTGCACCTGGGCTCCAGAATCTGGATTCATGACTACTATCCACTACTTCTGGGGGAGAAAGGATGGGGAGCTGCAGATGCATAAGACAAGCAGCGGCCTGGGAAACAAGAGACGACTGGTTTGAGTTTTTCTGGATGCTTAAGAATTAATCAGGTGGGTAGAGGCTGGAGTTTGGGGCAGAGGAAACCTCCTCAGACTTGGGGACTGAGGCTGAACAGAGTTTGGCTGTTGAGCATCGGAGCTGGGGGCGTCAGCCCTCCTGCCCTTCAACCTCACCCCTTTGTTTGAGGCTCCGCCGATGCGCATGTGCGTCGCTGCTGATGATCATTTTCTCTGCACCTTGGTCCTAGCAGGTGCCTGATGACCCCCACCCACTGCGGATGGCTTTGTGCACCTCTGCTCTCTGTATGGTGGGTGGCCTGCTGGGGGAGCCTCATCTCTTTCGCCACAGTCCTGAATACCCAGGTGCTGGCCCAAGATATCAGATAATTGTTTTCAAGGGTGTGGTTTGACACCTTTCATCCTGGCTTCCTTCTCTTGGGTTCCTTGTTCTCTTGCTTGCTCCCTCCATTCCCTACCCACACAGTCGTTAGACAGCCATTTAGTGACCATCTACTATGCCACTGGGGCTCAGTGTTTGAGGGCACAGAGGCAGATGAAATACCACCCTTGCTCTGAAATGACCCACTGCCAAAAGGGGTAGAGAGAAATACGAAGATGATTGATAAATAGCCTGATGTGAGGGGCTGCAGGAGCCCCGAGGAGGCTCATTGGTTTCAGCAAGAGAAAGGTACCGAGGGGGCTTCAGTACCAGTTAATATGCTACCGCCCCTGAGCCCCAAACCTGTTTTTTATATCCCTGGTTGCACTACAGAAGCTGAGCAAACCACATTTCTGCTTTGCTAAGTGGCTCCCGGTTAGGTTCTGCAAAGGGGGGTCCCGGGGGACCCTGCCAAGTGGGAGGAGAAGCAGGGAGTTGCTCCTGCCTGTCAGGTTACTATAGCCCCCCCTCTGCTTTCTGTTCCTCTCCGAGCCATCCCAGCCTGGCTCCTGTGCTCTGGCCGCAGCCCTGCGCTCCTTTAGCCACAAATGGTTCTGCTCTTTGATTTCTCCAAGACTCACAGAGCCAGCCTCCTCAGAGACTCAAGCCCCAGCTGCCCAGTGCCCCCTCCCTGGGTAAGGGTGCCGCCCCTCATTTGAGCTCAGAGAGTCAGCACGGCCCAACCTTGCCCTCAGACAGAGGTCGGAGTCTCAGCTGGGCAGGACTCCTCCTCCAAGCCTTTAAATTTTAATAATTCCAACCTCTTATCTTTGTTCCTCCAGCCCGAGGGGTAGGAGCTGCTTTCCACCTGTGATATCTCTGTGTTCTTCTTGCCTTCTTCCGTCAATACCTAGTTAATAATTCTTTCTATTAAATTCCCTCTGTTAAGATAACTGGCGTGAGTTCTCTCTCCCGACCAGACCCTACTGATAGAGCCTCCGAAGGAAGTCTGGCTTGCCAAGAGTTCTGAGGGGAAGGAGCCACCCCCAAACAAGAAGAGGAGTGCCAGCCACTGCTTCACACAGAGAGGAAAGATAATATATACAGCTGGATCTGTTCATGTCCAGAAGGATTTTATTTCAATTGGACCATCTTGCCTTCGAATAGCAAAGGCTTTTGGGTCCACTTACATGTGGCACATGAGAAAAAATGGTGATATTTATATAGTACCCTGGGCTAAATGGAACAAGTTGGATTTTTTTTCCAGAGGTAACTGGCCTGCGGGCCATAGTACCCCTGCATCCTGTGCCTCTGGCTGCCCTGAGCAGATTTCTATCCCAGCATCCAGGATGGGAAGTCCTGCAGCAGGCAGCTGCATCTCAGAGTGGAAATCCTATCACAAGCAACATGTGCGCACGTGTATGTATGTGTATGTGCATGTGCACACACGTGCACCTCGGTAACTTCAAGGAGAGGACAACTTTGTGGCCTCAGGACCATACACGACAAACCCCAAAGGAGACCTTCTATCCATGCTGTCCTGTTTGCCCAAGAAGAAAGGTAGGTCTGTAAGAGGAAAGCGATCCCCTTAAAGCCCTAAGTTATTCAGTTTATGGTGCTTTGTTACGGCAACCCTAGGAAACGAATATAGCCATAAGTTAAGGAGCAAAACCAACAGACAAAAATGGGCTGTAACACACTGTGGGAAAGTTGCAACCCTTGTGCTTTGCTTGTGGGAATGCAGAATGCCACAGCTGCTGTAGCAAACCATCCGGCAGCTCCTCAGTAGATGACACAGGATCACCATATGATCCAGCAATTCCATCCTAGTTTTATACTCAAAAGAATTAAAAACAGATATGCAAACCGAAACGTGGGCATGAAT
Organism: Canis lupus dingo; assembly: GCF_003254725.2. NCBI lineage: Eukaryota > Metazoa > Chordata > Mammalia > Carnivora > Canidae > Canis > Canis lupus. The sequence continues at coordinate 34,080,798 of NC_064248.1, read as the reverse complement.
GTTTGCAGCTGCACCATTCATAGTCACCAAGAGGTAGACGCAACCCGAATGCCCATCAACTGAGGAGGAGATAAGCAAATGTGATGGATATAGACCATGGGATATTATTTGGCCACAAAAATACAGTACTGATCCATACTACATTGTGGATGAACCTTGAAAATATTAAAGAGACTGGACACAAAAGGTCATGTATGGTATGATTCCATTATATACGATAACCTGAATAGCTAAATCCATAAAGTCAGAAAGGCAGTGCCAGGGCCTGACAGGGATGGAAAGGGAGAAACACTGCCTAATGAAAATGGGGTTTCATTTTGGGGTGAAAAAATGTTTCAAATAGAGATGGAGGTGATAGTTGCAAAACATTGTGAGTGTACTAACAGCTTCTAGATTGCACACTTGAAAATAGTTAACACCCGGGGCACCTGGCTGGCTCTTGATCTCAGGGTTGTAAGTCTGAGGCCCACAATGGGCGTAGAGATTACTTTAAAAAAATAAAAATTTTAAAATAAAATGGTTAATTTTATGTTATAGGAGTTTTACCTCCATACTAGAAGGGGAAACAAAAAATAATGCCCTAGGTTTGGTAAAGGACTATAGCCAAAGGGAAACAGCATAACTAGATCTTGATTTTATAAAGATAACAGGAAGATGGACTGGAGAAAGACTGGAAAGATTGAAGAACAAAGACACTACTCATATCATCTCAGCAAGAAAATGAGGTCTTGGAATAGCTATGGCAATGAGAATGGAGAGAAATAAATTGATTTAGAAGATGCTTCCACCAGAGGGAACCCTTAGAAGCATCACCATGTAGTAACTAACTCCTGGGGTTAGATTATTGGGTAACAAATCCTACATTAACTCCTACCTGCTCCATTAACCTAAGCCTTCATCTCCTTAGGTGAAAACCAGCTGGGATCATTGTTAGGGACATGTCTTCCCATAGATTCCAAGGTACCCCAGCAAAGAAGTCAAGAGACTCCATTAGGAGAGATTCATGATAGGTCTTCAAAGGAGAATATTTTGATCCAGGTTCCCAAAAATGACCCAAATTGCTACCATCAAGTTTCCTGGCATCTAAACAACAACAAAAAAAGTACCTCCAGAAACATCAAAAAGAGTCACTACACTCTGAAGATACCAAGTTGTCTACCGCTTGTCCACTAAAGGGTAAATTAAGTCTGCAACTGATTCAGAGTTCCATAGGTAAGAAGAAAATTAGCAGGGGAGACCTGAATTAGCATTAGGAGACAGAACAATGTCCAGTTCCCATGCAAACATTTGGAGATTCAAGCCAGGGACTGAAGCTGATAAAACATTGCTCCTGTTGTTATGCTGTGTTACTAAATTTTGGTGCCTGTTTACACTTTATTGAGGACGTGAAGGAGTGGCAGCTTCAGGGGGGATGGACTGAACATGTGGTGTCCATGGAGTGCCCACATGGAGAAGTCCAGCTAGTAATGGGAATATGCTGATTGACTTCTGGATTCAAGTCCTCGGGAGTTGATGAGATGATCCTGGATAGAACCTACAAGTGAGATGCAGGTAGAAGGGAATCAATGAAGGTGATCAGAAGGACTTAGGGGGTCTAGTTGGACCAGAGAAGAAGATTAACCCAGGGAACATGGTGTCATGGAAACCAAGACAGGAGAGGAAGTCAGGAAAGCAAGACTGGGCTGCCCCAGCACGCCTGCATTCTCCTACACCTCGTGCCTTCCATCCAGTGCATAATTAGTAAAAGCTGTGGCAACAAGTCCAAGAAATTTAGAGGAAGAAATAAAATGAGAATTGCACAGAAGGTGTGTTCCTATGGGAAGCATGACCACGAAACTACTGAGAGGGAAACAGGGTTCCCTAAGAGCTAGTCACCCCAGCTACACTGGTGATGACATTCCTTGCAATTTTCCAATTTCCGGACAAAGTTAAAACTGTGCATCCCAATAAGGAGTCATTCTGCTTTCTTAAAGGGGAGAAGAGAAACAAAGGAAAGAAAAAAACATCCCTGTAGCCTAACCATAGGCAGCCCTTAGCTTCTCGTCCTATTTTTTTCGAGGAAAAAGCCTGGGAAATTGGATTTTGAGTGTTGAGGACACAGTTCAAAAGTTTCCAAACCTGGCGTGCCCACTTTGCTGGAGAAGAATAATGGGGTCGGATTGCCCACACTGCTTGAGGGGTCTCACTCCATTGAATTGAATCAACTTCAGACAACTGGACTTGAACTGTGACTTGAGAACGGAACGTGGCAAAGCACGGGGCTGTGTGAACTTTTCAGGCTCTCCGCTCCTGACATATTTCCAGAGCAACCTTCCTAGCTGAAGGGCTCAGACCTCAGCGAGAATGCATTTTAATAACGGTACAGGCCCATGTGCTTCCCTTTCTTTTTTTTTCTTTTTTTTTTTAATTTTTATTTATTTATGATAGTCACAGAGAGAGAGAGAGAGAGAGGCAGAGACACAGGCAGAGGGAGAAGCAGGCTCCATACACCAGGAGTCCGACGTGGGATTCGATCCCGGGTCTCCAGGATCGCGCCCTGGGCCAAAGGCAGGCGCCGAACCGCTGCGCCACCCAGGGATCCCCCTGTGCTTCCCTTTCTACATCGAGGCTCTGCATTGGCTCTAAGGCCACTTTGCTGACATCCATTTTTTAAAATAAAAAATAGAGACAGAAACAGAAGAACGAAGCAAAAAAAAAAAAAAAAAAACCAAACAAACCCCCCTCCTCCCAAAACCCAGCATGCAAGTGTGTTCTATTGGAATTGGGCATAATCAATTCTACACGTTCAGGAGTGGGCCTATAGGGCTCTAGGCCATCCACTCAGGGGGTCTGGAGGTTTATAAAATAGGGAAATTGGTTCTGACAAAACGAAGCCAGAGATTCCTTAAGCCATATTTGGAGCATATTGGGGTTTTGTGGTGATTATTGTCCGTTTGTTTGTTTTGTTTTTAATAATAAAGTGAAAAAAGAATTTATTTGGGTTTTCTCCACTCATATATTTTCAGGAACCACCTGCAGGAAAATTGATTCATATGCTCTTTAGGGTTGAAAACAAAACAAGCCCAAAATTGTAGAGATGATATTGGCTATGGCCCTTTTGGGGTTATTTACTTAGGAATTATCTAACCAGGAGCGGAGAGAGAGTTGGGTTGAATACACTGGAAAGAGTACAGCTGACTTGAAGTGAGAAAATGTTCATACTTAGGATCTTTGCAAGGGCTCACAGTCTCTAGCTCTCTCTGGCACTGTCTTTCTCTCTCTCTCTCGCTCTCGCTCTTTCTCTCTCTCTTATTAATTCTTCCTCAGAGATTGGATAAGTCTAAGACTAAATAGCACTTTTTCAAGAAGCTACCTTTGTCTCTAGTCTGATTCCCTGGCATTTTCCTAACAGCACATACACCAGACTGGGTCCATCTATGGGTGATTGTTTGCATCTGTCCGAACGTGTAAACAGTGTTTCTACCTTGATCCCCACTAAACTGTTATGTATACTGCAGGGCCCGAGATATCTGATCTGCAAACCTTCATCTTCTGTGGCTTGGGCAAGTCAAGATACCCCCTCTCATCTCGCATCTGTAAAGTGGGTGTAATGCTGCTGGGCCCGCAGCTACACCTCACAAGGATTGTTTGTGAAGATGTCATTACGTGTCGGAGTTGCCTTTAAAAAGACTTTACCAGGCCCCCTTTATAGTATCTATTTTCCTGGCTCACCAAAGGAATGCTTCCTTCTTATGTGGAAAAGGAGAAAACAGCAAAGAGAAAAATAAAGCTCATGAACAGTTTTTCCTGATTCAGAGATAATCACCAATGTTTTTAAGTCACTGCGTTTGTGACAATTGGTTACAAAGACAGTAGGAAACTCATGCAGGCCTCTCTAGTTGCTCACAGTTTTGAGTTATGTTGGAAAAGAGAGCTAATAGATGCTGCACTTGTTGTTACATAATTTCTTGGAGGAATGGCGAACTGATTCAAGTTTGAGTTTGACTCCCTCCCTAGTCGATTATGGCATTGGCGTAAAAATGCAGGAAGGTGAAGATGGTGTTTCTTCACATCAAAGTATTCCATTTCTGGGGCAGCATCCAGCAAGGGCCATGGAAGGTAATTAGAGGTGACAGGTCTTTTTCCTCCTAAAAGAACTACTCCTATCTGATGTCAGCTGCTCCTAGGCTCAGTTTCCTAGTCCAGCTGGCCTCGCCGCCACCCCCCCCAACCCCCTTCATCTGAGTTTGGGCTCAGTAGACATATCAAAAAATTAAGAAACCTTTTGATCTCTCCTTCTCTTTTAAAAGTTTTCTTTGTTCCCAGAACAGAGAGAGACCGAGAGGACGAAAAGAGACAGAGAAAAGAGACAGGCCATAATAGACTTTTCAGCAATATTTTGCGGTTCAAGGTGTCAGGGACCATTACAAGGAAGTGCAAAGATTCCATCCTCGCTAGAATATGTCACCTCTCTTTGAAAGACAGGCGTTTGGAGATAAGTGGCCTCTCGTCTCTGATTTCTTTCATCCCTGGAGCCTCTCACCTGGGCCGAGCAAGGAGCACGGGGCTGCGAGCCCTTTGCAGGAAGAGGCAAATACATCTCAAGTCTGGCCGCCTAAAGGAGAGGCATAGAAATTTGGGAGGACAGGAGGAGCTCCTCTTGTCCAGCTTCAGAGACTTGACACAAACAGGGTCATTGTCATAATTACTGTGAGGAGAAAACTTCGGGAAGAGTCTGCTTTTTTTTTTTTTTGTCTGTTTCCATCTTTTTTTTTTTTTAATTTCCCAAGTATAGTTGATGCAGAATGTTACTTTAGTTATGCCACATAGTGATTCAACATCTCTGTATGCTACGCTGTGCTCACCATAGCTACCGTCACTGCCAATACAGCATCATTGAGTACGTTCCTTGTATTGTGCCTTTTAGTCTCGTGACTTACTCTCTCATAGCTGGAAGCTTCTATCTCCCACTCCCCCTCACCCATCTTGCTCATTCCCTCAGCCCCTCTCAGACCCTCTGGCAACCATCCATTTGTCGTCTGTATTCATAGGTCTGATTCTGCTTTTTGGCTGTTTATTCAAACGTTTTTTGGAGGCCACATATGAGTGAAATCATATGTATATGTCTTTCTTCGTCTGACATATTTCACTTAGCATAATATCTTCTAGATCGACCCATGTTGTCACAAATCTGTATAATATTTCAGTGTGTGCACATGTTCGCTCACATGCATTTGTGTATACATATGATTGAGAGAGATATCTATCTATCGAGAGATAGATATATATCTGGATAAAGAAGATATGATTGAGAGATTGTTATCCATAGATATATATATAGATATAGATGAAAACACTAATTCAAAAAGATATGCATCCCTATGTTTATTGCAACATCATTTACGATAGCCAAGATGGAAAGCAAACCAGTAGATGAATAGATAAAGAAGATATGATTGAGATATCTCAATCATAAAGCTATTGTAAATAATGTTGCAATAAACATAAGAATGCATATCTTTTTGAATTAGTGTTTTCATTTTCTGTGGGTAAATAATCAGTAGTGGAATTACTGGATCCTATGGTAGAAAAACATTTTAAAAAATACATGGAGACAAATGATGTCCAGAATCTTTGGGATGCAGTGAAAGCAGTGCATCTGCATTTTTTTTTTTTCTTTTTTTATCCCTTTGTGGAGCATGGGGAAAGAGCAAGGAGTAGCATTCCTGTCTGGGAGAAAGAAGCAGGGTTTAGGATAAAGATGCTGGCAAGTGTTTTGGCAGGCCTCTTCTTGAGTTCTGAGCTCTGGCATGAAATCAAACCGGGGTACAGTTAAGCATATTTAACCCAGCGTCCTGACAAAATAACTAAACTGCTCGCACAGGAAAAAAAAAAAAAAAAAACAACCCTTTATCTGTAAGAAGTCAAATAAATTTAAAAATGCCCGAATGGTTTCGGTTCAAAGCATGCTTTGATTGGTCCCCAAGGCAAGAGTTACAGGTGGCCGGAGGGGAAATCCTGATCATTGTATTCACTGCATTGGAAAAACTCACTGATTCCTGGTGCCTACGGGTAAGACAGGTGCCTCCAGACTGCCACTGGGACAACAAAATCAAGAAGGAATCAATTCACAGGCAGAAAAGCCCACCCAAGCTCTCTCCAGGAGAAGTCTTTTTAAAGACTATGAGGCACAAGTTTGCAAAATGTTCTGAGTAGCCTCCACCCCGCCTTCTATGCCCCAACCGACACAACCCTATGCCCACAGCGGGGAGAGAGATGAAGAGGCTCTCCAGGGAAGGCAGGTGTAAACTCAATCTCGATTCTTTCTCCAAAAAGAAGACTCACCTATCGGAATTCTATCGCTGACTCCCTTAATGTCCATAAGCTAAATATAAAAAACAAACACAGCTATAAAACAAGAACAAAACCTAGATTATAGCTGCCCCATAAAGAGGAACCTACTCTTCACCTTTTTTCACCTATAGGCTTATTTACAGGACTCTGGAACTGGTCTGAGCCTGAAGGTATTTTTTTTTTTTAGCCATCCAAATTCAATTAGTTGGCAATAAAAAGAACAAAAGAAAGCCATTATGCAAATATATGGCCATTCTAAGTCAGAAATTGGGGTCAGGAGGTGGAGGGTGGGAAGAATAAAGATTTGGAGAGTTTTTTTTTTTTTTAACTTGTCAGAGTTCATCTCCTGTTTTATGGTAATATTAATTTTTTGAATCATTATTGATATTCAAACTCAACATACTGGATCGGCAGTCTTATCTCTCACCTTCCAGCTGTACTGAGTAATACATTTCCTTAAAGGACACCTCTGCTTTTTTTTTTTTTTTTTTGCTTCTAGATCTGGACCCGGGATTGGCAAGCCCTTTCTGCAAAGGGCCAGGCAGTAAATATTTTAGGCTCTTGGGGCAGTATGATCTCTACCACAGTTACAACTCGGTGGCGTGTTGTACAAAAGCAGCCAAGGTCAAGACGTGAGTGAGTGGGTGTGGCTGTGTCCCAATAAAACTTCATCCGTGGACACTGACATTACATTTTATGAAATGTTCACAGGTAATCACAGGTAATGAAACGCTATTTGTATTTCTTTTTTCTTGTTTTTGTTTTTCTAGTCATACTTAGGCCCTGGGCAGTAGGAAAATAGGGTGGTGGCATGTGCTGACTGCTGCTGCTGTATCCCTGCTACTCTGAGTGCAGTGCGGTCAAGGGATGAGCAACCACCAGTATCTGGGAGATTTTTAGAAAACCATCATCTCGGCCTCCCCCTTCCTTCCCACCCCCCACCCCCCACCCAGATTTGCAGGATCAGAATCTGCATCTAATCAAGGTCCCTGATGCACATACAAGCTTTTTAGTGTATGACCACCCTACCAATTTCCCCCAGTTGGGTCCTATCTAAATCACACCCCCCACATACACCAGAAGCCTGTTTGAAATGCAGATGCCCAGAACCTTTCCCTGGAAATTCAGAGCATTTGGAGAGGAATCAGTATTTTGTGTTTTACAAGGTCCTCACTCCTTATAAATATCTAAACTGCAGGATTGCTCCCTGGGGAAACCAACCTCATGATGTCCCTTTCTTCCTCTTGTAACCTGCAGAGACCCAGGAAAGCAAAGGTTCTTAGGACATCCACGTCCTGTCTCAAAGGACAAAAGGCAGCATCAGTTTCCTTGACTTGACCTTTCTGACCAAGCTATGGATTACTGCCTGCTGTGGCCACCCCAGGAGGAGATGCCTGAACTCTGGGGCTGCAATCTCCTCGGATCATTCTGGACTTCCCTGCCTCCTCCCCCAACACATCCCCCTTCCCCCACTACCTGCTGGGACTGCAGAACAGATTACCAAGACTTGGTAAAAATGGGCCAGCATCCCTGGCCTCCAAATAAATGTAACTAGAACCCTGGGGAGGATAAACAATCATAGGAAAAAGAGAAAGAATGAAGATGGGAGGGGCTGTTGGATGAAAATAGCTCACCCTTGCTTTAAAATAGCATCTAACAATGAACCACATCTGGTTTTCATAAGCACCAATACCAGGTGTAAGGCATTCTGTGAACAATCACCTCTGGCTGATAGAGTGGAATATGGCACATTATCAAGAATAAATGAGACAAAATATTCCAATTACAGACATCCTACTTCTCTCCGACTCACGCCAAGTGTTTGTCTCAATCGTTCAAGCTACAAATTACCCCCATGTTAGAGGAGGGCTGCCGAGGGAGCAAACACCGTGGCTTCTGCCGAGGAAAAAAAAATGGTTGATTTTATTTTCTGTTGGAGGGTTTTTGTCTAGGGAAATGAGGTGGTTCACACAGCTCGTCTTTACCTGCCAACACCTACCCATTGGGTCGGGATATCCCAGACGTGGCCGGGGACGCTGATGTCAACCTGCTTGAGACTAACAAGGGAACTGCAATATGATTTCATTCATTGGAGATCAAAAATACCCCTGACCTAATTAGGAAACTGGCTACATTAATGATGGTACATCAGCAAGAGAGATGAAGCAACCAAAATAGAGTCCTGCTTTTTAGAGAATATTGAATAATATGGAGGAGAGGCTTGCAGGAAAATAAAGAGAATAGCTTTATTATTAAACAAAATAACTACTGGTTGGATCTTTAGCATATGCCAGACTCGCTGTTAAACACAGTCTCTGCATTAGGGCAAATAATTCACAACAGCTCAGGGAGGTAGGCATCATTTCCCTGCATTCGTAGAGGGTCACCTACCTGGCCTGAGGGCAAAGAGCCAGCAGGTGTTGGATCTGAGATTCAGATTCCAGCCTGATTCCAGAACTGAGGGGCATCTCCCTGTTCCAGTTCCAATCTGGCTTGCGGTGAATTTAAAGCAAACAGAAAAAGAGAAAAAAAAAAAAAAAAAAAAAAAAAAAAAGAAAAAGAGGCTACCGTGGTTTTTTTTCTACGTGGAAGGACTAAGGGTAAATAAAGTCTGTTTCTTCAGTTTTTCCAAATTTGAAACATTATTTTCTACAGACATACTCTAATAACGAACACATATACTCTTTCACCAAATGAAAGACATTAAAGAGAATTAGGAAGAAAATAAAAAAGGCTGGCTTAAAATATTTAATTTCTGTTATTCCATATTTTCAATCTTTGTTTGCAAAGCAGTGATTTATGATTTTAGTCACAACAGTTTGATAGGTTGAAAAATAACTGATGTACTTTGGAACACATATAAACCATGCTCCCAGCTGTGGCTGCTGTCCCCTTCATAGACAAGGCCAACGGGCCATGTGTAGGGTGACGCTTCACTAGATGGGGCAGGTCCGGGACAGGTCTGCCATTAACAAGCATGGTACCTGTGAGCACAGTGCCAGGGATCTTTTCTTTCCTCCTCACATGGGTCATGGGAAGTAAGATTAAATTGTGCTTCAATTTAACTGCAAACAACAATAAAACACACATACAACAACACAGAGTCACTGTACGACCCAGCAATTTTACTCCTGGGTATATGCCCCAGATAAATGAAAACACACATCTGTGCAAAAACTTAGACTCAAATGCTCATATCAGCATAAATAGTAAAAACAAAAAATAAATGGAAACAAACCCAGACGTCCACCAAGGGATGAGTGGATAAGTAAAATGTAGTGTATCCACTCAATGGAATATCATTCAGCCTTAAAAAGAATGCAGATGATCTTTGCATCAGTACAGTTGATCTTTGAAAACATGAGGCGAAATCCTATAAGCCAGCCACAGAAGACCTCATAAAGTGACTCTGTTTATATGAAATGTCCAGAATAGGCAAACCGATAGAAACAGAGAGTAGACTAGTGGTTTCCAGGGGTTGGGTGGGGCTGATGGAAAACAGGACTGAATGCTAATGGGTATGGATTGTTTTGGGAGGAGGGGTGAGTGATGAAAATAGTCCAAAATTGTGGTGATATTTGTGCAATTCTGTGATTATATTACATCCAAGTAAATATATACTTTAAACAGATAAATTGTACAGTATGCCAGTTCTGTCTCAAACTGGTATTTAAAAAAGAAAAAGAAAAACCAAAGGCAAAGCTCATGGGATCTTGTGGACAATTTCTAAAAAACAGTTATTATGTCTCAGTTTCCCATGCTAGGGTCCCTTCCTTCAAGAGAAATAGACACTAAGTAAGTATTTAACAAACGGTTTTTATTATTTGTTTAAAAGTTGGAAAGGAGGCCAGAGAAATATTTCAGGATAGCAATATGATAAAGCAAGGACATGGGCACTCGGGGTATCCAGAATCCTTCAAAGACAGGGAAGCGCTATGAACAGCACAGCCTGACTGTAGCAGTCTTTGGAAAGGGATGGGAGGGGATCCCTGGGTGGCTCAGCGGTTTAGCGCCTGCCTCCGGCCCAGGGCATGATCCTCGAGTCCCAGGATCAAGTCCCAGGATCGAGTCCCAGGATCGAATCCCAGGATCGAGTCCCACATCGGGCTCCCTGCATGGACCCTGCTTCTCCCTCTACCTGTGTCTCTACCTCTCTGTGTCTCTCATGAATAAATAAATAAAATCTTAAAAAAAAAAAAAGGGTAAGAAAGGGACGGGAATGAATAGGCCAGTCTCAGAGAGCCTTGATTGTCAGGGGAAGAGATTCGTGTTTTATCATGGTAGAAATAGGAAAAATGGAATATGGGGAGGGGAGGGGAGGATGAGGTTTCTAAATACAATAAAGCAGTGGTAGGAGGAATGCATTGGAAGGAAACATATACATTCCTTCCTGATTTCAGAAATTGTTCGGAGTTGCTCACGAGGGCTGGTAAAAGCCATAAGCCAGCAGAAATCAAGAGTTGGAGATATATATACTGTGTGTGTATACACATATACAGAAAGAACAGTGTGTACTATATATATGTATCTCTCTCCAGTATCTATGAAGATACTATATCTAGTATATATGAAATTGTCTTGATAATTGGCTGTTTCCAGAGAGATCAAGAGAGCTTCACACATTTCTTCTTCAATTAAGTTTTGTTTTGTTTTGTTTTGTTTCAGTGAGTATTCAAACATGATCAAAAGGGGGATGCTTTTCTTCAGTGTTCTGAGTGTCTGGAATAAAGCAAAAGACTCATCTAAAAGAGACAGAGATTATCTATTATATATAAACACACAGAGAAGATATTAGTTGATAAGAACGTGTCTCTCTGAAAACCAGCCTCAGAATGTCCCCCCGTTGAGGACTTCCGATCCCCTTGAATCTGCTCTTGAGTATGCTTTGATTGAGGAATGATAAGAGAAATTGTAACAGAGCGTCTCAGTCACCATAGCCATACTGCAGCGGCAAACTAACCCAGAATCCCAGTAGCCTGACAACAGAAACGCACTTCTCACTCATGTTCTATGTCCCATGGGGTCAGGACACTGTTTCAGAGTCATGGAGGCTCTACTGTCTTGGGATGCCACCATATTGTTGTGGCTCCCGGGCCTGCCCTAGCAGGAGAGCAGAGAGCTTTAGGAATACAAACCCACTGGTACCTGCCTACCCACCTCCTCCTGGATGTGACCCACAACACCTGTGCAGCAGCCCACTGGCCACTATGAGTCACAGGACCCCAGCCTACCTGCAGAGGCAGCTGGGAACCACCGAGGAGCACATGGGATAGACACGGTGGTGATTGCGGCCTCTGCCAATACGATACCATGACCCTACTACTCTTGAGATAGTTAATATTAGCTGAGCACTTACTATGTGCCAGGCACTGTACTTTACATGTGCTATTTAACTTTCTCAAGACTCTGAGAGCCAAGCAACTCTTCCCATTTAGCTGGGGCAACCCGAGTTAGATGATGGGCCCCACAAAGGAATGAGTGGGCTGGGATTTGGTCCCACAGGGCCTACCTCCCAGGATAAACATCTCGAAGCTCCACAGCCTTGTCCCTACCTTCTTGCAGACCCATTTCCTGATGAGACAGGAACCAGCTGCAAACCTCCTACGAGACCCCAAGGCCCCAAGCCTTCTACCCCCTGCCATGCTCTCTTGGGAAGGACGGAATCAGACTGTCCCTGTTGGCTGAGTCTTCTCTTCCTCCTGGACATCTAGACCCTCAAGAAGACAGCACTCAGCAGCCTCAGTGTTCCACTTGAGTAACATGCATTATTTAGCAGCAGGGTTTCAAAAACATTGAAATGACCCTTGTAAACACAGTTAAAACGTTTCCCTTTCAAAAGGCCCTGCTTCTCTTTGTAGCGGTGGGATTTCAGCATGTGGAAGTAGCTTTCTCTCTTTTTTTTTTTTCCTTTGGTGCCAGATAAATCTTAATTTTGTTTGGCATGTGGTAAATATTTAGTTTTACTCTTCCAAGGCTAAAAGACATTTATACAAGCTTTTGGGTTATTTGGAAATTGTCTTGATAATTGGCTATGTTTCCATAGAGATCAAGAGGGCTTCACGTTTCTTCTTCAATTAAATTTTGTTTTGTTTTGTTTTCAGTGAGTATTTAAACATGATCAAAAGGGGTATGCTTTCTTACTTCAGTGCTGTGAGTGGAATAAAGCAAAACCTCATCTAAAGGAGAGATTGTCTAGATGGTAGCATTCTTAAAATGCCATCTCTTCCCACATTTTATTCACTGTTCATCCTAAAAATAACAGCATACATTTGTTAAACAAATACCAGAAACAGGGAGTGCAGAGTGAGAATCTAAGTTATCCATCCTTTTTTTCAAAGACTAATACTTAGAGTGTGGGGTAGGGGACAGATTGGATCAAGGAACACTATTCTTCTGTTTCAAGAACTCATAGAGAAAGCTTCACATGAACACCAACAAGGCTCCAAATGATAGAACAACAATTTCTAGAATTGTGTGGAAGCCAGAGGGCCAGTCATATTATCTTCAACGCAGAAAGCAGGAATATTATTTTAGGAAACCTTCACACGCGTGAGCACGATAACCATCGAGGCAGTGAGAGATCATAGGAAAAGTTAGAGGTGCTGGAGTTAGACCAACATGAGTCTGTGAGGCTCTCCTGCATCCTTGCTGTGTGTCTTTGGACATGCAAGGTACCTCTCGGTGCCTCAGCCGCCTTCTCCAAACAATGAAGAGTCGGTGATCACTGACCTCTCTCTCCTTCCTTTTTTCTTTCATTTATTTCATTTATTTTCTCAACATGTGTTCTGTATCCTTCTCGGTCCCAGCCATAACCATGAAAATCAATTACAGAGGTTGCATGGATAGGAGTAAGCCCATGAGCAGATGACCAAGAGAATAAAGGAGGTAATTACAGATAATGATGGGTACTATGTAAAACATAAAATAGGTTAATGGGATACTGGCCAGTGGAGAGGACAGTTATTCTGGATCTGACGGCTTGGGAAGGCCTCTAGGAAGATGTGACACGTCAGCCAAAATCTGGGGGGTGAGAAGGGCCAGAGGCACAAGGATATGTAGGGAGAACACATGCATGGCAAGAGAAGCACCAAGGGTCCTTGAGGTGGGCTCAACTTGCCAGGTGGCTCAGCAGTGACCATCTCTGATGTAGGCGCAGAGCTAGGCTTGGAGGCTGGCTTTCCTACCCTCTGTCCTTCTTGCTCTCCCAGTTGGCATCTCATTTCGAGGTATCTGCATCCCATGCAACTGTGGACTCTCTAGGGACAGCCACCCCCCTGGGACACACCACAGGGCACCTGGCTCTGTCCACTGTTGATGCCCCAGGAGCAATCAGTGAGGGACAAACTGTGTGTCATCCTGCTTTCTACTCACTGCAAAGGTAGGGAACTCTCCAAAGTGGGCAGGATTTTCTTCCTGCAGGCTGTTTGGGACAAGACAGCCCCTACCTTCCCCATGTGCTTGTATGGGGACAAGGCACTCTAGTTTCTACAAAATGTTACTCCCTAGGGATGTGAATGGAGGGGGCAGGAATCTGCAATACTCTAGTCTGAGCCCCTGAACTGTACTCTGCTTTGGATGAACCTATAGCTTAGCAATTAGGGACATGGTCACTGAATTTGGAAGTGCTGAGTTCAAATGTCGATTCCACTCATTGCCATCTGGGTGGCCCTGAGTCAATCACCTCTGCACCTCAGTTTCCTGCTCCAAATAGCAATAATAGATAAATAGTATCCAAATCCCATACCCAATTTCTCGATCCAGTGAGACCATGAGGGTAAAGTGCTTAGCAAAGTGCTTGACAAATAATAAGGACTCAATAAATACTGGCTATTGTTATCATTTTATTCATCCTAAGAGGCAATGGTCCAAACTTTAATCTCTTTTCCCTTTCTTTCTTTCCCCCACGTTCCTTTCCTGGTAACTGTCCACAGCCTATCATTAAAATGTCTTTGGCCATCACCCTTTCCCGCATCCTGTGTCCGACATGGGGAAAGCAGAAGCAATGAGGTCGCGAAGTAAGATGCTAGGATGTACAGGCGCTCGGTTCCTATCTGAGTGACCTTGAATCTTTCACTTAAAGGATTCTCTGAGCCTTAGTTCATTTGTATACAAAGTGGGAGTGTGAAATCTGTGCCAAAGGAGTCACGGGAAGCTGAAGCCACGCATTTACTATCAGCCATATCCTCAACACCTAGCACATGCCTTACAGCATTTAATAAACGAGGAGAACACCACCACCACTACCAACAACAGAAACAACGAGATCGTGATGGCTCATAGTCTGGACATACAACCTAGAAGAGGAGGGCAGGGGGAAAAAGCTACTTTCTGTGTCCATGAACATGACCTCCACCACTGCATTTCTACAAATTGGAAAAGTTGACACAGTTTCTCTTTTTTTGGCCCTCGAAAACACTTTATTTGTCCTTATCCATCCCTCCATTTATTCAACAAATATTTCTTTTTTTTTTTTTAAGTGGGTGATGAACTATCCTTTTTTTTTCTCAAAAGTTTTTATTTTTTATTTTTAATAAATTAATTTTTATTGCTGTTCAATTTACCAACATACAGAATAACACCCAGTGCTCATCCCGTCAAGTGCCCCCCTCAGTGCCCGTCACCCATTCACCCCCACCCCCCGCCCTCCTCCCCTTCCACCACCCCTAGTTCGTTTCCCCAAGTTAGGAGTCTTTTTCTTCTCCCTTCCCTTATATTCCCTTTCACTGTTATTTATATTCCCCAAATGAATGAAAACATACACTGTTTGTCCTTCTTCAATTGACTTACTTCACTCAGCATAATACCCTCCAGTTCCATCCACTTTGAAGCAAATGGTGGGTATTTGTCGTTTCTAATGGCTGAGGAATATTCCATTGTATACATAAACCACATCTTCTTTAGCCATTCATCTTTCGATGGACACCTAGGCTCCTTCCACAGTTTGGCTATTGTGGACATTGCTGCTAGAAACATCGGGGTGCAGGTGTCCCGGCGTTTCATTGCATCTGAATATTTGGGGTAAATCCCCAACAGTGCAATTGCTGGGTCGTAGGGCAGGTCTATTTTTAACTCTTTGAGGAACCTCCACACAGTTTTCCCTAGTGGCTGCACCAGTTCACATTCCCACCAACAGTGTAAGAGGGTTCCCTTTTCTCCGCATCCTCTCCAACATTTGTTGTTTCCTGCCTTGTTAATTTTCCCCATTCTCACTGGTGTGAGGTGGTATCTCATTGTGGTTTTGATTTCAACAAATATTTCTTGAAGGCCGATCAGGTGCTAAACACTACTGAAATTCCAACAGTAAATGAACAGAGATAGGAAACTTCAGTCCAGGGAAGGACACAGATATGAACCAAAGAACAATACAGCAATAAAATCAATAAACACAAGCGATATATCAATGAATTTTGATATATCAAAAATAAGCAGGGTGAACTCGTAAAAGAAAGGTTTTGATCTATAACTCCTGAATGACTATTGATGTTGAGCATCTTTTCATGTGCTCTCTGGCCATTGTTATATTTTCTTTGGAGAAATATCTATCCATGTCCTTTGCCCATTTTAAAATAAGGTTGTTTGTCTTTTTGTTGTTGAGTTACAAGAGTTCTTTATATATTTTGGGTACCAGATCTTTATCAGTTATACTGTGCAAGTATTTTCTCCAATTCTGTTGATTGTCTTCCTACTGTCTCTATAGTGTCATTTGGAAGGAATGAAGTATTGATCCATGCTATAACCTAGAGGACCTCATAAAACAGGATGCTAAGTGAAAGGGGCCAGACATAAAATCTTATTACATGACTCCATCTATATGGAAATAAGCAGGATGGGCAACTCATAGGGAGAGCAGATTAGTGTTTGGCAGGAACTGGAGGAGTGGCGAACATAGAGTGACCGCTTCATGGGCATGAGGTTTCCTTTTGGGGTCATAGATTCTGGAGCTAGACAGGGGCGATGGTTGCACAGTATTATGAATGCTCACTTTAAAATGGCTAGAATGGTAAATTTTATGTTATATGTATTTTACCACAATGAAAACAGAAGGATGTAACTCAAGGTATCTAAAAGGAGGCCCAATTTACCGTGGCATATGGAGCAGGGTGTCCTAGAGCAGCACAGCTTGAGCTGTTAGCTACTATGACCTTGCTAAGGGGTCTTGGAGGAAGAACAAGGACACTTGGTGGGGATGGTTGTGGAGATAGACAAGGAGATCCCAAGAAACGTCCCTGTATGGAAATCACAAAACAGTCTGCAAACAAAGGAGTCACTGATGTGTACAAGGTATCAAATGCCCTCCTCCGTATGGCCTTCTGACATCAGAAAGCAAATCTAATCATCCACTTTATCTAGCATCTGTGCAGATCAGTATTTGTTAGATGCTTTAATGGTGACGATGGTTATTTGCTGTGTAGAGACTCAACTGGACCCTTCCCAGTGCAATCCCGGTGCGAGGGGTGGAGCCTGAAGATTATATAATCCCACCCCCAAATTTCTTGAAGAAATAAAATGGATGATGGCTCATGTCCTCAATTCCTGAGCCAGATTCCAACCAATCCTGTGATGAGGCTTCCATTTTACTAATGGCATGTGCTTCAGTGGATGCCCTCCATTGCCCAAAAATATGCAATCACTTAATTGCCATAGCAATCCTATTATATTACCATTACACAAAGTCTAGTAGGGAAAGCTCAGAACGTGTTATTAGTGCTGAAAGGGACAATTTACTGGATTTCACTAAATGCCATCGCTTCCCAAAAAAATGAATCAGAATTACTTGATTACGCCCGTCTTGCTTTAACGTCCTGGTTGGAGGACAATGCGGGGAGCCACCATGCATGGTCTGAACTGCTTTCAGCAATCCTGGCTTTGTGCAATCACGGGATTCAGAGCCTTGCCTGTCTCCACCCCAACGCGGATGCTAAAAGAGTACATGCCGTGTACTATGTCGGGGTACATTGAGCATGTTCCCCTCGTCAAACAATCTTGGGTGGAGCTTTCACCAGGACACTTAAATTTAAAAGAGTGTTGAATTCATGAATGGTTTTTGTATTCCAGAGGAGAGCTCAGGAAAACATGGGCAGCTCCCCGACATTGAAAATTAAAATATCAAACCAAGGGAAGGTAAACAGGGGGTACTGGTCTGAAGAGAGTGAAGATTAGTAAAAACGGATCAGACCAAATCCACGTACAATCCTGGAAAGCCAGTGCTAAGCTCTGTGGGTCAGAATGTAATCTTTATACATGAAAAATGTCCTTCATGTATAAAGATTATGTTCTGACCAGTGAGTCTTCAATATGACTTGGCAATGAGTCCACCTGTCTCCCTGTTTGGTGTCTGTTTTCCCACCACTATAAATTGGAGCAGTTGTAGCAATAAACTGTTTTTGAAGAGCAACACTGGGTTAAATATATATATATATATATATACACACACACACATTATATCTATATCCATATCTTCTATATCCATATCTATATTTATACACACAGTCTTGCCCCCCACTCCCTCCTTCCAAGACACTTGCCATATAGTTTAGTTTTGCTGGACAGGTCTGTCTTAAAGTGCCACAAAACAGAGTCAAAAGCCATTTAGGTCACTTGTGATTAACCCTTTGCCTGCAGAGAATGGCAGGGAATCGAATAGGAAGGTGAACAACATCAGGACTCAGGGTGCCTAAGCTTACAAGGGCAACAATGTCTCCAAGCAGAATAAGAAGAATTTGTACAAGCCTTTGATTCTCTCTGATTTTTTGAAAGCACAAAGAGGCTTCATATTTAATTTATGGCGTTATATAAGCTGCTCTGCGTGCGTGTGAATTTCCCAGCACAATCCTGACTCTGGTCGTTCGGATTTTGCATTACGGAGGCAACAACTATTCCAGGATCTGAATTCTCAGCCTGGAGAGCGAAACCCAGGAGCGAAAAGCGTAGCAGCAATTTTGCAGGGCTGGTGGCATTTCCCTTGCCTCTCAAACCAATTTTAACTGCACAAAACCCTCGGCACGTTGCACCTGGGAAGGGCAGTGGCCATACACTGAGCTGTTATGAATAACTGCCGTTGGAATGGAATGCAATGGAAACAAATCTGCATTGTATTTGCAGTCTTTTCCGCAATTGCTCGCCATCTGGACTGCAGTCAGGGCTTGGGCCGAACGGCAGACAGAGGCCAGCTTCGCCGGGAAGCATTGCCCTACTTTGATTTGTAGCCACGCGAGCACTTGAAAGGGTGGCCACTGTTTCCTGCCACTGGCCACTGAGCGTTATCACATAGACGGTGGGGCTTCCTTTTATTTTATTATTTTTTTAATTTTTAAATTTAATTAATTAATTAATTTATTTATTTATTTATTTAGACAGTGGAGCTTCTATGGAAGAAAATACAACCTGTGCCAGGCACACATCTAACCTATCTAACCCATCTAACCCCCTTCTAATTCAGAGGCAACGAACCTCAGGTAAGGGCTGTCAGGCTGGCCTCTGGGACTGTGACTATTCCTTTGCTTAAGGAGCCACGAGAGTTACACTGGCTGATTTCGGCCTTTGGCTTATAACTGCCCAGCAATGCCCCTGCATCAGAGGTAGGCACTTGGGCATGATTGGTGCTCCTGGCATAAAGCTGTACCATCCTGGGAAGAGGACCAGAGTGACGCTGAAGGCCCACCCCGTGATAGGAGCAGGAGTCCGAAAATTGTGGCTACAGCCTAGGCTGGTTATGCGGCCTTCCAAACCATAGTTGCTGTATTAAAAACAAAAGGAGCGGCGGTAAATGGAGCTGTCCGTGTGCTGATACCAAGGTACCATTCGTTGTGGGTTTTCCCCACCTTCTATCCACCCAGTTCTCTGCCACGTGGGATGCCACGGACAATGATTTTCCTTCCAGGACACACAGACAGTGTGTTTCTTAGCTGGGTTTTGCAGCTGAGTGAAAGCACGTGATTAGTTTTTGTCAAAGGAACAGGAGCAGGAAGGGTGCAAGTTTTTTCTAAGCCTGGGGCCCCGAACGTGCGGTGGGATCTGCAGAGCCCTCTTAATCTCATCCCTGTGGCTGGAAACGGAGCTCCAGGGTGAGGAAGCCACAGCATCAAAGGGCTCCCCGACCCCACTGGACTGCGTGGAGCAGAGCTGCTCAGGAGGGCCCCCTCCTCACTCTGATTTATAGGAAAGAGGAAAAAAACAATGTTTTTAAAGCTACTGAGACCCGGGGTGGGGGAGTTTAAGTAGTGTTAACCTACTCTGGGTAATAGATTCACATGTTTTCCCTTTTCAGCATTGTACACAAGGGCTCTGCCTTTTAAAATGGGAAGTAGTGACATTTTCTAAAATCATACAGGGGAAGTCAGAGTGTAAAGGGAGAGCAAAGTCCTCTGTTTAAAATCTGGATGACGGTGGCTAAGAATAAAGCTAGCTATCTTTTATGGAACGCATGTCCCCATTCTAGGTACTTGGCATACAATTTCATGGAACTGTCGTGACAAACCCACAAGAAGACATTATTATCTCATTTTCATTATGGGAAATTCAGGATCTGATAAGTAAGGGCAAAGTCACATGAACTGTAGGAATTCCAGAATTTGAACTCAGATGTGTCAGAGGTCAAAGCCCACGCTTCTCAGGACGGTCCCGCTGAGACGCACAATGCCCCTGCCTCTGGCCAGTAGGTTCAGAGTAGCAGGTGCAAAAAGCATAACCACTGGATGGTCACACACTGAGCCTTCTGTGTCCAAGGTCCTGTGCAAGGTATTACAAGGGGAGAAAAGAAAACATCATGTGGTCCTTAAATATTTTAACAACTGGGAGAAGTGATGGCAGGTTGGGGACACAGATAGGATTTCCTCTCCCCAATCGCCTCTGCCTCTGCCCCACCACTTTGCAGTTTTGAGCTAAAGAGGAAACTGTTAATTTTATGAACTGCAGCCCAGAACTTTCACCGGATGCTGAGTTGACTTGCTGGGCTTTATGGAAAGTGGTTGAGAGAAGGCTTCTGTTTGTATCTCAGCCCTCCTGCCTTATTAGCTGTGTGCCCTGGGACTGGGAGACCCAATCTCCCTGAGTCTCAGTTTCCCTGTCTGTAGGACAGGGATGACAATACATACAGGAATGACTTCACAAGATTGTTGCAAAGCTCACAGCAAGTGCATGTGAGCGTGCATGCACTTGTGCAAGTGAGCGTGTGTACGTCCCTGCATTCTGTGAGCATTGGGAATCCTGAGCCAAGATTGTCTCTTCATGCTCTTCCACCCTTCCCTGAATGTGCAGTTGGTGGGCTGATTTGTCAAGGTCGTTCTTGATGACCTTGATGACTTAGTTCTCTCTTTCTGTCCTCTTTTTCTTTAGTATATCCCAGCATGTTGGCCTACAGATTCCAAATCACTGAAAAGAATGTAAGAGTCGCCATTTAGCCCTCAAGATCCAAACCAGTCTTTCCTGGACTTCCAACACTCTGACCTTTAAGGCACAGGTTCAAATATTACCTCACCTCCATTGTGGGAGGTAGCTAACTAAGATGCCCCCAGTGACACCCACCTCCCAGTATTCATGTCCCTTACATAATTGTCTCTCCTCTGCCCCCTGTCCCCAAAGCATAGGCTGGACCTAAAGACTAGCTTCTACTGAGTAGAATACAAAATGATGAAATATCACCTCCCACATTAGATTACAAAGAAAGTCCTCTCTTTGTCTGTCTTCCTTCCTCCCCCACCCTCTCTCTCTTTCACCCTCTCTCTCCTACTCTGATAAGCCAACTGTCATGTTGCAGCTGCCTTCTGGAGAGCCCACATGGCAAGAAATGGAGGTGGCTCCAACCAACAGCCACAAGGAACTGCATCCTGTCAGTCATGACATGTGATTGAAGCTGGAAGCTGATTCTTCCCCAGTCGAATCTTGAGATGAGACCCCGGCCCCTGGCCAGTGCTCTGAGTACAGTTTGTAGGAACTGAGCCAGAACACTCAGCTAAGCAAACCCCTAATCCCCAACCCACAGAACCTGTGAGGTAGAAAGCACTTGTTACTTAAATATCTAGGTTTTGGTATAGCTTGTCACATAACAATAGATGACTCTTATGCCCTTCTCCAATTATTAGAGGCTTCTCTTAAAGATTCAGAGAGGATAGGGAGTAGCATGCATGGCAGTATTGTGAAATTTCTTAGTACCCAGCAAAAGACCATCACAGTAGCAACCAAATCAGCTTTGATATAATGAAATCCCTATAAGCATAGATGTCCCCTCACCGTCTACCCCTCCAACCTTGTCTTCAGCAATTAGGGAGGGTAAGACCAGGTGGATGTGGAAATCAGTTGAATTCAACCTAAATCAAGTATAATGCACATTAAAATATTTACTTTGTATTTGTGTCATATTTATTTTGCCTATTTTTTCTTTCGTGAGGATGGTTACCTTTTTCTGAGTGCTTGCTGTGTACCAGCTTGTTTTTATAGTGTCTGGTTTAATTTTTACAAAATCCAGTATGGTATTATTGGTTTTCTCATTTTAGAGATGAGCCTATGGAGCTGGGGGATGACAAGCCACTTGCTATTCAGCCAGTAACCAGTGGCGCTTGGATCAGACCCTAGGAATGCTGGATTTTTAAAGCCTATTCCCTTTTGTCTACTCCAAGCCACCCTGAGGGCAGAAAACATGTCTCCATTTATCTTTGCCTTCCCATCAGCATATGGTCCCTTCCCTGATACACAGTGGGTGCGAACATTAATAAAATATTTAACAAAGGTTAGCAAAAAAAAAAAAAAAATCTGGAAGTCTAACATTACATTGACGTATGTAGGTCAATTTACTTATGTGTGAAGAGAGGGACACTTTCATCTCTCACCTAAGGTACTGATACCAAGTTCACATTCTCTGGTTCTGTCCCCAGATTTTGTCCATTTTAGAGAAGAGCTTAATTGGGTCACATTGGCCATCTCTCCTCTAATATGCTTCAGTAAAATAGAGAGATTTTGATTCTGAAGAGAAGTCTTCACAGGAAAAACAAAAACCAAAGCCATAATTCCTGACCACCTTCCCATTGGCTACACAGTAAAGCTCTTATCATTTCAGCTCTTATAATTCATCCATTCCTTCTTCATTCATATATTAATTCATTCATCCATTCATTCATTCCTCCATCCCTCCCAGAGGGTGTAATCTGCCTAAACTCATCTCAGTGCTTAGATCTGACAAAGGAATGGGAAACCGTCTTTGGTTATGACAAGCTCAGTCACCCTGAATGCATTTTGTTCTTTTATGTGGCTTTCCCCAATACAGAATAATATTTGCTAATTATTAAAAATGATTATAAAACACAGAATCAAAACATAAAAAGAAGAATCTCTGTAATTCCCCACTTAAAGATTAATGACTCATTAACATGGGCTTGTATTTCCTCCCAGACTTTTCTATGCATATTTTATAAATACTATACATACTAACTTATGACTTTGTCTTTACTTAATATTCACTGTTCTTATATCTTCATTTTATTAAATATTCTTCTAGAGTGCCTTCCTTTGCCTGCAAAATGTTCCACTCAATTGCTCTACGATACTTTCTAAAACCATGTCTTGAAGGTATTTGTCTTAATGGTATTATTGTTGTTCTTAAAAGAAACTACAGTAATGAGACACTGATGTTGGCGAAGGAGTAGGGAACTAACCTGCCCCCAAAATTTCATCTGATTTATTTCTTTTGCATTAGTTTCCCAAATTACTTTTGGGTAGCTTGACACATCTTTAATTTAAGTCCTAATTATTGTACATAATGCAGCTCACACCTGTGGTGATAATGCTTTTATTAGCATTAAAACTAAAGACATCAAAGAATCATATCAGGATAAAATGTCTATTTCTAATTTAATAGAATTGCAATTAAAGCAAATTTGATCTGAATGAAATCCCATCATAACTGGGTTTTTTTTTCCTGCACAGTGAGTGAAATTATTCTCCCTTAAATTGAAGATTAATAACATGCTTTTAATGTTAAATGTAGCAATTCAAGCATTAGGTTGCAATTCAAGTTCAACATCACTGAACATTTTATAAACTTCACATTTTAACATCTCTGGGAAGCGCTCTGAGGTAAATGCATTAGCGTTAAATGCATTAATGTTATTTTTCTTTATAAATGAGCTTATAACAGTGTTGTTACCTTCATTTGAATATTTTAATGAAGGGATAATATAGGGTGAGTGTTCCATTTTCACAAGGTAATTGTTTCTTCCCTGAGTGGCTAAACTTGGGCAGAAAGCAGAATTTATCTCATTGAAATTCTATTATGGCTGCATTGCTGTTGTTACTTGTCAGAATCTCTCATTACCTGGTAACTGGGGCTTTTTGTTAACGCTCTCCTTTCCCATGGCGCCTAGTCTTCTGCCTTCCTGTGGTGTAATCCTGTCCTCTGGCAGGTCACAGCAGCAAACCTTTGGTATCTTGCTCCAAGGATGCATTGGCTCAGCACTTCGAATTTCCCTGGATGGAGAGTTCTGATTTAGATAAGTTCAGTTCAGGTTGGCAATAAGTAATCCAAATTTGCAGTAGAACCTGAAATGAGGGACAGGTATGCAATCATTTTCAAATTACTCAGATCTGTGTTTGTGCTTTTGGTAGATTAATTGCACAAATGGCCCCAGTTTTCTCTCCTTCACAGAGTACACTCCATTTAGGATGTAACTGATTTTCCAGATTCTCCTCTCAAACGATGAAATCCGTCATTCTATTCCTTGAATCTGGGCTGGCTGTGTGATTGGCCTTGACCATCAGAATAAGGCAAAATTGATGTCTTGAATGAGTTCACTCTTGCCCTTGGACCCATGCATACACCATATGAACAAGTGCAAGTCAACCTACCAAGGGAAGACAAGATCAAGGGGCTCCAGGTGACAGACAGCTAACAATCACAAGCAAAGCCACACAGCCAAAATGTAGCTGATTCATGAGGGAGCCCAGGCACGGTCAGAAGAACCACCCAGCTGAACCCAGCCTACCTTGGCCACCTGTGGTTTTGAGCTAAATAAAGGGCTGTTATTTTTATTATTATTATTCATGAGACACACAGAGAGAGAGAAACAGAGACACACACAGAGAGAGAGAAGAAGGCTCCATGCAGGAAGCCTGATGTGGGACTCGATCCTGGGTCTCCAGGATCACACCCTGGGCCAAAGGTGACGCTAAACCTTTAAGCCACCCAGGCTGCCCAAGGGCTATTATTTTAAGTCAGTAAGTGTCCGGTGGTTTGTCACTCAGCCACAGATAGCTTAAGTAGTATCCTCCCTCCGCCAGAGTCTATCTGAGTGATCAAAGATGAGCTACTAACCTCTCTGAGTTGTGTTTTTCTCCATTGTAAATGAAAACAACAAGACTATATAGGATTGTCTTGAATTAAAGATAAGTGACATAAAATATTCAGTTCAGTGCATGCCACAGAAGAATGCTCAGAATAAATGCTAGCTCTTATTGCTGCTGATGCTACTGCTGCTCATTTCTGTAACATACATCCAAACATTTCAATTAATGGTTGAGAGCATGAGTTCCAAAGCTAGGCTGCCACCACTACTGGATTCCTGACTCAGGCCCTTGACCTTGTGTGACCTTGAACAGCTTACTTGACTTCTACCTTTCTGCAACCTCATCTGTAAAATGGGAATAAGAAAGTACCAACCTGACAAGATTGTTAGAATGATTATTAAATCAATCAAAATAGATGAAGTGGTTAGAATCTAATGGCATCTATTGTAGTAAGTATAATTATTATTGATAACAATAACTAGACACACAGCTTATAGCTGTCTCTGTATATCTGAGTGGCAAAATCCCTATCCAGAAAGTCTTCCTCTTGGGTCTCATTTTGTCTTTGGGACCAAGAATATGAGGATTTTTGAAGATGTGTATTATGGAAATCTACAAATACATGTACAAGGGAAATAGTATAATGAAACTAATTTACCTATCACTCAAACTCAATAATCATCAATGTACAGCAATTTTCATTTTTTTCCACCCTCATTCTCTAGATTATTTTGTTGCAAATGCCAAGTACTACATAATTTCATCTGGGAATATTTCAGTATGTATGTAATCTCCTTCAAAATAAATAACCATATTCCATTGTCACACCTAAAAATTAACAAAAATTCCCAATATCATCAAAAATCCTTTTGATCCAAAGGCTCCCCTTCCATATCCTCGACCTCTGCTTTTTTGATAAACAAGGTAATTTTCATGTAGAATTTCTCACAGTCTGGATTTTACTGAGTATCTCTCTGTTGAGTATTTTAACTTGTTTCTCTGTCTCTTGTGTGCCCTATAAACTTATGTTTGGACCTGGAGGTTTGATCTTATTTATTCAATGACTTTCTTTTGGCCAAGAATACTTTATAAATAGCATTGTGTACTTATATTAGAAGCACATTATGTCCGGTTCTAATTTTTTGTGATATGCCAATTAGGATTACTGACTAGATCCACTAATTGACTTAGTTGTATAAATTGTGATAGCTTTATTCTACTCTGCCTTCTTTGTTCACTCAGATATAACTAAATGCAATTTCTCTTCATATCTATTTGGTGACCCTGAGATAAAGCACAGTATGCTCTAAATATTTAGCTCCACTTTGTCTTTTTTAAGTTAACGGTATATTCTAGAAATAATTGCATGGCAATGCAATGAGATATTTCTCATTTCTTTTTATAGTTGCATAGAACTTCGCTGTGTAGACATATGGTTAATTCAGCCTCCCAATGATAAACTTTTGGTTTTGCTTCCAGTCTTTTGATATTGCAAATAATGTTATCATAAATATCTTAGCACAGAGCATTTTGTGTGTGTGAGTGTGTGTGCATGTGTCATGGTCCATTTTTATACCAGCAGCTTTCAGAGCCTTGTTGGAGATAACAAAGGTTGTAGGGGATAAATCCAGTTAGTTGTGTCTTCATGGTAAAAGCAGGGATATTCTGACATTCATGGATTTCATCATTCCAGCTTCAACTCCTTTCCAAAATCTCTAAATCCCCTTGACATGTCTATACAGCCATTTGCCCTTTTGATGAAATTTAAAGAATCCAGATTGTGGGAAGGAAATGTGACTCATGTAGCAAGGGAGTGAACCTCCATTGACTCATTCTCCCCTCTCACTGCGTCTTCACCTTTCTCTCTTCCACATGGATTACAGGCTCTGCTTCATCATTTAGAAGAGTCCACAAAAGAAAGACAACAGCCTGAGCTGTTACTGAAAGTGTGTAGAAGACGAGGAATGCCTGAGCAAGGTATGGATACATGGGGGAGGGGTCATTACATCTGACAGAGACAGACGCCTATGCAGGGACTGGTGAGGGTATTGTAACACATCGTTCACAAATGTCATGGATCTCCTCTGCGGGACTTTTCAGTGCTCAGAAGCCACAAGATGGTAGGATTGGAGGAAACGTAGACATTCGGCAGCTCAGGTCAACCTCTCACCTAGTATTTATTCTCAAACACATGGATCTGCAGAATAACATCTATGGTGAAAGGCATTCCCTAAGAGGGGTCAAAATAAAGGTCCTCCTCTTCACTCAAGATTGAGTCCCTGTACCTGTGCCTGTCAGTCAGTAGTGTTTTATCTGCATCAGCTGTAGCCTCATCTTCAAGGTTTATCTTACTCTTTTCCAAAGGTCCAACTCCTCACCAACCCAAATGGGTTTCCTGAAAGGTATATTATATATACCTTAGTTTGGAATCCAAGTGGAAGAATGGTGAACCTGTCTCTTTGCTAGCACAGATGACTCTCTGTGCATCCAAGAGAGAGTTTCAAGAGGATCCAAGATTGGTGGAGGATTTTGATATGTGTGAGTTTACTTCTGTGAAATTGTATTACAAATAGATGACAAAATAAGCTAAACAAGACTCTTGACAGCAAATGCTATTTTTCATGATATTTAATATTACTACTACTGATAATACTAAAAGGTACCAGTTCTTGAGTCTCTAGTGTTGACAAGAGTTTAAATTGACATTCATTCAAATAATTCTGAAATTGGTTCCATTTGACAGGTGAGGGAAGATTAAGAAGAACTTGCCTGAATTTGGAGACAGAAATTAAGCCTGGTTCTCTCTGACTCAAGTTCCTTTTACTCATCGTCCTGTGACCCTCTAGTAACTTCATTTATGGATTTGAATGGATCCTGAATTGAATCTCACTTCCACCACCCAGTTGACATTTAAGCAGTTAAGCTGGTGACCCTAAACCAGGTGGGAGGCTTCCATTAAACAGGGCTATATCTTGGCAGCAGCCTTTCAGTGAGTATCTGCAAGAGTAGGGAACATGGCCTGCAATACACTCTTTGCAGCATTTTTATGCAAAAGGATTGCTCTTAATTAAATATCTTGCTCATGTTTTGATTTTTAATTTTCTCCTCTAACAACATAATGTGCCATTTAGAGCAAGGTTCAAATCAATATGACATTTTAGTACCTGTTAAATGTCTTGGCAACTAAACTTCATTGTTATCAAATTACTTGTCAATTAATAAACATGTTTCCATCTCAAATCAGGGAATAGCACAGGGGTGAGCTCCCCCAGCCACATCCTTCCACTCTTTCTTAATGATGTTTAGCAGACTCTCTGATCCCCATGTGCCCTCATCTCAACCCAACATGCTCTGTTCTATTTGCCACTTTGGTGTCTCATTTTGCACAATGAGAAATCAACACAGAAATTTCCTTACTCTGCCTTTCAGCTTTGTCCCTGATTTGTTGTTGTTTCTCAGTGGCACTTATCCACCTCATGGCTTACAACAAAGTGTGAAAATAATTTCCTTCCTCCATTGGCTGTAGCCACCTGCTTTTCCTTCTCTGATCTTGCTTTCTCTAATTCTTTTCTCACCCAATAGTTATCTCAGGGTTCCTGTCAAAAACCTCTTATATGGATTAAACTTTCTTTCTCCTTTCTCCCCTGGCTTCTAAACACTTAGAATCAAACATGGTATGCATCTCCCATGCATAGCAGAGATTAGTCAGGAAGGAAATTTAGAAGCAACTATGCTTACTGTGGCTTTTACCTTTAGGTTTAAGATTCATTTTTTATTGGGATGCACCATTGGAATGGGAGGCTGGATTGTGAATTTCTACTGTAAGCATAAACTCAGTTTTTGTTCAAGGTCAGCCCTGACTCTGGTATTACCCAGCAGAAACTAAATGACCTTAAGGAAAGAACTTCTCCCTCTCTGGAAATGCAAATACATATTTTAGGATGGGATTTGCATGGAAGACATCTGTGGTTCTTCTTCAGAGTGATCCTTAGGTTCTCCAACAATGGAGAGTACCTCCATTTACAATAAAGCAAGTGGTCAGCCATGATTTAAGAACGCTATGCTTGATGGTCTCTAAGTTCCCTTCCCGTCTACAAGTCTGCAGATACATTGTTCTTGTAAGGAGACATGCAAGATCCCAGCACAGTACCCGAGACAACCAGCAAAAAGAAGAGAAGGTAACGCAGTCAAACACACAATATACTGAGTAAAACTGTATGCTTCACGGGAAGGAGAAAGACATTAGTCCCGCTATTCAGGATAGCATCTTCAGCTACAGAAGTTACTTGAGTTTCATGGACAGAGTAATCTCCTCTCCACCCAACAGCTGAGAGATACTTCAGCTAGGATGATGTATCAGTTACTAAAGTGGTAGGTGACAATAACTACAATTTATTAGCTGATATACCCATTGGCAAATCTCCTGACACCTCTATATCTCATTTTTTCATTTACCGACTGGGGTAATGACAATTAAAAGGACAATACCTACCACATGAGGCTATTAAGAGGATTAAGTAAACTTCTATATGTCAGCTACACATATTTCGACTATTATACTATAGAAAAATATATTTCAGATGAGAAACAGGACAAATTCAAAGCTATTTTATCCCTAATATTCTGTTTATTTCACCTCACTAAAGTGCAGAAACATGCAGAACACACAGGTTTCCTTCTGCCCTTTGTCTTTGCCATTAAGATAGCTTTGAATTGTAGAAGGATGTGGTTTAATGACTGGATTTATCCTCCAATGTGACAACAGCTAGACAGATACGAGATTTTCAACTCTCAGAGACCCCTAATCTTATTTAATCAGATTTATTGATCATTAGTTTAAGATGTTTAAATATCAACGGGTGGTAAAATGCTTTATTCTATTCTGTTGAAGACAAAAAGCTCTCCTTACTCCAGCTACTAGAAAAAGTATTGGCATATCTGAGAGGCACATCCAGAGGGTATGTGGTCTTCTCAGCAGGCCCCTTTCACCCCTGGACCATAGGCAGTTCCCACATAAATCAAACCTGAGGATGGACCATTGATTTTTTTATGTAAAGAAATTCAGTGAAAGGGGATTTTAGGACCATTCTAATATAGCCTATCTTACTATCTATGAAGTCAGCTGAAGCTTCTCTCTCCCTCTTTTTTTTTTCCTAAATCAATTTTTAAAGATATTATTTACTTATTCATGTGAGATGCAGATAGAGGGAGAGACATAGGCAGAGGGAGTAGCAGGTTCCCTGCAGGGAGCCTGATGTGGGACTCAATCCCAGGACTTCAGGATCATGACCTGAGCCAACGGTAGACAACCACTGAGCCACCCAGGTGCCCCCTAAATCAATTTTCTTATCAGGAAAAATTAAGGGTTTGTCACCATCCTTTATTTCCACAAACACTGAGAGTGTTTGTCTATGATGAACAGAGGTACAGACACTCAAAACACCTAAGAGTGTTCCTAACCTCAGAACACTCACATTAATTTTTCACCCCTCTTTGTGTTAAGAGCCATTGTATATGTAACAAGATGGTAAGTGTAGCCTTGTCTTATCCTAAGTTGAAAGTCTAAGATAATAAATACCATGATTCTCACATTCTTAATTAAGATTTGACCCAATGGATATATGTAGAACAAATGGA
Organism: Canis lupus dingo; assembly: GCF_003254725.2. Classification (NCBI taxonomy): domain Eukaryota; kingdom Metazoa; phylum Chordata; class Mammalia; order Carnivora; family Canidae; genus Canis; species Canis lupus. The sequence goes on along the minus strand of NC_064248.1, from coordinate 34,050,555 downwards.
GAGTAAGCACTCTTTTCTGGCACATATGAAACACTTACAACAAAAGTAACCATGCATTGGCTACAAAGCAAGCATGGCCAAGTTCCAAACAATTGGTGTTAAATGGACCACGGTTTTTTGAAGTTAAATGTAATTAAAGTAGGAATTTGTTGCCACAGTTAACTAAAATATACATTAAGAAATTTTAAAAATCATTTTTAAACCACCCATATGTCACAGAAGAAAGCATACTGAATACTTTCAAAATATTTGGAACTGCATTATAATAAAAGTACCAGATTTTAAGAGATGAAGGATGAAGCTAACATGATATCCAGAGGGAAATACATAGCTCTGAATGCTTACATATCAATATGATACCTATAAAGTTCATTTGTATAAATAAATGAACTTGACACCTAACTTGGGAAGTTTCCAAAGAATCAACAGAATAAACTCAAACAAGTTAGCCAGAGAGGAGATAACAAACTAAAGACAGAAATTAAAGAAATGGAAAACAAAATTAATGTCAAAAGGATCACAAAGACAAAAGTTGATTCTTTAAGAAAGACTAATAAAATCGACAAAAGTCCTTCAAAACTGATTAAAAAGATGTCACAAATACATAATATTGACCTGGAAAGAGACATCACTACAGATGCAAGAGATGGTGATTTATTATATTACTTTGTTACTACTCCTTGTGAAGAATGAAGTCACCACCGGGAAGGGGGTTGATGGAAGTCGGGAGGGAACAGGAGAATGACTCTGCACGGTAGGCTCATTTAGACTATTTAAATGATTATAGCCTGTGTGCATTGCCCATTACAAAGTAGAATTCATAAGAAAAGATTTCCCTAGACATGGATTTTATAAACAGCATTTGCATAGTTATTTTCCCCTCAAAAAGACTTAAAGGTGGAATGTTCTAATCAATCCTCACAACTGTCCTGTGAGATAGATTTCATGATTCCATTTTGTGAGTGATGAAATTAAGGTGTAGAGAAAAACACGTGGCTAAAAGTAAAGAATGAGAATTCGTTTTTCCTATTCTTTAATATTTAATTGTGCGAATTTTTAAACTTATGAAAAAGGTGAAAAAATGTATGGGGCATTCCATGCACATACCACTAAAATAAATATTTTATCATATTTATTCACATAATTAGAGGATATTTGAATTGAAATTCTCTGACCTATAAATTCTGTATCTTTCTACCACACACAAACACAAAGATTTACTAAGGCATTTGTGTGTGTTCTAAAATCAGAGAGCTATTTGCAAATGATACTTTCAAATAAATACAGAGCTTTGTCAGCATCTTTGCAATGAATGTATGCAATGTATCCCCTAGGATGTATTGCACTTCCTAAAGGAATGTATTGCACTTCCTAAAGTGATTATCTTGAAAGCAACCAGTCTTTTCACTATTTCTGATCTGTGGTTGGTCATCCATAATGTTTTTATCCTCCATCTCCTTTGTTTATCCTTGACACTTGTGGTCAGTTTTCTCTTTTTCTCCCTTCTCCCACCTATTTTGCATCTTTTTGCAGAAATTACAGAAATTCCCTCTGCTTATAGCATTCTAAAGATTTTTAAATTTATTTATTCATGAGAGAAACAGAGAGAGAGAGGCAGAGACACAGGCAGGGGGAGAAGCAGGCTCCATGCAGGGGGCCTGATGTGGGATTTGACCCCAGAACTCCAGGATCACACTCTGAGACAAAGACCACCCAGGTGTCCTGGCTTATAGCATTCTATAAACTCAGGTTGGACCATACAATAAAGAATGGCAACATTATAATGCCTTTGGGGGCTACTATTTAATCTCCATCACTATTCAGCCATGGGTATATTCTTATGATATCATATCTATATATTCTTGAAGAAAATGTAGACTATTTCTAGTCTGGCCTAAATAATGCTGTGATAGTTCATTTTATGTGTCAATTTGGGCTAGGTTAAGGGATGCCCAGATAGCTGGTATATCTGTGAGGTTGTTTCTGGAAGAGATTAACACTTGAATTCATAGACTGAATAAAGATGATCGCCCTTATCAAGGTGGGTAGGCATCACCTAATCCACTGAAGGCTAAACTCTAACATAAAGGTGGAGGAAGGATAAATTTACTCTCTCCTTGAGCTTGGACATTCATCTCCTTCCACCATCACACATTGATACTCATGGTTCTCAAGCCTTCAGACCTGAGCTCGAACTCATCAGCTTTCTTGGAACCTCCTGCTTGTAGATGGCAGGTTGTGGGACTTCTAATCCTGCACAATAGTATAAGCTAATCCTCAAAATAAATACTTTTCTATATATCTTTATATGTAGAATCAAGAGGATACTTGGTTCTATTTCTCTGGAGAACCCTGACAAATACAAATATTATTTTATTGTTGTAATTGACCATAGTTTTCAAACTTGTAGGTTTTTTTTTAAGGTTTTCACATAGTTAATTTTTATTAACATTAATCTTTTTTTTTTGAGAGAGAGAGAGAGCAGGACAGGGGCAGAGGGACAATCTTAAGCAGGCTCCACGCCCAGCGTGGAACCTGTTGCAGGGCTTGATCTCAGTAGATCATGACCTGAGATAAAATCAAGAGTCGGATGCTTAACTGACTGAGCCATCCAGGCAACCCAATCTTGTTTTTCATTAAGTATTTATTGAATGTCTACTATGAGCTAGCCCCGCCTGTAAGTATTAGGATCAGGGGTCTAATTTCAAATAAGAAATAGTGTTCTTGTCTTCAAAGCTAATTACCATCTGCTTGTAAATAAGGTAGGTATTAATCACTTTTTCAGATGAGAAAAAAGTGTCTCTGAGAAGTCAATAACTAGCCCAAGACAACCAAAGTAGAAACGGTCACAGCAGAGATGGGACTCGGAGCTGGCTAGTTCTAAAATCTGCAATGTCTCAATGACACACAGGTGCTCTGTACGCCACCCTGGAAATTCACTGTGAGGCTCATGTTCTCTACACATAGTCTGGAGCAGGGCCAGCTAGAGCTACAGCCTCTCTACATGGCCCTCGCAGTAAGAATCCTCCCTGCCATGTTCAAAGAATTGTAAAGCAGCAAAAGCAAAACCAATACAAATAAAAGAGAATATGCAACAGACATGTATGTAGCCCTGCAAAACACAAAGTGTTTACTCTCTGACATTTTACAGGAAAAGTTTGCCCACCCCTGACTTGGAGTGTCAGGAGTAAAATCCATTCCTCTATAGTCGTGTTTTGCTTTGTCTTAATAACATGGCTCATATGCTTCAAAAATAGCCACCACCATCATCAATTATTCCACCCACTGTTCCATGAGTAAATAAATGCCCTCTCACAGCATTCCTTGGGAAGGTGATTTCACATGTAGTTATAATTCCTGATGAGAGAAGCTGATCCCAGGCGGAGTGGATGCAGAGGGAAGCCACGCTGTTCGTCTAAAGCATCATTGCCAGCTAATGGGATTTTTCTTTCCCAAGTTATCAGAATCTGTGTGGGAGGGGGCAGTTTGATGGAATCAGTGCTTTCACAGACATCGACAACAACTACATTGGAAAAATGCACCAAGGCTTGGGCTCTGGCGGGCTATCGACTTAATATGGATTGAGTCGGGAAGAAAAAGCACTGCACGTTGCACAGTTTGCCCGTCCCACCTTCTCATTAAAGTCTTGGCTGCGGGTAACTCAGTGGGCCTGTTTCTCCCCAGCTCCCAGCTGAATGAATCAGTCATGCGAGGGGTAATAATATACCATTTCATGGCGCTTTGGAAGGAACTGCCATAATTCAGCATGAAAACCCGCTCTGATTACTATTTACGAAAATAAAGCCTGCCCATGCCACCAGGCACTTGGCTTGGCCATCACCGGCCACTCCCATCTCTGTCTTGGAGCAGGTGACCCAGGTGGGGAGATGATGAATAGCGGCTCTGGCCCAGCCTCCCCTGGCCTGCCGGCCGCCCGATTATTTAATTACAGTGTTCCAGCTTCAGCACTTCGCCTTACCTGGGAATGTAAGTGAAATGTGTCAGAAATAAAGAAATAAATTACAAGCTAAATCAATAGCAAAGAACCGCGCAAATTGGCATCGTGGTAGAGATCTGTTTATCCAAAGGCTTTCAAAGTCATTTAGACCTTCAAGGGAAGGAAAAAAAAAAAAAAAAAAGACAAAAACAGGATAAGTCGGGGAGATGGTGGGAACACGAGGGAGATGTCTGCGTGCAGACAGCCCAGCCTGTATCTGCCTTGGCTTCACGCGGAGCCCCTGAGGTCAGGCCTCATGTTCTCCTCCAACGCAGGCGCCAAGACGCAGTTTCCTAAGTGGAAAATTTAAAACTAATTTTTCACCTTGAGAGAGAGGTTTCCTTCTGTTTAATGCTTACTCAGGCAAGACAGCAAATCTCAAAAGCAAACAAATTGGAGGCCTTCTGCCAAAACTCCACTCAGACAGAAAGGAAGATGGGAGAGGACACCTCTCCCCTTGGCTCGGGCCAGAAGGCAGTCCTGGGCACAGCTCTGAGAGCCAGGCCTCTTTCCCCCACTAATCTGATTGTGACAGCAGGCCCCCATGTCTCTAAGGCATTTTGCTTATTATTTTTATAAATGTTGAGCCTGTGCACATGTAACCATTCCCATGTGTGGGCTCCCCGCATGCCACCAAGTGGTCTCAGACAACAGCTGGGTGCCCTACAATTCAACTCAATTCTGACACCATCTGCCTGGAGGCAGCATTGGATACCACCAGTGAAGGGCTCGGACCTACAAGATTGTCCCCCCCTGCTCCGACGTCAGATGCTGGTCACATATCCAGGTTGTCACCTTTGCTTTGGATTCACCAGATTGGAGCTTCCATTGATCCCCCTCATTGGGTTTGATGACTTTGCTAGGGCAGCTCACAGAACTCAGAGAGTTTTTACTTACTAGATTCATGGTTTATTACAAAGAATATAACCCAGGAACAGTCTCATGGAAGAGTGGCATGGGGGGAAATGTGGAGACCACCCACAAATGGTAGGGATAGCACTCTCCCCAAATCTCTAAGTGTTCACCAACTGGAAGAGCTTTGAACGTCCTTTTGGATTTCTAGAGGGGCTTTGCTACATAGGCACATCTGATTAAATCATCAACCGTTGGTGATGGACTCACTCCAGCCCCCCTCCCTCTGCTCACACTTCCAACCCTCTAATCACATGGCGGGGACTCCTGGCAAGCAGCTCCCACTCTGCTCTCCAATGTCACTTAATCAGCACAACAGGTCTAGCTGAGTAGGGTTTGCTACAAATACCAAGACTCTTATCACTCAGGAAATTCCAAGGGTTTTAGGAGCTCTGTGCCGGAACAGGGGATGAAGACCAAGTCTATTCTTGTTATAGACCACAGCATCATAGCCTGGATATGTGAGAGTGTTTCCAGACCTTCAAGCTCTGCTTATGAAAAATGAGGGACTGGGGACACAGACCCTGTCTATCCCCTATAAATAGTGTATTAGCTAGGAAATATTGATTTTTAAGAGAGAGAGAAGAAAAAAAAAAAGAAGCACAATTTGATTTAGCCTCAAGCAATAAGAGCAACACCAACTAGAGACAGGTTGGGAGAAGAGGGGTGTTGCTAACTTTACACAGATCAGGGGTTCAGTTTTGCTAATTTCTCCTCTCCCTCTGCTCCCCTTCTTCTCCCATCTTGTCTGCGGCTCGTCCTCCTCCATCCTCTTCCGTGTCTCTATCTTCTCTCCTGGTCTGTGTTTTCAATGGCTTGCACAGAGAACTGATGCTAGTGGAGCCCCAGGCTTCCATGATCACACGTAGGTGCCCCTTCCTTCTCCTGCCAGCAGGAGATGACTTCCCAGGGAGGCTTGGTGATCCACCCTGCTGGGGTCAACGTCCTTCCCAAGCTGTAAAACTCTTGGCACAATGTATAACCTACAATAAGCCACCCAATCCAGGTATATTACCTGAATCCTGGGCTCCCTAGACCTCTTATCTCTGCCCCCTCCACCCCGAATACCCACCCACCTGCCCTGGGACATGGAAATTTATTGATAAGCTTCCCCCAATTTGGCCAGCGTGAGGGGTATCCCACAGTCTGGGGCTTTCAATACTAAAAATGATGACAGTCCTGGGCAAACAGGGCTGGTCAGTCACCCTTCCACTAATGTATACTTCCTGGATTTCCCCCCTTTTGTTATGGATCATCTCGTGCTGCCATAAAGAAAGATAACTCTATCCTTTTCACTTGATATGACAACCATGGTGAAATTTCCATTTAGGAGAGCCACGCTTCAAAATAAAACCTGTTTTATAAAATCATTAAACCCCAAGGGGATCTTTTCCATAGATGCCTTTAAGGAACACCTAAGGAGTTATGTACACACCGATGCCTTTCTCCTGAAGTGATATATCAAAAATGCTGTCATCTATCCCAAGTTTTGACATTACACAGATCAATACCAAATGAAAAACACATGGTAGCTGTACCAGCTGCATTCATCAGGACTTTCTTTTTTTTAAAACACAAGAACTATTCACCAAGGGGAAATTTTAGAATATAGTGTGGGTTTCCTATATTTAAGGGCCTTAATATTTTCAGAGACATCAAAGTCAAAATTAAAAGTAATCAAAATTTTTTAAAAAAGTAGTTGTTGTATCTATCGCTTGAAAAATATCACCCCCAGGAGTCAGTGGCATATAAAACTGTTATAACACGCTAAAGGGGAGTTACAAAGTCAGAGAGGAGGGTAAAGGGAGAGGAAGAAGAGCAAGAGAGAGCAGACTGCAAGGAGAGATACTTGGGGACTAGGAGAAAGGAACTTTAAAATGAAAGGAAGAATCTGGCAGGTGAAAAGACAAAAGAGAAGGAGGGTAGAGAAACAGTCCCTTGGTCCCCATTTTCAACAAAACTCTGGCAGCTTCTTGCATTAAGACAGTGGGGTTTTTTTGTTTGTTTGTTTTTAAATTACATCACATTCTGCTTACAGATGTTGTAATTTAAATTTCTTGATGAGATCTGGGGAATGCCTTTATCCTTTCAATGGAAACATCATTTATTCCTAGGAGCGTAGTAAGAATTCTGTTTAGAAAAAGCTATTTTAAGAAGTCAGATTTCTCTAATGACCATTATATCTACATATTGGAAACTGCCAAAAGGTATTTTTAAAAATCTGGTAAAATTATATTCAGTATTTGCAATCTCCAACTCTTAAAAGCTTTTAATAATACTTATGAAAGAAAAATCAATGACTGTATCCCTGACTTTATTCCTGGAAGGTTGCTGTAATGCTTTGAGGTAGAGCAACCATACTATGACCATGAGTATGAGAACCATGTTCTAAGGATGCATAAAAAAAATTTAGAGGTAATCTTGGTTCTCATGATACTCGTGATATGCTATATTAGTCCTGGACTGCCCAAACCCAGACGTCTTTTTACATTATAAAAATGAACTCTGTCTTCCACTTCTAAATGTGAGAGCATTAGAAGGATGAGTCATAATCTCCCACTGTATCACAAACTATGAGAAAGTTGGATATACATATAACATATACACACACACACACACACACACACACACCTCACAACTACAGAAAAAAAATCTCACTATATCTCTACATTACAATCATGTTCAGATATTCAGATGTCAACAATAAATTACACAGGTCTGGGATACTAGAGCAAAGGGAAAAATATGAGTTAATCTCTAGCTCTCTGCATTCTCCAGGGAAGGAATATCCAGATTATGTTCACAGGCAGAGAAAACCCAAAAGATTCCAACAGCCTCACTGATTTGAGGATATGGAGATCAACAAATATTTGGGGAGGCTGATGAGCCTGGAGATTAGAAAGAAGAGTTTTAGGAAGAAGGAAGTTATGCTGTGGTTGAAGAGTATGAAGTTTCAGATATTTACAATGTTATTAAGTTCTAGAGATCTAATATAAGGCATAGTGACTACAGCTAATGATACTGTATTGTACACATAAAATCTGTCAAGAGAGTCCAACTCAAGAGTTGTCATCACATGTAAAAAAATGGTGACTATGCAAAGTTGTGAGTATGTTAGCAAGCCTCACTGTAGTAATCATTTCACAATGTATATGTATATCAAATATTAAAAATTTTATAATATATAATTATACATAATTTTAAATATCTAGTTTATAATTATACATAAGATTTATAATAAGTTATATAATGTATATAATATATATATTTTTATATTTGATCTTAGCTAAAAGGCTGAAAAATAATATGTAATTAATTTTTATAAAGATAATAAAAAATAAACAGCTATGACAAGTAGAAGCCAATTCTAAGATGGATTTTTTTTTCCAAAATTAAGTTGTTGAAAGTCTGTAACAAAATCTTTTCCTCCTCTGAAAGTAAGTAGGAGGAGGAGGGGGAGAAGAGGAGGAGGAGGGAGTTATGCCGGAAAGGAATGCCTCAAATTTGCACAGGGATCCTTTGAGTCTTTGCTGAGCATGAAGTCACATATGCAGAGCAAAGTCATAAAAGGCTAGACAAAGAATGGAGGAGTTTTAAGCATAACAATTCTCAGAGATCATATAGTGTGGGGAGATGTTCAAGCTTTAATCAGAAAAAAAAACACAGCATCTTTGGTTTTACCTGAGGCATTCAGGGAAGACTCTAGAAAGATCATAACTTAGTAATAAAGCTGAAGTACCTCTGAATTCAAGATTTTCCAATACTTGCTCTAGAAAAGCTGGATCATGAAACAAGTCTCAACAAATTTAAAGATACTTGAACCTATAGATTCAAGATTATCATAACCCCAACCCTGGTGGTATTTTTCATGGAAATTGACAAGCTAATTCTAAAATATATTTGGAAATTCAAAGGAACTAGAATAACCATAGCAATTTTGGAAATGAAGAACAGAGCTGGAGGACTTACACTACTTGAACTTACTAATTAAAGTATAATAATCAAGGCAGAGAATTGAAATAAAAATAGAATAAAAAAATAGCATAAGTATGAGTATATAGGTTAATGGAACCAAAGAGAGCATCTATAAATACAGTGCATATCAAATGATTTTCAACAAATACCCTGAGGCAATTCAGTATGGGGAAGGATAATAGTTTCAATAAATATTTCTGGGATAGCTGGAGATCCATTTGGAAAAAGATGAACTTCACATTATATCAAAATTAACTAAAAGTGGATCATATACCAGAAGCCAACAACTAGCATTATAAACGTGCTAAAAGAAAAGTTATAGCTTTGGGATAGACAAGATTGCTTAGGACATTAAAAGCCTGAACCATAAATGAGAAACAATGATAAGTTGAACTTGATCAAAATTAAAATCTTCTGTTCTTTAATAGCCACTGCTAGAGGGACAGAAAAGCAATTAAACTGAGGGAATATATTTGAATATATATATTTTTATCTTGAAAATATCTAAATAGGTGTATATATATACAGATATATGACAAAGATATATATGTATATAATCATATATATATATATATATATATATATATATATATATATATATATATCCTTGACTGATATATCTGATACATATATAGCCAATAACAAGATAAGGAACCCAATAAAACATAGGCAAAAGTTTCAAACAGACACATCACATAAAAAGATCTAAAATTACCAACAAGCACATAAAAATAATCAATATTATTGGCTAGCAGGGGAATGAAAAATCAAACCACAATAAGATATCATTTAGCCATTTTAGAATGGCTAAAATAAAAAACACTGGTAACAGCAGTTGCTGGCAAGGATATAGAGCAATTGAAAGTTCCAGGGAATCTGAAATGAGATCACACTTAGACAACACATTCAATATTTCTTATAAAATTAAATACACTTGCTATATGTCCCACGAATTCCACTCTTAGAAATTCATCAAGAAATGAAAACATATGTACATACAAAGACTTGAATGTCAACATTCATAGCACCTTTATTTCTAATACTCTAAAACCAGAAACAATTCAATGGTCCACCAACAGATGAATGGATAAACAAATTGTGGTATATCCATGCAATGGAATATTATACAGCTATAGGAACAGAATGAACTACAGACAAATAGAAAAATATCAAAACAGTAAGCTGACACAAAAAGCTACAAACTCAATGAATCACTGTACATGAAACCCTAAAAAAACACAAACCTGATTTCTACTGACAAAAAGCAGATCCGTGGTGGCTGGAAAGTGAGAGAGGGCCCAGGGAATTACTGAGGAAGGTCACAACTGGGATTTTTGTGGTATGAAAATTTCTAGGTATTGATCATAGTGGTGGTGACTTACATGTTTTTATTTGTCAAAACTCATTAAACCTATGCTTAAGGTGGATACATTTTATGTATATAAATCCCATCTCCAAGTTGATTAAAAATGTTATGGAGAATTATGACCCAACAGCAAGTGTGTAAGTCAGGATATGAAACAATATAAAATTTGAACTCATCATTTATAGTAAACACACCTACTCCTATACAAAGTTAAGCCAAAGAATCCAGAATAAAATTTTTAAAATTAATTTGCATAGGCAGAATTTCAACATTTTATTTCCTGTTAATTTTATGTTTTCTGTGATCAAAGGTGTTGGTTTCATAATCTGGAATAGTAATAAAATGATTTTCCTAAACGCTAATATGTCCTACATCTCGTGGTCGGCACTTTACTTTAGGTTCCTGGTTACACCCAGATTAGGGCTTGGATGACCCTAGTCCCTGATTCAACTGACCAATGTCAAAATCTCTCCCATTTCCTTTGTTTGTGGTGGTGTTTTCTTCTCTGGCTCGGAAATCAATGGTTTCCAATACCACTTCCCCAGAACATGGGCTGTCACTGGAGTGTTCATGTGTCACCAGGAGGGCACATGGATGCACAGATTGCTAGGACCTCCCTGTAGGTTTCTGATTCAGTAGGTATAGAGCAAGGAGAGTCGAAGTCAAAAGTGTAGTTCATGGGTATCACAAATTATTGCCACGTGAAAATAAATGGTAGGTATTAAATGCCTATTGTGATTCAAGTCATGAGCTGGGGCTTTGCAAAGCTTTCTCACTCAGTCCAGAAATAAAGTCCTAATTCAAGAAGTGGTACTATCCCCATCACTGTCTCCAACAAAAGAAAGAAAAAAATAACACAAACACAAGGACCCATAACTATGTAGCACTATGCTTGAAAAAGCAGACTTAACTCATAATCTGTAGGAACTACAGAGGCAATTTAAAATAATTGAGTAAAAAAATAAAAAAAAAATAAATAAAAATAAAATAAAATAAAATAATTGAGTAAACAATTGCCTTTTTTTTGAGGAATGTTCTGAGCTAATTATCTTTTTACTATTTATTATTCTCATTACACAGGAGTAACTTCATCAATGACACTTGAGGCTAAGCTTTAAACACAAGAATGGTAAATACAGCCCCGTTATCTCCAGTGTCCTCATCATTTTCCATCTTGAGCTCTCCCAACGAAATACTTGGCACTGACTTATAATAACGACATGTATTAAGTGCGTGCTGTGCCCCAGCATTGTTCTGAAGGCTTCACATATATTGATTCACTTAATCTTCATACCCACATGGAAGACCAGGTACAATGATTCTTCCTTTGCCTCTGTCTTTACATTGCATTTCTCAACTTTCAGTTTGGTGAGCCAACACCTTACCTAACTGCCTGGCCTTGGGTTCAACATCTTGAACTCACAGTGCATTGTTTTTCCATTCTGACATCTCACCTTCTAAGAAAAACCATGGTGGGAGAATTTATAGCAGTGGAACTTTATATTTAATGGGGACGGGGGAGGGAAATGGGGCTTAGATGAGAAACTCTTTTAAGAGTAAGTTTGGAAAGCATATAAAATCCCATCTCTGAATCCCTTGAAATATTGGGAAGACCTAAGAGACTGGGTTTCCTAACTTCTATATTGGATGGGAAGTTGGACATGATCTTATTTAAACATTAAAAGACAAATAAAATAAAATAATAAAATAAAATAAAATAAAATAAAAGACAAAAAGAGGACACCTTCACATAACTGGGGGAGTTGGGGGGCATGTCATTCCTGTCACCAGGACAGAGGAAGGCATGTAGCATCTGACTTCTGCTACGGCCCCAAGTTCAGGAATGTTGGAGTTAGTTTTGGAATTCAGCAGTTTGAGTTGGATTCAACTTGAATTAATTTTTTTTAATTTTAGAATTATTTATAGCTTTTTTGAAGTATTAGTGTAAGACAAAAATCATGTGTATTTAAGATACATCCATTGGGCAGCCCGGGTGGCTCAGCGGTTTAACGCCACCTTTAGCCCCGGGCCAGATCCTGGAGACCTGGGATAGAGCCCCATGTCAGGCTCCCTTCATGGAGCCTGCTTCTCCCTCTGTCTGTGTCTCTGCCTCTCTCTCTGGTCTCTCATGAATAAATAAATAAAATCTTAAAAAAAAAAAGATACATCCATTACCTAATGAAGTTACTGTGTGTGTGCATGTGTGTGTGTGCGTGTGTGTGTGTTGAGAACTCTTGAGATCTACTTTCTTGGCAAATTCCAACTCTACAATGCATTATCATTAGCTATAAACATCATGCTGTACATTAGGCCTCCAGAACTTATCTTAAATTGAAAGTTTTTATCTTCTGACCAGTATCCCAGTATCTCCGCATTCCTCCCAACCCCCAGCCGCTCGCAACCACCACTCTGCCCTCAATCAACTTCAATTTCTTGCAGCATTCTTGACTTGAGTGAGTATCAAGTATAATTTTAGGACAAATTTCTCCACCTTTTTTTTTTTTAGTTTATATGGATTGCTCCTGCCCCCTCTTATGGAAAGGGAGAGAAGTGTAAAGATGAAGGTGGTTTGGGGTACATTAAGAAAGAGGAGGACATCACTCTGAGGAGGATTTCATTTCAGATCTCTCATCTGAAATGAGTCTTGAAGAATGAGACTAGATCAAAAGAAGAGGAGGCAAAAGGAACAGTAGTCAGAGAGAACCACATGGACGAATGTGCAGGGGCAAGAAATAGCAGAATGCATCCTTCAAGAAACCTGAAATTCCATTAGCCTGCCAAGGGGGTAAAATGTGTGGCAAGACATAAGCTGGAGAAAGGGCGAGAGCCAGCTCCTGAAAAGCCGTGTGTCCCTTCATCTTGACTACTCGGCTACAGGGGAGGAAGAGAGCACCATCTTCCAAGCAAGCCCCTTCCTGACCATCTCTGGGGAGGTGTGTCTTACACAGCAGGCCTGTGTATGCAGCTAGTGTTTGAAAAGCTTTTCCTTCATGTTTCTTGATAAAGAAGGTTTTGCAACATCACTCACTACATTAAAATGCTTTCTTAGCTTCAGGGGATTGAAAGCATTTTTATTATGTTCCAACATTATTTATCCTTCCTGTACACAAGAGTGAAAAGCAGAAATCCAAAGAGAAAAATCCTTCTAATGTCTAAAACACAGCCGTGGTCCATTTGTCTGCTACTGCAGAGGTTGAGAGATGACAAAATATGTAAGAGGAGGTTGTATCTGCCCCCACCTTCCCAGGATATGTAGACAGGTGGAGACACGCATGGTCCATGACTCACCACCAATCCCTCATCCTCACCCTGGAAACCCCATTTCCACAGGACGCACAGCAGACCTGCCTTCCTCTACCAAGCCCCAACTATCTGGGTCACATTGTCTGCAAGGTCCTCCAAGGCCAGTCTTTGATCAGAAAGAAAATCATCTCCCAAGTGTGACAATTAAATAGTATCAGTAGGCACTAATGCATTTGCAGGAAATTCACAAACTCTTATTATTTAATAACAGAAATTAACTTTTTACAAAAGTGTCCAAATGGCCTTATGACAGAAACTTAATCCAAATCAACTTGAGGTAACTATCTGAGTGAAATCAGCATTTTTTTGGACAACTCAAGGGTTGTGCTATGTATTTCCACAAGGGATATATATATATATGTATATATATATATATATATATATATATATCACAGAGGGTTGTTGTTGTTTTTTTTAACACCCCTCAGATGGAGGAGACTTTGCTCATCATATCTATCCATACTAGAATTGACTCGGATGGACTTTACCATGACGGGGTCAGCTGTATACATCTATCCCGCTGGAAATAGCTGAGTAGTGACTATTTTCCATCTGGTCCTCAGGTTATAGGCCACTCTGTGTCTTGTCCATGCCTTGGTAGGTCAGCCATCTATCTCCCATCCTGGGGACCCCAGCAGGCATGGTAGGTTTCTCTTAGGCTTCCCACCTTGTATGCCCTGGTGCTTTCCCTCTTTCCTGATGACAAATGAAGGCATCACAGCCACCTCTGCATGAGACCAGATGCCTCCTTGGATTTCACAGGAAATAATGCACAGCTTCCCTATAGCCTTGGATCCCCTCCCTTAGCTGGGAGTGCTTCCTGGCACAAATAGGTTTGTTGACTTATGGAAGTGCACAGAGTACAGGGTCTTCCTGGGAGATTGAACAGCCTCCAATTCTAAGCTGCTTTGCTCCTTCCTCTTTTGAAATCTTAGCTGCTGCACATTTGTGCACATGCATTTTAATTTATATAAATACTTTGGTTGCAAACTTAATTTTGTCCCTTTTATTTCTTTCATTGAGCAAAAATCCTTGGCCTTCCTTCTCATCTCTCCTTTTGTCAGTCTTAGGAAATCTAATTTAGCGCCAGGCAGGAGAAAATACACTGGACAAGGCCTCGGCATTTAATTCTAAGAGGCTTAGAATGCAGTTTCAATATTCTCTATGATCTCCCATTCCTTGGGCGGTGGAGGCTCAAGGGACAGGGACAGAAATAAGGGACAAAAAATTAATTTCAGAAAACAAAATCCCAGAAGTCAAAAATATAAAGAACGATTACTTTACCATGTGACTATTGGACAGTCACAGAGTCCAGCCTCTTCTAGATGTTTTTTATACCAGGACACTGAGACATTTCCCTTGCTTGCACAGACCACCCTTCACTCCGCGGTGTAGCCTTGATGTACTTTACTCTGATGATACACTTTCCACCAGGGGGTGCCCTGCCCCCTAATCAATTGGGGCATGAACACTCCCAGTTCTTGTCAGCCACACATTTGCAGACCATCTCCCGTGTCACCGCCTCAAAGGGAATTCAAATTAACATGAGTGTGTTGATTTCCACTCATCTTGCTCTCATCTGATTTCCAAGTTGGGGGAGTTCTTGCCTATGCTTCTTAGTGAAAGAGATAATAATAGCACTGCAGTCAAACAGAACAACAGACTCTGAAATAAAGGCAGACCTAGTTCCTAATCGTGGCTCTGCTCCTTACTGAGTCATTTTCGGCTCCTGGTGCCCATTTCCTTAATAGCGAATTACAGATAATAATGAACAGTGCTGTAGCGAGGGGTGGGATGAAATAATGTCTATGAAGCGTTAACACTACCTCGCACCTAGTAAGAGCTCAATGGTAACGCTTTGTATTTGTTATGTCCTTCAGTGGCCTTTGTTTTACCCACTTCATTGATATGTAACTCATCTCTAGAGTGACCAGGAAACATAATAGGATGAGAATCTACTGTGTGGTGTGACATTTTTTCCACAGCAAGTAGAAAAATGGCCTCCTTCGAAGGAAGGGCCTTCACCTACAGAATAGCTTTAAAATACTATGCCAGGCACCGCAAAGCAATTCTAACACATGAAGTCTGAGACGTCAAGAAAACCTTGGCAGGGCTATTTCTCTGGGGGCCCCAGAGGATTCGAACAGGTGCACAGTCTTGACCTCACACAGCAAAGGCACTATTTTTCTCAAGCATGAAGCATGACTGCACACTTCGTAGAAGACCTGGAGGCCATGGCCTCGGGAAATTGGAAGCTTGGAAAATAAGCACTCAAAAGGTGAAATGCTTCATCTGGTTATTAGAGAAAAAGAGAAAAATGTTTGCCAGGAGTGGGGCCTTCAGCATCCACATGGATATGCTGAATGCACCCACCACGGTGTCCTTGGCTTGTTGTTTGAACGCTGTCACCCCACGGGAATGGAGAGAGGGTAGGAGCTTCCCAGCCTTCATCACTGAGATCTGCACATTCTGAGAGGGATTTGAGTGGGGCACAGGGGATGGCAGTTTCTCTGATTATTTTTTTAAAAATGTTGTATTCCCCAAAAATGTGTATTCAAATAGAAACCAGGGAAATATAACAGTCTTCCATAATCCCACCCCCAAGAGATAGTAACTGATCACCACCTGCTGTGAGCTCTTTCTCTGTCTTCCTCCCTTCATCTTCAAACAACCCCCTCCAGGGATATTTCCATGCCATTGATATCTTAAATTAGATAGTGCAAGGACTTCCAGGAAATTTACTGAGTTGCAGGATGCCTCACCAGAATCCAGTTCTGGAACATTTTCATCACCCCCCCTCCCCGCTGTTAGATCCTTCATGGTCATTTAGAATTAATCTCTGTTGCCTTCCCAACCCCAGGTAACCACTGATTTATGTTCCACCTTTATAGATCTGCCTCTTAGGAAGAACTGCATAGATATAGACTCATACAGCATGTGGTGTACTGTCTACCGTCTTTCACTTAGCAACGTGTTATGAAGGCTCACCTGTGGTGTAGCATGAATCAGTATGTCACTCCTTTTCATGGCTGAGTAATATTCCACGGGGTGGAGAGCCCACATTCTGTTCCTCCGCTCACCCACTGGTGGGCATTCAGGGTGTTCTGAATGTGGGGGTTAATACAAATTGCGCCTCTGAGAACGTGCACGTGCTACTCATATGTTTTGGTATCTCTAGGGTCTATACCAAGGCATGGAAATGCTGGGTCATCTGATAAATATGTTTAACTTTTTAAGAAACCACCAAACTCTCTCACAAAGTGTCTGCATCACTTTACATCCTCAACAGTAATGCAGGGTTCCCACTCCTCCACCTCCTCGCCAACTGGTTATCGTCTGCCTAGTGGATGACAGCCATTCCAGTGGGTGTGAAATCTATTTGTACCTCGACGGGGCTTTATTTAATCAGAGGAATCATTAAGATGGAAGCCTCAGAAATCCTTCGCCACCTTATCGCATACGCAAACAAGTCATGCTCTTCCACTTATCAAGAGTTTTGCTTTCTTTTCACTCAGTTTTTCCCCCTCTTCTCTCCATTAACATACTCATGTGCATGAATACATATTGTGTGTGTCACAGTTTAAATTATTCTGAGGAAACCTGGCAAGGCAATTGCTGCACAGGTGGGATGTTCTCCTTTCTTATGCCCACGCAGACCTTGCTAATCATTTCTGCTGGGTGCACACAAGACCTCAGAATCGTTTTGCAGCACAGAGTTCCAAGCAGCTGTTATCAACCAATTGGCAATGACACAAAGAGTGGACTCAGTTTATCATGCTCAATATATAATGTTCTGTACGTTGCTTTTTCATCAATTATATTTATATCATATGTATTAAACATTCTTTGTGAAAACAATTTTAATGGTCTATAATATTCCATCATATGAATATACTATAATTTATTTAACCATTCACATATTTTGAATATATAATATCTCACTGGTTTATTTCTATTATAAATAATGCTACAGTGAATATATTATATATTTGTATACCCTCAAAGTGGAATTATTGGATCAAAGAGTAAAAGGTTTTTGAATCTCTCAACACCTCAGGAGGGTGTTCTTAAAGGATAACATTAGTTTTCACCCAATTTTTCTGATGGTTGGAGGTCTAGGCTGGTAATAGCTTAGAACGTCTCCTGAGATCCTAGAAGGATGGTAGAGCTTTCTTAAGTTCTTATTTAGCCCTTGGAATTGATGAGACGTCCCTGGCAGGTTTATTATGTAAATAAACCTGTTTTTAGTTTTTCTATTCAAAATGGCAAAGATACTATTTCTTCCTTATTTACTTGTTCTTTTACTAAGTAACTATCTCTAGAAACAACCTTCAAAAGCTGGTAAAATAGCTCAAATCGCAGGATCTGTTGAGTGTGCTCTAGGAGGATGTAAGCAGGGAACTAGACATAGTGGGTAGAGCTGGTTTCTTCCTTGGGGAAGAGAGACTGGGCTCGGCCCAGGGTCCTGCCTCCACAGGAGGATTTCAGCATGGAAACAAACAGAGGCTGCACACAATGTTGGGGGCACAGGCCATCCCAGAGGGGTCAGATGGCTCCCTCTCATACTGCACTGTACGATCTGGTTTCAATTCCAACTTCCAGGAATGACAGTCAATTCTGAGTCAAGCCCCCAGTTGCTCTGGGTCCTGTGCACCTGGGACTGTGTATGTCACACTATCCCTGGGGTCTG
Source organism: Canis lupus dingo (assembly GCF_003254725.2). NCBI lineage: Eukaryota > Metazoa > Chordata > Mammalia > Carnivora > Canidae > Canis > Canis lupus. Next base: position 34,032,312 of record NC_064248.1, on the reverse strand, counting down.
AACAAGACTGTAACACATCACCCAGAGGCAGACTTCTGGGCAGAAGGTTTCCATCAGATGTTTTCCCCTAAAATCCTTCTCCTGTGTTTAGTAATATACCTCTAGCTCTCTATGCCTTTGCTTTTCTTAAAGAGTTCAAGCAAACCGATATAGCAAAATGTCCATTACAAGAATTATCATGGCTATTTCTCTACTCTTGAAGGCATGATGATGATGAATTTAATGCAGCCAGGATTTAGGGTTTATGTAGTCAATGGAGGTTAGGGCAGAAAGCAAGTGCCAGGAGGCTAGGGGTGCTGCGCTACTGACTGCTGTACCCCAACACGTAGTAGATGTTCTAGAAAGATTAGTGAGTGCGACAACGTATGTAAAGATTCTTAGTAGCTTTAACATGAGCGAAGGCATACCTTTGACACAACAATTTCACTCCAGCAGGAAGGAGCATGATGTCCTCCAAAAGACATGTGCAAAAACGTTTATCATAGCATTACCTAAAATATCTGAAACTATTAATAATCCTAATTTTCCTCAACAGTAGAATGGGGTCGATACATTGTGATACATACAATTTGAAAAGTAGGATGATGCAGGGCAATAAACATACAACTAACTACAGTAATATCACCACAGAGATGACATTAAATAAAAGAAGTCAGACACAAAAATGTATATGTTGCATTAACCCCTACAGATGAAGTTCAAAGATAGGCAGACATAGTATAGTTGTCTGTACTATGGAATTGACCCTCCTATGCAGCAGGAAGTTCACACAGAACTCTTGACTCCCAAAACTTAACTACTAACAGCCTACTGTTGACCAGGAACCTTATGGATAATAAACAGTCTATTGACTCATGTTGTGTATTATACGTATTATATACCCTATTCTTATAAGAAAACAAGCTAGAGAAGAAAAAATATTATTAAGAAAACCATAAGGGAGAGAAATACAGTTATAGGACTGTACTGTTTTTACTGAAAAAAATCCACATAGAAAAAAAAAAGAGAAAAAAATCCACGTAGAAGTGGACCCACACAATTCAAACCTGTGTAGTTCAAGGACAACCATATTCAGTGATAGAGATCAGAAAAGTAACCTGGGGGAGGGGCAGTGGATCTTGTCTGGTATGGAGCAAGAATCAATAGCTGAAACCATCCCATATGTTGATTTGAGTGTTATTTCGGTGGATGCAAACCTACCTATGAACTCACCAAGCGATGTGTTTAGATTTACATGTTCTGCCCTATAGAAGTTCTAGCTCAATTTTTAAAAAAAATGCGCTTCCTAGTACAGCATCACAGCTTTTCATAACCTGACTCTTCCCTCCATCAGCGCTTATATTTTGCTATGCATATAAGCATATTTTGCTACTTATTGCTAACCAGTAAGTCCCTGAATACATACCACGTATTGCTTCACTATCAGGATTTTGCATGTTCCATTTCCTTCTCGCTCCTCCTTTAAGCCTGAAAAACTGCTCTATAATCTTCAAATACCATTTTAAATGTCATTACTTTTCAGGATAATCTCTTTGTCACCTTTCCCCCAAGACTGCATTAGCCAGGTGTGCTTCTTTTCACCTTCCCAGCGCTGAGTATTTACTCGGAGCCCAAGCTGAAGCAAAATTGAGCGTTCTAGTCTGTCTCTCCTACTAGATTCTGAAGTCACCAAGGGCAGGGACCCTCTGCTGAGCCCTGGCTTACAGTACATTGCCAGGCACTTAGCAGGGCCACAATCGATGCACATTGCATTGAATTCTGAATCTCTCACTCTCAAGAACGAAGACGTAGCATCAGCAGCCTGGATTTTTCTCCTCCCAAGAGTGTTGGTGTTTGTAAGGGCTTTTGCTAATGCCACACTGACATGTTCTTTGCAAAGGGCCTGTTGGAAAATTAGATCAGGTGGTTTCCTCACTGTAACATATGACACTTTTCTAATTAGGGCAATGTTTAATTTACTGTCTCATGGCTTTTTGAATAAATATAAATTGTCATACTAAAGTGACAGGTGTAAAACCCAGGATGGCTGTGTTAGAGAGGTTAATCTGCTGTTAATCAAATCAGTTCTGCTTGACTTTCTCCCGGGGAGTGAGAGATAATGGCCCTGTTTAACTGGAGATTAGCCAGCTTTTGGCTGGAAATCCCTCAGGGCTCACCTGAGCCTCTTTGTGTCTTGTTCAGAATGAAGATATTCAAATGTGCTGATAATTAAAGTTGGGACCTTCTCCCTCCTTTGGCATCCCATGAAGTGAGGGCATTTTCCATGGGGCCTTTCCATTTACCAGAAGGATTTTTCTCTTAATCCCATAAATTCTGGAATATTCTAGAATATTACTACCTTCCCCCACAAAATTCTAAATCCCTGCCTGCAAGAGAATTGGAAGTCTCCATTCCCATCACCACAGCACAACTGGGGTACTTGGGCATGACAGGGAGGTAGCCTTCTCTCTGATGTGGTCCATGAATGTGTCTCTGGCTAGGGACAGTTTCTAGTCAGAAGACAACGGAATTGTTGGCACAAGGAATTAGGAGATTGGGACACACATGCAGAATTTTTTTTAAATTTTTTTAAATTTATGATAGTCACAGAGAGAGAGAGAGGCAGAGACACAGGCAGAGGGAAAAGCAGGCTCCATGCACCGGGAGCCCGATGTGGGATTCGATCCCGGGTCTCCAGGATCACGCCCTGAGCCAAAGGCAGGTGCTAAACCGCTGCGCCACCCAGGGATCCCCACACATGCAGAATTGATCTGGGATCTAGGCAACCACCACGTAGGGAGTCTCCCAAACCTTTGTCAGGATGACATCATGGCCTTCCTGCTGTAAGGAGAACAGCCATGCTTTGTAATCTCAGGGATCCGCAGCCTCAAGAGCGCTGGGGTTCTTACAGGTGTCAGAGCAACACTATGATGGGCTTCAGCTCTAGGCATGAGGCAACAACCATGGTGAGTGGCTTTGCAGGCAACAAAGCAAAACGGATAGGAATGAGAAGGAACGCCCTATTCTGGGATTCCCAGAATTATCTTACAAAGATTTTGGGGAGATTGAAGGCTTCATTATATAGGTAGTGGAGAAGCAAACAGAATATGAATCACCATTCACTTGAACGGTCCATCAAAGGAAGGTGATGTGATGGCTGATTAAGACCAAGGACTACAGAATCAGAGTGCTAGGTTGGAGTGCTAGTTTACTATGCAAGTTATGTAGCTATGAACAAGTCACTTAACCACTCTGAGTCTCATTAGTCTTCTATGTAAAATGGGGCTGTTTGAATATGTGAGATAATATGCATAATGCGCTTAAAACAGTGCCTGGCTGTAGAATCACTAAATAAGCATTAGTTTTCACCATTATAATCTCCATCATTATCACGAATTCATCATCATTATCATGATCACCATTATCATTGTTATCAGCATCCCCACCAACCAACAGCATCCCCACCAACCAACATCATTGTCAGTAATAGTACCTATAGAATATGGAGAACTGAGGAAATTTAAAACATTGGCTTTATCATCTCCACTATTTATAGATGAAGAAAGCATTGACCAGAAGCTTATCTGAACCACAGAGTTCATCAGCTAATGCTGAGCTCAGCTTTTTCATGTGCTACAATCCAATGTTCTTTCCAAAGAGAGGGTTGATATACAGCAAAGAGCATATGAAAGAGGACAACAGTAAATACTGTAAAATTGTATATCCCCACTAATGTAAGATATGGCATTATTACACAATTGGTGGATTTGAAAAAAAAAAAAAGAACATGTCCCTAATTACTTGAATTTTGAGATTTTTTTAAATTTCCCACCTAGAGATTAATGATGTAGTAAGAACAGACATATTCTCTTGCATCTTTCCAGCTAACATTGCATTGTTAATCTCCCTGGTGACCCTGAATTGTCTCTGGATTTTCGGAGAGGCAAAACAATGTATCCACTTATTCTCCCATAACTCAGCCAGCATGTAAAACAAATAACTGGGTTGACACGTCTGAAGTGGTGTGTCATGGGCCAAACAAGGAAGCAAGACAGTCCTGCTCTTCTATTTATGGACTATAAACCCTTTACGGTGGCATTGATGAAGGGTTTATAGTCAGTACACAAGCTGGTTACACCATAAATTGTAATGTTATATGATAAACTGAGACTTTATAGCAGTAGTAGATATCAAAGAAAAAAATGAGTTGGAGTCTGAAAGGATCTATCATTGAAGATATTTGCTTCAAGTTTAAATATTCAAGCTTGTTTTTGTCTTCATTTCATTCAAGCATTGGATAATTCATGTTCTTCTGAGTGGGGATTTATAGATTTACCTGGAGATCAACTCTGTGAAAAAGAGAGACAGAGGGAGAGGGAGAAAGAGAAAGAGAGAAAGAGAGAGAAAGTGAAGGTGCCCCGAATGGTTAATGGCATAGTGATGTGTACAAGAAATAGAAGGGAAACACTGAATTATTCAAGCATTTGGGCTTTCTATTTTTATACTGGCAGATGACAGGTAAGGCTTCCCCCCAGCGTGGGGCCTGCTAATATGGCACTGTTATAAGACATCTCGGTTACTATATCGAGAAATAGAAAATATTTACAAGGGAAATGTGTTGAACATAACTTAATTGCCTCTAGTTTACATTAAAGCTAAAAGCAGTAAAATGTCAACAAATGTTAATTTTGCGGCCTCTCTAATGGGCAGGCACTCTTTCAGTTCCCGATTCCGTCCTTATTCATTACCGAACCGAAATTGCTAATATTTACTTATTACTTATTTATATTTTCATTTGAAAGTAAAAATAAGCTCATTTGCCATAATAACGGCTTAATATTTCCAGTGCTCAGAAACTGTCTTTTTAAAGATTTCTATTAATGGCCTCTCAAAGAAGAAATCAGAGAGTTTTCACTTTTTGCATATGGAGTCTGAGGAAAGTATCATTAACTTAGAACATGATCATCATTCACTGTGGTGCTTACTTAGTGCTCTGGAAAATAAGGGGCTCTGAATTCACAGAGAAAAGGAATGGCTTGACATTGGCTGAGGGCTAAAAGCAACCTGCCAAGAATGAGAGCTCAGAAGATCCATCCCAGAGTCTGGGAGTTTAGCCTCCCCTCATGTTTGCAAGCCTGAGATTATTTGGGGTTGACCTGCTGGAACGTCCCATCCCAAGTAACTTGGCCAGAGGTGGGAGGAATTGCCTTCTCTGAGCTAGGCGGCCTGCGGTCCGAGAGTTGTCAGGAGATGCTCTTGGGTAGGTATCAGAGACCAAATTCTTATCGATTGATTACTTGCACCTGGATTCTTAGAGGCCCCCAGATGGATGTTACCTGTGTGCTCCCAATTTTCTGAAAGAACTTCCACGGGCTGTAAGCTGGAGATCATCCCCATTGGCCTAGGCTCCATCTCCCTATCCACAAGCAGCTTTGGCCAATAGTTCCTGCACACCCACAGTGATCTTCCTAATCCGACTAGTCATAGAACAACCAAGCCCCCCAGTTTTTCTGAGACCTAAGGACTTCCTAGGACAGGAGACCTGAGATTTTAAATGCAGAGAATTTCCAACAAACCATGATGTGTTATTGGTCAGATGCTACTAGGGACCCTGAATTCCCAGAAGTGGCAGGGAGAGAGAAATCCAGTTAGTGGCTCTAGGAATCTGCACAAAGCTCAGAGAGAGTGATAAGGAAGGTGCACAGTGATCTGCAGAGGTGAGGCTGCAGGTGGGGGCAGTGAATACCTAGCTGGTGGGGTCCTGAGCAGGGAAGGGAAAATCCAGACCACCTTGCACAACGATTCCGATGGACTGGACATGGCTGTCTGGAGATACGTGTTGGGAAGTACCCTGGAGCTATTTCACCAAAACTTCAGAGTGGGGAAATGGTAGCAGCAGGTGCATCACTGACTACCCAGATGTGGATGAGAGAGAGAGACTACTGACCAAGGACTGGGTGTGAACATGGAAACACTGATTTAAAATGAACTTTAAGGGCAGCCCAGGTGACTCAGTGGTTTAGCGCCGCCTTCAGCCCAGGGTATGATCCTGTTAACCCGGGATCGAGTCCCGCGTCCAGCTCCCTGCATGGAGCCTGCTTCTCCCTCTGCCTGTGTCTCTGCCTCTCTTTCTCTGTGTCTCTCATGAATAAATAAATAAAGTCTTTAAAAAAATAAAAATAAAAAAATAACATAAATGAACTTAAAAAAAAAAATCTTACTGAATAAACTAGAAGCAGTCACAGCCAGCACAGGAAAATGAGAAAGCACACGCGACTTTGATATAGACGATGCTATGTCCTTTTCTCTCTGCATAAATATATTCTAAACAAATAACACTGTTTGTCAACCTATTTCTTTGGTTTGTCTTGTTTTCTGCAGAAGACAATATTGTTGAATAATATCTCCGTCATTAAACACCATTCTGCAGTTTTATCGCAGATGGCTGTGGAGTGTATTAGAACACAGAATATGCCCCCAAATGGCTTAAAAGCTCTCCCATCGTTAGACATCTGATCGCTAATGTTCACCCATTTTTGACCTACAAACATGGCAGTTTCGTCCGATTCAACCTAATGACACATTTGCTCCTACCCCAATCTAATAAAACATTTACTGTGCGGATAATGGTAATGTGCACTCTGCTGGCTAGGGTTTGCACACTTCCCTGGTGATGGCTTTGGGGGAAATTCCAGGAAGTGAGTTGGCTAACTTGAAGGATAAACTTTAATCCTAAGGACAACACATCAACTTTTTGTGCTGGAAGGGATCTGCAAGTCTCGCCGGCACTCATTGTAAAAAGGGAAAAGCTGTCCCTGAGGCTTTGGTGACTTGTTCACCAAAACAAGGCTGGGGACAAGTGACAAAGCACCAGGGACAACTCCTTCCAAAGACACCCCTTATAACTAAAGTGCAGTCCTGCCACACCGCCCAGCGCCAGTCCTGAAGGAATGAAAGCACCTGATCCTCTTGCCAGTGATGCAGATCTGATGAAGGCAAGATGGGCATTTGTGCACAGCATTTGGAGGATGAAGCTGAGGAGGAAGGGCATGGTCGGATCACTCTGTGATGCAGAATCAGAGCGAGGCTCTCCCAACTACAAACAGCTCTCGACATTCTATCTTCATCCATTTATTACTTCACTTATATTTATTACTTAAGGACAGAGAGTTGAATAACAAGGTTTTTATGCTGTTCTACTATCTCCATTTAAATAAATGCACTCAAAAATATAATTTTGTATCAATGCCCCCAAACCCACTATTTTTCTCATGTTCTCATGATTATGTCTTTAAGTACATCCACAGGCCACCAAAAACCATCCCATTTCCCAACAGGACATTGCACATTCTGGCAAATGCTACATGCAAAGATATTCTGAGGTCACTTCTCACTCTCCTACTTTTTAAGAAAAGTAAAAGCTGATGAACATGGTTTTTGTTTTAACAAAACTGCCTACTACAGATATTTAGAATTGAATTATAATTACAGTAACTGCTTTGGAGTTTCCAGCTTGGAAGAACTTGCCCTGCCCAAGGGTGAAGCGTTATTAATAATTGTGCATTGCTTTGCTGCAGAACCCTTTAGACTTTGCAGACAACCCACACATTGCTTACTTCCTTTCATTCTCAGGCAAGCAGGTGCGAGTTTGCAAACTGGCCGGTGTATAAAGGGAGGGAGGGGAGAGAGTGAAGGGACAAGCAGGCTACTGCAGACCGGCAGGTGCTGGGGTTGGCAAGCAAGGGGCCTTACCTTCGAGGCTCGTCCTGGGCGCTGTGAGGCCCCCCCCCGGTCTAAGGCCGGGTCACCAGGGTCGTGCCCTCTGGCTGACCTCCCGCATCACCTTCTCAGGGGCCAGGCCCGGCTTGGTCCCCAGCGCTGGGGCCCCTTGGTGGGTTGGGCATGGATCACGGGCAGGCAGCGGGGTCCCCAGCGGGGCACCCACCAGGGCGCCACGGGTCTAGGGTGCGCAGAGGCCTCGCGGGTCGCCCCCCCACACCTGACTCTCCCCAGGCCCGGGCCTTCCTGGGCCCAGCTCGCAGGGCAGCCGCTGCTAGCTCCATTTTACAGACAAGAACAGTGACATCTGGACGCTTGACAGCTTTATATTCACCCAGAAGACTCATTGAGGCTCTAAGATGGTAAGTCACGTTTCTTTATAATAGTATTGTGTATGTGCCCTACTAAGGATCAGTGGGAAAATCAAGTGGTTTATAATTTACAAAGGTCTTCGTTTTTGCCTTGTAAATGGGAACGCTTGTATCTGCCTTCTATTGCACTCTTGATTTACAAAAATCACTCATAGGACACTCAGCCAACTGGTCCGGCTAAGAGTTTTCTTTTCAAGCTAGTGGTTCTGGATGTGTGTTAGAGTCCCTTGGGGGTGCTTTTAAAATATACTGAATCTTTTGGTCGACACCCAGAGATGCCAATTTAATTGATTGGGATGGTGCCTAAAAATTGGTATGGAAAAACACAAGCATCTCAACCGATTCTAAGGACGTGTCCTGGGTTGAAAACCATTGGTTTACCAGCACTGACACTACCCAGGGTCTAGTTAGAAATGCTGACTACCTTTGGCAGTCAGAGGGTGATGAGGACAAGGTTTCCCTACTATTTGTATGTGCATTATTGTTTGAGAAGCCCTGTACTGCCAAGGGCAAGGGTCTACCCTGTGCATGTTTACCGGTGGTGATGTGGTTTATCGCTTACAGTGTTCCACCTGACGTTGATAACTGAACTCACCCTGGGAAAAAACAAGTAATGGGTGAATCAGTATATCACCCTCACCGTTTAGGACTGAAGACACATATATAACCTTCTTTGGCTCCTCCCAAAGATTTGAGTGTTGTGAATCAGCATTCCAGCACTTAGCATATGATTTTCAGTAGGTGGGGGCCATTGTACACTGTCCCTTCAACATGAACTTAAGTTCAGGCTCTAGATAATCTTCATTTTTGTAGTAGTGGGAAGAGGCCTGGGAATTACACAGCCTCCCTACTTGCTGCATGATCTTGCTAAGTGACTTCATCTGAATGAGCTCAACTGCTCTCAGGAGAATGAAATAAATTTACACGTTTGAATTCACTAATGCATGATAGGAACCAGGTGAGTGTGAGCCCAGATGCCACAGGTGGTTTGATCTTGGGAAAACATGTTCAAAACTGACAATCTTTTTCTCATCCTTAAAACGTGGAGAAAGGTTGGTAGAGATGCCTCAGTATTAAATGAGAAAAAAAACACACACTTTTTTAGAAATGTATTTAGCAGGATGCCTGCTGGATGTTTGCCTTCATCATTACCATTACTTCCTCTATTTATGGCATTTGTATTTAGATTGGCCTTGATTTAGCAATTTTGACCTAAAAAAAAAAGGCACAGGGGAGTTGGAAAGCATTATTACTTGTTGTCTTTTCTGCTTTCCCTTCCCTTTTCTTCCCATCTGTAGAGCTACACTTTCTTTGTGTCCTGATTTTCTCTGATGTACCTACAAAACATCTCCCTCATTCATTCAGATATCACATCATGATTGTGTTCTTAGTGATCCTTTTTCCCAATTTCTGGCATCAGGAAGGGAGAGGCTTTTGACTTGATAAGTAACCTCAGTGATATGCCAAGATTTTAATCACCAGAAAGAAACCAGCAGTGACCAGGGTCCCTAGGAAAGCCCCCCAAAAAGCACATGAAACTGACTTGATCTCAGTGATAAAAGTCTAGGTGGAGTGTGGGGCCAGGGTGTAGGAATTCACCTTTAGAGATGAAAAGTGGCCGAAGACCCCCTCTCCCTGAGCCTCCTCAGCTCCAAACAGCTGCTTAACACATTAAGTTACATTTCTTAGCATGCATCCCTCCAGAGTGAGTATTCCTCAACTTCCCATCAACGGCATTTTTTTTTCAATAGACATTTCCAAAAGAACAAATGAGCCAGCCGCTTCCCTCCCCTCTCCTCACTCTACCCAAAGTTGGAGAATCACTCTGCGGCCCCTCTTTCCTGCACAGAATTACCCAATTATCTCCTAAATTATAAAAGGGAAATCTTCTCCACCAACTGTTCGTGGCAGGGCCAGGATGCGCAGTGTTGCAAAACTGTAGCAGAAAAAAAAAATGTAAACAAAAGAATCCACCGAACAGGGGGGCAAGCTGTCCACATATGCCGACCCCAGCGGCTTCAATCAAAGGCAGAATTGCTTCCCCAATAAATGAAGCCAGTGCAACTAATAAACTCAGGCGCTAATTGCTGGCTGCAGATGTATTAACTGAAGCAAATGTGATGCTGGCAACCATTAATTATCTAATGAGGCCAGCAGTCTTCTGATGAGGGGGGGCTGATTAAATATTAAAGGGTGGCATATGGAATGTGCCAGGAACAAAAGATTTCAATCTGAAAAAAAAAAAAAAGAAAAAGAAATGAACGATAAAAAAAAGTGAGTTTTCTTTCTTCCATTTTTTTTTTTTTTTTTTATATAGACAAGAGCCATCCCTGTGTAAGAGAAAGGTAATTAAAGTCCCATTGCTAGCAAAAGTCTCAAAGTGAGTTCAGGGAAATCTGACTTCTGAAGCTTTAGCACAGATGAAAAGGTTTCACTTTAAAAGATGGTGACAAAACATTCCCATGTAAAAGCAGTTGCCTTTGTTTAACCCTTAGAGCTTGGGTGGAAGCCTGCTGTTTGAGCTATTTCTTCTGCTTTTCCTTGGGGGAAGTGCACTTGCTGACTGATTCAAACCAGCAGGCTTGCCAATGGGTCCCAGTGGAAGCTGTTTCCAGCGTGGTCTTTAAGCTTCTCTGATGGGGTTTGCAGATGGAACCACATCAGGAGTCACTCTTGGCAGGACAAGAGCAGTACACCTGGCACCCAGCTAGCTAACCACTTGACACATGATCTCATTTCATCCAAAAAAACAGGCTGGAAGATAGGTATTCCCCCCATTTGAAAGCAAGACGTTTTGAGACTGAAAGGGGGGTAGAGTGACTTGCTCAAGGTCTCGTGGCTATTTAAGGAGCAGATCTGAGATTTAAATCCAGGATATAATCAGAAGGGATGAATACCTACCATTTGCTTTAACGTGGATGGAATGGAAGGGTATTATGCTGAGTGAAATAAGTCAGAGAAAGACCATTACCATCATATGGCTTCACTCATATGTGGAATATAAGAAATGATGAAGGGGACCATAAGGGAACGGGGCGGCGGGGGGGAACTGAGTGGGGAAAAATTAGAGAGGAAAACAAACCATGAGAGACTCCTAACTCTGGAGGAAAAAAACAAAGGGTTGCAAAGGGGGAGGTGGGTGGGGGAATAGGGTGACTGGGTGACAGGCACTAAGGAGGGCACCTGATGAGATGAGCACTGGGCATTACACTATATGTTGGCAAATTGATTTTAAATATTTTTTAAAAATCTGGGATATAAAAAAAAAAAAAATTGATCCGGGATATACGGAGCACCTGGGTGGCTCAGTTGTTGAGCGTCTGCCTTTGGTTCAGGTGGTGAACCCGGGGTCCTGGGATCGAGGCCTGTATCGGGCTCCTGGCATGGAGCCTGCTTCTCCCTCTGCCTGTGTCTCTGCCTCTTGCTGTGTCTCTCATGAATAAATAAAATAAAATCTTTAAAAATCTGGGATATATATTTGAATATCTTAGCTTGTAACCATTGTACCATATGCCCCCTCCTCCCAATAAAGACAGTTTATTGGACCAAGTGATACATGAATTATTGTTTGTGTGACACCTACTTCCAGTAGAAAAGTAGGGAACAAATTTAAGTGGTGTTCTGATTGTCCCTTGGGAAGGCGATAGTCCAACTTTCAAGAGTTTAAAATATAAATATAGTGATGTCTTCTGTGTAGCTGTCTCTGACCCCAGGAGGATTCAGGGTACCAGATGCCCAGTTTTCTGGGTCTGAGGTGCTTCCTGGACAGATAGGATTTTTAGTGCTCAAGCCGGGACAGTCCTGGGGAAACCGAGGGGGCTAGTAACCTTAGTAGATACAGATGAAAGTTTTTCCTGGTCCTCTTAATTTAAAACCCAAGTTACCTTTGGGTGGCATTTTTACCAGATTTAAATCAAACTTGTATTCAGGAGGGATATCATTCAGAGTCAGGGATATAGTAAAAACATGCCACTTGTTGCTCTTGGGTTATGATCCCACCCAATGCCTCCATTGGGTCACTTGCTCTTTTGGACTCTGTCGGTTTCCTAGCTAGAAATTGAAGTGACTGATGACGTGCTCAATCCCTACAGTTTCTTGCAACTTTAAATTTCTTTGAGTCCAAAGGGGAAGCAGAAGAATATTCAAACCAGTGTCACTGATGACAGTAACCAACATTCATAGAGCTTTATTTACGGTTAGTAGAATTATCTTGCATCGTCTAATTGTATTCTACAACCTTGAGATAGAGGTAAGCTTTTGAGAGCTATGTTGAGAAAAGTAACACTCATTGATCTGCAGTTGTTACAGAAAACTTATTAGAACAAACTTTATCAAAAATGAATCAAAGTCTCAAATTGAGACCATAGACATTTCTTTCTTGCCCATTTCATTATCAAAGTGTTGCCTATCCTGTGCATTTTAATGGTGGCCAGATTTTACCTGTATAACATACTTGTATAAAAATTGTTAAAAATATATATATAGATTATATTATTTCATAAATACTGAAAAGCGGCTTATTGCTTCCTTTTTTGGCCAAGAATTTTGTTTAGAGCAGTTCTTTTCTCTTCCCCAGATCTGTAACCCAACACCCTCTAATGTATATTCCGTAGCATATTGCTTCAATGAGTTGCTACAGAAAGAAAAAAAGAAAAAGAAAAAAGATTCTCTACCAGCTACAGATACATTCAACAACTTGGATGAATCTCAAAACATCATGATAAGTAAAAGAACAGATTCATTTTCAAAGAGACAAAACTAATTTGTGCTGAGAAAAAAAAATGCAAGTGATTATTGTTGCTGGCATGGTGGTGGGAAAAAAAATCAGATAAGTGGTTTCCTCTGGGTAAGTGGGTGGAAGTAGGGATTCACTGGTAAGGGGGACTTGGGGAACTTTCTGGGGTGATAAACTGGGGTCATACAGATCTATACACACTTGTCAAAATGCTTTTAAAAGTAAGAGTTCTTTAAAAAGTTTTTAAAAAAATACTTAAAATGTGTGCATTTTGCTTTTATGTAATGCTGACCTCAATAAGAAATAGAATCACAGAATGTGTCAAATTCTTATTAATAATACACATGTTGAGGGGTTTATGTTTGAATAAACACTGATGTGCTACAGTGTACTTTAAAATGCCTCCAAATATAAGATGGATCAATGAATGAATAAAAGGCTAAATAGATGGATAAATGATAAATGGATGAATAGATAGGTGAATGGATTAATGAATGAATAAGGCATGAATAAGTGGATGGATGGATAGATGGTTAGATGATAATCCAGTCTTAATTGTAGCATCTGGGCAGTGAGTACATGGGTATTCACTGTATAATTGTTTCAACTTTTCCATTTGTTTGCAAATTTTCATAATGAAACATTGGGTAAAAATAATCAGATCATAATCTTAGAGAAGGTTCTATATTTAGGAAATGCTGCATGCTATTTATTTCTCCCATCTTCCCCTTGGGGGTGGTTAGAGCTCAGAAACGTATTAGAGGCTTTAAGTCTTGTAGTTAAAACAAGTAAACTTTATCGTAATATTTCCTAGAAATATTTCGTTATGAAACTCTTGGTTTTATTTCTGGTTTTGTGTTTGTATTAGTGTTGTGGTGGATTCTTATTTCTTTGCTACACTTTGGGGCATACTACACTGTCAGGATGCAACATGAACGAGTAGGATCGGGTATCCCGTGAGAATGAGCACTCTTTAGAATGTGTCAAATCATGCTTAGGACATGACAGTTATTAGAATTGGAGTTCTTTCCATATCGGGCAGAGGTATTTCATATTTTGAGCCAGAGTTTACACACCTATAAGTTGTAGTAAAGTGGCCCACTCCTTGCAGGAATGTGGTGAGAAGTAAATGAGGTAATTATAGATCGTGGCTACCTGTAGAGGAAGGAGAGTGGTTGATGTCAATAATATCCACTGTGAGTGTTGCAAACATCCAAGCAGTGAGTAGGATAAATGAAGATAATCTATTTCAAGACACACACAGTAGTGAAAAAAAAAATTCAGGAGTGCCTGGGTGGTGCAGTCGGTTGAGCATCCAACTCTTGGTTTCCCAAAAGCTCAGGTCATGATCTCGGGGTGGTGAGATTGAGCCCTGTGTTGGGAGATTCTATTCCTCTGCCCCTCCTGCTTGTGCTCACTTACTCTCTCTCTCTCCCTCAAAATAAACAAACCTCTACAAATAATCAAAAATATTCAAAGAAAATAATTTAACACCCTGCAAGGAAAAGACAATTATATTACTTATAAGTAACAATACATAGACTGAGGCCCAACTCATCATCCACCTCAAAGAAAATTGGAAGAAAATGGCCTGCAAAATTCTAAGAGAAAATCTGAAACTACCCATGTGCCTGCCAACAGTAGAATAAGTAAATAAATTGTGCCATATTCATGCAATGGAATAATACACAGTAATGAGAAAAAACAATTTGTAGCTATATACAACAATGTGAAGGGAAGAAGAAGCCAGACACAAAACAGTACCTTATTGCCTTATTGAATTAACTAAACTATGCTGTTAGAAATCAAAGCCTTGGTTATTACTGTGCTGTGTTGGGAGAAGAGAGGTGGAATGAGTGGTTGTGAATGACAGAAATAATTGAGACGGTTTTGGGTATTAGGAATATTGTTTCTTTTTTTTTTAAAGATTTATTTATTTTAGAGAGATGCTCTTGTGTGTGGCAGGGAGGGGAAGAGGGAGAGAGAATCTCAAGCACACTCCCCGCTGAGCATGGAGCCCGATGTGGGGCTCGATCTCATGACCCTGAAATCGTGACCAGAACTGAAATCAAGAGTCTGACGCTTCACTGGCACCCAGGCACCCCAAAGAATATTGTTTCTTCTTTCTTTTTTTTTTTCTTTGTTAAAGATTTTATTTATTTATTCATGAGAGACTTAGAGAGAGGGGACGGGGGAGAGAGGCAGAGACACAGGCAGAGGGAGAAGCTGGCTCCATGCAGGGATTCGATCCTGCAGGATCACGCCCTGGGCTGAAGGCAGGCGCTAAACCGCTGATCCCAATATTCTTGGAATCCCCCAAGAATATTGTTTATTGATCTGAACTTTATACTCCAAATGGTTGCACTTCTCTAGCTAGCTAGCTGTAAAGCTCCAATACAAAATTAAGGGACTTGGAGACAGGTCCAACAGCCTTAACGTGCTAATAACATTTGGAACTCTTAAGGGATAAAAAAGACTCAGACCGAGGAGAGACTAATCACAGAAACAGAAGAAGACTAACCAAACTAAAGAAAAACATCAACTGCAGGGTTCACATTGTCTTAGGACACACAGATTTCCAGGCTTCTAGTCAACTCTAGTGAAATATCCAAATCTCCAAGACGAAAATATTTCATATATCCCTTTTGATTACAAGAATAATACAAACATAGGACAGAGAGTTCGACAGGTTTCTGGTATCTTGTCGCCCACACATAGTAGCCTCTGAAGCTATAGCTAAAAGGACAAAGATGAAAGCATTTTGTATCTAGCCAAAGTAAAACTCTTGCTCAATAGCAGAGGAAATGCCTGTTCGAGGAAGTAAGCTGGTGATAAAAGAAAATGAGATAAAACCAAGCATCTCCAAATAGGAAAAGACAAAGGATTCCACAAACAGAGATGGGCAATGGATCTTATAACATCATAATTATGACTAATGGGTTGATGACACCATAACTAGGAAGTATAATTTGTGCTTTGTACTAGAAACATGTGCTTCCCTTTTGAGAATCTGAAAAATTTAATAATACTCGGGAACTGAATTTCCAAATGACCCTGAACCAAATGTAGGGGTTGCATGTGTCAGGGGGACCAGGTGAAGGATTTTCAGGGCCTTGGAAGGGGACAATTGATGGACAAGGAGAACAAATAGTGGTGGGGTAGGATGCATGGTTTATTACTGGCATTTGGTATGGTGTGATCAAATACAGGTTTCAATATGGTTGTTTGGAAAAGAAAAGCTACCTGAAAGCAGCAATTCCAGGTTGTTGTGTAGGATACAAAGGCAAGAGTTGATTGTGATATTTTACATCAAGGCTGATTGTGGCCCAAATTGTAGAGCATTGAGGTTGGCAGCAATGCAGGTGCATAGTGGGCATGTTGCAATGTGCAGCGGCTGGGGGGGATGTCCTTGCTCCCTGTGGAGAGTAGGCACAGGAGAAAAGAGAGGATCTTCATTGAGAGTAGTAGTGAGTGGACCTCAGAACCCAAATCGCATTTTCAGACAGGGAAGTTGCAAACATAACCCTGGGCGTTCAGCGGATGCCATGAAATAAAACCCAGGAGCCCACAGCTGCAAATCCCTTCCGTGGGACCAAGGTGCTCAGAGGTTTTGCTGCCAAGGAGGGAAATGTCAAAGTCTAGAAAGCACGACACCCCCCTCAAAAAAAAAAAAAAAAAAAAACTGATTTGCCTTAAACTGTAAGGACGATCCTTTCCCCAACTCTCATTTTATTTCTTGATAATCCCCCCTCTTTATTATAATCTTCTTAATATCCATCTGTTACCCTTTAGGCAGCGGCTTCTTAAATTCAAATATCATGCTATTTTTATCATAGAAGAATATGTAAAGCAATAGAAAACAGTTTAATGGATTTTGGAGCCTGTGGCCCTCTTTAGCATCATTTCCATAACGAAATCCAGTTACGGGCATCCATGTTGCTACAGCCGACTGTTCACAGGCATGAACAGTGAACATTGCCTTCGTGTCAGATATCCCAGCAAAGCGGAGTGGGAGGTGGCCACCTGTGACGGTCACCTGGTGTTTCCCAATCTGGGCTTGCACTGGAGGTTTATGTTAAAATCTGTAATCCCTAAACTGTGCACCAGAGGATTATGTTACTCACTGTTTGATCCAGTGAAACTCAGTGGCCTGGGGCACATGTGTTACATGCCTGGGATCTGTGATGTGGAGAATGGGAGGTGGTTTTCATAGAACATGATCTCGGGATGAGAATTCTCTTCCTGGGGGAATTACCATTTCCAAATCCTTGAGTCTAAAGATTTCATTGGACGGTACTGAGGAAAAGATATACTGCAAACAAATTGAATCCCCTGATGCTTAATTCTCATACTTTGGGATATATTAGATAAGTTGTTGGTATTGTTGCTGCTTAATTAATGAATTGTCTCCCCAAACCCTGAAGTCCTAGCCTAAAAGTACAGAGGAAAATCCATCTTGTGTGGCTTGGACCCTACAAGTGAATATTGCTGTATCACAGAGCGGAACCTGAGATGTTCTCCAACACTTTAAAATCTGTCATCCCTAAACTGTACACAATCTGATGCAAACTTGAAAGACTACAGGAATCTGAATTTAGGTGCACACAGTGTGTTTGAATTATGGGAATTTGCTGTTTCACAAGGTCCTTTGAAAAGACTATGGAGTAATTTAGGTGTGTGTAGTCTAGTCCTTAAATATGTCTTTCCTAAGATCCACCATGGCACCCACCCAGTTGGCCCTATATATGAAGGAGCCTGCTGGTCCTCTTTCAGGACAGCCTGGCCCAACAAGACAAATTACTCATGCCTTGGATAATTACTGTTGAACCTCCAGGAAACTAGTGGCAGAAACTATTCTCCTTTTCTTGAACAAGAACGTGGGAAAAGGGGGCATAATTAAACCAGAGGCTAAAATAAATTGACTTCTTACCATGTGTTATGGTCAGAGTTTTTGGCCATTATGTCACTGGCTTTTAAATCATGATATAGTAATTTCTGTTGCGATCTTTGTTTCAAAGAGGGAAAAATACTAAGGATCAGAGGAATTCATTGGTATAGTCAAGTGTTGGCACTTTCACTAGAGCTCTGTCTGACTCCAAATTCAACCTCTTTAAAATTCCACATTTTGCAGCTTTTTTAGTGATGATCAAAATGTGACACCCCCCCCCCCCGCTTCTTCAGGGGTGCCTGGGTAGCTCAGTGGGTTGAGCGAGCGTCTGACTCTTGATCTCCGCTCAGGTCTTGATCTCACAGTTATGGGTTCTAGCACCACACTGGGCCCTGCACTGGGCATGGAGCCTACTTAAAAAAAATGTGACCCCTGTCTTCAAATGGTGAAACTTACTTTCAGTGAGAGATGGTGGGATGTGTCTAAGGGCATACTGACTTATTGGCGGTGGAGGTTGAAACCTGGATCTCTTGGTAACATTTATGCTCTATGCACGTAAAAGACTATACAGATGGGGTCAATGCTTCACTGGGAAAGTGCATCTCACAGGCAGTGTTCTCTACTAACTACAGAGGTAAAGTTGACTGCATTTCTCCCCAAACCTTGGTATTGTTGAGCACCACCCACAGAGCTTGATTTTCAAAAAGCAAATGCGAACAAGAGGAAACAGGGTTGATTTGGCCACTTGGATCAGCTTAAGACCGAGAACCTCTGTTCTCATTAAAACAAGCTCTGGGGGCGGATGCAAATAAGCAGCTATCTATCTAAATGGTATGATTTGAGAAGTACCAGACATAATCTTGCCCTCCTCAAATAATCTCCTGCCACTCAGCCAAAGTATCTGCCATGATTATTGGGTATTATTCTTTTTATTTTTTTATTTTTTAACTATTTTATTTATTTATTTATTCATTCATTCATTCATTCATTCATTCATTCATTCATGAGAGACACCGAGAGAGGCAGAGACACAGGCAGAGGGAGAAACAGTCTCCATGGAGAGAGCCCGATGTGGGACTCGATCCTGGGACTCCAGGATCACTCCCTTGGCCAAAGGCAGATGCTAAACCACTGAGCCACCCAGGGATCCCCGGTATTATTCTTTTTAGGTAAAACATGAAACAGTCCCTCACTCAGCAGCAATTATTCTACCTTTAATTTTTCATTTAATTTTTCAAACCACTTTAGCCATTTTTGAAATGTATTGTTCAGGGGCACTAAGTACATTTGTATCGTTGCACAAACATCACCACCATCCGTCTCTGCAACTTTCCATCCCTAAGACTGAAACTCTACCCATTAAACACTAACTGTCTATTCTTCTTTGTCTTAGTCTCTTGGTCACCACCATTCAGTGTTCAGTCTCTATGAATTTGACTCTTCTAGGGGAATGGAAATGGTATCATACAATACTTGTCTTTTTGTGACTGGTTTATTTCACTTAGCACAATGTCCCCGATGTTCATCCATGTTGTAGCATGTAACAGAATTTCTTTCCTTTTGAAGGCTGATTAATATTCTATTGAATGTATATATACTGCATTTTGTTTATTCATTTACCTACTGATGGACAAAAAAAAAAAACACAACTGGGTTGCTACCCCCTCCTTGTTGTGAACAATGCTCTATGAATATGGGTGTACAAATATCTCTTCAAGACCCTGCTTTCAATTCTTTTGGGTGTATATCTAAAAGTAGATTTGCTAGATCAAATAGAAATTCTGTCTTTGACTCTGAGGAACAACCATACTGTTTTTTAGCTGTAATTAGGCACCACCAGGATACAGGGATGAATCGGCCATGCACCCTCCAGATCACAGCTTAGTTGGGAAGGCCAATGAATATAAACATGTAATGACAATACACTGAGATAAAAGAGGCAATGGATGATGGATGAGAGAGCTTGGAAGCACCAAAGAGGGCTGGCTCAGTTCTTCTCAGACGGAGCAAGGGAAGCTTTCAAAGGGTGGTGGCATTTGAAGTCAATCTTGAGTATATGTTTGCTAAAGATGGGGAGGCTTTTTATCCCAGAGAAAAGATGCCTGGGTATTCATGACTGTTGCCTTCAAGTCTCTCAAGAGTTATTATGTAGAAGACTGAGCAGATGTCTTCTGTGTAATCCCGCTACAAAAGGGAGGCTGACCTCAGATCAATAGTAGAATGAGATTGCCAAAAAATTAGAGCTGTCCAGCGCTAGTACAGGCTGTTAGAAGGTAGAGAGCGTCACATCACGTTCCCAATGACAGCCTGTCAGGGCATGGTGGGATAGACGCATTCAGCGTACCCGCATGACAGCGGGTACAAAGGATGATTTCTAAGACCGCTTCCAACCTGTGGATTTGATTATTCTAACACAGGTTCCAACTGAAGCATCTCATAAGATTCAAACTTTTTCTCTCCACTCTCCTATGAAGCATGTATTATAATAACCCTCATTGAACCAGAGAGGAATTGGAAACCCACAGTGGTGGTCTACTGGTAGGTATGTGTAGCCAGGAATTAGGGCAGCTCTGTCTGTTGCCTAAAACTACTCACTAACCTTGTCTCTCCTCTCCAGAGCCTATCAGGGACCCTAGCGTCCTAGGAATCAGAACATCTTATTTTCTCTTGCAAGATCAGATGACAGAATAGAAAGAGGGCAATAACTTGGGTCAGATGTTTACTCCTAATCCATCCTCCCCCTCCCCACTCCACCCTGTCAAGGGAAACTTGTTTTCTCTGAAGTTTTTTTGTGTAGATGAATTATAATTTCAATGCCTTTTTTCCCCTCTTAATGCATCACACAAAAGACATTGTAGAGGGCTTGGCCATAAAATGGAATTGTTTTATTTTTAATGTTTATTGCTGGAGAGGACCAAGTTGAAAATCAAACACATGGGTCTCATGACTTTAATCAGGAGGAAACTTGCTAATAGATTTTTTTTAACTTTAAATTTAACAACTTAACAACTTGGCAATTTAATTAACTTTTTAAACACAACATAAACCAGCCTGTGGGACTTTCTGCTGCCGTACTTAATTGTGGCAAATAGCCTAAGAAGTGGCAAGAAAAACAGATGAGACACCTTTATAGTGAAAGAGGCACCATCTGTAGTTACCAGCTAGGATTTTTTGTCACAATCCATTCCCAGGAAGTGTAACTCAAGACTTCCAAATGGCTCTCTGTTGGATTTTCTTTGGGAGTTGAACAATGGCATCACAACCACCATTAGGGGAAAATAATACTACAATTCCATAGCAAGAGAATTTATTCCTGTTGAGTTCTATGGAGGGCCTGCATATTCTTCTAATCAATTAATTAATTCAACAAATGCGGATTACATGCCTGCTATCGGAATAATTTTAAGTAAGAAACAGACAATATCCATGCTTCCAAAGTACTTAAAGTCAAGAGGGAGAAGACATGCCTTCATCTGGTAAACAAGACACCACACTGGCTCACAATGACTGAGCAGGATTATCACCATGCTCTCTGCCAGGGGATTTAAAAGTGTAACCATCACCACTGCATCCAGGTAGATTTTATTATTGGCCCATCATCTAGAAAGAAAGGAGACAGAGAGGGGGTTATATCAATTTCTTGAGGTCCCAGAACTAATGTACCTGGCTGATTTTCAGACCTGGATTTACTCATACAAAGCCACTGAGCCAGGGTTTGCCAAATTTGAACTGTCACATTTACCTTTTATGCTACACCCAGGTGTTACCTGAACTGCTATCTATCTATCTATCTATCTATCTATCTATCTATCTATCTATCTATCTTTGCTTGATGAAAAGTAGCCCCATTTCGGCAGCAAGGTCTCCAACATTAATGGTTTGATTTAACTGAGGTCAGGTGGCTAGTGTGTGACTTGGTTCATTATGCAGATAGCTGCCTCAAAAATTTGTTCCTTTACCACTTTTGTCCAATTCAAAGGAGGTCAGAAATTTTAGAATAAGAACTACTAGTATAAGTACAATTTTTAGTTAGTTTTATGATTTTCTACATTTTTCTCTCCACTGTTTTTTTTGTTTTTTGTTTTTTTTTTTTAAGCAAGATTGCAGAAGCGAAAGAAGATTGGAGTGTGCATTTTGGGGAACTAGAAACACATAGCTGGAGGGTCCTAATTGTTAGTTTCCTAAAATTAGGAAATAGAGAACTTAAGACAAATATTCCCAGATTATGCCCATAAAATGCAGTTGTATCCAACACCAGAACCCTTGGCCCTGGGCAACACAGTATACTTCCACTTGGAATCTCACTACCCCTTACTCAGCCCTTGTTCCAGCCCATCTGTTTTTCATCAGAGTATGCAGGCACACCACACCTCGCTGTATTATTTTTATCTGATTGTCATTTCCCTGGGCAACACTGATCAATCTTTTTTTTTTTTTTTTTGAAAATATAAATAGGCCTTGCTAGGCCTTGCTCCCCGGAGAGTTGCTGGAGAATTATTTTATTGATAATAGCTCTTTTCTACCTCTTCACAGAACTGGTGGTAGGTCAAGATTCTATTACTTATTATTCCAAATAGAAACAGCAGGATTCAGTCATGGCCCTGTGGTTCTCGCTCCTTGCGTTGTAATAATTAGCTCTACATAAGATTTGTGATTTTCCCTGGGAGTCTTTGTGAAGGCCTCACGGTATGGGATTGTGGTTGAAAATGGCAGGGACGAGTGGTCAGGGATCAGAGTCCCTGCCCTGGATCCAATCTGAATCTGTCAGCTTTGTTTTATGTGTTCAGTTTCCAAGTAAAGTAATTCTTTTTATTATTATTATTTTTATAACTGGAGTTCAATTTGCCAACATATAGCATATCACCCAGTGCTCATCCCATCAAGTTTCCAAATAAATTAATTCTATTGTTATTGTTTAATCAGTATTCTGTGTCTTAAGCAATAAAGGTTGATGGCTCTGTCTATACCTTATGTGATTCTTTAATTTTCGAGAGTCATGGACTTTCCTATGTTGACACATGACATGCGAGGCCGAGCTGGAACGTAGCCTGGGCTCTTGGGTGGCTCAGATTCCCCGTCCTCCCACTACCCTGTGATGCTGCTATAGAGGGTACGTTAGAACAGGGAGGAAATAGTCGCTCGCCTTTTTTCTGCCTGGCCTATTTTTCTTTGACAGTGAGTCGATTTCATGGGTAAAATGAGAGGTTGTTCTTGATGGTCTCGGCGGTCTCACACGGCTCTCTCATTCGGTGATTCTCTCTCTCTCTCTCTGAACTTTTCTTTTATTCCCTGTGGGATGGGGTTGTAATGCAATGTGCTACAGTAGGAGAAAAACTTTCAAAGTCTTAGTGGATCCTAAATAGACTCGTTTAATCTACACGGGGATTTGAATCCTCACGTAAGACATTTTGCTTAATTAAGCCACATTCAAACATGAAAAAGTCATGTTCATACAAACTTAAGGATCAGATTTACAACTGCTGAGCACCTAGATGGTATGGATTAGTCTCAATTAGCCACATCCCGATTCTTGCTGAGAAAAGGTCACCAGATTATTCAGTCCTTCAGCTACTGGAAATTCAAGTCAGCCAGCTCAACCATGGCCAAATGTTTTAAAGGACACTTGGTTCGTCATGAAGCTTTCATAGAGCGAGTAGGATTCATTCATTCACTTAACAAACACGCATTGAGCACACTGCACCACCTCGTATATTAAACACAAGGGATATGAAGATCAGGCTGTTTCCTGCCTCTTGAATGCACAGTTAATGAGGTTTCAGGAGCCTGATTGGAATAGAACAGACCGAGCGTCATCTTCTGGAACCCTCAGAGGAAGCAGTATCCTGTAGTAGATACAGGGTTTGTGCCCTTCTCTCCAGAAGCCAACTTGTAGCTTCGCTGTGTTTATAAAAGAAATGCATACTCCTTATAAAAATATCAAAAAAAAAATAAAAATATCAAAGAAAATATACAGAAAGTAGATATTTGCAAATCACCCCGTGTTTGGTCATCCTAAACAACCGGCATTAATATTAGGTGAATAGCATGTTAAACATTGTTTTGTGCATAAATACAGATTTAAGGTTATATAAATACTTTAGCCTATCATGTTCTTTTTAAAGAAAAGAATCATATTTCATGGCCCTTGGAGTTAAAAATGGAAAAATTAGCATGAATTTGATGGTGTGGCTGAAATAAATTTTTTTTTTATTGCAGATGTAGTTTCCTAGAAGGCTCCTCTAATGTTAAAAAATCATTAAGACATTGGAATCATTATTACATCTTTAAAGTACTTTTGCTTTTTAGATGATGTCATTTGGTTCTTATGCTGTAAAAGATGGAGCTCTTGACACAGGTCTTACCGACCTCACTTCTCCCCACAGCTTCCAGGTTTCTTGGTTATGTTGTTACTTTGACATTGCCAAGGATGGTGACATTTTTATCTTCTTCTGTGACCCTGATTTTCACAATTGCTAAATATCAGTGCTATGTTGAAGTAGAGGCAACATTCATAGTCTTTTGGCCACAATGTCTGTATTCCTGAATTCTTTGTTCTAACTTCTCCTTTACGTGCTGTCAAACATTAATATGCAAGTGAGCCATCTGGGGAGCTTGTTAAAATGCAGATGAAGATTCGGTAGGTTTGCAATGGGGCCTGATATTCTGTCTTTGTTTCTAGGTGATGTTGATAAACCACAGTTTTTTGTCCTGAGAACTGATTTTCCAAGGAGCTCTGGTCCCTGAGTTCTTTATGGAGACTCACCGTGCGTTGCCTTTAGAACAAGCTAAGTCCTTGGCTGGGATTATTCCTGAATTTCATGTGTATAAGTATTTCTCCATTTTTTTTTCTAGCATTAAATTTGATTTTGGAGAAATCTGAGACCAGCCAAAACTTCATTCTTTGTAGATATTTATTTTAGTCTCCTTAAAGACTTGAAAAAATAAATTAAAAAAAAAACTTTCATGTTGAATACTGTAGACAAAATATCCCTCATATAGATCATTGGGTATCACGTGAATTTCTAAAATGTTGTGTCCCTTAATTGTACAGTTTTGTTTTTGTTTTTTCTATTTCAGAAAATTTTTCTTGTATTATATCTTTGAAAACTTTTGTTTTTCCTATTCCATTTGTTGAGTTCTTTCCTAGAAAGACAATCATTCTCTTTTTTAAACCATTTTTGTCTCCCACAAATAATATCTTCTCTCTGACTGCTTGGATATTTTGGAGATTTGATCCACATCCACCCAGTTCATAACAAGCCTTTATTTTAGATTGGGTCTAGATGAGACACCTCCTTTGGTAGTATCATTTCAGTATCTCCGTGTTCTACATTCCTTCCCTTGCATGTGCTAGCTCTCATTTATATTTTTATTTGTCACTGCCTCTTGTTTTTGAGATACTATTATTATTATTATTTAAATTTGTTCTAGTCAAGTTGATATAATACTTGAACATTTCTGTAAATCCTTATTTGCTGTTTTTTTTAGCTATTGTTTCAGGTTGAGTCCATTCTCCACCCTACCCTGAACCATTTATATTTATATGTCTCTTATTCCTCTTCGCCTGCCTTTATTTTGATTTTGCAATTTTTTAAATTCATCTCCCTCATATTTGGACAGATCAACCCAGGTCTTCTTGTTGCTCTTGTGGCATGCACATGATTTCTTAATTCCTTTCCAACCAGGAAGGAGACTGTGTGCAGAGCCACAGGGTGAGGGCTGAGTATTGAGGATGATGTCTGCTTTTACTCCTGCCTGAGGTTGTGGCCTGGGATGGGGTGGTGGGAGGGGGCTCACCTGAAGAAGATTACTTTCTTTGTTGTCATTGTGCTCTGAATAGACTCCCAGGTTCTGTTAGACATCCCGGGCTCACTCTTTCATGACCCAGGATATGTACTATTTCCATGTGAAGACACGTTCAGCTTTTATGCTTACCTTTTAATTCATGTCCCTCATAAATAGTGATAGGTTTTTTTTTTTTTTTTTTTTTTTGCTTCTTTTCTTTCACTCATTTCCTCCCAAAAAGTCTTACTACATTTTCCTCATCAAAAGAGGGAAAGGTCTCAAGGATGTCAACTCAGTTTGCTCTTTCCCTAGGATTACTGAGAACTGCCCATCACACAGCTTCTAGGTTGTTGTGGGAGCAAGAGGCTGACCATACCAGCATGTTCTCTTTAAGGAAACCACTGTTTTTGGTATTTACAGCACTGAATTGTGGTTTTACATTGCTGAGATGCTTGGAGGCAAACACTTTTGCTCTTGATTACATTTTGTCTTTTCATCAAATTGGATGGTTATGGCCAAATGTTTCAATGCACTGTTTTAAAATGAAAGGTCCCCATGGATATGTCGTCAGGGTATTATTTGCTTGACATTCTGTATTCTTCCCACTGGATGTCCACAAAAGATACACTAAATCAAACATCTGTAGCCTTGTTTTTGCACACAGTTCCCTTCCTGGCTGACAGCAGATACTCACCAACGTTTGCTGAATTAATGAGATGAGTGGGGAGAAGGAGGGAGGTCTACTGAACAGCTGTTATGAGCCGGAAGTATCTTACTTCATTTACTTTTTGCAAGAACCAATGATAAGTTGGTGCTCCTATTTCTGTCTTTTAGATAAGGGTACTGATGGGCATACAGAGTTTGTGGCTTGGTCATTGTAAACAGTCACAGCAGAGCCAGGTGTCACAGGCAGGTCAGTGTGAAGCCAGTCTCCTTCCACTGGGACACACTCCCAGCCACATGGGAAAGGTGGACACAGCTAGAATGACCACCTTGTCCATATGTTGTGTCTTGATTAGTGGAGGGGTTGGATACAGCCCACAGATGTTTTGTATGTCCTGTACTTAATAAAATACATAAATGTCCATTATAAGATATTTGCATGTAAATCTGGATTGCATCATGACTTGAGAAATCAGAAGCTCTAGCTGCTCAAGGACTGTACCCTTCACTGGGACATCTGACAATGACTGGATAGCAGTCATCCTTTTTAGATGACACATGCACTCTATGAGGCACTGTGGCCCTCTTCCTCCCCCTACCTCCCTTCACATGCCTCACTGCTATAGGCATATGGGTTTGCAACCCTGACCCAGATGAAACTTGTCATAGATCCTCTGCCCTTGCAGACTGCACACAATGTAGGTACATCATGGTTAGTCAGAGAAATCTCCCAAGTCCTCAGAGGGCCCTAGTCCTGCCTGAAGCATGGTCACAGGAGGCCTCCCTGACACACAGCATTGTCCCTAAGGAATCCTTAGGCTCTACTGTGGAGTCTGGAAGTGTCACTTTATTCAGCTAAGAGTTACTGCCTCGTCAGCAAGCTCTGTAAAGACGGTGATCTTAGAGGTGGTTTACAAATCCTGCAGGAGCAGCTCAGAGTTGGGCTCTGGTCCCGAGGGACGACTCAAAAAGAGATCATCTTGTGTGTAGTAGGGTTGTTTTCTCCCCAGACAGAGAGAGAATTAATGAGAGTCAGGAGAGGTCTGTCCTCAGGGTCCAGTGGGAGCCCCTCCTGAGGAAGGGGCTGTCAGGATGCCTCCTCTGAGGGACGTGTTCCAGAAGAGCAATGATAGGAATCATCACCCAGATTAGCACCCCAGGGAAAACAAGCCTCCTCTTCCATCTCTCTGCTCAGCCACGGGCTCTGTTAGCTGTGATCTGACTGTCTTGCCAAGGGCAACCCTGCAACCCTGGAATTTGCAGGTGAGGGTTCTCAAGTTCTGGCATACCAGGAATTTATCTCTGCAGCCTGTGAATTATGGAGATTCCTTGGCTCCAACCTGATGCCATTGGGTAAGTATCAGGTGGAGTCTGGGAATTAGCATGTTTAGTAAAAGTCAGATGTTTAATATGGATGGGCCAGAGTGTGAGGGGAAAAAAAAAAATCAATGTAGTAATTTCCAGAAAAGTCAAACCTATAAAGACACAAAGCAAGTCAGTGGTTGCCTGAGGCTGGGAGTAGGCTCAGGGGTTGACTTCAGATGGGTAGTAGGAACTTTATGGGGTGAGGAACAGGTTCTAACACTGGATTGTGTAATGGTTGCATGTTTGTATACATTAACTAGAAGTCACCAAACTGGCACATAGGAAGGGTAAATCTTCTGGTGTATAAATTAAACCTCCATGAAGCTGTTAAATACACACAAACACACATGCACACACCCCTACACCCTGAAGTAACAATAATATAATGATGTAATGAGGGGCACCTGGGTGACACAGTCGGTTGAGTGTCTCTCAGTTTCAGCTAAGGTCATGGTCTCAGGGTTGTGAGATCAAGCCCCACATTGGGCTCCATGCTTGGCATGGAGTCCATTTAGGATTCTCTCTTCCTCTCCCCCAGCCCTCCCTGCCCCCCCCAAGACAAATACATAAATCTTTAAAAGATAAGATAATGATGCAACCATGGAGCGACATGGAAAAATAATGAACGATGGTGATAATGATCATGAATATAGGGGTGATAGGGAACAATTACTGAGCAGTATCTATGGACCAGATGGCAAGCCAAGTTCTTGTCATCATTTCCTACTCCTACCCCATGAGATATGTCCCATCACCACCTTCAGTCTTGCAGATGGGAAGCTGAGGCTTGAGACCTTAGTGGTTTTCCCACTATACACAGCATTGTAGAGAAGACCTGAGGTGTGAACGCAAGTGATCTGATGCCAGGGAGGTAGTCCCTCACTACTTTGTTAATTACCAATTTGTCTGTCATGAGGCTCAGAGTCCCATGTAAGTAGGTCTGAGCTCTGACTTTACAACCTGCAACCAGCTGAACTTGAGCACCGGCCTTCATCTCTACCCACTCAACTGTGCAGATGTGCAGACTGGCGATGATAGTGCCCCTCTCATAGGTTTTTTTGGAAGAAAGAAATGAAGTAGGTCACAGAAAGCCTGGTGCGTATACAAAGCTTTCTAACATCGTGAAGTTAGAATATGTTGATCCCTTGGCATAGATGTTGGTGCATCACACGAGCTTAATAAATACGAGCTAATATAGAACTCTAAACATTGCAATTGTTTGCTTGTCCAACAAGCACCTGAGCATCCATAGCTGCCAAGCCCTAGGAGAGTCACTGAATCAGACCAGGTAAACAATAGGTCACAACCCTGCTTTCCAGGACCCAACACATCCACTTATGACCGGAACGGGATGTTTGAGTACTTCACGAGGTATAGGTGATGATTCAGCTGCCCCCCTCAATGATGGCACACAAACAGAGGTCACTGTTGCAGAGACAGGGCAAATCTTCACAGAGGCACAGACTATTGTGCTCAGCCTTCAAGAATGAATGTCTTTGTAGCCAATGTCTTTTTATGTTTGCAGCATCTGTTCAAACCACAGGCAGCACCAAAGAAAATTTTCTTCCAGATTTATAGATCTGTAGAAATCCCAGTTTTCCTTACTCTGTAAGGCTGTCTTATTTGTTCAGGGATCTTGGCGTTCCCCTCACCTCATCTCTTTCTTCATACGAATCCCGATGGCTTCATTCTCGGAGCGGAACTCTCCAAGTGGAAACGGAGCGCTGACTTCTGGGAGGTGGCTGGTATCATTTACCCCCTCCGTGCTGACTCCCCAAAGCTGCCATGCAAAATATGGCTTCTTGGGGACCCTGGGATCCAGCATTGTGACTCTGCGTGGGACATCTTCTACATATCCCCTGTTGTGATAAAGCAACCATTCGTGAAGAGCTGTTCTCCTACCTGGAGGGTGAGTTCACTCCTAGGAAAACTCAGAAAAGTCAGGTGTTTCTAAATGGCTGTGATTTGGGTGTGCGGAGGTTGTTTAATTCCCTCCCCCTTGATTTATGGTTTTAAACTCCCAGAAACATATGGCTTCTGGCTAAACCAGAGTTACAGGTCTTCTTTCCCTGAATTTCTCAATTCAGGGGAAAAAAATCAGCCAAGGGTAAGGTCGAAGTTGCAAGCTTCATTAGGGTAGCAAGAGCTGAAACTTCTCAGGAGCTGCCTTCCTTTCATTTTAAATTGCAAAACATAAGGCAGTGACTTCAAAACCAGTTCTTCTAATTCTTAATATTGGTTATCCACCATCCTCAATCTGATTGAAAATAGATTGGGGGGCACTGAAGGCCAATACCTAGAATATTTTAATTCTCCAAGGCATTGATTTTAGGAAGGGAAGAGAAGGAAATTTGGTGGCCATTAGCAAAAGTCCTCAGGATCTAATACAGATGGACTTCCTTCAAGTGCCTCTGTCTCTAATTTTGTTAGATGAGAAGGGGACTCAGCGTTTTACACAGGCATGTGCGGTAATTTATAAAACATGTACATAAATTACCTGATGCCTCATTCCGCTGATACTCTTCCAATTGCCTTAATAGACCATAAAAATTGTAATGCCATGGTGAACCGTTAAATGCTCAGCTATTTAGCTCAGCAAGTTATACAATTTGTAACCAAGTAAATCTAATTTTGAAATAGGTGGGAGAAGGGAAGCCACTCCCGGGAGTCCTGCTTGCTGGCTTTCCTGGAGGGAGCATCACCCATGATGGGCCCCCTAGACTCTGAGTACCTGCTAATGAAACCAGATTCTTTCAACAGCTAATGAGTTCGGCTCTTTTAATATAACTTAAGATATGAGCGCTTTTTGTTTTTCCTTTCTTTTGTGAGATTGTTTGGAA
The DNA here is from genome assembly GCF_003254725.2 of Canis lupus dingo. Classification (NCBI taxonomy): domain Eukaryota; kingdom Metazoa; phylum Chordata; class Mammalia; order Carnivora; family Canidae; genus Canis; species Canis lupus. The sequence goes on along the minus strand of NC_064248.1, from coordinate 34,001,907 downwards.
CATCCAAGGGATTTGAGTTCTCCCATGTATTCGACAATTCATGTCGATAAGTTGCCTGCCCAATCATTTAAGAATTATTTGAATTGCTTCTGGCAACCCCTCCCTCTGGGATACCAGCTACACCTCGAATGATGTACAAAGCCTAGGTTGACACTAAAAAGGGTGAAGTGTGGGTCTCTGCCTATTTAATATTTTGCATCCAAAATGAAAAAAAAAAACCAACTGTATAAACTGTAAATAATTAACAGAAAAGCAGGTGGAAGTAAGTTTGGCAGGGAAGGTGGGACAAGGTCCTAAATCTGTCTTGCAAAGAGCTTAGACTTTATTTACTGAATGGTGGTGGGGGGGTGCGGTCTGCTGAAGGAAAGGGGAAAGAAGATCAAGCTGGTGGCACCATGTGGAGAAGGAAGTCTTGGAGTACTTGCCAAGAATCACTTTCAGAAATGTGAGGCTGAGATGATGAGGGTTTCAGTTGGATGGTGTCAAGCAGAATGAAAGGAAAGAAGCAGGTACAAGCACTATGAATATAAGGTAGGCAGCATTCTAAAGTGACTCTTAAATTCCAACCCCAGTGTCCTACTCTCTTGTATAATCCCCTCACCTTGAGTGTGGGTGAAATTTGTGAATATAAGGAAATATCCACCCCATAACTAGGTAATTAATCTGTTGACTTGAGGGAATAACAAAGGAGGCTGACTAGGTGGGCCTGGTCTAATCAGGTGAGAATTTCAAAGAAGATGTAGCATCAGACATTCCCTCTGCAGATCTTGAGGACGAGAGCAAACAGCTCTGTTGTGAGTTGTTGCGTTCCCCTAGGTCCTACATACAAAGAACTGAATTCTTCCAACAACCAGTGAATTTGGAAGAGGAAGCTAACACTCAGATGAGATTCTGGCCTTGCCAACACTTGATTTCAGCTTTGTGAGATCCTGACTAGGGGACCAGCCACACTGTACCTAGATGTTGGACCTTCTGAACTGTGAAATAAACAGGGAGATTTGTTTTAGTGGCCAACTTTGTGGACAATCTGTTATGCAGCATTAGAAAACTAATACAAATTCCAAATCACTAGCCTCCAAGACTCATAAAATCTTACTTTAAACAATGCATTTTTATTTCAGATATATACAGTGAATCAATCAAATAATCTATTGATAAAGTGCTCCCAAGCTGGGGGTCTTTCACGTTTACTGAACGTAGATCATGTTTCCATAGTCACTGTAATCAATATTGCGGTAACCACGATCCTACTCAAGTACTTTTGTCAATGCCCATTTAGGTCAAGGAGGTCTCCTTTATTTCCCTACCTATTCACAATTGTGTATCTCTGAAACCCAGGAAGATTTCATTCCACGTGTAAGACTTAGATAAACATATGTCTTGAAACAGCAGAGGAGGGATTTACCAGGGAATGCTGACTCACCAGCTCTCTGGCTTCCCATCAGGTGGAATTTGCTTTGGTGAAAGATGCTCTGGCCACCATCCAGAGAGGGATTCTCCACCCTGAAAGTTCAGAAATTCTTCATTGTTAGAGTTCTAGAAGGTTTGATACAGGGTCAGACCTGGCAGGCTGGGTTCAGGCTGTATTCAGATCCTGGTTCTAACCCTGAACCTCAATTTCCAGATTTTTTTAAATGCTGAAAAGATGCCTATCTTAGAATGGCTTTGGGGAGATAAAATGATTAATGAAGTGATTCCACATGAGTCACTTGAAGTAATGCTGAACATTGGAAAACGCTCATTTATAGATGAGTTAGGATAGTAATGATGATAACTTATCGAAAGAGCATGCGCATAGTAGGGGTTCTCTGAGTGAGTGAGTGAGTGAGTGAGTAAATGAATGAATATATGAAGAGTCTTGGTGATAACATCTGAGGCCAGTTTATGAATTAAACAGGAGGACTTGGAACTGCCAAGAATCTGGGGTAATTATCTTGGCCTGACTAAGGAAGCTATAGGGGGTGCCAAATTATTTCCAAAGGCTGATGGGAGAACATGAGATTCTGGACGAGGGCAAGGGGAGTTTTGTTTTGTTTTGTTTTAATGCAGGAATTGGCTGCTTCCTACCACCAGTCTGTGATCTCCAGATACATCTATCAACACATTCGGCTTAAATGAGCCCAGATGTCCAGCTCCTTAGGTTGACTTGCTAGCATCCAGTCTCCTTGGCACAGGGCCTGGCTAGATGCTAATGCCTGAGTCTGTAACTCCCCCTTCCTTAACCAGCACCAACCCCTTTGGAACAACTTAGACTTTATCCTAACATGTTTATTCAAGCCCAGCCTTGCTGAGCTCACCACCATTCTGTTTCATCAGACCAGTGTTGCATCCCATGCTCCAGTTTTTCATGTATTGATGCCATATTTTAAACCCCAGAGGGTGACCTGATTTTCTGTCCCTTCAGGGAGGGGGCCACTCAGGCTTGCCATTCTATCCCATCTGCAGAATAAATCATACAAACTGAATAGACCTAGTGAGATTATAAAGCCAAAGCCAAAATGTATTTTGCCCAAAGTCATTCTAGACCAAAGACAATTCACAGACAGTGAAATGAATATTTTTCCTTTACTTTTATGATCTGAAAGATTTATGGACCATGACTTTAAAAGCCTATTTAAGTTGTGTAGAAGAATGCCCTGATTTTTTAGATATATGCTGAAGAATTCAGAAATGAAGTGTCATGATGTCTGCAACTTACTTTCAACTGGGTCAGCAAAAAGCACATATGCATATACATATATGGAGATAGGTAGACATCAGGCATATTTGAGTGGTATGTGTATTAGACATTCAGACAATTACACATTGTACTAGTCTTGCAACATTTCTCTATGTTTGAAAATAATATATTGTTGGAAAGAAATTCTAGCTGTGTTTTAATTCCATTTTGTGCATCCAAAGGAGTATTTGTTCTTTTCTTCTGTTATGTTGACTCTAACCATTTTGATGTATGGAAACTTTCACTAGAATTGCCTTCCACCATGCACTTATATTTTTGTTTTTAATTTTTTTATCCTTAGAACCGTTTTGTCCAACCTTCTTCTTAGAGCATAGATTTACTTTCTGCTTTTAGTGTAATTTGACATTTAATAAGAGTAGGCTTCCTTTGGCTGTTTCTTTTCACTGATGTCTTAATAAATCAAACTATCTCTAGCCTCTGTGATTAAGCTTACCCAACACTCCGTTTCCCATTAGGATGGGAATGTCTGTAACTCTCCCCCTGCCAGGCTGCCACAGAATGACTTTGCATTGTGATGGTGGCCTAGAAGTTGCATGGAATTAGATCAAACTCAATTTGGCCCTCTTTGATTTGGGCCTCCTAACATAATTTTCTAGTGTTTGACCCAATAAAGATCATAAAGTGGAGAATTTGAGAAAACCTGATTACAGGTTTGTAAGGTTTGTTGTTGTTGTTTGATTTGGTTTGTTTTTACTTAAAAGAAATCAAAAGAACTAGTGGAAGACGTTTAAAGAAATGACACTGCATGGGGGGATATTACCATGAGACAAGACACATCAGAATCAACCGACCAGAAAGGCACCTTGGTGCTACTCCTTGGAGAGGACACAGCTGAACAGGAAGAACACTGATCTCGCAGAGAGAAACAGAAAGAGGATAATTCCGTGTTAGCAACTTACTTCTCAGATGAGTTACTTCTCTGAGCATATCCGCATTAATGGATGATGGTGGCTTTGGATCCCCTAGAGGTAGCGAGATCTTATCATCAGAGAAGACATTGACCGAAAGAAGTTCCACTGAAGATTTGCCGACTCACTTAATCCTCATAACAGTGCTTTAAGGTTAATAGAATTAGCCTCAAGTTTCACGTGCAGAAACTGAGGCTCAGAGATTTGAGTAATTTGCTGAATAAAGCTGGTTAGCGACACGGATGGATCATCACATGTGTCTTTTGGACTCGAAATCTCATACTCCATGCTGTCTTTCCTCTCTTCCCTAACACTCTCTTCATACACACTCTGTTTTGGCACGCACCTGTTGATGGACACTTGGTTGTTTCTACATGTGTGTATTATGAATCATGCTGCTATGAACATTCATGGCCAAGTTTGTATGTGACCATAGATTCTCAGTTCTCTTGGGTATGGATGTGGGAGTGGAATTACTGGGTAAATTGGTCACTTTACATTTAACTTTTTGACATGCTGCCAAACTGATTCCCAGAGCAGCTTCACTATTTTATTTTCCCACCAGCAGTGGACAAGGGCTCCGATTTCTTCACATTCTTGCCAGCAGTGGTAATCGCGTCTTCTGATCATAATCATCTGGTGGGTGTGCAATAGTATTTCATTGTGAGTTTAACTTGCATTTCCTTAACGACAAATGATGCTGAGTGTATTTTCCTGTGTTTGCTGGTCATTCGTAGATCTTCTGTGGAGAAATGTGTATTCAAGTCTTTTGTCAACTTTTAATCAGGTTAGTTTTTATTGTTGAGTTTTAAGAGTTCTTTATAGAGTCTGACTACTCTTACCAGATCTATGATTTGCAAATATTTTTCCCCATCCTGTGGCTTTGTTTTTACTTTCTCAACAGTGTCCTTTGACGCACAAAAAAATGTTTAATTTTGATGAAGTTCAATGCATTTATTTCATCTATTTTTCATGAAGATAGACACCTATGTTTTAAGAGTTTTATTGTTTTAACTCTTACATCTAGGTCTTTGATCCATTTTGAGTTAATTTTTTATATGGTGTCAGATAGGGGTCCATGTTCATTCTTCTGCATGTGGACATCAGTTGTCCCAGTGCCATTTGTTGAAGAGACTCTTCTTTTCCCAATGAATAGTCTTGATATCCTTGTCAAATATTTCCCAAATTTGCTTTTTTTCTAAGATTTATTTATTCATAACAGACAGAGAGAGAGAGAGAGAGAGAGAGGCAGAGACACAGGCAGAGGGAGAAGAAGGCTCCATGCAGGGAGCCGTGGTACTCCAGGATCAGGCCTTGAGCCAAAGACAGACATATTCCATTCAACTGCTGAGCCACCCAGGTGTCCCCCAAATTTGTTTTTATACCTTCTTCCAGTTCCCTTTATTTAGTAGGAGATTTATATACAGCAGATATGGTTTGGATATAAAAACAAGCAAGCAAATATAAATACGTATATAAACATACACACACATATCTATATATCATATACAGTTGACCTCGAACAATGCAGGTTTAGGGGCACTGACCTCTTCCTTCCCATGCAGTAGAAAATCCACACCTAAATTTTGACTCCCCAAAACCTTGACTACTAATAGTCTACTGTTGATCAGAGACCTTATCAATAGCACAGTTGACTAACACATATTTTGTATAGTGTACGTCTTATATACTATATTATTACAAAAGTAATAAAAGTAAGCTAGAGAAAAGAAAGGAAAATGTTATTAAGAAAATCACAAGAAAGGGAAAATACATGTGTAGCACTGAACTGTTTTTATTGAAAAAAATCTGCCTATAAGTGGAGTCATGCATTTCAAACCTGTGTTGTTCAACACATATTGTCTATATGTGTCTATACATATAATTTCAAAAAAATATTTAACAGAGAGAGGGGGGCACAAGCAGGGGGAGCAGCATAGGGAAAGGGAGAAGGAGGCTCCCCACTGAGCAGGGAGCCTGATGTGGGGGCTTGATCCCAGGACCCCAGGATCACGACCTGAGCCAAAGACAGATGCTTAACCAACTGAGACCACAGGCACCCTATAATACAATTTTTTTTAAAGATCAGAAGTTTTGGGATTTACATATATTTTTTAAACAGATGAAGCTCCACCTGACAACTGTATGATTTGAGATTTTCAGAGCTAAAGATGGGCAAAATGGTGTAAGCCAGAGTATATTCAATATGGTAGTTATTAAATTAATTCTGCACTGTAATTGCTCATCTTCTAATGGTACTCATTCCTACCTGCCCTATTATAGCAATTGAGACCCTGCTATTAGTATAAAAATTTGTTGAATAAGAACATCATTTGGCTCAGCAGAAATGCCAACTTTGGAAATGGAGAGAAAAATCCAACAATGAAAAGCAGACTGGGAGAAGGTACAGGAAAGAACACCCTGGCCCTCTGGGTCTGTATGGCGAGTAGATGCCACTAGCCTCTTGTTAGCATGTCAGAATTGGGAAAAAGTGTAAGAGAATCTCTTCTCTCATAGTGTTCACTGGAGGGGAGGGGCTCTGAGATGTACCACAGAATGAAAGAAGATGGAAGTTAGAGTCACGCAGACTTAACTTTGAATTCCCTGGTTTTGCCATTTTACTTATCTCTGTGACCTTGGGCAAGTAGACTTTACTACTCTGAGCTGTTTTTATCTTCTAGTAAAATGACATGGTGATACTTTCATGGCACATCTGTGAGGACCATGAACAAACTGTGTTTAGCATCTAGCTTCATATCCACACTGTGGAAGCATTTAATGCAAAGAAAGGTTTTGTTATTATTTATAATTATTAATTCCCACTAGACCTTGGGCTTGGGAAATTCTATTCAGCATAGAGAGATCAAGCACAAACATCATTTACACACAAAAAGTCTTATGTGGCACTCACCCTCAAGCCTACATACACATGAGCCTGTGCTCCATATTTCTGAATCTCCCACCCCATATTCTCAGAAAATCAAGTTCTTTTCTTTTCTTTCTTTCTGTCTTTCTTTTTTTTTTTTTTTTTTTTTTTTGTTTTTTTGTTTTTTTGTTTTTTTGTTTTTTTTTTGAGAGGCAGAGACACAGGCAAAGGGAGAAGCAGGCTCCATGCAGGGAGCCCAACACGGGACTCGATCCTGAGTCCCCAGGATCACACCCCAGGCTGCAGGTGGCGCTAAACCCCTGAGCCTCCCCGGCGGCCCTCAAGTACTTTTCTTATTATGTGTCAATATGAATTATGGGTCAATTATGTGTCAATCACACATGTACACTCTCTCCTTCAATGTTTAGTTTATTTTTCTCTTTTTTTATTGAAATATAAATTACATATAATGAAAGTCACCTATTTTGGTGTAATTCTATGAGTTTTGAAAAATATAATAAAGATAAATATAATAAAATTACCACTACCAAAATCAAGATATAGAACATATTCATCACTCCCAAAATTCCTTCACAGGCATTTGTAGTCAACCCTGCTCCCCACCGCCAACCACTACACTGTATTCTGTCTACATGGTTAGCTTTTTCAAAATGTCATCAAAAATGGAATCGCACAGAAAATTTGAATATGATTTATTTCACTGAACAATGCATTTGTGATTCATCCATGTGGTTGTATGTGTGTATATATATCCATAGTTTATTGATTTTTATGGCTGAGTAGTATTCCATTGAATGGATGTACTGCCATTTGTTATACATTTGCCCATCAAAAGATGTTTGGATTCTTTCCAGATTTGTGTGATTACAAACAAAACCACTGTAAACATTCATAGTCAGATTTTAGTGAGACTATAACCTTTCATTTCGCTTGGGGAAATGTGTAGGAGAGGGATTTCTGAGTCTAGCTGCAGTACTTTCTTAAAAAAAATAGAATGTCTAAGGCAAATGTTGGTTTGAGAAATGTGAATAGTAAGAACATAGGTATTCTTTATAACATTTTGTATACTTTTCTTATGCTTAAAACATTTTTAAAAAATAAAATAGTCTTTAATAAAAGTTATGCAATAGAAGTCAACTCAACAACGCAGATGATTCTGGTAATTATATCAAGGTATGGAACCTTGGCTTTGTCACAGTGATAAAATCCTTTAGTACCTGAAGACACTAATAATTTTAACCAGTCCGTTGAAGCTTCTTAATGATTCTATAAATAGAAACGAATCAACCTTATCTAGAGCGGACCAGGTGGCTGCTTGGGACGGGGAAAATCTCTCTAATGGTTCCACGTTCCAAGAACAAATGCATTCCACATAGATGCTCACGACTCCCTTCCTCTTCCACTTCCTTTCCTTCTTTGTTTTTCCCCACTTCCCCTCTGCCTCCACCTAACCACGGTGCCACCTTCAGTCACTTACTGCTCTTCCTTCACATCTGTTCTTTTGAAAGGAGCTTTCCACAGAGGGCAGAGCATTTGCAAGGTGTTAACCTCTCTTATGGATATAAATCATGATTGTATCCTACACGCCTCTTCCCCACACATGGGGTGAGGAGCGGATCACAAGAAAGGACCAAGGAGAAAGGAAACCCGTGGTGCTAAGCTACAACAAAGAGGTGAAGGGTCACCGGATCACATCCTACCCCACGATCAGCGTGCAGCAAGGAGTCGGGTGCCCCCCCCCCCAGCCACCTGGAAGGTGACAATGGGGACATGTCCAGGCAGAAAATGCTTTTTGTAAAGTGCCTTTGGATTATGTTTCAGAAAATGGTATTAGCTGTAGTGGTGATAAATGGTTTTTTAAGCCTACAAAACATTCATCAGCTTAGCACTCAGGCCCTTCAGGTAATGCAAAGAGCGAACATTGACTGGAAACATGAAATATGGGCCAGTGCACCATCCACTAACTAAAATGTTTCATCTGGTAATCACTCCGGAGCAAGATTTATTTTTGGTTTCACAAACATCTTTTTAATTTAAATTAGATTTAAGGTATCCCCTCCCTTCGTCCTCTCTCCTCTTAGAATTTCACATTTGCTGGCTTTTTTTTTTTTTAATTAATCCTCTCATAATCATCTTCAAGTGGTTCCATAGAGAAAACTGTATGCGGGGCTGACCAGTATTATGAACTCCACTGGAAGTTTGGGATGATGGTATGTTTTGCGGGAAGTGAGCTGAGAGTCCTTTCAGTAGAGGAGTTATGAAGAAGTCAGATGTATAGTCTGAGTGTCATGCTTCTGGACATTGCTGCAGGACCCCTGGATGTGAGTTACAAAGCTTGGGAATGCCTTGGCATTCCCTCGTCTGTGGAGCCATTTTTCAATTCTCTCCATTCCACCCAGACGGAAAGATATACCCCCCTGCTCCACCCATGCAGGACTCTCCAGCTGGTTCCACAGAGGCGTCCATCACGGCATCCCTTGACCCTCTTCCCACGTGCTCATCACCAGCAATGCCCCTGTGCCCTTGATACCAGGAGGCTGATCTCACTTAGGACTGAGCTCCCCGCTGCCTTTGCTGGGGTCTGGCACCAGCAGACACTCACTGAATGCTCAGTGAGAGAACCCAGTCATTTTAACGTGTGCCATGAGCCTACATCCTGAGAGAGCGAGGAAGACAGGTGGCCAGAAAGAGGAAAAGAAAGACAAAGGAAATTTTGTCCCATGATGAATCTAATGGACCGCCCCCCCTTTTTTTAAAGATTTTATTTATGTATGTATGTATGTATGTATGTATTTATGAGAGACACAGAGAGAGAGAGAGAAAGAGAGAGAGAGAAGCAAGCTCCACGCAGGGAGCCCAATGTGGGACTCGATCCTGGGTCTCCAGGATCATGAGCCAAAGGCAGATGCCTTAACCGCTGAACCACCCATGCATCCTGGACCACCCTTTTCAAGATAGTGAGAAGTAGCTCAAAGAGAGCATTTTGGAAGGAGTAAAGAATCTTTAAGATAGGAAATAAGGTCACATCACATGGGGTACTGAGTGGTCCTAGGGATAGACTCATTTCTTTGCAAATTTCTAGATTTACTCGATATATCTGCCCCCAGCCCTGCCACATGCACACATCCACAATTCTTTTCAGTTTTTGAATGTACTCTTTCCATCCTTTTCAATTTCCTTAAAACAATTTCTTTTTTTTTTTTTTCCTTAAAACAATTTCAATATAAGAATCTCTTAATTTCAATTCCAAGTTAAATCTCTCTGGCGCGTGTCTGCGCACACACATGCGCACGTGCACATACACACACACTCCACTACTCTGTCTCCTTAAGCATTAAAAATGTCTCTGTTTTTCATCAGCTTTTCTCAAGGATCATGTTTCTTGGAGGCCCCAATGTGGAACTCCAAATAGAATGATATTTGTTTGCATGTAGTAGAGAAACATCTAATATTGAGACGGAATTCCTCAGAGAAGATTCCCACGGCTTCTCTTACTCCGTCCGGGGATTTGTGCGGGCAGGGTGTGTTCAGATGCGTAGCAGCATCTGCTCGGAATGCTGTCAATATCGATGGGCCCTGCTCTTGTTTACTCGTGGATGAAGCCTGCACGTCTGTAGCTTCAGAAGCAGATGCGTGTGTCTTATCGGAGAGCAGCTTGAACTGGCACGATTCTGGAAAGAAGTTCGCAGAAGTTAATTTGATATGTATTTTAATCATTCAGTTCAGGTTAACCCTCATTTACTGACACCTTGTCACATGCCAGACGCTGCCAGGTAATGCGCCGTATGCGGAGCGTCCCTCGAGCTGTGACTCCAAAGAGCAGCTCCGTTGGGGCAAGGGGTTGGCTGTCTTCACCCCCATCTAAACCTGGATTATCTCCTGGTGTGAGACCACCCCAATGAACATACAATCTAATATTTAAAAAGAAAATCAAGTTCTTGCTAAGAAAAGACAACTTTGAGATAATTCCCCCAGCTGCTCTTGCTTTAAGACAGATTCTCTTGCAGATACTCAGCGCCCACCTCTGAGCGCACGTATTAATAAGCCATGACACCTGACCTCAGAGTGTAAAGCACATAGTGTTAATGGCTGTGGGGAGGTATACAGTAGGTACTTGGTAAGCACAGAGAAGTCAGCCCCATTTGGTAGGTAAGAAAAGGCTCCTTGGAGAAGTTTACTGACTGAAAGGCTAACATGGGCATACACTCTCCCATCATTCTGTACCTTCATCATCCACTAATGAAATGGAGGTGTCTATCCCAAAACATCACGAACCAAGTGGCTTCTCAATGATAGAAATTTCTGGAGGCAGGAAGTCCCAGATCAGGGTGAGAACATGATTGGGTTCTGGTAAAAGCCTCTTCTGGATTGTAGCCAGCTGACTTCTCGCTGTGTCTTCATGTGTCCTTGTGTCCTGGAGGGATCTTGTACATAAGGATGCTGACCGCACTTGACCTACCTAACCCTAACCCTTCCCCACCTCCTAACACCATCACACTGGGGGATCGGATCCCAACATATGCATTTTGGAGGGACAGAGACATTTAGTCCAGAGCTGTGTTTATGAAGACCCATCTCAGTGGCCTCAGTTTAGACAGCAAACTCAGAAGCTCCATACAGAGCATTTTGCTGTCTTTCCCTAGATATCCCCAAACTGCCACACCTCCTTAGATCTGCATTTCGGTACCTTTTTTCCTACTTCTGCTCTCACAAAAGTGGCACAGTTACCTTAATTCAACTCTGCTTTGACTTGCCCCCACCTGTCTCCTCTACACAGTTCTGTTCCCACTGGGCTGGAAAACCGAAGGCAGCTTTTGTAAATTGTGCACAAATATAGTCAGGGTGAGACTAACATGAAGTATATAGCATTTGTAACAGTTATTTTGTAGTTCATTGAGGGTGGAGGTTCAGATCAGAGGGCTTTCATTCCCTTGGAACATTCCATATTTATGTGGTTTCAGAGAGCTTTGTTTTTAAACAAAGCTAGTTTGGAAAAGCAACTAACTTTCTTTCTTTCCCTTCCTTCCTCCTCCTTCCTAACTTTCTGCAACTTTGGATCAGAAACAGCCCTGCAAAAACAGGCACCTACAAAGTTCTTGGTGGCTTTACTTTTCTTTCTCCCACCTTATTTCTCATCATTGTTTGGGATCTCAATCTAAACCTGGACTCTACAGAGAAAGCCTACGTGGTAAATGGTTACTAACCAGTTAGCCTGCCTAAGTATACGGACTTTAATCACCAAGAACCATATCTACACAAATTTGTTCTTCCTTTCTTCTCTTATTCACTCCGAACCCTTGGGAGAAGGTTGTTGTCTTGTCATCTGGACCCTGGTCCACCTTCACCCCGATGGTCCTTAAGAACTTTGGAGATGCTCTCCTCTAAGGACTGACCTAAAATCACTCAAGATGTAGGGCAACATTAACAGCAGCTTGGTTGGCGCTGGTGGCTGTCAGTCATAACCTATCCTATGCCATACCTTTTGTTTCTCTGGAGAGCTTTCTACCTGCTGGGGACATTTTCGCTCCCAGCTTCCGTGTTCCAACTCTGGGCACAAGAGAAATAATTTCTGCTAGATTGTTTGCTACTAGAACAGAAGGACGATGTTGGGAGCTCTTTTGGTTCCTGACACCTCAAATAGTGTTCGGCTGCTAACTGGCACTGTGTTCGTTTCTATGGCTGCTGGGGTAAATTCCCACACATTTCATGGTCTTCAAAAATACAAATTTATCACCTCCCAGGATCTAAAAGGGGGCTCACTGGGTGAAAACAATTGCATGCATAGCACCCAATACATTTCTATTTGCTGTAATAAGAACACCGATACCAGCAAATAGCATTCCAAAAGGGTTCAGCGTGAGACAGGAAATGTGGTGAACCAGTGTGGAGCAAGGGAAGAATTGACCTCAGAGACAGCTCTTCGGTTGCAGTGATTAAAAACGGAGCAGTAGTGTCACACCACCTCACACGTGACTGGTAAGCCACTTCACTTCCCCAGGCCTTGGTCTCTTGGTCTGCGAAATGGGAATAAAAGTGCAATGGTCATGTGATTGTGAGGACTGAATGAATTCGTGCATCAAAAGGGCTCGGCATTGTGTCTGGTACATAATAGTCACATGGTAAATTTTAGTGATTAGTAGCATCACCCACAGCAGACTGTGGGGGGCTCTATGATTTCTTAGTGAGGGAAGAGTTGAAATTAATAGCAGAACTGCCTCCCCAACAAACACCCATACCATATGTCATTCAAAATGTGATGCCTCAAACTATCCCCAAATGAACCATCTCTCTATATATATACGGCTTCAGTCATAAGATTTGACATGACCAAAATTTCTTCGTTCTGATATTATATTTATTTTCACTGAGTCATAAACTAAAGATTCTCCCAAACTGTTGCCATATACAAGCTTTAGTGGAGTTTCGGTGTTCTGGTGAAAAGTAAAATAAAAAATAAAGAAATTAGGCCATGGTAGCCGAGGTCTGAGCAATGCTTCTGTCTATGTCCCCTCTAGGAGAAACACAGAAAGTGCTAGCATAATCAGTTATGCAAGAAAGCTCACTCCAGTGTTTAATGTTGTTGCACTGAGCTTACTCAATGACTTTTGGCCACACAACCCTTGTTTTTCATAAGTATATTTGTTAATCAGTTTGTTTGAAAATGCAAGCAACAGAAACCCCCATCCTAGCATAGTTAATCAGGAAAGTGGATTTATCACACCAAGTAATTGCATTGAACAAGAGTGGAGTCCAGGCATGGTTGACTCTAGTGACCAAATCATGTTCTTGGTCGATCTCTAACCAGTTGCTTTTCTCTGTGTGCATGCAGTGCCTTCTTAAGAAGGCTTCCCCTCAGTGGTTAAAACACAGACAACACCAGCTCGAAGATTTCTAGGAGCACAGAAATCCCCAGAAGACAGGAAGGAAAGTTTATTTTTAATGAATTTTTGCAGAAAATGTCAAGGCCCTTTCATAGCCCAGATTGCACACTGTCACTGAGACCAGAATGGTATAACGATGCAGTGCTTTCATTGATCCAGCATCAACCAGATGTCCACCTTGAGGGCCATGCTCATCTGGAGAAGAAAGTTGGATTAGGGAGCACGGCTCCCCCAAGAAAACCAAACATTCAAGAGGCTGTCTCCAAAGGGGAGTGGCTGCCACAAGGGATAACTTCTTTCTCTTCTTTCCTTTTTCTTTCTCGCTCTCTCCCTTTTCTCTCTCTCCCTCCTTGGTACATTTCATAACCTGTGGGGACCAAAGGGTTAATTCCCAAGCATCCCTGGTTGCCAGCAAGGCCATCTGAGATCATTGTCTTGCCAGAAACAGCTCCATGCTGAATTTGCAGAAAGGTTTCATTTCTCCTCTGGAGCTCTGAACAAGGTTATTAAGAGGCCCTTTCAAGTTCTCCCACTGGGAGACTCTACAAACAGCTGCACAGACAGGAAGGGGAAGATGCTTGGAAGCATTTGGAACTCAGGCCGGGCACCTTCCAGGAGCCCCAGTCTTTATCTGGGCAGCCTTGAGGGGCAGTGGCCCACAGGCAGGGGAGTGTGGTTGCCCGAAGGTTTCCAGCAGAGCTTGTTTCTGAGGGTCGCCTCTCTGGGAATGCCCTGTGTTGCCATATTAGGGATGGAGAACAAGGCTGATAGCCAAGAAAAATACTGATTTAGTTTTGGATAAGGATGGGCTGGTCAGCCAACATTTTATGGTGACGGGGAGAGGGATGCTGTTTTCTCAGCTGGGAGGAATATCTGTAGCACAGGAGACTTCTCGCTGGGTTTGATGTTGTATGTGCTACCATAAAGTGCTCCAAATTTGGGGTATGTATGCTTTGCTTGGAATGCATAAATCATCACAGGAGCAGCGGCCAAGAAAGGAACAAGCAAGTGGGCAGCATGGTTCCAGAGCGGTAACTAAACCAATTCACTGACTCACCAGGGAGAAGTGCCTTCCCCTCCCTGGGCTTCACTTCTTCTCACAAAGTGAGAACGTTGGCCGAGATCAAGGATGGAAAATAATCTCATTACACAGGTTGACTCTTGAGGTGCTGGCAGGTGTTTATTCAGAAGGATTCCAAGGTCAGAGCCTCAAACTCTCCAAGAAATAATTAGCAACTGAGCTGGAATTTAAGCACCGTCGCCACTGGAGAGAAGGGTCAGTGGCACATCTCTTTTCTTTGCTATCCCTGGAGAAGATGGTATCTGTTATCCCTTCTACCTGGAGAATTCAGCTATTCTAAACACTTTGATATTTTCTTCGATGCCCTAGAGTAGATAATTATTTGCAGCTTCTTGATCACTTTGAATGTGAAGCCCAGACTAGTCTCCCACAAAAATATGGCATCACACGCTGGTTTTTTGGTGTCAAAATTAAAAACATCTATAAAGCACAGACCATTCCATTTGCCCATGTTCCTGGCCTCCCTCTGCTGTGCATTCCTGTAAATGAACTTGGCTGTACATTCATAAACTAGGTGTATAGAGCTGCTGTGTGTGCCTTGCTCTGCTGGTATTTTTCTTCCTCCCTCAGCCCCGATCACATTGTTCCTTTCTGAGAATCTATCTCTCCCACAGATGCCAGGAAACCATGTCTAAGCAGCTGGAAAGTTCCTGGGGCAGGGTTTTGATCAAAGCTGGTGGCTTTTCAGTTCATTGTGTGCTCTTCAGCTAAGCTGTCACTGTTCTTTTTCTTTTACGTCCTTTAAAGGAAGTACTTCTTTGCACAGCAATTCCATCCAACAAGCACTTTCTAGTGTCAATTGTGGGTAGCTCCCTGTGCTAAGTGCAAAAGGAAAATAAGGGAGAATGAGACATAGTCTGCGTCCTTGAAAGGGTCACAGGCTAGTGAGGAGAGATGTGGACACAACAAACAGTAATAAAAATCAGGCTGTGATAAGTACTTTAAAAGAGGCATTCAAACACAGAGTATTTACTATGAGAGGATAGGGCAAGGGAAAGCATGTCCTGGATGGGTAGGCTTTGAGTGCATTTCTAGAGAAGCCATTTGTGCTTGACAGTGAAGACTAAATGCTAGAGAGAAAGGAGAGTATTTTTCAGTGAAACTAACAATATTTATTTAAAAATTTTGAAGCATGGGGGCTGCATGATGTGTCCAGAGAACAATGACTGAGTGGTTCAAGGTGGACGGGATATAGGTGGGGATGGGGTGAAGATATCTATCAGGGTCAGAATTTAGAGACCCTTAAACAATAACCTAATTTACTTCAACTGATAAAACAGATATTGAAAACCCAACATGGAATAGATAATCACTGAGTTGGAAGGACAACCCACAGAGTCCCTGCCCTCAAGAGACTGCAATAAAGGAGGATCTCATACACAGTGCAAATTGCAATAAAATATGTAATTAATTCTCTAATGCAAATATTTAGAGGAGTATTGCAGCAAACATCCAATCCAATATCCAGTGGGGAAGATAGAGAAAGTATTGGTGAACAAATATGAGGCAGAGTGGACGATTTTTCCAGCCACGAGGAAACAGTAGACGCAGAGACTTGAGATCATGATCGATGCTAGCACTTTGGGGGAATTGTGATAAATTCAGGATGGCCAAAATGTAGACTAAGTGGGGGCAAGTGGTGGAAATCAAGGCTAAAAAAAGCCTTTGGTTTAGTCTGAATGAATTAAGGGGAAAAGGAATACTTATTGGAAAATGAATTATAAATTTTAAGAAAATTGCAAGGGAGAATTTGATTGTACTAATATTCAGTGCTCATTTAAAATGATATGTAGTGTATAATCAGTATTCTACATATAATATTCCTTACAATTTTAAGGTCAGTTAAGTTTCCACTTGGCATTGAGGGGCCATATGCATGGAATATATATGTAACAAAATTCAATTTTATCTTTAATATGGAAACGTTTTATAATCTAGACCAACACACTGTCTAGTTGAATTTACTGCAATGATGTGAATGTTCTTTCTATACTGTGTTATCTGATATCAGGATCCATTAGACAATGGTGTATGGAGCACTTGAAACCCACCTAGTACAACCGAGGAACTAAATATTTTATTGTGATTGCTTTTATTTAATTTATATTTAAACTGAAGTAGCCAGATGTGGCTAGTGGCCACCATATTGAGTAGGGTTTAGTCAAAGCAAATATATAAAAGTCTGAGATATGAAATTTGACAGAACTAGATTATTTGGGGCACCATCAGAAGAATGTACAAGGGAGACAAATTATTGGAAGGAACTGTGTCAAGTGGAAATGCCATTAACAGAGAGAGACAGAGGGGCTGGGATTCTCTTCCTAGAATAATGACTTTCTGGTTAGAATCTTTGAAAGAACCAAGTTGAAAACAGAAGGGCTTTGAAAACAATTAAATGGAACAGCAAATTTTAAGACAAAGCTTAAACCCCAACCTTGGTACAAGTGTATTGACCTTTAAAGAATAATCTTATGGAAAGATGGTCATAGTCCAGGATACTTGAGGAATAAAACCTGGTGCCTGAGAGGAACATGTCTTGCTTTTGACTGTCCAGCACCTCTTTCCTATTCTTCTGAAGTGGCACTAATTTTTTTCTTTGGTACCTGCTATTTCCACATTCCATGTGGGCTTCATAGACCTTCAAATCTCAAGCTCTGGGCATATTGCACGGCCCAGGACTGGACAATAAAAATTTTTCACCACCTAGGACTCAATGATAGTTTTAGGGATGAACTGGCAGGGCCAACCAGAAGTTTCCCCAGAACGCTTTCTAGATGCTATTTTTTTTTTCCTGAAACTAAAAGCTAAAAATAGTACAGATTGGAAGTTTTCAGTGATCATCCTGCTATTTTTCTGAGAGAAACCACACAGAGGCAGGCATGGAAATCCCTGAAGATATAGTTCAAATCCTTGTATCCCCTGTGCCCAAATTCTTGATCCACGCTCTGGGATTCCTACTTGTGTGAGCTAATTAATTCCCTCTTTTTTACCAAACTTGGATTGAGTTGGGTTTCTGCCATTTGCAGCCAAAAGCCATTACAAATACATTGGTCCACAGAAGGTACAGGTCTTGAGATTTGATGGATGTTTTTCCATTAATTAAATCTAAATATTTGCCTCTGAAAGACAGGCGGAATGATAGTTTTTAGTTAGTAATGGAGGGTTTTGGAGCAGAATAATTTTTTCCTTATTATTATTTTAGCAATTAAAGAGTAAAAGAAAAAAAATGGCAGGGAACTTGGGACTTTTCCAATATTTTGGCAACTGTCATATTAACGATCTTGAAATAAGGTAGCCCAGAGGGATGCCAGCTACTTTAAAACTCCTAAAGCTCAAACACAGAGTCCCCAGTAAGTATGACCACAGTAATATCATTACTCTGCCTCTGGCATGTGAAAGAATTAAATTTTGAAACAGGCATCATGGTTAGTTTCCCATTCTGATGGAACCATCTGCTGCCCGGTTAACCCTATCCCCATTCTCTCATCTGTCCATGTAAGAGATAAGCTGAGGAGTCCTCAAAATTTTTGGTGGGCCCTAGAAAAAAATATAAGTGGCTCCATGTGATGATCATTTACCTTAGAAATAGATGTGGGATCCAACTTAGGTTGGAGATCTGGTGTGTAGACAGTCCAAGAAGGCACAAGATCCAAAAAGCAAGCAAACAACCTCAAATGAGATCAGAGTCATTGTCTGTGAAGAACAACTGTGGAGAGATTAAGCCATTTGCAGGATGTGAGTATCTTTGCAGGTTGAGGACAGATCTGTAGAGCATGAGGTTAAGATGGTCAGAAAGAGAGGCTTGAGGGTCAGAAACCAGGTGATCATCACAGCTAGGAAGGGGCATGGCTCCACAGAAAGTGGTGAGAGGGGAGGGCCAAGGGGGGACCCTTAGGCAGAGCTTGCTGAGGAGCCAAAGGAGGAGAGATTGAGAAGGCAGTTTCCAGGAAGTCAAGAGAGGAGAGTGGAGAAGAGAAGAATTGTGGCAGAGATGCTGGAGAAAACTGAAGTTTGGAGAGGCAATATTACTTCCCTCAGCTAGCAAGCCTCCAAGCAAGGTCTGCAATCTTCCAGCTCCAAAGACCATGCTCTTTCTCTGGGATCATCTGTCTTACCAAATAGACATGGAGGAGTGTAGGGTCTCAGAAAACCCCTGGTCTGGCAACATTCAGAATAGCAAGGTGTGTGATGGGGGTGAGGGATGCATTTATAGGAGGAGAGAAGCCGGATGGTAAAGGATTACAAATGACAGCGAAGGAATAGGAAAGAAAGATGATGGAGGTGGCTCTGTTGAAAGAGAGGGGACAGAGCTTTTAGTGGACAGAAGGTTGAAGAGAGGTACTTTAGAGATGGGATGATCCAGAATCCGTAACGGATACATGGTGGTATGGAATTGGGGCTCTAGAATTGAGTAATTAGCTGAAACCCGGACTCCACCATTTACCTATGCTGTGAAGCAGAAGACCTCATTTGGGGTGGCTGTGTCCTCAGGAGACATGTGGCAATGTCTGGAAACCTTTTATCATCACAACTGGAATGTAGCAAATAGAGGCCAGGGATGCCACTCAACATCCTATGAGGCACAGGGAAACCTCCCTATGGAGTAAATTAGGCCAAAATGCCAATAGTTTGAGATCAAGAAACACAGTCATAACAAGAACATTTCTTAAGATCTTTAGACCTAGTTTCCCTCAGCCCTAAAGCAGGAATAACAGATGCTTGCTTCCTGGGTATTTGAGGATTCAGTGAGCTAACACGTGCCAAGTGCATGGTGCTAGCAAGGCTTCAGGACCACCACCACTATCATGCTCATTGTTTTTACCATTTTGTGCAATGGACCAATGTGTTGCCTTACATTTAACAGATGCAAGAGTAGGGCTCAATGCCAGTCAGGAAGGGGGTGGCTTTAGTGGTTGTGTATCAGGGCCCTCGATTCCTGGGCCCTTCTCTGTGGGGAGCAGTCTGAGCTGGAGAGACAGTGAAAGCTGCCTTTAGGATGCGTACATTGTTTCTTGCACTCCGGAGATTCCCTGGATGTCCTGGCTTCAGAAATAGAAATTTCCCCGTAGTAGGATCTTACCAAGTAAGGAGAGAAGTGGTGCTGACCATCACCTGGGTTAGAACTAAAACACTTCTGACAGAAGTGGTTTCCAGGCAATTGAGCAGATTCTGTTCCATTGCAACGGAGAGTGGGCTGTTTGGTGGTAGAATGAATGGATAGATATTCCTTTGGGGTACTTTCGATCAAAGGAGAAAGCAGATTATTAATGAATGGAAATATGTATATTTGGATAATTACATTTGTTAGACCTGTGTATTCCTCTGTTTTCCAAGATGGCATAAAAGGAGATTGAATAGACCTTGGGAAATGTAATTGTTTGTACCGGGCTGTTACAAGGGTGCGCACACACACACACGTGTGTTTGTACACGTTAAATAAAAATTGCCTGCAAAAGAGCTGTGCAAGAGAAGCACATTTGAAAGATTCTTCCTCCAGTCAGACTTGCTTAGCTCCTTAATCCCTTACATTGGCAGTTGAACCCCAAGGACAGGTCTGGTGCACAGAGGAGCAATAAACAAACACAGCCAAGGGCTCCTGGCATCATGGAAAAAAAAATAGCCCATTTCTTGTAAATAGATTGCAATAAAACAATAGCGACTCAACATTTAGTGGAAGAGAAAATCAACCAAGAGAAGCTCTGACTTGGTGGCCTTTAAGCTACAGGGTTAGAAAAAAGAACATTGAAATGGACTGGGATGGATCCTTTCAAAGCAACCAGCGTTGCTTTAAAGGTTTATTAATCAACCTTTCAGGCACAATATCAAACTATTTTAACTGGACTGAAGGTAAAAGCAAATAATAAAAAAAAAAGGCCCATCAATCATCCAGAAGATGTGTGTTCTAATGTCAACGATTTTTTTTTTCCTGCTTTGTTTTCATGTTTTTGCCCTGGTCTGGGTGAACGTCTATCTTTCACAGACTAGGTAAAGGAAAATCGAAGAGTCCACTGCATGTCAGGGACATCTGTGGTCGTCTTCTCATTATACCCAGCTGCTCCTTCTTCCGGTCCAACCATGCCGGATCTCCATGTGGGAACCCCTGTGATTCTGACTTAGCCCCATTTGGAAGGGTGTGGGGTGGAGTGCATGAGTTGGGCCAAACCGATTGGATCATGGCATCCTCTTTGGCTGCTGTGATCGGTTTCCTCTGTGGCATGGAATCTAATCTGGCAATTTTAGATTTGCTAGCCAATAATACATTCTTTTCACCATGAGGTCACTTCTGATGCATTTTCTATTATTTGTAACCCAAAGAATCTCAGCGAATGTCGTGGTCCCATATATCAGTGTCTTGATTGCTCAAGAGCATTTAGTATATTTGTTTTCTACATCTACTCTGATAGGTCACCACAAACTTAGTGGCATACACAGCAGGAATTTATTGTGCCTTAGGTCGGAAATCTGCCACTGGTCTCGTTGGGCTAAAGTCAAGGTGTTGGCAGAGCTATCATCCTTTCTGGAGGCTCTAGGGGAAAATCTGTTTTCCACTTTCTGAGACTGGGGCCTCTTCTTCCATGTTCAAAGCCAGCAATAGGGATCCCTGGGTGGCGCAGCAGTTTGGTGCCTGCCTTTGACCCAGGGCGTGATCCTGGAGACCCGGGATCGAATCCCACGTCGGGCTCCCGGTGCATGGAGCCTGCTTCTCCCTCTGCCTGTGTCTCTGCCTCTCTCTCTCTCTCTCTCTCTGTGACTATCATAAATAAATAAAAATTAAAAAAAAAAGCCAGCAATAAGGCACCCCTCTAATACTGCTTCTGTGGTCACCTCTCTTTCTTTGGCTCACTTCTGTCTTTGTCTTGTACTTTGAAAAATTCTTGTGATTATTCTGGGCCTATTTGGGTAATCTGGGATAATCTCCCTATCATAAGGTCAGCTGGTAGGCAACCTTAACTCCATCTTAAACTATAATTTCCCTTTTCTATATAATGTGACATATCCCCAGGTTCTAGGGATTGGGATGTGGGCATTTTGGAGAGGTCATTCTGCCTACCACATTTAAGTCATTTGGGAATTTCCCCCCATGACACATAGCTCCCTCCATGTTGACAGAAAAAGCAAATTAGTGGTAGAGACTTGGAGTCACATGGAGTTGATGTTAGATCTGTTTTGTGTGACGTTTGGTATTTTGACATTGCTGTTTTAATGTGTCTACATTGTAGCAGCCACAGTAATATTATTTTTAAATGTCTTAAAAATTATCAAGCACTGTGTAATAGCACATCTTTGACCTCTGCCCCATCCCCCTAATCTTGGGGTGAGGGATGGGTTGAGGTGAGGAGTCAGGGATGGGGTAAGCATAGGAATGGGGTGGGCAGCAGAGTGACCTCTTGGTCTCCCCTGCATGAACATGGGCAGGTCCAGGGTATATGGGGCCTAATGGTCATGCAATTTCCAAGCCCTTTCTTAAGGAGAAGACTATAAAATAATGAGCAAAAAATGTGCTATAAAGTGGATAGTTATTTAGAACAAAAGCATACATCTCAACAAATGCTAAATTTTTACAAGCTGACAAAAAGCACAAACATCACAAAATCAAAAAAAAAAATTGTGTGACGTTTTCTCTTCACTATCTCTGACATACCTCTAGGATAATCCTTTCCTTTGGCTGCATATTTTTTTTTTACTGCTTTTTTGTAGGACAACAGTTTTGTAATACTTTTCCTAGAGAGAAAAGATTGTTTTGTCAGTTGGGATATTTTCTATTATTGTTGATCAGGCTTCATAAAACAGGTGACCTCATGTCCATTGTCACTATTTGTAGCACTGCTACAGGTTTGTGCCCTAAAAACAGAAGACTTTTGATAAAGTCTATTTAGTATAATTCCTGTGTTTAAGAAAGAAAAATATGTAGCATTTAAAATTGTATAAGCTGTGTTTTTCTAGTATATTCTTAATGGTAGTCAGTTCCCTTTTGAGCAGTTAACAATGAGAATCAAATCAGTAACATACATCTTATACACCTAATGAGTGAAAGAATTTCCCACAGACCTGCTTCCACCTCTATACCTCAAACCTCTTTTTTTTTCCTCCCCTGATATTCACCTATTTGCAGGGCTTCTCACCAAAGGACCCAGATATGTCATGCTATGGCCTCTGCCCAGCAGTTTTATACTGAGATCCTTGAGAATATGCACGGCAGGGGAGCTATATACACATTTCTGGAAGCCAGTCCTATACTGGATTCTGTATGGCAGTGACTGACAAGTATATCATTATATCACAGTCAATTCAAGCAAAACACATGCTCACTTCTGACTTTCTTGGATGGACAACTCCCACGTGCCTATGCCATCGGACTATCGCTTAACACAGTAGAATGTGATAGAGTGGATAAGGGACTTTAATCACTAGTCTTAACTAATAGCAGGCAAAATATTTTGCATTTGATATTTTTCGAAAAGAATGCATGGCCATATAAACACATAGCCAAGCTTCCTTCCAGAGTTTTGGAAAGAACTAGTGTGAGAGAGGAGCACTGAAGCCTCAGGTGAGGTTCACGAATTGTGGAACATTCATGGATGTGATAAAGAGTGGCCGGGGCAGTGTTGCCTGGCGGCTCAGTTAGTGCGGTATGTGACTCTCAATCTCAGGATCGTGAGTTGGAACCCCACATTGGGTGTTGAGATTTCTTAAAATTAAAAATCTAAAAAAATAAAAGAGAGGGAAGGGCATGCGGCTTTTGTTTCATGAGCTGTGTGATAAGCTGAAAGTTTTGGGGACCGAGATTTATTTGATTGGCCAACTACGACTTCCTGGACATGGATGACACAGATCTGGAATGGATAGTTTATTGTCTCATTCTCCAACAGTTTGGCATTTTATGATTTCCCCAAGCCTTTTTACATTGCCATCTCATTAGAAAGTTGTTTTCTTAAGTTTTCCTGTAGCATTTGCCTATTTTTAGATACTCTTGTAATGAAAGTGGGGTGTGTGTGTCGGGGGGTGGGGTGCATGCTCCCCTGTGACCAATGAAAATGTTTTAGTGAGTCCAGTGTGTCTTTGGGGATGAGTTTTCCTCCAGAATCCAAGGGGAACTTATTCTCCTGCCCAATACACACGAACAGACATGCTCTCTCAGGAAACACGCAGAGGTTACAAATGAGAACTATGCAATTAGACACAAAATATATCATCTTTCAATAAATATGCTTAGAAAACTGTGCTGCGACATCCACTGAGTATCCACCATGTTGTGAGCACTCCGCAAAGCGGTTGGAACACAACAAGGAAAATTGAGAAAAACTGTGAAAGGCTTTGACATGAACCAAAAAGATTAGTGGGTGTTCCGCCTGGCAATCTGCTCTGCATTATCTCTGTCGTTCCCTGTCTTTGAGCTACTTTACAGCTCCGTAAATTGTATAAATTGTAGAAGACTGATAGCAATGCAAATGGTTCTTAGTCATAGAAATTCAAAATGTGTCCCATGGAAGGGAAATGTTTCATGCCCTGTGGATATTGACCACTTTTGCCTATTTTGCTTCTATCTGTATTCCTTACCCCCCCCCAACATTTCTGATGCCTATCCTGTATATTTCTCTGCCCTTCGGATGCTCCTTTTGAATGTCCACTTCTTACCGGTTCCCTCATTAATGAAAGAGTTAAATGGAAATTTCTAAGATGTGTTCATGTTCTGTTTAAAAAAAAAGTCACGATTTTCCCATTTTTAAACATGCACCCTTTAGCAGCACATAAGCTTCATGGAGGTGACAGCCCGCGTAGACATTAACCACATTAGCTCACACAACACACACTGGTGGGCTCTTAGAGAGCCCTGGGAGTCCCTAACAGGGGGACCTGGTATTGTCTATTTGATCAGGGCAGCTTCCTCCATGAAAGTGACATTTGAGTAGATCAAGCAGGAGTTTACAAGGTGTGTGGAGGAGGAGAGAAGGATTCAGGAGCAAACAAGCCTGTCAGGAAAGCAGCTCAAGATCATTTCTCCCAGAGGGAGATTTGCGGTTCTGGGGGAGAGTGGGTTTTGGACAATAAATCAGAGAAGCTGGAAGATTTGGCAGCTGCCATGGTCTGTGCTTCATGATAAGAGAGTCTGCCAAGGAGCTGTCTTCCGATGGGATGGGGCCAGTGGTTTGGAGAGATGGGAGCCCAGAATCTGGGGGCTGTCCCTCTCACCTCCACTTCCTGGGAGGAGTGTTCCAACCACTTGATTTGTTTTTTTTTTTTTTAATTTATTTTTTATTGGTGTTCAATTTACTAACATACAGAATAACCCCCAGTGCCCGTCACCCATTCACTCCCACCCCCCGCCCTCCTCCCCTTCTACCACCCCTAGTTCGTTTCCCAGAGTTAGCAGTCTTTACGTTCTGTCTCCCTTTCTGATATTTCCCACACATTTCTTCCCCCTTCCCTTATATTCCCTTTCACTATTATTTATATTCCCCAAATGAATGAGAACATATAATGTTTGTCCTTCTCCGACTGGCTTACTTCACTCAGCATAATACCCTCCAGTTCCATCCACGTTGAAGCAAATGGTGGGTATTTGTCATTTCTAATAGCTGAGTAATATTCCATTGTATACATAAACCACATCTTCTTTATCCATTCATCTTTCGTTGGACACCGAGGCTCCTTCCACAGTTTGGCTATCGTGGCCATTGCTGCTATAAACATCGGGGTGCAAGTGTCCCGGCGTTTCATTGCATTTGTCTCTTTGGGGTAAATCCCCAACAGTGCAATTGCTGGGTCGTAGGGCAGGTCTATTTTTAACTGTTTGAGGAACCTCCACACAGTTTTCCAGAGTGGCTGCACCAGTTCACATTCCCACCAACAGTGTATGAGGGTTCCCTTTTCTCCGCATCCTCTCCAACATTGGTTGTTTCCTGTCTTGTTAATTTTCCCCATTCTCACTGGTGTGAGGTGGTATCTCATTGTGGTTTTGATTTGTATTTCCCTGATGGCAAGTGATGCAGAGCATTTTCTCATGTGCATGTTGGCCATGTCTATGTCTTCCTCTGTGAGATTTCTGTTCATGTCTTTTGCCCATTTCATGATTGGATTGTTTGTTTCTTTGGTGTTGAGTTTGATAAGTTCTTTATAGATCTTGGAAACTAGCCCTTTATCTGATATGTCATTTGCAAATATCTTCTCCCATTCTGTAGGTTGTCTTTGAGTTTTGTTGACTGTATCCTTTGCTGTGCAAAAGCTTCTTATCTTGATGAAGTCCCAATAGTTCATTTTTGCTTTTGTTTCTTTTGCCTTCGTGGATGTATCTTGCAAGAAGTTACTATGGCCGAGTTAAAAAAGGGTGTTGCCTGTGTTCTTCTCTAGGATTTTGATGGAATCTTGTCTCACATTTAGATCTTTCATCCATTTTGAGTTTATCTTTGTGTATGGTGAAAGAGAGTGGTCTAGTTTCATTCTTCTGCATGTGGATGTCCAACCACTTGCTTTGATGATCAAACAGTCTCCTTTGAAATGCATTCACGCCAGGCCCTGCCTACAATGCAGATGATGCATTTCAGCAAATGGCGACATCATTAGGAGAGAAGGAAACTGGCTTCCCTCTGTGACCAAACCTATTTTCATCAAACCCCATGGGTTTTGGATTAGCAGCGCATCATAGTTTCCTGACCACTTTTATTCTGGAACCTGGCCTCCGGTTATTTCGTGGGCAGATGCTTTTCTACAGGAGTGCCCTTCTTCCAGACATCTGTGGGTTCTTGCATATTATTGACTTCCCTGTCCGGGTATCATCTTCTTGGAGAGTACTTTCCAGATCACCCAACTGAAATTGCAACCCCCTCAACCCCCAATTTCCACCATCTTACCAGAAGCAGCATCAGCTTCCATGTCTCCTCCAGGAGCAGTTCTCCCCCAGTTCCAAGAAAATTTTAGCTGAGACCAAGGGGAGGTGGGGAGGAAGGTGAGACACTAACAAAAATGTCTTTTCGTGTTTTCTAAAGACAGAAACAAAAGCCTCTCAATTGATTATCTGTCTAATTTTGGTGTAAAGCACCAAAAGGCATCCACTCAGCTGACTGGAGTTACTCAAAAGAAGCACAACTCCAGAGAGGACATTCAAATGAAAGATTCTGGCACAAGTTAGTTAGAGTACTGTTGCATGTATATTTGTAAGAAGTTGTTTTTATGGGTCTGGGGAGGGCTCTCCCAGCCCCAAAGAATCTCCCTCACAGATGGCTGATGAAGGCGCAGATCTGTTTTTGGGTTTTATTGGTCCTTTGTCAAGTGGAATTGCCTCTGAGAAATGTAAGCATACACACACAGCTCCATATCTGCCTTTAGAAAGTTCACTGTATTAACCCTCAGGTGTGAATGAGAGCATCAGATCATTTACAACCTGCAAGGACTGTCACACAAAGAGTGCATACTTGTTATATATTTGGTGGTCACAATAAGAATATCTGATGATTATGACATCCACATGCCAACCACTGTACCAAACACTGTCATGGATTATTTCATTTCAGCCCAAATACCCTGTGAAATAGGTTTTATGGTTCTCAGGAACGGGAAGAAGTTGGCCCAGAAAGGTTGCATGGCTTGTGCCCATTCACCCCAGGTTGGAAGCCAGGATTCCTACCAAACAGTCTGACTCCAACATCTACTGTCTTCCAACTCATGAAGTGTTTTTCCTATTTATACTCTTGGTTAATCCACGCAGCAAATGCTGTCAGGGGGTGGTAGCTCTCACATTGTTTTAAGCCATGGAAACTGATTCTCAAGCAGTAAAATGATTTACATAAGGCTTTGTTTTCAACTCTGTCTGCATAGTACAATCACTCAGAGCTTTAAAAAATCCCATGCTGAGGCCTAACTCCTACTAAGAGATTCTGATTTACGTGGTTTATTTTCTCTGGGTAAGGCCCAGTCACCAACATGTATTTTTTAACCATCCCCATGCAGCCAGGGTTGAGAACCACTGTGCTTAAGATTGTGAAGCGAAGATTAAATTTATTTTTAACTCAAAATTCTTGTGCACCATCTACAGACAGGGGTTCAGAGTCCAGCTGGAGTTTGGTGGGTTGCATTGTGTTAGCTTAACACGCTTGGCATAGGAGTCTCTAGACAATCTGGCCTGGACCTTACCTCCCACACCACCTGTCACCATTATCCCCTTGACCTTCAGTATTCTATCTATAGAGAAATGCTTGTATCGCCTCCCCAAAGCTCATCATCTCTCTGGTCTCCAGGCTGATAAGTCATCCTCAGTTTGTATAACATGTCTCTCTTCCATTCACCAGGCTGGTTCCTGCTCATCTGCTAGGCTTCAACTTAAATGTTAGCTCCCATAGGAAGGCCTCCTGGGGCCTGACTTTGCCTCCCTCTGCCTAATGTATGCAACAGTTGTCTGATTCAGCAAACAGAAACAAGATACCCAGTTAAATTTGAACTGCACATAATCAAATTTTTTAGTATGTCCCAAATATTGGTTGCATGGGAAATACTTACACTAAAAAAATACAGGGAAATACACTAAAAAAAAAATGTATTGTTCATATAATATTAAAATGTAACTGCATTTAATCTGGAAACCCTATCAGGAAATCTTTCAAGATGTGGGGAAGGTCTCTTAAAAGCTCTTCATGTCCTCCCAACCCCAAAATTCCATTAAGCTTATCCTAAGGCAATGAGAACTCCTAGAACAGCCTTATTCAAAGGGCCAGCCGTAGGCCACCTGATAATAACTACTCAAAAGATTACAAAAGTTAGCAACTGTTTAACTTATTAAAAGAAAAGATTCCCAGAATCCATCTAGGCTTAATGAATCAGAACCTTAAAATCTTGGTCAGGGGATTTAGACAGTAATCTGCACTTTTAATTAGCAACTCAGGCATTTCTAATGCACACCGAAGTTTGAGAATCTATGCCAAGGAAAATCACTTTGCCTTGGTGTGGAACTTGGGGCCTAATTCTCAAGTACGTTGAGGTAGGAAAAAGTCAAGACCTATTGAAATACTCTCTGTTTTATCCCCCTTCAGACCCACAACTCCTAGAGATGGTATCTATCTTGCTCACCATTCTAGTCCTACTTCCTAGCACCATGCCCAGCACACCATCGTGCTCAGTAGACACTTATTAGATATACACAAAGAAAAATATGTGAAGGTCGATTAGGAATGAGTCATTCAGCAAATAGGATTCTTTCAACAAATAAGATTGATTCTCAATTGATTATGTGCCAGGCTCTTAGGGAATAAGGATGCTGTTGCAGGCAAGATGCGCAAAGTCTCTATTCTTATTCATTTTATATTTTATTAGGAAAATATAGGCAATAAAAAGACATTGATAAAGTGTTTGGCACAATGAAGAGAATTGGTATAGAAGGCAGGAGGGTTATCTCTCTAACATATATTTCCAAGTCTTGATTTTGTTCAGATATCCAGCTAGAGAGTGCATACACACTGATTATAGTAATCCCATTCTCCTTGTCAGTGCTTGGTTTAGAGGTGGGCAGGTGAGCCAGTTCTGGCTGATGAGAGATGAAGCCAAATCTACTGCCAGGTCAGTACTTCGCTGAAAAGTTTCCTTTTTCTTAAAGCAAAACACACAGAGAATCAATGGCCTTTTCTTCTTCTGGACATGGCTGTGCTCGGTTATGATGCAGAGTACTGCAGCCATTTTATGACCACAAGGAGGAACAGGACACTGAGACAGTCCCAGATACCTGACGACATCACTTAGTATCTTAATTTACTAACTTGAGGGCCATTTACTTACGTGGCACAATACATGCTCTTTGGCTTTGAAACTGGTTCAAATTATCTCTACTTGTGCCAGAAGCACCCTGACTGATGTAATGAAATAGAGAGTGTTAAGGAGGCAAGGGATGGGGGTGGTCTAAAGGAGACCCCTCTGAACTGGTGACATTCGAGCTGGAGACTTACATAGTAAGAACCAGTCCTCTAAATACCTGGGAGCAAGGAGCTCAAGTGAAGACATTAAGTACAGAGGTCTTAAATTGGCAATGAGCTTGGTGTATGCAAAGACTTGAAAGAAGGCCAGCATAAGACTTCCAAGCTGTATGCAACTACCTGAGATATCAAAGATAAGTAGTAGGCTGACTAATGTGTCTTCCCAAAGATGGTGACACCTTAATTCCCAGATCTCATGAATGTTACCTTACATGGCAAAAGAGACTTTGCAGGGATGATTAAGTTAAGGATTTGGAGAGGGTGTGATTATCTGGATGAACCCAAAGTAATCACAAGGATCCCTATCAAGGTCCTTGTAATAAGTGGTAAGATCAGATAAAGAAAGGGAAGCCAATGTGTTGACAGAAGCAGAGGATAAAATACTATGGGATGTAGGATCATAAGCCATGGAATGAAGATGACTAGAAAAGGCAAGAAAACAGATTCTTTTGTGGAACCTCCAAAAGGAAGTAGCCATGTCAACACCTTGATGTCAGCTCAGTTAAACTCATTTCAAACTTCTGAGCTCTAGAACTATCCAACAATAAATTTATGTTGTCTGAAGCCACTAAGTTTGTGGTGATATGTTATAGCAACAATAGGCCATTGTGTGCCTTGGTAAGGAGTTTAATCTAAGTATAAATGGAATCACTGGAGGGTTTTAAGCAAGGGGATAATGTAACAGTATGGAAACTTGGCCATTGTAATGAAAGAGTAGAATCAGATACTGTTGCAGACATCAAGAGGAGAGGTGGCCATGGAGGTGGATGTACAAATGAAGGTTGTATCAAGAAAGATGGCCAACGATTGTATTTGCTAAGGATTGAAGGAGTTCCCAGGATTCTATTCAAAATAGAGCCAGTCCTGGCAAACCATACTTTGTTTGGCTGGGATTGAAGGAATGCCTGGGTTGTGGGACTCTTGTTGCTAAAGGTGGGAAAGTTCCAGGCAACCTTGCCTGGATGAGTTGGTCACCATGGTGAGAAATGAGTGATTTGGAGAGAGAGCCAACAGAATTTGGCTGCTTTGTTGAGGGTGAAAGGTTGGAGGATCTGGATGATTCCTAGATTTGGGTATGAAATTGAATGGATAGGGGCTCCATTTAAGGAACTGAGGGAGATGGTGAAAAGTACCCTGGGGGATTAGTTAGAAAGGCCAGTTGGGCACCTGGCATTGGGAGTTGGAACACTGATGGGAGAGAAGGATGCTAGCAACAAACAAAAATCACCTTATTGTACTTCACCATTTTGCTAAACACCAGCCCTGGAGTGATTCCATCTAGAGGCGATTTTTTCTTCATTTGAAAGAATCATGACAACAGCTACATCCTTACAAATTGAGTTTGTCTTCTAAGGTGTTTGCTAGAGCTTTACAAGAGGCTGAATCAGTTTCACATGAATTAATGATGGCTATCAAATGGGGGGGAAAGAATGAATTCCAAATAAATACTTATTGCATAATTGAAGTTGCAAGAATCCAGTATGAATAAAATATATTTGTATTTACAATGCATAAATTTGATGGCGACACTGTGGGGCGACACGGCTTTTTGATAAGAACCCTGAACAGTGTTAAATTAGTAATAGGCTGAATACATTTCTTAATTATGTCACTGGTGTTGTGCTCAGGAATACCATTTGCAATAAATTGAGTCCCATTTGTATGCATGCAGCACAAAGAGAAAGTGCTGTATTTTGAAAATCCTAATGGACTCATGGGAACACAGGTTAATGTCAGCCACTGCTTAAAATTAGTCCTCGGTTTCAGAGCTTGCAATTGTATTAAGACTTATCATGTACTCTTTTCATCAAGGTAATAATTGCTATAGATTTACATATCCTGCCACAAGCAGAAACATGGAAACATGGATCCTTCAGGGCTTTTCAAAATGGGAAGTAGTTATAAGTAGATAAGTATATATATATATATATATATATATATATATATATATATATGTATATATCCTGCCCATACAAGTAATCTTTGCTTCTCAAAAAAAATTTCAATAGGTGAAGTGAAAAATCACAAAAATGAAAGCCATTCATATAGTGGGTTGAATAGTGGCACCAAAAAAAAAAAAGATATGCTCACTTAATAATAGTAATAGTGAAGCCACTGCCCAAGTCTTAATGCCCAGAACCTTTGAATTTGACCTCATTTAGAGAAAATGCTTTTATAGGTGCTGTTAAGTTAAGGATCTCAAGAAGTAGGTCCTAAATCCAATGATAAGTATCATTATAAGAAAAAGATTTGAGATTTAAAACACAAATGTAGACTAGTTGTTAAACTCTATGGAAACACTGTTCAGTGGAACACAAAATTGAAGAAGAAACAGAGAAGGTGATGTCAAGACAGAGGCAGATATTGTAGAGGTGGCTCTACAAGTAATACTGAGGATAACCAGCAGCTTCCTGAGGCTAGGGGAAAGGCATGGGAAATATTCTCCTCCAGAGCTTCCAAAAGAAATTCACCCTGCTGACACCTTGATTTCTGACTTCTGGTCTCTAGATCCGAGAAAGAGTAAGTTTCTGTTGGTTTTCTACCACCGAGTTTGTGGTTATGTGTATGACAGCCCAAAGAAACTAATATAATCCACATGGCGACAAATATGATTGACTTCTATATGCAAGAGATATGGTACATATAAGGTAGGAAGTAGTGAGAGCCCTGTTTTATGGATGAGGATATTGAGACATAGAGAAATTAAGTCATTTGTCAAAATGAAATAGCTAACAAGTTGTATTGCTGGGATTTGAACCTAGATACACAGGCTCTAGAACTATGCTTTCCCATATAGCAGCCTCTGGCCATGTGTGGCCATTTAAGTTGGAATATAAAGTAATTAAGTTAAATCAAATTTAAAAAATTCAGTTCC
This sequence comes from Canis lupus dingo, assembly GCF_003254725.2. Classification (NCBI taxonomy): domain Eukaryota; kingdom Metazoa; phylum Chordata; class Mammalia; order Carnivora; family Canidae; genus Canis; species Canis lupus. The sequence goes on along the minus strand of NC_064248.1, from coordinate 33,969,581 downwards.
TCAGTTGTAAGAGCAACATGACAAGGACTCAGTAGCCACATGTGGCTAGTGACCAATGCTAACAGTTTTGTTGGATAGTACTTCCAGAGAATCTGTGAGTCTACACACTACCCTGTACTGTCTCACCGAGTACTGTGTGTAAAGTATTTCTCACAGTACCTGACATACATACAACAAGATGTCTATAAAGCCTAGTTATGATTTTATTTTTCTAGATTTTTCCCAATGTTTGTAGGTGTGTCTATACTCACCTATGTGTGTGTGTTTATAGGGGATGGGATCCCTGTATTACACACAGATCTGTGTTTTATGTGGTGGAGGATATATTGTGCATACATGCAGTTCTATGTCCTCCTTTTCCTCCACAAAGAATATATTGTCAGACATTTCAGTGGGTATTTTAATTCTTTGAAACAGCTTGTCTCTGGACCCTGACATCCACTCCAGGCACCGTGAAATCTCTTTCTTAGAAGCAACTGTGGCTGGCTATTGGAAATAACTGGAATCCAGAACTAGGATAACATGACCCCGTTCAACATAAACAAACAGGGTTCTCCAATGTATTGTGACCAGGTGTGATAACGGATAATTGTAGCTTTGTGTGATAATTGCCTTTCTGGGTAATAATGGGATAATGTATGTAATAATCTTGGTGTAATAAGGGTCTATCTGCTTAACAGTTGACTCTCCATGTAATAACTATGTAATAAATGACTCTGTGTAATAGTTGTCTCTTTGCATAACTATTTCTTTGTGCCATAATTGACTCTGCACAAAAATTGACTCTCAGTGTAGTTATTGTCTCTCTGCATAAAAATTGACTCCCTGTAATAATTGACTTTCTGTGTAATAATGAACTCCTTGTGCAATAATGAACTCTGACCATAGGCACAAACCTGCAAATGCTTGTGAATTAGTAGAAATTACAGTAATAGTGAAGCCACTGCCAACTGCAAGTGATAGAAAACCAACTCAAACTAGCTTAAGATGGCAGGAGGAAGAAGAAGAGGAAATCATTAACTCAGACACCTGGGAAGTCCAGAGGCTAACTGGCCTCAAGCCCAACTGAATCCATGGGTACACTTGAAGATTTGGGGGTTCTATGTCTCTTCATCTCCAGGGTCTTGGTCTTATTCTCAGATAAGTCCATCCTCCAGTGGTTGGAGGGTGCTCCTAGCAACTCAGGCTTCCATGGCACTTAAAGTGCCTGTTTATAGGGAATATAGGAAAGCAACCCTTTACTCTCAGCATCCATTTCCTCAAAGAACTCAGGCCACCCAACAACTGGGATGGTAGAAATGGGCACCTCGATTGACAGATACCTCATTATCACAGGGGGTGCGGAGTAGTTCACAAAATGAATGGATGGGGAGCAGAACAAACAATAACAGATGTCTCCCTTGTTCACAGCCTGTGAGCTACAACCTCCCAAGGGTGGGCGTGAGCTCAGTGAATTTGTTCTAGCAAGTTCTTTAGTCTTTAGGAACCAGCCATCAACTCTTTTTAGAGTAGGTGACTAATATCTGCATATATATCTGACTAGTTTTCAAATAAGCATAAATGTTCTTATAAAAATATGATGCAAAATCATTGAAAACATCAGACTTGTATATTTTTTATGAATTTTCTCAATGACTACTAAATATATAGCTACCTCCTGTAGTGCTCCATAATATATTTTTCTTTTAAATATACTCAAGCTACCTTCAGCAAAGGTTTTTGTTTTTTTTAAGATTTTCTTTTTTTATTCATGAGAGACAAGGAGAGGCAGAGACACAAGCAGAGGGAGAATCAGGCTCCAGGAAGAAGCCTGATGTGGTACTTGATCCCAGGACCCCAGGATCATGACCTGAGCCAAAGGCAGACGCTCGACAACTGAGCCACCCAGGTGCCCCTAGCAAAGGTTTTTAACCTGTTTTGTGCCATGGATCTTTTTGGCAGTTTGGCAAAAACTATATATATCTTCTGAGTAGTGTTTTTAAACATGTAAAATAAAATATAAGAATTAAAAAGAAGAATTCTTATGAAATACCTATGAAGCATGGAAATACACAATTTTTAAACTATATATTTGGGCTTTTCACTGAATGAGTTTTGTTTTTTTTTTTTCTTCAGTGAAAGTTTTCCAAACGTGGATGGAAATTTGGAATTGTTGGCTTAAACACAGTTGCCCAAATTGGGACCAAAAACATGAGTCTCAAAAAAACAAGAAAACAAAAAAACCTTGACAACCTTTATGTCCCATACCCTCCTTTTGTTTGGTTAATTCCTACTGATCATGGTGCACACATCGGTCCTTGGAGAAAATCTTCTTCTGACTTCTCTGACAAGGTCCACGTCCCTTTTACAGTACCTCTTTTATTACTATGCACTCCCACCACTGCCCACCCATGCACAATACACCCACCAGCATATGTCCCAGTCATCAAATAATGTCTGTCTCCTCTAGAAGACTCTCAATGCTGGAAGGACAAGATGAACCTGGTTTCATCCCTGGTTCCTAGCATTGTACCTGGGATCTAACAGGATCTCACTAAAATTTGCTAAACGGATAGATGAATATGTAAGTGCATAGACACCAAAGGGTCATCACAGGGTCAGATCTGATTTTTCTCCCCACAGCATACAAAGTTAGAAGACCAAGTGCCCAAAATCTGGCGATCTCCATAAAATAGGTAATAAAGGGTTGTACCAAGTGATGACATCTTTCTAGTTCATAGGCAAGATAAACTGTTTGTTTTAAAAAATCCATTCAGGAAAAAAAATCCATTCAGAATAAAGAATTGAAAACAATTAGAAGTGAAAGAAGGGGACCCATTGTACAGAAAGGATAGTCAGAATCATCTTGATGGATGGAGAACTTTGATACCATTGTCTAATTTAGAAAAAAAAAAGTACCCTATAGTCAAAATCTTAAGTCAAATTAATGTAAAATCCATCAAAAAAAACCCCAACCAAACAAACAAACAAACCCCAACCAAAAAAAACAACCCACAGCTGTTTCTAGTATTTTTCACGGGAGATCAGAACTGAATAGGTCAGTAGGTGATGGGAGGACATACTTGCTCACAAACCCAGTACCATTGGTAGCAGACATCTCCATATTCACTTCCGGCAAACCCTCTCCTGCTACTAGAACAGTGACTGTTTCTGATGGGGAACCCACTTGGCGGATCAATACTGGCCTGGCCTGCCCACCCCACAGGATCTGTGATGAGGATCAGAGGGCTCCTCTTATTGGTCACAGTCAGTGGGTCTGAGATGGACAAGTGTTTTGAGCTGAGCCAATCAGAGTCTTCTCAGAGACCTCTTTGCCAAAACTAAGGAGAAAGTCACTCTCATTGTGATGGATGAGCTAGGTTCTTTCTAACGTGTAGGTTTGGGGAGGCTGCTGGGCATCATGCCTGCTACATGGGAGGTCATACCTGGAGAATTGGAGAGAAATGCATGTGTGATTGCATTTTCTAGGCCTTCAGCCCAGAATTAGTAACATCCCGGGACATCTTCATTCTTTGAGCCAATCTGCATTTTTTTTTCTTTCATTTTGCTTGAGTTGGGTTTCTGTCACTTGCAACTGCTAAAACATCTGTAGTTTATTTCACATTATTGTGGGCTTAAAATATTTCTTGGACTGGATAAGTAGCATTTTACAATTGCTTCAGCCAATAGAACAGTTTCATAGGACTATCCAAGACAGATCTAAAACAGGCTATTACATAGCTTCTCCCACATTTTAGATTTTCATCAGATTCTGATACAGTGGTTGAGTGGCCCATAAAACAGGATAACCAGACAATGCCTTCAAAAGGCATCCTGAAAACATGTTTTTTTTTTTAAAGCTTAGGAAGAAAGTGGGACATTTTTCATGTCTCTGGCAGCTCCATTATGATGCATTTGGACATTTTTGATAAAATTATGAGGCATAAAAAGTTTGAAGCATTGAAGATTAATTTTCCTCCATAAATATATAGATCATAGTCAAATTCTATATGACTAGTTTTGCCCAGAGCAAAAAATATTTTCAGTGTAATTTCATAGCGATATGGAAGCAGATGATGAGAGAAGCACTGAAAAAGACTTTTGTGGATTGTAAGTGTCAGGTTAACATTCACAACCTGATGAATCGAGCAGAAACTGCTGTTAAAATGGAGGATTTTGTTGTTTTAAAGTGAAAAAAAAAGTTGGGAGCTGGTACAGAAGTAAAATTAAAGTAAAAGAAAATAAATAATCCATATCTCTTCTGTTCTGTTTAAATATTAAAGTGTCAGCTGCAATTTTGAAATGACACAAAAAAGCTTGCTGGGCTGAAAAAAAGTGCTTCATTTGTTGGATTTCCATGCTGTCTGAACAGTAATTTCATCTAAGGAAGATTTTTCTGGGATGAGGGGCCTGAGCTGTATGGCTGAGAGGCAAGCGCACCATGCATGGGCTGGTTTTTATTTCTTCTAGTTCCTCTCTGACTTCACAGCCTCTTCCTAGAGACTACTCTTAGGTGCTTAGTGAAGTGGAGTCCCTCATTCTCATTGGAATAGCAATTCCCTCCTAACACCCCGCAACTGTGCTGTTTGTTTTAGCTAACTGGTCATCTCATTCTTCACGGAGTTCCCAAGGGCCAAGAAGCAAGGGACTTACATACTTCCTCTCATCTGGAAGCATCATGGTTCCGAGCTATGGCTACTCAATCTCTTAAGACTTAAAGTCTTGCACACATGGATGGCTGTTTGTCTCTGAATAGTAGCATCTTTGTTGGAATTAACTCTGGGTGGAGAATTTGGAGAAGGGCTGAGATAAGCCTGGAGCAAGTAGATGTCAGAAACAAATGAGGAAGATTATAAGTGGTCACTTAAAAATGGCTTTGTGATATCTATAATGAGACTTCTGCTCCCTTCCTTTGATTAAGAAATTTTCCACCTTGGGCAGCCCAGGTGGCTCAATGGTTTAGCGCTGCCTTTAGCCCAGGGCCTGATCCTGGAGACCCGGCATCGAGTCCCACGTCGGGCTCCCTACCTGGAGCCTGCTTCTCCTTCTGCCTGTGTTTCTGCCTCTGTGTGTGTGTGTGTGTGTGTGTGTGTGTGTGTGTGTCTCATGAATAAATAAATAAAATCTTTTAAAAAAATAAATTTTCCACTTTATAAGAACAGAACATAAAAATCTCAGGAGATTCATTCTCCCAAATTTGTCTTCTATTAGGAAAATGTTTCTCAATGTCAGCACTGTTGGCATTTTGGAACATTTGTTCTGGGCATCATAGGTTGTTTATCAGCATCCTTGGCTCTGGGATGGATTAAGGCAGAACTTTTCCCTGAGGTATGACTAGGAAAGCTGCCTCCAGACATTGCCAGATGTCCCCTGGAGGCAAACACCCTGCCATTGAGAACCGTCATCCCAAGTGTGGTCCAAGATCTAGACTTAGCAAATCAGATATGTTCACCAGAACCGGGACTTAGAAAATCTACAAAACAGACAGTGGGAGATTTACCATCCCAACCCAGTGATGGTGGCAACACCAATAGAACCAGCAGGACCCAGTTCTGAACTTATCACAAGCTACAGGGGGCCTTGCAGAGATCCAGCAGTGAACAGGATGAGTAATGCTGCTGAGAATTTGATGTCAGTGATGTCATCAAATTAGCTCTAGACCATGATTTTGGCTGGGACACAGGCTTCCCCCTCTTTTAAGCCTGGCTTTCCATCTTCTCTGGTGACCTTGTGAACATTCCAAGTAAGTCTTTTTGTAAATCCCCTCTATGCTTAAATGAGTCATGTCCCATTTCTATTTAAACTAAGAGCCATAGCTGTTATACTAGCCTTTAAACCCTCCTAGAAAACAGTGAGACCCAAGGAGGGTAAGGGATGTTGGTTCAGAGGTTGTGACAGAATAAGAGTCACCTAGCTGGATTCAGATGTAATGTTCAGAAGATTTAGAAGGAAATAAATAACATCCCCAGGAATTTTTCCCATCTACCTTACTGTGTCTCTGACCCTTCAGAAAATATACAACAAAAATAGTGCCTAGGCTCTCTTTGCACAAAGCATGTTTGAGGGTGCATTTGGAGGCTGTCTTCCTGGGTTTCCATGTAACATGGTGAGTTTGGATACTTGACCACCTCTCATTTCCTGTCTTTTCATTACAAAATGCAGACAAGGCTTCCGGTATTAAAGCTCATGTATAGGAAGGCAGTGTAATGACTCTGTTATTTCCGCCAGCTCAGTGTCCATTTCTCTTTTGTATGTTTCTTGTGACATCATGTCAATTTTTCCCCCCTTAGAGATATCACCTGGGTGTATGTAGTTTCAGTGAGGGGGATTCAAGCTCGGGGATTCAAGAGTAAGAACTTGACCCAAGCCTACCAGCTAGCATTTTCTACATCCTTGACCACCATAATGACTGACTTGTGATGGTCTCACAACTCAGGTTTGTCTAATCAGAGTCAATGTGTGCAGCATTTGCTGAATGTAGCAAGAAAAAGCATTTCCCATTTGCATAACAGTTCCTGAGAGCTGCAAATTTAAGCATGGAACTGCTCATATTCACCTTTCCACTGGGGAAAAAGGGATCAACCTAAGGGTGAGGAGATAAATAGAAGTATAGCAGAGAGAAGAGAGTGAAACAGAGTTTTGATATCAACATTTTAGCCCCTAGATCCAGCTATACCTGAAGCAGGTCCTAGCTGTGATGTTCCCAATGCATTCCCCTTCCTGCTTAGGTCAATTTGAGCTGGGTCTCCATCCCTTGCAACAAGAGAGGCTGAATTACTTACCATCTAGCCCACAATGAGGGCTCACCACATCAGCACCAGCAATAAAACCATGACAAATGTTTGAAGGGCTAATCATAGTGATTGTTCTTTCATTTCTGTACTTGGCATCTAGCGCAAGAGACGTTGATAGGCATGTAGTGTGTTGGAGTCTAATTGCATGAATGCGCAGAGCAGAGTATCAGGATATGATAGGATGAATTTCCATTTGTCAAGGCTGTGGATTTGGGGCAGTTAAAATCTTTGGGGAAAGTGAGCCTCTTATACTTTCATGGATGACACGTGCACTTCTCTTTAACACTTTATAGCTCTCCAACTCTATGGAGATTAAGCTTTGCATGTCCAGGAAGGTTTCAGTACTTTTTGGGTAATGAAATTACAACAAATGCTACCAACCTGGGAGTGTTGCCTGGGGCTCTGTCTCAACTCCCTTCCCCTCAAACTCTGCTGCCATGAGCTCAAACATGATGTGTGGCACAGAATGCCCGTTTTAAAAAGTCACTGCCAAAGGGCCTTCAGATCAATATTATCCCCCCTGTAGCATTTCCTCACATATTACATTAAAAAGACTAATCCCTTGGAGAGTTGTAAAGATGTTTTAGTGCAGAGCATATATTATGAATGTTTCATCGTTATTCCTCAGGATTTATTTAACATTTTACTCGACAGTCCCTTTGGATTTTTGATTGATTACTAGGCAAATTAGATAAGAAAACTCTTTCTGTAGGAGAATCCCATGCAGCATCCTAGCTGTGGTGGTGATAATGATGAAATCCAACATTTATCTAGCACCACTTCTGTCAACAGCCACGCTAAGCTGTTTACAGTTACTGTTTCCACTCCTCGAATGAGATATTGTTATCTGCATTTTATAGATGAGGTACCGAGGTCTAGGGAACTCATGAGTTGAGGTCAGACCTTCAGTAAGGGTCTGTTTCATTTCAGAGTCTGTATCCTTAATAAATGCCATCTTTACACCATAACATTATCGCAAGTTCCACTATGTCATGTTTCAGGATTAAATAAGTTGAGGAAGCATGGTTCACTAGAGATCTTCTCTTTGGGATTCACACACATATCACCCGATTCAAGGTTCTGAGACATCCTGCAGGGAGGGCTCCAGTATTTTACAAATGCTTTCAAAATGATTGTATTCTGGAGCCAACCCTTCAGTGTGTTGGTTGTGTTTGTTGGTGGCTTCGCATCACAACAGTTAACATACGGAGTGTGATAAAAGAACAATCTGGCCTTTGGCATCTCCCACACCACTTCTCAGACTACAAAACCGTCAAAGGGCTGGCCTGATGTAGACATATGAGACCCCAGGTGTGGCTGGAGACATTAAGTTTCCTTGAAAATCAAATCACAATTATTAGATTGGCTGGACTCATTTCTCTTTCTCCATGGACATATCATTTGCAGGACGTATGGCACAGTATTCTTATTGGTGACTCTGTTAGAAGCTAGAGGATTGCCCAAGTAGGTGCTTCTGGTTGTGTCTAGTTTTGAAACAATTTTATAAAGTCTGAGGTCAGTTCGTTCAGGATTTTAACAAGCTTGCAAGCCGTTAGGATTGTTGGGGGCCACCTGGGTGGCTCAGTGGTTGAGCATCTGCCTTTAGCTCAGGGCGTGATACTGGGGTCCTGGAATCAAGTCCCATATCGGACTTCCTGCAGGGAGCCTGCTTCTCCCTCTGCCTGTGTCTCTGCCTCTCTCTCTGTGTCTCTCATGAATAAATAAATAAAATCTTTAAAAAAAAAAGAAGGATTGTTGGTGCAGAGTGAGTGGGTTGGGTTGGGTTAGGCCAGTGGTCTTCAGTGGGAGCAATTTTGCCCACTTCCCCACCCCTGGGGAAGTGAGGCTTGAGCAAGTCTGCAGATGGCTATTGTTGTCACAATTGGGAGGTGTGCTACTGGGTCTAGTGAGTACAGCTAAACAGCCCCCCCCCCGACTAGCAATAATTGAGCCCAAAATGTCAGTGGGGCCAAGGATGAGAAACCGTGAGCTAGACAATGTTAAGATAGTATGTAAGCCCTCCAATGTCAGAGTCTTCACATGATGTAAATTTTTGTTGTGGTTGTTGTTGTTGCCCATTTACCCAAGATCTAATGCAAATTTTTGTCATTTGTCAGCCCTTCTGAGAAATGCTTATCCAAGTGGTACCCAGAGGATACAGGCCTCCCTGCTTTTCCCATTATGGGCTTTCATTGTCTTAGAAGCCATCCATGCCAGTCATACACAAAAGTGAAAGAGGATGGGTGATTATGCAGATCTTTTAGGGTTGGAGTCCAGAAATGCCATACATCCTTCCCACCTACATTGTGGTGGCTGAAACTAAGTCATGTGGGCCTCCCCAGCTTCCGGAAGGGCTGGGGAATAGCTTTCCTGCATGCTCAGATGATGGAACGTTCTGATGAACACATCGTGTCATCCCTAACATGCAAGGGATGTTCATTTTGAACAAATGTTGAATAAATAAGGCACAAGAGCCAACATGTTTACTCAGCAATTAAACAGTGGCAAAGCATAATTTTACTTTAAGAGACCAGCACGCTAGTTGAGAAAATAGATCTCAGGCCCTTGCATCAGGATTTAGGTAATGGGATTGATATTTATTAAGTACCCACCGTCATCGGTCACTTGGAACGCGTCAGCTCATTCGACCTGCAAGGTAGTTATTAGACCTGTTTTAATAGATGAGGTAAATGAGAATCAGAGACATCAAAATACTAGTACGCATGCACGCAGCTAGCAAGTGACAGTCCCCGTGTGCAAATCAAAGACAGACTCAAAAACCCATGCTCTTTCTTCTTCATCAGTAGTGTTCAAACCAGGCTTTGTCACACCCTGTTCCTGCGACACGATCCTAGCCAAAACAGCCCCATGAGCCAAAGCATTTGAGGACTTCCAAGTCCTGTCTTTTCCTCCTGAAAAGTCACAATGCCTATTAGAATATTTAAAGCATGTGAGAAGTTGAGTTTTAAAAGAGACCAGTTAGGCCAATGAGATGAAAGAGTCCTATATTTTCATCACACATATTAATGTCCCATACCGTTAACTAAAACAAATCTTTGCAAATGTTGCTTTCTCACAACATTTTTATTTCCAATTTGGAATTTAATTTTATACCCACACCCACACGCATCACATGTGCTGTTCTGTCTAAAGCACTGTTTGGGAAGCAGCATGGTGTACCCACAGTAGTGCAAGCTGGGGGATTCGGAGAGGGAGACTGGGGAGTTCAGGCTAGGACACTGCCTCCCTGGATGTGGGTTCTGTTATGCATCATGAGGGCAGAGTGGCACAGGGTCTCATCCTTTATGTCATGTCAAATATGTTGATCACGGCTTCCTGGAATAAGGTGTTGGTAAGGATACTGAAGCCAGCTCCACAGAGGTAAAGAAGGCTCTGAATGATTCTTGGTGTCTGCCATGAGCACAGATGGGGAAAGTAACTTTCCATGTGCTGTCAATTTGCCATCTCTGAACTAAAGGAAGCCTAAGGTCATTTTCGACTCTAAGGTTCTCGGACTCAACTCGATGCGAGAAATAAGATGACTTACATTCTCCAGCTCCTACCTACTAGTAAAATGGGGGGGAAGAACAGGGTGGGTGGTTGAGCTTTGCATGACTTACTAGGTGTGTCGGGTGTCTAAAATCCAAGTCAGAGCAAGGGTGACTCTAGACAGATGAGAGGGATGCATTGCTGAGAGAAGTTGTAAGGCCTTTTGGAAGAAGTGATTTCTGAGTTGGGTTCTGAAGGGTCTGTAGGGGTTTGAGAGGGAGAAGCAGAGAAAAGGCAGTCCAGGGAGTCCAGGGAAAGAAACAGCATTGCTGAGGGCTGACCAAATGAGGAGTCTGTTTGATAATGGTGGGTGCCCAGACTGGGGGAGAGCAGATGTGGACTTTGGGCATGGAACAGGGGCAGAGACAGGTGGGGATCAGACTGCTGTGTGCCCTGAGTGCCAAACTCTGTAAGTTGCTGACTTCTCAGGGTTCACACAGCAAAGGGAGCTCATGGTGGTTGGAGTGACATTAACTCCAGCAGCGTGCGAGTGGAAGAGCTGTTCTTGCAGGTGGCCTGTCCACGTCCCCGTGGCAGGGCTAACTCACGGCCTGTGTCCCCTCTGCTTTCCCTCACCGCCCAGGGCTCCTTCCCTGGGACTGGGCCTAATGAAATGTTTCCCATTTTAATTTCAGCTCTGCTGGGAGGAGCTCTTTTATCTTGGCTGCTTCTCTGCCATCAAAGCCCACTCAGTGTTGAGTACCGCCCGCCCCCTCGCCCGTCCTGTCCTCCCCAGAATCCTGCCTGGAGGTTTTAATTCAGAGACTCAGAAGACGAGCAAGGGGGCTGCTTTTGATTGATCAGTCAAACACAATCCCTTCGCAATTGTCTTTGGAGACTCAGGCTCCAGACATGAAAGATAAAAACAAGAGATGCCAGCTTGGTTTAAGATGGAAGTTTGTGCTAGATCTTTCTGTTCTTCCTTCAACTCAGAAAAAATAAAGTAAAATGAAAGCCTTCCCTCTCAGCTCAATCAGTGCATTGTTTTCTTGTCTGCCCATCTTGTTCCATTTCCCGAGTGATTTTCTTACTTATTTCAGAAGTAATAAAAACCACCTGACATTTATTGAGATGCCTCTGATCGCTTACTTCATGTACATCCTAGACACTCTATGTATGTTAACCCATTTAATCTTAACTGCTGCTTTAGGAAGTGGGTACTATTATGAACCCCATTTTACAGATGGGGAAACTGAGTCCCAGCATGCTAAGTAATCAGTCTCAGAGAGCTGGAATTTATGATGAGGAAATCTGGCTCCAGAGTCCCTGCTTTTTGCCACCATGCTGTGCTGTGTCTCTGCCATCCCATTCTTGAGGTGACATTGTATATGTGGATTTATGGCAAGGAGATTGACATCTTCACCTTTGTCCAGTTTTATATAAAAAGGGGCAATTATCTCCTGGATGCATGGACAAGGGGTGATGAATGATTCTATGATCAAATAAAACCAAAAGGTGCTGTCTCAAATATGGAGATCGACTTTAAGGGAGCTCTTCAAAGCTTGCCTGATGTTCTTGGGTTTAGACAATGGACATGTTGCAGGTGGAATTTTGGATGCCAGTGTTAGAGCCTATTTATCCAAAGGGAGTTCCATCCTATTAGATCCAACCTTTAATATTTTCTCAGTCTCAAACCTTGGCAGGAGTTGGATAAAGTAGATTAAATTGGCCCAGAACCCCTCCATGCATGGATGGCAGTGTTTCTCAGGCTGAGATCTTATTTCTTTATCCTGCTGTTAGACTTCTCTGAATCTTGCATATTTTCTTTGTCCACACATGCTAATTAGAGATTACTATGTATCACCCTTTTTAAAGTTTATGTATGAGTTTCAAGTATTCTCTAGAAACAGTTGAGCTTCACTTTTAACTTTTCCCCAAGGTCCTAAATGTACATGTCTGTTACTCCCAGTCTCTATCAATCATAAAATAATACAATTCGTAAGGCATCATCTTTAGCAGCATTGGACTGTCATTGTATAGGCGTAAGATGATCCCAGTGTGATGCCTAGCTTGTCCTGACAATTTTAGCTTCTTTGTATTGTGCATTTGTGTAGTCTCTTCCCACACTGAATCAGGTCTCGTTTGTGTGACTCAATAGAGTATAGCATAGGTAGCAATGAGTGACTTCCAAGGCTAGTTCCTGAAAAAGCATATGTTTCATCCCTTTGTTTCTCGGATCACTGGGTGAAGCCAGCCATAGGAGAGTGCCATCTTATGAATGGCTTCTCCAGCCCCAGTCCAGCCTTCTGATGACTGCAACCCCAAGTGACACTTTGAACTCACAGGAGCCTCCAAGTGAGAATCAGCCACCTACTCCCAAAATCCTGGCCTGTGAAAAAATGTGAGAGATAATAAATGCTTATCAATTTTGAGTCATCAAGGCTCGGGAATTTCTTGTTACTTGGCAATAGGTAACTGGTACAACATGATCTGAATTTGAAGCGACTGTTTCAGTTTCTAATTTTCTGCCCAACTGCCCAAACATATGTCTCTAAGATGCTGAAAAAAATCTCTTTAAATGTGCCATTATTTAAAAAAATAATAATAATCAAAATAAAAGCGCTGTTACCGACCCTTTGCTGGTGTGTGGCATGCTTTTAGGCACCCTTGTACTATGTCTTCACTGCAACTCTATGAAGGCAGTATCATTAAACAAATTATTTCCTCTAAGAGAAGAAAACTGACACTCCAAGAGACTTTGTCTCCAAAGATCATACAACCTGTAATCGGAGGGAGCCAGAAATTGGACTCAGTCCTGCCTGAGTCAATGGCGCATGTTCTAAAAACACTGCACCAGAGCACCTTCCTGCTGAAACTGTTCACGGTTGTTTGCCAAGCCATGGCATATGTCTTTAGTGTGCTTTATCACACCTGACCTTCACCATTGTGAAGGTCATCTTACAGACAAGGAAACTGTGACACTGGAAACATGGTGAGATCCATGTTCCTATTTATTGTTTGGGTAATATGATTATCCAATAAAACGTGCCACATCCTTGAAATGACAAGTCATGTGACCTTCCTCTAGGTCATCCACTGTCATTGGGAACATTCTGGGCACATAGAAAGTGTTTAGAAATTAGAGAAGAAAGGAAGAGAGGGAGGGAGGGAGAGAGGAAGGGACGGAGGGAGAGATAAAAGGAGAGAGGGAGAAAAGGAGGGAGGAGACCTAAGTAGTAAGATTCCCCTTAAGTAGGGGAATGAAGTATGGGCAGTGAGGAGGTCTGTTTGCTCCAGGGTTTGGGAGAGGGATGTTACATATCAGAGCTTTAAAAAGGATCCAAACAATTAAATATGTGGTGTGGCCCTGGCAAAGCATTTGAAGAAAAGTGGCAATCCTAACAAGATGAAACATGTTTGTCTCATTTAGAGAAGTCATTTCTATTCCACTCAGCCCACTGTAGGCAACAGGAAGGCCAATTCAGTGCTGTGGACTGTCTCCCTCCCTCCCTCCCTCCCTCCACCCATCCCTCCCTCCTTCCTTGCTTCCTTCCTGAAGCCAAAAATCTAGATTTTTGTGTACTACCTCCAGTCTTTAAAAGTTGACAGTGTTTGTTTTTTAAACACCACATAGGCCAAGCCAACCAGGTCTGTAAGCCTGGCATGTCCCGCAGGCTGCATGTCTATGGCCTCTGTTGTAGAGAAACAAAAGGGCAGGAGGTGGCCACACTGTGAAGGACCAACTGCTAAGAAAGAGAAGAACAAAGGGAAGGAGAAATCAAGAAGACAGTAGCTTGATTTTTCTCCCACCTTACAAACTTACAACCCAAAGGCTCACTGGCATCACCACTGGAGGACGGGCTGGGGTAGGGCTGGAGACATCTTTAGAAGCTTGTGGAGGAAGAATAAGCAGTGACCTACCCTGGAAACTTGCAACTTTGTGGATTCTGTTTTCATGGAGAAAAAAAAAAAATGTCAAAACAGAAATTTCAGACCATCCCCCAGGAAGGACTTGAGCTCTATATTCTTTGTTAAAACATGCATCTGATTGCTGATAGTTCTTCTCCTTCTTTCTCCTTCTCCTTCTCCTTCTCCTTCTCCTTCTTCTTCCTTGTCCTCTTCTTCTTTTCCCTTTTGACTCTGGGACACAAGGGACTGAGCACAAACTGGCAGTGAATGATATCCCTCCCGACTTTGGGTGATTATGTTCGTTAATAATGATTATCGTTTCTATGTAATATTTGCATGATAAACTGTAGACATCTGGTGGCGTGTGCATGTGCGTGTGGTGTTTGTTGGGAAACAGAAGCAAGCCGAACGCTGATGAAATGTGAAATCTAACTGCTCAGACTAAAAATAAAGTCGGCAGGCTTTAGGATTTCTGCATGCCAGCAATTCTGAGCTGCTCATACATGCCGCCTTAGTTACCGTGGAGACACGTGGCTGCGCATATGCAGAGCAGGGTACACACTTTGTGGGCTTGGCCCCTGGGGGTCCCATTACTGAATTTCGTATGTTTAGAAATATTTTGTAATAAGGCCCCTCGTGTCACTTATTAGTCATAAAATGTGCAACTGCCTTCATCAGCATCAACTGCAAATTTGTTTTTTGTGGAAATGAACCAGCACATTTTCAGGTAAAAGATTGTGTGTGTGTGTGTGTGTGTGTGTGTGTGTGTGTTGAGTATATATATAATTTAAATATATATTTACATATGTGCATAAAATTTTATCTTCCTCAAACTGTTCTGTTAGAGTTTGATTTTTTTCCCCCAGGAAATTCTGCACTTTTTTTAAAAAAAAAACCTGCAGAACCAACTGAAATTTCTAAATGATATACAAAGAAATGTGTGTTTCTAGAGGCCAAGCCTGAGCTGAGAAGCAGTGCCACTTTAAGGGTGCACAAAGCACAGGGTTTGCAGCGTGCTTCCTTGTGAAGTGCGGATTTTAGGGAACAGATGATTCTTGGCATCACCAACCCCATGAATTCCAGGAGTCCTGAGTGTGTAAAACCTTTATCCAGTTGTAAACGTCACATTATTTCAGTGCTGAGTGAATCACAGTCCTATAAAGGGTCTAAAAGCAAAGAGATGACTGTAATTTTTGTGTGTACGTGTGTGGTTGTTTTGTTTTTACCTGCTCAGCATCTCAGGAAAGAAAGACTCCCCCTGATATGTGCCTTCTTGGTTCTTTTCCAAAAGCGTTTCTCTAAGTGTCTCTGGTAGCAGAAAATGGAATGCTCTTTTCTGCTAATGGTTTTCAGCCTGTTCAGGAAGACCTGCAGTTTAACACTCCCTGGTGGGTTCTACAGTGTTAGCGGAAGGACGTGCATCACAGAGATTCCAGATAGCCTGGTACTTTCTATGCAAGTCAAGCCGCTAGCTACAGACAGAAGCCTTGGGCCACACCAACTGGTTTGAGTTTCCGGCTGTTCTTGTAAATTGGAACTGATGCATGATGGAGCTGGGAGATCTTTGGTTCTGCAGGTCATCAGAGCTGGGATGGAATACTAGCTCTGCCATTCTTTTAATTGCTTTGAACCTTTTCCTCCCCTGGAAAGTCAAGGGACTAGCATCTACTTTGTCAGGACTTTGAAAAGATGAGAGGCTGGAGCTATATAAAGTTTCCAAAGTGTTGCCAATAATAAACTAAAAACATACAATTATAACAATGATTAAAAGTTAAATTAAGCACTTTCTGTGTATCATACAGTGAGAGGCATTTTCTTGCGTTAACCTCACCATAGTCCTTTGAGATGAGTAAGATTATTATTCTCGCTTTATAGCTGGAAGAAAAATAGAGGCTCAGGGAAGTGAATACTTTGCCTAAAGTTTACAAAGGCAATTGAGCCAGGATTCAAATCTGTAAGTTTAGGACATTTTCTACACTTGTAAATAGTGCCAAGCATGATTGTTTTTAACAAGAGAGGTGATGGTGATCATTGGAAAACTGACCCTTGCAATTTTTGAGGGGGGCAGAGGATAGAATTGGAGCATTTAAACCAACCGAATTGGAGAGATTTGGTACTATTGGAATGTTTGCCAGAGAAAAGACCTCATTCATAACCCAAACAGTGAAGACACAAAACAGATTTCAAGTTTGGCAATGTCCTATTAGAATTCAGAACCGAGCACATGATGTAGTGAAGGTTGTTTGTGAGGATGGCTTGTATTGCTGTGTACCCATGGTACAAATGAGGATATGCTTTCTGGGATTTAGGAATTGATATTGCCTTCTCTCCCTGGCACAGGGATGAAGATTAAGGAGAGTCATCCACCACATAGGAGCTACAGAATGAGACTGGCAATCATGGGGGCTGACAGATCTAATACCATAGTTGTCATTTGCTCAAAAGAAGCATGGTTTACATTGTAAACGCAGTGCAAGAAATCTAGTCAATGTAGCAAGGGTCTAGTTCTCGGTACACAGCCTCACTGAGCTGCTCCAGGAATTCCAGCACGGAGCATGGAAACAGGTTCTTCCTTTCAAGGGGCTCACAGTCTGGGGTAGTGCTGTCCATGAGTACTTTCTGTGACAATAGAAATGTTTTACTTTGGCCTTATCCATGACAGCTCTGGAGCTCTTGATATGTGGCTAGTGTAACTGATGAACGGAATGCTTCATTTTATTTGATTATTTAAGTTTTAAATTGAATAATATATGGTTAAGGGCTACCATATTGGATGGCAATGAGGTACGGGAGCAAACCAGTGGCAATGACGAAGGCTGGAATCTGCAGCCTCAACCATTGCTGGCTATGTGACCTAGAAGGGCAGTTAAATAAGGGAAAGGGGAAGTTAAATAATTTGTGTGAGCTCAGGACATGCATCTGTGGAATAGGGACAGGTGTGATAAGAAGGATGGCGGGATTGTCACGAGTATGGGATGGATATTCTACATTCAGTTCTTAATAACATTTGAAAGAGTTTTGATAATATATTAGCAATTACCACTATTGCTGTTGCCATTGTCATCATTTCTTTAGGTAAACAAGGAACATCCAAGTTGCTGCAAGGCCATTGAACTTAGAGTCTCTCACTGTACTCTGATTGAGGCAGATGCTAGAAGGAAATATAAGAACATAATTCATGGGAAGATAACCTTTAAGCTTCCTTGTCCACTGTTGAGAGATACATAACTGCTCCCCAAATGAGGGAGACTGATGTGGACAAAGGCTGTGCTGGAGAAAAGCATCGGGTTTTGAGCAAGTATGGCTTATTTGGAAGAAACCAGAGTAATGAGTCTACGGGAAGAGCAAGGTCCTACAGCATAGCAGATCAGGGCACATCTTGTAGATGACAGTGATCCATCCATAGATTTATGGAAGGAAGAGAGTTGGGATTTCCATATGAACAATGAATCTGGCTATAGGGGGGACATGGATTGAGGCAGAGGAGGGCTGAAGGCGGAAAGGTCAGTTGGAAGGAGGTCCATCTTGCACCAGACCTCCTTCTGGGGTTTGACTGCCCCATGCAGGTGCTGCCTTCAGTTCACAAACCATCTCTGAATATGTAACTGGGCACCTGCCTTGCCCCTAGTGTGCTTCCTTTCTGGCTTATGGATTGTGTCTTTATCTGGACTTACTCTTAATGCACATAGTGTAGCGAAAAGATCTCCAGCTTGCAGTTAGGCATTAATGGATTTGCATGTTATTTCTTCCCACTGGATTTTTTTACATGTTTGTTTGATTTGGGGAGTAGGTAAGGAGAAGTATGGAAACCTTCTGGCTTCTCCTTTTTTTCTCACCTGTCAAAATTAGGGTAGTATCACCCATCTCATAATAGCATTTGTTTCATGCTGGCAATGTCATAATATATTTTGTGTGTTATGTGAGAGACAGACAGAGACAAAGAAATAGAGACAGAGACAGATTTCTTTTCACTCTTTTCTTTCTGTTATTTCAATATCTTATGTGAACCTAAGACTTCAACCAGTAAATTTGCGAGAGAGCCCTAAGGGATTCCATATGGCACCAATCAACATTAAAACAGCCTTTAAGGCAGCTCGCCTTAAAAACTCATTAGGCAGACTTGGCTAAAAAGGGAGTCTGACAAACACGTCCAGCCCCAGAGCAGAACCAAGCTCCTCGGGATCAGGCCTTGGGTGCAGACTCCTTGTGTCCATCTCTCTAGGATGGGCAGGACTGACAAATCTTATCTTTGATGTCGTTCACAGTTCTGGATCAGAATAAATTCCACAGTCACGCCAGCCATGGCAAATGTGCCCCGGTGGGCAGTTGATGCCAATGTTGGTAACTTTTTCTTTTCTTTTCAATTTCAATTTCAGGAGCTTGAGACTTGCAGGTGAAGAGGTCTCCGTGGCAGGAAACATCTTGCAGCACCATCATAAAGCCCTCATTTCCTCTAGGGTTCGGTTTCTGTTCTTCTTTCCATGATAGCATCTTACCATTTACCGCCTCTCCTGTCCTGATAACTCATTTATCAGGCAACATGAAGGAATGAGCCACTCCACAAAGAATAATGTCCAGATGGCTGAAATTTGCCCCCATCAACACCCAAGCTGTTTGTTTTTATTTTAGTGGGTTTTTTTTTAAATTGGTGCAAGCATTTTTTTTACAGATTTTATTTATGTATTCATGAGAGACATAGAGAGAAAGAGAGGCACAGACACAGGTAGAGGGAGAAGCAGGCTCCATGCAGGGAGCCTGATGTGGGACTTGACCCCGGGACTCCAAGATCATGCCCTGGGCCGAAGGCAGGTGCTCAACCACTGAGACACTCAGGGATCCCCTGGTGCAAGCATTTTAAACAAACATTTCACTTTCCCCTTAGCTTCCTTAAGAAAAGTCCATTCAACATAATATACCTTCCCTCTAATACTTTAAAGCCAAATGCCTGGCACTTTCTTTGTTGAAGTGTGATGGAAACGATAGAATGCTCTGGGTTCCTTCTGATGGAGGGGCAGGTTTGTCTCTGCACTAAATGCCCTGAGATGTTCTCAGCTTTTTCCATGACTGTGTCTGTTCTTTGTTTGATTTTTACTGGTATTCTCCTCCCCATGGTAGGGCTGGCATCTGAGTCCACTTCCTGTTATCACCAACTGCCAGGGAACTCCTTTCCTTTCCAGTGTGTGGCTTTTAATCTGCTTTCCCTTGCAAAACCAGATTATGAAGCCTCATTATAATTGCAA
The DNA here is from genome assembly GCF_003254725.2 of Canis lupus dingo. Lineage (NCBI taxonomy): Eukaryota > Metazoa > Chordata > Mammalia > Carnivora > Canidae > Canis > Canis lupus. The sequence continues at coordinate 33,950,170 of NC_064248.1, read as the reverse complement.
CCAATGCAGAAGCAACTGGACTCTGAGCAAAAGTCCTGGTGCAGTCTCCTAGGTCAAAAGTGCTTGAAGTCTAGAGAATCTTTCCTATGAAATATGCGCTGGCCACTTGGAATCCTGACTGTATGTTTTGTTCATTGTGAGGAACGAGGATGGATGTGCATTGCTCCAAGAGGACAAAGGCGGGTAGATGAACATTGCCGGCCGGAGTGCTCATATGTGTAGCATTTGTTTGTTTATTTGCTCTGCTTTGTTTACTTATATTCATGTGAGTATGAAAACTCTGACTCCTAAACCATAGGAAGGCAAGAGAGAAACTACCACCAGAGAGAAGGACACATGAAAGCTTATGATGCGGGGACCATCTTATCTATAGAAAGTCAAAATTAGGAATGCTGGGTTTTTGTCATGTGTTGCAAGTTTGCACAAAAGTGGCTTTGGTTTTATAGGAGTCTCTCTTGCTACTTAGTAAGTGGCCCTACTCAGAAGCCTGGCTGGCTTCAGACCCCATGGAGTGAAAGTTGCTGTGTTAAACCCTGCTCGGGTCAACAAGAAAGGATCTAGCTAGGGCTCTCCAAGCTGTCCAGTGAATGAAACTTTTGAAACTCTTGTAGAAAGAGCTACTATCTCCCATAATTACTAGCTTCTCCCAGCTGATAAGTCAATATTATCCCATGATCTCTATTTCTGGATCCCCAACCCTGTCTCAGTAGAGAAACATTGTTTGTGGCTTTTTCCGGAATGCTTTGCTAGAAGTCTGCCACTAACATGACCCCAGTGTGCTGTATGACCTTGGACTGTATCCTGGATGTAAAAATACTGTAAGGTATGCCATTAGGATTGTTTCCTAAATTTATGTTTTTTCTAAATTTAAATATAGACTATATATTAGGTAATGATATTATATCAGTGCTTGAAGTTCTCGAGCTGAAAATTCTGTGATGGTTATATTCGCAGAAAGACCAGAAGATTCATACTGAAGTATTTGGTAATAAAACGTCCTGATAGCTTTGACTCATTCTCAAATGATGCAGAAAAATATATGTATATAGACAAACACACATAAACATATATACATGTGTGTGCGCGTGCACACACACATAGAGGGAGAGAAAGACGGAACACCAAAGAGGTAAAATACTAACAATCGCCAGTGAGGCTGATGAATACCCGGATACTCAACGCGTCCTTGCAGCTTGCAATTTCTCTGAATTATTTTTATAAACATTATGAAAGAGACTGTCAATAAACAAATAAGCAAACAGAAACAATAGTTTTCTTTCATGGTGATCACAGCACCAGAACTGAATCGTGCAGGCTTGGCTGTGTTAGCACCCCGATCCAGACAAGGGATCCAGTTCCCCATTAGATGGCTGAGCCTGTGTCTGTCCCATGGGTGCTGGTTCAGTTCTACCTACACAAAGAAGAGAAGGGACTCCTACAAGGAAATTGAGGCCACATCCCCAGAATAAGAGGAGGAAGATGATGGTAGGCAAAATGGCAGGTGTCCAGCTCATCATCATCCTACTTTCATAGTAGGACAAAACTTCAAAATTCTGAAGCACTGTCTTCAAAGTTTGCCTTAAATGAGCATTAAAGTTTGAGTGGCGCTTTGTGAGCTTCAAGCAAAGTCACATGTGAGGTTCTATGAAGCCGTTCCAACTTCTTTCTCCTGTTCAGATAAAACACAGCGAGTGCATTGGTTGATGTTAACACACACATCAATTAATTTAATTGACTTAAGTGTTGTTCTCGCATAAAATGCTACTGTTTGGATTGTTTTAAAAGACATCAATTTGTCATAAAACATACTATACGGTAGCTTTAATTTTTTCCTCCGATTCCTTTAATGTCTGTTTTGTTAAATGCTTAGCAACAAAAAGCTGGCTTGGATAAGAGCCTCTTTGCCAAGATAAAAATAATCTAAAATTTAGATGTGTCTGCAGTGATCATGGCAGTGTAAATTAATTAGCCACGCTGAGCCTGAATCAGCCTCTCTAAATGGATCTTACTTTTATGCTGCTCTGTTTTCTAAAATGTATTCACCCTTGAAAGTAGACATTCTTGTTGGTACCTCCCTTCCCCAACCAGAAATCACAGTTGGCAAGAAATTTTTTTTAAGGGTGAAGGTAATAATCCATTAATAAATATTGGAATTTAAATTTTGTGCCAGGGGCCAAGCTGAAGGCTAGCGGCTGCTGCTGCTGAGGATATGGAAATAAATAGGAGATTATCCCTATCCTGGGGGAAGTTTACATTCTTTTTTTTTTTTTGACTACTAAAATATGTATACCAAAAGTTAAATTATGCAATATCAAACAACAAGCAATCCCATGAGGCAAGACCATTTTTGTGGCCAAGAAAGTGCTATATAGTAGAGTTTTGTAGAAGTAGAAGTAGCTGTCCTGTGAAAGATGGAAGAAATGGTGAGAGAAGACTTTAAAAAAAAATTTTCTTTATTTATTCATGAGAGACACAGAGAGGGAGAAGCAGAGACAGAGGCAGAGGGAGAAGCAGGCTCCATGCAGGGAGCCCAATGTGGGACTCGATCTCGGGTCTCCAGGATCACGCCCTGGCCTGAAGGTAGATGCTCAATCAATGAGCCACCCAGGTGCCCCTGAAAAGACTTTTTGAAACAAAGGAGTTGGAATAACAATTTTGTATGAGTTCTGCAGGCCGAGGTTCCAATGCTAAAACTTTATAAATCTTTGTTGACAGTTTCATTGGGGTATAATCTGCACAATGTGAACTTCACTTATTTTTAAATGTCCGGTGATATTTAGTGAAATCGCAGAGTTGTGTAACCATCACCACAAGACGGTTTTATAACACTTCCATCACCCTAAAAAATAAACCTCCCTGAAGCCCATGCTCAGTTCATCATCGTTCCCACCACCAGCCCCGGGCAACCAGTAATCAATTATTTTTGTCTATAATTTGCCTTTCCTTGCCTTGTATATACACAGAACTACCCAATATGTAGTATGTTGTATCCAGCTTTTTTAAAAAAAAACATAAAATAATGATTCTGAGGCTCAGATTTTGTTTCTTTTTGTTTCTGGAACAATATTCCATCCCGTGGATAGAGCACATCTTATGTGCGACATCATCAGGTGATGGACCCTTGGGTTCTTTCCATTTTCTAGCTAATATGAATCATGCTACTACACACATCCGGGTACGGGTTTTTATGTGCATATATGCTCTCATTTTCCTTGAGGAGGGAGTCAGAAGCAGAGTTGCCAGGACATATGGTAAACTAACATTTAACTTTCAGAGAAACTGCCGGTCTTCCAAAGTGGCTGTGTAATTTTGCATCTCCACCAGCGGTGTCTGAGGTGAAACTTTACCCACCTTATTTCACTTACTTATCACATGACCTCTGTCATTGAGGGATCTGGTGAGGAAGGAGAGGTGGGTCGCCTGGCCCGAGGTGATGCATCCCCTAATTGCAGAATCTGAGTTTTAATGCAGACTTGGCTGCTTCAAATAAATAAATAAAATCTTTAAAAATTTTAATCAATCAATCAATCAGTCAATCCCCTCCCCTGCCACATGCTGTGGCTCCAGGATTTTGAGACACACTGGTGAAGGAGGGCTTTGAAATCAAAGTTCAAAGGGCAACAAGGATCGATTAAGAATGTCTGTCAAGAGCACAGGCCAGGAGACCTGTGGCCACTGTGCTGCCATTTGCGTCGGCGGACTGGAGTGCTTGTCCCTGCTCTCTGTAGTTCTATGGGATTCCTCCCTTGGCTCTTCATCGTTGTTTAGGCCAGATGTAAGGTTGTGTATAATTTGCTTTTCCACTCCTCGACCACGGGGAACATTCCTTTACTCTGAAACTCACTGCACTGTGTTGCAATTTGCTATTTGATTCCTGGGTCTCCCACTGCTCCCAGAACCCCCGGTGGAGAAAGGTGTTCTGTTCTGCTTGGAGCCCCCTGCCTAACAACAGAGGGGCTGCCCTCAGAAAGGGGCTCAGTGGATGTTGCTTGGTCAAAGGGTTGCAAGAATAAATGCACGCATCACACTGGATTTCTCCTTTCCTTTTTGAACTGGGTACAGCCAACGGATGGAGACTTAGAATAATGTACCACATCCACAGAGCCAAAGAAAGATGGAGAGGAACCCAGAGTCCCCAAATTTCTTAATCATTGGGCTCCAGCTCACTTCTTGAGAGAAATTGGCCTCTGTCTGTGACTATTACATGATTGATGTGGCCCGTTAGATTGTGCTGGTGCTGGGCTGTGCTGAGACGCAGGCTCCTGGGATACACGGCTCCCTCTTGGTTTATAATGAACAGACCAGGATTCGTGGGGCAAGCAGAGAGGAAAACACTCCATGGAGGGTTATCCAGCAGTAGTTAAACAAAAACAAAAAAGAAATGCTGATATTTTGACCCAAGGCAATTGGTTGGTGGGGTGGCCTGTAAATGTTGTATAATTATACAATCAATGGAGGATGCAACATGATGTAATTCATTCCTTTAACTTCTCTCTTTCTCCTGTCCTTCACCCTCCCTCTCTTCCTTCCTCCTTTTCTCTCTCCCCACTCTTTCTCAACAAAAGCACCAAAGAAAACAAGTTGCCAATAGTCATTACTAAATGATGAAAGTGGAGTTTACCTTCTTTTTCTTCCCCTGTATTTTCAAATTTCCCCCCCTTTTTTTAAAAAAGATTTTATTTATTTATTCATGAGCAACCAGAGAGAGAGAGGCAAAGACACAGGCAGAGGAAGAAGCAGGCTCCATGCAGGGAGCCCCACGTGGGACTCGATCCCGGGTCTCCAGGATCACGCCCTGGGCCAAAGGTGGCGCCAAACCACTGAGCCACCCAGGTTGCCCAATATTTTCCCCTTTGTAATTAATAAGTGGTCTGTGGGGAAATTCCTGAGACTGTGTAAGTATCTCACTCTCTATCAATCTTTCACCTCTAATTTTAGCATCAACCGGTGATTTTTTTAAGTCTGTTATTCTTTCTATATTTATTATTTGTTAATTTAAGTAAGAAAGAGCTTCCCTGTCTCCCCTATTAGTTAATTTATAAATACTATTATGGACTCATGGATTTTTTTTAATTACATGAGTTATAATCCATCTCTATCATTATTTATTTCAACATTCAAATTGTCTCAGATTTGGCCAGTGGGGACCAGTTTAAAGGGCTTCAACTTTTATCCCTTGGGCAATGGGAAGCATATTGCAGGGCTTTAGGCAGATGGGTGGAATGATCAGATGTGCTTTTTGACAAATTAGTGCAGCTGAGGCACAGAGAATGGTTTGGAGGAGATTATTTGTACGGAGGGATGAGTGAGCAAGAACTGTAAGGGGCGTTGGAGGATCACATGGGAGATTCTGTATCTCTTTATCCTTCTTGCCATTTGTGCGTGTTTGTGTTTGTGTTTCTGCGTGTGTGTGTGTGTGTGTGTGTGTCAGGGGGTCTGTGTGTGGATCTGCATCTGTGTGTGGATCTGGGTCTGTGTGGATCTGTCTGTGTGGGACTGTGTCTGTGTGGGCCTCAGGGTCTCTTTTTTACCTGGATATATAGTTTTCTTAACAGTGTATACTTTTTCCCCAACAATTGTACCCTGATACCTTTGGAAATTCTCTGAAATACTTTTCCTTTTACTATGGTAATAAGCCTTCAAAAACATAATTGAATTCAGATATTAAATACTGTAAGCACTATCATTTAGCTTCTGATGAAAATGTGCATTATTGTGTTTGAAACGACACACACACACACAAAAAGCAGTGAATCAAAACAACATTTTTTTTTCTTCCTCCTGTGAAGTCTTTGTGTGGAATAACTCAATCTCTTTTAGGCTGCATTCTCTGTGATGTGGGAAATGGAACCAGGGCCATTATGCGGCGATAAGATGTGGTTTCCAATTCTGCAGCACTGTGGGAATCTGCTCCATTGTAGGTTTTATCACCTTTCTATGTGCCAAGTATTTCTAGCAGGGAGAGCTCCACTCTAATCAGGGTGGGAGGCCGGAACAGGGAGCAGACACAAGACTTGGCGTGATCCACTCGCTCACTTATTCAATCACACAATGCTTTTTAATCACGCAGGCTGGACACTCAGCTCAGTAGATAAGAAGAACAGGGTCTGCCTTTACGGAGTGTGCCCACACTGCTCCTGCTCTTGGGAGATATTTTCATGGTGACAAAGTCACTGAACTTCCTCAACCCTGATCTGTGTGGCTCAGGGCACAGATTGTTAGGGCAATTTTGGACAAAATTGGAGAACATGGTCCAAGCTCCCTGCTTACACGAGGCAGGTCAAGTTGGTCAACATTTTCTTATGCTTCCCCAAGTGCTGTGGTTTGTTTTCATCATGCCGACCCAGGATGGTCCTCCCTTGTCCTCTTGGCTGATTCACGAGCTCTATGCTGTGCTGGTGGTCCACTGGACCTTGTGGATTGATGCTCTGCGGTGGCTAGGAGGTCCTGAACTTCTTGGTGTCTCATGCACAGCAAGTTGGTCATAAGATGCAATAAGGTGGGAAGTGTTGGGGGAAAAGAGACATTTCCAGGGCAACCTATTACATCTTCTTTCTCTTAATGCTTCCATCCTCCTCCCTTTCAGTAGCATGTGGGCGGTTAAGTACAGGGTTAGGAGAGGGACAGAAATTGGGGAAAATGGTGAGTATTCTGATGAATGGGCATCTTCCTAGGACCTTGATCCGTCCTGCTCAGAACATATACTCAGACTTGAAGATGTATACCGTCCCTCATATAGTTTTTCATGGAGTAAAAATAGTATAATATTCCACATCAACCTTGGGGATCTGGATGCTTACCCTTCCTAATTTCTCCTGTAGCCAGATATGGTTTGCGAGAGGTGCCAGAGGTGGAAGTGTCCTGAGGGTCTTCTGGAAAGTTTCCTTAAGAGGAAGGGGCACGTCCATTCTCTGCCTTCCTTCCTTCTTGCGGGCTGGGATCTGATTATGAATGCAAGCCTTAAGAAGGCTCTCTGCTACCATGAGGTCTGTATTCCAAGGATGGTGGAACACGGAAGCAGGAAGAGCCCGGGTTTCTAAAACCATACTGTTGTGTGGTTTTAGAGACCCCAAAACTATTCCACTGGTCTTAGCTTACCAACCTCTGTGCTCTGCACAAGAGGGAAATAAACTGATTTTCTTCCTTCTTTCTTTCCTTCTGTTTGCTATATGTGGCTGAACCTCTCAATACATTATTTTTTTTCTTAAAGATGTATTTATTTATTTGAGAGAGAGAGAGAGTGCACAAGCATGGGGGAGTTGAGGTGGGGAGGAAAAAGGAGAGAGAATCCTAAAGCAGACTCCCCGGATGAGCACAAAGCCCAACATGGGGCTCGATCCCAGAACACTGAGACCATGACCTGGCCTGAAATCAAAAGTTGGACAATTAAGCGACTGAGCCACCCAGGCACTCCTTGATACATTCTTCTTTTAAACAAAGAGAAATAGTCCCAGAGAGAGCATGTGACTTAACAAAGGTCTCAGCGACAAGGCTGCGGTTAGAATCCAGCTCTCCTGACTTGACGTACACACATCTCCCGATAACCTCAAGCTGCCTCTTGTGAATTCTGGGTCAGACGTAAAATCAGAAATGTTGGACAAGTGAGATATATATCTTTGGGATTGATGGAGGATCACTGGCAAATGGCAACATGAAAAAAAAATCAAATAAATGAGTCTAATGTATTATGGATATTCTGGAACTAGTCGCTATCCAAAAATTGGTAGATTTTTTTTCTCCTTCTCTCTCTCTCTCTCTTTTTAAGAATGAAGGAAGACAAATGGAGAAATTAATCCATCAGCCAATATTGATTTCCTTGAAAATGCCTGGCCTCGAACAATTACACTTACTGGCTGGTTGATAAAACAAGTTTGTGAGTTGAAATGAAGTGGAATAACTTGGTTTTGGTAGAGTCCCAGAGGTGTGTATGTTGGGAAAATACTGCTTTTCGAGAAAATTCCTTTAGAAGCTGGGTCTAGAGAAAGCAGGATCATAATAGCCCTGTTGGATGTGTAGGCGCAATTAAGTGACTTTTCCTGCCGATTTGGTTTTCTTTCATGCTGTGGTGACATTTCCTTCATGCTGGAACATTTTGTTTTTAAAGCAGGGAACGGACTGTAAAATGGGGCAGTATGTTGCGGCAAAGAGGATTAGATGAAAATACTGCATTTGGTGTTGGTGAAGCAATAAAATTAATTTCATCTGATTGTCGGTGTCTTTTTTGAGTCAGGGCACTGTTTGAGATGTCCTCCTGGGGAAGCAAGTGTCTGAAGGACTTATAATGTGGACTGGAGAATTCATCTACAAAATTCCATGGAACAGGGGGAGTGATGAGTGAATTGGAACCCATTCTGTTAAAATGGTACCTTTTTAGGTGCCTGGGTAGCTGGGTCTGTGGAGCATCTGCGTTTGGCTCAGGTTGAGATCCCAGGGTCCCAGGATCAAGCCCTGCATTGGGCTCCTTGCTCCTTGGGGAGCCTGCTTCTCCCTCTCCCCACAACCCCTACTTGTGCTATCTTGGTCACTGTCTCTGTCTCTCTCTCTCAAATAAATAAATAAAATCTTTTTTGAAAGAATGGTACCTCTTTGAGAAAACCAGTCTTGATATATGCAAGTCTTGTTTCTCTGATCTTCGCCATTCTAGCAGACACCCTGGGGGTTTTACTGTTGGAATGTGCGTTGCAGTATGTGATAGGAACTCCTTACCAGCAGACCTGTCAGAATGGTCACCCAGCCCTCTCCCCGAGCCAGTGGAATACGGCATTATCATTTAATCTTCACAGGACAATATTGGGGACTATTATTATCACTGTTATTTTTGTCCTCTTATCATCATTGTTTTGCAAATGTTGAGAGTCTTTTAGTGCCTTGCTTGATGTCACATGCCCAGGAAATATAAAAAGCAGAATTTAAACATAACTTTTTTTTCCTATCCAGCTAATGACAACAAAAAATTATGGAAATAAGGGGAAATTAGGAGGGCTGAAGATTGGTATGTAGTTGAGAATTTAGCAATGTGTGTGTCAAAAGCTTTGAAATTTGTACAATTGTAAGACAGTAGATCTTAAATGTTCTTCCCACCAAATACACAGACACACACACACAAACTATGTGAGGTCATGTGTATGTTAATTACCTTGTTTGTTATTATTTCGCAAAGTATACTTATATGAAAGCATCACATTGGACACTTTAAATGTATATAATTTTTGTCAGTTGCCCCTTAACAAAGCTGGGGGGAGGGGTAAAGTGCGGCTCAGAGACCGTATTGGAAGATCCATTTCATAAACTTTTGAGGGTATAGTTTATTCTATCTCATACTGCTCGCAGAAAAACCCTCATCTCTAAGCAGCATCTTTCAAAATGTTGATTGACACCTGCCATTCTGTGGCTCCACTGAGAACAATCTTTTAAAGACACAAATGTGAGAAATAATTTAATAGTCCTTTGTACTGGCCTTAACAAAATGCTTATTACTTTAAAATGAACATAATCTGTGAATTATAATTTCTATTTCTAGAAATTTATCCTAAGGAAATCATTGGAAATGTCATATTCCTCTTGAAGGGAGACAAGGAAGTATAGATGATATTTTATAGAAGGAAAGCAAGAAAGCAAGATTCGATCTGAAATTTTAATTGCGTGTTTGTTCACTATTGGTGGTGGTAGTGGTAGTTCTAAAGAGCAGCTAGGATTTGCGCTCATCCAATGAAAGGTCACCTCTATGAGAAATGAAGGAAGTTAAGTATTAGCAGTGCAACCGAATACTGAGTTTTTCCTTGCTGTGGGTGTTCTTCAGAAGTCCCTTAATGCCCGCAATAGAATTTGGATATTAACTTCTCTTGGCTGTTTTGCCTCTGTGCCAACAGAAATGTGGGAGGCTAACAGTAACACAAACACACTTAGAGATTTCCGCTTCCCCCACGACCTTGAACAATAGCTCTTAGCCTCACAAGGAGGTCTTAGGCTACATTGGCACCTCCCTGACGTTCATTTCTTCTCTCCTCACATTTTGCCTCCACACAAAAGCCAGTAATGAGGAACCCAGGATAAAGTAATTAGACTGTATGTGACCGAGGTGGCTGCCAATTATGCTGATGGAACTGAAGTCTTATTAGACTAATAAGGTTTTCTAAATTGGACTTGGAGTTCTTGGTTCTCGATGCTGTGAATATTCCATGGAGAAGTTGCCCAAGTATTTAAAATGAGTTCACCTAAGGATAAATGCTCACCTTGGATGAAGTGGAGTGAGTTTTGAAGCCAGGGATAAGTGGGTTCACACTCAAATTCTGCTACTTATCAGCTATTTGACCTCAGGCAAGTCATTTAACCTCTCAGAGTCTCCTGCCCTGTCTGTAAGATGGCAATATAAATTCCCACCCACCTGAAAAGATTATGATGGTAGCTAAATGGTTTTAAAACGGTGCAACCCTTGGTATTTTATATGGGTTGTCTTAGTACTCTTAGGGTCAGACATGGTACTTAATCATGCTACATAAAAACAACAATTAAAAAATCATGTAATTATATTATTACTGTGAGAAAGCTCTCATAGTCTTGAAGAGCTTTGGAAACAGGTAGATCTACATTTGGATCTCAGCCCCAATATTGACAGATGCTAATGGTTTGCCTACTTTTAACCTTGATGTTTCTCTCTATAAGTCCGAATAAAAATAATAACAAGAGCAATTATGACATGTGACAATGTGGCAAAGGATATATAGACTATTACATGAAAAGTGTTTATCACATAGCCCAGCTCAGGAAAAGCCTTCCTATACTGGTGGGACCAATGTATTATTGAGATCATTATTTTCAGTTGTACTTGAAATTTGTTTGTACTGCAGATTTTCCACTGTGAAGTTGTCTAAATATACAAAACATGACATGCCTTACACTGGGGACTGTGGGACTATTCAGGTATTGTGTAGTTCAGTGTATTATGATTATTCTAGAAAAAAATTCAATCAAATTAGTTTAAGAATAAATTCTTTTCTCATATAATGATTAAGTCTAGAGTTAAAATCAGGATCTTACATCTCTGGATACAGGACCTCAAACCTCATCAACAAAAATCTCTTTTCATCTTTGATTATGTATCTCCAAGTGTGCCTTAGTTCTCTCTGGGTGGAAAGTAACATTCTGTCTTCCAAAGCTCAAATCTGAATCCCAGGAAAGACTCTGATTAGCTCTGCTTAAGCCCATTTTTTAGAAGTTTTTTTTTTTTTTTAATTCATTCAGAGAGAGAGAGAGAGAGAGAGAGGCAGAGACACTGGCAGAGGGAGATCCTGGGTCTCCAGGATCACACCCTGGGCTGCAGGCGGCGCTAAACCACTGCGCCACTGGGGCTGCCCTCATTTTTTAGAAGTCTTGTTGTGTCTTTCATTTGCATTTTCCTAAGGATGAATGATGTAGAGCACCATTCCATGCATCTGTTGACCTTCTCTATGTCTTCTTTGACAAAATGTCTATTCAGATCCTCTGATTATTTTAACCAGATTATTAGAGGGAAAGAGGGTGGATGGTATGGGTAAAGTAGATAAAAAAGATTGAGAATACACTTATCTTGAAGAGCACTGAGTAATGCATAGTATTGTTGAATCATTACATTGTACACTAATATAACACTGTATGGGTGTGTGTGTGTGTATAATTCCAGTAATTGTATACTATATAACAATGTATGTTAATTATACTTCAATTTCTTTTAAAAGATTGTATTTATTTATTCATGAGAGACACAGGGAGGGAGAGAAGGAGAGACATAGACAGAAGGAGAAGCAGACTCCCCTCAAGGAGGCCGATGTGGGGCTCGGTCCCAGGACCCTAGGAACATGACCTGAACCTAAGGCAGACACTTAACTACTGAGCCACCCAGGTGTCCCTATACTTCAGGGTTTTTTTGTTTGTTTGTTTTTTCTTTTTCAGTTTTTTAAAAACAGAAAAAAAATGTGTTATGTCACCTGGAGTTGCTGTCCTCATTTGTGGTGCTGAAAGCTCTCACAGGCATCTTGGTCAGAGATCTTTAAGTTGTCCTATAGCTCACGACCTTTGTGCTAATCAGAAGGAGGGTCCATTACCTTTATGATCAACAAACAAAATTTATAAATTTTCTCTAACTATATTTTCTGACAACTATATTTAGGAAGAGAATAGAATACAACTTTGGAATCTAGTGCTGAGGTTTTCCTTTCTTAGGAAAGAGAGAAATTCTAGTATAATCTGAGAATGTCCATTTATTCTGCAAATACATTTTAACCATCTGATATGATCTAGGACACATCCTACACTAAGGGTTGAGAACAACATTTGGCCACATCAGGCTCCCATGTCTAGAATGACACAAATTTCACAAATGATCAAAGTTAATTGTGGTGAGTGTTATGAAGGCAGTCAGCAGAGGGACAGCAGGGGCTATATTTGTGGGATCTGAGAGGTTTTGGGGAAGAGCTGCTCCATGACCTGGGTTCTTGCAAGATGAGTAGAAGTCATCCTGTTATTGAATGAAAAGCAGAACCATTCCATCTGGTTGGTTGCTCTCCAACTTGCAGCCTATTGGGCAGATCTGAAAAGCAGCTTTGTCAGAGGTTCAGTGATCCCCTGGTATAGCCATCTCACGCTTGATCAAGGTGGGCCCATCTGGGTAAGCAAAAAAAGAAACAAAAGGGGGAAAATAAGGAAAAATGAAAATGAAAGGAATGAAAAAGGAGCAGAAACTTGTTTATCCAGTGTCTGTATCCCAATGAGAAGAGATTGAGCTGCCAATAATTGAGCGAGGCTCTCTGATGATATAGATTAAACCAGAAGGGCCAACAGTAAACAAGATGAACTTCAAAAGAGCAGCGTCTCTGCTCTCTGGGGACCTCCATTAGCGAGTCACCAGATAGGCAATTACTGTACAGTTCTTGTAATGACCGGGATCAAACACAAGCATTCTGCACAGTAGGCAGTCAGAAAGCAGCCAGACAAAAAACTGTGAAAATATGCCATTAAATCTTAATTATTCTTCAAAGGAAAACAAGCACGACTAGGGGGCAAAGAAGGAAGGAATATTCTGAGCCTTACTAATGCCTGGGGCTCAGGGCAATAGTACAGCTACTGTTTCAACTCTCATATTTACTTAAAACTGAGCATCTCATTCTGACTTGAGTTGGGCTAGGGAATTCAGTTTATATAAGTACCCCAGTTTCTCTGACCTCTTATATCTTCTTCTGGAGTATTTAAAGGCTATGGCATCAGACTGAGTTTGGACACAAAACTTAAATAAAAATAGTTGCTTTTTTTTTTCTTATTAAAAGCAAATATCTCACCATCCAGAGTTGATTTCTGCTGACACTTAGATTCAGAATGGTCTTTTAGCACCTTCAAAAATAATGTCCTCCCATCTGTAATTCACAAGCATCAATTGTCATGCTAGCCATGTGTCATTTCCCTGAAGCATACATCTGAGATGTCCTTGATTGGTGCGTGGAAGCCATTGACATCCCAAACTCAATATGTGGTACTAGTTAAATGGAAGATTTAAAGAACTCAAAAGGTATTGATTCTGAACTCTGTGTGCGTGTGTGTGTGTGTGTGTGTGTGTGTGTATGAGAGAAAGAAACTGAGATTGTACAGAAAATATAAATGTAATTCCTATTTTGATCACTTAGAACTAGGATTTTAAATATTCTGTAGCCATAGGAGAGGCTAGCTTAGCGTCCTCCAATGGAAATACAATGTGAAACATATATGTGATTTTAAATTTTCTAGTAGCCACATTAAAAAAGGAAAAAAAAAGAAACAAGTAAAATTAATCAAAATGGTATGTTTGATTTAATCCAACATACCAAAATACTTTCTTTTCAATATAAAATTATCAATGACACATTATACTGAGGTTTGGGGGTTTTTTTGTTTGTTGGTTTGTTTTTTGGTACTATCTGAAACCCAGTCTGCAACCAGTCTTCCAGTACACCTCAGTTTAAACTAGCTGCATCTCAAGTACACAGGAGGCTGGTGGTTTTCATGTTGAACCATGCAAGGCTAGCCTATGTCCCCAGTTCCATTCTGGGCCATTTCTAACTACAAACACTCATTTAAGAAAACTGCTACAAAAAAAAAAAAAAAAAAAGAAAGAAAAAAGAAAAAGAAAAGGAAAGAAAAGAAAAGAAAAAGGAAGAAAGAAAAGAAAAGAAAAGATAAAAGAAAAGAAAAGAAAAGATAAGATAAGAAAAGAAAAGAAAAGAAAGAAAAGAAAAGAAAACTGCTACATATTGCATAGATTCTAATGCAGGGTCTCATGAGCTTAGCAAAATGGATTTGGCATCTAATGACCTAAGATATCTCAAACCGTTAACAAGGAATCCTGTGATATGGTTGTACTTGAAAAAACTCCACCCAACGATAGTGACTGTGGCCTACTGGATTAGTGGGATTTTCTCCATGAGGGAATTACAACTTGAGACAAAGAAAAACCATTTAAGCCTGTTTCAGCTCCCTCACCCTCTGTCCTCCTATTAGGAGCACTCTGTGGGGGAAAAAAAGCAGTGCTCCCCAGATATTTATATGCACAGGAATCACCAAGGTGCTCATGAAAATGCAGATCCCCTGGTCTTCATCCCAGGGATTTTGATTCAGTTTGGGAGTATCTATCTTTGTAACAAGCCACCGTTCCAATTTTTAAAAAGTCATTATAGAAGCATCAGTTGAGCTTTGAGAGGCTAATTAAGGAGATACTTCCCTGTTAGCTTATTCTCTGGTACCCTCCATGTTCTCCCTGTGATTCTTGGAGCAGGAGGGTGAGGAGGGGAAGAATGTGACCAATGTCTCATCTGCTTCTCTGATTGGAACATTTAGCAATTGAGGGAACTCAACTGTCCTACCCTCACCACACTATGTAGTTTCATTTACATTGTGGAAAATATTTAGAAAGTTTGGATTATCCAGATTTAGCCTCAATTCACGTTTTCCACATTCCTTATGTATCTACGGCTCCCTTCACAAGGCTTAGATGGTTAAATCAAGAGGCACGATCCCTACTCCAAAGGCATTTGTAGAAGACTAGATAGACCCCTCAAGAGAAGATGATGGTAAATGACTGAAGTCTGTGGAAAATGGTACAAATCAGTGCCATGTAGGGAAGATAAGGGATGGTTCAGAAGTATCGTTTACATCCTCTTAGCTCGCCAACAGCTAATTGCCTCAGTAACCACAACATGACCCTGAACATCACAGCATCATTCTTCTACTTGTTCATTCAATCTACACGTGATTCCTTAATCTGACCAAAGAGTTCTTCAGGAAGAAAACTAAGTATTAAGTCTCACTGTTATTATTATTGTTCTTATAATAAATAGTATAAACTCACATTTTATAAGGCATCCTCACTCACACGTGGCTCACAATATCACGCATTTGTATATGTGATCTAGACTTGAACAACTCTGAAGCTTGATGTTCTTAGCGCTAACTTACTTTAGAAAGTACTTCACTAATTCAGGAGATATTTCCACATGCATTGTCTCTTCTGACCCTTGAGACATCCCTGAGGTTGGAAAGAGCAAATAAAAGTAGATTAAGACACAGAGCCCCTGTACCTACGTTACGTGCAAAATCACAGAACTCTTTGGTGTCACTGCTGAGGTGAGGATGCTGGTCTGTTGCCTCTTTTGCAAGCCTACCACTTCTTGCCACCACTTTCTCAAGGCGGGGCAGGGTGGGGGTTAGATTCTCACATAGACCTGGCTGCTGTGTTATTTCCTAGATTTTTAACTTGGCCTGAAATGATGTTTTTGAGAAGAAATTCTGGCCTGACCACAGGGCTCCTGGAAATGGCTATCATGAGCGACAGTGAGGACAGCTCCTGCGGAACTTGTGTTTCAAATCTGTCTACAGAAATGAGTGAGAACCAGGAGCTGCTTTCCTCTATCAAACCCTAGCTAGCCCACCGGACAAGAAAAGAGAACACTTCCAATTATACTGTTTGACTGCCGTGACAAGGGCTCCAAAGGAAAATGGCCCCTTTCTTTCCCTTTCATCCCAACCTCAGTGACATCAAACTCTGCTGAGGGTGAGGGTTGCCTTGTGAAGGAGTCTGTAGGAAGGGCTGCCTGAGCCGTGGCCTGATGAGAGGGGTGTATCCTACAGTGGTGAATTTTCTTTGTCCTGCAAGATGAAAGCTGTCAAAGGAGCAGTAGGCATATTCTGAAGAAAGTGGCAGGCTGATAGGTTACATGGACACTGCCTCACCTTACCTCCTGGCTCCTGTGCTGTAGTCCACAGAGCTGGGATAGGCTCATGGGGCCAAGCCTGTGGAGTGGGGCTTGAGCTTGAGCACTGGCTTCTTCTATGTCACGGCAAGTGCAATGTCCTGTGCTTTCCAGTGGCTAAGGTCTGTCTGTGCTGGTTCTGTTTGGCTGAGTAAAACAAAGCCCAAATGCCTGGAGCCTGTGTGACAGTTAAGCCCCTGCTGGCTGCATTATCTCTGGGAAGCAGGTATGACACATCAGTGTGGGATGTACCTCACAGCTGTATCTACCTGTCTCACTTGGCAGAGGTGAATACTGCACCTGAGAGGGAAAAGACCCTTTTGAAATCACCTGGAGAGGAGAGAGGCCCTGATCCTCCTGCCTTCAGGTCACCTGTGCTCCTTCTCTCCCGGATCAACCATGTACCTGTCATCTCAATATTCACGGGCCTTTGTCCAGAAACTTGGAATAAAGTTCCAGTTTCTCTCCTAGACTTACACAGTACTGAATAAGCTCTGGTCCGTAGCCTCATCTTCTGCATCCTCTTTTTTTTTTTTTTTTAAGAATGTATTTATTTATTTATTTATTTATTTATTTATTTATTTATTTATAGCAGTGGGGGGTGGGCAGAGGGAGAGGGAGAGATAGAATCCCAAGCAGGCTCCATAGCCAGTGCCTAACCTGAGGTGGGGCCCGAGTCCCTGACTCTGAGATCATGACCTAAGCTGAAATCAAGAGTCAGATGCTTAACAGACTGTGCCACCCAGGCACTCTTCATCTTCTAATCGTTTCACCTCTTCACTTCCCTGAGCGATGGTATCTGGTTGTACGCTGGTACTCAGAGCATTTTCCCTATTCTTGTCCCTGTCCGAAGTGCCTTCACTCTGGTCCATCTATAGCAGATGCCTTCACATCCTTCAGACCCTGGCTCAGAAGTTACCTTCTCTGAGAGGCTTTCCACAATGGCTATATCCAAAGTTGTCCACACGGGCTATGACATGACCCTATTTTGCCATTCTCTTAATACTGATGAACATCTGAAATAACTTTCTGTCATGGGGCTCAGTTTCCATGTTTGCTCCTCTCCCCACAGACTGAAATCCCTGAGAGTATGTTACTTGCCACTCCATCCCCAGTGCCTAGAACAGGGGTCTTTCAAATAGGAGATGTTCAATGCCTACATACTGGATTAACTGATAAATAAATTGCACCTTTATCTGCATGTGAATATTTTTTTGAAATCAGGAACATTTGACACCTGTCTTGGTCAGTTTGGGCTGCTATAAAAAGATGTCATAGACCGAAGGGCTTAAACAGCAGAAATGTGTTTTTCATGGTGCTGGAGGCTGGGAAGTCTGAGATCTGGGTGCCGGCATAGTCAGGCTCTCAGGAGAGCCCTCTTCCTGGTTTGCAGACAGCTAGCTACCTTCTTGCCATGTTGTCCCATGGTGGGGAGAGAGTGACCCCTTCTCTTCCTCATCTTAGAAAGCCACTATTCCATCGAAAGTCCTCCTCTTCACGACCTCAGCAAAACCTATTCGCCCCTCCCCAAAGACCCCATCTTTGAAAATATCACACTGAGGATTAATGCTCCAATGTAAGAATTTTACAAGAACACAGAAATGCAGCCTATCACAGTATGTACCTTTTAGATAGCAGTGTTGCTTTTCACTCTATTTCTATAAATCTAAATACCTATATATTTGTAATTATACCTATACGTATATGGATATTTATCTCTATATGGGATTCACCTCTTTGGAACTAACTTATGAACTGTTCAACATTTTTAGGAGTTGACATCCCACTCTTGACCAATACTTGACAACTACTACTTGCTCAACTCCAGTACATAGCTGCTGACTTGATTTTTCAAACAAAACTAAATTTGAAATTTTAATACTTTCCATTTTGGAACTCTGAGAATTGTGTGACCATTGTGGAACAACTAGCGTCTCCTCTTAATGTTACTAAGTCAAACTTAGGATGGCCCATGAAGGGAAATCTTCTGTTCTCTGGATCATAAAATGGAAAAGTGGATTACTTGGTCCCATTAGTTTTGTAGAAGTGATTTTGATGGGATTATGGATACTTGTTCATCCAAGGTTTCCTTCTCACTCTTCCCCCATGTGCACTTCTTTCTCTTTCTTCATTTTCTTCTCCCTTTTTTCTGCTTTTTCTTACCCTTCTTATATCTCTCCATTGCTCCATCCCCATTCTCGCTTACAAAACAGGCTTCCTGAAACACTAAAATCTACAGTCTAAAATAAATGCATGCTCACATTCCTCAATGGGTAAATTATTTTCAAAAAGCTCACTCTTCAAGGCAATTTCTAAAAGGAAATCCTCACTTTCTCAATACAAAAATCACTCTCGCCAGGCAGGCTTCAGAGATAAAGTGATCACTGTGCTCCCAATTATACAAGATGCTGTATTTTTACAAAGGAGCTTACCTTGGAGAATAGAATTATTCTCTCTCTCTCTCTCTCTCTCTCTCTCTCTCTCTCTCTCTTTTTTTTTCCCTGAGTTAAATGTTGTTCTTGCAAAATGGCTATATTCTTTAGTCAGGGCACATATAATTTCCCATGATAACCCCAATAAATAAATACAGCTCCATCAGAAAGGGAGGCAAAAGCCTGTGTAGTTTATTATTATCCAAGTGACAGAGCACCCCAGATTACAAACATAAGGAAAATAACACAAATGACAATAAATGAAGATGCAAACCAGGATGGCATTTGGTTACTTCTCTGTCTACAGAGGGACCCTTGCCACAGGAGAGAACTCAGGTGTGCATTGAAATTGGACACCTGGTATCAAATGCAGTTTTATGGGTGTTCTTGAGAAGGCGAAGAACTCATGCCAGCCCAGCCTCCACGAGACATGTTTTCCTTTTGCCACCAAAACTGCAAATGTCTCCCTTATGCCATTTGGTAATGAATGCTCAGCTTCGTGACAAGAAGGCCAAAGAGCTTTGTTTTGTATCCACAGAGTTTGCAAAGAGATTAACAGGGTCTAAAGGAATAAAGAACATCTGGAAACACGGGCTTTGTGTTTTCCTTGAGTGTGTTTGAAAGCTGAGCACTGGGGAGAGGACCACTGAATTTACTTTCACATTGAAAAGCCTAGTACCTCTGTGATTCAAACAGGTAAATAGGATAGGATTGGCCAAGTCCCTACTGGCAATACTGGTGGCCCCAATGGTGACTGCTAGTTTAATTTGTTCTAGCCTTTTCCAATTTGAGTAGTTTGTGGAGGGCACAGTAGGAAGATGCAATTGGTAGCTTCATTTCAATCCAGCAAAAATAGATTGGGAATTTAATGTACAATGATCACTCTTCTAGATGCTCTGGAGAACAAAATTAAATAAGTCTATTCTTGCCCTGATATATGTTAAAGATGTAGAAGGAGAGAGGCAGATCTTTGCATGGTATTGATACATAAATGTCAATAATTATATTTTACTTATTTGATTTATTTGACTATTGCTCCCACCAAAATGTAAACTCTTGAGGGTAGAGGTTTTGGATATAGGGTAGAAGGGTTAGTTTGTTCAGTGTTGTGTCCCATTGACTAGAACATAGTAAGCACTTAATAAATCATTGTATCCACAGTTAGACAATTGTTAAAACTCAACAACAGGAGTATAGCCAACTAAAAAATGGGCCAAAGACCTTAATAGGTACCTCACTAAAGGAGACATGCAGGTGGCAAATAAGCATATGAAAAGATGCTCAACCTCATATGTAATCAGAGAAATGGAGAGTCAAACAACAATATAACTTCACCCATCAGTTAGTATCACCTGAATCTGGAACATGGGCAACAGCAAATGCTGGTGAGAATGTTGAACAACCAGAACCTTCATCCATCGCTGGTGGGAATACAAAATGGTGGAATCACTTTGGAAGACAATCTGGTGGTTTCTTGTTTGCAAAACCAAACATATTCTTATCATACACCCAGCAATCTTATACCTTGGTATTTACCCAAAGGATCTAAAAGCTTATATTCACACAAAAACCTACACAGATGTTTATAGCAGCTCTATTGATAATTGCCGTAACTCAGTAGCTACCAAGATATCCATTAGTAGCCGAATGGATAAATAAGGTATGGACAATAGATCAAGACAATCATGTTTTTTTAAGCACTAAAAAGACATGAGCTACCAAGCCATGAAAAGACATAGAGGAAACTTAACATGCATATTACCAAGTAAAAGAAGCCAATCTGAAAATACATACTGCATGGCTCCAACTATAGGACATTCTGGAAAACATAAAGCTATAGAGACAGTGAAAAGTTCAGTGGTTCCCAGGAGTTTCAAAAGGAAGGATGAATAAGCGAAGGGCAGGATTTTTAGGGCAGGATATGATAATGATGTGTCACGATACATTTGTCTAAACGCATAGAATGTGTAACACCAAGACTGAACCCTGATGTAAAGTATGAACTTCAGGTGATTATGATGCATCTGTGTAAGTTCATCAATTGTAACAAATGTGCTGCTCTGGTGAGGATGTTGATAGTAGGGGAGGTGGTATATATATGGGAGCTGTGATTTTGCTGTGAACCTAAAACTTCTCTAAAAAATAGTAGTCTTACTAAAAATAAACAAATTGTTGAGTGAATGAATTCACACAGTAGATATGAAAGATACCATGGAGATTCAAGGGCAGGACTGTTCCAGTAGGTAGGCTCTAGGAGAAATGGTATTTGAGCACGATCTTAACTGGTGAAACAACATTTGTTTCTTTCTTTTTAATTTATAAAATTGATATCATAATATGAATTAACTTTTGGAAAAGGAAAAACAAGTGAACAGGCAGTGCTTTCGTTTCCATAGAATGCTATTCGTTTCCATGAGTGCTATTCACGTGACTTCTTTCTTTTTTTCACATGTGGCTGTACTTAGATGGAACCTTCCTTCTTTCAGTTAGCACACACGTGTTCATGTTGCTGTGCATGCCTTCCTGTGTATTGTTTTTGGTAAAAGTGTGAAATCCTCCATCAAGTCAGCCAAAGTGTGGTTTACACAAGTTTTCAGTGACTTGGATTTTAAAAAGGCAGATGAGTGAGCAAAGAGAGGGCAGGTGAGCAAAGAACAAAAGTGGAGCCATGAGGATACTCAACCGTGAAGACCAAAAGAAAAGTCTTGGATGCTTGTGTTTCAAGCTCTTCTGTGGCCCCAGAAATACATTAACATTTGCAGAGAGAAGATTGGAAGTGGGACACCTATGACCAGTCCTTAGAGATGTAGATTTTGACCAGAAGAGAATTAAGAAAGAATGTCAGTAAGACAGCTATTAGAAATGACAAATACCCACCATTTGCTTCAACGTGGATGGAACTGGAGGGTATTATGCTGAGTGAAGTAAGTCAGTCGGAGAAGGACAAACATTATATGTTCTCATTCATTTGGGGAATATAAATAATAGTGAAAGGGAAAATAAGGGAAGGGAGAAGAAATGGGTGGGAAATATCAGAAAGGGAGACAGAACGTAAAGACTGCTAACTCTGGGAAACGAACTAGGGGTGGTAGAAGGGGAGGAGGGCGGGGGGTGGGAGTGAATGGGTGACGGGCACTGGGTGTTATTCTGTATGTTAGTAAATTGAACACCAATAAAAAAAAAAAAAAAAAAAAAAAAGAATGTCAGTAAGAACTTAGCAAAGGCCATCAGTGCAGAAGTGATTGCCTTACTAGAAGCCATTATGCCAGGAGGAAAAACATTTTTTTGATCTCTAATTTGGAGCCCCGAAGGCCATTTGACTCTTGGCCATGTTATCCTCAGGCAAAACATCGTGCATGCTTAATTAGCTTGTGCTTTTGCACATGCGCATTTGAGACCTATTGTTCCCTCAGTAGAGTGACTTCAGGCCCTGCCTCTCATTGCTGCTGAGCCTGGGGAATAACGTGCCTTCCATCTCTCACCTCAGACCTGGTGGAGACTTCTTGTGAAAAGCAAGATCTGGAGTGCACAGCTCCTTCCTTGCCTGCCTTTCTAGAAGCCCCTGGGGGAAGAATCCCAACCCTCTGGTGAAACTTTGGGGGGTATTGGGATGCAAATGCTTACCCTAAGCACCCACCGGCTCACTCTTGTTTATTAATTCTGTCCATGCAGGTACCTTCCCCCAAGTCTTCTGTAGCAACAACAAGCAACAACAAACAGCAACAATAAAGAATCCCATGATACTTGTTTCTTTTTAAAAACTGCTTTAGAAGCTCCAAATCAAAGCTCAGAAGAGAACCATAGCATGTTTTCATATTCACTTCCGACTCAAACTTGCATATCAGCTTATAAGCTACTTCCTCAGGAAAGTGTCCCCGAAGCTTCTTTCTGTCTGATTTTATATATATATATTGTTTTTCACATCCCTGCTCTTACTTGCATCCAGCACTGAAGACACTGAGCTCCATTGCACAATTGAGAGTCTCTCCTTCCCACTGGAGAACAGGCTCCTAACGGCAGGGCTTGTCCTGAGAGTCTTTATAATGCCCCTCCTGCTAAGTACTATCTAGAGCTGGAAGGGGAGCAGAAAATGCCACCCCCAAATGTGCCACTTTCCCATATGGCTTATCAATCAAAACCCAACAGACTCAAGGGAAAAACTTTTATTCTTCCTTAACTACCTAAAAGACTTTGGATTCAGGGAAAAGAGCAAGTGCTAGAGATAACTTTTTTATCTGAAAAACCTATCTGCATGGCAGGACAAACTTCTGATCACCAAACATCTGCTCTTCTTATCATTCCGTGAATCATCCTCTTCCCCTTTGAAGCCCCAGGCTCCTATCCCATTCCTTAGCTCAAGATGGCATATAAACCTCAACTGCCCAGCTTGCTTTTCAGTCTCAGATCTTTGGGGTTCCTGAATGTACAAAACTAAATGTATTTTTCTCCTGTTAAACTGCCCTATGTCAATTTAATTATTAGCCCAGCCCAAGAACCTAGAAGAGAAGAAGGAAAATATTTCCACCCCTGCACACTGATCACTAAGTGTGTGTGGCACTAAACAACTAAATTGATATGTGAATACATGTCTCTCACTCTTGGCAAAGGGTTATGTTGATGGAACATTCTCATGGGTATGCTTTAATGGAATTTTAGATGGTTCTGAAGGATACTACACTATGCCACACCAAAATATGCCTTTGTTAGAATTTGAGCTGAAGTCTACAGAGAACAAGGAGACCCAGGAAAAATTCTTTATCGCCCCCTAACTGCCTAAAAATAGACTATAGATTTCCCCTTATGTAAAGTAAATTTACATTTATGAAGGGAATTTCCATTTGAAAGATGTCTCTATACCAGGAAGGAGTTAGTAGGAGACAACCCATCACCTGGAAGATTCCTTTAACAAGACAATCCTTACCTTATTACACATTTCCTCCCCTCTTCTTCTCATGACTTGCCTTCCCACTCAGAAACCCAAAACCCTTTTCCTTTGTTCAGGCTGACAGTCAATTCTTGAGCAACTTGAGTATGAACTGGTGGGTCCACTTACATGCAGGATTTTTTCAGTGTGATAATGTATTTTCTCTTCCTTATGATTTTAATAACATTTTATTTTCTTGAGCTTATTTTATTGTAAGAATATAGTATCTAACACATACAACATACAAAAATATGTGTTAATCGACTATTTTTGTTACCGGTGAGGCTTCCGGGCAACAGGAGGTTATTAGTAGTTAAGTTTTGGGGATTTGAAAGTTATATACAGATTTTCAATTGCATGGATGCTGGCACCCCTAACTCCCACATTGTTCAAAGGTCAATCGTATGTTTATACAATCAACAATCTGGCTACCTCCTTGAGCCATATTTTTTCCTTTACCAACTCCCATGCATATATATTTAATTAAAACTAAATCTTTCTGGTTAATCTGTCTTTTATCAGTTTGGTTTCTGGACCCTGAATGTTGAACCTAGGAGGGCACACCGAAAAATATTTTTGTGTTCTACAGTTCTGATTTTTGTTTTACAGTGTGGTTCTTGGGCTATTGTTTGGTTTTCGAGGGGACCAGTGATGTGTTCCCTGTGATCTATAATAGATATCTTCCCTGTCTTAGGTCCCAGATTCCTCATCTATTTCTGGATGGGATGGAGTAAATACCTAAGCCTGTTGTGGCCTTTCAAGGGTAAAGAGACCTACTGAGGTCATTTATAAGTTGATACTGTTTTATAAACTATTGTAAACTTGGAACATTCTTAGACTCCTGGTGGTAACTGGTCAGTAACTATGAAGTGAATGCATTCAAAGTGCCCTGCCTGGGGAAAAAAAAAATGCTTGGATGACATTTTCATATCTCATGGTCTTCAATGCCAGGGGTGGAATAGGACAGCCTGCAAGCTGGCTACTTCTTTTTGTAAATAAAGTTTTATTGGAACACAGCTATGGTTGTTGATTTATATATTGCCTATCGCTACTTTTCATGCATCAGAGATAGAGTTCAGTACTTGCATTATGGACTAGATGTCTCGATAAGCCTAAAATATTTATTATATGATCCTTTGGGAAAAAGTTTTGCTGACTCCTGTTCTATTCTATTGTCATCGTTATTGTAAAAGTCCTGCTCATTCAACTCATATTTTGTCAAAATTTAGACAAAGAAGATTACTGGGCATCCTATATAGGATAATCTTCTGGGTTATATCTGGTTTCATTGTCTTTGACCTCTCTTTCAATTCTATAATTTGCAGAAAACTGATGCTAATGCAAATGATTCTTAGCCATAGAAAAGCAAATGAACTGTGTCCAGTGGAATGCAATTGATTTTTGCACTATGGATATTGACCAGTTTGGCTTCCAGGTTTGAGTCTATTTGTAAATTCACTTCAGAGTTCTTGTAAAATTGTGGTATGTGGAATTTTCCTTTCTAACATCATATTGGCTCCTTCAGTTAATCAACAAGATAAATATAAAGTCTTTGACACATACTCATTTTACTTCTGTATAGGCATCATGATTTGACTTTATAAAAAGTGATTCTATAAGAACATGTATATTATACATATACACAACTAAAACCCTATGCTGAGTCAGAAAGTAGAGAACCAGGGTTGAGAGGTAAGCCTTGAATTAGATCACTTCAGTGTGTCTCCTGACCCCACCATTAGTTAATTAGGTGTTTGGAACCAGGCACATCACTTCACACCTCTAACCCTCTATTTTCTCCCATGTAATGCATTTATGAGAATAATTCCTACCTCATATGAGTGTATGAGGATTAGATGCCATAATCCATGTACAATATCTAGCACTCAGGAAACAACCTGGCAATGTGAACTACTATTGTATAATTGTAGTCATAAATTGCATTTTCATTCATTAGCTGAAGGAGATTTTCAACCTTCACATGATGTTGCCTTCTACCAGCTGCTTGCGTGCAGCCCCACTGGCCTGGCTTGGGTTCTTCTAAAGGCAGAATTTAAGATAAGACTTGGAGCAGGTAGTTTTTGTAGAGGAGACCCAGAAAGGCAGAATGAAGAAGCAGAGAGAGAGACATAGAGAAAGAAAAACATGGGAAAAGATGCCTTTTTCTTTCACGTGAGTACTGCTGTGGGAGGCTGGAACTCAGTCCCCTGGGCACCCTCTACATGACATATCTCGGAATTGTCTTTCTACAGACAAGCGGCTGAGACATTGGCCATTAGCACCCATGGTTCCTTGGTGAAAGGTGTTATCCAGGGGCATCAGCTCCTCCCTAAGTCCAGGCTACCCCAGACTGAGGGCTGGACAGATTCCCATAGTATTGCAGTAATCCTTGAAGCAAAGCCAGGGGCTTGAGGAGGATGCTGCTCATGGGAACCGTCCATCACTGTGGAAGCACTGGACACTCTGAGACAAGCCAAGATCCATGACAATGTTCACAAGCATTTCCTGTAGCCACCATCAAAAACAGATAGCCAATTCCTGATTGATCCCCTCTCACATTAGCTAGATGCTCCAGGTCTCCACACCTTCCAAATTGACAAGAAGAATAAAGGGTGTGAGCATAAGTAGCTATGCCACACATCACTTGGTGGAATAAGGTAAGGAAGTCAGTTCTTGCTTTGGTGGTGAGGCAAGAAAATCTCTCCATCCCTGCTCTGGAGTCCTAACCAGCCCCAGGATAGATGCTTGAGAGAAAACAATTGGACTTCTGATTTCTCCCCTATAATAGATTTCAAGGAAAATCTTAGGGAATGATGAGACCCCAGCTCAACCTCTCCAGTAGCCAAAACTTTAGGAGGAAAGATGCTTGGGCTCTCTATTCCTGTCAGTTACTTGCATCTAGGGAAAATGTACAATTATAATATAACTGCTTCTTCTCCCATAACTTCTCAGATTATTGGTCTGAAATCTGCATTTTGAAGGGTTGCATGTGACATTCATATGTAAATATAATGCACTGCTGCTACTGTAGAGCTACTATGGTTCAACCATTTACGGAACATTCTGCTAGACTCTTTACATGTATTATCTTGAAACTTTACAAAGGCGAAACTACAGAGACAGTAGAAAGATCAGTGGTTGCCATGGATCTGGTGGGAAGAAGGCAGAGATGAACAGGTGGAGCACAGGGGATTTTTAGGAAAGCAAAACCATTTGGTACAGATTTGTCAAAATTCATGGAACTATACAACACAAAGAGTGAACCCTACTGGAAACTGTGGACTTTCCCTCATGTATCAACATTGCTTCATGAATCATGACAAATAGAACACACTCATGCAAAATGTTAGTAATAGGGACAACTGTCAGTGGAGGGAAGGGGCCTGTGGGGACACCATACTTTCTGTATAATTTTTCGGTAAACAGTTTTAGAACTGCTCTAAAAGATAAAGTCCATTAATTAGAAGAAAACCTTTGTTTTTTTTTTTTAAGATTTTTATTTATGTATTCATTAGAGACAGAGAGAGAGGCAGAGGAAGAAGCAGGCTCCATGCAGGGATCCTGACGTGGGACTCGATCCCGGGTCTCCAGGATCACACCCTAGGCTGAAGGGTGCACTAAACCACTGAGCCACCCGGGCTGCCCAGAAGAAAACCTTTAGAACAAATCCTTGCAGGTAATCATTAGAACCTCCTGGTTACAGAGGAGAAAAGAAAGGCTCTTGGGGCCACACGCTTTTAATGGCATCCCAGGGAAGGGGATCCTAGTTGATGTGGCTCAAAACCCATGTTCCTGTCCTCTTGCCTTCTCAGTTTGTTCATTACTGGCCTCCTGCCTACCTATTCAGTGCTCTCTCTCCTCTGTGGCAAGTTGCCTTTGCTCTTCACCTCTCCACCATTTTGACATGGCCTTGCCCCATGGGTCATCCTGCTGGCTTTTCTACAGGCAAGCTCTCCAGGAGAACCAGCTTATCAACTGGAAGCTTTTTAATGAGCCTGTGAAGTGTCATCAATCCTTGGCCCCCATTTTGCTGAGGCATCTCAGTGCTGTGATGTATGGATCAATCTAAGTGCTTCTAGTCTTTGAAGGGCCTGGTCTGGTGGCAGCCCTGGGAATCCAGCTCATTCGGTTACCCTTTTGCTAATTTATAATTTAGCTGACACAACTCTGCTGCTGTTTTATTTGTCTCAAATGAATGTCAATTGGTACAGAGGACAAGGCATTTGGGAGCTAAATTAGCTAAATCATCGTATGAATTAGTTAGGCTGCACTAAAATACAACCCCCCATGCCTTACCCCACTTATTTTAACAAAGAGCCTTCCCCCAACCCTCAACAGGCTCCTATACTCTCTTTCAATCCATACCTCAAAATAATTTACTCTGGATGGAGAAGCACAGCTAGGAGTGCAATGCTCCAAATATAAATAATAATGAGAACCTTTAATAAAATCAGACGTAAGTTATGCAGTAGACATCAATTACAATGGATTTTAAAGGTTTTGATCTAGAACCCGGGTGGTGTTACATTTAGACTAATAACTGTAACCGTGATTTATGTGTTTGCAACCAAAATGGTTTCAGTGCCTCGATATATGTCCAAAGTAAAATTTATAGTCTGCTACAGAATGTATAAATAATGAACAGCCATATGTCATCACACATTTAAAAATGTGACTCCTTCTGCAGTGGCAATGGGGTAAAATGAATTAAAATCCTAAATTCATTGGGAATCAACTTATTTAGGAGCACTTTAAGGAATGTGCGCAAATGCAAAAACACTGATTATATATATGTATTATATATATAATATATATATAAAATGTTTAAACCAAGTCAAAGAAAAATGGCTGTTATAAAAATGACAAACACTCTTGGGAAATCTCAGACATCCTCAAATTAAATAATGACATGGAGAGAAAGGGAGAGCTGGCTTGGATGCAGAAGGACAGGTGCCAGGCAAGAATTTTTCTGACTCTGCTGTTGCCTCCAATTACTACAAAGCCCATTTAAATGGTCAAAAGAAACAAACTAAGTTGAGATGGCATTCTTCCCTCCAGTGTCCCATGAAGTTTACCTAAGATTTACAGAGGTTGGAGAGTGGCCAATGATGAAGGCTGAAAGCCTGCTCATGGATTTTGAATTGTGCAAAGCAATCTGAGGCTCAGCCTCTTCATCTAGAAATGGGATGATAAGGTCCATTAGACAGAGTTGCTGAGAGAGCTTAGAACTAGTAATAAAAGTTGTGAAAGGAACTAGTATAGTGCCTGGCATGGACAGTTGGTCCTCAGCAAACGTTGGTTGTGCTATTCTTTATAGCTCCCTCAGTGGATCATGCATTATTGGAGGCATGAACCATATTGCATTCATCTTCCTATGCGTGATGCCTAGAAAAGTTCTAGTGCTTAGCAAATATTAATGCATCCTTGCTGAATGAATCAATGAATCAATGAACATGTTTCCACAGCCACCGTGGAAGTCCAGATGTCAGAAAGAGTTACAAGGCAAGCATATGTTGCCTCTTTGACATGGTTGAGGGAAATTAAGTGGTCCTCGTTCATAAATTTACAGAAATTCAAAGATCGCTTCCTTCAACTCTGACGCAATGGCACAGTTTAATCTTTGGCAACCAGGACGTTTTCTAAAAACTATTACTCACCTCTGTAGGTTCTCAGATATGCTGATGAGAATGTAATCTTTCTTCCTAACCCCAAGCTCTCCTGAATACACGAGTCTAAAGGGATATGATTTAGTAATGATTATTGTGAAGGGTCTGGTGCTGGGTTGGCAGTTGGTTCCCCACTCTTCCCACTAAAGGGTCTCCAACTGCTATCTTGTGATTTCTTCCCTTGATTTTAATGGTCTCCGTTACTTCCCTCAAATTTAATTTCCAGTTCCTACTGCTGCCTGTGTTACCTTTCCTTAGTCCTCCTAATTGCTACTGTAGAACTGGAACCCAAGTGCTTCAGGTAAATATGAATGCACAACACTATTCCAAATTCACTTTTCACTTAGGCTTGTCTACTATGGTTCTAGTCAAGTGGCAGCCAGAATTGGAGTTACCTGAAGGTTCAAGTGGGTTAGATGTCCAGAATTAGTTCATCACATGGCTTAGAACTGAGGCTAGAAGCTCAGGTGGGCCCATGGGTGGGAGAACCAACACATGGCTTCTCCTGGTGGTTTGAGCTTCTTGCAGCTGGCTTCTCAGAAGTAGCAAACATCTCCAAAGACCCAAGTAAAAGCTGTAAGACATCTGTGGCCTACCCTGAATCATGTTCGTCTCATTCTGTTGGTCACATATGGGAGGAGACAACAGAGGGATCAACCATCAGGAGACATGGTTCACGTGGGGGCCATCTTTAGAGATTGATTCCCACATCAGTTGTTAAAAGTGAGTCTCGAACATTCAATGGGAGTTTATCAAGATCTTCTAGAAAAGAAGTTCCCAAGTTTTAGTGCATAGAATTATGGCTTTCTTCTTGACTTTGGAGATCCTTTTCTCCTACCACTTAACTTTCTGATTAGTTGCCTATCGAAGATTGCCATCTATTTATATGATATTATTATTTGCATGATATCTGGGTAAGTAGGGTTTGGTAGTACTTTTGGGGTGAATTGACTGTTAGATACAAATTGTTCATTTATCTTGATGAATTTTCTGTTGCAACTTTTTACTTTTTTACACCCACTTGACCGTCTACCTTGGTATTCACTTCCTTTTGTTTGGTTCTGTGAAGGGAATTAATTTTTGCTGACTCAAATCATGATTTTCTATAAGTTAGACTTTGTGATAAAGACTGTGTCTGCTTTATGTGTGAGGATTGGGGATAGGCAAAAGAATACTTCACTTAGGTGTTTTTCTAGGCCTTTATCCCCAGAGGACCACATAATTCATCAGTATAGTAAAAGAAAAACAACAACAACAAAAAACAACAACTATCCCTCCATGCAGGTATCTTAGTGTGGAGATTTTCAAGGTTTGTTGCATTGGGCTAGATACTTTCCTTCTCGTAGCCTTCATTTTTTTATCTGTAAAATGGGGAAATAAATCCTCTCTCAAAATGTGATCAAGAAGCTTAAGAAAGAAAATGTAAATCAAATGCTTAGTTAGGTGCCCAGAACATTGTAAATTAATTACAAAGGAGAATTATCTTCCCATCTGTACCCCAAGAAACATATGTGGAACTTGTATATGTGTGTGTTCCATTAACTTCGTCCTATTATCTTGGAGAATACAAGTGCTTCTGGTCCTGTTGACTAGGGAGGAACCTCTATTAATCCAGGTCCTGGATGGGGAGAGATGCATAATCAAATTGAGTGATTTAAGGAGCATTTAGAAAAAGGGCTAGTTACAATTCTCAGGGCAGGGTTAGGAAACACTACATAGTATATGGAAGTACCCCTGGGTGAAGGGCTGCAAACAGTATGAAGGGGAGGGGTTCTGGAACAAGATCTGTAGCCTTCAGTAAAGAGTCACAGTGAGCTTTAGAGACCTGAAAAGAAGGATGCAGGAGACTACATGATCCAGTGGCATTATTCTCCTTCTCTCTACTTCAACTGGTGCTTCCCATCCAATGAACCGGATGTTCATTGGGTTTTGGATCCCAAAAGCAAGGACAACCTCTAATTCATGAAGGCCAGGCTTCCAGCTAACAGAGCAGGATGGAGAAGCAAGAGAATGAATCTGGAGGTGTAGGCAGAAGATATCTTGCACAGCCCCCTTCTCTCAAAGGCTAGTTTCTTCCACCACTTTGGACTCACCCATTGCCAAACTCAGGTTCTACTAGAGTCTGAGGTTTTGAACCCATAAACAGGGCTGCCTTCACTATGTCTTCTCAGTCTGAGGTCCACCATGCCTGCAAGGTCTAAGACATACTGCTGAGGGCTGGGGATTCCTAAAGAAAGAGTTTTAATTCTATCTAGGTGATAATCTGGATAAAATTAGAGCAAATCGTGATTCATCTTATTACCAAGTACAGCCACACAATCCCACACAATTTCATGTGTTTCTACTTGAATTTGGCCCAAACTACATGACCATATATTGTAGGAATGAAGGTTTTACAACGAATGGAAAGAAATCACTGTGCCCATGGCAAACCAATAACTATTGGAAGACCAAATTACAAATGACTTGTGCCAGAATTTTAATACTGCAGGCTCACGTGAATGAATGTGTTTCATGGGCATCAGTTTTACAATGATTTTGCAATAGTTTGCAAGCAGTAAGTTTGGAAGAGGCTTTCTTTCCCTAATTCTGAAAATAATAGGACTACATGTCCACTTAATTCAGGTTTCAAAAAGCCACAGTGTTAACCTCACCCTCAAGTGGGCGAGTCAGCTTTATGGAAAAGCAAGTGAACCTTCATGAGTGGGGTTTGCTCAATAGAATTCTGGTCATATATGGGGACCTTATGACCTGATCATTCTTAAATACAAGTAAACAGTTGGGGAATAATAATGTCACTTTATACATCTGTTCAGGAATAGGACCTCTCTCTATATTACTATCAGCACTTAAACTTAAATGTAGAATGTTACCTGACACTGTGGTTTTCTGTTAAACCCTTTAACGGCAATTTATTTTTAAAACCCCTCATTTTATTTTTATTTTATTTTATTTTATTTTATTTTATTTTAGAGAGAGAGAGAGCATAAGCAAGGAGGGGCAGAGGGAGAAGGAGAATCTCAAGTACATTTCATGTCCAGTGCAGAACCTGCCATGGGGCTCAGTCCCACAAACCCCGAGATCATGACCTGGGCAGAAATCAAGAGTCAGACACTTGACCTACTAAACCCCTCAGGCACCTCTAAAACCCCTCATTTTAAATCAGCGTGGCTAATTTGAATCTTGGTGGTACCAGAACTTGCATGCATTCTATTTGTAACATTATTTAGGATTTTAGTGTCGTGTGAGAGCTACAATCACGAGAGGCTATGCCTCCCTTAGCAGCTACACATATTTAAATGAACATATGATGAAAATAACAAGTCAGCACTGAAGGCTTCCATTGCTTTTCTAATTCAAAAGTTATCTGCGCAGTACGCAAGTTGGAGGCTGCTGTCCATTCATGCTTTTTGTGCGGGGCTAGTTGTGGCAAGGATCTTCAAAAGTCGCGTTGCATTCTCAGGTTCCTGCTGCCAGGAAGGCAGAGTCCGTCACTGACAGAGCCCCTGGGCACAGAAATAAAGTAAAATAAAATAAACTACCCTAGCCCTGCCACCCCTCTGTTCCCAGCTCCAAAGCCCCCTTCACTGTGAAAAAAGGCTCACTTTCATCCTTTTGGAGGGTGACAGCCTACACTGCTCCCCACCTGGGGAGATGTAAAAATAAAGAAAACTCAGTCTGGAGTGAAGCTGTCAGCCCCAGGAACCCCTCTCCTTGAGCATGCTGGCCAGCATTATTGGGAAGTTATCTAAAGTGTCAGAGGAAACATTATTGATTTTTTAGTCTGTTTTGTCAACTAGTCAATAAGCCTTGCTTTCTCGTGGATTTTCTTTCTTCTAGCTCCCTGCCTCTCAGCTCCTTGGAGCTTCTCCCTTCTTCCCCTTCTTTCCATTTCTCTTTCTTCTCCCCTCCTGCTCGCTCTCTCTCTCTCTCTCTCCCCCTACCCCCGATCTTCTCTCCTTTCTCTTCATTTTGTCACTGTTTTTCTTCCAGTGTCAGCCAGCAGTTAAAAAAACTTCTCACTTATCCAAATGTAGCTAATATCAGATCCATGAGTTGATCCACGCAGTCCATTTTTTAAGATAAACTTTTATGTAGCAGCACTGGCTTTGAGGCTGGGAGAGAGACGTTGCATGTATTCCTGGCTCATCATGCCCATGTGTGCTGCTTTTCAAGCTGAACTTCGCTTGTCCTTGCATTTCTCCCTCTGTGTGTAAATGACTGCTGAAAGTAGCCATTCCCAGACTTCTCCGCCATTTTAGAAGCTTCTTCCTAAAACCCAAAGGGATTCTAAGATCACGCTTAATTAGAACTCACTTTGTGTCCAACACTGTTCTAAGTGCTGTGAACATAGTAATTCATGGAATCCTCACAACTCCACCAGGTGGATTCTATTATTGTCTCAAGATCACTGAGGTCTTGAGAAGGGAATCCTTTCCTTCCTCTGCTTGTCAAGGAAGTCTTGGTGCTAAATTGTCTCAAATACTTGATTATCAGCTATCTGGCTGTCTC
This sequence comes from Canis lupus dingo, assembly GCF_003254725.2. NCBI lineage: Eukaryota > Metazoa > Chordata > Mammalia > Carnivora > Canidae > Canis > Canis lupus. The sequence continues at coordinate 33,916,386 of NC_064248.1, read as the reverse complement.
CAGAAGAGATCCCACTGGCAGATGATCCCAAGGCAGTGATGACACCTGTTATGATCGTCTCCTACTTAAGGGTGTAAACCTACACTCAGTGTGCCTGGCCTGTGGCATGTGAGTATGCACAGGAGAAATGCAGCCCTTGGCCTCCCAGAGACCCACCAATTAATGGCACTCTCTACTACATCTTCAATTTCTCTTTCTCCACCTGTTCCCTTTAATCCTACGAGCATGTTCAAGTGTCTGATTATACTTTCCCTCTTCTTTTTCTCTCTACTCCCACATCCCCCAGTGGCCACCATGTACAGGTCAGGATGGGCTAAGCTTTTTTGCAGAAACAACAAAACACTCTTGTGACTTAAAACCACAAAGGTTACTTCTTGCTTGTGCTAGACTATCCCTCAGGCTTATCTGGAGCTCTGCTCATTCTCACTGCTTAGGGAATTAGGCTGATGAAGGCCCCATCGTAACAAATGCTTCAGTGATTGTGGTGGCAGGGAGAAGCAGGCATGGGAATGGCCAGGAACTCCTTTCATCCTTTGTTTTATATTCTGAGCCATTTTTAAGTGTAGACTCAATAGTTAACATCTATTCTCATTGTGCCACTATCCACGTGATTCTTAAAGAGTAAAATGTTGGCAGTGATTTCTTTTTCTCTCATGTTTCAGAATCAAAGGAAATAACCCAGGTTGAAAACTTGTAACGTTCTCAAATCAAGGATTCAGGAAAAAATGTCAAGGTCCTCATTTCTGTGCATTCCTCTTTAATCACGTAATGAGTTTCCTGTCAGTGATGTGTGAACAAAGAGGAGCTAAGTGCAAATCATTATATTCACATTTTAGTTTTTACTACATATTTATGTTAATTCAATATATATATATATATATATATATATATATATATATATATATATATAACAGGAAATTTGCTATTTGGAATTTCAACTCTCTTCTAAAGAAAGAAGGTTATCTTGATCAGTTTAGGAATTAAGATTTGCAGCTAAGAGGTGATGTGCTGAATTTCTCTCCTTTCCTCTCTCTTTCTCTCCCATCTTAATCATTTCTTCCCTCCTCCCCTACCATTCACAAACTTCCATTGCACTCTTTGCATGTTTAAATAGGAGCTCCCGATGTGTTTTGTTAGCAATAAAACAGTGAATCAGGCAAACAGGGATCTCAGAAAACCTATATTCCTGATGGGGGAAGGAAAAGAATATCTGATAGAAAGGATAATTTGCTAAGATAATGGACCAGAGAGTGATCAGATGGGTATTTAAGACTCAGTGACAAAGAGGGTCTCCCCAAGAAGCTACCACTTGAGCTGAGACCAAGTGAAGAAGAAATCCAGGAAGAATAACATTTTAAGCAATGGACGGATCAGAGGAGGTGATAGGGATAAATTTATGCATTTGGGAAGCAGAAAAAAGGCCATAATGGCTGCAGATACGTCAGGGAAATGGTTGGCACTCCAAGGAAACCCTTGCTCCCGTGTTTTGAAAAGGTTATGTGTGCAAAGAGTTGAAGCTCAGCACACTGACAGTCCCTGTAATTCTCTGAAACCAACAAAATATCCCTGAGAAGGAAAAAGCAGTGAAGGGACTAGCTATGTCCTTTGGTGGCCTCTTTTCAAACTGAAGCTGAAGCAGAGGATCTGTTCATTGGGTTCACCCTTATGGAACCTGGACATGAGAGTCTATAATGTGACAGGAGGTGCCCCTTGAGGTGGGGGATTATCCTTACTCTAATAATGATCATAAACACCATTTTGTGGGTCCAAGATGGGAGCCTTGATTCAGCAAGTGCAAGTTTATTCCCAGAAATAACAGGGCACTAGAATCTAGACCACTTTGGAAGATCCAGTATAATTAATCACTGTTTTAAAATGAGCGCTTCTTAAAATGCTGTTTTAAAATTATGTTTTATTAAAATGTCTTCCTCTTATTTTAAGAGAGATGTATTTATTATAATCTAAAGTAGAAAAAGACAAGAATAAATCCCATTCCATCCACAGATAACCAGTATTAACTTCATTATGTATATCCTCCCCCCACAAAATATTCTTTTTTTTCCTCAAAATGAGGTTATACGTTATTTATTAGTTCATTTTTATCTTCATTGAACAAATATTGATTCAACCCCTATTGTGAGTCAGATGGTTGGGATACAGACTTAAGTAAGATTGATACTGTTCTTGAGCTTATGGGGAAATTTAACAGGGGAGACATATTTGTTTTTTAAATCCAGATTTCCAGTTTTACAATGGCAAAGATATTCACTTCACTGTCCTCTCAGACATCAACCAAATAACAACAAAAAGAGAAACTGAAGTGCTCACTTCATTTTTTAAGTAACTAGGAAAAACTTGCAGCTCACAACACAGAGACAGAGAGACAGGAACAGAACAGAGAACCAGAGAGTCAAGCAGAAAGAGGACAGGAACTTTAGATACAGAAAAAGTTCTCCCAGACTAGGGTTATATCAATGTATTAATTTTTAACATTAGGAATGGTATCTCTAGCAAGGGTGACCAGTGTCTCCCTCTCTCCATTTAGCCCAATAGATAAGTGATGTGTGGAAACCAAACAAAACACACCTGTACATGCACCAGCGCACACCTGCACGCACACTCCATATTTGCAGGAAGCTATCTGTAAATGAGGCAAGGTGAGGAGAAAAGCTTTATAACAGGAATAACTCTGCAGTTGCTGCTCTTGGCTTGCTGATGAAAAAAATAAAAGAATAAATTACCAATACTGATTTCAGGAATAAAAGATAATTTAAGCAAACAAACTACTAGTGAATGTTGTCTCAGAGTCAAAAAAACAAAACAAAACAAAACAAAAGTCTTCACAAATGTGTTAAATGCAGATGATTTAAAAGCAAAATGTTACCAAAAGCTAAAGGATCAGATAATTCCCATTCTGTTTAATGTCTTTGAGAGCCCAGGGGAAAAAAAAATGAAACCTTCCAAATTCTTGTTATGAACTCACCGTAACATTGAGAGCAAAGTCCCCTGAAGACAGCAGACCAATCTCATTTTGATCAAACAAGCCAGACACAGATGCTAAGTCTCCTTGCTTTGTGCAAGAGGGATGTGACCACCTGTTCCATGGGTTTGGCCACTCATAGACATCTGTAATTAATCCCCATTTCTGTGGCTTTTCTCACCCCTGCCCTGCCCTTCCTGGAGCCTCCAGATTCTGAGATGTCCTGCTTCGATGTGTTTGATGAATCACTCTGCTTCCTGCTGTGACCCCCTCTCCCTGAGTTCATCCCCACCACTCTGCTTGGTCAGACTACTATCCCATCCGCTTTCTCCTCCTTCTACAAAATGTTAAAATCTTTTATTCACTTAAGTCTCTTCCAGTGCTTTTATTCCTGTGAGTCTTTAACTTATTTTATTCCCTTCATCTCATGTGAGTGGCATTTCCAGAGGAAAACCCAATACCTGTGTGGCCAATGACTAGTTTAATCAGTAGCTCTTAGCATAGTATGTTAAATAAAATCAAAACAATAGTTGAACCAAATAAGTGACTGCAGTTCCTTAACATCAAATATCTAGTCAGTGTTCAGATCTCCCCAATTGAATTGTGTTTTACCCCTCTTTTTCCTCCAGCCATAGCTCTTTTAATCTGCTTTTAAAATTTAACAATACAGAAACAAAATTTAACAATACAGGGACACCTGGGTGTCTCAGTTGGTTGAGCATCTGCCTTTAGCTCAGGTCATGACGTCAGGGTCTAGGATTGAGCCCTGCATCGGGTTCCCTATTCATCGGGGAGTCTGCTACTCCCTCTTCTCTGCCCTCCCCCTTGCTTGTGCTCTCTCTCACATTCTCTCTCTGTCTCTCAAATAAATAAAATCTTTAAAAAAATTTTAACAATACATATATCATTAACATATTTTCATGTCAATAATTATTAGTTAATCACCATCCTAATGAAGGAATAGTAGTATGTGGATAAACCATCGATGAGGTCAATATTTGCCATTTTCATGTTTCGAATAAAACCAGAAGGAACTAATGGGGTAGCTAAACATTTTCTACATATTTCTGTCCTTACATCTTATTTCTGCAAACATAAGAAATATACTGAAGAATGTGCACATGTTCAGGGTGGCAGATGGGTTTGACCACACTTCCCTCCTGAGGTTAATACCAATTTTCTTCTAAGGTGGCTGTGTATGCAAGTGCCCACTGACCTGGCTTGCTTTAATATCAGCATTTTGTTTTTTCTCTACCTACCTGAACAGTAAGAAAATGGCATCTCATTTTTGCTTACCCTTTCTAATGAGGCTGACCTCTTGGACATATGACCATTAGCCGTTTGAATTTCTTCTTTTTCATTACTCATTTCTTTCCTTACCAGGGTTTTATCCTTAGACTGCCTGGTCTGGATGCTACTTTAATTCTGAACACTCTGCTTGAGGAATGAAGCCAATACACTCAAGCTGAAGAAAAGACATGTTACATGCTGGAGCCCTCTATGGATAGATAGGTGGAGTTTTTAGAGAAATGAGTTCCCCATCTCTCTGGGAATTCAAGGAGCAGTATTGATCCTTTGGTGGAGAATCATAGGACAGATTCAAGTAAAAACATGAGAATGAACGAGTTAGTCGTGAGGTTTCTTGCAACCTTGAGACCTTTCTGTTAAGCTGAAGAGGTGAGGCTAAAAGACCAGGTACATAATCCTTCAAAACTCTGAAAATTGTAGAACTGTTGTCATATAGAGGAGAGCTTCGTATAGTCGCTGGTCACAATCCTGCCTGTTTTTCAAACTAACATGATGGTACGAATCAAGCTCTTTCACATAAAGACTCGCTGCAATGTTATTTCACCGATAAGATTGTCTTATTTAAGAGCCATAGCTATAAATGAGAGAGACTTAGGAAGACAGGAGATGGGGGAGGAGGAGGTAGAGGGGGATAAAGAGGAAGAGGAGGAGCAGGAAGGCGGGGACAAGGGGAAGATACTTCAAGCATTGGCTTGAGTCACTGGATCTAAAGTTGAATTTAGTGTTTTGATTAAACTCTCTTTACTCTTCTAATCGTCTTTTCACTGAAAGACAGACTTCTTTAGCTTCTAAAAATATTTACATGGTATGGGTATCTGGTTTTTCTTGTCACCTGAGTTCCATTGTTAAATTCCAAGGTAGAGAACCAAACAAGGATAGCATCATAGTCTTGAATTAAAACCCTCTCAAGGGTGGCTTTCCGGAACACTTCTCAGAATTTTGGCAGGAACACAGCAGATGTGAAGCCTATGTTCACAAATGGCCCCCAACTAGTTTTCAGAATGTATTAACCTTCCCGTTAGCACGTCCTGAAGGCTCTGTGTGTTTCAGCATTTATTGGTGATGTCACTGAATTCGTGGTTCGTACTGTTTCTTTCCAGGGCTTGGGTAAAAAAATCACAAAAAATAGTCAATATTCAAATAGCTCTTGAGCAGTCAAGTCAGGCAAATAATGAATTGTTTATGTACATGAAGGACAGTGATTTTATCTTGGAATCTGAATGTTAGTGGTTACAGCCCCTTTATAAAATGCCTGAGTATGTGTTCCTGGTCAGGATTTTCATTTCCACTCTTCTAATCCAACAGGGATGTTAGGGTCATAATTAGATTTTACCACAAACCTAATAATGATTAGTAATATTCTTACTGAAGAAAAGCAACAAAATATAAGACAGTTCACAGTGAACTCTGCAGGACAGGTTTGTGAAAGGAAATAAGTCATATTCGGACCTTAGCTTTTGATTCATGTTTTAGGACAAAATTGATTTAAAAAGGTTTTGTAGTTTTTCTCTTAGACATATAGCTCTAAAGGAAGTCTTGGAAAGATTCTATACTCTGGAAATATTTCAAATGTTTTTTTTTTTCATGAAAACAAAAATCTCCAGTGACATTTTTAAAAAATTAGCTGGCATAAGTCTCTAACATTCTTCATTGAGTGAATATTTGGCATCATCTGACCGGTCATTAAATGAGTCCCTTTCTTAATTCCCATATAGAAATATGCCTCACTTATGGGACCTATGGGTGGCTCAGTCAGTTAGGCATCCAACTCTTAGTTTTAGCTCAGGTCATGATTTTTTAGGGTCATGGAATCGAGCCCCACATGGGGCTCTGAGCATGACTCAGAGTCTAGTTGGGATTCTCTTTTTTTTTTTTCTGCTCTTCCTCACCCCCCTGCTCCTCTCCCTTTCTTAAAAATAAAATAAAAAGAAAAAAGAAAAAAGAAAAAGAAAAGAAATATAGCTTACTTAAAGGCCACAAGGAGACAGATCTCCAAACTTGTCTTCCTACTTGTCTTGTGTTGTTCATACCCCTACAAGGTGGTGAAACAAGATTTTATTCTTGTCCAGACCCTTGCCCTTCTGTTTAGAGGAAACCATAGCTAAGTCATTCAGCATTTTCCCATCCATTTGGGGATCCAGTTCAGGAAAGGAGGATGGGGGAAGAAAAATTAAATAGAAATTGTGACTTTTTTGGCAAACATAGATGATAGGTACATCCACACCATCTAAAGCAGATAGGACTGTCTCAGTTGGCAATCCCTGAGAGCAGACCCTGAGAAAAAAAAAAAATTAAGTGCAAGTACTTTTAGTTGGGAGTTGAAGAAAATATAAGACACCAGATACCAAGTAAGGAACTAAGATAAAAGAAGTTAGATGATGAAGTGTGTATTATCAAGTCTGTTACCACGGTGGGTGACTGGAGATTAATCTCCCTGGAGATTCTGGTAGCCAGTGTGGGACAGCTCATCTCCATGTTACCCCACCCAAGGGATGACCAACTCCTTTCCACCATTGGCTGAGAGACACTTGGGAGCATTGTTAGTTCCACAGGTCTTCCAACCTGTCACATAGTGGGCAAAGTGGAAGCTGGTGGCTAAAGAAAGCCCCCTGGCCATAGAGGCATTGCTTGTATGTAGAAGTCTGGGCACCTTTCACTGAAATGTTAAAGGTGAGGGGACATGGGCAAGGCATCAACCTTTATTCAGAGGGTACACTTTTGGGTTTCCCTTGAGAGAGATTGTAATGGGCCTTTGGATCTTAACTGTATCACTTCTCTTGGGAACTCCATTTCCTCATCTTAAATGGGAATGATGGTGTGGGATGAGGGGGCATTGGAGGGAAATGAAAGGACACCCTAAGTTCACAAATTCCCTACTGTCCCATCCTCCTGAAGCATGTGTGTGCTCATACAGAACACTCCCAGCAATGACTTCACTAACTTGTGTCTCCACTAATAGATAACTTTGAAGATCCTTCTTCAAATTCTTGATTAGGATCTAAGACTCATCGATATCTCTCCCTGGATTAAAGTTTCAAATGCCATCTACAGCCTCGTGAAATTGCACCTGAACACAGCAAGATGAGCGTCAAACTACTTTGCCACACAGCACAGGGTTTTTTGTTTTGTTTTGTTTTGTTTTTTCCCAGATGCAATCACCAGTTTAATCGTGTTCACGTTTGTGAAGGGAGAGCTTTTGGTGGGTAATGCACTTTAAGAAATTTGAGGAAAGATAAACCCAAATGGAAATATATTATCTCAGCCCTCAGCTGTGTTGCACTTCATTATTGTTATGTTACCATTTGCTGGAATAGTTATCTGTCTTATAATTCATTCGTAAAAGTGGAGACAGCAAAGTTGAAAATCAGAGTAAGTGGAACATGGCCTGACAAAGCTGCTGTGAACCTCCCATAACCCCAGTCCCAGGTGGCAACCACATCTTTGACAATACTCGGAGTCCTGCTCAGCCAGTTTCATTGTATCTTGCAAGGTTTCCAGCTACCATCTGCCTTGAGTGAAAAGAATCTTACCTGCTTTTATAGCCTGGCTGTTATTACACTAGATTCAAATCTTATTATTTGACCGACTGCCCATTCTTCAGGATCTCGCCAAAGGAAAAAGCAAAACAAAAAAAATGGCAATTTGTTTTAGAAACAAATTTGTTTAGGTACATAATACCTAAATGGATGTTCAGCCAAATGGATATCTCTTGTGGCTAGACTTCATCTCTAATGGGACTGAGATTGTCACACACGGCTTCATCTTCTTTTGCCAAAGCCCTCTCCTGAGAGTCTTGGGGAGCTCAAGAGGCAATTTGAGGAAGGGGGTGATTTGAGGAAGGAGAAGATCTTTCCAACCACAGGGTGGAGAGCTGGCAAAGTCACCGGGAGTCTCTGCCCAGCTTGGAGGGCCTAGTTAGCGTTGGTGCCTAAATCTGAGCCCCCAAAACAGCGACACACAGACATGGCCCTGACCTCAAGGAACTGAATGTGTAGCATACATGTGAGGCAGAAAGTAGAGATGTGTGCATGTGCTCACTTCTACTGAGAAGGAACAGGCGGCTCCAGCATTGCGAGTATTCAATAGCAAAACTCAACTGAATAAAAGTTAAAGAGAAAATTGGCTTTATTCATGAACCCAGCAGCATCCCATCTAGCGAACAAAAAGAAGCTCTGTCAAGCTATAGAAAGGAACAAAATTTTTAAGTCAGGGAGAAAGTGTTGGGGGGAATAGAAATTATTAGCAAAGAATACATTGTTTTAGGCAAGGCCATCCTCCTAAGAGGAAAGGAAGGGGTCTATTAGTGAATCTCTCAGTGTTGACCAGGAAATTCCATATCCACTGGTTACAACTTCCATTCCTGGCAGTTGAAACTGCAGTCAGGTTAGGTATTAAGTCTCAGTTTGTTAATATAGGGGCCTTAGCCTGAGGGCCATCATTTTGGACCTGTGGATTTATTTTTAAAATGGGGTAAGTCCTAAGGCAGGTAGGAGGAGGGGAGATATTCAATACAGGTCAGAGAGGACTTCATCCAGAGGGTGACTTTTGAGCTGAAAAGACATAAAAGAGAGGTAGTGAGGAAAGAAGGTGGACAGAGGGAGCACAGGAGCGAAATCCCAGAGGCAAGGCAAGGCAATGCATTTTTTTATTGAGATATGATTGACATGCAACATTATATTAGTTCCAAGTGTACAGTATTGTGATTCCGTCTTTGTATATATTCCACAGTGACCACCGTAATAGCCTAGTTAACACCCATCACCACACCTAGTTTTATGTGTTTTTTCTTATGTTGAGAACTTTTAAGATTTCTACTCTTAGCATCTTTTAAATATACAATACAGAATTATTAACTATAGACATGGCGCTATACCCGAAATGCCCAGGATATATTTATTTTGCAACTGGAATTTTGTACCTTTTGACCATCTTCTTCCATTTCACTTACCCATCACTCTGCCTCTGTCAGCCCACCTATCCATTGTTTGTATTTATGAGTTCATCGTTTTGGGTTTTTTTTCTGGAAAGAAAAATTATGCATTGTCTTGCACTTAATGCATTTTTCTGGAAAGGGTAATATTTATGGGAAGGGTAGTACTATGGCTAAAGCATTGTCTTTCCTCTACTTCTTAGATGGTGTAAGTAGAGCTGGGAAGTTCAAGGATTGACCAAGGTTATGGGGTTAAAATGCATAGAACTCCAGCCTTAGAGTTTATAACCCAATGATCTTTCCACTACACCACCCTCCTCCCCGATCCCGCGGAGTGACTGTAATGTTAGGACCCACATCGCTGACTCTTGTTTAGCTAGTATTCACTCCTGTCTTCTGCCTCAGTTACACAGGGTGAGTGTGAAGTTGGAAGGGAAGAGAAATGAAACCTCCCAACTCGGGGCAAAGGCACCATATGTCTTCCAACTCCTGGGCACGATGGGGAGTCTCTTTAATGACTTTCCTCATTCTACCTCCCCCCCTCACCCTGGCATCTCCGTGTTGGCTGCACATATGGTGCCTCTCCCTTCCCGAGGAATTGCTTCTACTGATATCATTTCCTGTCACAACCTTAATATTCTTTTAATGTACTTCCATTGCTTGCTGCAGAGCTAATCTGTTATCCCTTGTTATGGAGGCCTAATTCCAAATGCCAGAGCAGAGGATCATGTCTCTGAGCTAAGAGCGACACTTTCTTTGTGCATTTGTCAGTTTCAAACCTTGACTTTTAAATGATGCACATAATTGTCTGGGTTGTGAAATTTCGAGTTTGTATAAGGGATGACTATATTAGTCGCTCTGGGTTGCTTACCATTAGTGGATATAACAGCAAGAACAAAAATATATACTGTTTTAAAAAATAATAATTCTACATAACTGCAAACTCTAACTATAGAGTATACTACAGGTAAAGGTGGATCAAGGACCAAGGTTTTCTCCACCCCTCCATTCTGCCTTCCACAGTGTTTGGTTTAACCTTATCAGAGGCACAGAGCTGATTACAAAATGTTTGCCAGCTGTAACCAGGATTACAAGTTTCCCAATTTGTAACAAGCAAGAGAGGAAACTTCTCCATCCAAAGGTCTTGGAAATGTCTCAGTCCCTTTGGCCTGAGGTGCACCATGTGCCATCTATGTCATGTGACCAGGGATAGGAAATGTTCTTATTGGCTTAAGACCAACCAATCAAAACCTCTGATTCAGACCTTTACGCATCACTCTGGATAAGGAAAAATAGGTGCTGGAGAGGCCACCAGTGTCCCAGCATGGGCTTGGGGGGAGTCATTATCAGAAATTAGAACCCCAGTGCCTACATTTCACTATCAACCCCATCACTTACCATCTGAGTGATTTTGAGGACATCACTTAATCTCTGTATGCATCCTTTTCCACATTCATTAAGTAGAAGTCATGTAAGAAGAAACTAATTTTTATAAGGCAAATTCTTACTATGGCATTCAAAGCCTACTTCATTCAACATCCTCTCTAAAGTTTACAGTAGTAAACCACATTTAGTGCTACATCTAGATGCTCCTTAATTGCATTCAGCCTTCCAATAGCAACAGGAGGCAGGTAGAGGGGGCGCTGTTGCTCCTGTCCTACATATGACAAAACCAAGGTTCTAAGTTACTGAGAGATTTGCCTGCATTGGACAAACAAATCAATTGACAAAGTTGGTCTGGGCTCAGGGACCTTTCCAATGTGGAGTACAGGTACTTGAGTTCTTATTGTTGTTGCTGTTGTTGTTGTTGTTGTTGTTAAGATTTTATTTATTTGAGATGGGGGGTGGGGAGGGGTAGAAAGAGAAGTATAAACGGACTGTGCTCTGAGCATGGAGCCTGACTCAGGACTCGATCCCACGACCCTGAGATCATGACTTGTGCTGAAATCAAGAGTCAGACCCTCAACCGACACAGCCACCCAGGCCCCTTGAGTTCTTGATGTTTTTCCCAAGGCTCTAGATCTGTCCTGTCTAATATAATATCCACAAAACACGTGCATCTCCTTAAATTTCCATTCATTCCTTTTTCATAGAATTAAAACATCAGTGTCCCAGTCATACTAGCCACATTTCAAGGACTCAACACCACATGTAGCTAGCAGAAACCATATTGGTCATAACAGATGTAAAAAAATCTCCACCATCCTTGAAAGTTCTATCAGTTGGTCTAAACCAATGTACACAGTAAGTGCTTAATATCACATTGTGTTTTTTCACAGGCAATGAATGGAAGTAATAGGTACTTAGTCAATATCCTTTCATCGCCCTGGTTAGGTTAAAATGTAAGTACATTCAAACAGTGGTAGGATTTAACACAACAGAAAGAATCAGTAAGAGAGAGGATACTGCTGACCCCACAAAACCCTTTGTGTGTGCATCACATAGGTGTCCTCATATTAAATATTGAAATAAAATAAGAAAATAAGGAGAATTGTTTGATTCCATGAAAAGCAAATCACACTTTACAAAAGTTTCAGATTGTCTCTCTGCCTTCTTCCCAGCCCCATCTTTTCTTTCTGTTCTCCAAAGATCACTGTCTTTTGCAACAAGGAAGGTCTAGCATATAGAAATGGTAAGCAGAAGGGGCTTGGCAATTTTAATACACACAGGGAAAGCTGCAAGGAACCTGGCATCCTACTTTAGAATGATTTGGAACCATACTGCCATTTCCATGCCAGACCATGTTTTTATAATTAGCTGCTCTAAAAAGGACTCCATCCTCAATGCGTGTTGTGATTTGGGGACATGCCGCATACAAAGAGGTTCTGTGGCAAAGGAAACATTACAAGACCTCTTCTGTTTACGTTCCCTTCCTTTCCTCCTTGGCTTATCTTCCTCACAAAGCCTTGGACGTGTCTTTCATGTTATGTGGGGGTGGAGGGAGGCTTGAAAGTGGCAAATTGTCCAGCCAAGTGGAGGTGTCATCAAGTGAGAGGAACATTGCCTCTTGTTAATCTATTACCTGGACAGCCAAGACCATCACTGGATGCCACACACTCAGCCTCTGTTTCCCTAAAGCAGCATCTGGATCCCTGGCTGGTCCTCTCCAGCATGTGCGCAGAACGGCAGCTGGGTTTCTTTGGCTGCTGACAAGCTCTGAGTTGCTCCCTGTCTCCAGGAGCCATTTTCTTGGGTTCACCTTTGACCTTTGGCTCACTTCCATCCATTTTTCATGAAGATTTTATGTGTCTCTGATTGCCCCTTAAAAAAAAAAAAAAAAAAAAGGATGAGGCAAATGAATTCTTCACGTGCATGTCCTATGTCTGTGTGCAATATATTTTAGAGCGGTTGGTGGGCAAAGCAGGACTTTAATGTCCTCTGCATCAGGGGGGAAAAATGTGTTGGTCTGAAAGAAATGTCATGCCAGCAGCTTGTTGTCTCCTGAGCACTTGCAGAATATCGCTCTTTAAATAACCCTGGACAACAATGTGACATCTTTAGGGATAAACAAATAAAAGGAAAAGCAGAACAAACTGAACAAACAAAAGTAGGTCTTAAGAACTATATGTATAAGGTGATTATACCTGTAACTTCAGTTCGAACTGGAAAAACTTTGACAGAGTAGGATCCCAGGTGTAAATGTGAGTTTACCAATCCCAATCCCAGAACTTTAATACAGCCAGGCAAAAAGGAGTAAAAACCACGCATCCCCCCATAACCATGGTGGCTGGGCGTGCAGTTGCAGGATGCCATTTGGACAAAGCAGGTGTTCTGTGCAAACTTTAATTATGGAAATCCAGACAAACCAATACTTCCCTCTTCTGCCATTGGATTGGCCACCAAGTATTATTTAAAATGAAGTGGTGGCACAGTTTCAATGAACAAATCTATTTATTATAGCTGAGTGACCTTCTGTTTCCCAGTATTGTGGACCTCTGGTGCCTGATAGGAATTCAGATTCCTCTGAGTTTCTGGCTTGCACTTAGAGTGGAATTTGGAATCCCAGAGATTTGGGCTCTATTTTAATAGGGGTCCTGTTTGAATGTACTAGTACTCTGGTAGAATTTCCACATAGAAATGGATTATACTTCTAAGAAACACAGGTCAGGGGCACCTGGGTGGTTCAGTTAGTTAAGCGTCCAACTCTTGATTTCGGTTCAGGTCATGATCTTGGGGTCATGAGACCAAGGCCCGTGTTGGGTTCTGTGCTCAGTGGGGAGTCCACTGAAGATTCTCTCCCTCTGGCCCCCCTCCACAGTATGCATTCTCTCTCTCTCTCTAAAATAATAAATAAACAGACCTTTAAAAAACTAAAATGAAAAAACACAAGTCATAGTAAAATGATTTTTAAAGATGTGATACCCCAGAACACAACTCCCAATATCTTAACTATTAACCTGGCTTCCAGAGACATTGACCACTTAGCACAAGATCTACTGGAGCAGAAGGAAACCTTTGGAGGAGATGGTTATGTTCATGGCATAGGTTGTGGTGATGGATTCATGGGTGTATACTTATATCCAAATTCATCAGGTTGTATCCATGAAATATGTATAGCTTTTTGTATGTCAATCATACCTCAGTTGGGTGGGGTTGTTCGTTTGTTTGTTTAGGTAGTTTTTTTTTTTAAAGACACTGATCAACTTTGAAATAGCACCATACAAATAATAGAGAGTTATTATTTAAAATGCAAGTAATAATTTTTAAAATGTTGACTTGACACTGGATTGGAGAATGATGTGACATGTTGAGAAGCTACACCAAAGGAAAGCAATGATCTTGAAAACTGCCTCTGAGATAGAGTCCATCATGCAGATGGGGAGAGAAGTGTGAACCTGATTCTCCTCTTCTTTTTTCTTCACGCTTCTCCCCATCACACTCGTGAGCCTTGATGGAGGAGAGGGAAAAGTCTCGTTCTTGGATCGCCTGAAGGTGCAGCTTCTTCTCCATCTGTCTTTGAGACTGCAGGAGAGAGAATAAACCCTGGGAGCCTCCCACTAGAACACACTTCCTTTCCCCTGTTGCCCCATGCCTAACTCCCCATGCAACTCAACAATGATGACAAGGTGATTACATAAATGAAAGACATAAGGGTAAAATCATACTAGTATCACAGTATTGGTATTTCTATTCATGAGGACAAAGAGCTTAACAAATTGAATAGTAATAGCAATAGAATGGAGCTTGGAGGTCACATGATTCAGCCTTTATAGACAAGTGATTTGTTCTAGGATTCATAATAACCGATAGACAAAATTCCCAGTCCATGACACTCAAGCTGCAAAGAGATGGGATTCACTGACCGATGCCCTGGTTTACTGATTGGTTGACCCATGTATCTAACAAATACCTACTATGGCTTAGACCCTGTTCTGGTCAATGGGACTCCCCAGAGAAAGAATACATAATCTCTATCCTCAAGAAAGTCACTGTATGGAAGAAGAAATGAACACACACACACACACACACACACACACACACATAGCTGGTTCCTCATGAATAAAGATTGGAATAGGAATGTGTGCCAAGTGTTGCGACTTCACAAGGAGGTAGCACTGATGGGATAGCAAAGAAACCTCACAGCATCATTAAAACCATAGCATCTTCTTCCAGGCCTTGTACAGAACACTGATGGAGCTGGGCCAACATTTTGCAAGGGGGGAAATGCCAAGTGCCACACAAAAATGTCCAAACAGGGAGTGAAGATTTGTAGGGGAGCCAGAATGCCCCTAGCGGGTGGGGATCAGAAGGCCTTCCTGGAGGAGGTGATATCTGATGTGCTTCTGAAAGGATCTCCAGAACTTCCTAGAAGACACAGAGCCCTGGGGTGCCAGGCCTGGGAAGATCCCAGAGCAAATAAACAGTAACGCATTTGGTTTGATTTTTGTCCCTGTCTTTTTGGTGCACATGGCATTATTAAGTTTCTAAACATAAACATATTCCTTTTAAAATCCATCTTCAAAGCAGACTGGAGTTCCAGGCCCATGGAGACTTGACATATCAAAAGAAACTTGCTGACGCAAACCGCAGTACAGAGCTTGATCTATCCTAATATACAATTTTAATGTTTCTCATTTTGCAGCCTTGCCAGCTACCATCTATCATCTGCTGTCACATTTAAGTTTCCTAAATTACTGCTTTTTAACTTTTGTCACTTATTCAGCAAAGAGATATATTCTAAAGGCTGGCCTCCCTCCAGCCCACCCTTGTGATTGTATCTTAATATTAATCGTGAGGGAAGGAGAAATAGAGATCTTTGCTCTATTCAGAATAAGGCAGGATTTGTTTTATTTTCCCTGGTTTCAAATCCCAGCATCAATTTAATTATGTCACCTCTCAATGGTTTAGGGCAAAAAAAAAAAAAAAAGAAACTGGTGAGAATTGGGAGAATAGAATGTGTTGGGAGTTGTAATTATGGAAATGAGAGAGAGAAAATAGACTCTTTGGAATATTTGTGGCCGAGGGATCAAAGGAAATAGTTCCCACCTCTTCAAGATGTGGGTGAGGAGAGCCTTGGCGCTGGGAAAGAAATAAGTGTGGTGTCCGCTGCATGTAACCGTCTTCTGCCTCTTATTTGATCTGCAGCTGTTCAACCCTATAGCTGCCATGGTGCTAGGACTGACTTTCTGGGCCAATTTTGTCCTTTTCAAACACATGGAAACGTCCACTGGTGGGCAAGGTTATGAGGCAACCACAGGATGGTCTGAAGTAACAACACTTACCATAGGATGACATATGCTCTCCTTTCCCCAAAACCAATTCTAGCTCACACCTGCCTTTTCCAATCTCCAATATGCCACATGGTTGGCATTCTCCTTTACTTCTAAAAGTGTCCTGGTTGGGGGCACCTGGGTGGCTTGGTCAGTTGAGCGTGGGACTCTTGGTTTTGGTTCAGGTCATGATCTCAGGGTTGTGGGATCGAGCCCCATGTGGGGCTCCACACTCAGTGAAGAGGCTGCTTGAGGTTCTTCCTCCTCCCCCTTTGCTCCTCCTCCCTCTCATGTTCTCTTTTTCTATCTCTAAAATACATAAATAAAATCTTTAAAAAACATTTTTTTAATTGTTTTGGTTTGGACAATAAATTCTATGGTCACCTGACTCATAGGTAAAATAGCCCTAGCAGCGAGAGACAGAAGCACTAGGTGGCCTTGAGCCACACTCCAGTGTTGGTGGACACAGCCAGTCTGTCTACTTACCTGAGGTCATGAGGGCACTTCCTGTCCAGGTTGCTCTGTGTGACCAGGTTAGCAACCTTAAACCTGAGATGCTGCTCGAAATAGTGCCCTGTGCTTTTCAGAGTAGTCGTTGGGTACTATTATTGAAAGAAACTCATTTAGGGACAAGGCATAGAGTCAGTAAGTGAGACTTGTCCAGTGGGAAGAATAGGCTCAATGATCAACTCCTGGTTTCTGTTCATTGACTCTGTTAGAGGTACCACAGGCTCCCTGTCCATGTCTGACAAAGAAGCGAGGACTTCTGGTCCCACCTGAGATGGAGTGAGCACCCTCTGTGCTATCTCCCCTGCTGCCTACAACTCAGACACTTCAAACAGAATATATACACAAAGAAACTATCTGAAGTCTCTAAAAAATAAATGATTACAGGAAAATTATTTTTAATTTTAAAAGGGAAATCCTTTAAAAATTTTTAATTTTAAAAAGGAAATTCTTCCACTTTCCTCCCACAGGCATAGTTTATTTGTTAAGATCTATTTTTTAAATGGCATCAAACTATATCTTGCTTCGGGGACTTTTCCCCCAAAATTATGCTCCGAAGTCTAACCCATGGTGATGTATTTAACATTCATCGTTGTGGCGTGAATATGGCATGAATATTGTGGCTATAATATATCCATTGTAGGAATATACCACAAATTATCTATTTCCTCTTTCTAGAATTTAGGTTGTTTCCAGTTTCATTTGCTTATGTATTTGTTTTGCGATAGATTATGTTGCCGTGGACATTCTTGTACCTGTTTCTGGGGAAGGAGGGGGCACATGTGATAACATTCTCCCTGAAATAAAAATATTAGGTGCAAGATTGCCAAATTGTGGACTATATGGAGATGTTACAAGGTAATGCCAACTTATTTTCCAAGGTATTTGGATGAAATTGCTCTCTTACTGAAAGAGCATGAACCATTCCTGCTTATGCATATCCTTTCTTACTCTTATAACTGTTAGATTTTTTCCCCCCAATCTGTTGGATATAAATATTATGCTTATGGAGACTTGATTTGCATTTACCTGCTTTCTACGTTTTTTTTTCATATCATGGAAAAACATTAAAATTAGAATATTTAAAAAAATTAAAAAAAATTAGAATATTTAAACCTTATTCTGTAATAAGTTGCAGTAAGGCTTTTCTAGTCTGGAAGTGACTGGCCCAGAAGATCTGGACATTGCAAATGCCCTGTGGAAATACCAAGGGCTGAGAGAATCAATATTTCATCCACTGAAAAATTATATAAAGAATAAAGTATAGGGGCGCCTCAGAGGCTCAGTCGGTTAGGCATCTGCCCTCAGCTCAGGTCATAATGCCAGGGTGCTGGGATGGAGCCCTACTGCATATCGGGCTCCCTGCTCAGTGAGGAGCTTGCTTCTCCCTCTCCCTCTGCCTCTCCCCCTTACTTGTGCTCTCTCTTTCTCTCTCTCTCTCTCAAATAAATAAATAATGTCTTATTTAAAAAAAAAGAATAGAAATTGCTGTTTGGAAGAACTGAGGAATTGTCTAAAGGGACAATTAATTACTTACATGAGAGTGACAACATCCATGTGCACACAGATTATTTCAGGTGTTGGTGGAAGTTCAAAGGATAAAAAGTCCTTCAGAGGAGGCCATCTTTCTGACTTTTGTCCTGCTAAGTCTAGTGGAAAGTACAGTTGTAATAGACTTGGGTCCTTAGCATCACTGAGGCCCTGTACTTCAGACTCCAGATCTCCCAGCCCTGGAATTCCTGTTTCATGAGAGAAATAAATCTGTATCTCTCAAGGCTATTATTAGTGGGATCTTTTGTCGCAAAGATCCCAACCTATTGCTACCTGGTATAAGTTTCAATATTTGTTGGGTACTTACTATTATCCTGGCACTGGATACCTGATTTAATTTGTATTCAATGAATATGGAAGAAATACATACAGTTGCTGTCACTACACAGCGATATGTATGAAGGAAAGGTAGTGGTAATAATATCCATCACTGGGGCACCTGGGTGGCTCAGTTGATTAAGTATCTGATTCTTGACTTTAGCTGAGGCCATGATATCAGAGTCGTGGGATCGAGCCCCAAGTTGGGCTCTGCACTCAGTGGAGAGTCTGCTGGAGATTCTCTCTCTCCATTTCCCCCTGCCCTCCCCCCTGTGCACTCTCTCTCTCTCAAATAAATACATAAATCTTTAAAATAGTATCTATCACTACTGAGAGCCTCCTATGTGTCAGATGTTTTATACCTATCATCTTTAAGATTCTGATATCAAGCGTGAGGGTAGCCTAGACAAGTCACTTGATGCTGAGCCTCATGATACTGTCTTACCTGGATCACTCAATAAATTGGTTGTGAACTGATGTTTGAGACTGGTAATCAAGGCTTCAAACTCCACACTCTGCCTCCTCAGACTTTTCCATCCATCCACTCTACCATTCTATCTGCCTCACGTTGCCTGGTGAGGAAAATTATTGGAACATGATGATGTGGATCATTTGAAATTATGTCTAGGAGTGGTCAAGTATAAAATGTACTGGCAAGATCTGCACTAACTACAAATGGCGCATCGGTATAAGGTAAGTATCTCCGTAGGTGGGTGTCCATGCATTCTGGCTAAACCTGGAGTAGTCCTGATTTATACCTGTCTTCCCATTCAGCTAGTGGCTCATTTCACCTTCAAAAGTGTCCTAGTTGGGCCATACAAAGTTTTGCTTCATACAGGAAACGCCAGGATGACACTTGGCCTGAACATCCAGGTACATGAAAGTCATGGTTTCCATTGAGAACAGATCTGTTCTAGACTCATGTTTCCACTTGAGAGTCTTAGTCTCTTAGACTTAGTCTAAGTCTTCCACTTAGTTGTCATCAACACACTTCTTTGGTGTCTATTGTGAAGATAAAATGGCACCGTGGGTGTTTGCACATTCCTCTGTTTTTCTGCAGCTGACTTTGTCAAAGAGAAAACAGTGTGTTGGGGATTTTTCTTCAACTGAAAATTATTTGAAGGTGCAAGAAACTCCTCTAAGTACTAATTTAACACTTCAATCACAAACGAAGGGTTCCCACTTTGCAATCAGCTTCCCAGAGTCTTGAAGAATTTAAGGAGCTCTCCAGCTCCTGTAGGTTGCCCAGCACTATAGCATTTCGAGATGCTGCCAACATACAGATGTCTTTGATTCTGAAAGGCAGGGAATACATGGGCATTGAAAAAGAAAACCCCCACCCTGTATTTTAGTCTTACCTGAAGCAGTGACACATAATAGTTAGGTTTTTTAATTGAATGTGAGATTAGAGATATTGAGATAAGGGGATAGATCACCACTTGGGGTTAAGAGGGGGGGGTTTCTGAAGTCAGATTGCCTAGGTTTGAATTTAGATTCTTCCATTAACTGCTCATGTGACCTCATCCAAGTTATGTCTCATCTATGAAATAGAAATTAATTAATGTGAAATAGAAATTATAATAAGACACAGAGATTGGAGTGAATATTCTATGATAGAATGCAGGCAATGCACTTGGGACAGGACCCAACTCACCATAAACTCTCATTCTTGCCATCATTAACTTAAAGCCAGAGGCAGCCAGCTTAACACAAGTCTGGATTCTGAGGATAAGGTTCTAATTCTGGGGAAAGTGAGTATAAATGTCTCTCTCCTTATTCATATTACAATTAGTTGGAAACTTCTATCCATGAAACATCAAAATGCTATTTCTATCTCATCCAACCTCCCCCATCACCTGTTGCCAGTCTTGTCTAAGTCACCATCACCTCCACCCTTTACCTTCCTTCCAGTTCATTGAACAGAGTAGCCAAAGTGACTTTCAAAAAGTAAATGTGGTCTTGATACTCTGCTGTATGAAGCCCTTCATTAGCTTGAGAGTGCTCTTTCATGGGATCAGCAAGACTGGGGTGTCCAGGCCCCTCAAACCTACATTATGTACCATCTCGCCTCATTTGCTATATGTGCTGGACACAATGCTCTAAACTCTTTAGTTGAATCAAGTCCTCTTCCACTGAGGGACCAAAAACATGTTCCCTTTGCTGTCTCTCTGCTCTTCTCCTGTTTACATCTTACTCAGGATTCAAGTCTCAGCTTAAAAGATACTTCTTCCAGGGACACCTAGGTGGTGGCTCAGCCGGTTAAGCATCTGACTTTGATTTCAGCTCAGGTCATGATCTCAGGTTTGTGGGATAGAGCCCTACATCGGGCTCTGTGCTCAGTGGGGACTCTGCTTGAGCTTCTCTCTCTCCTCCCTCTGCCCCTCCCCCAACTTATGCTCTCTCTCCCTAAAATAAATAAATAAATAAATCTCTTTTTAAAAAGGTACTACTTTCAGGGCCCCCCCCTCCATTATTACTCAGACTCAGACACTTCTGCCACATGGTCTCAACGCTGCATTTCCTACATCTGGTCCTTACTTAACCTAATACAAACTATAGTTTCTGAAAGCATACCTCTAATTGAAAAAAAAAATGAAACAAAAATAAAATATCTCCATTAATTTTAATAGGATGAAGTATTTTGAGTTTTGAATAGATATATACAATACATACAAATTTTTCATGTCTAGTTTTTAAGAACATGCATATTTATATGTATGTATATGTACATATGTTAATTAAATAATATAAATGTGACAAGCAATAGCTTGAAAGTAAATAGCCTCTAGGTGAAATGCAATCTAGTGGAATCTGACAGAGATTTCACTGGTCAAAGGAGAAAAAATATTTGACAGTGGGTAGTAGTTGGCGGAGTGGTTAGGAAGTAGGGGTGTTCTTTGGCAGAAGCATTCTTATCTCTGTATCCATGTTCTAACATTTGGGGGAATTCGTAAGTATCTTCCAGGCAAACTATACTTTAAAGTTATACCATGGAAAATGCATGTAAAGCAAAATAAAAGCTAAACACAAAAGTGGGGATCCCTGGGTGGCGCAGCGGTTTGGCGCCTGCCTTTGGCCCAGGTCGCGATCCTGGAGACTCCGGATCGAATCCCACGTCGGGCTCCCGGTGCATGGAGCCTGCTTCTCTCTCTGCCTGTGTCTCTGCCTCTCTCTCTCTCTCTGTGTGACTATCATAAGTAAATAAAAATTAAAAAAAATAAATAAATAAACACAAAAGTGCTTTATAATGCACAGAAATAGCACTCATGTACAAAAGATGGATTATGTCAGATGCTACCTCTATTGCTCTCGCTCAGTGTATGCAAAATATTTGGGAGTTTATTGGAACATGGAGCACAATTCAAATCTGGTACCTGTGACATTCTGTAACTAGAAACTCATAAAGAGAGCAAATTATCATATCTAAATAGAACTTCTCATAGCATACTTATGTGTTTGTGTGTGAAAAACCATTACATTGGGAGTTGTCATTAAGCTAAGGGTGGCCTGAATTTTCAAAATAATACTACTTTATAAATTATAATTGCTGGCATTTTTTATCTTTTCACTTATTAATATAGTTTAAAATAATATAAATTATTATATTATATATAATTAATATATAATTAATAATATTAATTATTATAATTATATATTAAATTAATTAAATATATTATAAATTATATATTATAATATATTAAATTATAACAACATAATTATAAATAATATGTGCGTGTAACTATATAAATTATAATTTGCCACCTAACTAAGTCGTTAACAGAGCAGTTCTTCCATAAGGTAATTCCACAATTCCACAATTAATTGTCTAAATGTTTACTCTGCTGTTTCCACCACTAGAATTTTAGTATATGTGCTGCCGAAGCGAGCACTGTTTCCACCACTAGAGAACAAACTCCATGAAGGGAATTTACTATTGTGTTCCTACACCTGGCACAGTGCAATAAACAAGGTCTTAGGCTGGAGTCTCATGGTGCAGAGATAAGAGCCAGGAAGAAAGAAGGTTGAATTGAGAGTAAGAAGTAAGTGAGTTGAGGGAGGACTGGAGAAGGGGAATATCTTGCGTCATTTCTAGAAAAGAAAGGGAAATAAAATATGTGCTGGACATATGTGTTGCCTGCATTATTTTACTCCTAAAGAGCACATATCTACTTAATTGCTAGATGCCTTAAATTCAAAAATAGGGAAGATGTCACCAATCTAAGAATAATGTCCTTTTTTGTTTCTCTGTCCATTACTATAACATCTGATTGTGATGGTCATTGGAAGGAGTAAAATGACTCAACAAATAGCTTGATTATCTCACAGGTTAATTTGTTACATAGAGCCTGTCATGTGCGCACTTAGCCCAGAGTGTGATACCACAGTGACAAACACACTGAACAATTGGAGAGTTTCATAGTATCCATCCCACTTCCAGCACATAGGGCTTGGGCAGCTCCTTTCCAATGTGCTTTCTTGGTCTTTGTGAGCAACAAATTCAATTAGATTCAACAAATACCCTCTCTGTAGGTCAAAAACATTTTAACATGAGACCATGCTAGAGAAAAACCACAGCCTGGTGTCTCTTCCTCCAACGGAAACACAATGTGCAGAAACTTTGAAAATGACCTCCTTAATGAGACATTGGAAGCCGAGTTTTATTCAAGCGCCTTCAGATTCATAGCTGTTTTTCAATTGAGTTAAATCTCCCCATGCCCCGCCCCGGACCCCTGCCAAAAGAGAAAGAAACAAGTTTGACCTATCTTGAGCCAAAGTCACACTGTTCTGCTGTTAAGAATATGATTAGCTTCTGAAAGTGACTGATGCCCTGGGTTTTCAATCATGTTAGAATTCTGGAATAATGGAATTTCTTATGAGGTCTACAAAAAGGTCTGATAGACTTTCAATGGCGACTTCCTCCTCCTTCCTGGGAACTGAATTTACTTCTGCCAATCAACTGCTGTTTACTGCTCTGTGGATGTTCGGGCTTATAGTTTGGTCTGTGTCAAATGATCTGAAAATTAGTGGCACATCCAGTAACTCTCTTGAGTCCTAGTGTCAATTGATCTTTCCTTGATAGAAGTTCACTGGTTCCTCTAGCATTAAGATTTTATGTGAATTGAATTTTTAAATGAGAATTGGTATCAGTCTAGAACATACGTGAAGGGGGATCATATTGCCAAAATGGGAACCTGGATTTGAATCCAGTGTCCACTGCTGTCGTGCTGGGTGAATTTTCACATTGCTTTACCTCCATGGACTTTAATTTCCTTATCTGTAAGATGAGGATTATAGTACTATCTACTCAGGCAGAGTTCATGGCATTCTAGCAATACTAGTACAGACATATCAATGTTTCGCTTGCTGTTGCTGTTGGCTTTTGAACTTTTGAAACAAAACACAAAACTCCAAAACCATCTTCCAATGAAGAAACTGCTTTGGATGACCATTCTAGCTTCACTTGAAAGGAGTGGCAGTGTTGAGTTATGAGTTTATTTCCTTTAGAGTTAGAGGCATACTGTTGATAGGGATTGAGAAACACTGCCAGTTTCCAAATTACATGTACAAGAACGTTAAATGCTACACTTCTATTTTAAGCATACTTTCTGAAATAGGCTGTATGCCTCTATCAAATGAAGTTGTAATTTTTGGTTTGCATTTTGGTTGACTTCATTACACTGTTAGCGGCTCTAAATACAAGGTAATATGAATTCTTAAAGAAGTTATACTCCAGTGTAGTTTCTAGTATGACTTAGCTTCTATCATATAGACCTTCCCATAAATAATAACTGTTAATTCTGGATAAAGTAAAAACACACTATATTAAAACACTTGGGAGAATGAAACCAGACAGATTCTTGAAAGGGGTAATCCCCTGAAAGGAAGATATTACCTTGGGTGAGTTTCCCAGCTTCCCAGCATCTAGCAGATGGCAGGCATCCTTCTGGGCCTTGTCAGGTGACTGAAAGTCCAATAGAAAGTCTATGGTATGTCTTGCCTAACAAATCAGAGGATAGAATTTGGGCCAATTATAGCCATTGAAAAGTAAGGAGGGGTCCTGAAGAAGACAAAACATGAAAAGTGGAATGTAAGAACCTGTGTATAAACATTGCCTGAATATCTGTTGGACACTGAACCACCCCTGCAAAGGGCAAGTGCCACACAACCAAGCTAAAGATGAGATGAGTGAACAGAAACTCGAATTGCCTCCAAGAAGTAGAGTTTGCACTTTAAATCCAACCAGGTTAATTTTCTCCTAAAGCAAAAAAAAAAAAAAAAAAAAAAAAAAAAAAAAAAAAAAAATCAACATGCTTTGGAGAAACAGAACAGGATTTAGAATTACAATAACACAGTATTGGCAATACCAACACCAGAAAAGAAAATGTGACTGATTCTTAAAAAAGAAAAAGACAATTCCTGGAGACCAATTGGAAATAATTAATAGTTTGGAAGTAGCAGAATTGTTTTATTAAAAATAAAATTTAAATGATTTTAATGTATCTATTGCAACTATACCCAGTAATGTAAAGAAAATTATGTTAATAAGCGAAAAGATAAAAAATACCAGCAAAGATGTATAAAGTCTTAAGAAGAAACAAATTGATACTTTATAACTAAAACATACAACATTTGAAATTAAAATATACAGAATGGATTTAACAGTTATATTAGAGATGAGCAGGAAAGAGTCAGTAAGCTTAAAGATAGGTCAGTATAAAATGTCCAATCTGGAAAAAAAACCCGGAAAGATGAAAGATTGAAAATATGAACAGAGCCTCAGGCTGTAGGACAATATCAAAAGATCTAAAATATTGTAATTGGAGTGCCAGAAGGAGAGCAAAGAAAGAACAAGGAATGACTTTTTTTTGAAAGAAATAATGTCTACCCACTTTCTAAATTTGGAGAAAGATATAAATTTACAGATTAAAGACATTTAGTGAAACATATCTGAAGTAAATACAAAGAATACCACATCTAGACATGCAGACACATCAGGACCATACTGTGAACAGAAAAGATAGAGAGGGCAGCTTGAAAGCAGCCAGAGGAAAGAACACATTACATTCAAGAAAATTATTGCTGACTTCTTATGAGAAACAATGGGATCCGGAAGGCGGTGGAGCAAAGTTTTCATGAAAGTGTTGAAAAAAAAAAAAAAAAAAAAAGGAAAGAAAGAAACTATCAATACAGAATTCTTTTAAAATGTCCTTTAAAATTTAAAGTGAAATAAATCCATTTTCAGATAAAAGAAAGCTAAGAATTGATTGGCAGCAGATGTACACAACAGGAAGTGCTCGAGGAAGTCCTTTGGGATGAAGCAAAAGCGTACCAGTTGGTAACTTGGTCCTTCGGGAAGGAAGAACACTGGACATGGTTTGAATATTTGGGTGAATATAAAATACAATCCTTATCTTAATTTCTTAAAACTATCTATTTCAACATTTTACGTAGTTCTTGACAGGAAACAGATCCTGAAAAGTTTGGGGTTGAATAAAAAAAAATGAAGGAAGGTAAAGGGAGATCTGCTTCAAAAGAATAACTGCATGATCTTGGCTACTTTGGTTCTGATGAAGAGTATGTCATTTGAACTCAGACATGATGATTTTATAAGTGAAAGGATCATTTCAAAGGCTGGTCTTGAATATCTCTTAAATACAAGGGACCTTGCAGGTGTTAAATAAATCGTCGTATTGAGCAGGGCCCTGGCATGATAAACAGGTGGCATATCCAAAAAGGATGATGAAGGAGAGTTTATGAATGAGCTCTTCATAGGGTGTGAGAAATCAACAAGGGACAGAGGAGTGTCCAGAAGCTGGCAACAAGAGGAATGCCATTGTCACCCATAGGTCACTCCACTAGGGGCAAGTGAAGAAAGGAGTTACCAAGCCTGGCAGAAGCTAGAACTGTATAGTAAGCCTGCCTGGGCAAAGACATGACCTTGGATTGAGGAAATTGCCAGACCCCTGAGCACTAAACCATATCCCACCAGAGTCTAGCAGGAAGGAGACCTGGGGGAAGACTGTGATCTCTCTCTTTCCTCTCCCTGTGTACCTGAGTACCAGGTCCTCACATTGGTTCAACTGAATGAGGGACCAGAAGACAAGGAAGCCCAACTTAGCGTACATATAGCCTCTTAGTGTTTCTGTGCACAGAGCAGAATGGAGACAGAGAGAGGATGGTAAAGGAGGACTCCAGCAGAGCAGACAAAGTCTTTACCCTTTGGTTTTGCAATCTAATCTAAAGAACAGGGCAATGGGGCCATGTCTTTATCAGCAACTACTCAAATCAGCCCGCATAGACAGATCTCTCTTGAGCTATTCTATAAAACCAACACTGATTCCCTAAATATGAGCATTTTCAATGCATAGTCAAGCAGGGTTTGACCTTAACATCTACTCCAACCTAGATATACTTCATCACCAAGGAAACAGGCTGAAAAAAATGAAAATTATTTGCCTAGGGTTATATAGTTAGTTATTGTGAGAACCAGGACTGGAACCAGCGTTTCTAAATCTCCCCTAGCCAGCATTTCATTAGGTACAACTCTGAGCATATAAATGTGGGCATTTTATTCTGATTGCCAGGGGAGGGGGGATCCTTTCCATCCTGGATGTACATTAATTTGCCATTTCCAGTATGTTTCTTCAAGCACCAGGGAAAGCTGCGACACTTACCTTCTTTTCAGGCAGAGAACATACACATACCACTTTAAATCTGAGTGGTTTTCTCAAAATCATTAACACTATCCTAAGTAGCAACAAAGCTCTAGCGTCCTTTTTAAATGCCAAGCACTGTGAAAAAAACACCTTAAAAAAGCATTAGTACCTTGAATTCACACTGAGTCCATGTCAAGTGTTTAATATTATCCCCATTTTACAGGTGAGAAAATGGAAGTACCATGAGATTAAGTAACTTGCCATTTGTCATGTTAATAAAATGGAGGCACCGCCAGAAGTTGAACCTCTGTAATCAAAATCCTGTGCTGTTAACCATTCTATCACCTTGAGGGTAAGTGAACTAAAGCTATGCCTGACCTTGATGGCTGGTGACATATTAGCACTGGGCTGATGGAGTGGGAGCCGATTCATAATTTATCCCAGGGGAAAAAAAAATGTTCCCTCTATCTTGCTGCTGACAACTGAACCCTTTAGCGGCATCGAGGGGAATTACGTTGGAAGAAAAATGGTATGTCTGTGAATACTACATTATCTTCGGGTCCACTAAATTGATTTTTATTTTCAGAGATAAAATATTTCCAGGAGTTCTGTCTGGATTGGCAGGAGGCCAGGGACAGTTGAACTTTTCCGCCAACCCTTTTGGGTTAGCCCAAGCCTGCCAGTTTCAGAGCCTCCTCAAGAAAGGCTGTCGATGTGGAAAGAACATAAAACTTTTAGAACTCAAGCAAGGATTTGAAGAATGTGATTTCTGCACTCCTTGAAGAAGAGGCCCCACAAGGGAGAAATAAAGCAGAAGCGGAGGGCCCTGCTTTCACCAAGAGGAGTGAGGGACTTGGGGCACCTGGGTAGCTCAGTCGGTTAAGCATCTGACTCTTGATCTCAACTCAGGTCTTAATCTTGGGGTCAGGAGTTCAAGCCCTGTGTTGGGCTCTATGCTGGGCATGGGGCCTACTTAAAAAAAAGAAAAGAAAAAAAGGAGAAGAAGATGAAAAACTAAGGACTAAATCTCCCCTGGACCCTCTTGACTGGCTGAGTCCGGCATCTTCTCTCTTCTCTGCACCCAGACAGTAAACTCCTAAAACAAATAAGCATGCCAACGATAGCCATCATTTATCAGACATTATTTTATGTGTCAGGTGCTGTTCTAAGTGCACTCCACGAATTGATTACCTTGTTTAATCTTTGCAACAAATTGATGGAGTTGATACCATTTTTAGGCACTTTTTCCAGATAAGGAAACTAGTGATTTAGAAAGCCTTAGTCATAAAACCAAGCAGCTAGTTGCTAACGTTGAGATTCAAAATCAGATCTGGTTTGGCTTCAAACATTGTTTTCAACCCCAGTTGCATATTTGAGTCACCTAGAGAAAAATTTAAATGCAGCACTACCTAAAATCACACTCACAAATCTAATCCAGTTGATCTGGAATGAGCTCTGGACATCATTTTTTTTTTTTTTTAAATCAAGTGATGTGAGGGGACATGATAACACTGAGCCTTGTCTTGTGGATACTTCATATAAGCAAGTATATGAGCATATAAGCTCACCGAAACAGTGAGGTGACCTTATAATGGTGTTTACCTTCATAATACTTTACATACCACAAACCTCTCCTCCAACTATGAAGACTTGCTGAATTGTGTCTAAGGTTAATTTTAGTCTTCCACTTTTGCAGGAAGTAGTAATATTTTATCTTGGTTGTTCCAGAATATTCAGAGACATCCAACCATCCTCCAGGCAGCATTCAGAAAGGTCATCCCAGATCATTGGTCACTGATAAAATACAATATACCAACCCTACCTCAGGCCTGAGAACATCCTCACGATTAGAACGAACAGAAACCACCAGAAATCTTACCATTAGCTCTGTAAAATCACTAATCCGACTCCTAAAGTGACTCATCAGAGGAACAAAATAATTTTCATTTTAACCACTCTGGTTAGAAAAGGTGTCTGTTTCTATAGGGCAATGGACATGTCTGCAGGATTATTCAGTCATCCACCTTTAATCAGTTGAGTGAGAAAGGTCTACTTCATTATCAAAGGACAGTCGAAGAAAAGTGACAGTTCTACAGATTGTTATGAATGATACTTTGTTCAAAGGACCTATTCATTGCCCATTTTTACAACCAGCTTGGCTTTCAAGGGATTTCAATTCATGGAGAGCCTGTCTTGATTAAAGTAGATTTAAATCTAAATAAAAGATATCTACACGACAAGATAAGTGGTCTGGTTGTCCATTCATTGGGCATCCCATAGTCTCAGAAAGCCAGAATAGAAAAATTGACTTGGTTTCAACATTCTAATATTTACAAAATGTAATTGATCCAAAAACAAATACTATGAGAAGTCAGCAGAAATGACTAGTCCTTCCTTTATTTAAGAAATTATATGCTGGGATCCCTGGGTGGCGCAGCGGTTTGGCGCCTGCCTTTGGCCCAGGGCGCGATCCTGGAGACCCGGGATCGGATCCCACATCGGGCTCCCGGTGCATGGAGCCTGCTTCTCCCTCTGCCTGTGTCTCTGCCTCTCTCTCTCTCTCTCTCTGTGACTATCATAAATAAATAAATAAATAAAAAAGAAATTATATGCTTAAAAAAAGAAATTATATGCTATTTCATGAATCAGTAAAGTATATTATGGCTTTATAAATCATAAAATAATAACAAAATGTGTAACAGTGCACCAATCAATCAACAAAAAAGGAAGAAAATCACCAATACTTTTTCAAGGCTTCCTTGTATATCCAACCTTGGATGCATTCCCTACCCTGAGCCTACAGCTAACTAACCATCTCCTGAATTTCATGATTATCATGCCTCTGCTTTTTTTATAAAATTTTACCAGGTAATGCCTATTTATTGTGTCATTTACCTCTCCAGTTTGGGAGCCTTACATAAGTGAAAGCATACTGTACATATTTTAATATTTGTTTTTGTTTTACTTTTTGCTCAAATAAGCTATGATATATATAGATATTTTGTTTATTTTACCTCTGCATGATGTTTCAGTGTATGAATATGCCATAATTTATTTACTTGTTCATCTATTGTTGGATTTGTTGGATATTTCCAGGGTTTTTGTTTGTTTGTTTGTTTGTTTTAATGTCATTCTGGAAACAATGATGCTAATAATGTTTAAGGCTATACATTATTTTTTAAGGATTTTATTTATCTACCTATTTGAGACAGAGAGAGAACACAAGTGGGAAGGAGGGTCAGAGGGAGAGGGAGAAGCAGACTCCCCACTGAGCAGGGAGCCCCACGCGGGGCTCGATCCCAGGACCCTGAGACCGTGAGCTGAGCAAAAGGCAGACGCTTAACTGACTCAGTCACCCAGGCATCCCAAAGCTATACATTTTTTAACTATATAAAATAATGACAGGTGTTTTCTAAAGCAGCTGCAAATATTTATGTTCCCAACCAGCAGTTGTATGTGAGTGTCCATTCTCCATAAGCATATTTTCAAACTTTAAAATTTTGTCAAACTGGCCAATAGAAACATTTCATTGTGGCTTTATTTGCATTTAAGTTTTCTGGTTGCCACTGAAGATCAGAATCTTTTCCTATCTTAGTAGCCCTGTGTCCTTTCTCTCCTGGGAATGCCGACTCAAGGATTTTGTCCATTTCATTTATTGGTTGTTTGGTATTCCTTAATGAGTCTGGGGGAATTTTTAATGTATGCTGTTATTAACATTTTGCTAGTTTTGTGTGTTGCTGACAACTTCTCTCAATTTATAGTTTGCTTCAGGTCTTGTGTGTTGGGTTTGTGTTTTGATGAACAAAAATTCTAAATTTGGACATAGTCAAATTTACCGACTTGTTCTCTGTAGTTATGGTTCTGTGTCTTTTTTTTTTTTTTAAGATTTTATTTATTCATTCATGAGAGACACAGAGAGAGGCAGAGACACAGGCAGAGGGAGAAGCAGGCTCCCTGCCGGGGGAGTCTGATGTGGGACTCGATCCCAGGACCCCGGGATCACACCCTGAGCCAAAGGCAGACGCTCAACCACTGATTGCATTTGGCGACTAATATCCTACCATTTTGTCTTCTTTAGGCATGTCTTGGCTACTTTTGACCCTCTCATTTATCCATTCACCTCATTACATCTGATTTTACGCAAAGACAATATAGGGACTTTACTGGTCATTGAATTGGATCTTTTGATCAATTGAGGGGATAATTGTCATTTTTTTTTGGCATTATTAAATCTCCCTGGAATGTGGGGTATGTATCCATTTACTTAAGTCTTCTTTAAGAGCTTTCCATAAAGTTCACATTTTCTCCAGTTCTTGTTCATATTGAGTTAGACCTAGTCTGTGGAGCTTTACCTGTTTATTCTGCTTTGCTTTGCTTTGCCTTTTTTCTATTCTTTCTTTTCTTTTTTTTAAGATTTTGTTTATGTATTTGAGAGAGAGAGTGCTAGAGAGAGCATGAGCTAAGGGAGAGGCAAGTGAAGAGGGAGAGACAGACTCCTGCTGAGCAGGGAGCCTAATACAGGACAGGATCCCAGAACCCCAGGATCATAACCTGAGCCAAAGGCAGGCACTTAACTGGCTGAGCCATGCAGGTGCCCCTTATTCTGCTTTTCTGTTCCTTATTTTTTCTTGTCCTTTCTGGGACAGACTGAGCTTCCCACCCTCTCTGCCTCCATTGTCTTGTTTATTCTTTACCAGTTTGTAAGTTCCACTTTTTATTTCTAAGGTTTTAGTGGCTCCTATGAAAATTAGAGCAGCCATACTTAGTAGAATCAAAAGTTGATCTCTTTTTAACTTCCTGCTAAACATTATACAGAACTTAGAATGCTTTAATTTGAATCATCCTCCTCCCAATTCATAGTCTGTTAATTTATCTTTGCTCAGTATTATGGGCCCATCCTGTGCATACTTTAGCCCTACAAAAGGATATTATTTACATATTTTATAGAGACAAATAGTGTTCACATGTTGACCATTTTATTTGGTCATCATTCCAAGATCCACCTCAGATCTTGCTTTCAGAATCAAGTGAGTTATGAAGACAGTAAGCTCTGTCTTTTTTGCTTCGTTTTTTGTCCATTTGTTTTACAAATGCATATTCAGGACCTACGGGACTAGGCATCTCTTTCTATCTCAATCCATGTTCTAATAGAAGAAAAAACACTAATCAAATACTCACACAAACACGGCCGTATAAATGGTGGTACGTTCTCTGAGGGAATGATATCCGGGGTTATGGCAGTAATGACCACGGTGAGGACCATGAAAAGTTAAGCTGAGATGAAGACCTGAAGGTGTCCCCTAAGGGAAGGGGCAATGCACAGCAGAAAATGTGGAGAGTAGAGGAAAAGTTGGGGTCATTTCCAACAGAGCAAACAACTTGTCAAAACCCACCATGAGGAAAGAAGAGCTCAGAGAATCTGGGGAACATAGGGAAGGCTCTGTAGCAGCACACATATGGGAAGGGGCAGGAGCCACATGGGAAAGGAGGTAGCAATCTTACATCCAAACCTTGGTCTGTAATCCCCAAGCTTAACTTTCCACTTTGCACTATCCTTATTGTACCAAGAGGGCACTTGACATTCAGAAATGTTAAGTGTCCTGTCTGAGTTCCAACAGCTAGCAACTGACTCATCTGAGATCTGAGCCTGTTCATCTCATTTGTGAAGCTCATCCCCTTCTCATGTGTCTACACTGTGTCTCTCTCTGGGCTGAGGAACATGTACTACATCTCTGGGAGGTATTCATTGTCCCTGAGCTAAGGAGAAACCTGATAGAAAATTTTTATATTCTTTTTCTTGCTTGATTTTTATTTTTGTTTTTAAGCAAAGTGGACCTGGCAGCGGTGGGCAGGAGTCTGCTAAATTCCTATGCCCTCCTGCTAAACGGTTTCTCATGCCCTAAATCACCTTCTCTCTGGGTAGTCATCCCACCGTGTCCCTCAACTCATTTACATTCTCCAGTAAGTCAACCCTGATTACTCGAGATGCATAATATCACTCTCCTTCCCAATCAGAACTAATAGGCAAATAGCCCCAACCCCTCGGCAGTTAGCGTTTCCAGCAGAGAGAAACAAAATTAATACATTAGTGAAGCAGCCAATGAAATCCACAGAATGATGTAGCTCACTAAGTGGTGAGGCATCTTAGAAAGAAAACAAGAATGCCCAAAGGCCTGTCATTTATATTTTTTAGTCATTATTATAAAAGCTGTCTTGGAATCAGGTAACGATTCCATTTTCACTTCCATATCTGCAGGTGACCATCTTTAAAATGCATCAGCAATGATTTTCCCTCTAACATTAATAGCATCGTCACATAAAAATATGAACACTTGAAAACGAAAAAAAAATGTCTCTTATCAAGCACAAGATTTGCGAATAGTTCAATGAATTTCCTTTTTGTTAATTCTATAGGCCCGGTAGCCAGCCACTATGTACAATTCTGAATTCTAGTTTTTGTTTCATGTAACATTATATAACAAATACAACATAAAGAAGCATATAATAAATAGTGATTACGTGATAACACATGATTTTTTTCCAGACATTTCAAATCGTTGTGCGACGTACTATCAAGTTGGTGAGTGAGAGCACACATAGCCCTCTTCTTAAGGTTGGGAATGTAGGTATTTTCCAGTGGTTTGTTCTACTGAACAAGGCTGACATTTAACACTCCCGCACATTAATTCCATTTTATTTCTTTGATCTTCATAATTCAAAAAGTTTTTGCCTGATCAGAGTTAAGAGTTGAGAAACCAAATCCCTGCCCTATCATTTAGTAACCGTGTGGCAGAGCTCTGTGGGGCATTAATATCCTCATCTTTGAAAGGGAAGGAGACTGCCCACCACTGCAGGATTGCCGGGTAAATCATGCCATGCCTGAGGAAGCACTCTTTATAGGTGAATGTGAATACAAATGAAAGGCGTTATAAAGACTTTATCCAAAAGACAGATTATCCTCATGCCTGTGGGGCTGTGCTAAATATTACAGAAGGAATTGGAAGTAAAAAAGTTAATTCTGTCTGAATAGGTGCTATATTAATAATAATAAGTGATAATTCTAGATTGCCAGATTTAGGGTAATTATTTTAATTATATGTTTCACCATCTGGATGACAGTCCTGGGTGTTTAAACAAGTTTTCAATTAGTATTTTGAGGAAGTGCCAAGAAAATTTTTCTCCAAGCATTAAATTTCTTTCTCTGCTTTCATAACAATTTCCGCTCACTGTCCCTTTTAATTTTAGGTTTTAAAAAGACCCGCACCTCTGGCAGCGTGAATCTGGTGACAATGGCAGTAAAGACAACAATTTGGGAATGAACCTCTGGCTCTGACACTTACATAGGTAACAGTTTGATTTCCTGGTGCTTCAGTTCCTTTATGCATCAAACTGGAAAGGACGCAAGGGGCCTCCGATTATAGCGAACATACAATGTGACAAAGCACATCCCATGCTGGCACAGTGCCTGGCCCACAGAAGAAGTCCTGTACATATTCTCTCCTATTAGCAATTGCCAGAACAGTGTTTTGAAAATTGCAGGGTTATTCTGGGCAGCACATCTAATGGCCTGGTATCCTCACATCCACCCTGCAAGTTGCAGATGATTTGCCCACCTTCTCCAGAGGCAGAAACTGAAACTCAAAGACTTTAAGAAATGCACCACCTCTGTCACTCAACTGCAAGGAGCTCCAAGCTGGAGCCAGCTCTTTGGGTGATGAGTCTCACCTTTTTTTACTGAACCTTGGGGTCATCCAGTGTGAACAGTTCATATTAGAGATCTTCCTAAGCTCAGGTTTGGTGAAAGATGATGCAAAACAGATCAAAAAGAACTCACAAGAGCTTACACTCATGCCTGGCACTATACCCGGTGTTACTTAACTCAATCCTCCCAAATACTGTTATGTTTTAGATTTTACTCTTCTCATTTGTCACACACAAAAAGGGTGTCACATCCAGAACCATTTAACGCCTAGTCTGCATCCTTTGTTACAAGTGCTTAAAGAAAATCAAGAATGAGGGTTATAGATAAAGGGTGGAGCCCTGAAATCCAAATATGAATGTATCTCTTAACCTCACCTGCCTTTGGGGTGTGAGAGGAGGCATCCACTGGCAGCGTCTGGCAAAGAGCAAAGATCTGCTCATGAGATATAGTCAATAAAGATATTTTAAGGTGTTTGCAAAAGATTTTCTGTAAGGAGAGACCTGAGTTGGAAATGCAAAGCTAAACCTCTCCACATGCCAGGGAGGGAAAGATGGCAACAGTGGATCATTGCCTCTCTCTTGATAGTGAGTGATTTGCAATCTGAAAGTGAAGTTGGACTGGTAAGGGAGAGAGAGATAACAAGGAAAAAAATATTCAATTTGAAGTTGCCTTCAAGGAAAAATGTCACCCGGAAAATGATTTTATCAGGTTTGAAATGCAAATGCAATAAAATCCCTGACATATTTGGATTGGTAAAATAATATATTTCAGGATTGGGTGAAGAGAGGATTTTAGCGCAGGGGAAGTTGTGGGTACATTCGACTGTCTACAATTAGGACTAAAAAATCACCATCTCAGAAAACTAAAGCTTCTCACCCTGGCTTATGACAGTCTTGGGGCACCTGGGTGGCTCAGTTAAGCATCTGACCCTTGATTTTGGCTCAGGTCATGATCTGAGGGTCGTGGGATGGAGCCCTGAGTCCAGCTCCACACTGAGCATGGAGCCTGCTTGAGATTCTCTCCCACTCCCTCTGCCTTTCCCCCACCCCCACTCACACTTGTTCATGCTCTCCCCTCTCCCCAAAAAAAGAATGATCTCAGAGCAACATGGTCTATATTTTTTCATACCTATCTTAGGGCAGACAACTCTTGGGTGCCTTGCCACCCTACAGTCCTTCTTTACTAATGCCTCTCTGCCATCCTCGGTGGTGGTGGTGGTGGCAGGCACGGGGGGACTTCTGTTATCAAATGGCCATGACACTACTTTGATTACCATCCATCACTGCCATAGAGTTGACTGTATCAATAGTCAAACTTCACCCAATAGAAGGCTGTAAGATTGTTAATCCTTGATATTTCAAATAGGGGGTCAACTAGGCTGAGGAGCTCTGGAGATAAATATGGTTTCTGGGAAAGCACAATAAAACAGATCTGTAGAAACAGAGAAATATGGGAAATGGCAGACTTCCCAAGGAGCCCTACAGAAATGGAGAGGCAACCCTAGCTAACGATGCTTCTTTAGTTCTAGGGGGAGTCCCTTGGGGCCCGGTTATCTCCATGTCCTTAAGTATTTCCCGTGGTTTTCTCATCTTTACCTGTATCTGCTTACATGGAAAGATCTGGATGGATGTAATGTTACCCCATCTTGTATAGAATGGTGCCTCAATGCATTTTTGTGGATAAGTATAAGAACAGAATGTTGATATTTATTGCTAATCTTATATATCTTATATGTATAATCTGATTATATGTATTTGGATCTTCATACTCTGGGGTTTCTAAGAGATTCAAATAACTATTTCTCTCTGCCTTTCCTCTACTTAAGAGTATAGATGGTGGGGGGGCACCTGGGTGGCTCAGTTGGTGTCTGACTGTTGATCTCAGCTCAGGTCTTGATCTCAGGGTTCAAGCCCTACATTGAGCTCTATGCTGAGTATAGAGCCTACTTTAAAAAAAAAAAAAAAAAACCAGTACAGATGGATTTTTAAATAGAGCTCCCCACATAAATCCCGTATAGATCCAAGGACAAATACTTGGGTGTCACTATACCTAAAGAGTAGGTGGTGTGATTCCATGTTTGGAAATCGTCAGCCAGCAACCGAGCTTCACTGGGCAACAGTTTCATGACCCAAGATCTACACCTGGCAAGTGCAAGAGTCAGGACTCAGCTCTTTTTTTTTTTTAACCCAACATTGAAATGTGAGCGATGTGCCATTCTGTGTTAAACGTAGTGGCCAACAGGCTCTTAGATATATATGCGGGTATGAGGCAGGAAGCACGGAGGGATTTTCACACACGCTGCATTCCTCGTGTGGCTACATGAAAAAGCCACGTGACAACAGCAACCAAACAAAACAAAAGCCCTTAATGCCATAGTGAGCAGCATTAAGTGGGAACATGACCGGAAGGAGGGAAATGGGGTACTGTGTGCACCCTGCCTCGCCACACCTGCTATAATACATTTAGTTCTCACAGCACCTGCTACGATACATTTAGTTCCACGCAATGATCTTTAAGAGAAGAGGTGGGGAAACGGATATTGCTCAGGACAAGGTAAGCAGGCTTGGGAGAGCACGGGGGCTCATTGGATAAGATAGTCGAGGGGAATCAGAATTTTATTTTTGAGAGGAGAGGCTTTTAGGAATATTATTGTCTTCTTCAATATCAGAACTTCAGTCTACTGGAAGAGGAGCTAGACAGTGGAGTCGCTGGGCTTGCTCCTAGCACTGTGGGGTGGAGCTCAGGGGACAGAGTTAGGAGCCAGCTCAAAGCGATGCCCAGTCTGAGGCTGAGAAGGGACCACCAGCCCTGCCGTACACTGATTCTGTGTTAGGTTGTTGTCCATTTTTTCTTCATGCTTGCTTCTGTCCTAAATAGAAGTAAATGTATTTTAAAAAGATACCTCCTCACATCACCATAATGGAAAATAGGTACTACTCATCATAAATGGAAATAAAGAATAAAATCAAATTAGATGAAAAGAAAATGTCAGGGTAGCTCCAGATGGTCTAAAGGCTGTCACCTCTTTATCAACAAGGAGGGTCGGGAAGTGTTAGAAAGAGGTGTTCAAGACAGAGACGACAGGGATCTCCCCCTTGACATCTAAAGAAAGGAAGGAGCCAAGAAGGAGAGAAGCCTCCCTCTATGAGGATTAGGTACAGTCTCTTCAGAGGTGCATCCCACAGGGGGAACACTGAGCAGGATGGTCAGTGATGGGTCAGTTAGCAAGTAGGGAGCTTCTTGCCAAAGTATTGCAGAGGGACCAGAGTCAGCAGGCATGTTGGTGAGAAATTACTTGGCTCCCAGGTCACCTGGAGCCCTCTGGCTCAGGGTGGTGACCCTTTCATTACGTGTTGAGGTGTGCTTCCTATAGAGGACCTAGACCTTGGCATCCAGCCGGTCCATGACTGAGGCCCGGGGTCGACCCCACAGAGCTGCTCCTTCACGTCTGTGCATGTGTATAGCACCACAATTAAAGCCCCTGTTTTCCAAGGCAGCTGCGTGAAGGACCATTGTGATTTGGCTGGCAGGCATACAGATCTAGCTGCACGGCACTCATGGCAGCTCCTCATTTCTCAGTGTCACCGTGGGTCTTGTATAACGTGCATTGTTTCATTTTCCTAGCAACGCAGTAATGATTTCCTACTGATTGAGTGGGAAACGGTGCCAACGTGTGTCTGCTCCAGCGGGGAGGAGGTGCCTGCGTGCCAGTTTTCCCCAGAGGGGCAGGTGGGACCCAGGAAAGGATCGTTGGCCTTCTAGCTTCTCCTGCAGAGTCCAGATTGGATGAGGAGCAGGTGCCTCTCTTGGCTGGAGATCATGAAGGCCATGCAAAACAGAGGGCAAAATAGCATGCGGTCTTTGCAACAGGAAGTACCTGAGCTCTAGGCCAGCCCTAGGCCAGCCCTGCTGTACACTGTTGTGTGAACTTGGGTGCACGTGTGATTCAATCCCTTTAAAGCCTCAGTTTCTTCATAAATCAAATGAGGTTGATAAAATAACAACTCAAAGATGCTCATGAGAAACAACTCACATAATCCAAAATAAGAGCACATAAAACATCTGGTTTGTCCCTGCTCCCCTTTGTCACCTAGCGGGCGAGGCTGCTAGACAGGAGGCCGGGTAGTTGTGAGCCTTGAGCTTGCCTTCACCAGCTCACCCGCCTGCTGCCATTCCTGAGGAAGACGGGGCTGGGAATTATGAGAAGGTGCTATGTGTGGATTTGGGGGTAACTAGGGCAAACAGATAAACCAGCTCTTTTTCCTAAATTTGCCGTGGCTCACGCTCATTCACTTGGTTGCAAGCATCCTAGTGAGCAACTGCCATACGCCAGGCCTGGTGGCAGGTCCTGTGGATTTGGTGGTGGAAAAGATAAGCACCATTCTTGTGCTCACTGAGCTTATAACCTACTCACGCTGACTTAGCAAAAACCCAGACCAGAGAGGGACCAGAGTCAGCAGGCATGTTGGTGAGAAATTACCTGACTCTAACCTGAGCGGTTAGAAAAGTGACAATTACCATGGGCATCTATTACATGGAGAGCAAACAAAAGTCTGCAGAGTCAGGAAATACTTCGAGGAGTGGGTGATTTTTTAATCCAAGCCCTGAATAATGAATTCACTCAGTGCAGCGGTGAGGTGTGGTGAGAGAGGAGAACCCTGGATCACCCGAAGAATAAAAATAAGTTCACCATGTCTACGGGGCCCTCAATGAGTAGCCGGATTTTCATTTTGCTAATGAAGTACATCTCTTAAAAGCAACTATTTAATATCATCATTTCATGGAAAAAAAGGAACGTTTTAACACCAAGAAAATAAAGAGACGCCATCAGATTCATGTCAGCCCTTTAAATTGAATAAATTCGGTGTTCTAAAAATCTCCTGCCTTTTGCTTATTGTGACTTAAAACTTTGTCGGTGACCACTGCAGCTTTCCAAGAGACAGAGAAAGAGCAAATTTGTTTTTACTAAGTGGAGCTTTTCGACCCAATTGACAGCGTATTTTCCACCAGTGAGGTGACTCAGAAGATGGATGGACACCCAAGACTCACATCTCATTCATTCATGCACTCATTCAGCAATGTTCCTTAAGATAATTATCGATCGATTGATCCTCCTCCATCAGATTGCTAAGAGTTAGGACCGAGTCGCTCTAATCTGAGTTGAGCCAGTCTAGATCTTGTCATGACTATAATTAGATTCAAAGGTCTGTGGAATAGGATCAGGGCTTTCCTTTCAACAGGGCTTGGGATCCGAGCCCTGGCCAGATGCAGAGACCTTGCTGTCCTATGAGACCAGCGTGTAGGTGTGAGGGGCACTGAGTTCTCTCTGTTGTGAGCCCCACCTGACTTTCTGTGCCTCAGGCGATGTCTCCCCTGCCTGCCCACCCCCCACCCCTACACTTCAGTTCGTTTCTGCTTGTCCTGGTGCAGGTCCTGCGTGTATGAGGGGCTAGGTCTCAGCGCTCTGCTCTGCCCCAGCCTTTTGCCAGCCACACGGGCCTCAGGGTTTCATCAGCATTTCATACCTTCAGAGCCACTGCCATCACTCTGTAAAGGACCCAGACACCTCGGGCTTCCTTGAGGCCCTCCTGGCCACCCCTCAGCCTTCAACACTAACCTTGTTGTGCCGAGTGAAGTCCCCCAAGGATGGAGTCCTTGGGTTGGTGCAGACTGGCCCTTTTGCCTGGAGCTCCAGCAGATTATAATCCATCTTGCCAGACCACAGGTCTGTTAAAGTTGGACTGATTTCTCCTTCCCATCAACCAACTGTGCGTTATCTCCTCCTCCTCCTCCCTGCATGTGGATAAGAGAAGCCATGAGTTTCTTCCCTCCTATAAATAGAACAGCTCTTTCTGGATTTTAGTTGATTTAGGGTTCTTTCCAGCTCTAGATCTTTCTCTCTTCTCCTTCCTCTTCTTTTTCTTTCTTTGCTCCCCCACCTCTATCTCCCTGTCTCCTTGTCTCCCTTTCCCTCTGTGTATATAAAGCGTAGTAAATTAAGCCAAATCCTACATACTGCTCCCCTCAAGGACATTTTTCTACCTCCCCCCCGGAATAATAATGAGTCCGGTTGTATACACAGTCCATATCTTATATACTTGGCCTAACCATAAAAATATAAAGAGTTATAGCATGTTATTGATTTAGATAAATTGTGTATACTCTGCATGTCATTCTGAATTGACTTTGTTCACTCAAGAGTCTGCTCCTGAGAACTATCCTTGTTAACACAAACAGATCCAGTTCTTTTATTTCATCTTCTGTTCAGTACTCCATCCTATGAATATGCGACCGTATATTTATCTGTTACCCTCTCGTAGACATATGGATTGTTCTTTTCTAGGGGTTGAGGATATAAACACAGAAATAAAAAAGGGAAAAAGTAAACCTAGGTCATTTGAGCACCTGCGTTGCACTAGATGTTACTCTGGGATGGTGTACATAGGAAAGATATCACACATTTACAGTTTAGTGGGAGAGACAGGGAGGTAAGCGATAACTGAATTTGCATCATAGGAAGATTAATCTTGCAGTATGGAGGGCATATGGGAAGGAGTAGTTGGAGACATGGGAAGAAACAGAAATGGTCTGTAGTGATCACAGAGGTCCAAATAAAGCAGGAGAAGTGAATGATGATAAATATTATGGGCATGGGATCAACGTAGCCAATTCAAGGAGACGAGCAGAGGTGAGGTGTGTACTCAAACCTGTCTTCCCCAAAACCTCTGCTTGCCCACCAAACCAAACCAAACCAAACCAAACCAAACCAACCAAACCACATGCTGTCCTGAGAGACAAAGGAGTACTCTGTATGGAGACCAGATGTGTGGGATAAAATAGTATGCGGTTCCCAAT
Organism: Canis lupus dingo; assembly: GCF_003254725.2. NCBI lineage: Eukaryota > Metazoa > Chordata > Mammalia > Carnivora > Canidae > Canis > Canis lupus. Next base: position 33,874,868 of record NC_064248.1, on the reverse strand, counting down.
GCCTGGTCTGAACAAGCCCAGGGGACTTAAAAAGTCCAGTAAGAGAGGTAAACACACGGACTTTATTATACAAAACAAAACCATATTACCTACCATTGTGTCTGATCCCAGCATTAATGAGCACAAAGGATGAAGAGCTGAGCCAGAACATGAAAGTGAAGGGGTATTTCCAAGGGATAAGGCTATTCCAGCTGAGAATGAAGGACAAGCCAGGAAAAGAAAAAGAATACATGGGTTCAATCACATTCTGGGCTGAACAGTTTGCAGCACTCCGCGATCAGGACAAATGATGGTTGTCATATTTCCTACCTGCCAGATGCAACCCTAAGTGTATTCCATCCTCATAACTACCCCATAAGGAACATGCTACTATTACTGTTATCCCCATTTCCTGGAGAAATAAAGTGAGACCCACATTGGTTACTGCACTTGCCCAGGGTCACACATCTAGTCAGGAACAAAGTGAGCAAGGAATTAAACCCTAACAGCGTGGCTCAGGGACCATGTTCTCAGTCTGTTCCAAGCCACCACTCACCGTGATTACATGCAGTTTCACGCAGCTGCAAACAGTGGCCTGTATTCCAACTCAGGATTCATTAGGGTTTTCTGGGCAAAAGTTCCAGGTAGGAAGATCCAGAGAATGGGGTTGGGGGTGGCCAGGGTGAGGGGAGAGGAATATCTTAATGAAGGAGGACAGTGTGGCTGTTTCCTTATGCTGATGCAGGCACAAAGGTGTGGAGTTGGTAGCTACAAACATGGGTCTCTTATGAATTCCCTTCCCCTAGAGCCAGCAGTCCAGTAGGAAAAAACAGAAAACAAAAACGTTTACTCTGAGCCAGTTCTGTTTTTGTTTTTGTTTTTCCATCAGAGAAGTCTTGAGAAGCAGCTCTGTGATGTCAGGAGGCCGGGAATGGGGTAGAGCTTTTCCTACAGTGTTCAAACTGGAAGAAAGCTCAAAAATAATTTTGTTTTCTGGTTTCCATCTTGGTACTTCAGAACCCTGTAGTCTTCCCAGAGTTTCTGAATGTATATGGAGTCTTGTCTGACAAATTAGTAGATCTGTGAAAATATTAAAATATAATTACTATCACTATGATTAATGAAATATAATTTAATAATAATAGCTAAGAGTTAGATACCATTTTCTATTCTCCAGTGATTTTTCTAAGTGCTTTCCGAAACCCATTTTGCCTTTACAACCATCTTATGAGAGGACTATTATTATCCTACTTCATAGACGAAAGAATTGAGACACAGAGAGGTTTTAAGTTGGTGCAAAGCCACATAGCTAGTAAGTGGCAGACTTGGGAACTGTACCTACTGTGATTCTGGAGGCTGCACTTTGAAACATGGTGAAATATTTCCCCCATGTTTATACATAAATAAAACTACCAATACCTAGAAGTTACATTATCTTTATTTTCTCAATAACTACATTTAAAAAAATTATCTGAGCATTTGAAAAAAAAAGTGTTGGTCTTAAATAAATAAAGCTCTCACATTCAAAAAGATTGGTTTCTACAGGTTTAGCTCAATCATGTTTTACAGATGAGTAAATTCAGAGAGGAAGTGACTTTCCCACGATCACAAAGGAAGATAGTTACAGAACCTGCATTAGCACACAGGCAGCGCAGAAACAGGCTTAAGTGTAGGCTTTGAGGCAGAGAGACTAGATTGATTGATTGATTGATTTTTTAGAGAGACTAGATTTAAATGCCAGATCAGCCACTTGCTAGTTCTCTAGGCTGGAGTATGTTGTTCATTTGTGCCTCAGCCTCCATTTCTCCATCTGTAAAATGAGGAGGACAGTATATCAGCCTCACAGGGTTGCTAGGGGATCAACTGAGACAATGTAGGTCAATCGTCTAGCACCATGCCCACACATGGTACCCGCTGATTATTACTGGTATTGTTGTGGTAATTACGTTAATCCACCCAGATCTCCTCAACTGAAATCCAGTGGCCTCTCCAATGCACCTCGTAATACTTGAGCTTAAAACAACCCAGTGATGCAAAAGTATGGCCCTCCGCCATCTCCGTCAATAGAAGCACCCAACACAGGCCAATAAAAATAGCTCAGTGACTCATTACTATATTTCAAATGACCAAGTTTGGTGAAAGAACACAGCTAGCTCTGTCAACAATCAAGGACTCTCAGTTTCAGTTGTCAGGTCCTTCGTAAGGTTCTGGCTTTCCCGCAGATTGACCATGATTCGTTTTTCCCTTGTTCATTTATTTTTCTGAGAGCCAGCAGGAATCATCTAAAATAAAATGCAAACGTGGAGGTTCTAGGGTGGGAATTTAGATGTCAGCTAAAGACCTTTGTTGTCACACGTCCAGATGTAGAGAGGAAGGAGGGAAGGAAGCAAGGCAGGAAGGAGGGAGAATGCAAAGAAAGAAGGACACAAATAACAGGAAATGGTCACGCTGTCCGTGTCCTGGCTGAGAGAGGGTTGACCAGAGTTTCATATCCTCCTATGAAGAAAAGTTAATTTGGAATCCTAATGACATCGCCCTGGCCCAAAGAGGTGCACTGTTCTTCAAACAATGGTGAAAGCACGTCAGAGCTCACATTTGAGCCTCAGAGCCTGCAGTGTGGAATTGTGCTCATCTGTTCATCTATGGGCAAAAGGAGTTCAATATTCTCCATGGATTTCTGATTTTTTTAAAACAATTTCCTACCCACTTCAATATTTGTCACATTTTCTCCTCGGCTTCTTTCTGTCATTTTTGCTCCTTTCTTTCCTTCTTGGGTTTATGAAGACATCTATCCTGCTCAAGGAGATCATCAATAAAAATCACCTTGCTTGATGCTGTGATTAGCCAAGAACAATGCTCTGCCTTACGTGAGTTTTTACCAAGTCGACATCACATGCTTTTTTTTTTCTCCCTTTACCACTAGTATTTCAGATGTCGGGAAGTGATTTTCAAATGATAAATGATTAAATCTTCCTATAATGAAAGAATTCTGGGAGAAATGTTCAGCAGGCACTCCAGACTTCTTTTCAGCAAATATCTCTGTCACACTGAGAGGGTGAAATCTATGGTTCTTCATCAGCCACTTGGGCAGGATGCTGGGATTTTAATAAGCTGTTTATGGATATGGAATAGCTTGGGTGCAGGTCAGTAATGGTTATAGTCTGTTGTCTTGCCCAGTGTCTTTTCTCTTTCTTCTGGTTATGGGATTTTTTTTTCCTTTGCAAAATTTTCCACCCTGATCCATCTGTCATTTTCACCAATTGAAATGGCCAGGTGACTGCAGCTAATTGATCAGAGCATGGACTCCTCTTGGGACAACCGTGGATCTTAGAGCATGGACGTGACCAAAGAACAGATGATCAGGGTTTAAGAAGGCCACTAGGAAAGAGAGGATTTGTCGTCTTCTAAGACTGTGAGGTCTATGTAAACCTGGAAATTTGCACTCACTTGGAGAGTCTGTTGAGAAATACACCAACAAGGAGAAAACAGCTCTAAGAGATAGCAGAGAGACAGAGACAGAGAAGAGGAGACAGGGCAGATGGTATCCCTGGAGCTCTTGCAATAAGTTACCCCGAAATCCATTTCCATACAAAGACCTTATTAGTTGCATGCATCAATAAAATACCCCATCCCCACTCTACTGCCCACTTGTTGCCTGGTGTCATCTTAGCTGGCAACGAAGAATCTGAACTCATTGAATATCATTCCTTTCAAAAACCTTCATCCCCAGCAGAATTTGTCAAACATTTGTGTTCGTGTATGGCCAGATGCCTTCCTAAAAGCTCACTGCAGAGGCAGAAATGGGTTGAAGCTGCCTCTACTCTCAAACATCAAGGGCTGATCGCTCAGGCTGGGAAGCATGGAGGGAAGGCTGCTGGCCTAGCAGTGGCAGAGTGATGCTCTGACTCTTGTTCTGCCTCTGACTCGTGGCATGTTATTGTGCGCATTCTGCACCTCCATGGGACTCTATCCCTCTCCAGGACATCCTTTGCCTGTAAATAGATTGTAATAGTGGAGACTATAATCAAGCAGTGTCATTTCAAAACTTGGCTTTTCCACATAAGATTTGAGAGGCATTGCACAAAGGAACAAAATATACTCCTACATTTCAAAGTCTTCCTCTACAAAAATAAAGATGAAAATAGTGACTGTCTCGAGGAGAATGAGGAACTTCACATATTTAGTATGATATCTAGCAAATATCATGAATCTTGGGACCTATTAGCTAATATTATTACTTTATTGGGACGTGAGAAGATCGGTGAGTAACCAAGGTTTAGCAGATGGTCATGTATGGACTCTGCCACTGTGCGTGTGTATGTGTGTATGAGAGACAGAGACAGAGAGGTATACAGTTGGCACCGCATCTAGCATATTCACAATGAACAGATTGAATACTGAATCCCACCTCTGACACAAGCATCGAGCAATCCTTCCATTAATCAGGTCTTTCTTACTTTCCTTCTCTTTTTCTCTCTCTTCTTTTCCTCCTTCCTGTTACTCAACAATTTATTGACCAATAAAATATACCAAGTATTTTACTAAAAAGGAGGCCTAAAAATAGCAAAACCATACACTTATCTTTCCCTCTTAATATTTTATGTGGCCTCTATGATGATTTGCCCTGGAACCACCTAGGCTTTGTCACAGGGAATTCAAGAGGAGCTCTTCTCAGTGCTTATCTGTGTTGGAACCCTTCCCCCCACCCCCACCCCCACCCTCACTCCCTTTCCAGGATTTTCTGGAGGAAAAAAAATATATAGAAGGTAGCAGACCTTGTATGAGCTGGTGGACTGTGGACGATGCGTGCAATTTCTAAGCTTTGGCCATTGGAAGCATAGAAGCAATTGGCAGCTGCCTCTGGGGGTAGCCCCACACTTTGTTTACCTGGGAAAATTAAAATAGATACAACCAAAAAGGTATCACTTCACTTGTCCCAGATCTTGCACCACAAGCCAGATCAGCTGTGCCCAGATCTCACTGTCACAAGGGTGAATTATAAACCAAGGGCTGCATTTGTTCCTCATTCCTCTCCCCTTTATGCCTTACTGCACTCCCAGGTGCTCATGATGGAGATGTGATTGCAGTTGCACAGAAGGAAATATTTTAAGACCTGCCAAAACCCTTGGCTCAGAACTCGCTTTTCCAAGCAACCTGTCTGAGCATCGTGGCTGCAGTGAATTATCGAGGCCTTCGAGGGTTCACCAAGAGGAGCATGTCACGGGGAGGGTGGGGCTGGAGGCTGCAGCTGGAAGCAGATTCCCTTCCCCCCCTTCAGACACCAGCTGGGCCACAGATTTAGTGCCTCCTCTGGGAGCTGCCTCCTGGGCCTACATGGGAAGGATAGGATGGCAGGGGGCAACGGAGGATTTGAGGCACCACATTTATCTTTGACAGTGAGAAGCAAGACATGAGCAGATTACTATCCAGATACATCTGGCTTCAAGTCTCAGGAGCAGGGTTTTATAATTAAAACATGTGAGGTCCAGCTTTAAATAACACATACAGTAGTACACCTTCCTTCTCCCATGGAAACGATCACAGTGGCTACCCCTGCTTCCAAGCATTTCACAAATGGGCGTGCAGTTAATCCTACAACAATCCTATGGGGTCGACTGACATCATTGGAGAAACCGAGGCATGGATAGAGAAATTTGCATGAAGTTACATACCTAGAAAGAGTAAAGCCAGGATTCCAACCAAAACGGGCAATTTCCAAGCCTGCTCTGTCTTCAACGCACTGCATCACCTCTTATGATCATCCAGTGACAATGAAAGTGAAGGAGGCGAGGGTGACTTCCCTGTGCTCAGAGCTTGGTCTGCTTTCTTTATTCCATTCATTCTACTTCAGCAATACCACAGACTCACGGTTGTGGCCTCATTTTACAGTTGTGTATGAAAAGAATAAGAGAAGCTAAATGATTTGTACATAATTACAGTTTTTTAAAAAAGAAATCAGAACCAGGACTCAAAGCTATGTCTGTTCAAGGTCCGTGCTTTCTGGAATACGGTGCACTAACTGACTTCAGGTGAGTACTCGTCAAGTGACATAGAAAGATCCAAGACATCCCAAATCCTCAAGTTCCCAAATGTCACCAGAGCAACATTCAAAATTCCTCACAAACGCAGTAAAGCGTGGCTGAAGAGAAGCACATTATTCCTGCAGAAAAAGAATGAGTCTGTAAACACACAGCTGAATTCCCACGTGAAGCTCATTTATGTCTTAAGAATCACCACTTTCTTAAATCTTTGCCATTTCTCAGCCTTTCCATCCCCAGCACAAGCACTGGGCTTTCCTGCGGGGGCCATCTCTTTCACAAAATAGCAGGTTGTGGTCACTTCCTGGGAGCTCCGAGTACGTGATGACAGGGTGTGAACAACAGTGATGTGTGTGTGTGGAGGATGCTTAGCCTTGCTCACTATGCCAGGCGCTCATCCCTGCAGTCTGTGTTTGGTGAAGAATGGATTAAGAAGGCAAGTGCCTTCAACGTTGCCCATCAACAGAAATCACAAGTTTTGAATCTGTGAATAATGGTAATGAGAGCATTGACTCTCATTTAGTGAAAAACTATAGCCAGGTCCCCATCTAACGTCTACCCATCGGACACCAGGCCAAATAAACTACAGAAATCCACCCAGTGGAGTATTATACAGCCAGTAAAAAGAAACACATACTCTCTCCATGGACTGCTATGGAGTGACCACCAGGATATATTTCAAAGTTAAGGAATCTAAAATAGAGAAAAGTGTGTATAGCATGCTGTTAACCATTAAGAGAAAGGGGAGTATGAGTATGCAGTAGTTTCTATTAAAAACCCTGGGAGGATTTTTAAAAATCTAAAAGAAAAGAAAAAAGGAGGAGAAACAATGTGAGGAAACAGGGTAGTATCTTGACTTTCCTGATGAAAGATTTTACAGTTTTTACTCTGAAACCTTATAAATATTTTCCATAATCACAAGACAAATTTGTATTTTTGAAAGCAACTTCTAAAACATAAAAAAATGAGTCTCATTGTGCAACAAGCTCATCACATACACACAGGGAACCCATCTCATGACTTTAAAATAAGGGCTTTTACTCTACATCTCTAATGAGATACACTCTGTCACCTACAGGGACTGAGGGAAGCCATTCTAAGAAACCCTATTGTTCATGGTCATGTTACTATTATACTCCAGGTCTGTTGTGCATGTGGTATGAGATAAAAACAATGAGTACAAATATGTCGGTATCATTGGAACCAAGATTCTTAGCAGAGAAGGAGGAAAATAAAGATTAATAAGGTTGGTCCTGGATTTAATTTGTAGACATATTTTTCCCCAGGAAAATCACAATCTAAATATCTGACAAGCTTGTTATCACAAATGTCCCAGGACTTCAGATCCTGGGCAGAGGGCTTATTCTGATAATGGGTCACTCTTTACAGTGTTAATAATAATAAAAAATAATAATCTAAAAGTGTTAAGTGAAGATATGTCTCATGAAAAAGGAATAATTAGTTTTGTAGGTCACACTCCTACTAACATTGCTGTGACTAGCTCACGTCGGGGAGGGAGAGGCAGAAGAGTGGTTCCCAAACTTTTACCTTCTCCTCCTCCTCCTCCTCCTCCTCCTCCTCCTCCTCCTCCTCCTTCTTCTTCTTCTTCTTCTTCTTCTTCTTCTTCTTCTTCTTCTTCTTCTTCTTCTTCTCTTCTTCCTTTTGTTTGTTTTTGCATGCACATCAAATAAGTATCAACTATTATTTCTCTGGCCCACCCATTTCCTGACTAATTCTTATCCACCAAACTCTCAGTTCCCTAGGTAAACCCTTTACTAAACTCATAAGTGTAAAACATAGTTGAATAAAAGAAGTAATGATGTGTCCAAAGGCAAAAAGCTAGGGATAAACTTCATCAATTAATCTTGAATGATTAAGAATGTCTTGGTTATGTTTCTGAATTGACTGTACCTTAAATATCAGAGTAAAGACTATTGTAGAAGGGCACCGGGGTGGCTCAGTTGATTAAGCATCCAACTCTTGATTTCAGCCCCAGTCATGATCTCAGGGTCGTGAGATCCAGCCCCACCTCTGGCTCCATGCTGGACGTGGAGCCTGCTTAAGAGTCTCTTTTCCCGGCAGCCCTGGATGGCTTGGTGGTTTAGCACCGCCTTTAGCCCAGAGTGTGATCTTGGAGACACGGGATTGAGTCCCATGTTGGGCTCCCTGCATGGAGCCTGCTTCTCCTTCTGCCTGTGTCTCTGCCTCTCTCTCTGTGTCTCTCATGAGTGAATAAACAAAATCTTAAAAAAAGAGAGAGAGAGAGAGAGAGTCTCTCTTTCTTTTCCCTTTGCCTCTCCCCTTACCTTTAAAATAAATAACTTTTTAAAAAAAGAATACAGTGAAGCTTTGGCATCAGGTAGACCTGGCACCCAACATCTAAGAGCAGTATGATGTTAAGCGAGTCTCCTGACAGTCCAGAGTATCCGTTCTTATGGTGGTAAAATGTAGATAATTGTCTCTCTTTCTTAGGGTAGTTGTGAATAGTAAGGGAAATAATGAAGTGAAATTCAGAATCTGGCACAGATATAGTAGGCACTCAATATATGATAACTAGGCTGTGGCTCAGAGCCTAGGGCCAACTAGTATATTATTGGTGTCCTGGAGTTTTGCAACTCTGCTAGTTTCACCTTTATCCCATTCCCAAATAGAATAGGCTTGCCAGGCACATCCTAGGTATTTGAGGAAGAAGAAGGTAAATGTTGAAAACTGATTTTGCCTTGAGTTGTGATGGTCAGTAGGGGAATTTACCAAATATATACCATTTTACCTTCCTTTGAACATGTGTAGAATTTCATTTCTTGAGCACTATGCATGCCATTGAACAGCATGAATTTATTAGTTCCGTCTTCTGAATCATCAGCAAAAGTATGTTTGTGAGCATCACATCCACTCTGGAGATTGTAACCGCCAGCGCAAGACTTCTCCGGGGCTCTCCTGCAGCACAGCAACCGTCAGAGATGCTCTAGAAGACAATTATTCTTTCAGCCTAAATTCCCATTGAACTAGAATGAGTGAAATTCTCATGCTAACTTGTGATAGATACATAATAGGGGCAAGAAACAAAACATTTGTCTTTTCATAAACTACTGAGATTAAGGGATTGCTTGTTACTGCAGCATAATCCAGCTCATCCTGATTGTAAAATCAATCAGATTTTCCACAGTTCAATTTTATTAAACTCATTTCACCTAGGGGGACTTTTATTAATAGTTGCTCTCAAAAGATTTTCAGATCCATTGACCAGCATCTTATATATAAATCTGATCATCTTTCTTTTAAAATATTTTTTATTAATTTATTCATGAGAAACAGAGAGAGAGAGAGAGAGAGGCAGAGACACAGGCAGAGGGAGATGCAGGCTCCATGCAAGGAGCCCGATGTGGGACTTGATCCTGGGACTCCAGGATCATGCTCTGGGCTGAAGGCAGGTACTAAACTGCTGAACCACCCAGGGATCCCCTAAATCTGATCATCTTATTTCAGATTGTTTTATACCATAGCATAGATTGGTAAGTAACAGAAACACAACCAAGTCCCTGTCCCCTCAATGGGATATCCTCACTGCCTACCACTCTTCTTCATAAACATTTCAGTCACTCTAGACTCCCTCCTGTTCTTTTGACAAACCGAACTCATCCTTGGAGACTTTGCTTTTCCAGGTCCCTCTAGACAACCTGAAACATTGTTCTCAAATATTGAAATATGGGGCTCCTTATTATTCAGCCTCTGCTCATATGTCACCTCCTCAGGTAGGTCCTTCCCAGTCAACCCAGGCACCATGATTTTATCCTGTTTTATGCCACTAATAGCATTTAGTACTAACTGCTTTTGTACTATTTATGTATGTGGTTGCTTGCTAGTTATCTGTATTCCTTTATGAACAAGATGGCCCTTTCGCCTGTCTTGCTCACTGCTAGGAAAAGACAGTGCCTAGAACAAGAATGACAGACAGAAAATGCTTGATAAATATTTATTTAATGAATAAAAATGAGAACATGAGACGTATATTCTTTCCTACTGTCGCTGAAGGGTATATTGCTACCTTTGACTGAGGACTTTGGGTATGTTCTACTGAAAACATGGAACCATCTGTGAGATGATTGTTTTACTTAAACACTTGACTTCCCGCCTCTTCTAGTCATCTGAGGCAGCAGTAGTGGCTATGCTTTCAAAAATATCCTCTTTATCCTTTTTCCTCCTGATGGTCCTAGGATTTCCTCTTCATCAAGAAACATTTGTGCTCCTCTCTGCCAATTTCATCTTGACTTGATCGGTCACCAAAGAAGAAAAAGAAAAAAAGAAAAAGAAAAAAAAAAAAAACCTCTCATAGAAGTTCTGTTGTTTGGGTAATTTAAGCTTTGCAGATTTTGAAACTTTGTTTCAGTCAATTCTCTAGCATATTCTTCTCTAAATAACTTTTACTTGTTCCCTACTATATCGGACTTCTCATTTTCCTTTGAATGGAAGATTTCCAGGGCTTGCTAATTGCCCCCAGGCAAGCCTATGGAGGGCAGTAGACAGAAATGTTCATGCAGAAATTGAAGCTGCATACTTATGAATGCTGAAGCAAGCACACTTATGCAGTGAAAAGCCTAACATTTGAAAAGGTATTTAATATATGGCCCCCGTTTTTAGTCCCATTGCTTAATTAAATGGCAACACAGTAATTCCACTTGGATGCTGTGAGCCCTGGGAATGAAGAGAGCCAATCACTTGTGGATATAGGTGGCATAGATGAAAGCATGCAAGATAGTGAGCTGGTCCATCAGGCATCTGTCTTCCAACAGGACTTCTGCAATATTCAACAGACATTTGCCTGTTTCCTCTCTTTTCTTAGAGACGTCAAGTAAATGCTGAGACTCAACCCAGACACTTTATTTTAAAAAAGGCATTACTTTTACACCCCAAGATTGCTAGAACTCATACAGCAATTCGGCCGTGTGGCAGATACAAAATCAGTGCCCAGAAATCAGTGGCATTTCTATAACACTAACAATGAGACTGCAGAAAGAGAAATTAAGGAGTCAATCCCATTTACAATTGCACCCAAAAGCAGAAGATACCTAGGAATAAACCTAACCAAAGAAGTAAAGGATCTATACCCTAAAAACTACAGAACACTTCTGAAAGAAATTGAGGAAGACACAAAGAGATGGAAAAATATTCCATGCTCATGGATTGGAAGAATTAATATTGTGAAAATGTCAATGTTACCCAGGGCAATATACACATTTAATGCAATCCCTATCAAAATACCATGGACTTTCTTCAGAGTTGGAACAAATCATCTTAAGATTGTGTGGAATCAGAAAAGACCCCAATAGCCAGGGGAATATTAAAAAAGAAAACCAGAGCTGAGGGCATCACAATGCCAGACTTCAAGCTGTATTACAAAGCTGTGGTCATCAAGACAGTGTGGTACTGGCACAAAACAGACACATAGATCAATGGAACAGAATAGAGAATCCAGAAGTGGACCCTCAATCTGTGGTCAACTAATATTCAAAAAAGCAGGAAAGACTATCCACTGGAAAAAAGACAGTCTCTTCAATAAATGGTGCTGGGAAAATTGGACATCCACATGCAGAAGAATGAAACTAGACCATTCTCTTGCACCATACACAAAGATGAACTCAAAATAGATGAAAGATCTAAATGTGAGATAAGAATCCATCAAAATCCTAGAGGAGAACACAGGCAACACCCTTTTTGAACTTGGCCACAGCAACTTCTCGCAAGATACATCTATGAAGGCAAGAGAAACAAAAGCAAAAATGAAGTATTGGGACTTAATCAAGATAAAAAGCTTTTGCACAGCAAAAGAAACAGTCAACAAAACTAAAAGACAATCTACAAAATGGGAGAAGATATTTGCAAATGACCTATCAGATAAAGGGCTAGTTTCCAAGATCTATAAAGGACTTATTAAACCCAACAGAAAAGAGACAAACAATCCAATCATGAAATGGGCAAAAGACATGAACAGAAATCTCACAGAGGAAGACATAGACATGGCCAACAAGCACATGAGAAAATGCTCCGCATCCCTTGCCATCAGGGAAATACAAATCCAAACCACAATGAGATACCACCTCACACCAGTGAGAATGGGGAAAATTAACAAGACAGGAAACCACAAATGTTGGCGAGGATGTGGAGAAAGGGGAACCCTCTTGCACTGTTGGTGGGAAATGTGAAATGGTGCAGCCACTCTGGAAAACTGTGTGGAGGTTCCTCAAAGAGTTAAAAATAGATCTGCCCTACGACCCAGTAATTGCACTGCTGGGGATTTACCCCAAAGATACAGATGCAGTGTGCAGGACACCTGCACCCCAATGTTTATAGCAGCAATGTCCACAATAGCCAAACTAAGGAAGGAGCCTTGATGTCCATCGAAAGATGAATGGATAAAGGAGATGTGGTCTATGTACACAGTGGAATATTCCTCAGCCATTAGAAACGACAAATACCCACCATTTGCTTCAACATGGATGGAACTGGAGGGTATTATGCTGAGTGAAATAAGCCAATCGGAGAAAGGCAAACATTATATGGTTTCATTCACTTGGGGAATATAAAAAAATAGTGAAAGGGAATAAAAGGGAAAGGAGAGAAAATGCGTGAAAATATCAGTGAGGGTGACACAACATGAGAGACACCTAACTCTGGGAAATGAACAAGGGGTAGTAGAAAGGGAGGTGGGCAGGGGATTGAGGTGACTGGGTGATGGGCACTGAAGGGGGCACTTGGCGGGATGAGCACTGGGTGTTATGCTATATGTTGGCAAATTGAACTCCAATAAAAAAATAAATAAAAAGGCATTAATTCCATTATTCAGAAAATATTCCATGTTATGGACAGTGTGCAGAGGAAGTAATGGCTCACATTTGCAGTAATACTACACATTTGTCTCTAATTTGATTTACAGTAACATATACACATGTTCTTATTGAAAAAAATATTTCAAGTCCTTGTTCATCAAGACACCATCACTTTCCAAAATCAATTCTACTTCCTCCCCAGAGGTTACTTTTATAAACAGTTGTGTGTGTGTATATGTGTGTATGTGTTATATGTAAAATGATGAACCTAAGATACAGAGCAATTTTTGAAGTATATAAAATATGATAATAATAAAGATGATGATGCCAATGATGTTTTTTAAGGGCTTTTCTCAATACCAGATGCTGTTTGAAGTGCTTTGTCTAGAGTCTGTTTGCTCATTCAATTCTCAAAAATAACTCTATGCAGAAAGGACCATTTTAGGAATGAAGAAAGTGGGGCACCCAGAGATTATGTAGCATATCCAAGGCCACCCTGCTGATGAACAAGTGAGGATGGGCCTGAGTAGTCTTGCTAGAACCAAAACTATTTTTTTTTTAGAACCAAAACTCTTAACCAGAATTTTATACCTAGTAGAGATCATAAGTCACACGAAATTGTTGCATCCTGGCTTTATTTCCTTTACCTCTATAACCAAGCAGTTTTCCTTAATGTTATTGTAAACACATTAAAACATCATGTTTTAAACTGTGTGCCTTTCAATTGAACAGATGTGTCCCAGCCACCTGAATCATCCTCTGATGTTGAACATCATAATATTGAATTGGCTTCTAGAGAAACCTGGACCCTCAGAAATGATATGTGCTTTTTTTTTTCTCAAAGTGAGATCATTGCTTTTATAAATTTATCCAAAGAGTCCATGACCCAGAAAAAAAATCATGATAGATAATGTCTGTGCTTCTTTATTTATTCTTTAAAGGTTAATTTTTATTTGCATATTCAACAATGATTTCCTAAAAGTGATTAAAACATCGGGCAGAGGGATGAATCAGAACTGGTCTTCCTCCAGGACCCCTGACAGGATGCTCCCATGTAATTTTGATGGTGCCTTTGATTCTGAGATTCTGTGAGCCTCCAGGCTGCTCTGGCAACACTGGCCTGTGGTTTGTCCTTTGCTAAATTACCCAGAATCGTGACCACACAGCTCAGTACATCATTATCGGTTAATTAGCGCCTATATTAATTCTCATCTCCCCCTCTGTATTGTGCATTCCTTAAAGACAAGGAGAGTGCCTTCCACATTTCTGGCTTCTCTCCCCAGCATTTCAACCATTGGTGAGCACAGGTCAATTGCTCAATGGAGGATCTTCAAGCGATCTTCACGAAGCCTGGTGCAAAGAAGAGAATCTGGGAGAGCTGAACTCGAGCCCCTACAACTCTACTTATTAGCTCTATGTCCTTAAGAAAGTCACTTTACCTGCTGAATCTTCATTTTTCTCACTTGGAAGTAAAGGAAAGCCAGTCTCTATCTTTGACCTTTGCTTGAAAATTGGAGATCACATAACGTTATGTGTCTGTCACATAAGGGGCTCCTTGTCAGTTTTGGGTCTTTTCTTTCTGAGTGGTTTTACCACCCATTGACTGGACCAAGTCAAGAGGCATGAAGAAGTGTTTCTCTGCCTGTAACCCCCAAATGGCCCCTTCCCTGCGCTGCACTGGAGTCAGAGAGCGGTTTCCCCCACGTCTTCCCATCTCTGCCATCTGCACAGCCAACTGTTCTCTGACTGCGGGCTTCCCGCTTACAGCCCCGCTAAGCAGGTGGGGCCGACGCCTGCCTCCTCTCTGCTTTGCATGCGGAATCTGATTGTGTTTGACAGGCTGCTCACGATGGAGAAAAAACCCCATGAATTGGATTAAATGCTCTTTGTTTAGACTTTATTAGCCAAAGAGGCTGCTGCAAAATTAATTGGAGAATAAGCTGTAATCTCACACTGAGGCAGAGACTCAGCCCCCTGAAACGTGGCCTTGCTTGCGAGTAGGATATAGGTGGGGGAAGGGGATTCCAATTTACTGGTGGTCTTTGAGGAAGAAATGGGGATACAGAAGAGGACCGTCCTTTTCACGCAGACCTTCATCTGTCTGCTTGACACTTACAAATCAGGTCACCTTGGCAAGTTGCTTGATCTCAGATTCAGTTTCCTCATTTGGGATAACTATAGGGTTGTGATGGAGATCAAATAAAAATAAAAACACTTAAAGACTTTAACACAAATCCTCTCATGGGGGTGAGCACTCAATACATGTTACCTGATAGAAATTATTATGATTCTTGAAACTTAGCACATGCAGAGAAGTTCCCAGAGGGCTGAGCCTTCTCAATGTGGGCTTCTGAGATAGCTGTCTGATATTTTACAGTAATAGAATCCCAGAAACTTCTGCGAACTACTAGTTATCCTCCTATTTCACCTCAATTAGCCCAGAGAGAAGTGCCTTGTTTAGAGAAGAACAGGAATCCAGTGACAGTAGAGAAAGGTTTAAGCAGGCTAGTCTATGTTGTATTCACGATAATGTAGGGCAAGTGTCCAGAAACCACACAAATACCTCTTCTTTTTAAGATTAACCTATTAAAGGGGCACCTGGGTGGTGGAGTTGGTTGAGCATCTGACTCTTGGTTTCAGCTCGGATCGTGATCTCAGGGCCGTGAGATCCAGCCCCATGTTGAGCTCTGTGCTAAGCGCAGAGTCTGCTAGAGTTTCTCTTTCCCTCTGCCCCTCCCTGCCTCTCTCTCTTTCTTCTTTCTCAAATAAGAAAATAAATCTTAAAAAAAAAAAAAAGATTATCATGTTAAAAATACAAGTACAAGAAAAGACACTTTTTTATTCCCATTTGTCCCAGTTTATTAATTCAAATCTTACTTAGTTGTTTTGTTTTTTTTTAAGAACTTTACAGGGGTGCCTGGGTGGCTCAGTAAATTAAGTGTCTGCCTTTGGCTCAGGTCATGATCCTGGGGTCCTGGGATGGAGCCCCACATAAAGCTCCCTGCCCAGTGGGGAGCCTGCTTTTCCCTCTTCCTCTGCAGCTTCCCCTGCTTATGCTTGCTCACTCTCTCTCTCTCTGTCAAATAAATAAAATCTTCAACAAAAAATTATCAGATTTTATTTATTTATTCATGAAAGACACAGAGAGAGAGAAGCAGAGACATGGCAGAAGGAGAATCAGGCAGGGAGCCCAATGTGGGACTCAATCCCAGAACTCCGGGATCACATCCTGAGCCAACGGCAGACGCTCAACCGCTGAGCCACCCAGGAGTCCCATTGGGCGCACATTTATATTAGCATAGTTATATTGGCTTTCTTGTGGATAGTGTTTGCATGGCATATCCTTGCCATGCCCTGATTTCTAACATCAATTTATCTTCACATCTGAGAAGTATTTTTGTAAGAAGACTATATCTACATATCTACATCTGTCTATACTTGATTCTGATCATCTTTGTCTTTTAATTTGGTTAATTCATCTATTTATATTTAATGTAATATATGATATTTTAGGTGTAAATTTTAGGTATAAATAGAGGTAAAAAATTACCTCTATTTGTCCCGTTTATTCTGTGTCCCTTTTCTCTCTTCTATTTGACTTCTATCAGACTACTTTTGTTATGTCATGTCCCCTTTTACTGATATAATAATTTTACATACCTTTATTCTTTTAATATCTGGAGATTACAGTATGTATCTTTGCCCATAGTCAAGAGTGAGATACTATTTGCACTCCTTTCCAGATATCAGAACTTTAGTATACTTTAACTCCATTTATTCCCTCTCACCTTTTGTTATATAGTTATTACATATTTCTACATGTCTTTTAAATCACATAAGACAATATTATCATTCTTTATAGTCAGTAGATACACATTTTATACATATATCTGATCAAATACATTCAAAAATTTTCACAGGCCTTCATTACCTTTTGTGCTTCAATGTCTCCATCCAGAAATGATTTTTCCTGAGCCTGAAGAACTCTTTTTAAGTATTTTCTTTAGTTTAAGTCTGCTACAAATTATCTTACATTTTGTTTTCCTGAAAATGTCTTTAGTTTGCCTTCACTTTTGAAATATATGTATTTGCTGTATAGAATTCTGGGTTGATAACTACTTTTGTTCAGTGTTTGTATTCTGGTTTCCATATTTTTCCTGAAAATCTGCTGCCATATTTATTGTTATTTTTCTGACGATAATGTTTTTATTTTTTCTGTTTGCTTTTACAGTTTTGTCTTTGGTTTTCCAGAGTTTTATGAAAAGGTCATCCAGTGGGTTTCTTTGTGTGAATCTGACTTGAGTTTGTAATCCATCTTGAATCTGTGGGTTGATGTCTTTCATCAGTTTTAGACAATTACCAGTTCTTGTTTCTTCACATATTGCATCTGTCCCCTTCTGTCTGTCATACAATTCTGATATCCCAGATACATGTGTGTGAGATCAAAATACTGTGTTCCGTATATCACTTTTATTTTTTACTCATCCTTCTTCTCGAACTTCTTTCTGAATGCTTTCTAATGATTTATCTTCCAATTCATTAGTATTTTCTGTCTAATGACTGTTTTCTAAGTTACACATTACTCCAATGTTAATTACATTTTTTCTTAGTTTCTCTGTATTTGTTATCTGTCTACATTTTCTATCTTGTCCTTCATTTCTTGAATAACTATGGTTGATTTTCAGTCCATGTTTGATGTACTATGCAAAACATGGATCACTCCTCATTCCTTTTCTATTGTTTATTTTTTCTGTTGGTCTCTTGGTAAACCCAGTAACTTTTGGATGAATGCCATACAATATATATTTTAAACATTGTAGAGGCTCTAGATGCTGTCTTCCTCCTAGAAGTATTTATTTAGTTTCTAGCAAGGAGTTCTAGTAGGGACAGATCATCAAAACACAGTCAGTAACCAAGATGTTTCAAAGTACATTTGAGCCATAAAAGACATTTCTATTTTATTTCCTCTCTGCTCTTGGGGTATAATCCTTCCACTGCCCAGTGAAATGCCTGCCATGTTTACTAGAGCTTCTCCACTCTGATGAATCCTGAACCCTAGTCCTTAACTTTTCTGAACTTTTGGTTAGCTTCTCAGCCTCCCCCCCATGACTTTCTGCCTGGTGTTTCTGCCTCTCATCCTGTCACCCACCCCTTACAAGTCAACACATAATTCAAGGGGAAAACTTAGCTTAGACTATCAGGCTCCATTGCTATACTTATTTTCTTTCTGGGATCTTTTCCACTAGTGTCCTGGTTGTCTGGATAATTCTGAACTTTATATTTTCTGTTTAGCTTCCACAATGCCAAGAAACTAGCAAAAGTTCTGGTCAACTTCTCTGACCCTTAGCAAATACTTTCTGCTCAGATTCTCAAACTTCTTGGACTGACCTCAGTAAGTTTCACTTAACTGTAGGACCTTGTCCCCATAAAGGCATGACTTCTCTGATAACTACCAAATGCCTTTTATTATAATATAGTATTTTTAGTTTTTGCTGGTGGGAGTGTTGATCTAATAGAATGTTGTTTTTCAGAACTACAAATGGATATTTGGGTCTACATTTCAAGCTGTGGAATTTGTGAGGATCTTAAATTTCTTGTCTGTGTCTCCAAATTGAGTCCCACAACTCAGAAGGTAATGTGCTGAGGTTTCACTAGGGAACCCCTCAGATGAAGCCCCATTTTGTTGCAGTGATGGAAACAGAGGGCTTTCAAGATTGCCGTCTGGCTCTCTGGCAGCTCTGCACCACACACTCTCCTCTTCAGAGAGAACGCCTTGTTCCATATGCTCCCTGAGACGGGAAGCTCTGTCCAGGGCCTCTTTCCAAACACAAGCACGATTTCCCACGTGGATAATTTGGGAGTTTTGTCTCTTCAGGCTTTACTCTGAGTCATCCAAGGTCAGCTCCCCTAGCGGTTCTTAGGTTCATGCCTTTGGAAGGCATGGCACTAGCTTCCAAGAGTCAAGAGTGGATTCCTCTTTCTAGGCCTGTTTCCTGTCTTTCGGATACACACACTACTCCAGTTCCTTCTACCTCTCAGTTTATGTGTCTGAAACCTTTCATTCCTTCATTTCTAAAGGCAATGTGGCTGAGTTCTGTTGCCTAAATTCAGGCTTCCACCTCCAACATACCATCTCTCACCTTGGGTAACTGCAAACTGCTGTTTCTCTGGCTTAATCTCTCCCACCCCTCACCCACCCACCCTCCACTCAAACCAGCTTCTCTGTAATATTTCCAAAATGCACCCTTGGGCAGGCTGGCAGCCCTGGAAAGGATGGCAACATGATATGCAAGTGTTCTTGTACTTCATTCACAGAAGGAAAGACACCCTACAGTCCCTCCCAAGAACAATCTGTAAATATCTACCTCTAAAAAAACTGTACATACTCTTTACTCTGAAGGTCCAGGTCTGCTAATTTACCTTTGGGGATCCTAGTTCAGTACATCCATTGCAACATTGTTCACCATAAAGATTGGAAAAAACCTAAATGATCATTGGCTGATGCTGTTTAAATAAATTATGCTGACTCCAGCAGGAGTGCCTTATGACTTAAAAAAAAAAAAAAGCATAAGGTAAATGCTTAAGTTCTTTTATGGATCGATTTGCCGAGATATCTTTTTAAGTGAAAAAATAAAAAGGCAAGCTATAGAGCAGCATAAAGAGGATAATCCTTTGTATGTTAAAAAAAAAAAAAAGAAGTGACAGGAAAATACATTATGCACTTCTTCACTTATGTTTATCATCTTCCTTTCCATACAATGTGACCTCCATGAGTACAAAGGCTTTTTGTCTTTTTCTCTATTTTGCTCCTGATATCTAGACATAATAAATGCTCAGTAAATATTTGTTTCTTAGTGGATCAGAGAAAGGGCCTGTGTGACGGGTTCCAGTGGGGTACAGGGGAGAGAAAGACTTGCTTTTTTTCACCGTTGGCCCTACAAATCCCAGCATGGAGAAGCTTCGTCCCCCATCTCCTCACCCCGAGCTCTAACCACCGGCCACCCTAACCTACTCATGGCATCCTGACACACAGGGGGTGTCCGTGGGGAACACAGTGAGTAGGTGCCTTGGCACATCTCCTTGGGCAGCCTCCTCAACTATTCCACTAAACTCTTGCTTTTCTAGTTTCACTTACTGACTCCATCCCCTCAGTTGCAAAAATATTTGTTCCTTCCTCTGGATTTCTGGGCTTAAGAAATATCTTTAGCTCTTCTCAAGATATCTAGAGCTTAACTGTGACCCTCCCTCCCCAGAAGCTGCAATGTTCTACCCAACAGAGACCAGCTTTCACTTATCTTCACATAAGAGAGCACCTAAAAGGGTGTTCAGCAAACAGTAGGTGTCAATCGGTGTTAAAGAATGCATGAGTTTTGTTAAAGCTCTGGCATGGAAACAGCCCAATGTCCATCAACTGAGGAATGGATAAATAAAATGTGGTATATCCATACAGTGGATTTTTTTTTTTTTTGGCCATGAAAGGAAATTAAGTATCGATACACAGCACAATATGGATGAACCTTAAAATCATTATGCTAAGTGAACAAAGCCAGTCACAAAGGACCACAGATTATACGATTTCATTTGTCTGAAATGTCCAGAATAGGGAAATCCATAGATACAGAAAATAGATTGGTGGGTTTCTGGGGCTGGGGAGGATGGGGGGCTGGGGCAGGAGTGCTGGAGGAAGACAGCTAAGGGGTGTGGAGTGAAGTAGATTGGTGAGTTTCTGGGGGGTGGGGCAGGAGTGTGGGGGGACTGCTAAGGAGTGTGGAATTCCCTTTCAAGAAATGAAAACATTCCAAAAAATCGATTGTAGTGATGCATGTACCAGTCCATAGATATACTAAGAGTCATTGAATCATACATTTCAAATAGGTGTTGCTTGGTGTATGAATTATATCTCAATAAAGCTGCTTAAAACTGGAAGAGAATGAGGGAGTGAAGAAGTGAATCATGAACAAAATTAATACAGGTTCATGAGGTATCTCGGTGGGTAAAAAGCCTCTCTCAGCTGACTCCCTAAAACTGCCAGGAGGATCCCTCCTAAATTAATGAGTTATATATACAACAAATATCATCAAGTCTGTATGTACCTTCACAGCCCAGCTACTAGGGATACAGAAGTGAATTAAGCAGAAATATTCTCTACCATCATGGAGCTAATTACTTAGGGGGATAGCCTGATATTTAACAAAGTATTACCCCAAAGGTTTTATTATTATTATTATTATTATTATTATTATTATTACTGCAATTGCATTAAAAGCTGCAAAGGGAAAACATCTCAAGCACCAGCAGAGCATTAGAGAATATTGCTGGTCCAGTCGGGACGAAGCCCTCGTGATCAGATAACTTTCAGGCCCCAAAGCCCACCTGTGCCTGGATATTTTCTGATAACATTGCCTGACCTTGCCTCCCTCACAAACACACTGAGCTTTGTAAAGGATCGGAGAGCCTGCGCTGGAAGTCGCCTGCCCTGTCACTGCTGGGATGGACGGCCCTACCTGAGGCGCTGAAGAACACCCAGGAACTTGGCCCTGACACTATTCTTTGATACAAACTCCACGTCTGCCTTCCAACATCCAGCTATGTGGATAGATAGCTTTAATTACACCGGTCCTGCAGGACCCGTCCAGGCCTTCACTGATGCATTTCATTTCCTTCTGCTAAGGGTCCTGATGCCGGGTGATATAACTCAACAGAAGATTTCCCCAGGAGGGATTTCAAAAAGTAGACCTCGAGCTTTGCTAACACAGCAGGTATTGACCGAGCTGGGCCCACTCTGCCTCCTTTCTTAGAGCTGTGACTTCACAGCTCCAGAAACACATGAAAATCTCATCAAGCCAGTTTGGGGCTGAAACTCTCATATTCCCCCATGGTCTGTGGGATGGATTCCAGTTCCTAGGGTTGCATACACAGCCCTCTGCATCTGGCTCCTCCCGCAGGACCCAGCCCCCAACCACATGCTACTCACCCTCCTCATCCTCACCACTGGTGTGAATGCGTCCTTACCGGACACTACACACTGCACATAGCCCTATGTGTGAATTCGCCTCACCTCACCCTCTGACGACCCCCGAGGCTGGGAAAATGCTTACCTCCAATGCACAGATGAAAAAAACGGAGCCTGGTTGTTTTAGCCAATAAGCAGTAACACCCGGATTTCAACCCAGGTGGTGAGACTAGGATTCTCATCACTTCACTATTTCATGTAAGCAACACCAAATTGCTTGCAATTCCCCCAGTGTGCAATTTTCCTCTGCCTCTGGGCAGGATTAGATCTGCTTTTTTGCAGGGCTGGGACCTTATACAGTTTTAGAGGCCGCTCTTTAAGGAAGAAACAAAAAAAGAGAAATAATAAAAATTTAGGGATTCATGTGAACACTTATATCGCATAATAAAAAGATGACAAACTACAAATTTTAAAATGCTGAAAAATACCACATTTTCAAAAATTCAGCAAAATAACTCTTCTCTATAATTTTTTTCACATGAAAGTCCATAAACCATAATATAATTTCCTTACATTTTCTTGTGTTTGTCCTTATTAATCACTTCTTCATATGCCCCAAATTTTGTGATGTCATTTTCTACAAAGAGAATGGAAAAATAATTCAGCCTCTCCTCAGGGGCAGACATTGGAAAACCAAGGCCCAAGGCCACCTGCTATTTTTATAAATGAACTTTTCTTGGGGTACAGTCAAAACTGTTTGCCTATTGTCTACGGCTGCTTCCTTCCTACAAGGAGACAGAATTGAGTACTTGCGATGGAGAACATGTAACTACAAAGTCTGAAATGTCTGCTATCTGGCCCTTTTACATTAAAAAAAAAAATCACCAACTCTGTTCTCCAACAACAGTCTCTGAAGGGGAACATTTCAGAAAGGTGCTCTGAAACTTAGTTTCATTTACTTCCCCTTTCATATTTTGCTCACTCTAGGCCAGAAATGTCCTCTACTCTAGACCTCTCCTTAAGATTGAGCTCAGATGTGTCCTTCTGGGAAGGTATTCCCTGACCCTTTCCACCAGCCCACACCAAGAGCCACTCTTCTCTGTGCCACAGTTCCAATTACACACCCCTCCATTTATTGCAGGGGGAAAAAAATCATTGCTCTAAGCTTCCCTTCAACCCAAGGTTGGGAATATGATGGTGTAGGTTGGACTGGGGTTGAGTATCCCAAGACTAAGAGGGTCCACAGTGATTTGGGAAGACTAACAGCCATATTAACTATCAGCCTCATATCCTTCCTCCCTTTTGTTACTGAGTAGCAAAAAGTGATTTTGTTCACAGTATTGGTCTGTCAAGTTCAGTCGCTACATTTTCAGCCTTATTTGTAGTTCTAGTCAATGAGATATAAGTGGAAGGTGTTATTTGGGGTGTTGAAAAAGGCTACTACTAAGAACTGCCTTGGTTTGGAGTTAATTCCATTCTTTGTCATCACCACCCTTCCTCCTTTTGGCTTTTATAAATATGGGTGCAATGGCTGGAACCCCAGCAGCCATCTTGGGCTGTGAAGAGAATTTGTGGTTGCAAATTAGTGCTAGGGTTAGTAAAATAGAAACATAGAAGGTACTCCATGTCCCTCCCAGCTGACCCTGTGGAGCCAAGAGAGTTCTGAACTATCTACCTTCAGACTATTCATGTTAATGAATAAATCCTTGCCTGTTCACGTCTTTGTAAATGAATCTCTCCTCCTAGTAGCCCAGAGCAACTCTTAAATGTACAGGGACAAAATTCTTAGATTATTTAATCAAAAAGGAGGATGAGAAATACTTTGGAACTATTGAACACAAAGAGCATTAGAATTATGTCATATGGAAAAAAAAGAATTATGTCATATGGTTTTGAAAATTAATGATAATTGACATTGTCATCAGATGCCAAACAAATTATGCCATGAGAGAGAGGTTATCTTAGAGTATGTTTTCATCGAGATACTGTTTTGCTGGAAACAACTGAAAAATCTAACCTATGGGTGTTTAGTTAAAAAAAAAAAAAAAAAAAAAAAAGGATTCATTGATTCCTGTAACTGGGAAGAATGGAAATGGATCCAAGGCATCAGATGATTCATTACCTTTTATCTAAGTTTCTCACTCCTTGTTCCAATGATTTTTACCATATGACTGGGAAGCAGAGAAGCAAGCTTAGCCAAAAGCAGATAAGGCTGACAATTCTCTCATTTAGAGCCTAGTGGAATGATTACTTTTCTAGAATCCATGGAGAAAAACTTCACAGAAGATCTCTGATTGGCCAGTTAAAATCATACACCCTCTTCCTATGCTAATTAGTGTTGTCAGGGAGGAGCAGGGGCACTGGCCTGTCTGGGTCACGTGCCATCGCATGTCTTCAGGGAACAGCATGCCATGATTGGAAGCCCCTCCAAAATCCTGTAGGAGACACAAAGCTGTGGAACTAGTCAAAACCATAGTACTTTGTGTATGGTGTAAGAGAATGGTCTAGTTTCATTCTTCTGCATGTGGCTGTCCAATTTTCCCAGCACCATTTATTGAAGAGACTGTGTTTTCCAGTGGATAGTCTTTCCTGCTTTGTCGAATATTAGTTGACCACAGAGTTGAGGGTCCACTTCTGGATTCTCTATTCTGTTCCATTGATCCGTGTCTGTTTTTGTGCCAGTACTGCACTGTCTTGATGACTACAGCTTTGTAGTACAACCTGAAATCTGGCATTGTGATGCTCCCAGCTCTGGTTTTCTTTTTTAATATTCCCCTGACTATTCGGGGTCTTTTCTGATTCCACACAAATCTTAAGATGATTTGTTCCAACTCTCTGAAGAAAGTCCATGGTATTTTGATAGAGATTGCATTAAATGTGTATATTGCCCTGGGTAACATTGACATTTTCACAATATTAATTCTTCCAATCCATGAGCATGGAATATTTTTCCATCTCTTTGTGTCTTCCTCAATTTCTTTCAGCAGTGCTCTGTAGGTTTTAGGGTATAGGTCCTTTATTTCTTTGGTGAGGTTTATTCCTAGGTATCTTCTGCTTTTGGGTGCAATTGTAAATGGGATTGACTCCTTAATTTCTCTTTCTTCAGTCTCATTGTTAGTGTATAGAAATGCCACTGATTTCTGGGCATTGATTTTGTATCCTGCCACACGGCCGAATTGCTGTATGAGTTCTAGCATCTTGGGGTGGAGTCTTTTGGGATTTCTATGTACAGTATCATGTCATCTGCAAAGAGGGAGAGTCTGACTTCTTCTTTGCCAATTTGAATGTCTTTTATTTCTTTTTGTTGTCTGATTGCTGAGGCTAGGACTTCCAGTACTATGTTGAATAGCAGTGGTGAGAGTGGACATCCCTGTCTTGTTCCTGATAAAGAAGATGTGGTCTATGTATACAACGGAATATTACTCAGCCATTGAAATGACAAATACCCACCATTTGCTTCAACGTGGAGGGACCTGGAGGGTATTATGCTGAGTGAAATAAGTCAATCGGAAAAGGACAAACATTATATGGTCTCATTCATTTCGGAAATATAAAAATTAGTGAAAAGGAATAAAGGGAAAGGAGAGAAAATGAGTGAAAATATTAGTGAGGGTGACAAAACATGAGAGACATCTAACTCTGGAAAAAGAACAAGGGGTAGTGGAAGGGGAAGTGGGCGGGGGGTCGGGGTGACTGGGTGATGGGCACTGAGGGGGGCACTTGGCGGGATGAGCACTGGGTGTTATGCTATATGTTGGCAAATTGAACTCCAATAAAAAAAATTTTTAAAACAAAACAAAACATAGTACTACTCAGAGGGTGTCTGTCTTTCCCCAGCCAACTGTTAACTCTTGGGGAACAGAGGCCAAGACTATTTTAGGTACAATCTCTTTGGTACATGGAAGACGTCCTACAGATGAATGCTCCGTGAATGGGGTGTTTACATTTTCAAAAACGAACACTTAGTTTTGGTATTTTGTAATAATAGAAATATTAGCCATTTGTGAACTGCCTCCTATGCCAGGACTTCTTCTTCTTCTTCTTCTTCTTTTTTTTTTTTTCATTTAATCCTTAAGACAATTCCAGTTTGCTAGTAAGGAAAGTAGGGTTTAGAGTCATCTTCCCCTACCTACATGACCTCATCATATTCCATTCTCATCTGAATACAAGATCCATGCTTTTTCATGATAGAATACTAGCTCTGAAGGTGTTCCTGGTGGCACACCCTATCACACATCCATGATTGCTTTTGTTTGTTCTTCTCGAGTCATCTTAGTGATCATCAACACCAGGGAATTTCAAATCCAGTTACTTGTAAGAATCACCTTATGTGCTTATACTGATTCCTGGGCCTTATTCTTGGGGATCTCGATGGGATAATTGTGGAGTAGGACCCAGTAATCTGTATTCTTGTTATTAGTATGAAATATTGCAAGCAGGACACCTGGGTGGCTCAGTGGTTGAGCGTCTGCCTTTAGTTCAAGGCGGGATCCTGGAGTCCTGGGATCGAGTCCTGCATCAGGCTCTCCACAGAGAGCCTGCTTCTCCTTCTGCCTGTGTCTCTACCTCTCTCTGTGTGTCTCTCATGAATAAATAAATAAAATCTTTTAAAAAAGGAACATCTTAAAAATATATATATTGCAAACAAGCAAAACTTACAGAAAACAAAACAAGCATTCATGCATTTACTACCAAGCTTAAAAATAATCATGTCATGGGGCACCTGGGTGGCTCAGTCAGTTAAGCATCTGCCTTCTGCTCAAGTCACAGTCCCAGGGTCCTAGGATCAAACCTACGTCAGGCTTCCTGCTCAGCAGGAAGTCTGCTTCTCCCTTTTCCCTCTCCCTCTGCCCCCTTGCCAGGTCATGCTCACGAGCTCTCTCTCTCAAATGAATAAAATATTCAAAAAAATAATCATGCCATGGACATGTATAAAGTCCCTGCCATGCTGGTCTCTGCTAATATTGAACTTTTACCCTTCCCAGAGGCAAGTAGCCTTCATCCTGAATTTCATGTTTACCTTTCTCATCTATGTTTGCATACTGTTACTATGTACAGGGATGTCCACAGGTAATTTATGGTATCATTTTGCATCTGTACTGTGTACATTATTTAACTCTACATTCTCTTCCAAAGTTTTCTTTGATCTCTCAGTTGATACTTTGGGATGTAGCCATATTGATGAAGGTAGCACCAGTTCCTTTGTTTTCACCACTGTGTGATAGTCCAGAGTTTGAATTTACCACAACTTATTTAGCCACTTTGTCACCGATGGACATTAAGACATTGACAAACTTTCACCTTTATAGTGTTGCAGTGAACATATCTGGGCATGTCCCCTGGTTTGCATGCTTGATAGTATCTTTAGGTTCCATTCCAGATCAAAGGGAATGGGAAATCCGTATTTTTTTCAAAACTGCTCAGTTGATTCTACTGCGCAGGAAAATGACAGAACTACTGAGTCTGTGCCAGCCACAAAATGCCATACCTCAGTTCTTCTCAAATTCTAATATGCAAATCAATCTCCTAGGGATCTTGTTAAAATGCACATTCCAATTCAATAAATCTAGCATAGGGTGTGAGATTCCGAATTTCTAATGAGCTCCCAGGTGATGCTGATGCTGGAGCTCCACGACCATTCTTTGACCATAAAGTTCTAGCAGAATAAAAATAAAAGTCCATTCTTTCAACGAAGTTGATTAGGTACTGACTATGGCTGAAGGGCAAAATATGTGGGGAGGAGTTGGAACACTAAACACATATTTCTTTTGATCTGAGATAGTCCCAGGTTTTTTTTTTAAGATTTTTAAATTTTTATATATAGAATGAACATGAGCAGGGGGCATGACATAAGGAGAGAGAGAATCTCAAGCAGACTCTCCACTGAGCACAGAGCCTGACATGGGGTTCGAGCTCATGACTCTGAGATCATGAACTGAGCTGAAATCAACAGTTAGATGCTCAACCAACTGAGCCACCCAGGAGCTCCAAGATAGTCCTAGTTTTTACCTAGTACTCTCTGTCTCCATTTGGTGACAAATATCATGGTTGTCCCTAAATGAGGCAGTTTCTGAATCCTGTGCCAAAAGAAGAGAAGCTTTAGGAACCAGTAGCTTTCTGAAAGTGAAACTCTCCACCCAGTGATGGAAGTTTGGGCGTCAGAACTAGATTCACCTTCAGCATCTTCTTCAGGGTAAAATGAGAAGTCCCAGATGTTATTCTCACCAAGGTACACCCATCAGCTCCAAATTGTGAGCAAGCAAGAAGAAAATATGAAACTTAGCTGTTTCACAAATTTTTCTCCTTTAGAATTCTAAGATGTTACCGAATTGATTTTTATACTGAATGATATCATCATGGGGGGATACAAACACTAAGCCCAAATAGAGGCAATGATTATAGAGCATGAATATCACTGAAGACATGATGGTTTGGATTTTGAGTATAATAATGGTTAAACAGTCTTGTAAAGACTATAGAAATTGGAGATCTGTGTCCTCACTCTTGCAAGAGGATGCTTGATGCCTTGAGTAGAGGTGGAACAAGCACTTGACTTGGAGTCTGGTATTGGGCTCAGCTTCCATTAGCCATATGGCTTTGGGAAAGCCATTTGCTTTACTGCACTCTTGATTCATTTGTACCTACAATAGGAAACCTTTTTTTTTTGTCTGGAAAAGACTTCAGAAAAACCGTGTTACAGATGAAGATTTGTACAGGTAGAAACACACATAAATTTCTCAATGTCACACAGCCAGTGTGGGTTTATAGAGCTTTGCCCAAAAAGAAGATTGCACATATTCTGCTAAAAACACCTAGTTATAAAGATTGAATTGTCATAAATGCATCTCAGCTTTTACAGTTCCATTTGATCTTTATTAACTCAGAAAAATATAGAACATTATAATTAGATAATATAGGATTATCCATATGATAAGAATTAACCATTGCATTTGTTTCAGGCGGGCCAGATACAAATGCCAAATTCCTCTAAGTGCCATAGCTCCCAAGCCTCTTTATGCAATAATTATTGACTTCTTGTTTATAAGCAGGCCTGAAAGTAATGTCTCTTTTTAATTAGTTTCTTGATGACTTTCTTTTTCTTTTTTAATTAAACAATGCCACAGACAAACTTTTGAAACTAAAGACACTTTAATGGATATGATCTGTCTGCCTTTCTTTTTCTGACTGTATTCATTATAGGCAAATCAATGAAAATTGATAAACTCGTGATGGAAAAAAGGAATGTATTTGTATTCATTACAGGGGTTTGGAGATAATAATAAAATGGAATGTTGTTATAGTGAGATATAAACCCAACCTACGAAATTGTTCAATATGAGAATAGCTAGATACATTTCATTACCATGATAGGGAGCAGCTCAGAAGCGGAAGCCAATAATTTTAAAAGTCTTGAGCACAGGGTTATGCTGACTATACAGTTCAATACGTTAATTGACAATAAATCCTGCTTGCCTCTAAAAGGCACTTGACTAGTCATTTTCAAGATGGTCATGATTTTTTATGATGCGGAACTTTTAATTTACAGGGATGATAAAAATAGATTTACTTTCACCCACTTGTATTTGATTTAATTACCTAATCAACTATAAATCAACTACTAGTGAAAAAGTAATTTAACATAGATGATATTTGGCTGTCATAGTTTTGGGTTACTGCTAGGAGAGTTTGGTGAGTGGAGAGGAAAGAGACTATGGCAGGTGAGTCTTCTACACTTTTCTCTAAAGTCCAAAGGAAGTCTGTAGAGTGGAAATTAGGTAGGTTGGCTCCATCTTCAAAAACACTAATGACATTTTACCTACTTGGTTCTTAACCAGATACATGTTGGAGGGGTGTGATGGTGCCTCATAGAGGGGAAATTGGGACTTGATTATTTTTTTAGCATTCTCCAGCTTTCATATGCTATCATATTGCCCCTAGTGACAAGTTAGATAGGAACCTGAGATGAAAGTGAAGATTGACCATGGAAAATAGAGGCTCAGCACAATAGAACCTGCAAAGGTAAATGTCTCATTGGTAGATGGTGACTATTTATGGTTAAAGTAGAAAGACATGGTTTCCTGGGATAATTAGAAGCTCTAAAGCCCGAGTGCCAGAAAACCTGCTAGAAAGTTTCTCTCCAGGCTTGATCAGACAACTCAGACACTCCCCTTTTCTATTTGCCTTTCCAGTAAATCAAAATCCGTGGCCCTTTAGTGACCATATGCCAATTACTTACTCCTAAAGGTAAATCTCATCTTGTCACTTGGCTGCTCAAAAGTCTTCTGGGTTTCCCATCATACTCAAGATAAAGTGTAAACTTTCAAATTCTTAGTCAATACTCCCTCATAAGTTCCAAAAATTCTGAAGGTCTTTCAATTCCTGCAAAATATGATTTATTGGCTTGCTGGATGGCTGGATGGATGGAAAAATGACTGTGTAGGTAGATGGATGGGTGGATGGACGGATGGTTGGATAAATGGATAGGTGGATGGATGGATGAGTAGACCAGTTAATGAATAATAGATCATCTAGTTAATAGATAGATAATAATATATAGATGTAGATAGATAATAGATATGATAAATAATATAAGAATAGATCAATTAATTGATAAAATTTCCTTGCTATTCCTAGGAATATTTAGACCTCATCCCTGAAATATCTCCTGTGGTTGTAACTCATTCTTCTCCTTTCTACATCTTAGAAATGCCAGTGTGACTGAATCACATTTATTTGCCAGCCACTGAGATGGTTATGCCTTTTGGTGAAGCTTAATCATTCTTATTGTCCTAACCTGTCATGTGGTTTAGCCTCTAGGGGGCCTTGAGGTCCTGGTGGTGGAAACTATTTTCCCTGATTCACGTTACACTTAATGATCTTTGTCCGATAATGAGACAAAAGATTCTTAGCATTTTTCTATGTCCACACTTCCATTTTCCTTGGAGTCAACCCTTAACACCTATCTCTTAACTAGAGATGAGCACAGTCCTTGGCTGAATATAATAAGACCAAGATGAGTGACAGGTTTTAAACTGAGTCAGTCAACAGATTTTCAACTTCTAACATGAGACTTTGCCCCCAGGTTTGGTGATGATCTCCAGTGTTAATTTCTCCCAAACTTCATATTGGTTTTGCAGTAACAAAAATGCTTTATACAAAAAAAGTTAATAATATTTGAAGCTATATAACGGATACAATGTGTTCATTATTCTATTACATTTGCATGGATGCATGGAATTTATTCTTTTATCTGGTTGAGCTCTATATATTAAAATGAGCAAATATGTGAAGCACATGATGCCTAAAATATATGTGTGTGTTTATATCTATTATTGAAAGGAAGATATAATAGCCCAATTATATTTCAATACAGAAATATTATCCACAATGCAATTATTTTCATTTCTATATGCCCTACCCTAGTCCAAGAGCATAGACCCATAGTTTTACAGAATGGCATTAATATTGCCCAGGTCATTTTGTGTTCTGCTTTGTTCATTTTATAGTTGATCAAAAACATTCTACATATTTCCACCCAGTTTTCATAATGATAATTTTTAATATCTGCAAAATATCCTATCACGGTGATGGAACATCAGTGAGTCCATCATCCCCCTATGGATGGACATTTTTATTGTTTGTGTCTTTTTGTTGTCATTGCAGATAATGCTGCAAAGACTAATAAAACATGTGCATATAGAAAGTCTGATTAAAATTTCTCATCAATTTTTCCCCTCTCCAAAGAGTATCTGATTATCTCAGAGCTCATTATGTCCCTAATTTCTATTTTCATTTTCTTTTTTCACAGTTTCCATACCTATTAGTCACCTCTCTTAATATTTTTGTAGTCCTCCCTTCTCCAGCTTTCTCTAAGGAGAAACAAATGTGGTCTGCACAATAATACGGACTTGGAGTCAGACCAACCTAAATTCACACGCTCCATCCACCACTTTAGTAGCTGCAAGAATTTAGAAAAATGATTGAGTATTTCCAGCCTCCAATGTTCTCATCCACAAAACAAGAACAGTACCAATATTATGAAGGTTTATCATAGAGCTAACTTTAAGATAACTTCTACTGTTACTCTTAATATTTTTGTTATCATTTTGTTCGGAGAGCTTCAAAGGTTAAACCCAGAGAGCATAGGATTAGGCCTGAAAATCATCATGGAGAATACTTCTTGGTTTGGTTCATTTGTCTGCTTGTTCTCTTTTTTCCTTTCTATTTAAATAACCAGAGAAAGCACTGTGCTGGCAAGGGACCAATCATAGGGTGTCTGTGCCTAGCTAGCCTAATCATCCTTCTTGAGGATTCTTACATGCTCTTACATAATATTCATTTTTTTAAAAAATCAAGTTTAAATAAATAAATAAATTTACCCTCAGTGAATTGGGATTCCACATTTTTCATAACCATGATGATTCACTGAGATGGTGTTGAAGTTTTTACTATTGTAAATGGCATTGTGATCAATAAGTCTGAGTCTAAAACAATTTCTTAAAATCAGGGATATTTCCTTAGGAGGAATTCCTGCATTTGGATTAACTATGTCTGGCAATGTAAACATTTTAAATGTGATTCATTTTGAAAGTATTATGTTTTTTTTTTAAGTTTTGTACTAATCCTTTATACCTGCTAACCCCTCTTATGTGCAGTAAGATGATTCTAGAAGAAAAAAATAGAATAAAATGCTTCAAAGAAGTAAACTCAGTTCAAAACTACAAGGTGCATGTTCTGGGAAATGTCATACATGTTTCCTCTTATACTCTGTTGTATCAGACTGTGTTGCTATGTGAAATAACAAAATAAATACTGTTTTCATAGTAAAAAATAAATAAATAAAAATAAAAAACACAACCTGTAGCTTCTACTTAGCAACATACAAGACTTGTAAATTAACCTGGTGAGTGATATTAAAATGGAGGAAAAATTTTAAAAAAGGACATTTACTTTACTGGAAAATGCCACGGACTGGACTGAAATACAATAAATCTTGATTGGGTTCAGTATAATTTTGTCTTGTTTTGTGCATCTCACAAATGCCAGCCAAGGAGTTGATGGTTGCAAAAGATAGTCTGTGTTCAAACTTTCTGGTTCCTGAAAGCGTTGGTTGTGGCTACTGTCATTAAGAAACAGTGGTTTCCTTTCACTTTTAGTGGTGAAAATTTTTTAGACTAGCATGTCAAGTGCCTAAGCTTGGCACTCCCCCCAACTTTGTCTCTTTCTGTGTCTCTCTGCCTCTCTGTCTCTGTCTCCCACCCCCGCCCCACTACCCAGGCAGCATATCGCTCCCTGTACTGTCAACTGTTCACCTTTGCTAATGAGCAGTTAATGGGTTTTGCCATCACTGGAGGCGCCAGCACAAACAAGGCTGTTGGATCACAGGCTGGCCTGGTGTACTGTAATCGTGCATATGGGATCCTCAAATCCAGCCCCTGAGCCATGTCCTCATTTCCCCAATTCTTTCCTGGAGTATAGTGTGTTTAGAAATACGGCTCTCTTTTAAACCCTCCGATCCACCACTTATCTGGCTACATCCTCTCCTCTTGGAATTGATAACATGTTGACTCTGAGTCATAATGGTAACTTCCTCGTGAACATCTGATGTTGTGAAATTAACAAAGACGAGAACTCCCCAACAGTTGAAGCCAAGAAATGAATTATAAAAATGTACTTCAGTCACAATACCAGAGAGAATCCGGTTATGAATTAGTAACAGATGGGAAAATACTATTCACTTCCAGTTTTACATAAATGTCTATAATGCTTGTTCTGATCATAAGTTTTTATTTCTTTCAGAGCTTCGTTATGGTTCTAGCAAGATTCACCATTAAAAAATAATAATAGTAAAAAGAGTGGGTTGGGTAAATGCTATTTTTCTTGTTCTTCCTTCTCTTCTTACTAAGTAAAAAAATAATTCAGGTGAAAGAAAGATGTATTATTTCATCCCTTACTTTTTGTTTTGCAAAACAAATTATTATATGTTCCCCTAAACCACTTAGTCAATGGCAGGTTTTCGTTTTTGTTGTTGTTGTTGTTGTTTTTGGTTTTTGTTTTGTTTTTTTTTTTTTAAGATTAGCATCTATGATATGAAAGGGAAGTGTTTCTTTAATGGAGCCTCTATCCCTCCTACCACACTACTATTGCTCTCGGACAAGCTTAGAAAGTAAAAATCTTTAGCATTTGCTGCAAACTTTTGATGTAAAAACTGTCTCCATAAATATGTGTCTTACTACTGGTATCAGATCCCTTCTCAGACATGTATTTTTCTCATAAGCAGCATTGGTTAACTCACAGATCAAGAAAGAAGATAAAGACCCTTTGGTCTGCAATTTGGTAAACGCCTGGTCTTTTGTCCAACGCTATTCGCTCTCCTTTAGCTTAAAAATCCACCTCACTGAGACTTTCTAGCTGTCCTCTGCAGTGGAGCAGACCTGCACTTTCTTTCTTTCTTTCTTTCTTTCTTTCTTTCTTTTTTTCTTTCTTTCTTTCTTTCTTTCTTTCTTTCTTCTTTCTTTCTTTCTTTCTTTCTTTTTTTTAAAGATTATATTTATTTACTCATGAGAAACACACAGAGTGAGAGGCAGAGACATAGACAGAGAGAGAAGCAGGCTCCATGCAGGGAGCCCGATGCAGGACTCGATCTCCAGACCCTGGGATCACACCCTGAACTGAAGCCAGACGCTCACCTGCTGAGCCACCCAGGTGCCCCCAAACCTGCACTTTCTAAGGCAAAGGCATTCTCCAAGCTGGTGAGCTCCCATTGATTCTTCAAGAATGAGCCCAAAGTCACCTCTTCTATCATGTCCTCCTAATTTTCCCAACCACTGAGAATCCCCTCCTCTGTGCTCTTAAAGTACTAAATGTTTTCTTTTTTGAAGCATCATTCACCCTTGACTGAAATTGTCAATGTGATTCCCACCTCCTCCCCTAAACCAGCGTGCATTTTTTGTGTTCAGTGTGAGCGTCTGTGGTGGAAGCCCATGCACATCTATACAAAATAAATGCTAGATCTTGTTTGCAAGGCAGGATTCTTGAAACAGTGTCAACAATTCCAAGTTCAGAAATGATGTTCCTCTCATATCTTTTTCCTTCAAACTAAGCTGCTTACTCCGCATAGCCAATCTTCCTTCCTAAAGGCAACACTTTATTTGTGAAAATGCTTTAAAAAAAAAAACAGGGGGATATTGGCATTATTTTAGAGAGACTTTCTAAAGAACCATAACAAGTCTATTTGAATCTTTTATTTGGTATTAACTAGATATTTTATCATAAGTGAGCAGGGAGTTTCTGGTTCACTAGTCTTTATTGCTTTCTTGAATGCATTTCAACTTTTCCATATAATCCTCAATCCTTTTTCACTTCAAATGTTAACTCTTTCGCTCTGTGCCTTGTCACTCCTCCTTTTAACGTTCCTGAGCATTCGCTCTTGGATTGTCATCTTGAATAATGGTATGCTTTGAACTCATGCTGGATTTTCCCTTTCCAGTAGGACTGCAAGAACTTGAGTAGTTCATTCTGTTTTCCTCTTAGCCCAAATTCCTTGTTCCAGGATATCTTTCTAGTTGATTCTGAGTGACTGAAGGAGGAGTCCTGTTCTGCAGCAATGGGATCCTTTTTAGGTGTCTCTTTGGTGGAGTTCTCATCTCTGATCCTGTCATGATTTAGTAAATGTTCTTGATGTCCCTTTTGAATTCCTGCAGAAGGACACAGCAAATGTTCACCACAATTTCCTGGCTGATGCCTCTTTTTCTTTCTTTTCTTTCTTTCTTTCTTTCTTTCTTTCTTTCTTTCTTTCTTTCATTCAGAAAGAGCACTGGGAGAGGGACAGAGGGAGAGAAAGAATTGCAAGCAGGCTCCACGTCCAGCACGGAGCATGACATGGAGCTCAGATCTCACAAGCCTGAGACCATGACCTGAGCCAAAATTAAGAGTAGGACACTTAACCGACTGAGCCACCCAGGTGTCCCTTGGTCTTCTTGCCTCTTTCTTGGCTTGCTTTCTCCCACATGTTCACACTTCTTCCTCATTCCTCATCTTCTGTTACACATTCTCTGCTTCAACCACAAAGACTGTTTTGAACCTGTCTATGTTCCCATATCCTGTCTGTTCTGAGTGCAGTGACAGTTCTCCCCTCCTGCACCCAGCATTCTGGTGCATGGAAACCTCACTGCACCACAAAGCCTGACTGCTCATAGCACTTTTTTTTTCCTGCCCTGAGATAATCTAGTGAGATGTGAGCCTATTCTTTGTTCTCTTTGCTCTAGAAAGTGCCAGTGAATGAGGTACACTTTTTCTTCTCCATCACAAGATGGCAGCTGAGACTTTCTCTTCTGAATTTTGGGTCCTAGCCTACATGGAGGTGGGATCAGGGAGGACAGATTATCCCTGACATTCCATCAAATATGCTTTTGAGAGAACACTGGCTTAAATCTCTTTGAGCAGAGCAACAGCTTATAGAAGTTGGCCAAGGAGACTTCATGCAAAGGACTACAGACGTGGGAAAGGATGGTCCTAATCACAGAAATCTCTGGGTGGGGTTTGTAAAGTAAAGCTGCCTTTGGGAAATATCAGAGTTGGAAGGAAACTGTATCATAAGATGGGCCAACTTTAACTTGGAATAGAGGCAGAGGGAAGGCAGGTGGGAAGATAGAAAACAGAATTGAAGATAGAAGAAATGGGCAGGCCCACATCCATCTGTAAAGTCTCTAAAGTCTGAGTCAAAATATAGGTCTGTTCAGCGATATTTTTCCTCTAGATCTGAAAAGTGATGTCGTTTCTCTAGATTTGAAAAGCAATGGGTCAGAGAATTTCCATTTTCTGGGCATTTCAGCTATGCTCAGCACAGTGTTAAATAATTTCACCACAGTATTTCATTTTCTCACCAACTGATGCTACAAAGGATGTATCATTGCCCACGTTTCCCAGAAAAGGACGCCAAGACTCAAATATGGCACTAAAGAATCAATATTGGAGTTCACTATCAGCATGTCTGGCTGTGATGACATTCTTTCTAGTCAACCAGGTGATCTCTTCTTTTGAAGCCAGGGCTCTGGGCCTCTCATGTGACCCTATTGAGACCACCTTCTACCTCACTCTGGGAGAAAGGACCCAGAGCAAATTAAGCCCATATCACTCTGGTGCCTCCAAATAGAGTTCTACAACCCTACCGCAGGCTCAACCCCTAACGAGACTTTCTCATTATCAAGGAGGTCAGTGGAGGAGTTAGAAACTAACTGTCACCCTGGGAGTTCTCGGAGCCCTTCTGCCTCTCCCAGCCGTTTGCTTCTCCCTACGATGGGCAATAAAGGTACATTGGCACTCATAGGCAGAAGACTTCCACCTCCCTTGTGAGGTTCAGTCTTTGACTAACCTTGTTGAGCCTCTTCTGTCATCATTATTGCTTTCTTTTATATTCCCCACTGGAACTTAAGACTCATTGTTAGAATCAGCCCAGTCAGAGGGTTCCAGAGGGGACCATTGGAGTTTTATGGAGACTTTTCCATCTGCTAAATAACCTTGAGAAGAGAGTTTAGTTATTGACTTCCTGACTCATTGCTCCACCTCCCCAGCCACCTGGTTGGAAGTTTATGTTCTCTGACATCAACTACCTCCTGAGGATCTAGCACCATTGTTGACATAAAGCCTTCATTTAATGGTGGAATAAATGGACTTGGAGTTTCTGATTGGCTTTGTTACTTCATCATATCCATATATTTAAGTTGAGAGTATGTGCCCCCAACTCTACCTATTATGTGCCTGTACCTCTTTTTCCTTAAATGCACACACACAGATGACATCCATGTTGCCTTCTTTTAAGTGCTTGAGAAATAGGCACATGGCTCCAAGGTCTAGCTCTTAAGTCCCTCATCATCCAATTAGCTCCTCTTGATTACTCTGTGAATCACTATGGTTTAAGGACACCATGCCTTAAAAACAGATTGATGAGAGTGTAGACTAAAAGACTTTTTCAAGATTTGCATTATTTCATAGGTGATACTGGAGGAAAAAATCAGAAGTATAAATCTTCACCCTCCTATGGATCACTCTGGAACTTGTGAGCGTAAGAACACGTGGCCAAAAACCCACCATTTCCAACCAGAGGTGTCAGAGATGCAAGAAATCTAGGTTTTTGAGAAGTGGTTGCAAGCAACCAAAGAGATAATTAATTTAACCAGGATAGGGAACGTAACATTTGCCAAGACTGTGGTAGCATGGAACTTCTGTGAACAGAAATGAATATTGAAAATGTTGCAAAATTTCTGTCATAGCAGACACCATGATGAGCTTTACATAAATTAGACTGTTTATTTTTTGCAACATCTCAATGAATGGGTATCTGATACCCATTTTGCGCTTCCAAGACTGAATTTCATACAGTTTTATATGTCTTTGTGAGTTTTTTAGATCCAGAATGTGAAGGTTGACTTCTTGCTTTCTAGGTGCCAGGAGGTTGGCTTGAATTCAACACTTAGTTGACTAGGATTCAAGCCTGTTGAGACTAATTTGAGTAATAATTCTACTATTCAGGCTGTCTGATGATCTTGACATTAGCCCAGGGAGCACCAAGATCCCAAAGTACATGGGCCCTAGAAACAGCAGGTTGGATTTGCATTGTGGCTCTTCATTTTTCAATGTAACCCCTTTAGTCTAGAGAATGAGAAATATAATGTTTAGTTTCTGAAGTTTTATGGGGAATTAAAATGCAGAAATGGGGTGCCTGGATGGCTCAGTCGGTTAATCCTCTGCCTTCGGCTCAGGTTATAATCCTGGGGTCCAGGGATTGAACTCTGTATCAGAGTCCCTGCTCAGAAGGGAGCCTGCTTATCTCTCTCCTCCCTCCTCATGCTCTCTCTCACTATCTCTGCCTCTCTCTCTCTCTTTCTCAAATAAATAAATAAATAAATAAATAAATAAATAAATAAAATCTTTAAAAAAATTAAAA
Source organism: Canis lupus dingo (assembly GCF_003254725.2). NCBI lineage: Eukaryota > Metazoa > Chordata > Mammalia > Carnivora > Canidae > Canis > Canis lupus. The sequence goes on along the minus strand of NC_064248.1, from coordinate 33,836,129 downwards.
TGAAGTGCACTAATATTATAAAGTAGACAATATATTGGACTCTCCTCACAGTTTAGTGTCAAATGTTCATTGCTGCCATATAGCAATTTTTTTCACCCATGGCCCTCTGAACTTCCACAGGCATTTATCCATCCTACTGTATATAACCTGTAATTTTCTCCTTCCCATAATGCATGGAAGTGGGATTCGTGCCATGCACATAGTAGGAACTCATCACTGAGTGTGGAAGGCAGGGTTCTCTAGGGAAACAGAACCGATAGGGGATATATACACACAGAGAGAAACAGAAAGAAAGATTAATCATAAGGAACTGATTCACGTGATGATGGAGGCTGACCAGTCTGGAGTGCTGAGGGTGAGTCAGCAAGCTAGAAGTCCAAGAGAGCCAATGTGTTTTCTAATCCAAGCAATGGAAGGCCCAAGATCCAGGAAGATCTCATGTTTCAGGCTGAGTCTGAAAGCTGGACAGACCATTGTCCAAGCTTAGTCAGGCAGGCAGAAGGAGCTCTCCCTTATTCACAGGAGGCTCATTTCATCTGGTCTATTCAGGTCTTCAACTGGTTGGGTGAGGCCCACCCACACTAGGGAGAGCAATCTGCTTTATTCACTTTCTTGATTTGAGTGTTAGTCTCATCCAGAACACCGCACAGGAACACTCAGAATCTTGAAGCAATTATCTTTCGCCACCGCCCTGGGCCCAAGTCAAGTTATCATAAACGTAAGCATCACATTGAATAAGTGAACTTCTGCAAACTGGATCCCCTGGACCCCATCTCTAAAAGGAGGCCTGTGAGGTGCCTGGGTGGCTCAGTCAGTTGAGTGACAGACTCTTGATCTGGGCTCAGGTCATGATCTCAGGGTCAGAGTTCTGAGACTGTGCCACAGGTCTGCTTCTGCACTCAACATGAAATCTGCTTCCCCCTCTCCTTCTGCTCCTCCCCCCACTTGTTCTCTCTCTCTCTCTCTGTTAAATAAATAAATAAATAAATAAATAAATAAATAAATAAATAAATATCTTGAAAAGCAGACCTATATTTCTCCTACTTGTGTGTTTCTCAGGCCTTATTGATTGTTCCTAGCTGCCTCCAGCACAATTTCTTCAGCTGGTCTTCAGCATACGGGTGTTAATGATCCTAATAGTACATCAAGATTGCTCACACGGAGTACCATGAGCCCCTGGATCACCTGTTGGAGTCTCCTCCTGCATCTGGTTTGAAGCCTGGGCATCTGATCCATGCTCCTCCTCTTTCCATCTTTTCTGGGGAGCCTCCAGAACCCCCACATTTGCTGCTTCATATTTTCTTCAAAGCTGATCAGGATTTTCAAGTGGCAGCTCACTACGAACATGGGAGGATTTTGAGGTTGCAATGATCTGAGGACCCCATCTCCTTCCATCCCACCTCCTGCCTCAGACAATTCTATAGCATTCTATAACTCTGATTTTTTCATAAGGGTTTAATGGGCAGCATTAGCACATCACCTCACCCGATGAAGTAGCTTCACAAGAGTTCCTGATGTTTATAAAGCTGAAAGACAAAGTAAATATGGTAATAGAAGAATAAACAAGTAGCATGTTGTGAGTCAGGGTTTCTCAGCTTTGGCATGACTGACTTGGGGGACTGGATAATTCTCTGGATGTGTGGTGGCGTCCCCCATCTCTACCATTGCATGCCAATAGCACCCCTTCCCTAGCTGTGATGATGGAAAACACCCTCAGACGTCACTGAATGTCCCCTGGAAGACACAGTTGCCCCAGGGGGCAGCTTGCGCTTTGTGATGTGGGTAAATAGCAGAATCCATATTTGAGCTCCCTTGCTCAATTCTAGAGCCAAAATTGTATATCACCGTGGGATTGATTACTGATTCTGGATCCTGATCATTTCAAAATCCTCTCCCTTCAACTTTCAACCCACAAATAGCAGTGACGCCTCCCACCCCATTCAGACAACCAAAATTATCTCCAGACGTTGCCAGTTGTTCCCTGGGGTCGGGGTGGGGAGGGCATACTCGCCCCTCATTGCACCACTGCAGTAGAGATTCCAAAAGCCCTGCTTCTGGTTTTGGGGCAATGTATGAGTGAGGATGCTGTAAGCTGGATCACCTGATGTGATATTAGCTGACATATGCTACCCCTTTAACCCTCAGAAGAATCAGAAAGAAGCTTGAGATTCAGGCACAGTGACAACTGCCTGTAGGCCACCCGGCTAAGAGACAGTGGAGCCGATTGCAGTTGACCCTGCTGGGGCTTCTCTCCTGGATCCTGAAGAGGCCAGGACTCGAAGGCAACGTGCGACACCAAAGAGAGAAAGGAAGACTGTGGACACAGGGGCGGGAATGAAGCAAGGGCTTCTCATCCAAGAGTGCTATCTCTGGGTAAGGCAGCCAAAGGGACAGCCCACCGTTTCTGTTGTGTTGAGTAGTGGTGGCTGTAAATAGCCACATATTTTTAAGAAAATCACTGGGTCGCTGGATGTGGCTGTGAAATCGAGAAAAGCAATTCCTCTCGGATTCTGAGCCTGTCCAGGATCAGCGGTCTCAGACCCACCGAGCCAGGTGTGTGCTGGATTGTCCCAGTATCCCAAGCCACAGAAGGCTGAGGCTGCGGTCCCCGTCTGCATCCTCATCACTGATTTTATGGAATCAACCACAGTGACGAATGGCCCCGCATTTGGATGGCTGTCCCAGCTCTGGTCACGGCTGAAACTCCCTGCCACTGTTGACATATGTGCCCTCTGAGAGCCCTAGTTCCATCGGCCATCTGTCCAGGAGGCCAGAGCCATCCTCAGCACTGAAATTAGTCATCGCAGGAGCCAGCTCCTCTCTGACAGGCACCTGGAGCCGTGAGCTTGCAGACAGGGCCTCACCAGCCACCAACTGGCCCTGGGAAGGTCCCCAGTTCAACAGCAGGGAGACGGAGGGGGTGGGACGGAGTGGGTGGCAGCTGGCGGCCGTCACCTCCGCGGGAACCCAGGAGCAGTGTGAGCTTGCAGAGGGGCAAGGGTATGTCTGACGGGTTGCTCAGATCTGGGTTTGAGTCTTAGCTCTCCCTGCTATAGGATGCACGATTTTGAACCTCTTATTTTTCCTAGAGAAAAGTAACTCTTCTTAGAGACTCAGTGTCCGCGACAGGAATATGACTCCAGTCGTTCCCTTCTTCCTTCTCACCCATTACGGGAACGATTGGCATGAAAATTAGCTTGGCCAATTAGAGAGTGATTGTGGGGTGAGGACTATTTCCTCCACATGGCCGGCCGCGGCCCCTGCACAACAGGGATTTTATTATTTGTGGAGAAGGATGAGCGAGGAGAACCAGATGGTATGGCTCAAGAGCATTTTAGGAGAGAAGCAAAAAATAAACAAATAAAAGCATGAATTACCAGCCTCAGAAATGTTCAGCGAACAAACGTGAAAAACAGTCCCATGAGAAGCCTTTACTTTTTTTTTGTAAGATTTTATTTATTTATTCACAAGAGACGCAGAGAGAGAAGTAGAGGCATAGGTAGAGGGAGAAGCAGGCTCCATGTGGGGAGCCCGACGCGGGACTCGATCCCGGGACCCCAGGATCACGCCCTGGGCCAAAGGGAGACGCTCAACCACTGAGCCACCCAGGTGCCCCAAGAGCCTTTACGTTTAATTGAAAAGAGAACATGTTATCAAGGAAAATTTCAACAGATTGGAGGAATCCAGGGTCATACACCTGTCCCCATCCCCTCCTCAGGTGACTGTGTCTTCCTCTCACAGGAAATCGCTGTGGCTAGTGTCTTGTGTGTCCTTCGGGCAACAATGTGGACAAGGGGAACATTCTACAAGAGGAGTCTTTGCTTTGCTTTTGGTCACTGGCTTTATCTTGCTCAGCAGCTGCATCGGCTCCTCCCCTGCCTGACCTGGTCATATTCCACCAACAGGACCCACCAGCAGGTGGCCGCTTGCGTCTTCCGTGGCAACAAACGTTTGGCCAGCAGAAACAGCGGCGCGACACACACACACTGCAAAAAACATCCTTTGTGCATGTGTAGGTCACAGTTAGACCCACGCCTGTGAGTCGTGGGAGCTGCACGTTCACTCCCAGTTGCTGGCCCCCCACCCGCACCTGCCTGTAGGACACCCTCACGCACCTCGCTCTCCCCTTTGAATACACCTGCGTGCTTTTACTTATTTTATTAACTTTTTCTGGGGGGAGAAGGAGGAGGTGGGTGATGGTGGGAGAAATGAACCATGAAATCCAATGTATAAAAGAAGAACTCTGAATTGCAGCAAAGAAGGAGCCCCAGAGATGCAGCTCCCATCTCAAATATCACCCCCACCCATGTCCCCCCCTCATACGGAGGCCTCTTGCCTTTTCATTCTTGTGAATAAGCCACAGGAGGGAGGGGTCATCTCTGCCCTCCTCACCCCAGCCACAGGAGGACAGCAGGGAGGAGACGGTGGAGCCAGCCCAGGCTGCCGAGGCCCTTGTACCTAAGGGGCCCCTGCTCTGCAGAAAGTAATCGAAAGACCCAGTCACCTACGGCAGAGGCACGGCCCCCCAGAAAGCCCGCTGGCTGGAGCCCAGGAGTGCAGTTGGGTGCAGATGCTCAAAGGAGAGCACGATAAGCAGTGCAGGAAGGTGACTGATCCTCCGGTGCTGCGCACTTCCCGGGCACACACAAGCCCAGAAGAAAGGGGAGCTGGGTAGCAATCCCTTCGAGGCTGCCTCGGGTCAACTTTATCAAAATGATAAAATGTTTTGGGTCCCAGCTGCCCCCTGGGCTGGCTCCGGGTTGGGCTTCCGGAGGCATTAAGGGGTGAAGGAGGTGAGCGCCGCACTCTTCCCGCCGCACCCCAGTGGCATTGCCTGTGTCGCTGCTGATAGCAGTTTTATCAAGATAAATCTAGTGCTGCTCGGGAAGGATATTAATAAATTATCTAGTAATGAAAAATGTGAGAGGAACCATACTCTTACATCAGGCTTGTGATGATTACTTTGATAGATGCACTGGCAAGATTTCCTCGACAAGGCAGAAATGAGAAACATGACACATGGACCTTTAAGGGTGACCTCAGAGGAAAACAGAAGGTGCTGAATGATACAGAAGCAGAAGAGGGAAAACCAGAGCTCCAAGGCGCTGCCTGTCAACCGCCAGATGGATGGGCTCCTCTGACGGTCTGATCATTGAGTTTAGTGTCAAATGCAGAGGGGAGGAGGGCCAATGCGGAGGGAGGGAACGCACATGAAGAGCTGGAGTCTGGCCTCGAGGGCGTGGGGGTCTAGGTTGCTGTGGATGTGGGCCGGGGTCTCAGGCTCCTTCCTGGCAAATCACTGAGACACCCCCCCCCCCCCACTGAAGCCTCAGCCCCTTTATCTGTAAATGAAGAGCGTGAACTCTGGCGCGAAAATTGCCGCTAGCAGGGGGGATTGCGTGCGGTCACATTTAGAAAGTTCTTGGAACCGGCAGGTCCTCACTGCCAGGCCGTCCAGTCTCTGGGAGAGAAGCAGGGAGGCCGGCAAGAGTCGATGCACGTGGCCATGATCGTCGTGGCGGAGGCGGGACCCAGGACGGGGGTGTCAAAAATGTTGTGTTGACATTTCTGGACACAAGTTGCTGAGTTGCTGGTGCTCTGTTGGGTTCTGGGGATGCTAGCCGACGTCAGGCCCGGCTGTACCCCCAATGGCTCAGGGTCTAGTGCGAGGGGCCAGGGTGAACACCGGCAATCAAAATAAAGCATGCTGAGAGCGAGGACGAGGGTGGGCATGCGGGGAACCTCCGGGTGGCCTCCTAAATCAGCCTGCCCGAGGGGAGCGTGACATGGAATTTTGCAGGATGGACAGCAATCAGGGCCGTGATGAAGGGAAATGCTGGAGGTGTTGCTTTTAGAGCCCAGAGGCCCAGGACCTGCCGGTGATTTGGCACCATCGCGAGGTAGGCAGGAAATTGGAGAGTAGCATGAGGAGATGGAGACGTAAGCCCATAAGCCCGGGTTGGGAGTCGAGCAGTTACTGAGTTAGGGCGCGTGGAGGACGGTGCTAATATCCTGAGGGATCCCTGGCTTCTGAGCACCTTTCTCCTCTCTTTCGGCAGCTGTCTCTCAATGCACTTTTGGAGACGTGCCTGGGCACCATCCCCACCAATCTGGGAGGCCCAGAGCTGCAGAGCCGCAGGCCCAGGGCAGGGCAGGGGTCAGCCACTCACTGAAGGCTGAGGGGCTGCAAGGACCCACATGCATCTCCAAAAACTTGAAAGCTGCGCTGTAGGTGTTGGGGCTGATGACGGGGCAAGTGGGCTAACTGGGAGGAGCTGGCTGGGTGCCCTTCCTTCCCTGCCGGCCCTAGTCCCGCCTACCGTGTCACCCAAGGCTCCTGCCTCTCCCCCTTCCCTGTGCCCCCAAGGACCTCTTCTCTGCTTCCCTGGCGGCTGCTGCTCCTCCCCAGCCCCTTGCTGCTCTGGGTACACGTGGTTTGAGAATACACCTGCTACTGCCCTGTCCACTGAGGTCAGGGTTTGGTGACCTCAGCAGGGGGAAGGATAGATGGACACGCTGCCCCTGATCCCTTTCATGCCAGGTCCAGCCTTTCCCCCTCCCTCCTTAGAAACAGTGTTCGCCTGAGTGGACCATTAGAGACCATCTAGATTGTAGATGAGGGCTCCTCAGGTGGGAGTCAAACTGCTGGATGCACTCTCACGCAGATTCTGTTATAATCAGTGAGAGAACTCCCAGGGCCTCCACCTAGCGGCCCTTCCTACCCCAAGTCCCTACATATGTTTTCCTACTCAGTCTGATCATTGACTACAAGGCATGGAGTCAAGAAATACCAAATATGGTATTTGTTCTCCAGAGAAACAGGGATCCAAGAATAGATATTGGGGGGGGGGGGTAAGGGAGAGATTTGTCTTACAAAATTGGCTCACAGGGCACCTGAGTGGCTCAGTGGTTGAGCGTCTGCCTTTGGCCCAGGTCATGATCACGGGGTCCTGGGATCGAATCCCACATCGGGCTCCTCACAGGGGAGCCTGCTTCTCCCTCTGCCTGTGTCTCCACCTCTCTTTCTCTGTGTCTCTCATGAATAAATAAATAAAATCTTTAAAAAAAAAATTGGCTCACACAATTGTTGGTTGGCAAGTCCAGAATCCTCAGGGCAAGCTGGCGGGTTGGAGACTGAGGTAAAAGTGGATGTCCCAGCCTTGAATCTGAAAGCTGGCAACACAGCATGCGTTTGTTGCAAGCTGGAAACAGAATTCTTTCTTCTTCAGGAAGCCTGAGTCTCTGCTCTTAAGGCTTTCAACTGATTCCACACCCATGTGCATCTTTTTAAACCACACTTAACCTCCAAAATAAAGACAGTAACAAAGTTATAGTTTCCCCTAACCTGGAACTACGACCCTTCACACGACTGAAAGAGCACCACCCCTTTCTCCAGAGTCCTTAGATGACGTTCAGTCTCCTCCTCGATGAGCTGTAACTTTAGAGCTCTAATAAAAAGTTAACAATACTCAAATGCCATGATACAAAATTATTATGTCTGATTATATGATAAGGGAATCAGAGAGGGAAGAAAACGCAGATATTTGCTTAAAAATAGAGAGACACGCAGAGATACAAGTATACATATAAATATGTGCATAACAAAGTATGGAATAAATACTCAACACAATTCTAGTCATTATCTCTTTCTTTTTTTTTTTTTACAGGTTAGGAAATTGGCTCAGATAATAAGGTTTAGAGCTGAGGTTTGAATTTGATGCTTTCTGACCCCAAAACCCTTTCTGTCGTAAGAGAGAGGAAAGAGGAAGGTGGAGGGATGTATATAAGGTTCTTTCCAGTGTTTTAAAAGCAGTGACATAGGGACGCCTGGGTGGCTCAGTGGTTGAGCATCTGCTTTCCGCTCAGGGTATGATCCTGGAATCCTGGGATCGAGTCCCACATCGGGCTCCCTGCATGGAGCCTGCTTCTCCCTCTGCCTGTGTTTCTGCCTCTCTCTGTGTGTCTCTCCTGAATAAATAAATAAAATCTTAAAAATAAAAAAAGCAGTGACATGAAGGCAGCTCGCACACTTCACATATGGTTCAGCGATACTCTGCCGATCACTTGAAATCGACCACAACGGCAGCATTGACACTGCAGAAATTGGCAAACGTTGCCAATAAGACCTTTGTGTGTGTGTCACCCATGTGAATGTTACCTGCACATCAAGGATATTGTTTGTAGATTTTTTGGTTGGGTTTATTTCATTCCCAGCTCCTAGAACAGTGCCTTGTACATAGCAAGCATTGACCAAATGTGGACTTAATTAGCTTGGCTAAGCCTAAATCCCCACTGGAGAGATGGGAGATCTGGAGCCCAGAGAGGTTGTCGTGTGCCTCAGGTGAGTCAGCTCATAGCCTACAGAGCCAAGATGTAAATCCGGTTCCCTGCACTTTCAGCCCTGAGCTCTACACTCACAGAGGAAGGGGACCCAGGGGTAGAGATTTGCTCAGACACTTCCAGCAGCCCAAAAGAACTCCGACAGGGTATCGCTACACAGGAAACCCAGGGTGGCCTGTGAGCCACAGGTACCAAAGAGGCCAGCCTGCTCCATGAGCATCAACACGTTTCCCTCCATGCTGTGTATTTGACAAAAATAAATTCTCTCTCAGCCCACAACTACCTAATTAGGCTGTACTCAAATATCTCCAGACTTCAAAAAGACAGTGGAAGCAGATTAAAGCCATGCACAGCCAACAAAAAGGGGTAGGGTACCCGCTGGCAGTATTTCCTCCTTGCTCAGTACCCACGTCTGGCCCCGAATCTCTATTATTCTTCCAGGAGGTCGGTCATGATTAAAGGGTTCCTTCAGCAGCTGGGGCTCAGTGATAAGGGTTTTCTGTTTAGACCCTCCTAAACTACAAAAGGAACATAAATCATAATTTTGCATCAACTTAGTTTCTATATTTTTATTTTATTTTTACTTGGGATTTTGGGGCAGGGACAAAGTAGGCTTGGAAAATTGGGTTTGATAAAAGAAGCATGTGCATAAATTGGTCAGTGAGTTTTTAATAGGGGGGTTCAATTATATAGTAGTATTAAGGAGTCCTGATTTATGAGACACACCAATCAACTTGCTGGGAAGGGACCAGGTATTTATTAAGCCCTACTGTGTGCCAGGCATGGTGCAATGCAAAGTGGCCCATATATTATCTCTTACGTAAACAATCTGGGAAGGTTGATGTCATCAGTTGTATTTTACAGTGAAGAAGCTGCGTGCTGGCATAGGTAAGCACCATGGACGACAGGTCACAGGGTCGGAATTGGAAAAGCAACCCAAGTGTTCAGAATCCACATCTCACAGGATTTCATTTCATTTCAAGAAAATGGTCTGCAGCCAGCCTGAGCCAAGGATTTCCCAAGGTGGAAGCTGAAGGGATCTTTGCCCCCCTCTCCAGCAAGGGGTACTTGGCAATGTCTGGAGACATTCTGGGTTGTTGCAACTGAGAGGGGAGATGCTACTGGCATCTAGTCTGTGGAGACCTGGGAGGCTGCTCAATACTTTCCAAGGCAAAGGGCAACCCCCTACCACAAAGACTTGCCCAGCCCCGAAATGTCAACTGTGTCCCTGATTGACAAACCCTGGTGTCCAGTGACCACATGTTTTGCTCTTCCCAGAAAGAATCTCCCTGGAGAACTGGGTGCTGAATAAGAGAACCCGATCCACAAGGATGAAATTTCAGGCACTAACTGGGGAGACAAATGGGGACCTCAGAATCATACCCTGGTCTACTCATAAACCTTTAAAATTGGTTTCCAAGTCTTTCTGCACCCACCCCATATCCCTTTTCCCCAGTTACTAGTTGAAAATTCTCAGAAATCTTAGAATTTCATCAAAAATATTATACAGTGTTCTCTCTCAACTTGGACGTTGAAAATGCTTTGATTTGGGCTTCTACACTTTTGTGAAGAGTTAAAACGAAGCAGTCTTAAAAACCAGAACGAAAAACAAATCTTTAATGTTCTTATTACCAAAGCGTTAAAATCCAAAGCAAACGGAGACTAGCCTTGAGAATTCCCTGAGCAGACAAAACCGGTGTAGTCACACAAACAAAGCTTAATTTAGTTTATTTTGCAAGGCAGACTTGACCTGGGTCATTTCTTGCTCATGCCTCTGGAAATCATAAGCAAAACTTCAACCGTTTCCCAAGGTTGAGATGACGGAACCACTGACCAAGTGCCCATCATTTAAGAAAAAGCTAATATTATAACCAATCCCTGTGAAGAAGAAACAATCACTGTCTTCTCACTAAAGAAGCGGCTCTGTGACAACAGATCCCTGCGCCTCATTCCACGTTTCGGTTTGAGTGCTCCCGGATGCAAACTGTCTTTTTGGTGTGTGCACAATAAACTTCCCCTAATTACTACATCGGTGATTCACTGGTTTTACTTCTGTTGGTTCTGAACTTCTGACCAAAGTAGTAATGTGTTGGTTGCTGGAAATTTAGAAAAATAGAGGCAAACAGAAGCAAATAAAATTCTGTGGCAAAACCACCTCCCACAGATAAACTCTTCCTAATATTTTGGAGAATGGACTTTTGGTCTTTTATTTTCTGTAAAGACACATGCCAATGAAGTTGTTCAATTAGACCCCTGCAATAATCCAGAAGGCATGTAAATTTTTTTTTAAGATTGTATTTATTTATCCATGAGAGACACACAGAGAGAGAGAGAGGCAGAGACACAGGCAGAGGGAGAAGCAGGCTTCATGCAGGGAGCCTGATGTGGGACTCCATCCCAGGTCTCCAGGATCACACCCTGGACCAAAGGCAGACGCTCAACCGCTGAGCCACCCAGGCATCCCCAGAAGGCATGTAAATTCTGGCAAATAATCATTATAACAATGATAAATAACAGCAGCAACAATAGCAGAAATTGAAGCTAATACTTAAGCACTACAGATTTAATGCCAGATGCTGTCTGGGACCTTTGTATCTATGAAGTAGTGTAATTCTCTCCATAAACCTATCAGATTGGTTGGCACTCTTACCGGTCCCATTTTCAAGGAGCCACACCTGGATGACACAGACCATCGTTAGAAAGGACCAGGTTCAGCTGTAGCCTCATGGGGACACACTTGACGTCTGGAAGATCACTCAGGGACCCCACCACCTCTTTCTTGACTTTTTGGCTTCCTGATAACCAAAAGCTGCACCAGTTGCCCGTGGCTGCCATAACAAAGGACCACAAACTGAGTGGCTTCAAACAAAGGAAATTACTTCTCTGGAGTTCTGGAAGCCAGAAGTCAACGTTAAGGTGTCCAGTGGGCCGCACTCTGTGAAGGCTCAAGGGAAGAATCCATCCCTTGCCTCTTCCAGCTTCTGGCAGCTGTTCCAATGCCTTGGCTCCTGGCCGCATTTCTCTCTCTCTGCTACATTTTTGTGTTGTCTTCTCCTCTGTAGGCTCCTCCAGAACATCTCTCCACTAACCTCCCTTCCTTCCCGCATTTCTCCCTTCAGCTTCTCAGCTTCGTTCCCTACCAAGTCCTGGAGCCCAAAGGCCCTACTCTGCGCGCTCCCTCCCACAATCCACATCATCTCTACCGTTGTCTCTGGATCCTCACGGTCTTCAAAGGGTGGATCTTAGATGCAAACTCAGATTTCTCTTGCTAATTGGTTGCAACTCATCACAACCCACTAGAGGCTCTTTCGCTTTCCAGAGTGGAGATGGGGAACAATGAATGGACAGTGTAAAGGGAAGCAGAGAAATCTGGCAAAAGAGGGAAAAAGAAAAAAGAAAACTCTTATTTTCCTACTGATTAACTCAGTTGGCCAAGGGAAAATTCATTAAACCAGCTCAGCACCCCTTGTAGGGATCCTGCTATCCCCAATATTCCCTTTAACACCACCAGAGGGAAATAAATAATTCTCAGAGAGGAAAGAAATTACATGTTTAAACTGGAGATCCTTTTAGAAAAAAAAAAAATCTCTTCCCTAGGGTTTCCTAATCTCTCTTTTCTTCAAACTTCAGGGACAGACAGGCAAGGAATTTCTTGCGTTCTAAAGTCACTGTGGTGTGCTCTTTTATCCAGGAAAGCAAAAAAAGGAGGACCATAGACAAGCCTTTCATGGGATGACATAGGCAGTCGTGTTTAGAGAGTCTGCTCATGCTCGATGACCTGGCAAGGCAGGAAATTATATAACAAAACAGAAACTAATGAGAAAATGGTAGGTCTGTAGCACATGATTTTGCTCCATGGGACACACACTCTTGAGTTCCCATTTATGGCAAAACAGGCCCCCGTCTCCAACCACAATCAAATATTTTGTACATACAACATATATCTTTGTGCTCTGAACATGAGAACATATTCATATTCTTAGCTGGTATTAAGTTTACAGTGTTGCAGTTTTCATTTGCATAATAAAATGCTATGTGAGAGGAGATGAGGGTTAATCAAAGGGTTTTATCACTCTTTTTAATTATCTTCATTATGCCAGAGCAAGATGTAAATTTTAATTCTACCTTGTTAGCTAGCAGATTCCTACCAAACTTTGGATATCCTAATCATCTGTCATTTTAAATAGGCACAGATGCCCATGATTTCAGCAAACTGAATGCCCTAAATATTGTAAGCTTTATTAATCTGATTGTCATGTCATTTAATATAATTTAGCAATTATTAATGTTAAACAGAAGATCAGCGTGCATGCCCCAGATGGAGGCCCTCGTGAACCTCGAGTGTGTCCCCCTGGTGGGTCCTCCCCCATCCTATTCTTCATCAACTCACACGTAGTTGACTCAAATGTGTTCACACAGCACGTCTTTTTCTCTTTCTCCATCAATTCTGTAGCCAGAGCTTGTGATTCACGTACAGTTATTTTTCAGTGACCCACAAATAGTCTAGGTTTTTAAAAGGTTGCAGTAATGTGTTCTCAGTCCAAAGACATCAGATTTTTAAGGGCTTGGCAGTGGAGGAGGGTAGGTGTCTAGGGAGGTGTTGGGTTTCTCTCCTAAACTCATCATAGAGAAGCCAAAGGAAGTCTTCAACCCACCTGAGTAATCAAAGTCGGACTCTGCAGGTCATATTGAAATGGGTACCTTGCTGTGGAGTATACACCAGAGGCGGCCTTCACTGAGCTCTGGGAGGTAAGCGGGACTGCTCAAAGAGGTGGCTGCCCTTACTCTGCTATTTCTGAGCACTGAGTTTGTGGCAGGTGGGACCTGAAGCCAGAATCCGAGGCTAAATCTTGACTGGCCAATGGGTTAGCTGAAACAGATGTTCTTTAAGGTCTTCAGATGGAGTTTTAGAAAGTGTGAAAGGTGGTGTTATGGACTGAATGTTTGTGTGCCCCCCCCCCAAATTCAGAGGTTGAAACCCTACCTCCCCAGTGCGACACTATTAGGTATTTGGCAGGTAATTAGGATTGGCTGAGGTCAGAGGGCAGAGCCCTCCAGGGAATGGGATTAGTGCCAGAGTAAGAGTCAGAGAGAGCTTGCTTCCTCTCTCTGCTTTCCATCAGCAAGAAGCCACCTGTGTGCAGCCCAGAACCCAACCCTGCTGGCAGCCGCCGGAATTGTGAGAAATAAATTTCCATTGTTTATAAGCCACTCATCTAAAGCATTTTTGTTACAGTAGCCAGATGGTGTGCACGAAATTAATCATGGAATTTATATCAGAGCAATAGAATCCCAGCTTTGATGTCCCACTAGCTGTGCCACCATGGACAAGTCAGCCTCCGAGCCTCAGTTTCCTCAAATGTGAAAGTGAGATGGATCATGATACCCATCATGAGTTTTAAATGACATCAGACATGGAGTCTAGCATAGAGTAGAGTTTTACTATGATTGAGAGCAAGACATATATATTTAATCTCAGTCCCCATTTCTGGCACAGAGCTCCTAAAACCTTTAGAATTTCCAGTGCTAATTGTCTCTTGTTATGTTAATGAGATGACCCACCCAAGAAGGGGGGAAGGTTTGGGCTGGTTACCAGGGGAACCAACCCCATTAGAGAAGAACTTTCAATCCCACCCCACCGACCTCAGGGAGGTAAGAGGGACTGAAGGTTCAGTCAATTGCCAATGGCCAATGATTCAATCAATCCTGCCTATGTAAGGAAGCCTCAACCAAAAGGATGAGGTTCTGAGAGGTTCCAGGAGTAATAGGCGCCTATGAGTTGGTCTCTTCTCTTGTCTTCTCTTTTCTCTCTCTCCTCTTTTTTCTCTCTCTCAATAACCCTAGGCTTCCCTTTCTGTGTAGAATAGTGAACCTTAGTACTCCCAACTTGAAAGCAACTGGAGGAGCTATCATATCACAGGCTTGATCCAGTCAGTAAATACCCGGTCTGCAAGCCATTTGGGATGGCAGCTTTCCCAACTTGCAGAAACTATAAAACTGACCCATTGTAAGACATTGTCATAGTTCCTGGGATCAGGGACTCTCGACCCATCTCTGAGCTCACTTTTTAGGTGATCCACCAAAGAACAGGTGATAAACGCTTGATATCCTGTGACAATAACACAAAAACGCCCCAGTAAAATTCGGACATTCTCAAAAAAGTACCCAGAAAGAGGACTTTTTTTATTGCTGTATAAGGAATTCCTTTTGCAACAAATGTCTTTTTAGTAAAAATCAATAATGCTCTTTTTATAGAATAACGATGATTGGTAGAAAAGAAAAACAGGTGATTGGTGATTTGGATGGCTAATTGTGTGTCTGTATAACTTTACTAGACTTAAAAATAAATGTGCAGTAGGGAAACATACCAGTTACTAGAATATAACCTCTTTGTAGGGACATGGGAGCCTGATGTCAGCCCTGTCCAGTAGAACTTTCTGAGACAGTGAGAATATCCACACCTGTGCTGTCCAATATGGTAGCTGCTAGCCACCCATGCAGAGCTATGGAGTGCTTGAAATGCGGCCCATGCAACAGAAGAACTGTATTTATGACTTTATTTAATTTAAAGTAATGAACACATGTGGCAGTTGTCTATCATATTGGACAGCATCACCCTGTGTTCATCCCAGCCTACAACTGAGGCCCTTAGCAAGCTCTTATCCCATAGAGTAAGTTGACTTTGTCACTCTGTGGCACAGTGATTTGCTGAACTGTCCTCAAAGTCCAGGAAGCTAGAGCATCTATCATTGGTTTTCATTGTTTCCTTTATTTGTCCATCAGTGAGCATCTATGATGCACCTAACCCTGTGCTAGACACTGAGAAATCAGGGAAAGTGTTGGTACCAGAAGCTCACAAGACAGTAGAGACAACAGGCTTGAAAAGGGGCGATTACAACCCAGGAGTTCCATGGTAGGGAGGAGAACAAGGGTGCAGAGAGAGAGAGAGAGAAATGATGATGGTCTTCTAAGTCTATCTAGGAAGGGGAAGTAAAAGGAGGTTACTGGACAAGGGCATTGTGAATGAATTCACTAGGGTGGGAGGAGGTGAGGCTAGGAAGCAAGATGAACCTATGCAAAGAAAGAGCAACATGAGAAAATGTTCAGTTGTATGGAGTTTACATTTTCAACAACATGTGGTATAAAGGGGGTAAAAACATTACTTGAAAAGAAGGGATTTAAAAAAAAAAAAGAAAGAAAAGAAGGGATTTCTTAGCTATAATTGGAGATATCTGAATCTAATTCTCTATCCTGCCAGGCTGGCAGAAAGTTTAGTCTCTGTTATTACCATGTTTATTCTTCCAATATTACTAAAGTCAAGCAAAGTTCTTGGATTCTTATAAGGTCTGTTCCAGAACCTTGATGAAGTCCCTCCAGTCCATGCATGACACTGGTTATCATCAATATGTTTATTTACCCTACAGATCCTCTCTGTTCCTCAAAAACCAAAGCCCCATGGCCCAACATCTAATGTCCCTTATTGCCCTTTGCAGACAACCCTCTCTGGAAACCACCCACCCCTGTTGCTACAAGAGTAATAATGCTTTATTTACTTGTGCTTTCTCTCCTTACCTATATCCCAACACCCACTACTCTTGGGGAAGCTTTCTCATCTTCCTCAGATGTCAATGTTTTCCCCCTAAGTTTCTGATGAGTTCTGATGATGATAACACTACGTATTATCTCTTATCAGCAGATCCATAAATAGCCAGAGTTGGTCCTAGCAATAAGGGAGGACATAATGCTCAAACCATTAGATATTTCTTCTTCAAAATTCATCAGTTCTGTTACAAAATATTCAGGAGATAGAGGGGGCACCTGGGTGGCTCATAAGTTAAGCATCCGACTCTTGATTTTGGCTCAGGTCATGATCTCACGGTCGTGAGATCAAGCCCTGTGTCGGGCTCCAAACTGGGTGTGGGACCTGGTTAAGCTTCTCTCTCTCCTTCTCCCTCTGCCCCTCCCCCACCCCTCTCTAAAAAATATTCAAGAAATGAGTAAGTCCTAGAGACCTACAGTACAACACAATGCTTCTCACTAACACTGCATTGCATATTCAAGTATTTGCTAAGAAGGTAGATCCTATGGGAAGTGTTCTTCTCACAAAGTAGTAATGAAAACAACAATAATAAAGAGAACAGGAGGAAACTTGAAGGTGATGAGTGGGCTTATGACAGATTGTGGTTATGATTTCACAGGTGGATACTTATCTCTAAACTTCCCGACTTGTATACATTGTGTGCAGCTTTTTGTTTGTCGAAAAAAAATTGTTTTTATAATATTCAAGAAATGGTAGGTAGTTCAGTATAACAGGCTAAAGAATATCTTTGGGAGGGGTAGAAAATAAGGGGAAGAAGGAGGAGCCAGGTCAAGGAGGAGAACTTTAAATGCTATTTTAAGAAGCTTATAGTACTGGGTCCTTAGGGTGATGCCGTAATGGACATTTCCAAGCTTTCTGTTATTTTGTTTTGGCAGCCTTCACCTGAACTCCTTTGTACATGTAGAAGATTCACCAACTGGGCACAATGTCCTTTGTAGCCGCCATAGTTTGCCTCCTACCAAGTGAACTTAAAGTAGAGTGTTATGGGTTGAATTATGCACCCACCCCCAGAAAGACATGTTGAAATCCAAATGTCCAGTACTTCCAAATGTGGCTTTACTTGGAAATGGGGTCTTTGCAGACATAGCGAAGGTGAAGTCATTAGGGTGGTCCCCAACCCATGATGACTTTTAAGGAGGAAATTAAGACAGAGGCAAACATGCAGAGAGAGAAGGCAATGTGAAGAGACACGGGGGGAAGACAGCCATCTAATAGCCGAGGAACACCTGAGGCTACTGGAAAGTGGAAGACCTGAGACACGTTCTTCTCTGGTGCCTTCAGAAGGAACATGGCCATGTGGACACCTTGACTTTGGGCTTCCAGTCTCCAGAATCATGAGACAAAAAGAGATCGCTGTTGTCCTCAGCCACCCAATCTGTGGTTCCCTGTAAGAGCGACCATAGGAAATGAATGCAGCCACCTCTCACTTTCTCCGCCTCCCTTGCAGCTACAGTAGGACCCCGTAACTGGACTGTAGCTCATCCTGGGTGGATGTACCTGAGCAAAGGGGCGCACAGTCACATCGACCTTCCATGTGAGAACTGCGCCTGCCCGAGCACCAGGTGCCCTCACTGGATGGCTGCTGCGGCGTAAATTTGCTTGTGCTTCCAACCGTGTCGCCTTCCTCTCTTCCTGCCTGTTTCTTGAGGCTGGCAATTCTGAGTGCTGAGAGTCTTCCAGCAAATTCTGTTGCTGCTTAAATCAGCATAGGATAGTTTCTTTTGCTCACAACTCATAACCTGGCTGATACAGATGAGGAACCATGAAGGATGTAATCCATCTCTAAAGTGGTAAGTGGTAGACAAGGGCAAAGGATAGTCTGTAAGGGTGGGGGGGTGGTATCAGGTGGCTCCAGGGAAGAGGGGAGAGAAGCGGCCTCCAGATAGGAACCGGGAATATGGTGAGCATAGTGGTGCACAAGGTACATAGTGTAAACTGTGTGTGTGTGTGTGCACGCAGGTGTGCATGCACCCATGTGGGGGAGGCAAGTGGATGTTCGTGCACAATTGCACGTTCTCAGCCACAGATCTTCCAGAAGGAGAGCAGCCAAACGTGCCCAAGGCAGTGAACTTCGGTCGCCTGACGGCACTCACTAAACAGTGCGTTCAGGCTTCACCGGCGCCGAGCGGGGCAAACGACAGTTTCCAAGTTTGAAAAATGAGCTGCTTCACTCGCCTGGTGCTAATGCCTTTTTCGAAGAAACTTACATCTTGGAAATGTCATGACACATTGCAATCACGGAGAACACAGCCACAGTAATTGGGAGTGTTTCTTCAAGAGCAGAGCATGTCGAAGAAGATACATGGCTCGCAGCATAATTTCCCGCAACAACGGTGGGGTGCGGGGAGCGTGTGTGTGCAGGGAAGCTGCCTTTGAAATAAATCCTGGCAGGAGCTCTAGCAGCTGGAACGTTCCCTGGGTGATGGACCTGCTTTAGGAGTAGGGAGGACGCAGTGCGGATGCTGGCGGCCTACAAACCAGTTGTGTGACTTTGGCCATGCCTACAGATTGCTGTGTGACTCAGTTTCTCCCCCTTTCAAATGAGACTAGTATCACATATATTCTGTTGCTCATGGTATTGCACGCTCTGCAGCCAAATTCCCAGGAGCTAGAAATCACTACGACTTAGTGAGCTTGTACTACTTGCCAGGCGTCTACTAAGAATTATTCGTGTATTAACTAGCTTGAAATACAGAAGCAATTGAGATGGGGCAGCATAATTACCACTATTTGCAGGAGGAAGAATTGAAGCACAGAGATGGTAAAGATTTTTCCCGAGGCCGTAAAGCTAGAATGTGGTAATGCCAGCATTTGAACCCAAGACAGTCCAGATCTGACATCTGATTTGTCAACATCATGATTCAGCTCCTGGATGGACACCAGAGTATTGCAAAAAGCATACAGTGTTGGCGAATGTATTGGGTGTTAGCCACGACATTGAACAAAAAACAGAGTAGATTTACTTCTACTTGTGACAAAAAATGATGATGTGAACTGTGATAAAAGCAACGGGAGTAATAGTTCTACACTATTGAGTACCAGTGGGTTCTCAGTAAATGGTGCCTGTTCATCCTCCCAGTAGCTGAGTGAGTCGGGAGACAAAGTTCCCATTTTATAGATGAGAGACTCAAGGCCCAGTGTCCCTAACATCCTCAAGAGCATCCATCAAAAACAAAGGGTTAAGATGGAAAATTCAAATGGGTGTATTACAAAGGATAGGCCCTCAAAGGAATATCCATTTAAAATAGTTGAAACTCTGGGCTTCCATCTCAGAGAGAAAAGCACAAAGATGTTAACAAGATAATGTAAATATTAACATTCACTTTAAGAGGTTAAATTACCTGGAAGCCCTCATTTCTAAAGGCCACCTTCCCTGGTCTGCGTTCTCCAAAAGTACTATAACCTTTTCCACGAGGAAATTATGCAACCGATACTTGCTTTGTAGAGACCTCAGGATTTCTGGGCTGTCATCTGGGCAGTGAGGAGAGAGGAGAAGCTGGCTGTTCATCTCCTGGTCCTTTCCAGGGCAGGCCCTGGGACGCCTGTGGCCCAGCCGTTCTGCATCCGTTGGCAAGCCACCCTTGTGGGGCAGAGGTGTTTTGAAAGGATGAGGGCTTAAAATTCCGAACCTCCCATGGAAATGCAGATTTATCAAGAAGAGAACACAACGGATGACTGAGTCCTCTAGAAGTCCTGCTTTAAAGAGTTGCCAAGTCTGATTTGTAATAAAATGATCAGTGCCTGTCCAAAAACCGTTAAAAATTGCAAGCATGCTCAGAGGCACGCGGGTTGGTTGTCTTCAGCATGTTTCTGTGACGGCTTCAGCATTCCCCTCTCAAAGGCAGAGCGAAGGGTTGATAGAGACAAGATGGGAGATTGAAGCACAGTGGCTCCGCCGACGCACGCCTTATGCCTGGTATCCAATTATGGCATGTGCCCGTGGCATGACCACTGAACAAGTCCCTTTGCGTCTCCTAGGCCCGGCTATATCTCCTGTGAAGTGGCAGGCGTAATTCCTACACTGAGATCCTTGAAGGCATCAACTGTGTCTTCCTTACCCCTAAACGCAATGACTGGACGTAGCAGGTGCTCAATTAACTAAGGATTAAAAAAGAAAAAAAATCAGAGTTGTATTACATGAAGTAACTTACTTTGTAAAAGCCCTCTCTGAATTCCGGGTACACACCAGGCGCTTAATAAGTAATTATTTTCTTTTTGCCTCACCTTTAGCATCTCAGGTGTCTCTTTTCAAGCACTGCCCTAGGCTTTGCCTTTCATAGTGTGTGAATTCACTGGAAATTTAATAGATATCTCAAATGCAGTATGTGTCATTCTGAACCCCTGGTCCTCCTCCCAAAACTCCCTCTACCCCCAGCTTCCCCATCTCAAGTGATGGCGTCATCCTTCCATTTGCTAGAAACAAAAAGAAAAACACAAAACACAAAGCAAGCACTTTTAAAAACCCTTCGATTATTCTATGTATTGAACGGTGTCATTTGCTAAGTAAATAATCATGACCCATATATTCTTATTGTAAATTGCGTGTTTTATCAATATAAACCGATCCTTGTTGCACTTCATGAATTGCGCTTGGTATCTTACCATATGCAAAAACAGAATTTTCAACTCTTTCCTTTTGTTTATTCTTTTGGGTAAAGCTTTGCTTGTCTTACTGATTTTAACTGTTCATGTCATTTGCATTTGCATTTAGTAGGATTGGATTTCTTTAAATCTCTTTTTCTTTCCTTTTTAGTATGAGCATCTTTGTGTTCTCTTAATAGCAGAGTTTAAACGATGGACACTTACCGTCTTACCTGATATATTTACTCTTACATGTGTCATCTAATCTTTTGCTTTCCATCTGCTTTTTGCTATAGTTTTGTTTTTAGTGCTTCCTTAACATTTCTTTTGTTTTTCTTGTCTTTCCCATATGGATTATGTTTGGTTACCATGTGTGATATTGTGATTTATAATCGGAAATATATATTTGGTCTTTGTCCCGTTTCTGGCACGGAACTCCTGAAAGCCTTAGAATTTCTTAAGGAAGGAGAGCAAGCAAGGTGTCTTTTGTTATGTTAATGGAGTAACTTTTAGGCGCCCCCTAAGGACAGGTGGGGGGGGGGGGTAGTTGTCAGAGAACCAAACAGGTGTTCAGAAGTTAGAAGTTAGGAACTTTCCATCCCTCCCCACCAGACCTCCAAGGAAGGAAAGAGGGGCCAGGGGTTGCCCTAATCACCAATGACCAATGATTTGATAAATCATGCTTATGTCATGAAGCCTCCATGAAAAGCCTAAATGAAGGGGTAGAGTTCAAAGAGCTTATGAGTTGGTGAGCTTGTGGAAATTTGGGGAGAGAGTCTCAGGTGAGAAGGCATGGAAGCTCCTCACCCTTTCCCCATGCCTCCCCCTATGCATCTCTTCTGAAGATGTTCTGAAGATTGTTCCTGAATTACATATAAGCCAGTGATCTAGTAAGTAAAAAGTTTCCCTTAGATCTGTGAGCCACTCTAGCAAATTAATCAAACCCAAGAATGGGGTCATGGGAACTTCCCATCTGCAACCCTTTATTCAGAAGCACAGGTGACAACCTGGACTTGAGATTGGCATCTGGAAGAGGGAGGGCAGTTTGTAGGACTGAAGCCTTGACCTGCAGGACCTGATGCTGTATCCAGGGAGACAGTGTCAGAGTTGAGTTGTGGGCCACCCAGCTGGCTTCTGAGAACTACTGGATGTGAGGATGTTTGGGTGGAATTGGTACCAGAACCTATTTATCGTGCAAATTTTCCAATGATTTGAAAAGCATATGTCTTGACTAATATGAACTTTCTTTTTTATTTTTTATTTTTTGTTTATGATAGTCACACACACACACAGAGAGAGAGGCAGAGACACAGGCAGAGGGAGAAGCAGGCTCTATGCACCGGGAGCCCGACGTGGGATTCGATCCCAGATCTCCAGGATCGCGACCTGGGCCAAAGGCAGGCGCCAAACCGCTGCGCCACCCAGGGATCCCTAATATGAACTTTCTGAAGAGCATCACTTATATTATGCGTGGCTCATCTCCGCAACTGTATTGTATATATTTTGCCTTCTTTATATAGAGGCTGCCTTGCCCAGTAGGGTATCACTCTCAGGGGTCAGCTATTTCAACTTGTGCCCCCTGCAGCGCCTACATCAGTGAACATGGCACATAATATACCCTCATAACACTTGTAAGAAATAGAAGAAATTTCTTCATTGACTCTTACTTTTTTCTCAGGCTTTGTAAATATGATCTGAGAGTCAAACCCAGATGGTTATTATTTGCATATGATATAGCTTTTCTTTTAAGAATTATTTTTGGCCTTTATGTACAGTTTTGTGACCATACATATACTTATCCTCCTCCCACTTACCAAGTGCCACAAAATTTGACTACCTCCAATTCTACTTTTAGATAAGAACAGGTGTTCCCCCTTTGAAGGAAAAAAAAAGTCTAGTCTTAGAAAGCAGAACCATCTCAGGCTCTAAAAGATCTATGAGGAAAGAGGTATGAGGTAAAACTTTATTGAGGCAATTCTGTGCTGAAGGAGGCGATATCCACCTATGCCCCCAGTAGTTCAATACAACAGATACTAATTTTGCACCCCTTCTCTGACAAATTTCGTACCAAGAGCAGGTTTAACATAATTAATAAAACATTCATTCAACAAATGGCTAACTTGGGTCCCTACTATATGAGAGGCGGCATGCTAAGCATTAGGGATATAAACCAACTACATAGATGCACTTCATGACATAAGATGCTCAAGGATCCATTGATACCTTAGATCCAACTGCCACATAAAATTGAAATCATTATTTTCTTTCCTTTTTTTCTTAAAAAAGCATATTTGCAGTCAATGAAACAAAAAAATAATGGTTAGCAATAAGCTCCAGAATTCCAGAAAGTACCAAATGTCTTTCACTAAAAACTGGGAAAAGGATATTCTGAGCCAAGTGCTCAGGTACATCATCTTGAAAGACAAATTACCAGTAATCCAGTTAAATTTTAAACAGCATTATCTAAATGAAAAATATCAAAGTGTGAGATACCCCAGCAAGAATAGCTCCAATTTCCTGCCTGGATGCTAAGTAAGGAATAGACTGTTTAATATCATCTTGATAACATTTTTATAGGTTCATGTTGGCCCATCAGATTGCAATTTGTCACCTGCTATCTAACAATTTTCTAATTCTTCATCATTTTACAGTGTAAAATAATAGGCACAGAATTGCAAGGCTTTTTATTTTAATAATAGAAAGGTAGAGTGAGAGTGTGGGGCCTTTATTTCTACCAAATGATTTTTTTTTCCTGGTTAGAATAAGAATGGTTGTCAATAATTGAAACACAATATAATATTGAGCGCATTTCACTTTTTCCCCCGAATTAATTTGTTGAAGATAACATAAAATGAATAAGAAAATCCCTAAAGCTCTCTTTCCCTCACCTCCTACCCTATCCAAAAGTTTGGGGGGGGGGGCAGGGTGGTGGGGAGAAGACACATGAATGGATGTGTAGTACAAGAAGTTTAGGCATTGAGGTTAGCAGTCTTGGGTTTGAACCCTAGCTCCAGCACCTGAAGCAATGTGACCTTGGCCAGCTCCGCGATCTCACTGA
Organism: Canis lupus dingo; assembly: GCF_003254725.2. NCBI lineage: Eukaryota > Metazoa > Chordata > Mammalia > Carnivora > Canidae > Canis > Canis lupus. The sequence continues at coordinate 33,812,550 of NC_064248.1, read as the reverse complement.
GCTCTTCATGAGTAAAACTGGGGCCACATTTCCTACTTACAAGATTCTTGAGGTAATTGGGGTTAAGCGATGGAGTCTCCTACAGAATGAGAAACATGGGAGGCACCCACTAAATTATAGACTTGAATATAGCATTGTCAGGCATCCCTCCTCCTTGACACTCTTCCTGATCTGCCTTCCAGAAGGTCTTACACCTGTTTTCCTGCCATCTCACTATACATTCCTGCTCAATTTCCTCCACTGCCTTCCCTCTTCTTCCTGCCCTTTCCACTTAGTGTTTGAGTGACTCAACACTCAGCCCCTGATCCTCCTCTCTTCTCCATCCACACTCAGCTCTCATCTGGTGTCATGTAACACCATGTATATGCCGATAACTGAAATTTAGAACCCCAAGCCTAGACCTCCCTTTCAAATACCAGACTCACAGATACACCTCCCTTCTCAACATCTGTCCCTAAAAGTCTCATGGATAGCTCACACTCAACATATCCAAAACTCTGGAGCCTTCCTACAAATCCTTCTCCATCCACAGCCTTCCACACCTCAGCTGAGGGCAGCGTGGACCTTTTACCTGCTCAGAACAAAAACCTTAAAGGCACCCCTGATTGCTGTCTTGTTCAAGTACCCCACACCCAGTCTACCAGGAAATCCTATGGCCTCTTCCAATTTGTCTACCAGGAACCAAATGAATACGGTCATGTAGCTCTATAAAGAAGCAAAGAATTCAAAAGAAACTTTACCCAGTGTATTTGTTTGGTTGACTCTAGTTACTCAATCATATCGCTTGTCTCCTGCTAACTGGTTTCAACTGTGATTAACATTGCACTAGCCAGTTTGAGTATTTAACCATCACATGCCCGTTTTGGTAAAGGAAAGGAATGCTGCATCTGTTTCTCTCCCAGGCATCAGCAAACGGAGGAAGCAGTGAGCGACTGGTGGATTGCAGAGATGTTGTAATCGGGTTACTGGCCTTTGTGGCCATCATGGTGCCAGTAATGGATTGGGAACTAGAGAGGTAGCAGCCAAGATGGAAAAGCTGTATCTCCATTCCTTTTCATCTTCTGAAATGTCATCTTCTAGTTGCTACTGGCTAAGAACCAAGGATACTCCTCTGGTAACAGATGATCACTTACTAGGAGAAAGAGCGGAAGAGATGTGTCCTTTTATTCCAAGAGCTAAATAGTTGCATGTGTGTGCGTGTGTGTGTGTGTTTGTGTGAGAATCTACGCATGAAGCTTTTGGAAACAACCTTCCAATTATTATACCTACTGACTTTTACAGAATAATTTATGAAACTCTTTCACCTATAAGGTTTGATTTGATTCTCAGAGAAGTCTTGAGATAAAGGCAGAGTAGTTATTACTGTGTCTGTCTCATGTCTGATTCTCTCTACCCTGCTTTGCATTTCCTTCCTTTTCTACACCATATATCACTTCTAACATAACACATAACATACTTGCTTATTACATGATTTGCGTATTTTCTCTCTTCTGCTAGAATAAGAGTAGAAATCTATTTTTACTTCAGTCATCAATCTCAGGTACCTGCTATAGTCCCTAGGACATAGTAGGTACCCAACAAATATTTGCTGAATGAATGGATAGGAGTATGTCCAGTACCTGTCAACATCTATGTCCTCATCCCCAGCCCAAGACTGTAAGTCCTCTGCATCTCTGTCTTCTCTTCCCTCCGCGTGGCATTCTTTTTCAGGACGTGCCTGCACCCATCTTAATAACCAGGCTTAATATCCTTTGATGTTCCTGAAGACCTGATAAATAAATTACTAGTCAGACAATGAAAGTTTTTTAGTGCATTGTTTCCCTATTTTCTTTTGGTTCTCAGGAAGCTCAGAGGTGGATGTATTACTCAGTCCAATCCTTAGCTTATCCCTGTTGTTTCCCTTTGATTTTGTGTGCTTGTGTGCTGTCATTATAAACTCATTTCTTTAAAAAAAAAAACAGGCATGAATATTAATGAGATAAATTTAGATTAAACACAAAGTGAGAGATTTCCAAAGCTGTTCTCCTTATACCAAATTGCGATGTCCAAACATAACTCTAAACACAAAACAAAACGTAAAAATTTACAGAATTCATAATACATATCAGACTTACTATCCCTCTCTGTTCATCATACCCGAGCTACTTCTCCAATTATGGGACTTCCCTGACTCTTGAAGGTACTGGGGTTTCAAGTTACTGGTCTAGATGTCAGGGAACATTTGAGATTTGGTTGCATGAAACAATACATATTTTTAGGCTTAAAGGGGCATGAATGAGACAGAAGCTTACACTGGTAAATATAGGAGCTCTCTAAGACCTTAAAAATCCATCGAATCCCTGGTTGTCCCATGCCGCCCTACTCAGACACACATACCAGAATGCCAGAATGTATACACCTTATGTGCATCCTAGTATCCTGGGTGCCCAAAGCAGACACTAACCTCCAAATGATGCAGCACATTGTACCGCATCCACTCCATATAACTCAGTGCTTGTTGAAAAGCCAAGATCTGGCAAGGGCTGATGTGATGCCTACTTTCTCCCAGCCTTTGTTATGTAGATGAGTTTCCATTTTATTTTTGGTATATCAGTTGAATCCTGAGTATTTTAATAGTTGTGAAGCTTCACTGAACTAACTCAAGAAGAGCTTAAGATCTGAGATGTTAAATCGGCTTGGCAGTACTATCTAGCAGAAAATGAGGACCTCATTCTTAGTTCTTTTCCTCCCTAGTAATGAGGAGCTGATTTTTACTATTAATATAACTCGTACATGAGGAACACTGCAGTGGTCCCGGGTAATTCATCCTTAATTAATGTGCCATCTTTTCAACCTGTCCCCATTTAATTATAAGAACTGGGGAATATGGGACCCAAGAAGTAGCCGGTGGTTGGAATAATATAAGGGAAATATTAACTCTTGGCATTTCTCAGGGTGGGAGTTTCTTTCTCTTGGAACATCTTAAGGATGCAAAAAGTTGTTTGCAGGTATTATGAGTCCCATGGGATACCTGCTACCTACACTCTGCTACTCTGATCACCGGCTTCTTAGAGACTTTTGATCAAGTATCCTCAGGTTTCGTATTTTTGTTTCTTCTTCCTATGTGCATCACTTTTGAATCTTACATGGTAACCTCTCTCATTTGAAAGGATTTTTTAAGTTGTGGCAAAATGTCCATAACAAAATTTGTCATTTTAGCCATTTATAAGTGTACATTTCACAACACTAAAATGCATTCACATTGTCGAGTGACCATCACCACCATCTACCTCTACAACACTTTCATCTCCCCACACTGAACCCATATCTGTTTAACAATAGCTCCCCGTTCCTTCTTGCCCTCCTAACCAATATTTGAGCTTCTATCTCTCTGAATTTGACTACTCTGGGTATCTCATAAAAGTGAAATCACGTAATACTTATCCTTTCATGGCTGGCTTATGTCACGTAACACAATGTCTTCAAGGTCTATCCATGTTGTAGCATGCTTTGGAATTTCACTCTGCTTCCATTGAGTGTGTGTGCATGCATGCAAATGTGTGTGCATCACATTTTGCTTATCTATCATATATCAATGCATGCTGGAGTTACTCTCACCTTTTTGGTTATTGTAAATAATGCCACTATGGATTGGGTGTACAAATGTCTCTTTGAATCCTTGATTTAACTTCTGTGTATATACCTAGAAGTAGAATTGATGGATTGGATGTTAAGTTCATGGTCAACTTGTGGAGGAACTGCCATACTGTTTTCCACAGTGGCTGCGCAATTTTACCTTCCCCACCAACAGGGCACCAGCGATTTCTCTACATCCCCAACACTTGTTTTCTGGGTTTTTTGTTAGTAGCCATCCCAGTGAGTCTGAAGTGTTACTTCATTGTGGTTTTGGTTCACATTTATGTAAATGACTGCTGATATTAAACATCTATCCATGTATTTATCAGCCAGTTGTATGTCTTCTTGGAGAATTGTCTACTCAGGTCCTTTACTAATTCTTTAGTTGAATTTTGCTTCTTTCTTTCTTTTTTTTTTTAGTTGTAGGAAGTTCTTTATATTTTCTGAATATGAGTACTTTATCAGATACATGATTTGCAAATATTTCTTCCCATTATTTGGATTGCCTTTTCAGTCAAGAGTGCCCTTTGAAGCACAAAGCTTTCTGGTTTTGAAGTCCACTTCTTTTGTTGCCTCTGCTTTTAGTGTCACATCTGAGACTTCATTGCCAAATCCAGTGTTACAAAGCTTTTCCTCTATTTTTCTTCCAGGATTTTTGTAGTTTTTGCTCTTATATTTACGCCTTTAATCCATTTTGAGTTCATTTTTTTATATAATGTAAGGTTGGACTCCAACTGGATCCCTTTGCTTGTGGGTATCCACTTTTTCCAGAACCATCTGTTGAAAAAAACTGCCCTTTTGCCCCATTGAATGGTCTTGGCAACCTTGCCAAAAATCTTTTGACCATATAGGCAAAGGTCGTTTTAGAGTTTTAACCTAATTTGGGGAACACATTGCCTCAGAAAGATGCATGAACTTTGTATTCAAAGAAACCTGGATTTAACCTACTTTGCTACCTATTTGCTAGGCAAGCTTGGGTGAGTGATTCCACCTCCCTGAGATTAATGGTTCTCATCTGTAAAATGGGTATGATAATGCCTGTCTCTTAGGGCTTCTGTAAAGATTATATGAATGAAAGTGTTTGGCACATGGTAAGTGCTCATTAGGTGATTGGTGTATGTAAAGCCTCTCTAAGCTCTTGTTTCCTGTCTGCATAACGAGGAACTCTATTCCATGCCCAGTTGAAGCTGTGAAGATTTGGGGAAGATTCCACGCTTCAGTATTACCGTACAGAGAGAAGACTGTGTAGAGAGTCCTCAATGTTTACAAGATACCAGGATCTAGTTTTCCAGGAGGCATAGTTTATTAAACAGTTGCCAATCTTTTATGTCTATAAACTGCTAAGTATGACTGGTGACTCCGACAGTTACAATTTGTCAACAACTGTTTTCAGTGTCTTTCCTTCATTTTAAGTATTGCACGTTTCATTATGAATGGCGGGCTAAACATATCTATAACTTTGATAACTCAATTCACTTTGTTAGTAATGGCTTCCCAAGCAGTTATAACATAACAATAACCACGCTGAGGCTAAATATTTCATAAAGAATCCATTGTTATTTATTTATCATTTATAACATGTGTTCCAAAAGCATTACAGAATATTTATTAAACATTTATAGATAATTTTATGCTACTACTAGCATGTGATATAAATACATTATTAATTCTCTTGAATTGTTGATGGATCGAGCTCAAAATAAAGCTGTGCCAACTAGGGCTCTTGCCAATAAAGTGAAAGAAAAAGGGAGCAGTCTACTGTGTTTGGAACTTTCAGAGGCACAGTATTGTTCCCTCAGAAGGTTTATTTGTGAATTGTGGTTGTGGGTTCCAGAAATCTTTTAGCCATCCAGAACAAAAACATGCTGATGAGAAGTAGATTAAACAAATCTCATTTCTAGAGGTGGCCACTTCTTGGTAGCCGCTGCTTTGAAAACTGCCTACAATTGCACATTCAGCCCATCAGCTCGAATTCACATCAGGTGTTCTAGCCGTTTGGGGAGCAGCTTTTCTCAAAGCAGGAGTTAGGTATCAGGGCCGTTCTTCTGCATTTCTTCTCTTTGACCTTGATTGCACCTCTGCGGCAGCTTCTGGAAACCCTACCTTGTTTCTTTTATTAAGCAGAACTCTTTGAAATGCCAAAGTCAAAGCCTCCTTCTACCATTTCCCTGAAGTGAGAATGTTCTTCCTTTCTTTTTCTTTTTTTTTTTTTTAAAGGTTTTATTTATTTAATAATATGGGAGAAGCAGGCTCCATGCAGGGAGCCCGACGTGGGACTCGATCCTGGGTCTCCAGGATCACGCCCTGGGCTGTAGGCGGCGCTAAACCGCTGAGCCACCTGGGCTGCCCTTCCTTTATTTTTCAAGCTCTATTGAGATCTAACTGACATACAACATTGTGTACGTTTAAGGTGTACGGTGTGATGATTTGCTGCTTGTATATATGGCAAAACGATTCCCATAATAAGGTTCATCAATACATCCATCGCTTCATGCAGTTGCCATTTTTGCATGTGTGGTGGAAACTTTTAAGATGTACTCTCTTAGCAAAATTTCAAGTACACAAATCAGTGTTAACCACAGTCCCCACGTTGTGCGTTGCGTCACATTGAGTTTATACATTGTAGAACCAGAAGTTTGTACCCTTTGACCACCTCTACCCATTGCCCCCTTCACCTCCTACCCCTGCAAGCACTAATCTACTCCCTGTTTCTGTGACCTCAATTTCTTTCTTTTTTTTTTCTTTTTTAAAATTCCACATATAAGTGAAGTCATACGGTCTTTGTCTTGCGCTGACTTGTTTCACTTAGTATAATGCCCTCAAGTTCCATCCATGTTGTCAAAAATGGCAGGATCTCCTTCTGTTGAGTAACCTTCTATTGTGTCCATATACCACATTCTGGTGATCGTTTCATCAGGCGGCAGACACTTTGACTGTTTCTGGCTATTGCGACTAAGGCTGTGGTGAACACGGGGCACACATATCTCTTGGAGAAGTGGGATTGCTAGATCACATGGTATAGCTCTATTTTTAATTTTTTGAGGCACCTCCATACTGTTTTTCACAGCGGCTGCACCAATTTATGTTCCCACCCACAGTGCACGAGGGTTCCATTTGCTCCACATCCTCGCCAACACCTCCCTCTTATCTTCTTTTCTTTTCTTTTCTTTTCTTTTTTTTTTTTTTAAGATTTTCTTTATTTATTCATGAGAGGCACGGAGAGAGAGGTAGAGACATAGGCAGAGGGAAAAGCAGGATCTCTGCAGGAAGCCCGATGCAGGACTCGATCCCAGGATGCTGGGATCATGCCCTAAGCCAAAGGCAGATGCTCAACCACTGAGCCACCCAGGCATCCCCTACCTCTTGTCTTCTTCATGACAGCCATTCCAACAGGTGTAGGTGGTATCTCATTGTGGTTTGTCAAAACCACATTTCCTTGAGGATGAGCAATATTGAGCACCTTTTCATGTACTTGTTGGCCATTTGTATGTCTTCTTTGATGATGTTTTTTTTTAAATTGATCCTGCATTTCTGCTGCCTTCCGTTGAATTGGAGGGCTTGCATGTGAGTTTGCTGCTACATACACTGGAAATAAAACTATTAGTCATTTTTTTCCTGATGCCTCTTTATCTGCTGCTGTGTTGGGAGGTCCCTCCTCGTCCTCCCTCATTTTCTTTTCCTTCTCCCCTTTCTTGGAACTGTGCTTTCTCTCTTTTTGTTAACTGGGGAGATTTATCTCTATAAAAAAAGAGAAATGAGCCTTGGTAAGATTTCTAAGGTCTTAGGCTGGCATGAAACAACAAACTCGAATGGGCATAGAGAAAAGAGATATTGTTCTTCAGTAACTGGATGTATAACTCAAGCTTCGCTCTGCGACATTTAAGTGAGCTGGATAAACCTGTTGTACAGGTTTGTTTAGGTTAATTTCTGACACTGGCTAATACTGACATTAGCTGGGCAATTTCGAAAAATAAAAACCAATATGCCCAGCAAAGGCTTAAACAGACAGACACCCTTTGATAACATTCTCAGCCAAATAACTGGCAGTGGTCATATGTGTGCCAGATGGGAATCTTCCTATTTGTGCTCAAGATTACTCTGCCACGTTCAAGACTTTAAATGCTATGGGCACAAGAATAATGTCAATGGGATTTTTCAGAGCAATACATGAAGACGAAATCAAATATGGAGAGAGTTTCTACCTACACAGAAGAGCATCTTCTAGATGCAGCCAGCCCCATACCAACAGGTCCCTCCTCTTCATATACACCAGTTGGATACCATATAATAAGGAGACCACTGTTGAGGTGCACCAGGTAGCATGGAACACTGGCGCCACCGTCAAGAGAGCAGAAAGTTGATTAATTACAGAAAGTTGATTAATTAGTTTAACTAGGACTTGGTGAATCCCTACTATGTACTAGATGTCGAAAATACACAGACAAATAAGAAAGTCCTTTTCCCCCAAGGAATGGGTATCTAATTGATTTTTTTTTCAGTCTCAGATATTTTATGGTAGATTCTGAGAACTCAAAACTAAGATTTCAAACTTGAACGGCTGCATTAGGTGCTGGGAAGCCCAGAGGAAGAAGAGAGATTTGTCACTAAGCAGTCATCACTGGTCTCTCCAAAGCTAATCCTTGTATTATTGTCCCCTTCATGGCTTAGTGATTTTTTTTATATGTATTGCTTATATGGCATTTTATTTCAGGGCCTTGGTCACAGAACCTCGAATTAATTAAGATTTGGTCCGGGAGCCACTTAATTGCTTGTACTTAGGATGTGGGAATTCAAGGGAGGGATGGAAATGACGAGGCAAGTCATGCATAATACATCCACCATACCCCTCACTGAGTGACCATTATACTGATGGGTGTTATTTAGTTTTTTTTTTTTTTTAAATCAGCACACGGTGCCAAGAACCTGGCATTTTCAAATACTCATTAGTGCTATCCTCTGGGGCTTAAGATAGCAGTTATTAAGGAATGTAGTCTCAAGAGACAGAGTGGAACCACAGTGCCTAACAATGACAGAAGTTCAGGTGTATCAACCCTCATCACTTACGGAGGCATCGCATGGCTAAATTAGCTTTCAAAGTCTTAAACCGAACATGCAAGGCCCACAAATGTCATGTGGTATATTCTCTGGAGGTTAAATTTAGGTTTTCCCTGGCTCCTGCTGCCAATTTGAAAGAAAGGAAAATGTCAGCGGGTGTGGAGTTGAAGTCGAGGATAGGAGGCTGCCAACGTGGAACCCACTGATGCTGACATTAAACTGTCTCCGGGAATCCAAGCCGCCGAGCAGCTTCAGCTGTCCCCAAACTTACCCGGATAGCTCGTTAGGTCTCCGGTTTGCTTCAGTGCAACGTCAATTTGCTCCAGTTGACCTGCCTGGCCGGGAGGTTCCAGCCACCCATGTGTCCTGATGAAAATGGAGTGTGTTTAGATGCAGTCGACAATCCACAGGGTTAGCATTAGGAGAACAAGGAAAGAAAGATATGCCTCTAGTCCAACCACAGGCCTAGCAGCAGAGGAAGTGTGCACAGTGATTCCATGGCCTGAGGACACTGGAAGGGAAGACAGATCAAGAAGATGCTTACCTTCCAACCTTGCTATCCTGGGAAATTATCAAACTGACTTCAAGTTGAGATCTGTAGTGACCATGGGAAAGAACAGATCTCCCCCAGATCTAGGAGCTGGAGAGTCTTGGCTGTGAACCCTGCAGAAAGAGATGTTAGGCTATTTTCTGGTATCAGTTATTGACTACATTTAACAGAAAAGCCAAGAAGATAGGGACTTAAATGTGATGGATTTTTTTTTCTTTTTCTTTTTGCCTCTTTCATGTTAAAAACAAAGTTTAGCTCATAGAAGCAGAGAGTAGAATGGTGGTTACCAGGGGCTTGGGGTAAGAGAAGTGGGGAGATGTTGGTTATTCAGTTATGCAAGATTAATAAGTACTGGAGATCAAAAAAACAGTTCTGGAGACCTACTGCACAACAATGTAGCTATAGTTAACAATACTATATTATCTACTTGAAATTTGCTAAAAAGGTAGATCTTTAAAAAGGTATTCTCATTTACAAAAAAGGAGGGTAGGAAGGAAGGAAAGAGGGAAGGAAGGAAGGAAGGAAGGAAGGAAGGAAGGAAGGAAGGAAGGAAGGAAGGAGAAATAGTAACTTTATAAGGTGACAGATATGTTAATTAACTTGATTGTGGTGATTATTTCACAATGTATATGTATAGCAAAACATCATGTTATACACCTTAAATATATAAAGTTTATATATGTCAATTATACCTCAATAAAACCGAAAACAAAGTTTAGAGGTAGGCAGTTCAGGGTTCATAGGGTGGCTTAGGAATTCAAGCTTTCATCCTTAAGGTCACTTAGCGGTCCAACACGGTTGCAGGGACTCCAGCCATCACATCCCCATTCCAGGCAGCAGGAAGTGGGAAAGGCAAAAAGGACCCACTTCTCAGTGAAGTTAGAACATCCTTCTAAAAGAGTTCCTCATGCTCTTATTCATTTCCATTTTTCTATAATTGAAGAGAACTAGACACATAGCCCACCTTGCCAGGAGGCTGGGGTATGTGCTGTGGTAGCTGAACACTTTGCCACACCAGATACGATCAGAGCTTTGCTACTATGTAACAGGAGGAAAGTAGATGTTAGGTAGGCAATAGCAGTCTCTATAAGTGCCATAAACATCATAACTGCAATCTAGACTCTAGATACCCAGATCTTTACGTGATTTTTTTAAGAGAATATGCAGTATCAAGGAAAGCTTCTCAGACTAAGAGTCAGGCCATCTCTGATTCTTGCTAGCTAGGTGATCCTGGAAAATACACTTAAGTGCTCTACCTCTCTGTTTCTTCATCTACAAAATGACCGTCTCAGACTTGTTGTCTACACAGGGAAGAATCTGCTCAGATAATAAATGTGGAAGCAATGTGTCAAGCAGCAAAGTGTCAAACAGATGCCAGGTATTAATTAACATTATTATGATTGATCTAAGCATTTTATAGTCTAAGAAAACTGGTTCAGAAATCCTTCATTTTTCATGGAATTATTATTTATTTTATTACATGTTATGATGATAGCACCTTCTGTGTATACAACACTTCACAACACACATCGCTTCTATGCATGGATTTTGTCCCCACAAACTCCCACCATGAGCAACATAGGTGAGGAATCACCATTTACCCAGATTTCACTGGTGATACAATCCGAGTTCAGAGAACAGAGACTATGAGAACTCAAAGACATGAGACATGAGACACCAGCTTTTTAGAAGTGATGAATGCTCTCCGCCTCAGCAGAAACTGCCATCTGCCCCTCTCAGTCAAACCAAGGATGTAGAAGCCACGTTGGGTGGCTCACTGGCCTTCACACCCACCCCACCCACCCGATTGCTTGCCACACTGCTGGTTTCTTCCTCCTTGCTGGCTCTGCATCTTCACAGCCTGGAAAACAGGTTAGCCCCCATCCCTCAACTGATCTTTTTACAGATTTTTTTTTTTTGCCCATCCCTAAAATATTCTCCACCCCCAAGGCGTTAAAATCGCAAGTCTAATTTTATCATTCTTCACTTAAAACCCCTCAATGGCTCCCTAAGATCCCCAAGATAAAACTCAATTATTAAAAACAACAATAACAACAAAAAAACTCTATAAGGCTCTTCGTGGGTTCATACTTGATTGCTATTCCAACCCCATTTTTCATTCCTGTCTCATCACCCATTCTCTCTTCCCAGAAGGTGCCATGCTCTTTCTCTTGAGTGGGAGCCTTGAATATGCTGCTCTATCTGGAATTACTAAAATCTTCTTTATCTGCTTGATAGCCTCTTATCTTATAAACTCATGCAAGGTTATCATTTCCTTCAGGAAGACTTCCCTGCTGCCCTGGCTGGGTAAGACAGCCTGTCCGACTGCTCCAAAAATACCTGGGGTTTCTCACTGTCACAGGCCTTGACGTGCTGTATTGTCATTTTCTGTTTGTGTGTCAAACATCTGTCTAGATTATAATTCCCCCAGGCCAGGGACAGTAACCCATTGAGCTCCAACTGCATGCAGGGACTGTCTTGGGCACTTCACATGTATGAACTCCTACAATCCATCTAGAAATCTCTATGACTCAGAGACTCCTTTATCCTTTACACAGATGAGGACATGATGTACTTGAAGTTAGGTATCAAGGCCTCTCAGCCAGTGTCAGAGCTGAGCTCAGAACATTGAAGTAACTGGCTTCAGAGAAGTGTGGATCCTCCTACACTGAATTTTTTCCTCTCTCTCTCTCTCTTTTTTTTTTTTTTTTTTGGAGATATAGTTCATATACCATAAAACTCACCCTTTTAAAGTACATAATTCAGTGGATTTTAGAATAGTCATAGGTCATACAACCATCCCTATTATCTAATTCCAGGATGTTTTCAATATCCCAAAAAACTATCAATCAGCAGTCACTTCCCATTCTTCACTACTTACTCCCAATGTTTGGCAGCAATTTATATATACTTTCTGCCTCTGTGGATGTGCCTTTTCTGGGCACATTGGGTAGAATCATGTGACAGGTACTCTTGTGTGTCTGGCTTTTACTTAGCATGTTTGCAGAGTTCATCCATGTTATGGCAAGTATCCATATTCCATTCCTTTCTATTGCTCAATGATATATCTGTTGCATGGATATGCTATATTTTGTTTATCCACTCATCAGTTGATAGATAATTGGACTGTTTCCAATAGGAAATGTGAGTTTGCCAACTTTACTCTTCTTTTTCAAGATGGTTTTGGCTCTTCTGGGCCCCACATTTGCATATTAATTTTAGGATCAGCTTGCCAATTTCTGCTAAAAGAGCACCTGGAATTTTGATAGGAATTACGTTAAATATGTAGCTCAGTTTAGGAAGTACTGCCATCAAAATGGTATTAAATCTTCCAATCCATGAACACGGGATGTCTTTCCATTTGTTTGCCATCCTCAGTTTCTTCCAGCAATGATTTGCAGCTTTCTATATACAAGTCTTGTACTTCTTTGTTCATTTCTTCCTATTTTATTATTTTGGATGCTGTTGTAAATGAAATTGTTTGCTTAATTTCATTTTCAGATTGTGCATTGCTAATGTATGGAAGTGTAAGTGATGTATACATAGTGTGTATATATATTATATCCTGCAAACTTCCTGAACCCATATATTAGCTCTAATAATTCTGTGTGTGTGTGTGTGTGTGTGTGTGTATTCCTTAGAATTTTCTCTAGACAAGATCATGTCATCTGAAAACAGAGATAGTTTCACTTCTTTCTTTTTAATTTGGGTGCCTTTTATTCCTTTTTCTTGACTAATTGCCTACACTATATTTTCTTAATAATAATTGCCAGCATTTTTAGTGCTTGCTATGTGCCAGGAATTTTTTTAAATCAATTTATGTCCTTAGTGAAAGTCTGCGGCATTTTATGTGTATTAAATATTCACAGAAGTTCTAAAAAGATGGGATTGCTTTCACAGATGAAAATACTAAAGGTAAAATTTATCAAGAGGAATTCTACTTGGGGGAGGCCCCTTGAAGGGACAGAATGTAGTCTCTGCAAACCAAAGCTTCCACCGATCCCTGGGGCCAACAGAGACAGTTAGGAAGTGGACAGAAACCACTGAAGACAGTGTTCTAGTGACTCCCAATGCGGGTTATTTTCATCATTTTCCCTTGTCCTTAAACAGCTATGGCAGAAATTTGTGATTTTCCTGACATACGGTTTAATCTGTGTGTGCTTTAGCAAGAGATATTTCAACTTTCCGGGTTTCAGTGTGTGCATCTGTACAATGGGATGCCTGAAGCTGGCTGTGAGCATGACACTGGATGATGCCTGTGAAGTACCTCCCAAGTTTCTAGAACACAAGGTGTTCTCAAGAAATAATACTAACGCTGATGTGATCTAGCACTTTGGGAGGAATTGCCATTGCCTGGGCATCACAGTGAACACTTTACATACCTTCCTTTATTCAACTTGCACACTCTTCTATTGGATAAATGCGAAGGATCAGAGTACAGGTGTAATTTATTCAATGTCTTATAGCCAGCAAGCACCACTATTGGGACACAGCCTGAGGTATTGTGACGCCAGTGCCCATTACTTTAAACATGATTTACTTTTCTTTCTATTCCTCTTGCCCAGTTCGTCACCCATCTCACCCCAGGTTTGGAAATACAAGCAAGTATAATTCACAGAATAAAATACACAGTTTATTTATTCATTCAATCAACCACCAAGGAATAATGAGCTCCTGCTAGGTAATAGGCTCTAGAGAAGTCTCTGAGAGTAAAGTTATGAAGAAGACGTATTCCCTGCTCTACATAATCTTAAGATTCATGAAGCAGAGAGAAAAGCACAATGCAAACATAACAACACACCATGATGTATTCTTTATGAGTCTGGACTTCATCCCACAGCACACTGTGACTCTCTCCTTGGTAAAATTTATCACCATCACCATGTGACATGTGTCTCTACTCTTGGCTAGGTTTGAACTCCCCCTATGGACTATAAGCCCCAGAAGATAGTGAGGGCGCTATTTTGGCCACTGCCATGATCCTAAAGCATATGAAGTGCTTTGCACATAGTAGGTGCTTCATGAATGGGATATTTGAAAGAGGGAAGGAACAAAGGTTTTCATAGGAAGGAAGCATGGCTAGATTTGCACTCTGAAAAGGTTATCATTCCGACCAGAAGCAGGGATACCCTGTGAGGAGGCTGTTAGGGACAGCATTCACCCTTGTCCTGCTCAGCTCAGGCTTGGTCATGTGATTTGATCTGGCCAATTACATGTGAACAGATATATGTCAATTCTAGGCAGAAGTTTTCATAGCCCCCAAATGGTCCCCCATTCTCTCATCCGTGATGATCAGCAGTGCTGCAGACAGAGACTGGAGATGTCATGGGGCAGGAGACATTTGGCCACATTGAGCAGCCAGTGCTATAAGCCTCGGTTATTGGGAGCTGTGGAGGCTGTGGGGTGTCTTGTTACAGCAGCAATATTTAATCTATCCTGACTGATCAATAATATTGTGAGTCTGGTGTGAGAAGTCAGTAAAATGGAACAATGTATATAGAACATTCTGGCACAGAGTAGGTTTCCATAAATATTAGCTGCTCCCTTTATCCTGATGTCTTGAATATTTCTGTGATCATGTGAAAAAAAATATGTATGATGTCTTAGTCCATTTGGGCTGCTATAGAAGAATACTATATTCTGGGTGGTTTATAAACAATGGGAATTTAATCTCACAGTTCTGAAGGCTGAGAAGTCAAAGGCAAGACACCAGCCAATTTGGTGTCTGGTGAGGTCCCACTTCCTGGTTGGGAGACGACCTCACATGGTATAAAAGATGTTGATCTCAATTCCGGGGGCTCCACCCTCATGATCTTTTCACCTCTGAAAGGCCCACCTCCAATTGACATCACATTGGCATTGGAGATTAGGTTTCAAAATGTGAATTTGGGGGAGACACAATCATTCAGTCTATGCCATACATTCACACACACTCACACACACATATCCTAGCATAGTCTCTGGCACATAGTAGGTTCACATCACACATTAGATGCTTTCCCTCCTGCATCCTCCTGCCTCACTGAACTCATCTCGTATAAAGAGTGTTTATCCCAAGAAAGTTTATCCATCTCTTTATTCATCTGGCTTCCTGTTACTTATTCCTCTTCTTAGCTCTGAATCATAGCATGTTTCGAGGCATGCTTTATCTCCTGTTTCCCGCATAAATAATCGTCCCGGATCCAAGGGACAATGTGTATGCAATGGTCCCAGGGCTGGCACAGCACTTAGCTCAGCTCTTAATATGCAGTGTGGTGAAAAGGGGTGTCAGGTCGAGAGAGAAACCTCATCTAACATAGTTCGGGCCACTTACATTCATCTGAGGAGAGAGAAGGGATGCATTTGGACTGCAATTCTGCACCTTATAAATAGACATATATAGCTCTGCATACATTATTAATACGGGCTTTATTGCTAGGTTTATTGAATCCACGATGGTGCTTCTCTCGGGAAGCCATAGAACACAGGAAGATTGCACAGACGCCTGCATTAACCAGGACCACAGTATACCAAGCAAATAAGGCTGTGCAAACAGCAGTATTCATGCGAGCTGCATCCTACAATTCAAATAACATAATAACAAATAATGTGCTCAAGCAAGCCCCACAGCTGCTATTTGAAGTATTTTATGCATTTCTTATCTATGCTGCTCATGCTAACACAAGAGTAGGTAGGGCAAATGTATTTTAAAGAAGTTCCTTAGCATGACCTACAAAGCTGCTGCCTTCCTCCATAACCTCAACTTGTCCCTGGACTCTCTCCCCTCACTCACTCTGATGGGTCACCTTGGACGTACCTGGAACAGGCAAAACTATTTCCTCCCCTTAGCCCCTTGTCCTCTGCTGAGGACGCACATGCACACACACACACACCCCCAATCCCTTCGTGTAACTGGACCCTCTCTCCATCGCTTACCCAGTTTATTAGCAGCGCTGATTCCTACATATCCTTCCCTTCCTCAGGCCTTTCCATTCTTATCATCTGTCTCCCCAGCTAGAACATAAACTTCATGGAAGCAGGGACCCTTTCTGTTTTGTTTGTTGCTGGATCTCCAACATACGTAAGAGTGGCTGGGATGCAGTAGGTTTGCAATAAATATTTGATGAATGAATGAATGGCCAGAACATGAGCTTCGTCGGTTGGTCATTCCTCATCTCCTCTGTCCACTGTGGCTCTCCCCTTGCTATAAGCTTCAGGAGGGACAGTTCTCACCCCCTCTGCAGCTCTAACCCCATGGCCTCAAGCAGAGAATGGCACCTGAGAAGTTGGCACTAATTGGTTATTGAACTGAAGAGAACTAAAGTCTGTTCTAGAAGCATCTGGTTGGCTCAGGATGGCCAGTGGTGGCTGCAGCAGCATTTCGTTTCATGACCTTCCCTTATACTCTGTGGGGCATGGTGCCAGTCGTATGGCACCAGTAGCTTTCCTCCCCTCTCTTGACTAAGACATCACCCTCTTATGAAAGTGACACAGGGAAGCCCCCATATTTCATTGACAACAATGACTCTTTGTTGTTTTTTTTTTTTTTTAAGATTTTATCTACCTATTCAGGAGAGACACAGAGAGAGAGAGAGGCAGAGACACAGGCAGAGGCAGAAGCAGGCTCCGTGCAGGGAGCTCGACATGGGACTCGATCCTGGGTCTCCAGGATCACGCCCTGGGTTGAAGGCGGCGCTAAACCACTGAGCCACCCAGGGATCCAACAATGACTCTTTGAATACAAATTTTCCCCTACACACAAAATCTGTGGAGCGAATAGACATTTGTCATCTATTTGTCAATAAACTATCATTCTTACAAGCCAATCACCTTGCAAAGATCCCCCTTTTTACAGAGATTGATACAGCAGAGGGCATGTAACCTCGTTCTGGCCTATAAGAGATGAGGACAAATTAGCTGGAAGTGGCTTCCAGGAACTTACCCCCCTGCAATGTTAGAATAAGCACAGTGGTAGAAAGCATTTAGTGGCCCCTTCACCCTTCTTGCTGCCCTCTTTAAAAGTCACCAAGTGACGATGTAATGGCCAGAGCTGAGACATCCACCCTGCAGCTGGGAAGAGAGACCTCCCCCATATAGCAGGTGGCTCAGTGGAGGGACTGAGGAGGCCTGTGTCTGAGATGATGTTGCTGAAAGCCTGATCCATCCCTGGAACCCTCTCACTCTGGATTTCCATTTGAGCAAATATGAGATGCTGTTTGGTCTCAGTCGCCTTTGCTCAGCTGTTACTTGCAGCCAAATGCCCCCTAAGTGTTACACACACCCTATGGCAGGTAGATTGCTAATTTGGGGGGATGGGACTTGAAGAAATAAGATAGTGTCCACCCTCAAAGATGTCCCAGTCTAGAGGGAGCATTGAGAAATCGATCCGCATTTGCAAGAAGGGATGACCAGCTCCGGAACAGGAGCAGGCACCAAAAGTTCTCAGAGCGGGGATCCCTGGGTGGCTCAGCAGCTTAGTGTCTGCCTTTGGCCCAGGGCATGATCCTGGAGTCCCGGGATCGAGTCCCGCGTCAGACTCCCTGCATGGAGCCTGCTTCTCCCTCTGCCTGTGTCTCTGCCTCTCTCTGTGTGTCTCTCATGAATAAATAAATAAAATCTTAAAAAAAAAAAAGTTCTCAGAGCCTAGAGCAGAGATACACAACCAAGAGAGTCATAGAAGACTCCCCCTGCTCCCCCCAAAATGCCCACAAATACTGCATTGAGCTTTTAAGACTGAGTAGTAGTTAGCCAGTTAGAGAGGTGTATTTCATTTTTAAAAAGGGAGCAATATGTAGAGATTCACGAGTCTCAGGGTAGCCAAATGAGGTCCCAGGTGTCTAGCATGAAGATGTTAGCTTCCAGAGTGGGTTTGGGGGTTATCATCGTGTTTTTCATCCAGGAGCACAGTGACAGCCAAATCCTGCCACTGATCTCTTCTCGGGTCTGAGTTTCCTAAGACGGCAAGCCTTCACACACTAGCCACTGAAACAAACCCTTGGAGTGACTTAGCCAGCACACTAAAATCTGCTTTTGCATAGCACTGGTGAGACCAAAGGGGAAGAGATAAGCAAATGCCTTCACTTCTGCACCTACAATAGTGGGAATGGCAGGAGAGAGGACACTGTGTCCTGATTTACCTACCCAGGGAGGAGGACAGGAGAGGGAATAGAAAGAGATGAGGTAATGCTGAGTGTTCCCACCACCTGGGGGCAGTGACGGAGAGAGGTAATTCCTACGGGGTTCTGTTCCTTGAGGCATAGAAGCCCCACTTGCCAATCCACGTCAGCCTGGGCTTGACTAGTCACATCAGCAAGTCATCCCTTAGGCAAGAGAGACATGTTCAGAGGTTGCTCAGACACATGGAAATCTGGCATAGATATAGAAATCCCATCAAAAAAAAAAAAAAAAAGTCAAGCACTGAGGCTAGGGAGATGTGGATGGATGTACTCATGAGCAACCCCCCGGATGCCATGTTCAGGAATCTGGATGTGTTCATGAAGTGCTGGGGGTCAGGTTAGGAATTTCAGCAAGTGGGAGGAGTCAGGTGAGAGCCTTCAAAAAAAGTCAGTGGGGCTGCAGTGTGATGAAGGCCAGCCATGTGCATAGAGCTTTGCGGGTCCCTCATTGGGAAGCAAAGTAGGTATCGACCCAGCTCTCCCATCAGGGCCTTTCCTCCTCTGGACCACAGATGGCCCTCAGCTCTGCATTCTCAAACTTCAGGGTCAGGCTCCCACAAAGACAGAACCTCCGGTGTTAAAAATAAGGATTGGGATGAAGAGTGGGAGCTCTATGTTGGTGCCAGCCAGCTTTTCCTGTAAGGGACTGGGTAGTCAATATGCTATGCTTGGTGGACCATCTAATTAGTCTTGGATGTGACAACTGAAGTCTGCGACACTAGCCGGAAAGCAGCCACACGTGGTCCATACGTGAATGGGTCTGGCTGTGTCCCAATAAAACTTTATTTACGACACCCAGGGGCCTGGCCAGATTTGGTGTAAGCGATGCAGTCTGCAGTTTGTAGACCTCTGCTTTCGGACTGCGGTTCAACCCTGCTTCCACCTGGGGGCCCCTGGAAGAAGGGCTGACCTCCTCAGGCTTCTGCTTCCCCTTCCGCGAATGGGATGTAAGACGCACCGCGCACCTGTTGGGAAGGAGAATGAGATTGGCCCATGAGACGCTTAGCACGATGCCTCCCATACAGCACGCAGGGCTGTGGCTGTTGTCTTGCTATGGCTGCTGTTGTGAGTGTGTGTTTTGGTTGGTTGGTGCTTGCCGTCCCCATCAGGTGTGGTGAAAAATGAAGCCCAACCCAAGAGCCAAGGGCATTGGAGAAAACCAAAAATGCTCCCCAGCGCCGACTCGGGAATGGAGACTTGCTCTTTCCAGCTGTGCTTTTCTTGGGCTGTGGCTAAGGCTGTCTCCAATTCCTGAAGGGCTTGAATAGGCCATTTAAATGGATTTGATTGGCATTAATTATTAAAAACAATTATTTATTAATAAATAAGAACTCTAAGAATGCCTTGCGCTTGTTCAGTGCTTTATAGTTTTCTTTCATTTTTGCTTTCTTCTTTTCAAAGGGCTTTTTTAAAACTGGGGCACACAGTGTACCAGGAGGCTTAAGAAGATACGGCAGGGTGCGGGGGGAGGGTGCGGGGAAGACATCTTTCTAGAGTATCAAATGTACTCAATTTGGGAGGGAACAACATTATTTTTTATTAAAACAAACTTGAATATATTATGGAGCAGAATATAGAATTGTATGGAGTTTTTTTTTTTTCCTTAAGATAAAGTGTAAGACTTCAAAGATATTTGATGGTTGAGATCCCCCACTTTGGGCTGTGCCCCAGATGGCTGCCAGAGAAGGAGCACAGTTTGGGTCTCTTCTATGCGGCCCCCTGCAAAGTGTGTAGGGAAGGAATTTTGACAAATTCTGCAGATGAAGAAACTCTGTCTTGCTCAGGCCAACTCAGAGCTTGGCTGCAGAATGAGTCCTCAATTCTAGGATTTCTAGCTCCCTCCTTGCATGTGTGAACGGCACTCCCAGTTAGGCAGGGGCCAGGATGCACCCTGGTGATAATGTGTGCCAGGTGCTGTGCTAAGTGCTTGTGGGAGTACGGTGGTGACTAAGACAGGGTCCAGAAAGATATATAAACCCTCAACTTCAACATCTGCTGAGCCTGAATAAAACGCTTGGCATTGAGTCAGCTCGGTCCCCAAGACCTTGAGTTGACACCTTTCATTAACATCCCCTTCCCTGGGATCCCTGGGTGGCGCAGCGGTTTAGCGCCTGCCTTTGGCCCAGGGTGCGATCCTGGAGACCCCGGATTGAATCCCATGTCGGGCTCCCGGTGCATGGAGCCTGTTTCTCCCTCTGCCTGTGTCTCTGCCTCTCTCTCTCTCTCTCTCTCTCTGTGACTATCATAAATAAAAAAAAAAAAAAAAAAAAAAAAAAAACATCCCCTTCCCCAATCCCATAATGGTCCAGTCCATTCACTTAAGTTCCTGCCTCAGTTTCCCCTGCACAGCCAAAGAATTGACCGCTAGAGTTTAAGCTCTTTCATTCACTTGCTTTGCTTGGGCATGACTCCTCGCCCAGAAGAATAGAATCTATGGCCTTTGCCAAGTGTGCAGCAATCTCCCCTTCCCCTGCCCACCGAAACTCCCCTGCTACCCAGACCTCCACTTGCAGCACAAGCATGGCTATTCAGAGCTGCATTGCTTCCCACCCCATCAGGAGGGCTCTGACTCTTGCTGGAATCCCAGCTTTGCCCTGTCATCCTCTTAGAGGTCGTGGCTTTTCTTCTTTTTCCTTCACAAGAGCCCTATTTGCAACCCACTTCAGCTTCCCCATTCACACCCCATGTCCTAATAAGTCAGCTGCTGTAAGTACAGGGAGTCCGGAGTCCAAACCCTGTCTGCCACTTAGCATTTGTGGGAACTCTGGAACGTTTCCTCAGCCTCTCCACCGCATCGGTTGTACCCCCACCACCTATAAAATAGGATCCAGGATACCTTCTCACGGTTTCAGCGGGAGGTTGGAATGGGCTCATGTGAACTGCCAGGCACAGGGGGGTGCATAATAAGTGCTCAGGATGCCTTGGGTCTCCCACTCTGCGTGAGCTGAGGTCCCAGCCCATAGATCTTCAGTTGGGACAGATCTGAGTGCTTAAAAGAGCCAAGGGTAGGGTGTGGGAGAGGATGTTGTGGGGCTGCTGGGCTGTGGGGCTCCCATCCAGCTGTGTGCCTCAGTGGCTCTACACACGGTTGTCTTTAACTTTTGCCTCCAAATAAAATGCTGTCATGGGACCCCTGACCCGCTTTCTGGGGGAGATCCCTCTGTTTCCCGCTCTGAGCAGAGTGCTGGTGATACCTGCCCCAGCCCTCGGAGCGAAGCTATTTATAGCAACCATCATTAACTCTCCACTGCCGGTTCCCCAGAGCCTCACCTGTTCCCGCTCCTCCCGAAGTTGACTTCAGAGGGTTTTCTGAGAGTTCTTTGTAATATTAGTTAACATGTACAGGAAAGCCCCAAGGTCATGTTCCACTCTTGGCACCCTTCACTTTAGATTTGAGAAATCCCCTAAAACTCTCATTAGCGGAGGCTGCCTCACACCTATGAAACTTTAAAAATATCTGGCTAATCAGGCACTTTGCACACCTCCACGCGGGCAGAGAGAGAGCCTTTGCTTGCCTCCTCATCCCTTCTCCCGGCATCACATCCGTGCAGACAAGAGCTGTCAAAATCTGACTTCCTATGGTATTTAAAATAAAATGAAGGGAACTTCTTCTCTGAAACCAGTATTACCACTTAAAGAGAAACTGGGTGCAAGAGGCGGAAAGCATAGCAGGGGGGAAATGGCATTCTGGAAGATCCTCCTTGTTCCGATTCATTTTTGACTAGGAGCTGATCTTTGGGATTTATTTATTTTCTAGAAGATTTTATTTGTTTATTTATTTGAGAGGAAGAGAGAGCACAGAGGAAGAGGGAGAAGCAGACTCCAAACTGAGCAGGGAGCCCAATGTGGGTAGGGCTCGATCCCGGGTCCCTGAGATCATAACCTGAGCCGAAGGCAGATGACACTTAACCCACTGAGCCACCCAGGCACCATATGATCATTGGAACTTAAAGGGATGTTAACCACAACAACATGAAAATAAAATCACCACTTATTAAGTGCCTTCCGAACACTAGGCGCCATGAAAAATGATTGATCACATTGTCTCAGAGTCCACTAAAAACCCCGAAAAGTAAATCCCAGGATGCATATCAGGAAACTGATGCTGAAAAGGATTGAGTAGTATTCTCCAAGTAACAGAGCCAGTACGTGGTTCTCACCAGTGTGCATCTGTCTGTCTCTGAAATCCATGCCTATGCTGGACAGGATGCCCTGCCCCCTCCCATGTGAAATGTAAATTTCCCAGAAGGACCTTCCTCTACTCCACATAAAGAGAGTTACCCCATTGGTGAAACTGTGAGCCACACAGTACTGTCCTCACAATTATCTGGGGGCACTTATCAAACATACAGATTCCTGAACCCCACCTGAGAAGTGTTGGATTTGAACCTCTGAAGAAGGCAATGGGAATCTGGTCTCACCCAGCACGTCTGAGTGATTATTGTTCACACTGATGCTTGAGAACCACTGTTCTGTGTTTGAGCTGGTTTGCCGGGATGCCCTCAAGTTGGGCCGCTTATGAACCCTGCATGTTCTCCGCAGGACCCAGGATGCTCCTTGTCCACAGACTCTCTGGAAACAGTCTGCAGTGGGGAAAGGAGGGGAACACTTCCAGTCAGTGAGATAAATTAGTCTATTCCAGAAGGTGCCCTGTACTGAATTGGGAAACCAGGATAAATGGCCCAGAATGATGTCAATTTGTGAGACTCACAAGAATCAGTCTTTGGAAGTTAAAATGGAAGCAGATGCCATAGACAGTGGGGACACTGGGGCCCCAGATTCTAAACTGGTGGGATGGAGAAGGGGAGGCACGGGGGTTAGGAGAGAGCTCACCTGGACTGCAAGACTTGGGTATGGAAGTGGCCCAGGAGAAAGATTAGTCAACGCCAGGAGGTACATAACCAGCAGGAGGCTTGCAAACAGGGAGGGAGTATGACCCAGAAAGAGGGCTGTGTGATGAGGGAAGCAGGCGTGGTTGACCCTGTAGTGCAGAAAAGTCCAAGGGTCAAGACTCAATGATTCGCCTTCATCTATGAATTCAGTGATCAACACAGAGCCATGGCTACATTGTGCTCTTAGGCACAGTCTCTGTCCTGACCCAAGCCCCACGCTGGTTGAGGGACAGACTTACAAACCGACAAGCATGACATGGTATAATAAGCGCGGTGCTACAAATAGACGCAAGAGGACTGTGAGAGTGCAGAGGAAGGATGTCCAACCCAGCAAAAGTCAGTCAAGAAAGGCTTCCCGGAGGTGTGTCTCAGCTGTTTCTGTTCTGATTGGAGTTGGTTGGGAGAAAAAATAAAAGAAAGAAAAGAAAAAAAGAAAAGAAAAGAAAGAAAAAAGAAAGAAAAGAAAAGAGAAGAGAAGAGAAGAGAAGAGAAGAGAAGAGAAGAGAAGAAGAAAAGAAAAGAAAAGAAAGAAAAGAAAAGAAAAGAAAGAAAAGAAAAGAAAAGAAAGAAAAGAAAAGAAAAGAAAAGAAAAGAAAAGAAAAGAAAAGAAAAGAAAAGAAAAGAAAAGAAAAGCAGGGGGTGGGCAGGACAGATCCAAAGTTTAGAAATGGTAGGCTTTCATACATGTCATGCATTTCATACATATTGCCTCATCCAAAATTGGCTTGGGTGATGAGGGAAGACTAACACCATTTGGGGAGTGGGGGGCAATGGGGTAGGAGAGGGAAAGCCTCAGTGGACTCATACGAGAAGAAATTGAGGAAGCAGAGTAATTCAAATACTGCAGTTGTGACAATTACCTAATGACATGGACGGCACATCCCACAGGACTCTGAGGAGATTAACGACAGGCAAGACCCATCAGCAAAGGTGCATCAGGCAAAACTCTGGTGAGGGGCTAATTTTTATATTGGTCAGGTTGCATGCAGAACAGAAGCCAGTGTGGTCCGTGAGATGCTGGTCAGTGTATCTGATCCCACCGTCCTCTTGGATGTTGAGCATGCTAGGAGGCAGGTTGACCTAACGATAAGTTTGTATTATTAGGCATATAGTCCCGAATAGTCTTTCCTGGAGTAATGATTTCTTATGAGGTCAAGGTTTCTTTGAGCACAGAAGACACCATAGGTTGGCTCCGTACTAACTCCTTGCATTTGATCAACATAATCTTCCTGCTCCGAAGTCAATACTTGGCAACATAACTTTCCATTCCATCAGAACCTTTAGAGGACATAATGTCCATTTGTAATATTTACTGTTAAGTTACAGAAATGTGATTAATGAAATCCAGTCTACTGTCTTGAGTGAGAGCTGATGATGAGTATTCAGATGGTTACCATCCAATTTAATAGACTTTCAATGTAATTTGAATCATGCGTGGAAAATACAGCACCATTTTCTTTTTTTTTTTAAGATTTATTTATTTATTTATGATAGACAGAGAGAAAGAGAGAGAGAGAGAGAGGCAGAGACACAGGAGGAGGGAGAAGCAGGCTCCATGCCAGGAGCCCGATGTGGTACTTGATCCCGGGACTCCAGGATCACGTCCTGGGCTGAAGGCAGGTGCTAAACCGCTGAGCCACCCAGGGATCCCCAGCACCATTTTCTTAACCCACAGACATCTAGAAGGTCCGTGACCCCCTAAAAATGTTCACAATACTTCGAGTACATGTACATATCTACATGTCACCTCCCAGGAAATGAATTGATTGCTATAAATACATTCCCAAGGGTGTTAAGTCTTGCACACCAGTGCACACACATCCACATACAGACACACAAGGCTAAAAGCTATGGATCTAGGGGGATGGGATTAAGTAATGCATCTCATGTTGGCAGCCTGACAATGCCCATACTTTGGTTTCTGTGCAAAATGAATTATTATCTCCAGAATCTGGTCTTGAAGCTATCTCATCTAAACCATGGTCATTTTCCCAGTTCCTTTTGGGTAAGCAGGATTTGATGAGTTCTGATGAAGGGGAGTGAGGGTCAGCATTGTGCCACATCCAAGTGTTACACAGACAGAGAAGTTTGATGATTGCCCCCATAGGGAGAGGACCACAGAGACACCAGAGTTTGGCAGGGTGACCTAATGGAGCTGCTTCTGGGTAATAAATAGAATTAAGTAGACCCTAGTTGAAATGCAAAATATTTGATTTGCATTGGATGGAATAGAAAGGGTCCTTTATGTGCATCCGGTACCCGTGTACAAGTTGATGTCAATAGCCAGTACATTTGGCATTTGCCCGCTCGGTGTTTGCAAAAACGGAGGCATTCCCATTTTGCAAACAGCCCATAGATACATTAAATAACCCGTTTCATGATGGACATCTGGACTCCTCGAACCTGCCAAAAGTGGATGGAGGGGCTCACTGCTGCCTTCCAGCTTTATGATGGGGAACGGCTCCCTTCGAACGTGGAAGGCGTCACTGGGCAGCAGCGCAGCAGGTTGGGGTGTCATGTGCCCCAAACACAACGCGCACATTCATTTTGATTTTTGCTGTGTCGGAGCCACCGGTGGGCGATACCTCCCGTACCTGGGCAGGAGCAAGCTTCCTAAATCACAGCAGCAGCATCTACGCTGGCCTGGCACCCAATTCTCTCCCTCTGTGGTCACTTGAATGGTGGCTGAGCTCAGGAGGCAATATACATGGGTAGGTAGAAAGATCTGGAGGGATTTTTAAATTTAGTATCTTATGGGGGAATAAGAGAAAGAGAGGGAAGGGGAAAAAACTAGATTTGCCTGAATATACCATGTCACACACAGGGTGGGACGGGAAGCAGAAGTAATGGACTATGGAGTCAGTTCAGCATCATTTCCAGCACACCCCCACCCCCCCAAGGAAGTGATAAAGTCTCCGGTCAGGTACGCTCTGGATCATTCGCTCCAACTTACTCCACTCCGTGTGTCACTTCTCGTCCATCATCTTTTGTGTGTGCAAAGCTGATCCCAGCCGGTGTGTTTGAACAGGAGCTTACAGTAAATGCAGAGAGAGCTTGCGTTTGCCACCTAGTGGCCAGTGGCGCCCTGCCTTCCGTTTTGTCATCCCAAAGCAGGGCCCGAGTCTGAGGCTACAGGCATTACGGTACCGGAGCTCAAATATCAAGGTTTGCCTCCCAAGTTTCAGTTCAAATAGAATGGCTTAAAAAGGAAAAAGAAGACCTAGGATGTCCTTTGAGTGATGACCCCTTGACCTCAGCCCACTTAAGGCCTGGTTCACAAATGAAATGCAAAACCCATGGCAGGAAAGGAAGGTGGGGATTAATTTTAGAAAGCCACAGTGAACATAATATTTTATATTTTTGTGTACCAATGGGTGGCCTCCCAAATGTATGTGCCAAACTAGTGTAAGAAAGGGAGGGTTGAGTACCCACTATGTGTTTGGAACTGTGCTAGGTGCTTTGCATTCGTCATTCCTCGCAGGACATAGGACCCAGGCTTACCACCTACTTCAGTGTCTGCATAGCCCAATCTGTAAGCCCTACAGATTCCCCAATCAGAAAACCTCCTACACTGATGCTTCTCAAACTCTCTATAGAGAAAGACTTCCTCTTTAATTATTTTATGCCTCTATACACCAGTGCTTTTATTCAAAACAAAAGTTATCAGGAGAAATAAAATGTACAATATACAAGCCCATGTTTATTTATTTTTATTATTATTACATTCAACAGATATAAAAATTACTATGTCAAATTCCTAGAAATTTTCTTTTTTTTTTAAGATTTTATTTATTTATTCATGAGAGACACACACACACACACAGAGAGAGGCACAGACACAGGCAGAGGGAGAAGCAGGCTCCATGCAGGGAGCCTGACGTGGAACTCAATCCCGGGTCCCCAGGATTACATCCTGGGCTGAAGGCAGCACTAAACCGCTGAGCCACCCGGGCTGCCCAAATTCCTAGAAATTTTCTAAATAAATTTTCCAAATGCTTAGAGTTTCTGCATTTACTTAGCTGCAGACT
This sequence comes from Canis lupus dingo, assembly GCF_003254725.2. NCBI lineage: Eukaryota > Metazoa > Chordata > Mammalia > Carnivora > Canidae > Canis > Canis lupus. The sequence continues at coordinate 33,785,255 of NC_064248.1, read as the reverse complement.
ACTAACAATGCATAGGCTGGAATTGGTCCTCAGACGGCCTGTTGGGTACAGCTGGTCCACACAGTCCTTGCCAAGCATTCTCCAGTTTCTGAACATCTTCCATCACAGGGACAGCCGACCTCACAAGGCAACCCGTACCGTTGCTGGGCTGCTCTGATGACCAGAAACCAAAGTCTGCTCCTCCATATTCATTGGCCAGGGTTCTGCCTCTGACTCACACTCAACAAGACGCATCTCCATGCAATCACAGCTTTTCAGATACATAGGACAACTGCTTTATGACCAAGTTCTGACTTCTCCGCTCCTGGTGGCACACAACGTTTGCGGTGCCCACTTAAGAGTCCAGGCTTCAGGATCTTTGTGGTAAAGGCCATGGTAGAAGCTTCCACCCCTTTGGCTTGCTTCTCTGCCACCTAATCTCTGATTCCTCTGGAAGAGCAGGGAAGAGTGATCTGATGATTCAGGATGCAAATGCTGGTTGGCCAGGTCTACAGTGGACAAGGGCATTATGGAGATCAGAGGCCAGCATGCAGATGTCATTGCCATTGGCTTTGCTTCCCTCATGCTAGGACATAAAAGGGTCAGGGGCTGTCTGATTTCATTAGGGCATGCAGAATGGTGCTCTGCTTTTCCATAAATTGGAAAGTCACTGCTCTGAGTTCCTGTAACATGTGGATGGCCAGATATGGGAAGATCCATCAATTCATATTCATGCTTGAAGGAGAAGGTAGAGAACTTGCCTAGGAATCTATCTGAAACCAGAAACTCCAAGACAACTCTCCTACAATCCTTCGTGGAGTCTCCTTGGCCTTGACCTAGTTAGTAGCAAAATCATACTCAGATTTTCACTTGCTCTGCCTTTTGCTCTACGATGTTGTGCCAATTACTCAACATCCTTGCGCCTTAATTTCCTCCTCTGGGGGGGGGGGAAGATGAAGGTAAAAGAACGTACTCACATGGTGGCTCTGACAATTCAATGAGGTTCAATAAGACGATACATACCATGCACTTTGAACTTCTCTCAGCCTTGTGAATAAACACTTAGGATGATTGTGTTTTTAACATATTTCTATTGGCTTATAATTTCCCAAGGAACTTTGAGAAGAGGTGTTTGAGTGGGAAGAATATGGATATTCTTGGAACTTCTCCTCGAAATCATGAAATACCATCATGATGACACTTCTACCCCTAAAATTTAGTGTGTGTTATAACCAGCAAGAAGTAGAAAGGGAAATTCACCTTTCTGGTTCTGAAGATAATCTTTCTGTTATGTTAGCCCAAATGCGCATTGGTTTACCATGGGGCTGGTGGTTGCAGTAGTGGCCAATAGGTGCTTGGGCTTATTATCTTATGAAAATATCACAGTTTTAATTCGTACTGACATTTCCACCAGCCAAACCACCCAAGTAGCTTTTGTATGTGTTTTCCTAAGCATATCCCATCATTCGGTACCTGGATGCTGTTCTTTGGGGTATTCAGCTAGAATCTTACATGTATTCCTAGTCAATTTTATCTCAGACTTGGCCTGCTTCTTCCAAATATCTTAATTAGTATTGAATAGAGGTGTCATCTCGTCCAGTTTTGCACACCTTATTTTTTTTAGCCACAAAGCTCATTTTTAGCCATAAAACTCGTGTGTGAACTCCAAGAAGTTATAGAGAGGACAATGGAGCTTTCTAGAAGCAGCGGGCGAGGTGGGGCAGGGTCTTGCCCACTGGACTTCCCCAGCAGCCACTGGAAGTATTTCATGAATACCCCACTATCTGGAGAAGAATTCTAACTATAGTTCTGTAGCCTGACCATGATTTTATCAATGGAGAAACTGAGGCCAAGAGAGCATATAGTTGTCCAAAATAGTGCAGCTAATTTAGAGCATGTCTCCATTTATTGCATATCTTAGAAAAATGGAAAATGGAAAATGGAATATCACCTTACCTTGGGCCAAACTCTTAAATGTCAGGATCTATCAGCTTTGGAGATTTATCTATGAACATGGGGTCAGAGCCAGACTCTGAAAGGTTAAGCCTTTAATCAAATCAGAGTTGATCCCTTGCAGGTCAAGTGGATTCCTATAAAATGTGCTCACGAGTCATTAACCACCCATCAAATTTTGTATATGTGCAACACTGGTCATTTAAATGGGATTTGGTAACAAAAATAATGCAGAGAGGAATGGTTAGAGTTGGGAACCTCAATGCAGTGGCAGTGTTTTCTTAGGTATTTATGACTTATTCATAAAGGTCTTCTCACTCCAGAGGCTCTGCTCTTAACCAGGGTGTCTACTGCTTCCCAGCATGCTTGCTGGCTTATAAATAAGACAGTTAGCAAAGTGAGCAGGTGAGGAGCTAACAGTTAGCAAAGGCTTAATATATTCCACGTAGCCGCCTTAGGAGTTTGATATTAATCAATGCATACAACCTTTACAACCACCCTTTGAGACTTTGAGATAGGTTGTTGCAGTAGTGGTATCTTAACCATCGTATGTAATAAATATATTCTTACATAATATAATAAATATATTCTTTTCCTCACAATCGGAGTCTACAAAAATGCTTCAATTTCTTTGAAAACCGGAAGGAAAAAAAATGAACTTTCAGGTTAAAGAAAATGTCTTTGTATATAATGTCAGTATCTTTGTACCAACACAGTCACAAAATATGTTATTGAATACTTTCCGTGGGGAAGGCCTGCAAAAGTCACCAGTGGCCTAGCATGCACAAACAGGACTAGGAGGTAGACGTATGACCATGTTGCAAAAGACAGAGTTAACATCCAGGGAGCTGAGTTCCCATGTCCCAGTGCCCCCACACATAGCCAACCAGCTTGAACTCACGTGGGGCAGCTACAAGCTCCAAGGTCAATGGCCTTTGCTACTGATGTCTCCCTGGACATGTCAGGAAGGTTCTATTTTGGAGGTCCCTTCCAGGAGGCACAAATAAACATGCCCACCTCAGCTCAAAAACCGAAGAATTCTATGTGCCACCAGGTCATGAGATTTGGGGGCAGGGAAACAAGCATCCATGGCTACAGCATCGCTTCTACCATCAGGAAAAGCAGGAAGAACAGAGTGAGCTAGAAGGGTTGTCCTTAGCAAGGAGCTTGGAGCTGAGCAAGCATTACCCATCTTCAGGGTCTTTGTTTTTCTCAAGGAAAAAAAAAATTCTCTGCCCACACTCCAGCCCAGCTGTCTACAATGATAAATGATGGGCCTTTCTTTAAATTTCCTTTCTGCTCAGCATGAGGACTGGCCAGTGTGGATATGCACTCGACACGGATAAATGGCTTTGGCAAGCCCACCAGATTGCCCACGTGGCAACAGATGGTCCAGCTCAAAGCTTTTGTTGTGCTAATGTTGGAACTTGCTGCTACCTGAAGCAGTTATCATTTCATAAACAATGATGCTGCCACTGCTCTGTGGATAAATTGTCCTTTATACTTTGCAGGGCCCACCATGGGTGCTGACAGCTTCATGATGGTAGAAGGGAGCCCCTAGTCACTTAGCTGCCATGGTGGGAGTGGAAAACTTAGTAGGATGGAGAAAGTGAGCATGGAGACTGGCTTTGGCTTCTAGTCAAGGCTACATGGATATCTGAGTGTCCACCCCGAATTGTGGTCAGTGAGAAGGAACGAAGTTTCCACTTTGTCTAAGGGTCAAAAGTGACCCTGAAAGACAAACTGACCCCTTGGAATTCCCTTTGGCATAGAATCACTTTCTAGTCCCTTTTGCAGAAATGGTAATAATGAACAGAGAGGGAAGAGATGAATGTTTTTCCAGTATCCACTATGTCCAAAGCATTATAATAACATTATTATTACTTAATTATTGTTGGTAGTGGTAGTAGTCAGTAACTTGAATAAGGAGTTTGTTAAATCCTGGACACTGTGCTGAGCCTTTTACATAAATTATCTCATAATCATTTCAAGGAATCCAGAGGAACTGAGCATGGTGTTCTTGTGTACCCATCCTCGCAAGGGAGCAGTGGAGGGCAGAGGTCTGCTCTGTAATGTTTGTTCATTTCTGTGATGTCAATCTTCCCGTCATGGCCAGTTTTAAGCTACCAATGATTTAATGACCTGCTCACAAAATTCCTGAGTATGCAACAATCAGCTCCCGTGGCCCAGTGGAAGCCCGTTCTACAACATCACTGCAACATAGGTGGGGAAAGGCAGCTTGCCCAAGATCACTCAGCTACTAAGGGACAGAGCTGAGAGGTCCACCCACGAACACGAACTCCCACCCATCATCACGTGTTCCACCCTATTTTTTTATTGCACTTGGTTTTGTTGGGCTTTACAGATACTGTGTTTTGTACACACTGTGTTTGCAATAACCCTGTGTCGATTGAGTCGGCCAAGGCTATTTTTCCAACAGCATTTGCTCACGTCACATCCCTGTGTCACATTTTGGCAATTCTCACAATATTTCAAACTTTTCCTTACTATTACATTTGTTAGGTTGACCTGTGATCAGTGATTACAACATGCTGAAAACTCAGGTGATCGTTAGAATTTTTTAGCCATAAGGTATCCTTTAATGAAGGTCTGTACAACACATTTAAAAAGCTGGAATGAATAGATTTTCACATCTAAGTTTGCCCTTGGGTGGAAAGCCTCAGAAACAAAGACAATAAATATCCTAAAGAAATCCCTACCTATTTTTGGAATTTTAGGCATTGGCCATCGTGGGTGATATTTTACGGGACAGCCACCTCACTCAGTACCTCAAATCATACCCCAAATGTCCCTGCAGAAGGACTCCCCCACTCCAGACCATTAGGTTAGAAGTTATTCTCTTTTAAGATGTAAAAGTTATTCAGAATCTTGGAAGTGCTTCACGGTAAAGGCAAAGAGTATTCCTAACATACATTCTCCATGAAATACTTCATCTTCTCTCTAGATAATTCCAGAAACCCCCACCAATGCATGTAAGAGTCACTGTTGCCAGAAGCCTGGGATTCTAGGATTTACCCAAAACCCACTCCAAACCCTTGACCTCCTCTGTGACTAAGGACTTGCTCGAAAGAATAATGAAATCCACATAGGTCAGCCTGGCACATGTTAAAACTTGTTCCCAGTGGAAATATCTGTCTCTCTCATTAAATCACAAGTTCCTATAGCCTAGTTAACACATGGTAAATACTGAATGAATGAATGAATGAATGAAAGCTGCAGATTGTTTCTAAGAAAAGGCATAAAAGCAGATCAGAAATTAAACCACCATATTTGCTGGTGTACAAGAAGCAGAAGTATAGAAAAAAAATCCTAATTTTATTGGGACTTTTTGGCAACAAGGAAGAAAGGACAGAGTACATTTCATCTTCCACGAGTTCAGAGTGATTTTCAATTGAGTTTATAATAAAAGCATTATTTTGCTTATGCTAATGCAACCGTTCATAAGGAACCAATAAAACTCCTTTCCACCGCCAAAAACCTAACTGGTATTTTATATGTTTGAACCCTTTCCTACTGCGGACACCCTGGATGAGGAATCATTTTTAGGCACTTGTTTATTTTATTTTATTTTATTTTATTTTATTTTATTTTATTTTATTTTATTTTATTTTATTTTATTTTTTTAGGCACTTGTTTAAATGCATGGAGACTGCCTGCAAATACAGGGCCCAATCTTTAAGGATACTCCAGCCCCGAAACTCTGATTATTTGAGCTTTTTTTTTTCTTTGACAGTGAACTCTTCCCACAAATCAAGGCCCACAGCTGGGGTCGGTTTTGCCCGCATTGCTTTGTCTTCCCAGCCTAACCCCAACGGTGAAACCATGGGATCTTCAGCTGAAACACTTACCCCCGACTCCCCACCGCCAGGTCCCCAGGTGCAGCGCTACTGTTATAGACTAGGAGTCCGAAGAGAAGGAGGCAGGGTTTGTTATTGACTAGCCCCCGCCCCTCAGACAGTTCCAGAGGACGGGCCACACATTGCAGGTACTATCAGCAGGTAGCAGGCTGCATGGCTGGCCTGTGAGTTATGGCCACGGTCACCAGATCTCTTTTCTGTAGCATCCTGCATGTGTAGGTGATAAATCTTAGAGACCCGGGGGAGCACAGCTGGCCTTCTCTCCTCTGGCCCATTATTTCTCTCCTACATCATTTAGAAAAGTGCAGGTCTGGACCTTTTTTTTTTTTTTTTTGGTTGTTCATGGATGTTTTCTTCAGCTTCATACCACACTTTTCTGCATGTTTAATTTTTACAACACAGCATGTTCTTAGAACCTGACTCACTTAATAGAAGACAAAAAGAATGCATCAAATACTTGCATATGTTCTCTCCACAAATGAGAGTGAGGAAATCCAACCATCTGCAGTTCCTGCTCGCAAAGGTAGCACAGCAAGGAAAGGAGGCAATGTTTTTAAAGAACCTACCACGAGCCCACATCTTATGCTTTGTTCTGCAAAGGCTGAAGCATGCCATGGTGGCCGAGTGCCCCTGTGGTGCAAGTCAGGGGTCTGGGTTCTGATCCCAGCTCCTCCTGCAGCTGAGTATGTTGGGCAAGTGATTTGATTTCTTCAGCTGTCAAATGGGCTTAATACTAATCCCTACTTTACAGGATTACTTTTCGTGAGACATTCACACAACATGCAATTAACCTTAAAAAAAAAATAATAAGTAGCCTTAAGTACATTCAGAATGTTGTACAACCATCAATTCTATTTAGCCCCAAAACTTTTTCATCACACTCGATAGGAAAACCCAGACCCATTCAACAGTCACTCCCTGTTTCCTCCCATCCCAGCTTTCCATTTTAATGGATGCACCTGCTCTGGACATGTCACATAAATAGAATCTTACAATATGTGACCATTTGTGTCTAGCTTCTTTCACTTAGCTATGTCATGTTTTCGAGGTTCGTGCGTGTAGCATACATATCAGTACTTTGTTCCTTTTTATGGCTGAGTAATATTTCGTTATATGAAGATACCACATTTTGTTCATCTAGTCATCCATTATGGGTATTTGAAGTTTTCCATCTTTTGGCTATTGTGAACATTTGTGTGTAAGTATTTAGATAGGTCTTTTTGATTCTTTTGGGTTTATACAATCAGTTCTCATTATGTGTTTAGTTATGTTCTATAAAGTTGCAGCAAACACTAAATTAGCAAATACTAAGTCCTTGTTCCAAGAAAAATATATAGATACGTATCACACAGATTATAATCTTAAATCCTAAAAATAGTTTATCCTGGTAGATTCTATTTTCTTTATTTCACAAAGGAGGAGATGAGGTTCAGAAGCACTAAGTGACTTCTCTGACACCGCCCCGCTGACCCCAGGCAACCAGCCCCAGAGCTGGAGGTTCCTTCTCTCCATGGCACCACCCCTCCTGCCAACATCCTCTGGTCATCTCCATTGGAGATCTGAAACAAGAAGGCACAGTGTCAACTTTGTTCAACCTCAGGTGGGAATATACCAGGTAAGCAACTTAAATTTTTGTCACTATGCACCTGTCTGCACATTGTCATGAGTGTGGATTTGCAAATTTGCAAACACAGAATTTGTTACATCCAAAGGATCAAACATACCCAAGAGTGGAATTACTGGATCAGATGGTAATTCTATGTGTAGCTTTCTGAAGAACCACCAAACTGCTTTCCTTAGTGGTTGCACCGTTTAACAAGCCCATAGGATTTTAAAAAATTGTTTATTTAAATTAAATTTAGTTAACATATAGGGCATTATTAGTTTCAGGGGTAGAATTTAGTGATTCATCAGTTGCATACAATGCCCAGTGCTTATTACATAGTGCCCTCCTTAATGCTCATCACCCAATTACCCCATCCCCTACCTGCCCTCCCTTCCAGCAACTCTCAGTTTGCTTCCTAGAGTTAAGACTCTCTTGGGGCACCTGGGTGGCTCAGTCGGTTAAGTGTCTACCTTTGGCTTAGGTCAAAGGTCCCAGGGTCCTGGGATTGAGCCCCGAGTCAGGATCCCTATTCAGCGGGGAGCCTGCTTCTCCCTCCCCCTCTGCCACCCCCTGCCACTTGTGCTCTCTTTCTCTCTCCTCAAAAACATAAATAAAATATTTTTTTAAAGAAAGACTTTCTTATGGTTTGCATCCCTCTATGTATATATATATATATACATCACTCTCTCTCTCTCTCTCTCTCTCTCTCTCTCTCTCTCTCTCTCTATATATATATATATATATATATATATATATATATACACATCACACCTTCTTTCTCCATTCACCTGTTGATGGACACCCGCCTGAAACCCACAGGATTTTTAAGCTCAAATTTCTGTTTATTATAAATGACAGAATGAGGAAAACCTATTGTGCATAAAGATTTGTGTCAGTCAATGATTATTTCCAAAAACTTGATTGAATTGCTGAATCAAAATATCTTTTAATACTTTTATGACATGTCAGTAAGTTAATATTTGTAGGGCACCAAGAACAGGGCTTGGTGAGTGGTGTTATATATTGCTAATTAAATAAAATAAATCATGCCACTGGTGTTACCTGACAAGCACAATTCTTTCCCACTCCCGGGAGAGAAACTCACAGATAATACAATGAGATGGACCCTTGGTGGGGGTCTTATAGGAAAGAGAAATTGGCCAGTCCTCTTCCAAAGCCAAACTGCACTCAGCCAGAGGAACACTTGCAGACTTTTGTTTTCGCATTTGCACATATACACCCGGTGCCCACCCCCTCAACATCTACTCAAGATTTGAATCTATCATCATCTGCTTAAAAATTAGTCATTTTCTTTATAATATATTAATACAGGTTCATTGCCAAAATCTGAGGAAACACAGATAAATGTAGTAAAGATAAAATGACTCACCTATAATCCTACACTCTTGCCTTCTATAACACTTCCTTCCTCTGTTTAATGCAATTAAAATCATAATATGTGTGCGGTTCTGAAGCTGCTCAACATTATATTAGCATGCAATTCGTGTCACTTAAAAGCTTCAAAATCAGATTTCCAAATAAGGCCTAGAGTTTCCTCGTGTGTTTATACTATACCTTAAGTATTCTCCTCTTGCTGAATAGTGTTTCCAAATGTCTGTTATTGTAAATAATACAATAATGAAACTCGTTGGGTGTAATGATTGATGTAAATCAATGATTATTTCCAAAAACCTGATCGAAATGGAGTTGTTGAGTCAAACGTATATGTTGTAATGCTTTTATATGGGACCATTTACCCAGAGACTACTTTTCTTTTTCATTTTTCCAAATGCTTCTAGTTTATTTTATCTAGTCTGGACTGGGGTTCTTTGTTATATTCACATTTGATACATGCCTCTTTTTTAAACAACTCTTATTTTGCTTTGCCTTTCTACAGTTACTGGTGGAATTATTCGAGTACTATCTCTCTCCCCCACTGGCATATTAACTTCACAAGGGTGAGAGCTGGATCCATCCATTCCTATGGATTCCAGCATCCAGTAGAGTCTGGCACATAGTAAGTGTCCAGGAGGTACTAGAGACACAAGTGGATACATCACCCTTGAGTTTTTATTAACTTTTACTCCTACTACCAGTGATGAAAATACTATGTTTATCCGTCCCAGCATTTCACTTCCAATACAGCAGGAATTATGATTAGAAAAATAATCTTATTTTAATCACCGAAAATTGAGATCCTGTTATTTTACTTTGCATTTCTTTGATTACTAGACACGAGAAGTTTTCCTATTCTTGTTTATTAATTACCTCTTCTTTGGTAAATATTAATTCACATTCTCCACCCAATTTGTTTTGGTTCCTTACCCAGTTACCTTAACACGAGTTTCCCTCCACATTTACCGAGTAGCTCTATATTGAGCCCCACACTCTTCCTGATGCTTCTATAAAATCCTTCTACTGGATTCCCATGCACAGGGTGCAAACAGAATTTCTCATGCTATGAGCCTAGGAATCCTATATCAGTCCTCTTCTTGTGTCTTACATATGCATGTGGTGTCACCGGGGCGTCTCAAGGAGCACAGCCAGCTGGTGTTCCGTCATCCTTGAATGTCAGACTCTTGGGAGGAACATGGAAGAAGAAAGTTGGAAGGAGCAGGCAACGACTGCCTTCCATGGGGGAGTCTCACACGCTGGTATGACTGGGGCTCGAATCCCAGCTGGCCACTACAAGCCATCAGACTCCCAACGAGGAAGTTAGTCCTTTACTTTCCTCATTTGTAAAATGCAGAATTAGAAGCAGTCATAGGATTAAATGAGATAAGATAATGGAAAGGGGAAGGAAGGAAGGAAGGAAGGAAGGAAGGAAGGAAGGAAGGAAGGAAGGGAGGGAGGGAGGGAGGGAGGGAGGGAGGGAGGGAGGGAGGGAGGGAGGGAGGGAGATGGAAGAAAGAGGGAAGGAGAAGGGGAAAGAAAGAATATCCTCCCTCCTATAAGTGTGGTTTCTGTTTGAACACTTTCCAAGGGCTCAGTGAGCATGTTTCCCTGCCTTCCAGGGCAGTCTATAATCCATCACTGTTGTCTTCCTTTGGAAGCCATTATGAGGAGTTTTAACAGTCTCCGTTCTCTGTTTGCTGGAAGCTGATGGAAGAACTCTCCTTATCTCCAATATTAGAACTTGTAGAAAATCGATACCAGGGTATAACATCCTTCACGATCATACTTGGTAATAAAGCCTAACTAGAAAATGTGCAGAAACTTCACGCATCTGGTGCATTCCGTCCATGTGAAAATCCACCCGGTGTATCCAGGAGTGATGCCCTTCATTGACTGATCAAAGCATAAAGACGAAGGCACTGGGTATCAGCCCTCATTAAAAATGGAAACCCTGTCTCCAACTTCTAACTTGAAAAACTGACCATATAGGAGGAGAAAGTAGAGGATGTGCCTGTAGTTAGTTTTTTTTTTCTTTCCTCTCGCATCTTTAAGAAACACACTCTGAAGACAGTCCTCGTAATGCCAACAGAAGGCCTTGCAGTTCTGAGCCTTTTATAAATGACATTTGTCCAATAGTCTGATTTACTAAGCATGATTGAAAACAACAATCAGGCCACAAGTGATACCCAGGAAACACACACACACACACACACACACACACACACACGTAACAACAAAAGCATTAAGAAACGAGACAGCTTTCCAAGGCTATGAAAACTTATCCAAAAGGAAATATATCACTCAAATATTTACAAAATTGCCAGTGCAATTCAGCCTTCTCAGTAGCAACGATTTTTATGTCCTAAAGAGAGTTTGTATCTAGAGGTAATTGTGTTCTGCAGCAGTTCGTAAGCCTGGGCATTTTCGCTGGCAATTCCAGATTTATAGGAACAGAAAAAATTTCCGTGCATGATATACTGTACAAATTGTATGTAATAACCACAATAAAAAATTTCATTAGGCTTGCTATCACCAACCACCAATTCCCTGGGGAGAATTTATGTGCAAACTTCAGCTCCGTTTACCATCTGGGATATTCTTTGGAGGATGGGTAGCCCCGGGTTCCTCAGAAAAGATAAGGGGGCATATATATATATCCTCTCCTCCTCTTGCCTTTGGGACGAGCATTTTAGAAAAAGAAAGCCTTTGTGTCTGGGGTAGCAGAAGCCTGCACATGCCCTGCCATGGATTTGCTCACATCCCCCACCTATCCCGCGATCACTTTAGCAGCTGTCCCTAAATTTTGCAGTTCTCAAATCTGAGCGCTAAGTCCTGTTGCATATTTTATGCAGCCCATCACTGAGGCGTGGATGCAGATTTCCATAGTTATAGGAGTGGAGGCAGAAATGGGAAAGACAAATTGGGTCATCTTATAGTTTGCAGCTGTGAAATCCATTTCAAAATTGCAGCCTTGCAGACCTGAGAGGCTTCCCTGGACTCGATGGAGATATAATCATGGTGTCGCCAAGGAATAGCATTCAGGCCTGGCAGTGCTTCTGGGCGTGTAGCATATGTCCTCATAAAACGTCCTCTTTATGACCAGAGCTTCTGTGCATATGCTGCAAACAGTGACAACCTGGAGGCTGCCTTTGGTAAGGGACTAGGGAATTGAACATCTCCCCACCGCTCTGCCTCGGCTCCTCGGGCCCCCTCCCCGGCCGTCTCTGGGCTCAGCCTGGGCCCTGCTGAGGGGTGCACGCTGGGGCCCGGCTGCTGCCCTGCCCCTGTGGCCATACGACGGGGCCTGCCCATCTCCAAGCGCGTCCTAGGGTCTCCCTGGTGGCTCCAAGATGGAGCAGGACACAGGAAGGAGGTGGTGAGGACCGGGGCTTTTAGAAAACACTTGGGGGAATCTTCTCCAATGGGTTCTGGGTGGAGAGTCACCTCAATCTACTTTGTTTAGTGTCATACATGAGGTGCCCGTCCCTGCACTTATGACGTTGCACACTGGACCCCATGTCATGATAGAAGATAGGATCGCCACCCCCACCCCAACCCCGCCCCTTTCAAAAATCAGGAATACAAGGTTTGGGAGGCCTTTGGACTCTCCTAAAGATAGCAGAGCATCCACTTTATGCCAGGCATGGTGCTAGGCCTTATGCGTGTAAAGGCAGGCAGGTAGTGCCTCCGAAGCCTAGCGGTTAGAATGATCTAGGGCAGAGGCATTACTAAAATTAGAAATCTACACATGATTATTTATAGCTTCTGTGTGCACAGCACTCTTTCATGCCAGGTACTTTATGGGGAACATTTTGTCCATTTACATTCTTAATCCTCACAAACTCCTCAGAGATGGTTCTCATCTCTGTTTAGCAAATGACCAAGTCAAGACTGGGATGTCGCGGTGGCCTGTCAAAGATCACAGAGCTGGAAATGGGCGAAGCCATGGCTTGAGGATGGACCTCCCCTAGCCCAGCCTATCTTCTTGTGCTACGTGGCACTGCCCTCATCTCCAGGGAATGCCAGGTCTTAGCTTCAACTAGGATGCATAAAAAAGACTCCAAGAACAGTATCTCGTTTTAAGAAGAGCTAAGACGAGTGACCCATTAATCTCTCGATGCCGAACTGAGGAATGCACACAAAATCATAGAGCGAAGTTTCTGGCATCAAGTGGTCTAGGTTCCAATCTGAGCCCTGCTGCGTGACATTAAGCAAGTTGCTTAACCTCTCTGGATGATATTTCCTGGCTGTCTAATGGAGCTAGTGAAAGTATCCAAGACTGTTGTGTGTGTTAAATATACATTTTTAACAAAGCGAAGCAGAGTGAATGACATTTTTCATCAAAAAGTTACTAATTTTAAATGATCAAGACTTCTACAAAGGAGATAAGTATATAAAGATTTAGCCTAAACAAAAATATGGGTTTCCACTGGAGCCCTGAAATATGATGTCTGAGGGAGGAGAAACAGAGGCAAGTGTAGCTTTCCCTAAAGGTCAACCAAATATAGGGTTGGTTTACAGGGGTCTGAGCTCAGTGTGTAGGAGAAGACTTTTGAAAAGCAGGATCCGGTTCAGTTGGGCAACTTAGCACCTACTAGGGTGCAAGAATCAGCATCTGACTATGAAGAAAATATAAATGAAGTGAGATACTGTCCCCCTCTGCATTGAGTAGAGCTGACATTCATGGAGGGAGGACAGACTCACCCCAGAGTCACCAGAGCCCACGGCAGCATGAGCACAGCCATGAGGAAGTCCACGTTGTACCTGGAGAATGGCTGGGGTGCAATACCAGGTGACACAGGAGACAGAGGCAGGGAAGCAGGGGGAAGGGTGTGGCCCACATGTAAAGCTGGAAATACATGTTGGGCCCCAAACCAGAAAGGCCCTGAAGGCCATGCTGACAGGTTTTAGCTAAGCTTCACTCTCCAGCTAAACATGGTTGAAATGCCAAGGTGCTTCATTCAGCATGTTTAAGAAAAATATTAGTTAAGATTTTTCTATTGCAAATGACAAGAAACTTAGCACGCACGCACACAAAAAATTTTTTAAGAAAGTTGCTGATACATATCACCAGAAAGCAAGAATGTTCTGACTCAGAATGCTTAAATAATATCATCACAAACTTGTCTCTGTCCATATTTTAGCTCTTGCTTCTCTAGGTAGGCTTTATCCTCAGAGGGGCTTGTCCCAAGTGGCAGCAAAAATGGCCACCAGTACCTCTAGGCTTATGTTCTATCTGCTTAATTAATCCCCTTGTGTAAAGAGAGAGCTTCTTTCTCAACTAGGGACTGAATCTCATTTCCCTGGCTTGCATCATTTGCCTGTTTGTGAACCAATGATTGAGGAGAGGATGATGGAATATTTTGTTTGGCTCGGATGGGGTTAAGCAATCACCTCCGAAGTAGGAAAGGAGAGGTAGTCCATTCCACCACTCACTGTTCCCCCAACCATGTAGAAAGGAAGGAGAGTGGGGCTTGGTTCTATAAAAGAGGAATAAATGAAAGGAAGTGTATTGGTCGGATAGGATGGGTTATACCACAGTAACAAGCATCTCCGAACCTCAGTAGCTCAAAATACCCCGTTTATTGCTCATCACACATGTTGGGGGTTGGGGGTGAGAGACTCTGCTCTACATCATCCTCACTTAAGCTAAAGCCCACGGCATCTCCAAAACTCCAAGATTGCTGAGCTAGGAAAAAAATGCGTGTGGTGAATTTCACACTGGCTGGTAAAAGCTTCTACTTGGCAGCCACTTATATTACTCACATTTTTTTTTTCCCAAAGCAAATTACATGACCACACCTAACTTCAGGGGGTGGGAAGGTGCACTCTACCGTGATCCTAGAACGGAGACATACTGGAAATATTTTGATGAAAAGTTCCCAAAGGTAACACAGGCAGATAAAGACAACATAAGTCCACTGTAAGAAGACAACTGGTTGCAGTAATGTATCAACACAGCATCATACTTCTGGAAAGAATTATGGTGTGTCTGTGTACATGATTGTGTGTGTGAGAGATAGAGACATAGTGATGAGCCCATATATTCAAGCTCATGCTGATTTGAATCATTCCTCATCGAGCTAATACTGCCCTTGACAGTATGAGTTTATTGACAACGTAGAAATTCATCGAGTTATTAGAAATTTTTGACAACCTCTATTTCAGAGACACAGGAATGTCGTGGCAATGATTCATTATGAGGCAATTAACCAGAAGTTTCTCTCTCCAAAATAACAAAAGTGTGTTTCTCTCCCTTTAAAAATAAAAACAAAGAAAAAAATTTTAAATAAATAAATAAATAAATAGAATCATTTGACATTTTGTCTGTTTCAGAAAATGTCTACTCTCTCCATCCAAAACTATTTGAACTCAAGGAGTCTCTACCGTCCTTATCCAGCCAACCATCATAAAAGAAGGGAGTGGAATGCTCACTTGGAAGATTTTGAAGTTCAACCACATGATAAATTTTAATGGTAAATAAGAACACTTGGCCCTTCATCTGCTGATGACTCAGAAGTATGTATTATTTAAATATTGGTATTAAATTTGGAACTAATACTCATCTCTGCTCAGCCCACTGGTGGCATGTAGTTAAGAAGTGGTATGGAAAGGTATACAAGTCAAGTTTTCCTCATGTTGGTGGAAGTGTGCTGTCAGCGTCCTCACTGCTTCCCGTTGGGTCCAGTGTTAGTAGCCGTCGAGACCCTCACTGTTTTGTCAGAGGGCCCACCTTGCTGTCCATCAAGGCAGACACTGCTTCCGCTTCCTCCAGAATTCCACGTCAAGTTTTAGCAGGACCCAGTGAGGAAAATTACAAGGTAGCATCCCATCCTTAGCACTCTCTACTGTCATTTCTTGGAAATTGTCCTAATAAATATAGAGATCTGTAACACCCATGGGGACCATGGGACCCTGACGCTGGGCTATACTCAATCCACCCAACCAGAAGCATGTGGTCCTGAGACTACCCTGGACCTACTTCTGGTCAACACAGAGAAGCCTGCCCCATTGGAAGGAAGCCACATTCCCCATTACTCCACAGCACAGGGCGCATGTGCTCCAATTTGTCTGATGCCCCAATCCCTGACATCAGAGTTACCTTCCAGTGTAGGACTCTGACCTCCAACCCTGTTGACCTGTGACGCATCTCCTGAGAGCCTAGCCCCTTGACACATTCAAAGTCCCCAAAAGGCATTTACTCTCTCCTTGCCAGTGAATGAATGAATGAACGAATGATTGTAGAAGGAATGCCAGAGTGAGAAGGTACAAGGGATTGAGTGCTTGTCCCGTGTGGAGGAGTAAGTAGGCAGTGGCTCCAGGGCACCAGATTCAAAATTCCATGAACATTCCAGCTTCATCTTTCTGTTGTGTTCACTCCCATCCTGCTTTCTTCCATTTCACCTGTGATTCCTCAACTTGCTTTCTGAAGGCTCCAGCCTCCTGGCTGGTCCTCTGAGCCCTACTGAGGAGAGCCAGGCTCAGCAGAGGCTGGACCCCTCCCAGGCTAGTGGCTGTACACTGCCCCTCTCTGGCACCAGGCAGCACTACAGCCTTTCTCCAAAATGCAGGTCCTGTTTTATTTATTTATTTATTTATTTATTTTTTTATTGGTGTTCAATTTACTAACATACAGAATAACCCCCAGTGCCCGTCACCCATTCACTCCCACCCCCCGCCCTCCTCCCCTTCCAACACCCCTAGTTCGTTTCCCAGAGTTAGCAGTCTTTACGTTCTGTCTCCCTTTCTGATATTTCCCACACATTTCTTCCCCCTTCCCTTATATTCCCTTTCACTATTATTTATATTCCCCAAATGAATGAGAACATATAATGTTTGTCCTTCTCCGACTGGCTTACTTCACTCAGCATAATACCCTCCAGTTCCATCCACGTTGAAGCAAATGGTGGGTATTTGTCATTTCTAATAGCTGAGTAATATTCCATTGTATACATAAACCACATCTTCTTTATCCATTCATCTTTCGTTGGACACCGAGGTTCCTTCCACAGTTTGGCTATCGTGGCCATTGCTGCTATAAACATCGGGGTGCAGGTGTCCCGGCGTTTCACTGCATCTGTATCTTTGGGGTAAATCCCCAGCAGTGCAATTGCTGGGTCGTAGGGCAGGTATATTTTTAACTGTTTGAGGAACCTCCACACAGTTTTCCAGAGTGGCTGCACCAGTTCACATTCCCACCAACAGTGTATGAGGGTTCTCTTTTCTCCACATCCTCTCCAACATTTGTTGTTTCCTGCCTTGTTAATTTTCCCCATTCTCACTGGTGTGAGGTGGTATCTCATTGTGGTTTTGATAAAAGGTTGGAGAACCATTTACCATTCGAATGGTCCTCAAAAGAAAGCAGGGGTAGCCATCCTTATATCAGATAAACTAAAATTTACCCCAAAGACTGTAGTGAGAGATGAAGAGGGACACTATATCATACTTAAAGGATCTATTCAACAAGAGGACTTAACAATCCTCAATATATATGCCCGAATGTGGGAGCGGCCAAATATATAAATCAATTATTAACCAAAGTGAAGAAATACTTAGATAATTATACACTTATACTTGGTGACTTCAATCTAGCTCTTTCTATACTCGATAGGTCTTCTAAGCACAACATCTCCAAAGAAACGAGAGCTTTAAATGATACACTGGACCAGATGGATTTCACAGATATCTACAGAACTTTACATCCAAACTCAACTGAATACACATTCTTCTCAAGCGCACATGGAACTTTCTCCAGAATAGACCACATATTGGGTCACAAATCGGGTCTGAACCGATACCAAAAGATTGGGATTGTCCCCTGCATGTTCTCAGACCATAATGCCTTGAAATTAGAACTAAATCACAACAAGAAGTTTGGAAGGACCTCAAACACGTGGAGGTTAAGGACCATCCTGCTAAAAGATAAAAGGGTCAACCAGGAAATTAAGGAAGAATTAAAAAGATTCATGGAAACTAATGAGAATGAAGATACAACCGTTCAAAATCTTTGGGATGCAGCAAAAGCAGTCCTAAGGGGGAAATACATCGCAATACAAGCATCCATTCAAAAACTGGAAAGAACTCAAATACAAGAGCTAACCTTACACATAAAGGAGCTAGAGAAAAAACAGCAAATAGATCCTACACCCAAGAGAAGAAGGGAGTTAATAAAGATTCGAGCAGAACTCAACGAAATCGAGACCAGAAGAACTGTGGAACAGATCAACAAAACCAGGAGTTGGTTCTTTGAAAGAATTAACAAGATAGATAAACCATTAGCCAGCCTTATTAAAAAGAAGAGAGAGAAGACTCAAATTAATAAAATCATGAATGAGAAAGGAGAGATCACTACCAACACCAAGGAAATACAAACGATTTTAAAAACATATTATGAACAGCTATACGCCAATAAATTAGGCAATCTAGAAGAAATGGACGCATTCCTGGAAAGCCACAAACTACCAAAACTGGAACAGGAAGAAATAGAAAACCTGAACAGGCCAATAACCAGGGAGGAAATTGAAGCAGTCATCAAAAACCTCCCAAGACACAAGAGTCCAGGGCCAGATGGCTTCCCAGGGGAATTTTATCAAACATTTAAAGAAGAAATCATACCTATTCTCCTAAAGCTGTTTGGAAAGATAGAAAGAGATAGAGTACTTCCAAATTCGTTCTATGAGGCCAGCATCACCTTAATTCCAAAACCAGACAAAGACCCCACCAAAAAGGAGAATTACAGACCAATATCCCTGATGAACATGGATGCAAAAATTCTCAACAAGATACTGGCCAATAGGATCCAACAGTACATTAAAAAAATTATTCACCATGACCAAGTAGGATTTATCCCTGGGACACAAGGCTGGTTCAACACCCATAAAACAATCAATGTGATTCATCATATCAGCAAGAGAAAAACCAAGAACCATATGATCCTCTCATTAGATGCAGAGAAAGCATTTGACAAAATACAGCATCCATTCCTGATCAAAACTCTTCAGAGTGTAGGGATAGAGGGAACATTCCTCGACATCTTAAAAGCCATCTATGAAAATCCCACAGCAAATATCATTCTCAATGGGGAAGCACTGGGAGCCTTTCCCCTAAGATCAGGAACAAGACAGGGATGTTCACTCTCACCACTGCTGTTCAACATAGTACTGGAAGTCCTAGCCGCAGGTCCTGTTTTAATCTTTCAAGTTCCAACATCTTACTTCTTGGGTTAAAAGAGCTACCCGACAGAGTCTGGCATTAGTGGCCAAAAAAATCCAAGATGAGGACTTGAGGAATGATAAAGGACCATGGTTGGGGGAACAGGCCACTATATCGACTTTTCCCCTTTTTGTTAGAAACAGGATTAAGCTAGTAAAAGGTCTATTGTTCTGACACAGAGCTAAAACATTGTATTCTTTCTGGAAAGATAAGCTACACATTTGCACATAAAGGAGATATCATCCCCAAAAAAACAATAAAGGTAAGGGGAAACCCTGTAATTTCTCTGATTAAGACCTTGTGGTTAGAAATCCTGCTTCCTTCTTTTTCAAGGCTAAATAATATCTCACTGCATCTCTATTCTACATTTGCTTCATCTCTTTGTCTGTTGATGGGCATATATGTTATTTTTCATATCTTAGCTACTGTGAATAATGCTGCAATGAGCTTGCGAGTGCAGGCTAGAGATTCCGATTTTAATTCCTTTGGATAAATATCCAGAATGGGATTGCTGGACCTGGAATACGCTAGGTGAAGTAAGCCAGACAACAGAAAAACAAATATGTATTTTCTCTTTTTTAATATTTTATTTATTTGTTAGAGAGAGAGAGAGAAACAGCATGAGTGGGGGGAGGAGTAGAGGGAGAGGTACAAGGAGACTATGTTGAGCACAGAGCCTGATGTGGGACTCGATCCCACCACCTTGAGATTATGACCTGAACTGAAACCAAGAGTAGGATACTTAACCAATTGAGCCACCCAGGTGCCCCTTCCTTATGATTTTCTTAATCACATTCTCTTTTCTCTCACTCACTTCATTCTAAGACTAGAGTGTATAATGTAAAGGACACACAACATATGTGTTAATCGACTGTTCAAGTTGTTAGTAGGCTTCTGGTCAAAAGTAGGCTAGTAGTTGTGTTTTGGGAGAGTCAATAGATACACATGGATTTTCGATGGTGCCGGAGTTGGCGCCTCCAATCCTCGTGTTGTTCAAGGGTCAATTGTACCATTCAAAGGTATTGATCAGTGACTTGGGGGTTGCTATCAGAATCACCCAGGGAGCCTTTTAAAAATAATAAATGCCCAGGCTGCATCCCAAATCTCTGAAATTAGGATCTCCAGAGCACTGCTCAGGGAATGTTTATTTTTTAAAATCCCTCCAAGTGGCACCGATGCCATCCGCCCAAGGGTTTGAGTTTGGGAAGTAAGTTATCTCTGAAGTCCCTTCTCAGCCAGGGATTCTAGAATTCAAAAACTGCCCAAGATAAAAGAACTTGGGACACTTTGAAGAGAACCTAACTATTCGAGGCAGACTGCCTCTATTCTATTGATCTGGAAAATGACTTTATCTTGCAGAGTTGGTCCTCTCTCTGGGGCTTCTGTGTTCTTGGGGCTCTTCACTAACTAGGGTGCTCTTAGCTGCACATATTAGAAATGAAGGTGGGACTGACTTGAACAACACAGAAATATGTTAGCTCCCATAACAGGAAGTGCAGAGGGAGAACAGGACCATGGATCACCGTCTCACTGATGTCATCAGATACCTTTGCACATCCCTGCTTTACCATCTTCAGGCTTTGCTCCAGCACAGGCTGGTGGGAAGTCCAGGCATCATCATCCTAATGGAATGGCATCCAGAGGAAGAAAGACATGTTTTCTTCTCATGGTTCCCTCTTAGGAGAGAGGAAGATTTACCCAAAAGACCCCAGCATACTTCTCAGAGTCCAGTTAGAATTGGACCTCCTGGTTGTCCCTAAACCATCTGCAAAGGGATGGAGATGCCTTCGGACCACACGCGTCCATCCAAGACTGAGAGTGAGGTCAGCTGACCCAGAGGTGCATGCCGTGAGGGGGAAGGGTAGATGCCAGAACAAAACTGAGGTTCTGTTGAGCGAGAGGAAGGAGGAATGGTTGCTGTCCACCACAGGCTCTGACCTGAGAGAGAAAGTGCAGTTCTAACTATTATTGCAATCATCCGAGGGAAGAAGGGTGTGAGGAGATAGTTACACTTAAAACAAAATAAAAGCTTGCAATAATTTCTCAGGCTCCAGATGCTCTTTATTACATAATGGTGGTCATAAAAGGCCTTAATGGGTACGATTCTCACAGAATTTCCACTCCCTCTCAGGAACAGGGCTGGGGAGGTCCTTGCATGCCAATGAGCAGGTAATTAGAACCACAAAGTAAAAAAGATGGTGCAGTGACTTCCTGGCTCAGCTCTTGGAGGAGGGAAAAACCCAAAGAAGGCTTTAGAAACGCCTGGGTCCCTACGGGCTAAAAAGAATAAATCTGCATGAAGGAGAAGTCAAGCCTGCCAAGGCTTCAGACCCATGTGGCTTACGTCTTTCCATTTATTCATTCCATCACTAATTCAAATGACCTTTGTGAAGGCCCATGTAGCTAGTGATTGCTCAAGGACCTGAGAACACCAACATAAATAAGACAGTATGGATCCCTCTCTCTCTGTCCCTCTCCCTCTCTCTTGCCTTGACTCCCATTTCACGTTAGAAAGTGGGAAATATAATGCCAATCCCACTGGGTTGCTGGGAGGATGACATGAGAAAATGCAAGCCTGGCATACAGCTGAGTATTCTCTACTGGCAAACAGTAGGTGCTCAGTACGTGCTTGCTTTGTTATGATTATCATTGTTGTTGTTATGATGATTATGTAGAGTCCCTCCAGCCCCCCTGGAGCTCACAATCTAAGTCTAATGGTGCAAGAACATATCCATGACTAGGCTATCTGAAATTGCGATCAACAGCACTCTTGGGGGGCAGGGCAGGCTCTCCATTATTTCAAATTTCAGTGAAAGCTGCCATTTTTCGAGCAGCTACTGTCTGCCAGTCTCCGCAAAAGGGGCTTTGCAGTTAATTTTCATTTACTCCTTAGAGCAACTCAGTGGCGGGGGTGGGGTCTTCTTAGCCTCCTTTTCAGATGAGAAAACCGAGACAGTGAGCAGCTAAGCCACTAGCCTCATCTGTGTGCCCTTCTCTACAACTTTGCACGGTTTTTATCTTTCAGATTTGAGAAGTAAAGCTATTTCTTCCCTTCCCGTGCAAATATATATCTGCTGTCTGTGGATATGTACACATGTCTACTTTTTCTATTGTTCTTTTTTCCCCCTGTGAACCCCAAAAAAATGTGGTGGAAACACCATTATGGCAAATGGTAAATTCTAGAAATTCCTTGCTAATTGTACGCTCACACTGGGAAGATGGAAAGCTGTGAGCGTTTCCTTGAAGGAGATACTTCTATCTTTAAAATCATAGCAATCCCTTACCATGAAGTGCAGAGGATTGATATTCCAGAAAATACTTTTAGACTGTTACCACCTGAAAAAGATAAATTGAATCTCTAAGGACTAAACTGTCCAACTTCCTGTTGAAATTATGTTATTGCAAATCTTCAAACCCTGTAGGTTCCTGGCAACATCCACTCTAATGGAATATCTACCAGGAGTCAAGTGGATGAACACGATAGCTTGTCAAGACTCCTACCTTTTCCACTCCTCTTGGAGCCTATAGAGTTTATATGAAATTATATGAGAAGGGCAAGCCCCACCATTTCACTATCCTACATGCAATTGGATTTAACTCCCTAGCCTGGGTTTGAAGCAGAGATCGGCCATCTGAGTGATACTAGAGAATTCAAAATGGGCAGATGTCTCCCTTCACTCCAGACTCATCTAATCGACCACTTATTGGCTATCACCAGCCAGTCATTTCACAGATGATACAAATTCAGCAAACCCAAGTCTGAGGTCTCCAAGTCCTCACGCATGTCTATTGGACGTCTTGTGTTCCCTACCCCATGAAGCGTCATCTGTCACCCACCCTGTCCCCCAAAGCAGAGACGTGAGGGGCATCCTTATGTCCTCCCCTTTACCACCCAAAACCCAAGTCTGATCCATTTTGTCTTCCTGATAGCTAAAGACCTGGAAGATATAGGTGAGGAGTCCAGGAGAGTGTGTGTTTGTTGTTTGTTTGTTTTGTGCTAGGGGCATGGAAGTTCTTTTTTTTTTTAAGATTTTATTTATTTTTTCATGAGAATACACAGAGAGAAGATAGACAGAGAGAGGCAGAGACACAGGCAGAGGGGGAAGCAGGCTCCATACAGGGAGCTCAATGCGGGACTTGATCCCGGGTCTCCAGGATCACGCCCTGGGCTGAAGGCGGCGCTAAGCCACTGAGCCACCCAGGCTGCCCGGGGCATGGAAGTTCTAAGGTGCAAAATAAGGAGACAAATAAGAAATAATGTTCCCAACCATGCAGGAAGTGAGGACATAGCCAGACATTCTGACATGCAGGGCATTAGTTACTAATGACAGAGCTGAACCCTGGTGTGACAGGTTTCACTGGAGATGGAAGGCAGGGCTCAGGTGAGGTGACAGGTGTAGTGACCGTTGTGCTGTCAGCCTCATCTCTGGGTACCGATGGTCAGTTGTAACTTGAGCTAGGGCTCTCTATCCCTGTGCTCTTACAATCTCAGGGTGTACCCTGATCACAGCGATTAACAGAAATTTTAGGTATCTATTCACAGCCTGGCTCCCAACAAGACCCTGAGCTCCTTGAAGACAGGAGCTGTGTCTACTGTTGTCCTGCCTTAGTAACTCCTGGCACAATTTCTAATGCTTGGTCACTTAGCAGGTGCATTCATTTCCTGGGGCTGCCATAAGGAACCACCACATACCGGGTAGCTTAAAAAATAACAGAAATTTATACTCTCACAATTCTGGGTGGGAGGAGATGTCCAAAATCAAGACATCAGGAAGGCCATGTCTAAGGGCTCTAAGGAAGAATCCTTCCTTGCCTCTTCTAAATGTTCTGGCTCCAGGCACCCTTGGCTTGTGGTGCCATCACACCAGTCTCTGCTCCTCCCTCTCCCCTGTGTCCTCTCCGCATATAAGGATACCAGTCACTGCAATCATTGGATTCAGGGCCCACCCTAAATTCAGTATAATATCGTCTTAAGTTCTCCAGCTAATTACATCTATATTCCAGACAAGGTCACACAGGCTGAGGTTCTGGATGGACATGGAGCTGAGGGGGCGCTGTTTAACCTACTACAGTAGGTGTATGATAATTAGTGACAATTATCCCATGATCCCCTGGCCTGGTCAGATTCCTTCATGATATGCTGTCACTGAACCATGACCCTTTCCCCCAAGCATTTACTTCTGTTTGTGGCTCATGCTGATTACTTGTGCTGATACCCACATCACTCAGTAGGCCACACGCTTCATGGGAGTAGAAGCATTTGTTCATGTCATTCATCATTCCACCCCCAGCACTGAACACAGTGCCCCTCTCATAGTGGACACTCCATAAATACCTGTTGAATGAACAAACAAATGAATAATCGATGGCAGACATGCTGTATGTAGTTCCTTCTCTAAGCTGGGTACTCCCAACCAGAGCCACGAGGCTCTTGCTGCAGAGCCAGGCTCCACACACAGTTCAGCTGGTTCTCTCTGGAACCGGTTGAGTTTGTTTAATCATATTATACAGTGTGCGTGTTTTACATGATCAATATATGTCACCCTAAGTGAACATGTCACCTAGCCTAATGGCTTCTGCAGGAACAGTTTATTGGGGTTGGCACTCTCCTTTTTTGATGCTTGCTCCAGCGAGGGCAACGACAATGGGCCGAGGACCCTTGGTGCCACTTGCCTCCCTGTGCCATGGTGTGCTAAATGAAATATGACAAGAGAGTGGCTTCCGGTAATTGCAATAATTGACTGTGGAGAGTCCATGATTATGCCATTAGCTCCTCTCTGGGTAACACATCATGAGTGTGGCCATATCTCACTGCTTTGGAGACCATCAGAATTGCATGAGGGGACAAGCGGGATGGTCTGTCCCTACTCCCTGTTCTCCACCACATGCCAAGATTTCTCATCCTAATGTCTAAAAAGTAAGGGCTGGAGTAATAAGACCCGAGTACTGGCTCCAGCCCAGCCATGTGTTACCATGAGGTCACTGGTAAGTGTCTGTAACTCAAGCATCTCTGATCTTCAACTCTCAGGGTCAGGGCCTGGGGGAGTTGGAAATAATCCCTTCTCTACTGTGATGGTTAATTTTATGTGTCAGCTCCCCTGGATCACAGGGTGCCCAGATTAAACAGAATTTCTGGGTGTGCCTGTGAAGGTACTTCCAGACAAGATTAGCCCTTGAATCAGTGCATTCAGTGTAGCAGATGGCCCTCCAAGTGTGGGTGGGCACCAGCCAATCTGTTGGGGACCTGAATAGAACAAAAGGCAGAGGCAGGAGGAATTCAGTCTTTTTTTTTCTGCCTCACCACCTGAGTTGGGACAGCTCATGTTGTCTTCTCGTGCCTGCAGAATGGGAGCTATACCATCAGCTCCCCTGGTTCTCAGGTCTTCAGACTCAGGTTGAGTCACACCACTGCCTTTCCTGGGTGCCCAGCTTGCAGATGGTAGATCATGGGACCTCTCAGCTGTCATAATTGTGAGAGCCAGTTGCTTGTGTAAAGAAATGTATATAACTATGGTATTGGTTCTGTTCCTCTGGAATGCCCTAACATGCCAACACTCCATGTATGATGCTTGTGGTTGAGAAGATCCAGGTATGCAGTTGTGCACATTACAAACCTCATTGCATGTGCATTATTTACCTTACTTGCTTTCCATCCATTTAGAGAAAGAAGGAAATATCATAATATTTCTTAATATTTCTAGAGTCTATGGGAGCATTAGCCAGCTATTAGTTTCTTGAACAGTTTTGAGAAACTGAGATGAGGAAACACGGCCAGCAGCTGATAAACCGGGCTTTAGTGTGCCTTTTATTTCAGAGACAGAGCCTCTGCTAGCGACCTTTCCTCTGCCCCAGTAAATTCTTCCTCCTGAAAATGCAGACAGTCCATGAATGTCAGTGCAGAGAGGATGATAGAAATCAACTACCCAGAAATGGCAAATATGCATTAGTCATTCATTCTTCCATATCCTCTTCCTGAGTCTTTGCTAGGTACTGCAATAAATTACGGTCGTCTTTCCCACAGAGCTTTGCAATTAGCAGTGCAATGACAAATGCCGAACAACTTGTTCTTGGGGTGGAGGTGGAGGAGAGAGAGATCTTGTGTGTACCATTTGCCTATATGTGTGGTGTAAGTACTCCCACCGTGGTTGACTTCAGTATGACATTGCTCAATGAGGAGTTGGTAAAAGTTGTGCACAGCCAGCGCTCCTGAGCCTCTGGGAGCTGGCTCTTGCACACCAGTGAAATAGTTCTCAATACAAAGCTCCAGAGATGCACAGCCAACCATTGAGAAATAGCCGAGAAAAAAAGAAAAAAAAGCTTTTTATTATCTCTTATCTCCTAATTTTACAGATAAATAAAGTCTCTGAGAAGAAAAAAAATAAGAAAAATGGCACAGCAGAGAGAACATTCTAGAATCCTAGAATCCTAGCTCTTTTCTCTGCTCGACACCCCTCCAGAGACTATATGGGAAGGGCTGGATTCCAGATGATCCTTCAGCCACTTGGCCAACAGTTGTTTGGAGAAGACAACCAGAGCTATCGTCAGGTACTTAGCATCTCTTTGTTTCTTTAATTCTAACAATGATTGTGTGAAGTAGGTACTATTATTACACCCAGGTGACGGATGAGAAAATAGAAGGTGTATAACTTTCCTATGGTTATGGAGCCTGTTACTAGTGGAACTGGAAAAACCATATTTGAAGGCGTAGGCTCTTAATCTCTTGCATAGAGAGCTCCTGACACGGCCCCAGTGTTCTCCACCTGCTGTATTCATGATCCTGTGGGATCCCCTGTGCTTGAATGTAGACTTGATCTAGCAATTTGCTTCCAGTAAATGCAATCCAGCAAAGATATTGAAGTGTCATTTCCATGATGAGATTGCAAAGGACTGCGACTTCCACCTTCCCAGTACTCTCTCTTGCTCACTCTGATGAAGCCACCATGTTTTAAGATACTCTGTGGAGCTACCCACATGGCCAGGAACTGAGAAGACCTCTGGCCAGCAGCTCTTGAGGAACAGAGAGCTTAGTCCAATTATAAGGAACTGAATTGCCAATAAGCACATCGGTGAACTTGGAAATAGATGCATCGGCCAACACCTAGATTACAGTTTTTAAGAAACCCTAAGACAAGGACCTCAGCTAACCCATGGATTCTTGATCCAGTGAAACTGAAATAATTAATGCTGCTGCTTTAAATAGCTGCACTATCGGATAGTTTGAATGCTGGATAACTAATACACCACCACTCTCTATAGCATGACCATTCAGGTAGGATTACTTGAAAGATCACGTTACTTAACCACCCTAAAACCCAATCTTTTCTTCCTGGAGGGAAATAGGGGGTCACAATAGAGTCTTCCATAAAAAAGTTGTTGGGAAATCTGGGAAATCAGGTGAAGTCATACCAAAAAAAAAAAAAAAAAAATGCTCAGGGGGCCCTGGATGGCTCAGTTGGTTAAGCATCTACCTTCTGCTCAGGTCATGATCCCAGGGACCTGGGACAGAGCCCCACATCAGGCTCCCTGCTCAGTGGGGAGTCTGCTTGCCCTTCCCCCACCCATGCTCACTTTCTCTCTTTCTCTCAATAAATAAAATCTTTTTTATTATTTTTAAGTGCTTAGCAGAGGAAATAAAAGCACCAAGAATATGAGTGGAAACCAGTTCTGTCTGGTTCCAAATCCTTGAATTGGTCTACTCTGCTAGTGTATAAACAGAATGTGGAACAAGAACTAAGGCAGACACGAGGGGAGAAGAACCAAGGGGGGATTTGTTCTTCTTGTGAATGGGGCAGTGATGAGCAAATAGTATTTGGCAGGACTTAAGGCAGAGAGGGCCAGGCCCAACCCTTCATTGTGTGAAGATGTCAGGAGGGCCGTGGGATATACAATATTTATAACACAGTCAAGGACAGATCTATTCATTCCTCATAAAATTCTCAGCAGGCTGTGTACTTTTTTCTTAGAAAAATAAAACTAACTGGTAAATAGATGTAATTATACCTGCCACATAACCCCAGGATATAATTATTGACCATGTTCATCCACACATCACAGAGGAAATGGAAATTATTTGACCACAAACTTCTCAGCTCAATAAGCTTGCAAATGGACTCAGTGTATCTCTTCTGATGCCACTGACTGACAGTTTGACTTGTGTATGCCCTAGAAATGTTGAGATCCCTTGGTCAGCATGGCTCACTTGAAATAAAGGGTACAATCACAACTTTTTAAAAAATATTTTATTTATTTATTCATGAGAGACAGAGAGAGAGACAGAGACACAGGCAGAGGGAGAAGCAGGCTCCCTATGGGGAGCCCAATGCTGGGACTCCATCCCAGGACCCCGGGGTCATGCCCTGAGCCGAAGGCAGGTGCTCCACCACTGAGCCATCCAGGCATCCCACAATCACAAATTTAAAAAAAAAAAAAAAAAAAAAAAAAACAATATATGGGCTTTCTGCTTAGCTAGGCCAGTGGAAGACTACTATTTAGTTCTCAGATTTTAATAATATGCTGGCTAAAAGGGCAGACTCTAGAGTAGGCTGTCTCGGTTTGAAACTCACCAGTTCATTTTGCTATTGGTATAAGCCGGGCAAGCAACTCAATTCCTCTGAGACTCAGTTTCCTTATCTGAAAAATTGATAATATTTCTGACTTCACTGGTTTTGAGAATAAAATGAGTTCAAGTATACAAAAAAAGAGCTTAGTACAAGGATTGACACACAGGTGGGGCTCAATGAATAATCATTCTGCTTCCTTTGTATTATTTTAACCATGAGCACAAAATGGAACACACTGGAAAAAATTTCTCCAGGTCAGTATTTCACAAATTGTGATTTGTGGGAATGTTAACTGGCATTGAACAAAATTGGAAAGAAAGGGAAAGAAGCAGGAGGAAGTTTCTTCTTAGTGAAATAAGTTAAGATAGCATCATTTAGATGACAAAAATGTAAAATGTTTTGTTTCTGTTTACCGACTTTTCAGTCTTTAATACGCAAATATGTGTATGACTGTCCATAAAGTATGTGATGTTTTCCTAGTTTATTTCTACACAGAACACTTACTCTCCCTAGAATTCCTGTTGATATGTTATAGGCAACTGCTTTCTAGAACATACTTTAGGAAATCCTTGCTATAGGATTATCTCAGCTCAATCAGACACTCTCCACCATAAATTTCTGGTCATTTGAAGCAGTGTTCCACACAACCAAAGCAGTGAGTGGAATCTTTTCCGTGATTTGTTTTATGCTTTTTCTCTATTTCTGTCAGTTTTCTGGAAGCATCTAAATTTGGGGACCACCAGAAAATCTATTGTTGTTGGGTGTTCCCCTGGCTCTGCTACAGAAAGGTGAATTTTCATTCCATTGCATTCTCTACATTTGGTCTCTCCCCATACCACTGATCTCAAGGCTAAGCATCCACCTTCCTGGTGTCTGTCCCTTTGTCATGCAATAAAACTCAAAATGGCAGAGTCCCCAGGGCTTTGGTCCTTCTGGATATGAGTCCAGAGTAGAGAGAGAGAGACTCTGGCCAAGCACCTGGGGAAGCAAGATCTCAAGTCTGTCAGGCTCTGGATCCTAAGGGGTCATGACCAGAGGCCCAGGTTGACATGTGTGTCTGCATGAAAATAGAAATCACTACCCCACCCAGGTGCCTCTTCTCTGGAATAAATCTGGAAACCTCAACCTCTCAGCCAGTTGCTCTAACAATAGCTTGCCACAGGAACTAGAAATTGCCCCCCACCCCCGTAGCATGGGGAAATGTCCAAACCCAAGAAATGTTGCTGCCATGGTCTCAGATTCCCCTGGTTTTCTCCTGAAGCTTTCATTTCCCTGTATTCTGATCGCCTCTGAGTTGTTTCTCCATGTCTCTGCTCAGCTGACTGTCAGATAATCCCTTGAAGTAGTAAGTTGCTCACTTGAGTGTAAACTGATAAAAAGATGCTCGCTAACCTGATTAAACACTATCAGGGAATTGTGCATTTTAGGTAGGGTTCTTCAAAAAAGATAAGCCGTGAACCTCCGATAACACCATGATTGTCGCAGGGAAGGAAGAGAGGAAGGAGTGAAGCGTTGAAATCCCGGTTCTGCCAATTGATTCACTCTTGTATTCACCAATCATGTACTGAGAACATGCTCTGAACCAGGCACTGCATAAAGTGCGCAGGACAGAGTGGAAACTAAAATATCAGCCACCAATCCAGTCATTGCAGGCCTCGTTATGAAAATAAATAAAATAAAATAAAATAAAATAAAATAAAATAAAATAAAATAATAAAAAAAATTATTGTGTGATTATAAATTGTAAAAGGGCTACAGCAGAAAGACAACAGGGTACTGTAATACAGGATATGTGAAAAGACATAATTCAGACAGAATAGTAAAAAGGTTTGGTCCTTTCTAAGGAGGGGAGCTCTGCAGGGAGTGAATGAAGGGCTGCGCAGAAGCAGGGAAGAAGGGAGCATCCGCAGGCACAGCAGCACATTCACAAAGGGACTGGAGAGAGAAAGGGTGCAGCTTGTTTGAGGGCCTGAAGGAAAGCCAGCATGGATGTGGCTCACACTGAGGGGTAAAGAGACACAAGATGGGGTTAGTGTGTCAGCCGCCTATGGCACGGCAATGCCGTGTAACAAGCAACTACAGACCTCAGTGGGATGCCACAATATATCTGTTGCTCATGTGTCAGGGGTCAGGGCCATGTATCATGATCTGCCTCCCTGTGTCTCTCATTTTCTAGCAGCCCAGCCTAGACATGTTCTCACAGCAAAGGCAAAGAGCACGCATGAAAGCATGCAATGCCCTTCAAAGGGTAGGCTCAGAACGGTCTCACCACCATTTGCTTAGCCGGAGCGGGAGGATCCTGTGCAAGTATATGGTAAATGGGCTTGAATACCAGGTGGGGTGCAGAGTTGGGGGCATTTTTTCCACCTTCCACAATGAGAGGGACAGAGTGATAGAAATCAGTTCTGTTAGCTCCTTGAAGGGCAATGTACATACATTAGATTTTATTCTAAGTACCATAGGAAGCTACTAAGCTGACCGTTTTGGAGGAAATCATGTGCCCTCTTGCATATCTGTTTCCTCATCAATAAAATGTGTCTCTAGTGGGCACCAGGGAAGGGTTGCTTCTTGAGTAAGCTCCTTAAACACTCTGACCCTTGTGTATTTATATCTAGAGATGAGCTAAGGTTACCTACCTCCTCGGATTGTTGGGGGGAATGAAGCCGGATAATGAATGTGAATGTGGTTTGTAAACCGTGAGGCGCTGGACAGCCATCATTTCATGTACTATTGACAGCGATGTTGAGAAGTCGGGGACAGGACTATCATCTCAGAAGGGAGGAAGATGCACCCCGGAAATGCTGAATAACTTGCTTTTGTTTCATAGCCAGGAAGGGGAAGAGGAGCTAGGGGTTGAAGCTCTCATCTGTCTGATTCCAAAGCTCGCGGCCTTCAATTAACTATAAATTAAATAAGTTGCTTCCCCTGTATGAGGGATTGGCTGCAGTAGGACCTTCAGCAGAGATTACTAGTGTCGCTGGAGGTGATGGGCATGATTTAGACCTTTCCCAGCTGCTGCTGAGCCCAGCAGAGTTCCTTATCCCAGGCCAGCCAGTGGCCAACAGCTAATTCACCAGGGGCCATCCCAGCTGATTGGTTCATCAATAACCCATTATCTCTGCCATTGTAAATATCTCGGAAGGAATGTGACTTTCGGGGAGGAAAACCTAAGCACACCCAGGCTGCAGCCAGTGCATAGTCTGGATCCCTGGGAAAGAGAGAAAAAAATACCCACTTCCAGCCTCCCCTGGCAACGTGTTACAAAATCCCCCTGCATGTCCTTGACAAGGGGGAACTGGCTGGAACAGTGTGAAGATGAGGTCCTTGCATGATAAGTCTGTCATCTCTGCAACCCACAGGACACTGCTAGCGTCGGTCAAGTGATGGGCTTCCACACCCCAGGCCACGGAACCATAAGTAGAGGGCTGGATGCTTCAGAACCAACCAAGGACCTCCTCCAAGCAGCTGAGTCTCAGGATTTGTCCCCTAGAGATTCCAACCGAGGTCTGGAATAAATCCCAGGGATGCAAGGTTTTGTTTTACACCAGTGATTCTGCTGCAGAGCCAGGTTTGAGACCACTGCCTTCCTTTCACACAGGCAGGTTGAGCGCCTACTATGTGCCAGACCCTTCTGCAGAGACGGAAGGCAGCCTCCCACCTCGAGGACCTCACAGATCAGTGGTGACACAGACAGACATACAGCTCTGGTGATACGTGAGAAGGAATCGACTGAGCTTACCCAGCCCTTTAACACCAATAAGACACCCTGGCTGTCCGAAGAGTACCCGTTAGTGCTCAGCTTCCCCTGTGAGCTCCCCAAACTCCTCAGCTTCCTTTATCATTACTTACTGTCCTCTACAGCTTTGTCCCAGCCCCACACCTGGTTCTGTGCTCCTGACCATGGGCTGGCTGTCACCTTCATAGCAATTTGGATGTTTCTGCACTGGTGTCTCACTCTGCCCAGTCACCAACAAACAGAAGGATGTTGTACCACCCTACTCCCTACTCTCTCTACCACAGGTGGAGAAAGTCCTACATGTCCTTAGCCTCTCAGACAAGTAAGATTAAGTACTGTGCCAGCACAAAAGAGGAGTTGGTTCATTCTGCTTTACCTGGATGTAGAGAAAGCCATCATCCCTTCTCAACAAAAAGAATATTATGGACCTGGACAGAATCATCCCCAGGAGGCAGAAAAGAGATGATGGAAATGACCTACCTTTTAGTGATTAAAAAGAGATTTTGTTATCTCCAAACTGGAAGAGAATTTGGGTTGAAATTTTTCCTTGGAAATAAATGGATTTCCATCTTGGGCAGCCAGAGTTCTCCGAAAGCTAGGTTCTTGTCAACCTCATTGATCTTGCCCATGCTTAGCTGCCATGCAGGAGCAAGACAGAAGGAAGCACGGTCTGGATGCCAAACCCCAAACTAAATGGGACAAGCCACTGAAGTCACTCTTCTTGGCTTTCCACCTGATGCAAAGCATAAGTACGAGGATGCCTATTACATGACTTTGTAATAGTAAAAGTTTGGAAGGCACTTGTCCAAAGCAGATAGACTAAATATGCTCCATATAAAGAGTAAGATAATATGCAGTCATTTAAAAAGAATGAGATGTCTAAGATTTATTAAGTGGAAAAGAGACTCAAAACACTATAGGATGTTCCTATTTTTATGAGAAGATACACACACTCCTGTTGACAGTAATTACTGAGAAGGACTATGGGAAAGGGGTTGAAGGGATCCTCTGCTTTTTATTCTAAATCTTTCATTTTCATTTCTTGCTTTTTTAAAAAAAAATAATAGTCTTGCACCCTAAATGGTGGGGTTATGGATTTTTGTTTTTTAACTTTATAATTATATGTGAAAATATTAATGTATATATTAATTATATATGCATTATTACAGATACATACAAAAGGAAAATATCTGCCTATATATCCTTGCACATTACACACTAAACTATGCTCAAATTATCAGCTTGTTTATCTTATTCATTGGTGACTGGAGTACCTGTCACAGTCCTGGGACTTAGATTACTTAATGCATGACAGTAAATGTCCACTATTATTGAATTGAGGAAACAGCATTCCCATTATTTTTTAGAGGCTGACTCTTAATAACATTTTTACCAAACAAGGTTCTGATTTCTTTACACGCTTTATCTACCATTTCATTCACCCACCCGACAAACATTCAGCATGCTAATCAAGAACAAAGAGCAAAGACAGATAAAGTCAGTCTGCTGAAGCCTACTGCCTTGTCCTACACTTGGTCTTCTGGTACCGTATCCTGTTGGGGGGAGAAAGGACTTTGTGGAAGGAGATTTTGCATCATCACAAAAGTGGCCCAATACCCAGAGAAAATCCCACACTGACAAGAGTCTGGCACTGGCAACGCTGATTCATGTTTCACCTGTGAACATCAAAGGGAGTTCTCTCAAATGAAAGATACATGCTTAAAAGTTTGTGGGAAACTGGCCAACTAAGCAGACATACCTGTTCTTTCTGCTCAAAACATATGATCAAATGACAGTAAAATGTAATAAGGTGTTAGCCAACAGGACAGAGAATATGAGATGGAAAACAATAGGCAATGTGAAATAAAACTGGAGGAAGTTACAAGCAAAAGTTTTGGAAAAGGGGAAAAGTGGTATGTGAGCAGCTAGTTCCTCCTCCAGAAGCCCTGAGAGCTCCCACTCAGAGAAATCAGCCAGCTACTCAAGGCATAAGGATCCAGGCAAAAAGGAAATTGATTTTATAGGGAATAGTTAGACCCTCTGTTTTCCTCCTTACACCTTCATGGCCACTATAAAGGAGCTTGAAGGTTTATTTTCTGAAGAAATTTTAGCAGCGAGCCTACAGACTGAGGACTTCAGGCAAGGTTAAGGGCTAAGGTTCTCTACTCCCAGAATGCCAGCAACCAGGTGATTACCTTCCCAGGAGGAAGAAAGGAACCTTTATTTCTGGAGAACCCCAGGGAAGCAAATGTCAGGTCTCCATTACTAACATTTTGGATCCTTTGATAAAAAGGATACAACATTGGATGATTATTTTCAAGTGAAACTTACCAATTAACAGCCACTCTCTGAGCCACACCATACACATAGAAATATTTAGCATGTTCTTAAATATATGAACTATCTATCAAGGACCACCAGACATTAGAAGGAAGCCTTCAGAATGAAGAATGTGACCCATAAATTAAAAAAAAAAAAAGAGCAAAATAATCCAGGGAAAAGAGGACAGTTATAAGAAAACCTAAAATAAATCATCTCCAAAAAAAAAAAAAAAAAAAAAAAACCCAGAAACCACTGCATTTGTAAGGCAAGAAGAAAAGGAGACATGAGGGGGTGGTCAAATAACACAAATAAGATTAAAAAATTTTAAATATTGTAGCAAATCAAGAGTTTTTAGACAATGAAGTAGGATGAATGTCTAGAATGTAGAACAAAAAGACAAACAATTTGAGATAAGTGTGTATTTTTTTAAAAAATTATATGGAAGTCTGACATCCACATAATAAATGTTCCAGAAATAAAGAACAGAAAATAAAAACAAGGGGAAATTGTCCAAAAATAATAATAAAGACACTTTCTAGAACTGAGGGATATATGATTTCCTATCAAGTGTGTCCTTCTTAAGCTAAGGAAGGAAGGAAGAAAAGGAGAGAGGGAAGGAAGGAGAGAGATAAAGAGAGGAAGAATTCCACACCAAGATGCATCATTGTAGATTTTCAGAACATCTGAGACACAGGATGGTCACTAGAAGATCTTAGGGATGGGGTAGAAATGGGAAAAGGAAGAGCATGTCACTTGCAAAAGTTTAAGAATCAGAATGACATTGAACATCTCAACAGAAACATTAAATACTAGACGACTATGGATCCCCATCCTCAGAATTTTGAATAAATATGATTTTTAACATAACTTTCTATACCTAGCCAAACTACCAACCAATTCGAAAGGTAGAATAAAATTATCAGACATGCAAACATGAAGAAGAAAACCAACCAACCAAGTAGGTCAAGAAAGAGAAATATATGGAACCTAGTAAACGAGTTCCTTTTTAGAAGAACTAAAAAGACAGACAATGATAGTTGTGCCCCAGGCCTGGAGACCAAAAGAAAGGAGAAGGATGTTGATAGATTTTTGTGTATGTGTGTTCAAGCATTTGATAGAATTGTTTATAATTGACATACTGGTTGGAAGTGTGTCAGGAATGGCATTAATCACTGAAATTGGGGCATGTGGGTCGTTCAGTGGGTTAAGTGTCTGCCTTCAGCTCAGGTCATGATCCCAAAGCCCTGAGATTGAGCCCCACATTGGGTTCCCTGCTCAGTGGGGAGCCTGCTTCTCCTTCTCCCTCTGCCTGCCACTCCCTCTGCTTGTTCTCTCTCTCTCTGTCAAACAAGTAAATAAAATCTTCAAAAAAATCACTGGAATTATACTATTATATTATTAAATAATGCAAAATTATATTATTACATAATTATGCTATTATGCTATTTTTATCTATATTTTTATTATTCATTCACTATTGAAGGAAAACATCTGAATGGATTTTTACCGAACGTAAAGACATTGCATTAAGGAGGACATTTGAGGGGATCCCTGGGTGGCACAGCAGTTTAGTGCCTGCCTTTGGCTCAAGGCGTGATCCTGGAGTCCCGGGATCAAGTCCACGTTGGGCTCCCTGCATGGAGCCTGCTTCTCCCTCTGCCTATGTCTCTGCCTCTCTCTCTCTCTGTGTGTCTATGAATGAATACATAAAAACATTTTTTTTTTAAAGGGAGGACATTTGATGTCATGAGGACTGGGTGTTATATGCAACTGAAAAATCACTAAACTCTACCTCTGAAACTACGAAATCATATGCTCTATGTTAACTAATTGAATTCAAATAAAATGTTAATAAATAAATAAATAAAAATTAAAACAAAATAAAACAAAAAATTAATAGAGATATTGACTAAAAATACAAGCTTTTGTCAATACAAACGTTACCTTGAAGGCCCAGATGAAGGCATCAGAGAAAACCTATATACAAGGAGAGCTGCACAATCAAGAGAGATACACCACTAAGGAAGAGGCAGAAAAAACAAACTTGGGCTTCAAGTACGTGTCCCAAGTCAAAAGATGCCCCAGACTATGGGAAATTACATGATGGGGCAGCTTCACCCCAGGGCGACTCTAACTGGCCCTGTGTGGGTGACAGCAGGCATTAATTGATGGACCAAGGCCGGACAATTCTCCCCAGCAACACCAGCATTCCCAGTCCATAAGGAGCTTGCACTGTGATGGGAAATGGGGAGGGGAACAGACTCATAAACAGAAATAGGAGACAAGTACCAGAGTAGAAGCATATTGAATTGTCCAGAATGGAAGCCATGCATTCTCCCTGAACAACCCAAATCTTTCCACTGAAGGAGCCTCATGGGAAAAGGAGAAATTGGCCAGATGGGAGGACATGGAATGGCATTTTTGGCAGATGGAAGTACACATTCACCCCAGTGTGCTCAGAGGACCACAGAGGTGGGAGACAGCCCTAGTAATCAAGCCCTAGACAGATTGAGAAGGACCTCGGTCTTCCGTGTTTCCTCACAGTAACTGCTACCACCTATTCCAGTCTTGCTACGTGTCAGGGACTGTGCTAAGCCCCCACGGTACTTGAATACCTCTGAGTCAAGTACTTATGGCCACTTTCCAGATGGAGAAAATGGAATGCGGAGGCAACACATACATATTCTACATGGAGGAAGGGAAGCAGAGCAATTCCTGAATGCAGGAGGAGTTATTCTGGAGAGCAGGACTCTGAAAACGGATTTCAGGGAGAACAACTGCACCCTTGATGCCACTCTCGGAAGCAGAGTCAGGTGTGTGGAGTTCCGCATGGCATTTCGCCATCCTGATATTTGTTAATTAGCGTGCAAGTTAATGTCATCTTCTCCCCGGACATGGGGGCAAGTGGACATGGCTCTCATTTTCAGAGATGCAGCTGGATTTTGAGCTTCCCGACAGATCGTGCACCACAAGGAGGAGAGCGGATAGACTGGCTTCCTAGGCTGTTGAAGCTAGGGAGAGTTCAATAAGTCAGCGTAGGGTCCCTCACAGGCTCAGGAATTTCAATTTCGAAATACGAGAGATTGAAGTCTTGAAACACAAAATCGCCAAACACTAATGAATCCTGAGTTCTGCTAGGGGCGTGGAAGCAGGTGGCTTTCAAAAGGGTGCACACAGACAGCATGCACCCCTTCCCTGGGTTAATTCCATAAGCATTGGGGAGAGAGGGAGCTTGGCTGTTGAGGGGGTGGGGGGCACCTGAGTCGAGAGGGGTGATGTTTTGAAGGTCTGAGAAGCACCCCCCCATAGTCAAGCCTGCTCTCATCTTCCTTGCTTCCTGGCCAAACAGGTGAATCTCCAAATAGAAAGTAGAGTCTCTGAAAAGGCAGGTGACCCATGGTGGGAAAAGAGCCTAAGATGTCTATTGAAAGAGCAAAGCCTTATTTCATGAGATGGGCTTCCCAGACACTACACCTGGTTGTTGACTCAGCCGAGAAGGTGGGGTCTTTCCCTTTCTCCCCTGGGTACTTCCAGGTCCAACCACTGCCTGATTTCAAATTCAAATTACACAAATAAGCAGGTGTAAACTACTGTGTGTGAAAGCCGGTTGCTTGACCAAAGCTCGAAGAAAAGATTTTTAGTTTTCTACTTCAAGGCAAAGCCTCTGGTGACATAACCTGTCCCACGGCTCTGTCTTCTGAATCCTCTTTCCCTAAACGCTAAGAAGAAGCTACGTGGAACCAAGGATGCCGGAGGCCCGACCTCTGAGCATGGAGCCCCACCAGGACCCTGTACTTGGACTGAACGAGTGTCAGATGTCATCTGATGCACATTCACAGGACGAGGTGACATCTCCCCAGATCAGAATCAGAGGTGGCTTTTGAAATGGGTGTAGTAATAGATTTCAGTCTGGGTGGCTGTAGGGTTTAAAAGAAAAAAAAAAAGAAAGAAAGCCTGCCCATGCCTTTCTAGATCCCCACGCCTGGTCTCTTCCCTGTGCAGAAAGCAGGTAACATTTTCCCTGCAAGTTGAGGGAAATCTGGGTGTTGGGATGAAGCAGAGACTCGCCTTGTCCGTGAGAGGAAAGGAGCCACCAATTTCCTCTGCATCTAAGCGGCTGCAAGAGGAAGAAGACTGGAGACTTTTCAGTTCAAGGAGGAGAGAGAGGAACAGAAGAAAGGCAGGATGGGCAGGCCGCACGGGCTGCCAAGGAGGAGAGGGTGGAAGGCGGCGAGACCCTTCAAAGAGGCAGAAACGGGAAGAGAGCAGCAGATCCAAAGCAAACCAGACCGTCTGCCTCCATTGCAGGTCGGGAGTCTGCTAAGTTAGTTAAAGAAAGTCATCCTTAGGCATTGGGAAAATTCAATTTTCATCACAGGTCCTGATGACATTTCCTTTAAACGCCAGATTCAATAGCGAGATACACCTGCAGGGGGAAAATATTCTCTACAGTAAGAAGGTGAGATAAGGAAGCGAGTTAAAAGCTCTTTTTCCTGCTATGCAAATATTCTCCAGTAACACTAACAAGATAAATATATTTCTGTGAGATACCCAGCATCCCCAGTCACGGGTCTATTTCTGCAGGTTTCTCTTCGCTCCTTGCCTCTAAATTGAACACTTTGTGGCTGAAATTTTAAAGCTCCTTTCCTCCCACGGAAAAGCCTATGTTCGAGGTTCAAAAACTAAGGGGGGCGTGGATTGAGGTGATGATGGAGTCCCCCGTTTGTGGCCACAACTCTGGGTGACCTGGAAATGTCATGCCGGAGTCTCACGAGGACACACAGAGGAGTAAATGTCACTTGGTCCACATCTTCTTTCCAGGTGGGTAAGAAGACTGCAGCTAAGACAAGAAGGGTTAGTAAAAGGTCACCCAGTCGGGGCCTGTCTTCTGCCCAGGGCATGATCGGGGTCCTGAGATCGAGTCCCAAATCAGGCTCCCTGCATGGAGCCTGCTTCTCCCTCCGCCTGTGTCTTTGCCTCTGTGTGTCTCTCATGAATAAATAAATAAAATCTTAAAAAAAAAAAAAACCAGGTCACCCAGCTGAGGACAAAACCTAATTATCCATCTTCCAACAATGGAGAGACCTGGACATGTCCAGTTGGAAAAGGTTCAGTTCTTGGCTAACCACTCGGGGCTGAGATTCCCTCTTCCCTTCCAAAGTCTCAGAATCCTCATCCATAAAAGGGAAATAGTCATTCCTTGCTGGTCAGGGGCTCTTGAAGGTAAATCGGATGCTGCACATAACGCAGTGCCAAGCACATAGCAAGTGCTGGCTATTGGTTACCTGCTGAATTGGTTCCTTGCAGCTGCTGTGATGAGTGGCTCCAGGAAGCACAGATTTGTCATCAGGATGTTCCTGCCTTGAGGTTCACTTGGCTGAGGTCAGGTTGTTGGCAGGGCTCGGCGGGGGGGAATCCATTTCTTTGTCTCTTCCAGATTCCAGAGGCTGCTCAAATTCCTTGGCTGGTGGTCCCTTCCATCTTCAATGTCAGTAGTGTAATATCTTCAGATCTCTCTCCATCGTTCCATGACACATCTCCTTTCCTCAAACTGTGACCCTCCTCCTCCCTCATGCACAGACCTTTGTGATTAACACTGAGATCCACCCGGATAACCCAGGATAACCTCCGCATCTTGAGATCCTTTTATTTTTTAATATTTATTTATTTATTCATGAGAGACACAGACAGAGGGGCAGACACACAGGCAGAGGGAGAAGCAGGCTCCATGCAGGGAGCCCAATGCAGGACTCGATTCCAGGACCCCAGGATCACGACCTGAGCCAAAGGTAGATGCTCAACCACTGAGCCACCCAGGCGTCCCTCATCTTGAGATCCTTAACTCAATCTCAGCTGCATGGTCCTCTCTGCCACATAACGTACTATATTCACAGGTCCCAGGCATGAGGATGTGGACATATTTGGGCAGGGGGGTAGGGGGGGAGGGTTCATG
This sequence comes from Canis lupus dingo, assembly GCF_003254725.2. Taxonomy (NCBI): domain Eukaryota; kingdom Metazoa; phylum Chordata; class Mammalia; order Carnivora; family Canidae; genus Canis; species Canis lupus. The sequence continues at coordinate 33,744,661 of NC_064248.1, read as the reverse complement.
ATTCAGTCCCCCACAGCTATGATTGGGTTGTTGACTTTATCCAAGCAGTATTACTCAAGAAATCTGAGATCAATATGCCAGGGTTATTTTTCAGATTTCTATTTAAAATTTTTATCTCAATAATATTATTAGTTTTTTAGTCTATTATTGAGCCACCTAAAAAAGTTCTTTTTTTTTTTTTTTTTTTTTTTTTTTTTTAGATTTAATCTATTTGAGAGAGAGAGAGCAGATGAGAGAAAGAAAGAGGCACGAGCAGGAGGAGGGGCAGAGGGAGAAGCAGAGTCCCTGCTAAGCAGGGAGCCCAGTGCAGGGCCCAATCCCAGGACCCTGAGATCATGACCTGAGCCAAAGGCAGACGCTTAACTGACTGAGCCACCGAGGTGCTCCATGAAACAGAGAGTTCTGTTAACGATCCACAGGCAACATTTTGAGGGACTATCCTTACTGACTATTGCCTTTCACAGTGTGGAGAACCGTTCACAGACTCTTCAAATTAGGAGACAGAGGTTGGATGATGTATGATTGCATGCTCATGAAGAGATGGAAACAAATGAACTGGGGTAGGAAAAGCAGCAGGTCCAAGAGAGTGCTTGTCAAAAACCAATGACTTGGTCACAAACAATCGCAAATGCCATGTTCCCTCCCCAATCGCTTAGCTGCTCTAAGGGGAGTTTCAAATAAAGGACTGTAATAATTCGCCACTGCTGTCATCCCCACATTGAGTCTGGGGAAGAGAAAATTGGCTCTGCCAGAGACTTTCCCTGAAATTCTCTCTCCCTTCTCTATCTCCAGCCTTCACACTGGCTGCCTCTTCCAAAGATAACTTCCCGAAGACAAGCCTCAAACCCAAAGAAAGTGAAGGCACATTGCTGGGGTCCACTTTCCCCCTGGAAGATTAGCACACTGGTCATACTGGCTGATTTCTGTTCAGAGCTTAAGTAAGTGGGCCGTCTAACCTATTCCCCTTAAAAAGGAATCTATACCATGAACAGAAGAACGAAGCATAAAGGCAACCCTATCTTTTGGAATCCAGGCAACAAACGGGCTTTGTGTTGATGGTATCTTCCCTTCAACAAAGGTTTGGCTGTATACTTTTCCATAAAGGGTCAGAGAATAAGTGCTTTAGACTTTGCAGTTCATATGGTCTCTCTGACAACCACTCAACTCTGGGGTCGCAGCCCAAAAGCAGTCATAGACAATATGTCAACTGTTGAGGTGGCTCTGTTCCAATAAAATTTGATTTCCAATAAACATGTGGCCTGTGGATTTGGCCTGCAGCCTATTACTTGACCACTCCTACTTTAAACTTTCCCAGGACTTGGGGAGAGAAGAGGAAATCCATGCTGAAGAGAAATGAGGACATTCCTTGGCCTCCCCAGGAGCCACAAGAAGTGAGTGAAAAAAGAGGGCAGATTTCATTCTTCTCCTCCTAGCTCAGGGCTGGCCCCAGGCAAAGTTACAGAGCGGGAGCATGTCACTTCCATCTCCCGTTCCAGCTTTCCAAATCACACTGTGCTCCCTGATGCTCATAGAGTTTTACACTCAGAAGAACCTAAGAGTTCATTTCTACCCCGAAGGAAGAATCGTCTCTGTCAGGTGGCCACTTAGCCACAGTGGACACTGCTAACCACAGAGTCAGTCTCATTGTTCTGGGAGGTGGCTTATTTCAAGAAACTGGGATGTGCCATCCAAGAAAGAGTTGAGATTTTGGAGGAAAAGGAAAACAGAACAGAATCCTGAGTCTGGAATGGCTTCCCTTGTCACTTGATCCAACTGCTTAGTCTGGGGACCTCAACCTTTTTCATCAGCTTAGGCCTGACGAAATATCTTAACCATAACGATTTTGCTCCCAAAAGAAACTACTCTCTAGGGCCACTGTAATTCAAAATAAACAATAACAAAACTATGAGTCTTTCTCGGGATTTGACAAAGTGATTCTAACACTGACATGAAACATTAAGAGATCAGTAATCACCAGGACAAGGGGAATAGAAGTTACATCAAGAATTGGGATAAACCTCAACTGCATGTACATTTCACTGAATCTAAAATGCTGATGAGTGTAAAACACATACTATTATATGTATATCATTAAAAGAGGGGGAAAATGGTACGATATTCCATGAATAGTAATATACATCACAATTTCAGAGGTGGCAAAATAGAAGGGTGGAAAGCACATCTTAGAATCAATGACATATACAGGTAAAAAGCAGTGTGGAAGATGGATTAGATCCCCAATTCCCACTGTATAAAACATTATATTCTGAATGGATTAAAGGCCTATAGGCAAAAAGAAAAATCTTTAAAATGGTTTGTATGACAACAAAATAAAATACCGAAAGAAAAGTTGAAAGACAAGCCACAGCTGGGAGAAGATATTTGCAACACATAAAACCAAGAGTGGATTTTTTTTCCTCCAGAATATAAAGAAGTCCTACAGATCAATAAGAAAAGATAAACAATCCAACAGGAGAAGAGGCAATTTGCAGAGGACTCCTGAGTGGCCGGTAAATTGGTGGAAGGGAGCTCATCCTGCTACATAAGCAGAAAAATGCAGATTGATACAAGATACCCACCCCTCAGAGACACAAAGCACCACCAAGAGTCAGCAAGGCTGGGTAGAAACACGGGCTCTGTGGCTGGTGGGAATAGAAACCACGCATCACTTTGGAGACAAAGTTAGCAATGCCCAGAATATTTGAAGATGTTCGTTTCCCACATCCCAGCATCTAACGCTTCCGGAACTAGGCTCTGGAGGAGCTCCTGATCACACACATGTGGAATCAGGTAAAAGGATGTTTGATGTTAGTATTGTCTCACTGTCCATCACTAGGAGAATGAATGCACCTGCTAACATTCCAACAGTGGTGTAGCTCAAGCTGTCCAAAGGAATGCATCAAGTCTCCCACCGTGATGGTTGCACAACAAGGTGAACATGCTTACTGGATTAACATAGTTGGTTACAGTGGAAAATCATAGGTTATGTGTATTTTACCACAATAAAGAAAACCTGAAGAAAAAAAAGATCCATGGAAAAATGACTGAGAAAGAAAATGAAAGAGGAAATGGAGCATCTTGCAGCACTGGAAAGTAAGGAAGTGCTCAAAAAAATTCAAGGAGGGGACGGTGGTGATAGTACAAAGGACTCAACTTCACAGAGCTCCCAGTGGGTCAAGCTGAAGCAATCTGGGCAACAAAATAAATTACATAGTATTAGATTGTAATGCAAATCATGAAAGAAATATCCATGACTCCATACCGATGTAAATAAGTGGCTGATTAAATGAATAAATGGGAGAGAAGAGAGAAATTTGCTGGACCGAAGAATTCTATTTCATATAAGCCTCCACTTCTTGAGGAGTGTGGTGCTGGACAGACTGACTTGCATCCAAGCAGCAGAGCGTGGAAAAGGGAGAGCGGAGACACCTGGCAGATGCCCTCTGAACCAAGTGAATCAGGTTAACGTCACCAGAGATGTCATGTGGATGTCACAAACGCCCTGACATGACAAGAAGAGAAGGGCACTTCAGCTCTGCGGTCTTCCCCAAAGCCCACAGCCCCAGTGTAGTGAGAACACATCCGACAAACCCAGACTGGGGACCATTCTATAGGACACCTGCATAGCACCCCTCAAGACTGTCAGGGCCATGAATGGGGATGCCTGGGTGGTGCAATTGGTTAAGCCTCCAACTCTTGATTTCAGCTCAGGGTTGATGATCTCAGGGTCGTGAGATTGACCCCGGTGCCAGGCTCTGTGCTCTGCAGGGAGTCTGCTTGAGATTCTCTCCACCTCTCCATCGGACCCTCCCCCTGCCTCCACGCTTTCACTCTCTCTCTCTAAAATAAATAAAATTTAAAAATCTAAAAACAAAACTGTCAGGCTAATGAAAAACAAGGAAGGAGAAACTGTCATAACCAGGAGGAGGTTGAGAAGATGTGACAAGTAAATGCAATGTGATGCCCTGGATTGGATCCTGGGACAGAAGAAGAACTTCGATAGAAAAAATAGGGATATCCAAATAAAGCCTGGAGTTTAATTAATAATAATGTGCCAGTGTGGTTTCTTTAGTTTTGACCAGGCACCTTAGTGATGGGGAAACACAAGGGAGGGGTATACGGGAATGCTATGTACTATTTTCTCAACTTTTCTGTAAATCTAAAACTAGTCCAAAATTTTTAAAAATGCACTTAATTAAGAGAAATAATGTGGATAAGCTATAAAGGTATGAACACAGTAGGATCCCATTTACATAAATATCTAAAAACTCAAAAATGTCATTTATTGTTAATGGGTGCGTAGTCAAGTTATGACAGTATAAAAACAAAAAAAGAAAAAAGAAAGAAAGGAAACCGTGAAAGGAGAGAAACACTAAACAAGTTTAGGATACTATGACAGAGAAGGGAATTGAAAGGGGATGTAAAAACTCACTTTAGAAAAAAGACATTAACAGCTGTCAAAATCTGTTTGGTGGATGTACGCGGATGAGTGTTTATTGTTTTATTCTCTGTACTCCTGAACACATATAGACTATTCTGGAGTGTTTTTTTAAATATGTATTTAAAAAGACAAAAGGAACAAAAAGAATAAATAAAAACCCAGTACAAACTCCAGAACCTAGAGGTTTCAAGCTTTGGGCAGCTACGTAGTCACTGTGTAATGTTTCGAAGGCTGCTGCATCAACAGTCATGTAGGGGAATAATAGTTGCCGAAGCGTGGTGTCACTGTGTGGACTCAGTGAGATGATACACGTAAGGTTCTTAGCAAAGTGACAGGTAATATATACCATGTATATAATATATATACAATTTACACGAGTCCGCATATTTATTTTTGATCCTCTTCAACCTTGAAGTATTTTGGTTCCCGGAGTGAGATTTTTATCTCTTTTCCTCCCCAAAGCCCTCCCCTCACTGGCCTCCCTTTGCACATCAGTCTCCATCACATTTTTTTTTTAGAGAACTGTTATTTATGCCTTCATTTAACAAATGCGCATCGAGCTACTTCTGTGTGCAAGGCAACATCTGGGTTTGGAGGCTACACAGATAATAAAGCAAAGCTGCAATTAATATGAACATGCCTATCACCAAGGAGGTGATATGAAGGGTAATGTAACCCCAGGGGAAGGGGATCTCGCCCAACTTTTGGGGGAAAAGCAATGCTTTCCTAATGTGAGGTGTCGGTGAGCCAGGTTTTGAGCAATAGGTTGACATGATCTTGAAAACATTTAGACATTTTGCGTGCAAATAAAAGACTGAGAACTTTGTGATCACTGAAATGTATGTCATTGGAGGATGGGATTTAGTGGTGCAGGATTCACATGGAATAGAAACGGATTATAAGCCAGAGTCAGGTCATAAAAGACATCAAATACCAGACTGAAATATTTTTAACTTGATCCTAATATCAAGAGAGGGTTCCGAAGGATTCAAACAAGGAATGACCCGGTCAGATTAGGAATGAGTGTGGATTACGTTAGGTCAGGAGCTTGGTGGCTATTTTAATGGTTTCCTAGCCAGAGACAAAACATTTTTACTGACCTCATACCCCTTCACCCCACCATTCCACGAGGCTCCTGAGGGAGTAAGAGGAACATTTCACCAATGGATGTGCCGGTGCTCCGATCTTAACGGCGAATGGATTGAAGCCTTCGGTGTGGCTCCGGACAGGAGCAGGCCCTCAACTCTCCCTGGCCCTGTGGATTCAGCTAGAAGGAAATATAGAAGATGGACAATCATCCTAAGGAGCCAGACCCTGGCAGGATGCAGCCTGGGTGCAAGGACATTAACACCATCCCCTGGTGCAAAGAGGTCCATCATCTGTCCTGGACTACAACCAAGCATTCTTCTATTTTAAAAATGTTTTGTGGGTAGAGGCAGAGGCGGGCTTGGTGTGTGGAGAAGGCGTCCTTTTCCTCCCCCTGTGGAATGAAGCCAACTACATGAGTGTCCACTTTTTGAACAGTTTGAAGGTGCTTCTTAGAGAAGCCACGGGCTCGTCCTGCTAACCCCTGGCCCCTTCAAGCTTCCTCTAGACCCCTCCTGTACAATCCTAGGACACGGGGGGTGAGAAACCTCACAGCTCCAGGAATGCAAAAAAAAATCATCTGTTTCTTCTTGATCAAAGGGGAGGATGAAGCTCCAAACAGAAAGCCCTGGGGTGGGGGTAAAATTTCCAAAGCAAAGATCCCTGCGCCCTCCCTTCTCCTTCCCTCCCTCCAAGAACCTTCAGCCTTTTTGCACCAACTAAACAGTGTTCACCTACCTTGGGATCCTCACCACCTGCTCTTCTCGCTCATCAGCACTGAAGCCTTTCTCCAAGGCCCACTCCCACCTTTGTTTTTAATCTCTTTTTTAAAAAACTATTCTTTGATTATGGTTATTTTATCTGGGGTCACTGCTCAGTCAACTGTTAAATAAATTGCAAATTCTACAAAACACAGCCAGCAGAGCCATTTCTAACTGTAATGCCACAACTTCGAGCAAAATTACATCTGGCTACAATACTATTCATATGCATAAATTATACCGCCTCTGATTATCTTAAAGAAAACTCAGCCATTAAACTTATTTTATAGGCGCAGAACCAGGGGGAGTGCCAGAAAGAATCTGTATATCCTAAAAGTCACGGGGAAGGCAGAGAGAAACAAAACATAATTGGCAAACCTTATCCGCCTGCAGTTCTGTCTAATGGGCTCTGTCTCTCCTGATTTTCCATCACCACCCACCAGTGACATACACACCACAGCAGGGGGAAGGAGGGAGGCCGGGAGGGAGGGGTGACATCAGGCTACATGTGGCTAGAACAGATTGAGGATGTTTCCCAGCACTGCACGTGCCCCCAGAGGGGAAAGGCACTCTAGGGGTACATCAACGGGAAACTCAGATTGAGCACGCTCATAAATCCAAACCCTGCCCAGGAGGATGGACAAGATGGTTTCTGAAGCTGATGTAGCATCTCCCCAATAGGAGTCCAACACGTTGTGCTGTAGCTCATTGTACAAAGTTGTCTCTCCCCCCTACATTGTTTTCACAGTTACAAGAAAAATGAAGAGTAAGAGTGAAGTGTTTACTACTGAGTGTTTATAGGGGGCCACCTAGCTCCCATTTAACCAGAAGAATCACCCACTGGGGTAGGAATAGCTATCCTGTGCCTTTTATACATGAGGATGCTGAGGCACAGGGAGATCTACATTCCCAAGGACATGCATTTAGGAAATGAGGGAGCCAGGACTTGGATCCGGAGAGTCTGAGTCTGGAGCTTGTGGTCTTAGGCACCAGATTGTTCTGCTTCCATCGGAGTGTTAAGGATTCTTAGCCACCACCAGGGCGCTGAGTATAACACTATCGATTAACCCCAACCCCCGATCCTCAGTACTTTTGTCTGGGATTTGAGATAAGATCGGGGGTGGAGGCAGATCTCAGCCCCGAGCCAGTCAGATGATTTCTCCTAGAAATCTGAGATGGGACACCTGCCCCCAGTTGGTTGGCAACAAGCAGGGTACCATTTTGAGCCCATCGTGAAGGGTCATTTAATGGCTCAGAAAGAGAAACAGCTCATCTTCTAGGAAAGGAGAATAAAGTGGATGAAAAAGATATGAAAAGGAGAGAGAAAGAGAGAAAGAGTGCAGGCAAGTGAGCTTTTCATTTCCCAGAGTCAGTATAACATGGTGACACTTTCCGCCCCTTGACTTCCGTCCATGGAAGCCCTCTGATCCTACTGTTTGTGGCAAGGCTCTCTTGATGGATGCTCACTCTGTGGGTTTCCTACGACTGAGCCAATCCTGAATAAGCACTAGTAGGTGCGGGCATCGTGCCCAATACTGATGGCATTAAGTCACACAATTCTCAGAAAACTCTTCGAAGATAAAGTCCATCCTATCATTGTCCCCATTTCCAAGATGAGGACGTTCAGAGAGCTGAGGTGACTCACCAAGATTCACAACGTGGCAAAGCGTGAGTTTGAACCCCCCAGGGTCAGAGGGCAAACCCTGCCCTCCGTACCTCCCTCCACGTCCCCCTTCTGGTCTCTGCAGAAGGAACGGCTGTCCTATTTCATACCTGTCAGATGTCCTTACCCACTGCACCCCCTTTTCCCCTGCCACCCCCTCCTTTCTCTTCCTCTGTCTCTCTCCCACTCTTCAAGAATATTAAAGATGATAAATCTAAGTTGAAAACATGCATTTTTTTGTGAGACGGGAGACTTTATCCCTTTTTGTAGAGACAGACACGACAATTTATAAACTCTGACACTGCTCTGATGGAATGAAATCAGGCCTTTTCAACCACCTCGTGGTGGACAGCTCATCACCCCTTTCTCTGACCTCTAGTATGTGATTTAGGAGGAAATTGGGTCGGGAGGGGGAACCCTCCAGTGGGTGATTAGAAATCCTCTCTCTCAAATTCTGTAAGCAGTGGATTAGATTTTATCAGCCCTCATCCACCTCCTCCCCATGCTTCACTCCAGAGAGTGCGTCCTAGGTGAAGGAAGGCTAAGGCTGTCAATTTGTTAGTTGAAAACAGTTTTAAAATCCATTTCTCCCTGTGAAATGTGTCAGCCACAGAGAAGTTTCTCTCGGCTTTGACGGAGCTGTATGTATGTCGTTTAAGATAACAATGAAAGATGCTCCAGGCTGGGGACCTGGGTGTTCTTCCAAGGGGCCATTGCAAAGTGGGAAGGTCTGTTTCTCATTTTTCACTGTGTGATCGCTCTCGCGCCCCCCCTCACCCCCATCCCAGTGTATGATGGATTTCACTTTGCAGAAACACGTGTGTGGCGGTGAACTTTGCACATCAGCTTGACTGCATTGAGGGATGCCCCCGTGGCCGGTAAAACACTGTTTCTGGGTGTATCTTTGAGGGTGTCGCCCCTCACAGAGATCAGGGTTTGAATCCATGAGGGAAGAAGGTGGCGTTCTCGAATGCAGGGGTCCATCAGCCAATCCACCGAGGATCTTTCTCCTCTGAAGAAAAAGAGGAAGGACACATTTGCTCTCTCTCCTTGAGCTGAGTCGTCTATCTTCTCCTGCCTTTGGACCGTGATGCCTTTGGTTTTGGAGCCTTTGGACTTAGGGTGTCATAGCATCAGCTTTCATGATTCTCCAGCTCAGAGACAGCACATCCTGGGACTTCCTGGACTCCACAATCATGCGAACCAATTGGTTTTTTAGATCTATCCTATTGGTTCTATGTCTCTGGAGAACCCGGACTAATACAGTGTATCTCTATAAACACGTAAGTCACATTTATCTATTTTCCTACAAACCATCCTCACGGTATTCCCTGAGAAGGGCATCGGTATCTTAAGTTATTCCAAGATAGGGGGTGTCTTTGAGGATCTTTGCATATATTTGCTTTGGAGGCCCCTTGAAGTACTTTCACTTACTACTCAAAAGATAACAGTAAGTCTATGTGGTCAGCCACCATCTTGGGTGTTTGACAGGCATAGCCTTTCAATTAGCAACTTCTTAAACAGGATGTGAGTATGGCCTTTCCAGCAAGAAACAGTCCAGCCACCAGCCAATCATAAATATGCACGTAATCCCGTGGCTAGGGACACCAGGGCTCCACTTATCTCTTAAAGCTCCTCTGAGTCCCCAGAGTCTCAACCTCCAAGAGGTGCCCACTGGCCTCTTTCTCTCTCCCTCTTCTAGTATCCATGTACCACATACCCAACCCAAGGGGGTTTATGGCCTTCGGAGAAGGTCCTTGCTGAGGACGAGCCGTCCTCGAGAAGGGTGTGCCCCAGCCTTTCTGACTCGCCATGGTGGACGTTGTACTAGCAAACAAGGTTTCACATCTTCAGATCTGACCACCTCTCCTAGCGTGACCTCGTGCATTGTGATGCTAACATATCCTTCGTCCATCACCACCCACCTTGTCAGAAATTAAGCTGTTCTGCACGTACATATGAGCAGGTCCCATCCATACCCCCTTTTCCCACAGATGAGGCTCAGAGAGGCTCAAAGATTCATTCAATGTCCCAGAACTAAAGAGTCATAGTCTTGTTTGAGTCCAAAGTAAGGCACATAGTCGCTTATTCACCATACATGAGGTATCTACTATGTGCTAGCCTTTGTATCAGGAATACAATGATTCACTTAAAATAAAAAGTGGTCCTGCTCCCCACCCCACCATGAAGCGCTTATAGACTAACAGAAGTGTCAGATGACTGCAGAACAATTGATCTTACACATCTAGTGAATGAAGAATGAATGAATGAACAACAAACATTCTCTGTAGCAAGAAGTGTTTAAGATGCAGCAAGAGCACAGAGGCAGGAACACAGTACTGACAGAACACCAGGGCTCAGTGAACTCAATTCCCTTTTCTCCCCCATAGAAGGGATGAGGTTTGACTGGCTGGCTCAAGGTCACAGGTGCCCGGAGTCCTGCCCGCCGCCCCAGGGCTCTTTCCTTCTATGCACCGCTGTCTTTTCCGTATTGAAAATGCTTTGGGGCCTTTTGCTTCCAAACTGATAATGAAGAAGAGCCAAAGCTAATCCCTGGGAACAAGCTCTATTGACAGAGAGTTTGCCTTAGAACTGGAGGGGGTCAAGGAAATAAATTAAAAGGCAAAGACACCACTTAAGGAAACGGCGAGATCAGCCATGCTGATCGGAGTGGCAGTGAGATGACGAGCGGTGTCAGCCCAACCCCGCGGGGCCAGACGGGCCGCAGAATCCCCAGCTAGCGGGCAAGAGGAGGCCTCGCCCCACGAGTGGCCACCAGCCAGAGCTGACAGCAGGTGGGGCAGCAGGGGCTTGGGGGGCACAGTCCTCCTGCCTCCCCCAGGTGGGTGCTCTCGGCCCTGCTGCGGGGAGCAACAGCGGGACCAGAAATCCAGGCCTTAGTTCTGCACCTGCCCTCGCATCAGCTCTCTCCTCTCCTCCCCACAGCATCTGACAACCTTTGAATAGAGCACGTGAGCTCCAAAGGCTCATTTCGTTCTGTCCCCTTCTCCTTTCGCCAGCACCCCTTGCCGATACCCTTTCCCACGTCACATTGACAGCACCCAAAATGCTCTTCCTGCTTCCACAAGGAGAGTGACCCTCCAGGCTCACCTCTCCCCTCTGCCCCACCCCAACGTCCAACCCCAGGCCCGACTAAACTACAGCCCATTCCTCTAACTTTTAGTCTGTCTGAACAAGCAACCAAACCTTCTGATTTCCTCTCCACCTTCAGCTATGCCCTACACTCACACATCTCTCTCCCTGCTTACGTCCATGCATCCTAAAGGTGTTGGCAACAAGAGGTCACTTCCTACCAGAAGGCTTCCCTAAATCCCTGTCTGTCGCCAAAATTGGATTAATTGCACCTCCTCAGAACAACCAAAGCATCCTGCATTGACTTAAATGGGAGGATTCGGCAGAGGACAGGATCATTAGCAGTTGACTTATCTCTGCAAGCTCAAGGAAAGCTCAAGGGACTGACTAGGTGCTGCTCAGTTGTCTCTTACCACATGCATTCCTAATCCTCCATTTGCCCCATAATTACTTAACACTTACTACATATCAGAAACCGCGTACTAATGACAAGGAATACAGAGGCGTGTAAGGCAGATAAGGTCTTGGTAGGCACTCAGTAGATGTCTGTTGAATGAATACATCCCACTGATGTCTTTGGAAAACATCCAACTGAATCTTCTGGTTGTTCAGATGGATAAACAGGACCCAGTCAATAATTGCCATGAGCTCAGATCCACATAATGTGGCTGCCTCCAGAATCCAGATCCTTGACTCTGGGCCTGAGACTTGTCCAGAGCACGAGGCTCATCCTTAGCTATCTCTGAGGCAGACCCACATCGTGCTCCCCTCCAAAACAGGAGGTGGGAGGGGAGGCCTGGCTGACTGCAGTGACCTGATGTGATTACTCCACTGATTGTTCCAGGCGTCTCCAGCTCTGTGTTTCCACATCAATGACTAGATTAGTGACCTTGGGCAAACCGCTTACTCCTGCTGTGTTCCATTTTTTCATCGACAGAGCAAAGTCTTATGTGAAGATCAAAGGACATCATGACAGGAAAAGCTGTTGAAAAGAAAGAAAGGGATTCATATTTTCTGAATCCTGTTTGGGCAACTCCCAGCGATTTAAAGCAGGATCACCCAATCCTCAGATTCCCCAAGCTCTGCATTCATTATTGACTTCCACTGCCCGCCATCCTGGAACAGAAGACGTTATGATAATGGTCAGGAGTTGGGCTGGGAGTCAGGAGACAAAAATTCAAATCCTGATTCTGCTTCTTCCTAGTAGTGTTCTTTCCTTGTTCTACTTTACCTCCTTATGCCCCCATTTCTTCATCAGGAAATAGGGATGTAATAAAAGTGCCAGGGTATTCAGGTGCTGTGAGGTTACATGCATAAAGAACTTTGCACAGTGCTTGGTACCAAGATGTACTTGATTCATCTCAATTATCCAGTCAATCATTTATTCATCTAATATTTATTTAGAGCTTATTATACATCAGAAACTATTCTAGGTATGAGGAATATCAAGGTGCAATATACACGAGCAAGACAGACATGGTCTCTGCTCTGAAGCAAATTGCAATCTACCAAAGGGAACAAATACCACTCCACTAACTCCACAAAGTGGTGGAAACGAAAATTGGGATTGGTGCTGAAGGAAGAATACAATGATCTAGGAGGCTAGAGAATTGCAAACATTGCAGACTTTGAGGGATTTACAAGAGACATGAAGAGTGCCTTCCTTAAAATAATGCAGAAATAAAAACATACAAGGGAAGTCAATATGGACAGGTAAAAAAAAAAAGAAAGGAAATATAATGAATTCACTAATCACCTTCTCTATGGGAGGCACTGAGCTAAGCACAATGAATAATTATCTTATTTAACACTCATATCTATTCTACAAGGTGGTGTTAGCATCATTTTCTGGATAGGGAAACTGAATATCACTAAATAGGCAATTTGTCCACAGTCACAAGGTGGTAGAGTGATACCTAGGACCCAAGTCTGTTGCTTTTTAATACTTTCTATATTCCAGATTCTCTCATTCAGAAACACATAAAACTTATTCTCAATAGAACTAAGAGATCAGTCTAAATGGAGTAGGTGATACTTGCAGGGAAATAGTAATTGGAGAGACGGTGGTCAAAGGAACGTTTGGAGCCCCACTGTGAGCGTCAGGCTAAGGGATCTGAGTCTGTGTGGCATGTAGCTGGGAGCCATGGAAAGCTACCACTCGTGAGCATCCAGCAGTCCCATTTCTCACCCCACAGAGCAGGCCAGCGGCAAACCCCTGCAGCTATGCAGTGCTCCAAAGCAAATGTGAAAACACTTAGCTCAGAGCACCTGGCTGATCATGATGATCCCACAACACAAATCATTTTTCACCTCAGTGTAGAAGCTGCTCTCAAGTCATATGTCCCTAAACAAGGGATCTCCTAGAGATAAGGTTTTCTAGACAAGGGAGAGTGAGCCTTGCCCAGAGTCATTGACGAGTCATTGGATTCTGGGCTTTGCAACCTCCCCGGCCAGTTATCCATCACTGCAGTAGACACGGAACTTGCCTATAGCTCTGAATGCTGAGGCTGCATGTCAGAAATGCTTTGGCAAGATATATATGACTTTTAATTTGCAGGAGGTAGAGTATGTGTCTGTGTGCATGTGTAATGTGTTGGGGAAGGGATTTACGATTCAGCCTCCCAGGCCAGGAAACTGTGAATTTCTGTGTGTATATCTGCTCAGCTGTTTCATAGGAACATTTTCCAGTGGGACCAACAAGTGATTTTATTATGTTTTTGTTCTCTCAAAATCCCTACTTATTGGCCAAAAGTTAGTACCCAAGAAAGGATGCAGGTGGAGGTGGAGGTGGTGGTGTTGGGGGGGCGGCGCTGGGAGCGTTTGATGAGCATCACCTGGAGTACATTTTTCAGTTATGCAAGTCACTGGATGATGCAGGTGTTTATTCACACACACAGGATCTTTCTGGGATTCTGGGAGAGAAGAGTCAACTTCTTTGCCTTTGAATATGAACAAGGGCAGGCACATCAATTGCCGCGGACAGCCATGAATCAGCCCCAGGATGAGCAGAGGCCGAACATAACAGAGAAAAGGACAGGATCGGGGTCCTCGGTGCCATGGGTCAGGGCCTTAGCCACTCAGCCCTGCAGACTGAACTTGCTCTTGATTTCCAGTTAAGTGAAATTATAAATGGATAAAATGTTTAAGCCGATTGGAGTCTGTTTCCTGTTACTTGCAACTGAGAGCATCCTTCCAACGCAGGAGATATGTAGCATGAAATTATCAGACAGTCTAACCTTTATCAAGACCAGGCCTCCTGAACTTTGGCATTAATGGTATTATGGACTGGCCATCACCGTGTCATGGGGGCTGTGATGCGCAATGTAGAACGTTCAGCAGCATCCCTGGCCTCTATCCACTAGATGCCAGTAGAATCCCTTCCCCCAGTTGTGACAACCACACATGTCTCCATATATTGCCAAATATACCTGGAGGGTACGATCACCACCACCCCCCGACCCCTGCCAGCGTCCATAGAGGACCACTGATCAAGATCAAGTCTTCAGGACTTCATCAGCTATGTCACTTGAGAGCAATAATATTCTTAATCAATCAGACAATAACAAGCATCGATGGGATACTCGGTCTGTGTTCAGCAAAGGCAAGTTCACAATTATGGCTCTGACGCCCAGCATGATCCTTATAATCATCAAAGAAAGACGCAATTATGTCACTTGCGGCTGCTAAAACTCAATGTGGTTATGGGCTTGGAATCATTTTACAAATTGCAAGGCATTTGGTAAGCTGCAAAATGCTTCGTAATGGCAACAGGGTCTTAGAAAATGCCAAATACTTTTGAAATGATGAAGTGGCTTATACAAAGCAATGCGTAGGAGTGCCTGGGTGGTTCAGTCGGTTAAACGTCCACTTTCAGCTCAGGTCATGATCTCAGGGTCCTGGGATCCAGCCCCACATTGGGCTCTATGCTCAGAGCAGGGAGCCTGCTTCTCCTTCTCCCTCTGCCCGCTGCTCCCCCTGCTTCTGCTCACTCACTCTCTCTTTCTCTGTCAAATAAATAAATAAGATCTTTAAAAAACAAAGGAATGTGTAAACCATAATAGGCTTTGTAAACTGTAAAGCACCTTTGAAAAGGTGCAGCACCTTATAAAGTGTATTGTAAGTGATGCTTATGAACTAATAAAGTGCTTTGTGAAATGTGTAGTACTCAGTAAAGTACGAAAAAGATTTAGGATGGAAACACTTTAAATTGGCATTACTCAGATGGAAATTGATCCGGGCATGTCAGAAAAATCTTCGACTTAAAAATAGTGGTGGCTTTTTCGTAGTACCAAGAGAGACCAAAAAAAAAAAAAAAAAAAAAAAAAATATCAAAAACCTTCCTTCCCCAGAGCATCTATTTAGTTCTTTCGTTTATTTATTTTTGTAGTGGAAGAGTCAGAATCCAGCTATTAGAAGATTGAAACGTTATGTTTTCACATTGTTTCCTTTGGGAAAGAACCTGCTCTAGAACTTATATGGGATTGAGAAACACTAATCAATTAGTCTTTAGCAAGCAGAGCATGCTCCAAATTCTGAAGAAAAATATTTGGATAATAATTCTTACTTGGAGTTTTGAAACAGCTCCCAGGGTTCTAGTGTATGTTTTTGTCTCAGCCTAAGGAAGGGGTGCATCTTACTTGAGACTTACAGGAGCCAGGGCTTTTATGTCCTAGAGACCTGGCATTGTTAAGAAGCTCCCCTTCTCACACACACACACACACACACACACACACACACACACACACTTAATCACCAAGGAAGACAAGAGCACCAGGCAAAGCTGTCTGAGCATTTTCACAGCCTCAGTTCCAGGAGCAGATCAACCCCAGAACCATGGTGTTGGTCAAACTGGAAGGATCCTTAGAAAGTACCCCATTCAGTGATTTTTCAAAGTGCATCCCTTGAAGCCCCAGAGCTAATGGAATTACTAAGGGGTCCCTAGGAGGTGGAAGAAGAAGAAGAAGAAGAAGAAGAAGAAGAAGAAGAAGAAGAAGAAGAAGAAGAAGAAGAAGAAGAAGAAGAAGAAGAAGAAGAAGAAGAAGAAGAAGAAGAAGAAGAAGAAGAAGAAGAAGAAGAAGAAGAAGGAGAAAGGAGGAGCTCTGTATTCTAACTGGAGCAGCTCCTCTTTTATCTGTACAACAAAATGCCATTTTATGCAAAATTGTGTCTGAAAGGAAGTAATGTGCAAAAATACTTGTGAGAAAAGTGTTGCTTGTCCAACTCAGCCACGTTCCAGAGGGCGAAAGGGAAGGCCCAGAGCTGCCTTTTGCCAAAGGTTTCACAAGTGGTAAAAGAAACCAAGCTGGAGTCCGCGTCAGTGGCCGGTGCTCTGTCTCCGATGCTCTTAACCATTTCTCTATTCCACAAGCCTTCAACGGAGGCCACAAAGAGTCATGCTTCCAACCCTTGCCGGACCCCACATACCTGACAGGCTGGGTGGCTGGAGATTACCAAGGTTCCTCTTTCCCCTTTCCTTTGCCCTTCTGTGCTGGAAGACACGTGTGTTCGGGGTGTGCAGAAGAACCCACAGAAATGTGCAGTCTGGAAAAGATACATGCCCATATGTGTGTGGGGGGATGTCTTTCTCAAAATGTAGAATCCAGAGAGGCTAGAAAGTTTTATGTTCCAGGGAGGAAAAAAAAAAAAAAAGAAAAGAAAAAGAAAAGCATCGGACCACCAGAACTGTGCAGCCTCTCGGGGTGAGGGTGCGGTGTCGGGGGAAGGGACTGCCCCCCCAACTCTCCAGAGGTGTTTATCTTGCCTCTGTGGCACTCTGTCAGCAAGCCAGGAGATGTTTTAAATGGGACTGCTGTCTCCCCACCAATCCAGTGATAGATATGAACGAATAATATAAATTCTCTAGCCATACCTTGGCATTTATTTCAATGTAAGTGTATTTTTTCCCAAGTATAAAGCCCAATAGTAATTTATCAAGAGACAAATCATTTTTTCTTGGCAGTGAAGTCTGCAAAATTCCCATTTTTAAGGCCTTAAATCTCCCTATTTTGACAGAAGTAAGAAAGCATTAGAAGCTTTGATTTAGCTGGATCATACAAAATAGTTTCTCATAATTATCCTTTTGGATGATATATGCATGTCTTTTCCCCCTTCTTATTAAACCCGAGGTCTCCATTTTTCACCCAACTGTATTACTAAATTAAATTGCCTTTTGTTGTATTCAAGTTAAACACTTTGCCAAAAGCCTTTCTTGTTCGGGAAAATAACATTTACCCAATATGCGCCCATGTTTTACCGTTTGAATTTACTGTTCACAATTGTTTAGCTTGCCGAGTAATTTGGGGATATTGTTTGTTTTAATAGGAATAATGAATCACTGTAATTTAATGTAGTATCTTGGAGTACAGTATCAAGAAGGTAGGAAAGGGGATATTGAAGACACATCACATGGAGAAAGTGATTTTTCCCACTGCAAAAGCAGATGGGGAAAGGTTAGAGGAAGTTACTGGAAGCCATAAACAGCTGTGAAGATATTCAGTAGTCTCGCCAGCTTTTTCTCAAGTGGAAAACAAGCCTCCAAACAGCATGGGTGGGTCTGAGCTGGCCTCGTCTGGTCCTGATCAAGTTTTCTGAGATGTCTTTAATGAGACCTCCTCCTTCCCAGCTCCACTCAACCTGCCACATTCTGTTCGATGGCCTTGGACAACGTGGGTTTAGAAGGAGGTACAGAGTGGGAGCACAAACGCTCAGGATAAGGGCAAGGCATTTCTGGGGCTCCCAGACTCCCCACCATGAACTCCAGGACAAACATCCACCCCACTCACCCCACCTGGTTCTTGTGGGAACCGAAATAAAACAGCCTATCTGCACCCAAGAGAGCCCATTGAACTGAAAGCCCACTGTGATTATTAGCAGCCTCCACATCAAGTACCCCCAGAGGAAGGAAGGAGGACCTCCATTCAAAGCCTTGGTTTCTTTGTAAAAAGAAGCCACTAAAGCAGATGGCTCACTTCACTCTTCTTTCTCATCTGCAATAACCTGACCGGTGGTTGTGCAAATCTCCTTTAGGGATCTGGTGGGGTGATCCACCACCCTTGTCATCTCTCCTGCCTCTGTTCAATGCTGAGCATGTGTGGTCAGTGGTTTTTGAATGTTGTAAATTATCATCACATCTCAAAGACACACCACCAGTCTCCTATGTGAGAATAAATAGAGTTATTTGGTATTCTTTTTTTTTAAGATTTTATTTATTTATTCATGAGAGACACAGAGAGAGAGGCAGAGACACAGGCAGAGGAAGAGGCAGGCTCCCTGCAGGGAGCCTGATGCAGGACTCAATCCCCGGACCCCGGGATCACAACCTGAGCCGAAGGCAGAAGCTCAACCACTGAGTCACCCAGGTGTCCCAGTTCTTTGGTATTCTTTGCACATCTGGCTTTCTCTCTTTCTTTTTTGTATTGAAGAATATCAAACTAGGTTCAAATCTTAGGTCTGCCACCTACCAGCTGGTGAAATTGGGTAAGTTACTTAAGTACTCTGAGGTTGACTTTGGAGTCAAAAGGGATAAATCTGAATTTCAGCCATGTCATGAGTTTTAGGCAAATAAATTAGTATCGCTGTTACTTCCTTTAAACCTAAAAAGTGAAGACAGTATGCATGTCTTGTGGATTTGTAAACACTAAGTGCAGTAACACAAAGCAAATGCTTCCAGTGGGGGCCTCTGGAGCCTCTCTGATAACCCATACCTGTGCAAGAGGCAGAACGGGGCCAGGCTGCCAGGCCAAGGCCAGAACTACACACATGCTCACTGTTGGTGGCAGAGAATAAGGCCCTAAGGGCACAAATTAGAGTCACACTCGGAGGGAATGTCTGGTCGAGCCTTAGTAGGATTTCTTTCAGTGTGTCAGAAGAAAGCAGAAAATCAATGATCTATACTTCCACATGAAGAAGCTAGAAAAAGAAGCAGAAATGAAATGCAAAATAACCAAAAGAAATGGGGGTGGGGAAGGGAAACATTAGACTTCGTCAATAAAACAGAAAACTTTTAAAGATGAAGAAAATCAACAGAGCCCCAAATTGATCTTTCAAAAAGATTAATCAAAATTGATCAGCCCCTCGCAAGACTGATCAAGAATAAAGAGAGAAAACACAGATGATCCATATAGGGAATGAAAGAGAAGACATGATATGAAAAGCAAGATAAGGGAATATTATAAATATCTTTGCATCCGTAAGTTCGATGTTTTAGATGATACAAGTGCATTTCTTGAAAGATACAAATAACCAAATCTGACTGATGAAGGAATTTTAAAACTTGAATGGGATTTTGTCTATGCAACAGAAGTTGGATTTGTAATTTAAGTAACCTTCCTACAAATAAAAATTTAGGCCCAAATGGCTTCACTGGTGAATTATATACTACATTTAAGGAAGAAATAATACCCATCCTACAAAAACTCTTTGCAGAACATAGAGGAGAAATGAACAATTCTCATGTGAGGTCAATATAATTTTAATACCAAAATTTCATGAAGATATTATTACCAAAACAGGAAAAAAAAACCCCACTGCACACCAATATTCCTCATGAACACAAAGGAAAGAGAAATTCCTGGCTAGAAATTAGCAAATTAAATCCAACGGTATTTAAGAAGTATGACATATCTTGATTGGGTAAGGTTTATTCCAAGAATTCAAGGTTGATTTAACATGTGAGAAAACACTAATGTAACATCATATTAGCACAATTATAGGAAGAATTTACATGAACCTACCAACAGATGTAGGAAAGCATTCAACAGAATTCATCATCCATTTATGATAAGAATTCCCAGCAAATAGGGACTAGAAGGGAATTTCTTCATCTAATAAAAGGCATCTACAAAAACAAACAACAACAACAGTAATCTTTAGCATTAACATCATTTTTACGGGTGAAATATTGAACACTTTCTTCCTATTTCATTATACAGGATGTCCTAAGTGGCACAGTAACACATGGGAGAAACAAAAAGCATAAATATTGGAAACGACAGAATAAAAGTGCTTTTGTTTACAGATGACATGATTATTTACAAAGAGATCCTAAGGTATCTACCAAAAACAAACAAAAATAATGAGTAAACTCTACAAGTCCACAGATTTCAAAATGAATATGCAAAAGTTATATTTCAAAGGCCACAGATAAAAAAAATTAGAAAATAGTTTTAGATTGTATTAATTAATAACATAAAAAATGGAAGCTCAACTCCTATCTTACTCGGTACATAAAAATTTGAAATGAATCATAGATTCAGACATATAAGCTAGAACTCTAAACTTCTAGAAGAAAAAAGAGAATATCTTTAGAATCTAAGTATAGGGAAAGATTTCTTATAGACAACATGAAAAGCATGAATCATAAGAGAGAAAATAATCCATCGGGCTTCATCAAAATTAAAAACTTCTCATCAAAAGGCACTATTAAAAATATAAAGCCACGAGCTGACAATTCAGAGAAAAATATTTGCAACACAAACACCTGAAAAAGGGCTTATATATATTATATATAAAGAACTCCTATAACTATACTAAAAAATAACATAATTTTTAAAAAATATTTTATTTAGTTATTTATAAGAGACAGAGAAAGAGAGAGGCAGAGACACAGGCAGAGAGAGTAGCAGGCTCCATGCAGGGAGCCCGATGTGGGACTCGATCCTGGGACTCCAGGATCACACCCTGGTCCAAAGGCAGGCGCTCAACTGCTGAGCCATCCGGGCATCCCAAAACCATATTTTTTTTTAATTGACAAAAGACATGAATGGACACATCACAAAGCCAGATACATGAAGTACACAAAAAGCTCAATACTTTAATCATTAGGGAAAATGCAACTTAATGGAACAATGAGATATCACTTCATAGCCACTATCATGGAACATCTGACAATACTAAGTGCTGACAAGGATGAGGATTCTTCATAGAATTCTCATTCCATACGGGTTGGGCTATAACATTTAAACATATCATGAAACTGTTTGGCAATCTTTTACAAAACTACACATCAATATTACTCAACAACTATAGTCCTCCATATTTACCCAAGGAAAATGAAAACATGTCTTCAGACTCATACTGGAGATTTGCATAGCAGATTTATTCATAACAGTCAAACATTGAAACAACCCAAAAGCCCATCAGTCAGTAAATGAATACATATAATGTGGAATATGTATTTTTGAGATTATACTTATGCATTTGTATGTGAATAAACTATTGATAGATATGACAATACAGGTGAATCTCAAAAACACCATTGATTGAAGGAATACAGATACTATATAATTTTATTATAGGAATGCCTGAAGCCACACACAGTCCCAGCATGATTGTGATGAAGCATAGATGTTATTGGGGAATTTCAGCCAGCTAAGGCCTGCTAGGTCCCTTCCAAGTTCCCCAGACAGGCTTCCTGGTCTCCACACCACAAAATAAATGTACTAGGCTTGTGAATCCACCTGTGCAGGACACGACTAACAGGGTGCAATCATGCCCCAATATGTCCTGAATGCTGGATCTGAGAAATGCATGTCAAAGCAAATACTATACTAGCAGAGCAACTTTTTTTCATTTTATTATTATTTTTTCATCACGCTAAGCATACTCTTCAATCCCCATCCCTTATTCCTTCCCCCCAAACCCGGTCTGGTAACCACTAGTTTGTTCTCTATAGTTAAGAGTTTCTTGATTTGTCTCTCTTTTCTTCCCCCCATTGTTTTGTTTCTTAAATTCCACTTTTGAATGAGGTCGTATGGTATGTGTCCTGCTCTCTGACTGACTTACCTCTCTGAGCATAGTACTCTCTAGTTTCATCCATGTCATGGTAAATGGCAAGATCTCATTCCTTTTTATGGCTAAGTAATATTCCATTATACACACCCACACCGCATCTTCTTTATCCTTTGATCTGTGCCTGGATACTTGGGCTGCTCCCATAGTTTGCCTTTTGTAAGTATGCAGCTACAAACATAAGGGTGCACACATCCTTTTGAATTTGTGTTTTTGTATTTGGGGGGTAAATACCCAGTAGTGCGATTCTGGATCTTAGAGTAGTTCTATTTTTAATGCAAGGTAATTTTTTTTAATGGAATAACTCCCACAATTCCAGGGGGAGGTCCACCCATTGGCTTCCACCAGCATTAGATCCTGACCAGGCCCTCTAGTCTTTCACGTGTCACCGGCAAGCTGGGCCAAGGGCTAGGAAATGAGTTTGATCCACACTGTGCCTGATATTATTATTGAATGCAGTTGGGCACCCATGTGTGATTTTGTTTGCCATTTATAAGGAGTAATGGGGGAGAGACAGGTGGTGTGCATCCATGTATGTTTGTGGGCACCCAATTTGTGTATGTGTGGGCTTGTGATGCACATGTGTACGCTTGTGTCCACGTGCATGTGTGTTTGTAACCGATGCTCAGGATTCACAGAGGCAGATGGAGGCTTAGTCTATTCTGGAGTGACACTGAGTGATTCCACCACTGACAGGGTGCTTGCCTTCTCTCCTATCATCATCTCCCGGAGACCTCTCAGGGGCTGTGGCCCTCCCTTCGTCCTGATGCTGACAGATAGTCCCCCAAGAGCATTGTTTACAGCCTCTGTGAGAGCAGTGGGCAAACCTGCCTCAAATGGCAGGAAAAATGGACCGCTCTCAACAGGTCTGTGGTTTCCGCAAGCTGATAAGCTGACACTCGGGGGTGTTGACTTAAAAATCAGGAGATTTTTATATTTTGCTATGTGTTTGGGTTTTATCAACGTCTCCTCACCCCTCTGTTCTTGATGTTTCATTACTCTCGCGATCAGTTTTGACAGCCTAAACAGAACTTGATGCGGACAGTTTATTCTTTAAATGAATGATCCTCACATCTTCTGACATTCCCTTCCATCCTCCCTGAAATGTGCTCTTCAACATCTGGCAGAGCTGGTTGTAGCTGCCAGAACTTCCTTAATTCAATAATCAAAACAGGTGTCAGAGAAGTAAATCCATGACTGTTAATTTTTCAAGTTCTGCTCTCCCTCTCTACCTACCTAAATTGTTTGAAATGAATGCCAGCTCTCTGCTCGGCTGATTACGGGCTACGGGGCAGCAGGCATCAGACACGGAGATTTCGAAAAGGAGAAAACTCACAACTGATGCCCAGAAGGAATATTTTAAAACCTCTTCCCAAAATGAAGCTTGGTTTCATTTTATTCTTTGTTTAGAATGAACGGAGGTGAGGCAGGGCTCAGAGCTTATTTTCTAAGATCACAATTCTCAGAGCTTGCCGAAAGAACTCTCTGCATCAGAATTACTGGGAAATCTTTTAAATTCTATCATTCCAGGCCCCAACACAAATGTACCGACTCAAATCTTGGAGTGAGAGAGCAAAAATGTGCATAGTTAACCAGCCCCCAGGGTGAGTCTAGGCCTGGGACAATTGGAGATTAACAGATCTAAAGTTTTTTTACCCCGCCTTCCCAAAGAAACAAGCAAACAAATCAAACCAGGGTCACTTACAAAAAGCAATTCTATTTGGTCACCCCTTGTCTCCCCCTTTGCAGAGCATAAAACAGTCAGGTGAGTTGCTTTAAAATTAGAATTGGAGGCCATAAAACTTTGTTTAGAAAAGACAATAAATCCTGAAATATAAATCCCAATTTTATTTTCTCTCCAGTGAAGGAGGGGGGAAGTGGAAGAGAATGGAAGGAAAGGAAACAATACAGAAAGAGAGAAAAAGAGAGAAATAAAGAACATAGAGGGATTTGCTTTTGAGAAATTTCCAGACACAGTTGCTGTCCTAAACATTCCACACAGGCTATTTTGCTTCATCCAGGGAAGAGAGAGAAGAAAGTGAGAGACAGAGAGAATATGACAATCAGATTGGGGGTGGCAGGGACACAGAAAAAGACACAGAAAAACAAAAATATGACAAAGTCAGAGAAAAATGCACCGTGTATCAAGAAATACTGAGAGTTACCCAAGAGCCGTGCAGATTCGGAGAGAGAATGAAGGTACAGAGAAGTTTGATATTGGTCAGCTCCAACGGCCGTAACAAATAGCCCGAATCCAGACCTGGCAACTTCAATCACACAAATTAATGTCTCACACTTCGGGAGGCTGGAAGTCCAGGACTGAGGTGTCGGTTGGTTTCTTCCTCTTTCCTGGGCACATGGATGTCCATCTTCTCTCCATGGCTTCACATCATGTGCCTCCTATACCGATCAATGTCCAGATTTCCTCTCCCTCCCAGGACAGCAGTCATGTTGAATGGAGACCCACCCGAATCACCTCATATTAATGTAACTATGTCTATAAAGACACTGTCAGCAAATGCAGTCACATTTGGGGGTACCAGGGGTTGGAACTTCAGCAGACACATTTGAGGAGACCCAGATCGTCATCCCAAACAAATACTAAGAGGCACTCTTAGAATACACTAAGGAATACACTAAGGGATAGAATACACTAAGGGATCTGTAAGACCACCCAAAGAGGGAAAGATGAAAGGCAGAGCTAAAAGGATTTTTTTTTATTTTAACTTTTTTATTTAAATTCAATTAATTAACATGTTTCAGAGGTAGAGTTCAGTGATTCACCAGTTGTATATAACACCTAGTGCTCGTTACATCAGGTGCCCTCCTTCATGCCCATCGCCTGCCTCACCCACCTCCCCTCCAGCAATCCTCAGTTTCTTTCCTATGATCAAGAGTCTCTTATGGTCAAAAATAAATAAATAAATAAAGTCTCTTATGGTTTGTCTCCCTCTCTGATTTTGTCTTATTATATTTTTCCCTCCCTTCCCCTATGATCCTGTTTTGTTTCCTAAATTCCACATATGAGTGAAATCATACAATAATTGTCTTTCTCTGATTAACTTATTTTGCTTAGCATAATACCTTCTAGGTCCATCCATTTCATTGCAAATGGCAAGATATCATTTTTTGATGGCTGAGTAATATTCCATCAAATATATAAACATTCATCTGTCGATAGACATCTGGGCTCTTTCCATAGTTTGGCTATTGTGGACATTGCTGCTAAAAACATTGGGGTACAGGTAGCCCTTTGGGTTATCCCATTTGTATCTTTGGGGTAAATATCCAGTAGTGCAATTGCCGAGTCATAGGGTAGTTCTATCCTTAACTTTTTGAAGAACCTCCATACTGTTTCCCAGAGTGGCTGTACCAGCCTGCCATTTAAAAGGGAAAAAACTTAAATGCATTTTGAAGTCATTTTTCGTTGAGGTCCCACTCTTTTGCCTGCTTAGGCAACAGATTTCAGAGTCTTATTTAAGACACATAAAATGGTGGTTAGCTGACTAATGATGTGTTGTTCATAGATTTCCAGCAACTCTCATCTTTGGTTCCTTGGCCCCATCAAGCTCCAACCATCTGCAATACTATTATTCCAATCCATGCTTCACAATTTAACTTATTAAGGGAAAAACTTCATTTATCTGGCCATCAAATTAAGTATAAAGAGGACATCTCTGTCCCTGAGCAGCAACTCACTTGAATTGTAAGCACAGTATTTTAAGGGAATCATCTGACTGTAAACCCCCAAATTTAATATCCAATTGATTTAGTAGTTTTGCTTCAAGCTAGTCCTAAGGAACTCTTCTACTATTTTGAAGTTACCTCCAACTTGTGATATTCTTATGATTTATAAGAGATATCCCAAAGCACCATGTACTGTGAATACTTAGAATATTCTTGGTCACGCTATGTAATGGAGCCATTGGTATCGTATTATTAATAATCCTCCAGGGTAGAGAAAAAGAAAACCTGTCCTGTGGTTGGGGGAAGAAATCCTCAGGAACTCTGCTGGTTCCCAGATGCATAAGTACTGAGCTGGATTGCTGAGAGGAAGATATCTGAACAGATAAAGTGTGCAAGTCAGGGACTCTCAAACGTAACTGTGTAGAAGAATCTCCTGGGGAGTTTAGTAAAAAATGCAGGTTCCTGGTAGAGATTCTTAATCAGTAAATACAATGTAGGGTGTGATCATCTGCATTTTTCCTGGAAATCCAGGGGACTTGGCATAAGGCTTTATCAAATCATTTAACAAACGAAACACAGGGATGCTGGGAAGGTTGATGGCCTTGGGCTCAGACAACCCGGGACTCTGACAGTTACATCCTGTGGCTTAAATGCCTCATGATCAGTTGCTGGTCTGCATGGTGGGGTGTGGATATAGCTCAAAGGCTTATTGCAAAGATTACATAAAACTATGTAAAACAAAATACTTAGCACAGAGACATGCAATAAATATCAGGCACTCCAGAGGTGTGGCATATAAATACACCTGCTCGCCCCAATCCCCATCCAATTAGACACTTTATTTATTTGAAATATATTATAAAAATCACATCTTCATCCTCAACAGTTACAAAATACTCAGGGATGGGTGGTTTTCCAAGGCTAGAGCCCAGTAAGACAGTTTTTAAGGGAGTGGCTTCAAGCCACCCCCCACCCTGCAACCGAATACCTCCCTACAGAGCTGCCCAGGGGGCTCAGGCAGGTTGGGTGCCCTCTGTTGCTCATTTATTGCCATCTATATCCTATTTTCTTAGCATCCTCAGGAAGCCAACAGTCAGTCTTCAAGATGCCTTGCTCATCTCCATGTTGGTCTCTAAAGTAATATATTCATTTTGGCTTGAAACTCAGTGCACGGATGACTTTCTTCTGTGAAAGCAGTGCTATGCAAGTGGAATTATATTCAACGGTTCTCCAAGTCATGATTTCAGAATGATCAGTAAGGACTGGGAGAGACATCTCATGACCAGATGTTGGTGAGAAAATGGTCTTTGGAAAAGCTACAGTAGACTCGGGGTGTCTCACTCAAGTCGCCAATTGTTGGGGGGGGACATTCATCTGTGACCACTGCTACTGCCACCATCCTGAGTAGCTCCTGATTCTGCCCGTCTTATTACCACTCCCACCACTATTCCTACTATTACTCCTACTACTGTGGTAAAATGATTAGTATTAATCATCATCATCATCACAAAAATAATAGCTAACATTAGTATGTGCTTCCTAGATGTCAGGCGCTATGTTAATTGCTTTGCCTCTATCCTCCCATTCAATTCCCAAAATAAAACTGGGAACTACTTATCATTATCCCCATTTCACTGATAAAACATAGAGGTGTAAAGGGGGTGCACACCTTGGCCACAGGCGACAGAGCCGACGCAGGGCAGGGCTGGAGATCCAGTCCTGGAGGGATTCACCTTGGCTCCAGGTGCAACGCCTAGCTCCCGACTTGTAGTGGGAGGCTCCCTCTTTCACCCTAAAAACTGAGCCGACCCTCATGAGGCAGTAGTTCCACCCTTAGCGTGTTGGGAAACCATGCAGCAGCAGAAAACGATGCAGAAACATTCTGCAAATGTTTAAGTGACTTTGCATTGCTGATCACAGCAGCATCTGCAGACGGATAAACACGTGGCATATTTTGCTGGAGCTAAACCCCCATGGGCGTGACAATATGTGCTGGCGGATGGAATCTGGGGAATGTTCCAGGAATGCCAGGGTCCGCAGGAGGCCCGCTGCCTTCAGCCTGAAATGGGAAGACAGGTCCCGTAACTAGAAACGGGCTTTAGGATTCAGCTAATCCAACTCTCATGTAGTAAGTTAATGGCAGGTGGTCTCCCGAGGAAGTCTCCGGTTCAGTCCCCCATCCAGTGTTACCAGTTGACCAAATGGCCAGCTCATGTCTCAGGGCCCCAACTACCTAGTCTCCTCCCCCACGTCTGTCCCATGCAGTTGCTGCATTGCTTAGAACCAGCGCCAGCCGACCATAGGCCGCAGGCCAACCCCCGCCCACCTCCTGTTTTCTGAGTAAAATTTTATTGGAACACAGCCACGTGCAGTCCTTTGCAAATCGTCTGTGGCTACTTTCCCGTGGCACCACAAGCGGAGTATTTAGGACAGAGACCCCGTGGCCAGCAAGGATGAACACACCTGATACCTGGCCCTGTAGGAAAAAAATCTGCTGACCAGTGAAGCTAAGGTGCTGTGGGAAATTTGTACCATCTGATAGCCTAGCAAACACTCTGGAATGTTCTGGAGTCATGTTGCTTTAGATACTGGCAACAGTTGTCCAGACTTTCCATAAATGTTGGGAAGGGACAGAAAGAAGGATCAGAGATTTTCTGAGAATGGAAGGGGAGCCCTCTCGTTGCTGCTAAAATCCCCTGCAGGGAGCTCAGAACACGTGGGAAGCCGTTCACCCTTCTGGGAGAAAGCCGCTTTCCTCCCTCCATCAGCTCACATAACTGTGATGTGAAACAAACGCTGTGTGCTCTATCACTTGTGTGACCTAAGATGACAACCAGATGTGACACACAGTCCTGCAACAGCAAGATCACAGAGAAGTGAGCATTGAAAGGAGCCCTTGACTTCACGTAGACCCTCCAGCCGACATATCACGTAGCTGTGTGACCTTGGGTGAGCAACTCAGCTCCTCTGAGATTTCCCATTCACGTTGTCTCTTGTCTGGAACACTCTTGCGGGTACGACAGCGCTGACTAGCCTACGTGGCCAGCCCCTCCTCATCTTCCAAATGTCATCTCAATTGTCACCTTCTTAGAGCATCTCCATCTCCTCCCCCTTGCCATCACCCGCTCTGTCATCTACACCATCCGTTCCATCTCCGGCCCAGTTACCTTACTCAGCTGCTTGCTCATGCTTTAACCATCCGCCTTCCCCCACCTAGATGTTTGACTCTGCAAGAACCAGGACCTTTCTTGTCCTGTGCACCCCAACCCCAGGACTTAAAAACTCCCTCCCGGGGCATGTAGGAGGCACTCCAAGAATACTTGTTGAATAGGCAGGTGAGTGAATTCACATGTTAATGAAGGACCTACCATATGGGTTGGCAAGAGCATCTCACCAAATAATGCCTTGTGAGGTGTTATATGGATGTAACCAACAAATTTTGATTTTCCCAGTGCCCCTATGGAAATTGAATATGCCTGCCCAAGGGAAAAAGTTCTGAACCAAAATGTTCACCAGTTCTTGAACACGACAACACAAATATTGTTCACCTGCTGGATTTGTTCCCTTCCAACATTGCAGAGAGTTCTGGAAGTCCAAGTCATGAATACAGGCTGCGCTTTGCTTTATTGTGCTTCCCAGATGCTGCGTTTTTCACAAACTGAAGGTTTGTGGCGACCCTGCGTCGCGCACGTCTATCAGCACTTTGTTTCCAACAGCGCTTCCTCACTTTGCGTCTCTGTCACATTTTGGTAATTCTTGCGATATCTCCAACTTTTCCATGATTATCATATCTGTCATGGCGATTATGACGTGCTGAAAGCTCAGCTGACAGCTAGCATTTTGGGGCAATAGAGTAGTTTTTAATCAAGGTATGTGCGCCGTTCTTTTAGACATAATGCTGTTGCACACTTAGTAGACTATAGAGTGCAAACCTAACTTTTAGGGACACTGGGAGACCCAAACATACATTTGACTCGCTCTACTGTAATATTCACTGTATCACAGGGATCTGTACTCAACCTGCCATATCTCCAAGGTACAGTTGTACATATTCACAGATTTGTCATTACATATACACGCATACATGTACTCTGACTTTAGCCCACGTGATTGCACTAAATTACTTGCCTGTCATCCCTAAGCTCGGAGGAGGTAATTGGGGGCTGAGCTCCTCCCCCAGCTTGGACACAAATATATATGTGTCTTTACATATAACCTGATTTGTAGAACGGGATGAGTGTGGGCCCAAGGCAAGGTTTATGTGTCTGTGTTTAAGTTCAGAGTCCCTAGGATGAACTGTGCTGTTCCTCCTCCCAGCCTGCGGGACTTTACATGGGTCCCCTCTGCTGGTCCCCCTCTCCCAGCCCTGCCCCACCTCACCCCATCTTACTCATTCACTGCATCTCCTCGAAAGGTCCAGTCATCAGAAAGCCTTTGTCGATTCCAGTCCTGGCCTGGGTCGGAGCCCTCATCATATGGAATTTACCTTCCTACCATGGTTTTATTTATTTATTTATTTATTTATTTACCTATTTATTTATTTATTTATTGAAGTTTGATTTGCCAACATACAGTATAACACCCAGTGCTCATCCTGTCAAGTGCCCCCCTCGATGAACTTAATTCATATAACCTGAATGTGAGAGCTAGAGTCTCCCTGCCCTTCTCAGGGACTAGTTTGAATTTGGATGGATCCCCAGTCCTGGGGGGATAGGATAACCCAGATGTCTTCCCCTTGAGTTCTGACAGTTCCAGAAACCAGGCTCCATGCTTCCGTCTGCTTCTCCCATGCCCAGTGGGGAAAGACCCAGAAGCTGCTCTGGTCTGCATCCATCCCACACAAGTGATGGCTCCCCTCCGGTGCACACTACCAGCCTCTCCCCTGGCTCCTGGCACTAGTTACAAGAAGACACAGGGGATGCAGAGGGAAGGCGCATTATGGCTTCTGGTAATAATGGTGCTGAGCACACCCACCTCATCGTCCCCACCTGCCCTTCTCCTGTCTCATTTCTGCACAAACAGAAATCCTTCCCTTGCATGACTGGCAGGTCTTCCTACTCAGAAACCCTTCCTGCCCCAAATCACAGACACCTAGGAAGTTTTCTGAGTAAACATAGTGCTCCTTAATTTTTTAAGTAAAAAAAAAAATCAGAATTTGCTTTGCCCGGGGATCTTGATGGTATTGCCAGAAAGTGGCAGGCAAGAATGTTCCTGTTTGTGAAAGAGACAGTTAGCTCAGAAGGGTGATCGGTAAGAGCCATACGGAACACCTGCTGGCCTTCCAGAACCCTATGTCGGTGCTAAAGCACCTCAAGTTATCACCCCCCTGGCTTTGTCAACATCTCACATCCACATGGGGCAAGTTAACTAATTCCCCTTAGCCTCTAGGATTCTAACTCTGAGGCCAACTCTGATCCTCAACTGAGATTCTGGAACCAATTACATTGTGTGTCAGGAGGTTCCCCCCACATCACCCAGCAGTTCTCAGACAGCAGCTGGGTGCCCTACAATTCAGCTCAATTCTGACACCATCTGCCTGGAGGCAGCATCGGATCCCACTGAAGGTCGCAGACCTATGAGACTGTTCCCCCGATGCTTCAGATGCTGGTCACAAGTCCAGAGTCACCTATGCTTCGGACTGATGAGCTATAGATTGGAGCTTCCAAAGATCCCCCTCCGTGGGTTTGATGACTTTGCTAGGGCAGCTCACGGAACTCAGAGAAACTTTTTACTTACTAGATTATCGTTTATTACGAAATCTATAACCTAGAAACAGCCAGATGGAGAGATGCGTAGGGCAAGGTATAGAGAAGGGCCCAGAGCTTTCCAAGCTTTCTCAGACCAAGACACTCCCCAGCTCCCCATATGTTCACCAACCCGGGAGCTCTCTGATCCCCCATCTTTTTGGCTTTTTAGGGAGGCTTCATTACTTAGGCTTGTCCGAGGAAGTCACTGGCCGTTGGTGACTGAACTGAGCCTCCCACCCTCCTCTCACTTCTATCTCTCTCATTACTTGGGGGAATTTCAAGGGTTTTACGAGCTCGATGCCAGAGAGAGCTGGAATTTGGGATGAATACCAAACCTATATTTCTTCTTATAAATCACAATATCGCAGTCTGCCTCCTCTCTTGTCAAATGGGGACTGGGATGGCAACCTCATGAGGATTGCACCCCACTTCCTTTCCCCAGACACCTCATTCTGTTCTTCACCAAAAAGATGCTAAAATTGTGAAGTTGGAAATGACCCCTACGTGCCACGAAAGGTCAGGTGCCATGCTGGACTGGATTTCTCTTCTCTTTGCAAATGCTCTGTCTCGGTACAACAGGGTGCACCAAGCCAGAGCCGAGCCAAGAGGTCAGGGCAGAGGGCAAAGGGCCTTGCCCTCATTCCACCCATGAGTTTAATTTGAGAGCGATGCTGGCTGCTGTTTCCTCTCTCAGAAGCCACTTAGCCATCACTGAGTCTGAAAAGGGGGTCCTGAGGCTTCAGCTGGGGCAGCAGCTTGGTGCTTCCACAGAATACAGCTTCCTTCTGCATCTTCAGAGAACTGCTGGGGGCCAGGCTAACTAGGGTTCTTTGTCCTCCAGCCCAGCCGTGGGGCTGGGGAAGAGCAGGACTTTCCGGCCTGCACCCCAGCCATCTTCCAGAACCCCAGCATCAACAGGGTGTGAGCACGGTTGCTGTCCCTCGGGAAACAGTCTTCCAGCCTCAAGCGTGATTTATTAATTTCGTTGCTTTGGCGCGATCATTTATCAAATTCCCTCAACACTTCAATTAGGAATGGCCTGCCTCCCAAATTGGGGTTGGTTTTCTCATCTCCCCTAGCCAGCTTGTGGTCTGCGTCGCTGCCCTGACCACCCTTGGTTTGGGGAGAACCAGATGAAATAAATCATACCTCCCACTTAGCCACTTCACATTTTTCTCTGCATGAAGGCACCACCAAGGAGACGGGGCACATAAATATTTCCCCTGTTTTTTGGCACCTGATTGTTGCTCCCACAGAACCGAGGGGTGAGACTTCATCCTTCCATCCACTGTCACCCCAACATCGCCCAGCGGGGAGCGGAGAGGGATGGAGCTCTCATTATCCCTTTTGTTGGTTTCTCGAGACTTAGCCTCTCATCTCTATCTCTCCCTCTCAAACCTGATTTCCATACCAACAAGAGGCATGATTCCAAAATGCAGATGTGACCTCACAGCAATCCTGCCTAACACCGCCAATGGCTCCCCATTGCCCTGATGAGAAAACCCAAACTCCTGAGCATGGCAGCCAACTCCTTGGAGTCTAAACCCACCATAGCCCCAGTTCTTAGAACAGGGCATGGCCCAGAGAATGGTCACAGACAAAGCTCTCTTGCTCTTCCTGGCCTCACCTCCTCTCTCTCATGCTCAACACCACCAACTGCTTACCGTCTTTCCCACAAACCCCACTGTTCTCGCCCCCTCCCCCTCTGATAAAAGTAATCTTCCTGCCTGAAGCATCTCTACCCCCTCGTAAGCCAGCACCTGCTCAACCCTGCATTTCCATCCATCACCTCCTTTTGGGAGCTTTCCTTAAACATCCCTCCCTGGGCAGCCACCATCATACTGGGCTAGAGATGCCTTCTTCCGCAATGTCCTGAGCATGACTTGATAAGATAGGACTGCAACCAAGAGGAAGACAGGGACCACCCGGTGCCTAATTCCCTTCCATGTTCCCAGCACCTGAGGTGCCACCCAAGTCTCCACCACTGCCCTTCATCTCTGCTCCTGCAATACTTCTCCATATTTTTTAGTCACCATTTCAATGCTCCACTTCTGAAGAAATGGCCAAAGACAGGAGTATCCTCTCAAATTATTTTTATTTATATTTTCCTCCAAAGGGCAGCCTGGGGCCTTCTCTGTCACAGCTCTGAACACCAATAAAAAATAAATTAAAAAAAAATAAATAAAAATAAACCCAGGTCAAGAATTAAAAAAAAAAAAAAAAGAAGAAGAAACATGAAGTGTTTTCCCCAGAAAACTAAAACCCTTAAGAATGTTCCCCCTGCCCTTCTGTTGACCACACGTGGTATCAGACTTGCTTCGCATACCCATCCTCCCTCCAACCCATCCCCTGGACTGTGGGCATCTTTGGTTCTATATCTAAGAGTGCTATTAATTAGCCCGCTAGGAAATGTGGAGGTCAGCTCCAAAGTTCTCTGGACCCCTTCACCTGGGGGTCTAGCTAAGAGTCTCACATAAACAGGCCTCTGGGTGATTTATCCCCATATCCCCACCATCCCCTGTGACCCTCATTAGGATCATTATTAGAATAATAATAATACTGAACACTCCCATGCATTCACTCATGCTTTCAATAACTATTGAATATTCCCCAAGCAAGGCCCTGGTCATGGCAATGGGGAATCAGCAATTCAAATAAATAAACAAACAGGTATGGCTGCTATGAACTGATTTTGAATCCTTGGTCTGGAAGTAACTCCTAACTAGGCTGACCCTGACCCCTCCAATCTGTTCATCAACTCAGGCTCTTTGACCAGAACTGGTGTGCCGCTATGTAGACAAAGTTCCCGTGTTTATTTTTTTTTAAGATTTATTTATTTATTTATTTATTTATTTATTTATTTATTTATTTATTTATTTATGATAGAGAGAGAGAGAGAGGCAGAGACACAGGAGGAGGGAGAAGCTGGTTCCATGCCGGGAGCCCGATGTGGGACTCGATCCTGGGACTCCAGGATCACACCCTGGGCCAAAGGCAGGTGCTAAATCGCTGAGCCACCCAGGGATCCCCCAGTTCCCATATTTAAATGCCAGTTCCATCCACTCTGGTTAATTCCCCCCATGCTGTCTAGACTGGCCCCATCACCCCAGTTTACCATTGACCTTAATAGTACCAGTAAAAAGAGAGCACATCTCTAAGGAATTACTACACAGATTCACAGTAATCAAGTAATGTGTTGTGCATTTTAGTTTCACAACCCCGTATTCCCTGCTTGAGGGCAAAGGCCACCCATGTCTAGCCTATCCCCATCAGAACCCTGCGTTGCACAATTAGGTCTTCAGTAAAGATGTACTGAAGGAAGAAATAAGCAAAGAAATGCATCCCTATGTCCCGAGGCCCTTGGCCCTTGGCCCACGCTGGACTCTGACACAGCTGTTCTCCACTAGTTTATTCCATTTTGACCCCAACAGCAAAGATCCCCAGAACTCTATTCATTGCAGAGCAAGCAAGAGGCCTGGTGCAAGCAGCAACGGCCTGTGTGTTGGCAATGCCGCTGCACGTTGATGGACTTCCATAGTAATTCAACATTATTATGTGTCAAATATAATTTATGGTTTAATACAATGCCAGTTTTATAACTGCATTATTGCTATATATTTACATCTGGAAAAAAATAAATCACAGTGAAATTCTCCACTTTGAAAGACTTCATCTGGGATTAAATGCTGAGCCACCAAGTCTGGGTTTTCCCCAGCTAAAATTGGGGGCAGCTCCAGGCCTCGAGAAGAAACAAAACCAGTTCATTGCTTCCCGATTGTATCTGTTGTTTTTGTGACCTATTTACCATATTTTTGTCTTAAATTTCTCAAACATGCACTGGACACCAGCCCTTTGCTTTTAGGAATTAGGACCCTTGGGAAAGCCTGAAACACTATCCAGAGACAAAAATCACCTCTTTTAATGTTATAAAACATTAAAGAAATGCTTCAAACATTCTATATATGGCCTTGTATCACTCACGCTGCCAGGGCAGTATTGTTGCTGTTGTTTGGCTTCTTTTCAGTCAAAAAGTTAGTAGAGATTTATCTATTGCAATCAATATAGATCTATATAACTTTAACATAGGCATTCAATACACACTATAATTTCTGCAAATTCTTACCCCATCCCTGGCCATTTTAAGTTGCTTCTAAGTTCTCATTATAAACAATACTGCAAAGAACATCTTCGGACAACCCCTTGCCCACTTGCATAACATTTATGTCACTGAGGATAACCCCTAAATACACTTCAGGATCACAGGATTAAAAAACATTTTTTTAGATTAAAAAAAAAATGTACCCTCCAGCAGCCTTGATTGACACAAAAACTTCTATTCAACCTCCAACACCCACTCAGATGTCACCTCTGCTTGATTTCTCCCCTGCTACACCATTGGCAGAATTAATCACTCATTGCCTTATAAACCGTATTTGTACAAGTGTTTTACATCACAGTGTTAACTAGTCACTTATACATCTGTTCCCACTACTGGATTATAATCGCACAGGACAGGTGTTGGCCTGGCCTGGCCTGTCCATCTATAGAACCCCAATGTCGGACACAGAAGACGTGTTATATACATGTGCATTGAATCAAAATGCTTTTAGGGGGACAGCTGGGTGGCTCAGTGATTGAGCATCTGCTTTTGGCTCATCAGGTCATCATCCTGGGGCCCTGGGATCGAGTCCTGCATCAGGCTCACTGCAGAGAGCCTGCTTCTCCCTCTGCCTATGTGTCTGCCTCTCTCTGTGTGTCTCTCAGGAATAAACACATACATCTTTTTTTTTTTTTTTAATGCACTTAAGGAAGGACTGGAAGAGCCACCAACTTTAAGTTTTCAATTAATGGCTGTATGGAAACCCTCTGAAAAGTCACAAGAAGGGTCTAAAAGGAGATTCTTCTCTGGGATAATTTGTATGGGTGTGTTTCATTATCAATTGAATTGTCACCTCCCTCCCTTCTCCTCTGCCTTTTCCCTTCTTTTCTCTCTCTTATCAGAGGTGCCTTTGAGAACTGGCTGTTTGACTTCTTGAAATAAGACAGCCACTCTCAAAAGAGAGGAGAACCAGAAGTTTCTCTGTGGTGGAAGGGTTCCTCTAACTAGCTTTACAGTGTAGCGGGTCCCTGAGAATGTACTTCACCAAGCTGTGCGGGTGGTGGAGACACTTACCCTGATACAAATCTGCTTTCACTGCATGCAGTGCTTCTGCCAAAACCACCATCCCTACCTACACTTACCGGTCAAGATCTGGTTCTCAAATGCAACCCACCTGATACGATGAGCCAGTTTAATGCTCCTCGGACTGGCCTGCACTACGAAAATATTTCCATGTTCTGTTCTACGCAACATCATGGATTTCCTTCTAGAAAGAAATGCACTGTGTTTGTCAGTTCAGGATGTTGTAACAAAAATACCATAGACTGGATCACTTGAACAACATAAACTTACATCTCACAAGCTACTGGCAGACTCAGCATCTGGTGAGAACCCCACTCCCTGGTTTACTCCCTTGCTGTAAGTTCACATGGTGGGGAGCTGAGAGAAGAAGCAAGCTCTCCTGTCTCTTCTTATAAGGGCACAAAGCCTATCATGGCCATCCTCATGACCTATCCACCTCCCAACGTCCCATCTCCTAACACCATCACATCAATGGTTAGGATTTCAGCATATGGATTTGCAACAACATAAACAGTTCATAACATGCCCTTAGCCAAATATATAATAAAAACCTCTAGCTTCCCTGTAGTGATCTCGACTAATAAAAACCATGCCACGTCTTTGGGAAGGCATGCGATGCCTTATCCTCCCTGCAATAACCATTAAGCCTTTCTTCCCTATCCCAAACATCCCATGCTATTATTTCAACCTGTTTTATTGTTTACTATGACCATAAATGAGATGCAGTTCAAACAGACCACCTTACTTTGGCCCAATATACACAATAATCTTCCACAGGAAGAAATGCAAAATTTTACTGAGAATCCTGGAAATGGGGATTTAGAAAAGACTTGAGAAACCATATGAAGCAACATCAGGCTTTTTCCAATAAGTAATCAGGATCAGAGAGGGAGAAGAGCAGATTGAGGGACACACAGCGCCAGTTCTAATACAAGTTCCCCTCACAGCACAGCACCAATCCCCTTCTTTGTCTCATGTTTCTGATAGACATATAATTGCCATAACTAATTGGGAAAGGCATCCATCTCATTTTATGATGACAAAGGATGGAAAGGAAACTCGTTGTCACTGCACAATTTATGAGGTCGTTGTTAGATTCATTACTGGAAGATCACGGGGTGTAATTAGTGACCCAAATCGGAGTAGATAAAACAGTTTGGCCCTTGTTTAAAGTCTTGTCTTAAAATTGAGTAATTTCCCCTACTCTAGACAGAGTGCCTTTGAGGGTCATATTTAATGATCATACATCCCAGTGTGAAGTGACCCCAGGAGAACAAGAGATGACTTTGTAAATTGCACTCTGACTAATTTGCCCATCGGTTGGCATTTCCTCAGCCACCTTCACATTATTTTATGAGCCATTAGTATGATTCCTATATTTATTCAATATTTTCCTCCATCTAAAATGGTTTTCAATGTACAACTCATGTCTGGGACACAGCACTTGATCAGTAAATGTTTGTTGGAATGATCTGGGTAAACCCATCCGAGTGGTCTCTCATCCAACCTTAACAGCAATGCTGAGTGGCAGTGAACAGGGCAAATTTTAAATTCCCTATTTTGCATGATAACATGGATTAAGGCAGCCCCGGTGGCTCAGCGGTTTAGAGCCGCCTTCACCCCAGGGCGTGATCCTGGAGACCCAGGATCGAGTCCCACGCCAGGCTTCCTGCATGAAGCCTGTTTCTCCCTCTGCCTGTGTCTCTGCCTTTCTCTTTCTCTGTGTCTCTCATGAAAAAATAAATAAAATCTTAAAAAAAAAAAAAGAAAAGAAAAGAAACATGGATTGAAGACTCCTTGGATTCTTAAACCCTCATTCTCAGATTTTATTTCTGGCTTCTAGTCTCTTTTTCCTTATTTTTTCCAGAGTAGAGACAATGAGTTTGAGCTACTGAATTTCAGAAAAACAAAAATGAAAACAGTTCTTTCTCCAAAGAAAGAACTTAGAACCCTTAAATCTGATGCCCATCTGCACCATGGGAAACTTTCTAAAATGATCCTGAGGGTCAAGCCACCTGTAAGGGAAGAGCCTGACATGGTCTCTCCCAAAAACAGTCTACAAGCAAGACTGAAACCAGATTTCTTGGGAATGAGGAGGAGACCCTGGAGACAGTCATGAGCTCATAATGTGTCAGAACCAGAGGAGAATTGAGGACCTAGAAGTTGCTCCCATTTTTTCAGATGATGGATGAGAACCCTGAGGTCCCGAGAAGTTCAGTGACTTGGAAAAGTCATAGTGAGTTAGTAGCAGAGCTGGGCTAGAACCCAGTCTGTGGACATGCTTTGTTAAGACACCATCTCCTCTTCCTCAGATACATGTTTGGACCAGAGTTTCTCAACCCCAGTACTATTGACATCTGAAGCTGGATCGTTCTTGATAGAGGCTGTTCTTTGCATTGCAGAATGCTGAGCAGTATGCCTGCCTTCTGTCCTCTAGATGCCAGTGATATTCCTCCCTCTAGTTGTGACAACAACAAAAAATGGCCTCTAGGCATTGCCAAGAGTCTCTTGGTGGGGTGGGGCAGGGCGGGGCAGAGCAGGGGAGGGGAGGTTGAGAGCCATGGCAAAACTCACCCCCAGTTGAAAACCGGTGGGAAGCACCAGATAGAGCACCTCCAGATAGGCCACTCTCCTTTGCTCTGGCACCACCATTTCTTAAGTCCACTTTTGTAAGTGATTCTTCCTTGAGTGATGTAATTATTGTTGAAGAGTTGCAAAGTAAATCTATTCTGGTTGGTCCCATTGGACTCTTCTAGAAATAACAGAGCTAGGTTACAACAGAGAAATAGCCAAACTACTCACAGCCCAAAGTTTACCTGTGGGAGCATCCAAAGATGACCAGACTCTTCAGGGTTCAACTTAGGAGCCAGATGTAAATGTATTCTAGTATAAGGACAAATAAAAAACTTTCTTTGCCTCATCATTGAATGCCAACTAATAAGTAAGGTAATAAATCAGAAACTTATTCAATAAACATGGAATCCAAGAGGGACTGATTTTTTAAGTATCTTAATTGCTTGTGTTACTGAACTATGACAGCTTGCTATCTCCATCTTCAATCTAAAGCTCTACCAATTCATGGTCTCAATATTCCTTCTTTCATTTATTTATTACACATGTGTTGAACTCTTAGTGGATGTAGTAAAGGAATGTGGTGATCAACAAAACAGCTATGTGCTTTGACCTCTTGAGGTCAGTTAATTTCAGGCAATTTGGCAAAAAAAAAAAAGCCCTCAGGTCCTCTCATCTTCCCCATCCCCACTGTCTTCATCCTTACCAATATCTCTCACCTGCAATAGATGCCTCTACTCTCCCTCTCCAGTCTTCTCTCAAGCCAGTCCCTAAATAACCAGCACAATGACTTTTTTTTCAGGTGTGATCCTGGAAACATCACTGTTTTAAACTATCTAGTGGCTTCTCATTGCCATAAAGTACAGACTTCTAAGCTTTAGCACACTCTATTCTGTTTTCCTCAAACACCCTTCCCTGCACTCTGTGACTCACAAACTTCTAGACTTTGAGACTAATTCAACATCACTTGCCCCTCCAATAGTTTCACTAATCCTCCAGGCTTGCTCATGTGTGTTTCCAAATGCAGCACCTGAGGCTTACATCTAATATAACACTGACACATATTCCCCAGGCCCAACTCAATGAGTGGCTCTTTCCAAGAAAGCAAATCTATACAGAATCTTTGGTAAAGAACCATGAGCTGATCATCTAAAATAAAGCCTGGGAAATATGAGGTAATTTTAGAAGTGTCCACACTCATCTTTCTATTTCTTTTTTATCAGGCCCAAGATTTCTCCCTTTCTGAGAAGATCCCACTACTGAGGCTCTTTCCAGAAGCTGATGTATCAGGACCAGTAAAAAGACATAGCACTCACTACTACCACTGTCTTGATCAGAAATTCACCATACCTCTGTTGTAGGTCATCACCTAGAAGCCATGGTCCCATTCAGGGAAACCAGAGAGCCTAAAAATAGGAAAACTAAGGACCAACTCAAGTTCAAACAAGAATCTCTTGAGCATCCATTTAGAGCAACAGAGTAGACACTGTTCCAATTACACAAGGAAAACCAGAAAGAAACTGGGTGAGCATTAGTCTCCATACATTTAACCTTATAGCTCTGGCTTATATATATTTTTAAGTGTGTTTTGTTAAATTGCTAATATATGCTTCTGTTGGCTGCCCAATACCCTCTGACCACGCAGAGGGTAGAACTCCAGTCCATTCT
Source organism: Canis lupus dingo (assembly GCF_003254725.2). Taxonomy (NCBI): domain Eukaryota; kingdom Metazoa; phylum Chordata; class Mammalia; order Carnivora; family Canidae; genus Canis; species Canis lupus. The sequence continues at coordinate 33,703,974 of NC_064248.1, read as the reverse complement.
CCAACCTCGTATCCAACTGTGATGTATACATAATAGGTATCTCATCCCCAGTATATATTGAGTTCTGGAAATAAATGCATTAGCAATGCCATGTTCATACTTGTCTAGTCAACTGTAATTGAGTCTGGGTTTGCCTGCAGGGATCTCGTGTTTATTGTAGTTATCGTTTTGTTTCTGTCTGAGAAATATCACCCTGGAATTCCTCTTACAAGTTCCTCTTCATAGAATGATAGTCTTTATAAGGGGTCACACTGTATCAGGTGATTATTTTTCATAAGAATTTTCATCAGTGATATGCTACATAGTCCCTGCCTGAACACAGATGTCTGGCAGAAACTATGTGTTTATCCATCCTGAAGGAATGGGGGTAAATGTTGAGGGTCCTCACACAGAACCTTCCTTGAGAGCCACACACGTATGTGGGCACTGGGACAGGGTGCTCAGGAAAGGGGAGGTGGGGAGGAAGAGGTACATGGCATGGCTGCTCTAGAGTCTGACTTAATGCTGACTGCCACTTACAAGCTATATGATATGAAATAAATACACTTTTTAAGATTTTATTTTTATTTATCTATTTGAGAGACAGAGTGAGCAAGAGCAGGTAGAGGGATAGAGGGAGAGGGCAAGCAGACTCCCCACTGAACAGGGAGCTGAACGCAGGGCTCAATCCTAGGACCCTGAGATCATGACCTGAGCCGAAGGCAGACACTTAACTGACTGACCTACCCAGGTGCCTCGAAATAAATACACTTCTCAACCTCAATGTCCTCATCTATAAACTGGGGGAAACAATAGTACTTAGCACAGAGGAAGTGCTCAAATGCTAGTTGCACTTTTCATTAGGAGAGAGGACATAAATTATGATTGAAGACAAGGAGTCTTCCTCATTGCATTTTCTGAAATGAAAGATTTCTGTGTTTCCCAATTCTGACTTTCAGCATGAAGAGCAGAGAAAGAGAAAACACCAAAAAGAAATGCTAATGAAGCAGTCTCTTTATGGAAAAAGCATTAAGATTGACACAACATTCTCCTCCTTACAAAAAAGAAAAAGATGATGACTCCTCGCTACTCTGTTTACTAATTGTGTGGCCTCAGGAAGGATACCAGACCTCTCTTATCTCCAGTTTTCTCACTTTTAAAAGGAGGATAAAAATATCTACTTCATAGGAATAAGATGAGGATTCAACAAAGACACATAATGGAGACACAGAACTGTGTGCAAATAAGTTGTAGGGAAATAGTAGAATCCTGGCCACAGTAGTTCTGCCTGCTATGTGATATGGAGCAAGTTAGTTCTCTGAGCCTTAGTTTCTGTAAAAGAGGAAGTATATATATACTGTAAAAGGGGACGAATATATATATTCTTGTTAGTAGAGATGCTTCCCCTTCTTGCCTCCCTCTATAGGGAGAAGATGGATGGATGGATGGATGGATGGATGGATGGATACATACACACAGAATGGACATATGGATGGGTGGGTAGATAGATAGATACAGACAGACAGACAGACAGACAGAATGGATGAGTAGGTAGATGGATAGATAGATACAGACAGAGTGGATGAATGGGTGGGTGGGTGAGTGGATGGATGGATGATAGATACAGACAAAATGAATGGATGAGTGAGTGGGCAGATAGATACATAGAAAGGATAGATAGATAATACATAGATAGGATAGATAGATAGATAGATAGATAGATAGATAGATAGATAGATAGATACATACATACATACATACATAAATACATACATAAATGCATACATACAACCAAACAGAATGGATGAGTGGGTGGGTGGATGGATGGATAAATAGATACAGAGTGGATGGATGCATGGGTGGGTCCATGGGTAAATGGATTGATGAATGGATAGATAGATGATAGAAAGATAGAGAGATAGATATATACATACATACATACAACCAGACAGAATGGATTAGTGGGTGGATGGATAGAGAGAGACAGACACACACACACACACACACACACACACACACACACACACAAAATGGGTGGATAGATAGATACAGACAAACAGAATGGATGAGTGGGCAGATAGATTGATGGATAGATAGATAGATAGATACAGACAGACAGACAGACAGACAACCAGACAGAATGGATGAGTGGGTGGATAGATTGATGGATGGATAGAAGATGATAGATGATAGATAAATAGATAGATAGATAGATAGATAGATAGATAGATAGATAGATAATAGATAGACAAAATGGATAAATGGATGGATAGACAGATGGGTAGATGGAAAGGAAGAGACAAGATGGATGGATGGATGGATGGATGGATGGATGGATGGATGGATAGAGATGTAGATAGACAGGTGATAGAAGGGTAGGGGGAGATGTTATCTGGAGCTGCATAATAAATTATCCCAAAATTTAGTGGCTTAAAACAACCATTGTTTTCTCCATCTCTGTCGGTTTTCTCCATCTCTGTCTCTAATCTGAGTTCAATTTACCCGAGTGCCTCTGCCTCAAGATGTCTCACAAGGCTTCAATGTGTTGGCTTGGGCTGCAATCTCATCTGAAGGCTCAACCAAGGGAGGGTCCACTTCCAAAATCTCTTAACATGGTTGTTGCCAGGATTTGGTCTCTTATGGGTTGTTGGACTGAAGCCATTGGCTCTTTGCTGGCTGTTTGCCAGGCCCACCCATGGTTCCTAACCACCTGGCCCTCTCTACAGGGCAGCTCAGAGCCTGGCAGGCTGCCTCCATCCCAGTAGACAAGTGACAGACTATAAAAGAGGACAGGATGGAAGCCAGACTGTGTGTAACCTGTTCTTAGCAGCAACATCCCCTCACATCTGCCCTACTCCACTGGTGAGTCACAAGGTCAGGTACATACTCAAAGGAAGGGAGACCTTTGGGCAAAAACTTAATGGCTGTTCATCACTATCTCAGGGAATATGAAAAAGCCTTCATTACTCGATCCAACCCTCTGGCCCCACCTGTTAACAGGAGGCAGCCCATTCTTCTGTATCTTCCCACTTTAATTGCATGTTTGACTTTTTCCCACCCATGCTCATTTCCTGTGCTTTGGAGTGAGGTCGGTGAGGGAGGATTGAGACAGTGTACGTAGCGGAAAATAAAGGAGGGCAGTGAGCTTTGGATGATTAACAAGGGAGAGGTAAGCCCTTAGCTGTCCTTATAATACCTTAGCATTTCACATTGCATATTTTCTCCATGCATAGCTGCAAGATGGAGTTACCACTTTGGAAAATTAAATTTCATAGAAAGTTGGCCATGGTTCCACTTCCCTCTCCCTGCGGAAGCAAAAGATGGAAAGATCTCTGACTGTCACAACTGCCAAATCATTTTCAGGCAATAGTTTGGAGGAGCCTGAGTCCCTTCTCTGGAGAGGTTCCCAAATGGAAGGCCTTTAAAAAAATAGCCAAAATGAGGTTAAAAGCTTTTGAGCGAAAAGTGATAAAATATCTACGTGCTCTGTATAAAATGGAAAATAAAGACACAGAGAGAGACACACAACAAATAGAAATGAAATGCTTCTCAGAAATTAGAGAATACTTTGCAAAGGAAACAGTCTCCTGGTGAAGACAGGATTTAGTATCCTGACCTGCCTGCAGCCCTGCTGGATGGATTCCTCCATTAGCTTATTGGAATGCTCATAAAATAAAGGTTAGCCCCATCCTAAGGATATCTTCCACCTTTACCAAACCATACTATCAAGTTGTATTAGCTCCTGGGGTTTAAGCCACCATAACACAGAGAATGTGTGCTAATGTGACTCGCCCGGAGTTAAGCTCATTTAAAAATCTAGAATACCACGGAGAAAGTTCCCCCAGCTAAGATAAGTTTAATGAATCTAAATCCCAGCAATGAACTCACCTCCAAAGTTTCTGAAATACTTAGCCCTGGAAAGGGCATCATTTGTTCATTGGATGTGCTGACTCCAGTCCCCACCCCCATCTCAGTATTTTGGATGCTTGAGAATTTAAAGACAGAATGAAGAATTTGTATTCACGTTCTCAGCTCTGTGTGATTGGGAAGCAAGCCTCCACATACACGCAAAGGCATTTACACAACCCTCTTGCCCAGCCCGGAGGGCTGAAGAGCTCTGTCTTTCGGCTCTGTGTATGGCCAATGTTCTCATCCGCCCAACATCACTCCCTCCTTTTTGGAACAGTGCCCAAATCTTTCAGGAAGCATGTTTTGGATACCCCACATTGTCCTAGGGAAACTCTTAATCATGGCGTCATCCTTCGCTACCCTTCCTCAACTAAAGGATGATCCTTTGACTCAGGCTGACCAGTAGGAGAACTCCTTTGTCCAGATAGGGCTTGGATCCAGAAAGGACATGCCTTAGGTCAATTAGAGTCCTCCTTAAATTTTGACATATAGGTACTGAGCAGGAAAGCTCTTTCCTTTTGGATTTTGAGCCAAGAGCATATAAGATTATAGCTTCCAGCAGCCCCTTTTATCACTATGTGAGGAGGGGCTGCCTAAAAATGCAGCCACAGAGCACTGCATGGGAAAAACAGAGTCCGAAGAATATTGCATATGCCGTTGTACCAGCCCTAGACTTCCCAGCTAGTGGCCGAGCTCTCTGGCTTTCTTCAGCTGGTGTGTGTTAGATTTCTGTCACTGGCAATCAAAACCATCCTGCCCAGGGCTACAGATAAATACTGGAGCCATTATTAAATATTAAGCCCTGGGGATACCAAGACAGAGGCTATAATAATTGTCTTCAATGCATTCTCAGTCAAGGATTTATGGCTAGTGGTTCAAAACATGAACACTGCAATCACACAGACCTGAATTTGAATCCCAGTTTCGCCATTTCCTACTTCAGTGTCTGTGGTAGGTAGAGTTCTCAGGTAGCCTGAAGATTCACACCACAGTCACCTCTGGATTATTCCTTCCCCTTTCATGTGGGCAGGACACGTGAAAATGAGATGAAATCTCACTCCCATGATTAGGTTATATTATATGGCAAAGGTGAGGGAATTTTGAAGATTCAATTAAGATTCTAAGTCAATTGACTTTGAATTCATGGAAAGGAGTGTCCTGGTGAGTCTTACCTAATCAGGTGAGGAAATATTAAAAAGAGATTGGACCCTTCCTGTAGAGAGAGGCTTTCTCTTGCTGGCCTTGAAGAATCAAAGAGCCACATTGTGAACTTCCTACAGGGAAGTGCTGCCTCTGGGATCTGGGGGGGGAGGGGGCTCAGCCTTACAACTCTTGAGGGGAGTTCAGAAGAGGACCCTGCATCACAAATAAGAATGCAGCACTGACGGACACTTCCATGACAAAATTCTAAAACCCTGAGCAGGAGCACCTGGAGGGCTCAGTGGTTGAGCATCTGCCTTCGGCTCAGGGCATGATCCCAGGGTCCTGGGATCGATTCCTGCATCGGGCTCCCTGCAGGGAGCCTGCTTCTCCCTCTGCCTATGTCTCTGCCTCTCTGTGTGTGTCTTTGATGGATAAATAAATAACATCTTTTTAAAAATAAAAAAACAAACAAACAAAAATCCTGAGCAGAAAACCTAGCTGAGCCATGTCCAGATTCCTGACTCACAGAAACTATGAGATGGTTAAAAATGTGCATGGTTTTAGGGGCACCTGGACAGTACAGTCAGTTAAGTGTCTGAATCATGGTTTAGGCTCAGATCGTGATCTCAAGGTCATGAGATCAAGGCCCCTGTTGGGCTGCACGCTCAGTGTGGAGTCTGCTTGAGATTCTCTCCCCTTCTCCCTCTGCCCCCTGCCCCCACTCTCTCTCTCTCAAATAAATAAATCTTTTTTTAAAGTGTCATTGTTTTAAACCATGAAATCTGTGATAATGTGTCACACAGTACAAAAAAACCAATAAACTTTCATTTTGAGCAGAGACATTGATGCCTGCTCAAAATGAAGCTTTCTGAGCCTCAATTTCTTGGTCTAAGAACTGATCATCGTAGAAGCACCTACTTTTACTGGTTTTTGTCAATATTGATTGGAATTCCTGTATAATTCAACACTTGACCTACAGTTCAACACCCATTCACTGCTAGCTTATGTCATCACATTTTAAGTGTGTGTGTGTGCACTTAGGTATGGGAGCCCATACGGGGCGACAGGTATTTGTTGCGTCCACCACCAAACATTCAGGCATCAGGGAAGGGACTCTGCATCCTTAGGGTCATACTAACCAACTTCTGGCTTTTATAGCCAAAGAAACAAGATCCAGAAAGAGACAGCGACTAGCCCCAGGCAACAGAACTTGTTAGTGGCCTCAGTAAGGACTCCTGCCTCTCAACCAGGTTCTGCCTCAGTTTCTCTCTTCCAGAAAATGGTGCCCTTTCTGCCAGACTTGTTATGGACATTCACACAAAGCCAAATTGTTTGAAGGATCTAATATTTGTATCTCCTGTGTTCGTTACCTATTGCCGTGTAACAAGTTATCCTAAAACTTAGAACTGAAGACAGTAATCATTTAGTGTCTCATCATTTCTGAGGATCAAGAGTCTGGGTGCAGCTTCTCTGGCTACCTCGACCTTGAGATGTCTCATGGGATTGCCCCTGAGCAATTGACAGGGGCAATGGTCATCTGAAGGTCAGACCGAGGCTGGCATCCACGTGCAAGCTCACTCACCCATTGGAAAGAGGCTCCAGTTCCTTGCCACTTGGGTCTCTCCATGAAGCTGCTCACAACCCAGAAGCCAGTTTCTCCCTGAGCAAAGGATCCAAGACAGAGAGCATTACCAAGATGAAAGCTGCGTTGTCTTTTAGAAATAAATGTTGGAAGTAACGCATCATGGCCTCTGCCCAGTGCTCCTGGGCACACGGATCAATGCCAGTAGGAAGTGAGAGGGTGCTCTACCAGTGTGTGAAGGCAGGTGGTGCCATCACTGGGGGCAGTCTCTGGGGCTGGCTTCACATCTCTCTTGAAAGCCTAAATAGCCACGCTGCTGCCAGGGAAGATGGGATGACTTTGTCCCAGCCCTTGTGGTTAATAGAAATAGAAAGACCGTGACTATGGCACCCCTGCCAAATAGCAAATGAAAATGGCATTTGCAAAGTGCAATTAGTACTCCTTTCCCCGAGAAGGTCCGCTCTGCTTAATGATCTACATATGGGTGCGTTCCAAGCAGAGGTATTAAATGTCTTAGAATATGCAGACACCCTGAAACTTTACAGCACTTTCAAAAGAGACCAGCAGAATGACCATTATTCGAACTGGCTGTTAAAAAAAAAAAAAAAAAAAAAAAAAACCTTCAAAAGGGGCAGGTGGCCTTGAAATGCAGAGTCTCGAGGTGGAAGGCTGGTTTCTAGATATCTATATCCCTTGTTATTAAGAGGCTCTGTGCTGTCTGACCCCAGCCCAGCTCCCCAGCCTCAGCACCCAGGCCTCCCCAGTGGACCCCTGTGCCCAGCACAAATGAAACACCATTTCCCGACAACAAGATCATCACCAGTGAGTTGCCTTCACAGCAGGTGACCTTGGGCATCGTGGACATTTCATCAAAGCCCTGGCTTTGTGGGTGAGGTTGGCAAAAAAGAGGTGAGGTAAGAGTTGGTTTTATACCAGAATTGATAAAGTAGCGTGGGAACCTTCCATCCAGTCATCTAGGATTTATTATTGTCCCCTTATCTGATCTACAAAGTGTCCAGGTAAATTGTCTTGAAACATAAATCTACTCCTGTCACCCCTCTGCTTTTTAAATAGACTTCAGAAATGTCACATGGCTTCCAGGGGAACGTATGAAATACATAGTGAGAAGCGCCCAAGTCTGGCTCTGACATTTGTCTCCATCCTCCTCTGGGTGACATGAGTCTCTTCATGTCCACATTCCTTTTGCCTCAAGACCATCCCTAGTACTCCTGCTCCTTCAACATCCCTAAACCCCATGTCTCCCATTACTCACTCCTGTAGCAGCTGGCACTTCTCCTTCAGAGCACTTGTAACAATAGCAGACAAGCATTTAATTGTATTATTAGTTATTTCTTGTCCTTCCCCACTATTAAGCTATAGGCCCCAGGAAGGTGGGAATGGTATCTGTCTTGCCCCATTGCTATACCCCCAAGATGATGCCTGACACCTGTGGATGCCCAACAAATATTTGTAAAATGAACAAAGATGGATAAACATGAGCTAGACCAGGTATTACAACCATGGCCCGTGGACCAAATCCAGGCTACCACCATTTTTAAAATAAAGTTTAATAGATTACAGCCCGTTGTCTGTGCCTGCTTTCATGCTACAAAGGCAGAGATGAGTAACTGCCCCAAGATCATCTGCTGGTCCACGAAGCCAAAAATATTTACAGTCTAGTGCTTTACAGAAAAGCCTGCTGATTGCTGGACTGGATTCCAGTGATTCCCAAGAAGTAGCATGAAGACAGGAAAGTTTTTTGAACAATAAATGCATTTTCCTACCATACCCATCCTCCATCCAACAAGATGATATAGATGGGGATGGAGCTGTGTTTTGGAAACTGCAGGAACTTGAGGCATGGGGGCCCTGAAGGGGAGCTCGTGGAGAAAACTGGGAAACACTGCTGACCAAGCTGCAGTTAGTACCGAACATAATGAGCCAATGCATTGTTTGAGGCACAAATGACTGGAAATACAAACCAGAGGCAGACAACATTCATGGTCAAAGTCAGAGGCTGAGCTCTGGCATCGCCACAGGTACCATGGACAAGGAAGGGCTTTGGAATCTTGTCATTCTTGATCTGAATGGGCCATAATGGATCTGTCACCTTCCAGGGCCAGGTGGCCCCATGGCTGGCTGTGATTGATTGTCCGTGCCATGTCAGGGTTTCTCAGCAACCTCAGCCGATTCGTTCTGCACTAAATGGACAAGGGTTCATTGACATCCTTGAATGAATCCATCGATGTGCAGAGCAAAGCGTCAACCCAATGGGGCAAGGTAGACCAAAAGGCATTTGAGAGCTCAGGTAAGCAGCTGGGGTCTGGGGAATGGCACCAAGAGCCCAGCCTGGGCGGGAAACAGCTAGCAGGCACTGTGATGCACACAAGCAAACAGGTTGTCAAGCATAAGAGACAGTGAGACCAACACTGGCGAAGAGTTAGTCTCTGAACCTGGGGCAATGCTTCTAAAAATAAGGTCTGTGGATTGCCGACCTTAGGCTCAAGGAGTTCATAAAAGTGCAGACTTCTGGAACCATTCCATATCCACTGAACTGGAATCTCTTGGGGGAATCTGGACATGTGTCTCTTTAACAAAGATCCCAAGTGATTTTTGTGCCCCTGAGAATTTGAAATCTACTGCACTAAGATGATACGATTTCAGTCTACTTTATTTTTTTTTAAGATTCTACTTATTTGTTTGAGAGAGAGAGTAAGCACGCAAGTGGGGAGGGGCAGAGGGAGAGGGAGAATCAGACTCCCCACTGATCAGAGAGCCAGATGTGGGGCTTGATCCCAGGACCCCAGGATCTGGCAGGCACCTAACCAACTGAGCCACCCAGGTACCACAACAGGTTTTCTTAAGTACTCCTCTTAAAAAGCCATGGTGTGCTTGAATGAGCTGATCCAGCCATATCAGTCCTCTCAAAAGCATTTCCTCACTTAAGTACTACACCAACCTTGAGTCAGAGATAGTCATCATTCCCGAGAGGAAGTCAAGGCTCAAGCAGCCAGGTAATGTACAAGATTAATCAGCTGATAGTGGTGATAGCTGGCCTTCCTTCCTCCCTCTTCTTCTCTCCTTCCTTCATCGGGGTGGGGGGGGTCAACAGAATGTCTTACATCTGGTCACTCAGAGGCTGAGCCTGAACCAAGGATTCAAGCACAAGTGATTCTGTAAGGAAGGGGTCCAGGAACAGTCAGTAAGGAAATGGGGAAGTTAGTGGAGGGAAGAGAAAGAAGGGAACCAGGGAGCAGTTACAGGGGAAGATCCAAATGCAGCCCGAATCCATGGCTAGGAACCCGTCTCTGAACCAAAAATTATCCCCAGGCCTCCGAGGCAAAGCCACTAGACTTTTGTGATTTCCCACCAGTCATTGGCAGCTGCTGTCGGGGTGAGAGGCAAAACTCCCAGACATTTGCTGCTTTCAGAATGAAATCTTGAGAAATGCCAGCATCCAAGGGCATCGGTCCAAAAGTCAAACATTTTGGAACTATTCCATGATTCCAAGCCTGGTGCTCCATCCCTGCCTTTGCATGTGTTCATGTTGGTGTCCAGAGCCCCCCAGAATGACATCTATCATAGGATTTGGGGTGATATTAAAATAGAAGAAAACTTAGAAGATGCCCAAAGAAGGACATCTTTTCCTGCCCCACATCCTTTCTCTCCCTTTCGCCAAGGCTGTGGTTTTTGCCTACAAGCAGGAAGATCTGAATGCCCACCGTCTGCACACAAGTTTTCCATACGTTCCTTCCTTACTCTATCCTCAGTTCAATTATTTTTTAGGGACTTTCCTGCTGATTCCCCAACACCTTCTTGCTTCTGGTTTCTTCTGGCCTTGATGGGGTAGGTACCTGAATTAAGGAGATGATTTTATGTAGGTTACTGCATTTGGGAGACCATTCATTAATGAGGATGCCTCAGTGGAAAGGAAGAGGGGCTGAGGTGTTGGTAGAGTCAGGGAGCCATGTAAGTCATTCACAAGATCTGTGGAATCCTGAGAAGGTGTGGGGACCCTCACATCTGGGTTACTGAGGAAAGTGGAGATGGATCTTCTCTTAGAATATGCAAGGGCGAGGTTAGCCCTTTCCCTGGAAAACAAAAGGGTTAGGGTATTTCTTAAGCATCACTGCTTTCTGGGGACCTCTGTTCTCAGGAAAAGTTCAACATAGCCAGGGTCTTCACAAACACGACACAGGAATTCGCCCCAGAAAGTTGGAAGACACCTTGAGGGGACTTTGGCCACGAATACTCAATCCAGAAACTATTCTCATCTCAACCTCCAAATCACTGCTGCACATTGAAGGAGGGAGTTTCTGTGATTCGTGTACACCTGAGCCAAAGTCCTGTCTCTTGAGGGGAGCTGGTGTCATCACTTGATATTTTCCCTGGAGACTCCCTATCTTTGGGAGGGAGACCTCCCCAAGTTTAATAGCTTTGGCTTTGGCTCCTACTGGTCCACCTCAGAGCTACAGAAGACCGCGGCAAAGGGGAAAGAAACCCAAAGCTGTAAAAGAGAAACCATGCGTGGAAGGTCAAGAGTGGCCGCCGTGCAGAAGCCCCTCTGGATCAGGCTGCCGTGAGCGTGGACTCTGACCTCCCCAAGCAGAAACCATGACTTTTTTTAAATTAATTAATTTATTTATTGAGGGGAGGGGAGCAGAGGGATAGGGATAAGCAGACTCTGTGCTGAGTGTGGAGCTTGATCTCATGACCCTGACTTCTTATTTACAGCTGTTCGTAACTCCTCACACCTACCCAGCAATCTCTCCAGGGGGTGTCTCAGCGATGGGTAGGGTAAGATGCAAGGAAAGGAGCTAAAGCTGAACCCTGCTTAGCTTAACAGGCATACAGCCACCTCCACTTGCCAGGATGTAGGTACAATCCACCTGCTGCTCCAGGCTGCTCTCCATCATCGTGCTGTTGGCCTCTCCCTGTAACTCTCCCAGGCTCTTTCTCCTGCCCCTTAAAGACCACAAACTCAGCTTCCTAATCCAGCAGAGCCCTCTGAAGCTTTCCCCGCATTCCATCACGCTGGAGCCTCACAGCGAGGGAGGGGAAGTCTCTTCCCCTGCATTTATTTTTAACGAAGAAGCCAGGAATGGAACGCGACTCGCCCAGTGTCCCACAGCTGGAAAGTAGCTGCGCTGGAGAAACCCAGGTCTCCTGGGTAACATTCCTGACATCCTTTCACATCTTTGCCATGTTCCTCCCCTGAGTTATTTGCATTAATAAGTGGGGCTTGGAGACAGAAACGATCCTCTCCCTAATCGTGGACTTAGGTACTCCTCGAGGGATGTACTCTACATTCCCCCAATTACTTCACCCCTGGAGACAAAGAATGCTCCACTTTTTCTAACCAGGAATGATGCCCTTATTGGGAAAGGATGTTGCCCATGGAGCAATCTTTCCATTTTCCCCAAAGGTTAAAGAGAGAGAGAGAGAGAGAGAGAGAGACCCTTTTAATTCTGTTTTCATTTAAATAGCCATGGGAATTGGGAACTCAAGATAACCAATCAGTTATTTGCTAGTCGAATTTTCCTGGTAAGGAGAGAGAGCACTTAGACCCAAAATGTATACATTTCTTCCGAAATGTCATTCAACATCTATCTCTTTCCCGGATAGTGACAAACGCTCCATGTTCCTGTCAAAATGCCAGCTTTCAGCACCAGCCTTAATAATAAAAGCCAGATCCAAAATCCAACAGAGAAATTGCAACTTTGCCAGCAAAGAGTTTATCATCCCATTTTATTTTAAGGTGCCAGGCTCACTTTTTTTTTTTTAATTTCCTTTCTGCTTTTTCTTAATTAAAACAAAACAAAACGTCAGTTTATTCCTTTCACTTGAATTCCCTTCCCGAGAATCTTTCACTAATACTCATTTTTATCCCCTAAAATATGATGGCAAATAATCTGATTAAAAAATACACACACACACATCACTTGCGATTCTAATTTGTCTAAAGCTGTTAACAACTGTGTGACACTAAATAATAAACAGCACGTAAAAATAGAGAATTGCAATTATTTATTTTACAGGACCCATTTTCCCCCTGATTTTTCTTTCATTTCTTCCCCAGCAGCGCCTCCCCCCTCACTTCCACTTGAGGAGACGGGGCGGTGGCGGGGGGCATACAGCCCAGAAGCACGGCCAGGCTCTGCTGTAAGCAGGTCTCCTATTAATAAGGCACAGATTTATCCACCTTGTGTTCGCACATCTCTGAAGACAGTGTGGGGATCATAGCAACGAGACACATTGGCCTAAATCCAAAGGAGGGTCTCAGGATGAAGAGAGGACCTGGAACAGCAGGGACACCAAAGGAAGGAGATGAGTGGATGAGGCAAAAAGACCTCTGCAGAGGACTTACGGAGCCATTGCTATGTACCAGGCACCGTTCTGACTGCTTTACACAAGCTCTCCAAAACCACCATGAGATGAGGGTTAATGGTATTTCCATTCTACAGATTGGACAACTGAGGTGGATTGAGGTAAGTGACTAGCCAAAGCCACCCAGCCACAGGTGACAGAGCCAGGAATTCCACAGTCTGGGTAATCTGACTCCAGAGTGCAAGCCCTGAAGATTCCAGAAAGCTCCAGAACATTCGGTGCCACATTGCATGGTCACTCAGAGACCTTTGCTCTCCCTGTTGTCCTGGGGCAGCCCTCTCAGCCCCCACCAGAGCTCCAGAAATCCACATGCTCTGGAGAGATAGCTGAGCCATGGCCGGAGGGATGGGGGGCAGGAAGGGGGTGTCCCACTCCCTCCACTCCTTCCTTCTTCCCCCATCAGAAGCCAAGGACGGAGGACTGTCTCTGGGACTGTGGAGAAAGGGGCTCTTTCTGTGCCTGGCCACAGAGGCCTGCTGTCTTTTTCCTTGGCAACTTTGCTTCTTTGTGGAGCCCAAGTACTAATTGCTTAACACTAGAAATTGTGCAGCTGTTGCCATGGCACCTCCTTGGCCCCTTCCCACCATCATCCAAGACACACACACCAACTCCAGCCTCCAGAAGTCTCCCACCTGGGCCCATCTGCGGTTCCTTCGGCCCAGCCCTGGACCTACCCTTTGGCCTCCTCTCCTACCAAACACGGCCCCACCTAGTATCAAAAACATGTTTACGACGCCCAGGCCACGAACCATACTCTGCAGTTCACAAGCACCATGTCCGATGCCCCCCCCCCCCCAAACACATTTTGATGTGAGGACTGTCATTATCTTCCTTTACACATGGAGAAGTGGAGCCGGGGGTGAGTGGTAGAGCAAGGGTCTGACCCCAGCACTATCAGATTCCTGACATCCGATTCCTGACTCTCGGTTCTTACCACTACACTAAATAAATAATTGCAGCGGGGTCGGCAATAACAGGGACGAAATAAGCTTTGGGTATTCTTTTGGAAAAGAGAAACAAAAAATTACAAAATTCATTGAACTGTTAGCAGGCAAGCTCCAAGAGGGCTGGGGACTTGTCTCAGGATTCAGGACGGGGTAGATGCTCTGTCAAGAGCTCTGAGCGAACAAATGCATGAATGGTCTGTAGACTCACCTGGTCCATTTGTTCTTTCAGTACACAGATGAGGTGTCAGGCCGGAGGCTAGGAGCCAGGGTGACAATGATGAGCAGGATACGTCTCCATCCCACAAAGACCTCAGAGTCCAATGTAGGGGGACGGCATATCTGGTGCAGGTTCCTAAGCTAGGAGGAAGCCCATACAGACATTCACATTATATATGTGTCCACACAGGGCTCTTTGCTGTCCCAATGGGACAGGTCTCTAACTCAAGCTTTGAGTAGCACAGGCTGTCATGCCCCCTGAGGAAGTTTATCCTTCCTTTTCTCATGGACTGAGGTGCAAAGAGTGACTCCAGAGTACAGGACCCCACATCCGGGATGCTGTACCCACTTCATCTGTAGGGCGAATGGCTGCGCCCATCAGATTTAATGAATCTGGTTTGCAGATTGCTGTTTACAGGCTGCCCAAAATCATTCAATGGCTAGAGTGGGCGCAGCTGATAAACAGCCCTGATGGCCAGACTCAGATAGTGTGTCCTCGGCTTTGCCACCTTACAAATTATGTAAGAATGGGCAAATTAGCATAGGTGAGGAACAGATATGCACAGAGCTGGGATCTCTCTTTTTCTCTAAGGACTTGCAGGGAAGGACTTAGATTAGATAGTGGGCCATGTGCTTCTGGACTATGCTAGGATACGGAGGTGGGTAGCTGAAAGAGGGAAGCTCTCGCGGACAAATTGGGAAGGACAGATGCTCCCTGGATTGGAGGTGGGGGCAGGTGGGGGGGGTGCAAAAGATGTAGTCGGTGTGCTGGGTCCCCACATAGCCCTTATTATGAGCCTGGGACTCAGACTTGCCTTCATGCAGGTGTCCGTTCACTCACCTGTTCGACATATAGTCATGCACTCCGAGCACCTCCTGCGTCCCAGGCACGGTTCTCTACATCGGGGGCGCAGTGGTCAGTGCCTCCGGGGACTTACATTCTGCTGGGGGAGACAGTCAATAAAAATAAAAATAAAAATAAAAATAAAAATAAAAATAAAAATAAAAATAAAAATAAAAACAAAAAAAATACACAGTTAGCAAGACCAGCAGGCCCAGGGGTGGTTTGCACCATGGAAGCATCTCAACAGGATGATGGGATGGAAGTCAAAGGATAGAGGTGGGACACCATTCCGGTTACAGGGGTTCATGGAGGTGACTCCTGGGGGTGCCGTGTGAGCTAACAGCTCCCCCTCCAGACCTGCGCTCTCTGGCCATGTGCAGCCACCGCACCCTTGAGAAACAGCCAGTCGGAAGAGAGCGTGCCATCAGCATTGAGTCCATGCCAGAGTTCAAAGACCTAGTGCAACGGAAAGAACGTAAAATACCTAATTAATACTTTTTTAAAATGCTGATCAGATGTTAAGACGAAAATATTTGGGGGATCTGGGGTCAGGGAAAATTCATGTCCTCTTTTCCTTTACTTTTAAACACGGCTACTACAAAATTCAAAATTTCCTGCATGGCGCATGTTCGTGGGTGGCGTCGTATTTCCGCGGTCAGCTCTGCTCGGGAGGGAAGAGAAGCACGTGCCCAGGTTTGAGGTGTCAGGGCAGCGGGAAGCGCCCCCTTCTTGAGTTTGCTGCTCGATGGCTATGTGAACTTGGGAGGTTCAGAGCCTCCTTGTTGGTGCAAAGGGTGTTCATCAAACTTCCCTCCCGTGGGCACCGGACGGAATGTGTGAGATAATGAATTTACACTAAGGATTCCTTCCCAACCACCCACCACGAGGTAATGAAATAGGGTGGGTAAGCTGGGGGTCCGTGAGGCCACGGAGCCCCTCCCCCCACACCTGCCTCCTGGAGACTCAGGAGAGCATGCCTGAAATAATCTACAATCTTTCTTGGCTGTCAGCCCACCTCCGCCTCCGTCTGTCCATCCAAAGCCCCCAGCGCAGGCTCCTGCCAGGAACAGACCCCTGTGCTTCCTCCCTGGGCCTTGCCCCCCACGTCAGCACCCACCTTTTCTCTGCTGCTGTGGTTCCCTCAAGGTGTGAGCTCACTGAAGAAGATAAAAGTCAATTTTCCTCCCAGAAACTTGGGAGACTTTTACTATCATATCAATGTGTGGCTGGGAGCTCAGGGAGCTTGTCCAGCCTTGCTTGAAGTCAGCCTTTCTGAAGCAGGGGTATAAGCAAGAAAGGAACATTCTGTGGAAAGACGTCAGGATGCTTCTCCAGCAGGGGCGGAGGTGGGAACAGGGGACGGGGACAGGGCGGGCAGCGGCCTTCCACCGTCACTTCTGCTGGGGACTCAGAACCTACCCTCCTGGGCCTCTCCCCTCCTTGCTCTGCTTGAGGTCTCCTGCTGTTTGCGGCAAGTGGCAGAGGGGAGACAAGAACCACTGGTGGGGCTGTCGGAAGTTTTGACTGACCCAACTGAAGATATTTTCATGCACAGCAGGTGCTCAACACTTGCTAGTTTTGTTTTATCGCTCTCTGCTTCACTTGCTGTGACTTGGGAGGAAGGGGGGGCCCATCTCAGCGCTCTGCCACTGTCCCAAGAGAACCAACGTGATTCCCCCATAGCTTCGTGGGCTCTGCCACCAGCCCCCTTCCTCATTTGGAAAACACCGATGACTCCTGGTCCCCAGGTGTCATCCATGGGCAGGACACTCCATCCTGTGCTTTATAGACGTAATTTCTCCACTTGACAGACATCATGAGTACATCTCAGACATCCGAGACTTGACAAGGCCCCCTGGACAGCCAACTGGCAGCACCAGGTCTCCAAAGCCGTCATTCCCAACACTCTACTCCTCCCCCCCAGGATCTCTCCAGAATCATCACACACACACACACACCCGCCGCAGGATGGCAGGTGGTCTGTTGTCTGCTTCAAACCTCCAGTGAGGCAAGCTCACTATCCCACAAGACACCTATTCGTTGACACTCCTGAGCATGAACTGGATGCCTTACTCTGTTACAAGGGCTCCCGGCCCTCAACCAGCCCTGACCCCACTCCTGTGAGGCAAGTACTGGTGGTACCCCACATCCCAGGCAAGATACTGGAGGCTCCTTTCACCTACCACTCCACAAGCTGGGAAATGACAGACCCAAGAGCTGATGACAGCAAATGCCAAAGCCCACACTCATAACCACTGCACCTGCTCTTGCCTCCGAGGAATTTCCAAGACCTGCAATGCCCAAGGGGACCAGTGGGCCGTCTGGTGGTACACTGGTCCCTGTGTCCCCTGGCCATGGGAGAGGCCGCCTCCAAAGCCTGCAGCTGGGGAGGGCATGCTTCCAACGGCTCTCACCCTACAGATGCCTCAGACCCTCTGTACGTAAGACAAACCCCAGGCTGGAACAAAAGCTGTCTGTGAATGATCCATCAGCCTTCCTTAAGCACACCATGCTGCTCCATTCACGATCGCCTCCTCCCGCCTGTGATAAGCTGTGACGTATGGTGTTCATTGACTCCCCCGCTCGCGTAGAAATATGGCGGGCACAATCAATTTCCTTGTTTGTTCTCTGACCCACTGTTCTTGGGTTAAGCAGCCTGCTTTGTCTACATTTGTCAGTGGATACAAGCTTCTCCCTGCCACAGGCACCACTATTGATGAACATCGTCAGAATACGGAGCCTTGAATAATGTATAAAGGATTCAACATGCAAAGTGTCCCCAGGAAGGGGAGGGGGGCGGGTGGGGGTGGGGAGAGAGAGTGTTATATGTTTTCTCTGTTGGAGCGCCTTCATTTACAAAGCATATTTGTCAAGTCTTTTGCTAAGAGTAATGCCACGGAGCAGCCTCCCATCATTCTTGTTAATGGGACTGTCTGTGTGTTACAGTAAACAGCTATAACTCTTCTGGTGGAGCCATTGTACGGCAGGCAGAGTTTTTCAGCATCCAATTAAGGGTGTCTCCAATTTGCCAGCCAGGATCATGAGTGCTGTGGCTCAGCCATCAGGCAACCTAGACGTCGTGAGGCTTCTCAGAGGAGAGAGGGAGCTGTGAGGGCTGGGCTGCCCTTCCCCCACTCAGACAAGGGGTGTGGAGCCCAGCTCTCATCCTGGACAACCCCTGCTATCCTTCCACGGCCTCCACGTCACGCCAGCCAAGGGTTCAAAGATGCTGGCCTGGGATTCCTGGTCTTTCCCAGACTCTTACAGAGATAGGAGAACGTATGAGCTCTGGAACGCATCTCCGTGCCTTCCAGTCTCAGCTCAGCCACGTACTAGTTGTGTGACCATGGACAAGTGACTTGACTTCTTGAAGCCTTGGTCTCTAATGCATAAAAGGGGACACATCCTAGCACGTGCTTCTGAGGGTTGTTTTGAGAATCAAAGGAGACTGTGCGAGGCCCAATAAGCCACGTGACCAGTGTCAATCATCGTGACCACTCCCTAGCCTTGGACATGGCTCTTTCCTCACCTCTCTGGGCCTAATGGATCAGTATCCACTTTTCATGCTTCATCTCAAATCCCACATCCTGACAACTGTACTCAACAGGGACTCCTCATCATTAAGATTCCCGGTGGAGATGGAGCTGCCATGAACCAGGCCCATGCAGCTCTCTCATAATTACCCTAAGGGGATAGGTCCTATCTCCCCCATTTCACAGATGAGAACATTGAGGCTTGGAGAGTTTCAATAGCTTACTGAGGGGCTTGTGGCTCTCAGGTGACAGAGTAGGAACTAAACACCTGCTTGCCTGGATCCAGATCCCTCTGCTCTCCATTTCTCTTGGTTCTAGGCACACCCCATCCCAGGGTCAGGCCTGCCCTCTAATTACAACCTTTCTTGACAGTCCTCCCACATGTATTGGTCCCAAGGAAGCGTACGAAGTCTCTAGAACCACAGAATGTCTCATTTTTATTCTCTTATTTATTGATTTTTAAAATGTCTGAGATGCTAAGAAACTCAGCTGTCACTCAGCTCATCCTTCTGCAATTTATGGTCTGAGAAGCAAGAGCCAAGAGCTCACCCAAGGCCACTCTAGAGTCTATGGCAAAAGCAGAATTAGAACCTGGCTCCCCTGATTTTTAATCTACCCCAGACACACAGAGAGATGACCTTTGCAAGACGCCTACTCTTTCGCGTTGGGTCTTGTGCTTCGCAGGGAAAGAGGATAGGAGGCCCTGGAGTCCCTCCTCCTGTCCATTTTGCACCCTTTCCCCTATAATGCTGTCTCCTTCTTGGCAGCACTTTGCCCAGAGACAAAGTGGAGGGTGGTTTCTGCCTTCCTCCAAGAGGAAAGTTTCATATTCACTCACTCAGGCCCCACCAACCGTCTGAGCATCAACTGTGTGTCTACCTCATGCTGGGAGCTGGGGAGCTGGGGAAGGGCAAGATACAGTCTTTATTTGCAGGGTTCCCAGAGAGCACTGGGGAGGAAGGGACAGTCACCAGACGTGCACAATGCCAAGGGCCACGCTCTGCAACCCCACCCTGGACGAACATGCATCAAGTGCTCGGTTTTGCATTTTGCTCTTCTAAGTGTTACAGATACATGAACCCATTTACTCCCCCAAACCCCAGACCAGTGGTCTATCACTTCTTTTATTACCTAATGTGCAGAGGCTTTTAAAATGTTCCTTAGTTAATGGAAGTACATGTAAAGTGCAATAGGATCATAAAAGAGTGTCCAAATTGGGGAAGGAGTTCCAGAGGAAGCCCAGTCATGTAGAAGATGATTCTTCTTAAAAGGGTCATGGGCTGCCAAAAAGTGGCTGCATGGTGGACATGGGAGCCCAGGTGAGGCCTTGCAGGTGGCAGGTAGGGACCAGTCCTAAGACACTGGAGCGTGAAAGAGCGTGGCTTGTTTGGAGAACCAGAGTGTCTCTCTGTTTCTGATGCCTAATACTCCAGGCAGGTGTCTTTTGAGGCAGGAACAGATAGGACATCTCTCAAGTTCCCCTCTCTCAAGGCATTTGTCCCCTTCAGCGATTTTACTGAGCACTCACTGGGTGCCAGGTTCGGAGGTTAACAGAGGTAAATAAGACCCAGCGGGTGCCCGCAAAATGCTCCCAGTTCAGAGGGACAAGCGGATTATTTTAAGGATTGCATCGCAATTGCGGTGCCTGACATATGCCTGGGGCACTTCGGAGTGCAGGTGACGAGCGATGAAACCAGGGACATCGAGAGGATGTGGTGCCTGTGCCACATCTTAAGTCCTGACCAGGAATAAGCCAGGTGTTAAGTGCATTCTAGGTCAAGAGGCCGCAGCAGCAGCAGATCCAGCAGGAGAGCACACAGCAAGAACAAAAGAGCGTGGACGAGGAGGGGCTGTTGTGGGCAGCATCCTCTGCTTGGTACTGCAGCCAGCCTTCCCTTAGCTCCTGTTCAGGCATCAGCCCACCAGGGGCTCCCAGAAGACAGCCCCAGCCCTTGGAAATGAACCAGGAGTGGTCTGGACCAATTGAGGTCATGTCGGTGATTGGCTTAGGCACGTGGTCCAGTAGGGTAATCAATGGGGGAGCTTCTAGGGAAGATATTTCGCCCATAATAAGAAGTGGAAGGGGGGATTTCTTCCTTCATGAGATGCAGCTGTGGAGGACAGGGGACCCGAAACGCTCTGGGTTTCTAACAAGAATGAGGAGACAGGCCAGAAGGGAAAAGGCCTATCCTGTAAGAAAGGCAGAGCAAAGGATTAACTTGTACCCTTATTGAGATCAGAGGGCTCCCAATGAACCTGCCCTAGGATTGTCCACCTCTGAATGTCTTACCGTGTAAGATATTAAAGATCTGCCTATCTTAAGCCTCGACTGGTTTGAGTTCTCTTTCTTCCAGCGCAAAGTACCTGTCACGTCTGTGAGAAGCTACCAGCAGCAAAGTGTGGCTAAAGCTTAAGGCAGCGGTGGCCAGTGGGGACGGGAAGGGAGGCCTGGAATGCGGGAAGATCACACGTTAAAGAAAAGTTCTATATCCCAAGGTCAGCAGAGAGAACGAGAGAGAAGGAGTGTGGGGCTTCCGGAAATGGAGGTTTAATGTTTGTGTAAATTGAAAGAAGGAATCTACTTGGAAATGAGAAAAAGCAAGATTAAAATGGAAAACACAGCCCCAAAGCTATTAATACCCAACAGATCCAAATTGAAAAATAAAAGCAATGAGTGAAGCATATAGTTCTCAAAATGAATTCGTGTCATAAGCCATTAACATCAGCGCTACCTTATTACCTGTAATTCCAGGGAGAGGGGCCGCAAGCCGCGCGGGGCACACACCTGACTGGCGGCGTGCCAGGGCTCTGCTCCCAGGCTGGCCCCATCCGTTCCTTCCCCGACCACCTGCTCCAAGCATCTCCGAGCATCCCCTCACGCCCCTGCTGAGGCCAGCGAGAGCCCAGGCTGCACTTGTCCCGGGGAGGATCTCAAGCACCAGCAGATGCCATTGCCCAGGGATTCTGAAATCGTGCAAGCTCTTGGTAGGATCGCTCCTTCTTTCGTCCATTAGGCATCCCCCTGAAATCCATCTCCGAGACCGCCCTGTCTGCATTAATGCACATTAGGGTTGATGAGCAATATGTGAGCCCTGACCATGCTGGGTCCCAGTCAGCAGGTGTCACCCAGACCCGGACCACATGCAAGGGGAAACGGGGGCCTAGAAGGGGCTGTAATGTCCCTAAGGATCCCAAGCTACCCCCACCCCTGCCCGCCGCTGCTACGGCACCCACACACACCACTACTTCAGGCGACTCCCAGCACATTGCAATAACGGCTTATGCTTTGCATCCAGACTCAGATTCAGATCTTAGCTCTGCTGTGAACCTGCCACAGGACCTTAGCCTCACTGAGCTTCGGCCTCCTGAGCCACAAAATCAGGCTAAGCATGCCCAAGTCTCCTGAGGAACGTGAAGACTAAATCCGTAGTCGTATGCGGGTGTCTAGACCAAGCACGGCATGTAGTGGGGGCTCAGTCAAGGCTGACTTTTACCCCACTGGTCTCCCAAACCCTCCTGGCCTCTTCTGAGCTGGGCCTTCCTGCTCTAGAAAGGGTTTGGGGTCTGCAAGGTGCTGGAGGGGAAATCTGATGTTCGCATGTGGCCAGTTTCCATCCGTGAGAGTCAGGTCCTTTGTGAGCTGGGAGGACGCCTCACAGAGAAGCATCTCCTCGGATGCTGAAGGCCGCGTGTCATCTACACAGGAGAAATCAGGAGGGACCCACATTACCTGACTGTCCAGCCACCAAAGCCTGGTCCATTCTCAGTGCCCACAGCACCCAGAGTAACTCCAGAGTGGTCTTCTGGAGCCGGGAAGGAACTTCCATAAGCTGACTAGCCTCAGAGTGTACCAACCCCCTCGCCTGCAAGCACACTGGCCCAAGCCGCTCTCCGGCTTCGTGTGACACACTAGGCAGCTCTTTGTTCTCCTGCTTCTGCTCTCCGCCTCTCCGTTTCATTGCCACCCAGCAGCCGGAGCTCCGCTTTGTCAACTCACCGCTCCAACCCTCAGCACATCCCCACGGCACCCAGCAGAAAATCCAAAACTGTTAACTGGCCCTAAAGTTCTCGTATAATCTCACTCGCCTTGTCTCTCACTACTCCCCTGGAGTTCATACCTCAGCCCAAACTGCAGTTTCCTCACCTGTAAAATAAAGATGAGGCCGGCTAAGGGCGATGGGGGAGATTAAACAGGAGAAAACACAGAAGGCATATTGCACCGGGCTACACTACTCCCAACGCTACAGAATTTCTGAAAAGCAGTTGCTCACCCGGCAGATGGGCTTCATTTCCTCTAAGTAAGTACCCTCTCTTCTCCTCACATGAGGCTCTGTTGGCACCCCATTTCTCCTGGCCTCTGCCAACCGTGCTACTACATGCACGCACATGCATGAGTGCACGGACACACACACACACACACACACACACACATGCACACACGCACGCACCACTAATAGACAGCCAGACATGCTAGATTAGCTCCAGGAGAGTTAAGAGGAGCTTAAGCATCGTGCCATTAGCAGCAAATGAGTGCTCCTTGCACAGAGCTGTAGAGAGTAGTATTAAAACCTGCCACAGCCCCCAAAGTACCCACATGTTTCCCCGAGGCCTTCTAACTGAGCATCTGCTGGCTTCTTCCACAAACCCACCCCCGCAGCCAGCTCAAGACCAGGCTGGCCCCACCTTCTCCTCCAGGATGCAGAATCTGGGCTCCCAGGAGTGACCACAGAGAAGCCCATGCCCAGAGTCCAAGGAGAGCCTCAACGAGCCACAGTTGATTGATCATCAGTCTTTGGGGTGGAAGAGCCCTTCACCTCTTTCTAGGATGCTCCTCCTGCAGATGTGAGGTGCAGTCGGTCTATTCTTGCTGGGGTCTCTTCTCCATTCTCTGTATCCAGTCCAGCTTTAGAGGCATCTTTCTATTAGGCAATTCTTTTAAAAATATATATATTTTTTAATTTATTTATTCATGAGAGACACAGGCAGAGGGAGAAGCAGGCTCCATGCAGGGAGCCTGACGTGGGACTCGATCCCGGGACCCCAGGATCACGCCCTAGGCTGAAGGCAGGCTCTCAACTGCTGAGCCACCCAAGTGTCCCTAGGCAATTCTTCATAATCACCTAATATGTAGCTCTCACTGGGGCAACAGGACACATCTAAAACCGAGATAGAATGCCTCCTGCCTGGTGTCTCTGTGGCACTCTGTACCAACCTCATGGATTCAGGTCCCTTGAGGGGTTCCATAGGATGACGCTACCTTGGTTCGTTTTATCACACTTGCATCTTCCAGCAAACTTTGTGCTCCTTGAGGACAGAGGCCAGGTCTTCTTCATCTGTCGCTGCAATGAATCATTTTTTAAAAGAAGCAAAACAAAGCAAACAAACAAGCGGAAGGTGGAGCCTCACAGTCACGAATTCAAACTCTGGATCTTCCATACACCTGCTCTCCAACCCAGACAAGAGGCCTGATTCCTTGGAGTCTCCTGCTCTTCTCTATCAAATGGAAACAGCAGTCCCTACAACGTAACTTTGTTGTGTTGCATTCAGTGCATAAAGATAGACACAAATGAGAGAAAGAAGAGAAACCAGCGGTTGCTGAGTATCCACTTGCACCCCAGGCGCAGAGCAGAGGCTGGACCCCAGTTCATTCTCAGCCATGTTTCCCGCACCCGCCCTCCGCCCTGCATTCAGGGGACAGTTTGCACCCCATCCACTCCCTGCGCCCCTGCCAGGGGTCAGCATCGCACTGAGCGCTGGTGGTGCCATCACAACCAGGTGATCAACGAGCCCATCGTTGAGGATTTTGTGCTTTAGCACAAGATAAAGCAAAGAAGGCTGAGAAGTCGCCACTGTCACGAGACAGGAGCAGAGTTTGCTGTGCGCGCCCTCTCGCTGGACCCCTAACGGTGGCCCTTAAAGGGGCCGCTCTGATGGGCCGGTTCCCGCTTCCTATGCTCAGTGTTGCATAGATGATCCCAGAGCCACCCACGCCGTGCCCAGGAGTGTGGTCAGCTCTGGGTGGCCGAATAAAACATTTACAACCTCTGGCCCCTCGAGAAATCATGGTTGAATAATATGGTCTTAAGAGGGACAGCAAGGGACGTCTGGGTGGTTGAGCATCTGCCTTTGGCCCAGGTTGTGATCCCGGGATCCAGGATTGAGTCCTTGCAGGGAGCCTGCTTCTCCCTTGGCCTGTGTCTCTCTCTGCCTCTCTCTGTGTGTCTCTCATGAATGAATAAATAAAATCTTTAAAAAATAAAAATAGAAAAGAGGGACGGCAAAGCGGGTAGCTCTGGGCCTTTCTAAGCTGAGGAAACAAAACCTGCCCAAAACATACTTTTCATTTCAGCTTTTTCAAAGACCTTTTCCCCAGGGCATCCAGGGCTGGCTCTCTGACCTTGCAAAGTACAACTTTCTGGCGATCGCTGCTACTATCACCCAGGAAATGGGGGGGGGGGGGGGGCGGGCAACGAGCTCTTCTCCACACCCTGGAAATGAGGAGACCAAATCTTGAATCCGATGACTGTCAAAGCTGGGGAAGGGCTGGTGGGTCACCTTTCCCTGTGTCCTACCCTGAGCAGACCATGGCTTTCCTTCTCTCCCTCTGCCAGGAGAAGAACAGGGCGTTATGCTTTTCTCTGCCACGTGGCCAAATTCCAAGGGCTGCTTGTGACTTCTCTAGATTTTCCTTTTTTTTTTTTTTCTTCCCCGCCGAGCCCTCTGGGACTCTGAAAAGGAGTCTCACTCAATTTCAGGTGTTTTTCCTTAAGACAAAGGATGAATGTCCTGGGGAAGAACCTTGCCTGACTCTCAGGGTCATGGGACTTTTGAGATTCTGGGTTCCTGTGGCTTCCTTAGTCAAAGGAGAGCAAGTGGTTTCTGGGGCCTGCAGGGGTGTTGTGTGGAGACAAGGAGGGTGTGCGTAACCCCCAATCCCATCCCCTAAGCCCCCAACGACACCCCCAATTTCTCCTTCTGTCTTCTATGCCAGCTCAGTTTGGCCTAAAAGCCCAGACACGTAAATCCCAGCAGAGCGTTGGACCATAGTAATTCCTTCTGTGACCTCAGATGAGCCACTTGACCTCTTTGAGTCTATTTCCATATCCGAAACATGAAGATGTCATCTTATGGTCTTGTTCTCTCATTATGTCTACGAGCAAGCCCCGCACACAATCCTCACTCATTTCTCATTTGCTGAGCATCTATTTTGTGGCAGAAATGGTAGGTAGGCAGCAAAGCAGCCAATAAGCACTGAGTTTTGTTGCATTTTGGGCATGGGGTTCTGGGGGATTTGTCCCGTGGAACTTGTCAAATCCTCATCGACAACCGAATGGTGAATATAATGCCACAAGCCTCATTTTACAGGCAAAGGAAATGAAACAGAGTGGTGTGGGCCAAGCCAGGTGCCCACAACACAGCTAGCAGGTGGCAGAGCTGGGGATTTAAGCCCAGACGGCCTGGTTCTAGAGCCCGGGAGCACACCCCACGGTAAAGACTGAAACTCACAGCCTCTGCCCTCGAGCTACTCTCCATCTAGAAGACAGGAAGGCTTGCAAGCCGTCGCTGTTATATTTATTTTTTCATCTGCAATGCACACCTCTGAGGTCTAGGGTCCAACAAATACTTATGAGATCCTGGGCAATGCAGGAGACCAGGTTTCTGAGGCAGGAGGAGTCCTGACTAGAGCCCCATACATCCGCTTTGCCCAGTGGGCCTGGGCCCAGGTGGTCATGGGGTGAGTCAGCAGGCTCGATGGTTTCTGGTTTCAGGGGGAACCAGGGAGGGCCTCCTGTTGTCCTTTTGTTTTCCTTGACCAGATCACTTCCTTGTCGTCCTCTGTGGCTCAGCTAACATTTTTATCTTCACTGGGAAGTTTCTGCCAAACCCCAACCCATCCCCAAATAATAAATCCCTGTCCACGCCATGTGCACCGCACCCTGTAAGACAATAAATTTGTGTTGTGTTAAGCCACTAAGTGTGTTGCTACAGCAGCCCTAGGAGACTGGTATAGTCCTACTTCCAAACTCACCCCAAGCTCAGTTCTAACCTTTTTTCCCAAAATGCAGCCAGCGCATCATCTTACATGTGCTTTTCTCTTGCGATTTACTTCCAGAGAGGTGCCAAGGGTCACCCCCACATTGTTGTAATAATAACCACGACACATCTCACACCAGATGCTGTGTTTAAGTGGATGATCCACTTGAATCCTGACATCACATTCCAGCATAGTCAGTATCAACCCATCTTGCAGATGGAGAAGTTGTGGCATCAAGTCCCAAGGCTGACAAGAGCTTAGAACCTTGGCCTATGAGACTCCACGTCTCGTGGATTAATCACCAGGCTGCATACTCTGTGCTGGGTCCCCACCTCCACGACCTGCTGCCTGTCACCTCTCAACTTAGTATATCTGAATCTACGTCTGTTACTTGGAGACTTGAATGCTTTTTTATCCTGGTTAAGATTTCACAGATGGTGGGATGACAGGGGAGATCATTTACCAGAGCCTCACTTTGGAGTAGGGATACCATGGAAACAGGCTAGAACTGCATTATTTGTTTTGTTTTGACCCTATTTTCATTTGGATGGCTGGATATAAATCAACGCTTCACATCTAGCATCAACCGCAACTACCTGTAATCACCACTAGACATTTAGGGAGGTGAGGGACCCGCCCAAGGCCACAGGCCTGGGCACAGGCTGTCCAGGGAATTGAACTCAGGGATTCCTGGCTGCAAAGCTCCCCTGCTTCATGCATTTTATATAATACGGTGTCACAAACATTACACTCTGACTTAGAGTGGCAGCTCTCAACGTGGCAGTTCACGAACCAGCCACACCAGAATCACAGGGGGAGCTTTTCAAAGTACAGACCCCTTTGACCCATCTCTAAAACTGATTCTGTGTGTCCTGATCAATGCCTGGGAATAGGAAGGAGTGGTTTGTTGTTTTGTTGTTGTTTTTGTTGTTGTTGTTATTTGCTTGCTTCATTTTTCTTTTAAGCTTCTTGGGTGATTACAAGGATGAGCCAGTTTTGGGAAACACAACGTAGGCAGCAACAAGGATGTGTAGATGCCTTCCCCACTCCCCACTTCCATATCAAATAAGACTGACAGGTCCCATCTCAGAAGGTTCAGGAAGAGAGCCCATCTCCAGCACAGAGGATGTTAATGACTCACGTGAAGGAGGTATGGAACCCAGCGTGGCCACAGTGGGGAGATGTTCTCAACACATTCTCCTTTCCAGGAAGTTCTATGGAAACAGGTGGAAGGTCTTTACCCAGGGCAGCCTTTGGAAAACTCTCAGTCATTCCCTTAAAACTATAGATCCTCAGAACGGAAAAGTTGACAAGTGCAAGTACTGGTGGGTGGTCAGAATTGGGAGGAGGAAGGTAGAAACGGGTCACTCCACTGGTGAGGAAATTTCAGATTCTGTATAGAGAGAGACTTTAATAGGTTCACGTCTGTGACCCAACAAACTAGGTTCTATCTCACACCTTAGAGAGAAACTCACATAAGTGCAAAACAAAACAAAACAAAACAAAACAAAAGGCACATCCAAAGTAGATCAATTCTAAAAATTGAAAAACAACCTAAATGTCCATCAGGAGAAGTTGGTTGGATAGTGCATCTCTCTAATACTACGGGGCCATGTAACAGAATGTGATAGGTCCAGATGCACTGCCATAAAAAGACGTCTCCGACATACCGTCAAGGGGGAAAGCAATGCAAACGAATACAACCAGTATACTTTGGACAGTCTATGTAAAGAAAGCTCTATACACACCAAAATATATCTCTCAGAAGGGAGGAGCAAGATGGCGGAAGAGTAGGGTGTCCAAATCACCTGTCTCCACCAAACTACCTAGAAAACCTTCAAATTATCCTGAAAATTTATGAATTCGGCCTGAGATTTAAAGAGAGACCAGCTGGAATGCAACAGTGAGAAGAGTTCGCGCTTCTATCAAGGTAGGAAGACGGGGAAAAAGAAATAAAGAAACAAAGGCCTCCAAGGGGGAGGGGCCCCGCGAGGAGCCGGGCTGAGGCCGGGGCGAGTGTCCCCAGGACAGGAGAGCCCCGTCCCGGAGACGCAGGAGCTGCACCGACCTTCCCGGGCGGAAAGGGGCTCGCGGGGAGCTGGAGCAGGACCCAGGAGGGAGGGGATGCCCTCAGGCTCCCCGGGACAGTAACAGCAACTGCGCGCCCAGGAGAGTGCGCCGAGCTCCCTAAGGGCTGCAGCGCGCACGGCGGGACCCGGAGCAGCTCGGGGGGCTCGGGCGGCGGCTCCGCGGAGGGGGCTGCGCGGCCCCGGGAGCAGCTCGGCCGGGCTCGGGCAGAGGAAGAGGCTCCGTGCGGAGGGGGCTGCGCGGTTCCAGGAGCAGCTCGGAGGGGGCTCGGGCGGCGGCTCCGCGGAGGGGGCTGCGCGGCCCGGGAGCGCGAATCCACCAGCGCAGGCTCCGGAGCACAGGGCGCCGGGACACAGCCCAGGATCCGGCCTCCCCCGGGACAGGCAGAGGCCGGGAGGGCCCAGGACAGCAAGGACGCTCCTGCCCCAGCTGAGCAGAGCAGCGGCCCCGCCCCGGAGCCTCCAGGCCCTGCAGACGGAGTTCCTGCCGGAGCTGAATCCAGGTTTCCAGAGCTGCCCCGCCACTGGGGCTGTTCCTCCTGCGGCCTCACGGGGTAAACAACCCCCACCGAGCCCTGCACCAGGCAGGGGCACAGCAGCTCCCCCAACTGCTAACACCTGAAAATCAGCACAACAGGCCCCTCCCCCAGAACACGAGCTAGACGGACAACTTCCAGGAGAAGCCAAGGGACTTAAAGAACACAGAATCAGAAGATACTCCCCCGTGGTTCTTTTTTTTTTTTTTTTTTTTTTGGTTTTTTGTTTTGTTTTGTTTTGTTTTGTTTTTTGTTTTGTTTTGTTTTGTTTTGCTTTTTGATTTGTGTCCTTCCCCCACCCCCCCTTTTTTTCTCCTTTCTTTTTCTTTCTCTTTTTCTTCTTTTTTTTTCTTTCGTTTTTTTTTCTCTTCCCCTTTTTTTTCTCTTTCTCTTTTCTTTCCTTCTTTCTCTCCTCTCTTTTTCTCTTTTTCCCAATACAACTTGCTTTTGGCCACTCTGCACTGAGCAAAATGACTAGAAGGAAAACCTCACCTCAAAAGAAAGAATCAGAAACAGTCCTCTCTCCCACAGAGTTACAAAATCTGGATTACAATTCAATGTCAGAAAGCCAATTCAGAAGCACTATTATACAGCTACTGGTGGCTCTAGAAAAAAGCATAAAGGACTCAAGAGACTTCATGACTGCAGAATTTAGAGCTAATCAGGCAGAAATTAAAAATCAATTGAATGAGATGCAATCCAAACTAGAAGTCCTAACGACGAGGGTTAACGAGGTGGAAGAACGGGTGAGTGACATAGAAGACAAGTTGATAGCAAAGAGGGAAACTGAGGAAAAAAGAGACAAACAATTAAAAGACCATGAAGATAGATTAAGGGAAATAAACGACAGCCTGAGGAAGAAAAACCTACGTTTAATTGGGGTTCCCGAGGGCGCCGAAAGGGACAGAGGGCCAGAATATGTATTTGAACAAATTCTAGCTGAAAACTTTCCTCATCTGGGAAGGGAAACAGGCATTCAGATCCAGGAAATAGAGAGATCCCCCCCTAAAATCAATAAAAACCGTTCAACACCTCGACATTTAATTGTGAAGCTTGCAAATTCCAAAGATAAGGAGAAGATCCTTAAAGCAGCAAGAGACAAGAAATCCCTGACTTTTATGGGGAGGAGTATTAGGGTAACAGCAGACCTCTCCACAGAGACCTGGCAGGCCAGAAAGGGCTGGCAGGATATATTCAGGGTCCTAAATGAAAAGAACATGCAACCAAGAATACTTTATCCAGCAAGGCTCTCATTCAAAATGGAAGGAGAGAGAAAGAGCTTCCAAGACAGGCAGCAACTAAAAGAATATGTGACCTCCAAACCAGCTCTGCAAGAAATTTTAAGGGGGACTCTTAAAATTCCCCTTTAAGAAGAAGTTCAGTGGAACAGTCCACAAAAACAAAGACTGAATAGATATCATGATGACACTAAACTCATATCTCTCAATAGTAACTCTGAATGTGAACGGGCTTAATGACCCCATCAAAAGGCGCAGGGTTTCAGACTGGATAAAAAAGCAGGACCCATCTATTTGCTGTCTACAACAGACTCATTTTAGACAGAAGGACACCTACAGCCTGAAAATAAAAGGTTGGAGAACCATTTACCATTCGAATGGTCCTCAAAAGAAAGCAGGGGTAGCCATCCTTATATCAGATAAACTAAAATTTACCCCAAAGACTGTAGTGAGAGATGAAGAGGGACACTATATCATACTTAAAGGATCTATTCAACAAGAGGACTTAACAATCCTCAATATATATGCTCCGAATGTGGGAGCTGCCAAATATATAAATCAATTATTAACCAAAGTGAAGAAATACTTAGATAATAATACACTTATACTTGGTGACTTCAATCTAGCTCTTTCTATACTCGATAGGTCTTCTAAGCACAACATCTCCAAAGAAACGAGAGCTTTAAATGATACACTGGACCAGATGGATTTCACAGATATCTACAGAACTTTACATCCAAACTCAACTGAATACACATTCTTCTCAAGCGCACATGGAACTTTCTCCAGAATAGACCACATATTGGGACACAAATCGGGTCTGAACCGATACCATAAGATTGGGATTGTCCCCTGCATATTCTCGGACCATAATGCCTTGAAATTAGAACTAAATCACAACAAGAAGTTTGGAAGGACCTCAAACACGTGGAGGTTAAGGACCATCCTGCTAAAAGATAAAAGGGTCAACCAGGAAATTAAGGAAGAATTAAAAAGATTCATGGAAACTAATGAGAATGAAGATACAACCGTTCAAAATCTTTGGGATGCAGCAAAAGCAGTCCTAAGGGGGAAATACATCGCAATACAAGCATCCATTCAAAAACTGGAAAGAACTCAAATACAAAAGCTAACCTTACACATAAAGGAGCTAGAGAAAAAACAGCAAATAGATCCTACACCCAAGAGAAGAAGGGAGTTAATAAAGATTCGAGCAGAACTCAACGAAATCGAGACCAGAAGAACTGTGGAACAGATCAACAGAACCAGGAGTTGGTTCTTTGAAAGAATTAATAAGATAGATAAACCATTAGCCAGCCTTATTAAAAAGAAGAGAGAGAAGACTCAAATTAATAAAATCATGAATGAGAAAGGAGAGATCACTACCAACACCAAGGAAATACAAACGATTTTAAAAACATATTATGAACAGCTATACGCCAATAAATTAGGCAATCTAGAAGAAATGGACGCATTCCTGGAAAGCCACAAACTACCAAAACTGGAACAGGAAGAAATAGAAAACCTGAACAGGCCAATAACCAGGGAGGAAATTGAAGCAGTCATCAAAAACCTCCCAAGACACAAGAGTCCAGGGCCAGATGGCTTCCCAGGGGAATTTTATCAAACGTTTAAAGAAGAAATCATACCTATTCTCCTAAAGCTGTTTGGAAAGATAGAAAGAGATGGAGTACTTCCAAATTCGTTCTATGAAGCCAGCATCACCTTAATTCCAAAACCAGACAAAGACCCCACCAAAAAGGAGAATTATAGACCAATATCCCTGATGAACATGGATGCAAAAATTCTCAACAAGATACTGGCCAATAGGATCCAACAGGCCAATAACAGAAAATTATTCACCATGACCAAGTAGGATTTATCCCTGGGACACAAGGCTGGTTCAACACCCGTAAAACAATCAATGTGATTCATCATATCAGCAAGAGAAAAACCAAGAACCATATGATCCTCTCATTGGATGCAGAGAAAGCATTTGACAAAATACAGCATCCATTCCTGATCAAAACTCTTCAGAGTGTAGGAATAGAGGGAACATTCCTCGACATCTTAAAAGCCATCTATGAAAAGCCCACAGCAAATATCATTCTCAATGGGGAAGCACTAGGAGCCTTTCCCCTAAGATCAGGAACAAGACAGGGATGTCCACTCTCACCACTGCTGTTCAACATAGTACTGGAAGTCCTAGCCTCAGCAATCAGACAACAAAAAGACATTAAAGGCATTCAAATTGGCAAAGAAGAAGTCAAACTCTCCCTCTTCGCCGATGACATGATACTCTACATAGAAAACCCAAAAGTCTCCACCCCAAGATTGCTAGAACTCATACAGCAATTCGGTACCGTGGCAGGATACAAAATCAATGCCCAGAAGTCAGTGGCATTTCTATACACTAACAATGAGACTGAAGAAAGAGAAATTAAGGAGTCAATCCCATTTACAATTGCACCCAAAAGCATAAGATACCTAGGAATAAACCTAACCAAAGATGTAAAGGATCTATACCCTCAAAACTATAGAACACTTCTGAAAGAAATTGAGGAAGACACAAAGAGATGGAAAAATATTCCATGCTCATGGATTGGCAGAATTAATATTGTGAAAATGTCAATGTTACCCAGGGCAATATACACGTTTAATGCAATCCCTATCAAAATACCATGGACTTTCTTCAGAGAGTTAGAACAAATTATTTTAAGATTTGTGTGGAATCAGAAAAGACCCCGAATAGCCAGGGGAATTTTAAAAAAGAAAACCATATCTGGGGGCATCACAATGCCAGATTTCAGGTTGTACTACAAAGCTGTGGTCATCAAGACAGTGTGGTACTGGCACAAAAACAGACACATAGATCAGTGGAACAGAATAGAGAATCCAGAAGTGGACCCTGAACTTTATGGGCAACTAATATTCGATAAAGGAGGAAAGACTATCCATTGGAAGAAAGACAGTCTCTTCAATAAATGGTGCTGGGAAAATTGGACATCCACATGCAGAAGAATGAAACTAGACCACTCTCTTTCACCATACACAAAGATAAACTCAAAATGGATGAAAGATCTAAATGTGAGACAAGATTCCATCAAAATCCTAGAGAAGAACACAGGCAACACCCTTTTTGAACTCGGCCATAGTAACTTCTTGCAAGATACATCCACGAAGACAAAAGAAACAAAAGCAAAAATGAACTATTGGGACTTCATCAAGATAAGAAGCTTTTGCACAGCAAAGGATACAGTCAACAAAACTCAAAGACAACCTACAGAATGGGAGAAGATATTTGCAAATGACATATCAGATAAAGGGCTAGTTTCCAAGATCTATAAAGAACTTATTAAACTCAACACCAAAGAAACAAACAATCCAATCATGAAATGGGCAAAAGACATGAACAGAAATCTCACAGAGGAAGACATAGACATGGCCAACATGCATATGAGAAAATGTTCTGCATCACTTGCCATCAGGGAAATACAAATCAAAACCACAATGAGATACCACCTCACACCAGTGAGAATGGGGAAAATTAACAAGGCAGGAAACAACAAATGTTGGAGAGGATGCGGAGAAAAGGGAACCCTCTTACACTGTTGGTGGGAATGTGAACTGGTGCAGCCACTCTGGAAAACTGTGTGGAGGTTCCTCAAACAGTTAAAAATATACCTGCCCTACGACCCAGCAATTGCACTGTTGGGGATTTACCCCAAAGATACAAATGCAATGAAACACCGGGACACCTGCACCCCGATGTTTATAGCAGCAATGGCCACGATAGCCAAACTGTGGAAGGAGCCTCGGTGTCCAACGAAAGATGAATGGATAAAGAAGATGTGGTTTATGTATACAATGGAATATTACTCAGCTATTAGAAATGACAAATACCCACCATTTGCTTCAACGTGGATGGAACTGGAGGGTATTATGCTGAGTGAAGTAAGTCAGTCGGAGAAGGACAAACATTATATGTTCTCATTCATTTGGGGAATATAAATAATAGTGAAAGGGAATATAAGGGAAGGGAGAAGAAATGTGTGGGAAATATCAGAAAGGGAGACAGAACGTAAAGACTGCTAACTCTGGGAAACGAACTAGGGGTGGTGGAAGGGGAGGAGGGCGGGGGGTGGGAGTGAATGGGTGACGGGCACTGGGTGTTATTCTGTATGTTGGTAGATTGAACACCAATAAAAAATAAATTAAAAAAAATATATCTCTCAAGTGCAGATTCGTAGTCAAATGAAGAGACAACTTCTGACCAGGTGCTCTTGAAACCAATCACAGTCTCTGCCACTGGACCTGTGGACAAGGGTGCTGCAGGGGACCTGTATCGACAGGGCATGAATTCTCTACTATACTAATATAGTCATGTTCCTAGTTGCGACCTGTCATCTGGCTGTCATTGGAGTCATTCATCTCTTCGAAGAATCAGAGGCTCGAGTTTATTTTGTCAATAGTCACAGCCGGTGTTAATGGAGGAGAAATTTTTTATTGACTCAAGTGTACAGAGAATGACCAAGCACATCTCCGAGACCAGGTACCATAGTAGGTGTGCTGAGAAACCAAAGGCTCAACTTCAGGAGACATGTGGGGCTCCCCAGCGGAGCTGAGGGAGTGACAGTTTGCCACATGCTTGGTGAGAAAGGATGTCACTTCCCTTGACACTTCCTCTCCCTCCCTCCCCACCCCCCACTCACCATCCTTATTTAAAACTGGATGGAGGAGGTTTGGTGCGTTGAACTTGTTCCAACCACCTAGCCATGGACCAGTGGCATGAAACCCACTGTCATCATCCCCGGAATCCATGGGATGCTGTGTGTCCCAGGAATGTCATTTTGTCTCCCTTCCAACCCCAGACTTTGTCATCACTGCCACCAGTGTCGTATTAATTCAATAGGTCTGGGGCCGAAAACCCAACCCGCACCCCCAATCTGGCTTGTAGAACAGGACCCCGGTCCTGAGATATTCCCAGCTCAGCGTATCATCCCTACCTCCCCATTTCTACTCCAGAAAGTCAAACTTGTTGCATTGGAGAGGCACGCACCCCACCACCACCACTACTACCACCGCGCCAGGCCAGGGGCTCACAGCCCAGCTACCTCTACAGGATGTGTGCCAGCCTGGCCCCCAGCAACCCGCCTCAGCTGTCAGAACAACTGTCGAAAGTTTTGGAGGAGAGTCATTAGTTTCAGAGAGATGGGGAAGGCAGGATGTTTTGCCCGGGGCATCTCTTTGAAAAAGGTCTCACTTTCTAAAATGGTAAATAAGCCAGACTTCTTTTCTGGGGGTGCACGGAGGGCATAAGTTGCTCAGTCAGGGCCCGACCTCTGGGAGCCAGCTGGTGTGCAAGACATCATTACTTCCCCAAGTTCTACCCGGGCAGGAAGCGAGCTCCAACAGCAGCTGCAAGGCTCCGATTACACAGGCAAGCACCTCGCTGAGGATTTTATTAGGTGGAGAGAGTTTAAAAAAAAAAAAAAAAAAAAAGCCAGAACACTAGCTGGGGGGAGAAAAGCCCTTCTGCCTTTAGATAAAGGCGAAAATTATTTTATAAGCGTCTGGAGCAGCAAAGCTTGTGAAAGGTGAATATGCCATTCAGCACCGCTCCTAATCTCCGGCTTGCAGTGCCCACATTTCTGAGTCAGCTCAGTGTAGACTCCAATGTGATCAGGGAAAGTAAGATTAGGCCTAACAAGATATGAGTGAAAGTCTTAAGGTCGGCTGTGACAGCCTCTGAGTTTGGATTCTCTGCCTCTGCTCCGAGGTCTAAATTTTAGGGTCTAGTTACCTCTCACTTAAATCCCATAAACTCATGTTCCCTGGCATTCATCCTTTATCCTCCTGTTTTCCTGGAATAAAATGCTCTGGAGCCTAAGAGCTTCACCCTCAGTGGCTTACGATGAACTGCCAGCGGGTAATCATCTCTCGTTTTAAGGAAGAGAAGGGGGAAGGCGGGTTGGGGGCACTGGGAGCCACATCTGCCTTGCTGGGGCCATTGAAGCGACAAGCGGACCCAGGGAGCTGGGGACATGTGGTAATGGTGACACTGAACCTGTTCTGCATCCTCGTGTCCCTCATCCCCGGCATCTGGACATGGGGTCAGCAGTTCACCTGCCCCTAGAGTCTCTCTCCCAAACCCACACCCTTCCCTGATCCCCCGGGCCGCTGCCCCATACATTCCATGGCCACCACCTGAGATGCAATCTGTTTTGAGCTGAATTGTGTCTTCACCCCACCCCCACCCCACAGATTCCTATGTGGAAGTCCTGGCCTCCACCACTGCAGAATGAGACTGTGTTCAGAGACAGGGTCTTTAAAGAGGTGACTAAGTTAAAATGGGGTCAAGTGCATGGGCCCTCGCCCACTGGGACCCGGGTCCAAGGGAAGATACACCTTGACCTGGGACTCCCAGCCTCTGGGATCGTGGGAAAGTCCATTCCTATTATGTAAGCCACATGGCTGGGGGAACCCCGTGACTGCAGCCCCCATGGGCTAACGCCATCCACGGAGACTACAGCTTAGTGTGGGGGACAGCAATTAGCCAGGTGCCTGGACACCTGCGTGTAGACATAAGAACAAGGGTGGTAAGCGTCACGGGGGGTGACGTGCACTGAGGTGCAGGAGTGAACGTGGGTACAGACAAAGGGTGATAATGGTAATGGAGATGAGGATCCAGACAGATGTGGACGTACACTGACCATGTGTACCCATACGGATAGAGACGCAGATGTGGAGTGATGTGGACCTATTCATGTGGGTCAGTTGTGAACATAAACACAGAGGTCAGGAAGAGCTGCTCTGGGGGGTGAAGGCTTGGCCTCCCCGAGAAAGTCAACCTTAGAATCAAGATCAAAAAAGAATCAGGATCTAGGGACACCTGGGTGGCTCAGTGGTTGAGCGTCTGCCTTTAGCTCAGTCGTGATCCCAGGGTCCCAGGATCAAGTTCTGCATCGGGCTCCCTGCATGGAGCCTGCTTCTCCCTCTGCCTGTGTCTCTGCCTCTCTCTCTGTGTCTCTCATGAATAAATAAATAAAAATCTTTAAAAAAAAAAAAAGACTCAAGATCTAAAGGAGAATGTAGTCAACTAAAAAAAAAAGTCTATATTTAGCTATATAGTATATATGTGTGGATGGAGAGAAATTTTTAGGTACAGAAAAGCATATGGAAAGCTTGCAAGTCTGGAAAGAGCATGACCCTTCACGAAAGCCCATGTGAGGCTGGGCGGGAATGAGCGATGGTGGAGGCCGGCACAGGAGAGTCTGAAGGAGGAGGCAGCGGGAGCAGTGCTCCACACAGCTGCGAGGACCCTCTGGGACCTGCCTTGCACCCGGCCCTGCAGCATCTCCTGGACACAAATCAAGGAGGTCTTCATGTGCCCCGTGCACTCTCTTGCAGTCATTTGACAAGAATGTTCCCGGGACCAGGGGCACCCAGTCACCCTTGTTTTCTGTCTTATTGATCCTTTAGGATCAGTTCAGAACTCAATTCTTCAAAGGAAGACTTCTCTGAGTCCAGCAGGTGAAGTTCACTCTTTGCTTATTCAACAGAAGTTTGTAGAGCATCTGTCCAGGACGGAGACCCATGCTGCCTCGGGACGAGGGCCCTAATGATGCCAAAAATGCAATTCCCTTCCCTTGAAGACCCCACTCTGGGGTCCCCGGTTCCTGCCCTCACGACACTCTGCACCTGCATCAGTACCAGCGTTGGCACATTCTTGCGGATTGGCTTATGCGCTGCACCCCCGCCCACCCCCTGCCCCATTGGGCCATCATCTTCGCTTTCCAGGCTGAGTTTCTGACCGCCACTAGGTGTCCAGTAAAGGTTTTCTAAGCTGATGAGTAAAAGTTAATTCAACAATTGCTGTTTGCTTGGAAGGTACAACTGTCCCTCATTCTTTAGAACAAGGGTTGGCAAACTCTTTTTTTTTTTTAAGACGTTATTTATTTATTTGAGAGAGAGGGAGAGACCACAAAGGATGAGGAGGAGCAAATGGATACGCAGACTCCTCGCTGACACGGCTCGAACTCAGGACCCTGAGATCATGAAGCAAGCCAAAGGCAGATGCTTAATGGACTGAGCCACCTGGGCGTCCCCAGGGCTGGCCAACTTTTTGGGGAAAAAAAAAATCTTACAGGAAACAACATAAGCTTATAGACCAAGAAATAAAATAAAAGCTATTAACTCAACCATTTAAAATGCAAAACCCTTCTTGGCCTCCAGGCCATATTTTATCAGCCAGAAGGTAGTCAATCAATCAACCACTATTTATAGAGGATATGATCAGATCCCAGAGAGGTTAAGTTTCCTGAACAAACGTGCACGGCATGTTTATACCTTCAGCTTCTCTCGATCCTGTGTCTCCCTGCGAGCCAGGCTGGCTCGTTTCAGTGGCCAGATTTCTGGCTTTCCAGGTGTGTGACTACAGAACTACTTAACCTCTCTGTGCCCTAATGGGTACATCAGCAAACCTGGCGTGAGGATAAGTGTACCCATTTCCCTAGGGCTGTCTGAACAAAGTTTCACTGACTGAGCAGCTTACAACAGAAATGGGTCTGAAATCTGAAATCAAAGGGTTTGTAGGGCAGTGCTCCCACCGAGGGCTCTGGGGAAGAATCCCTAATTGCCTCTTGTAGCCAGTTGTGGGGCCTGGCATTCCTTGGCTTGGGGCTGTGTCCCTCCAGCCTCCGTCTCCGTCTATGTGTCTTCACCTCCTCTCGTAAGGACACCTGTCATTGGATTTAGGGCCCACCCGGAGAATCCAGGATGATCTCATCTCAAGATCCCGAACCTAATTGTACCTGCAAAGACTCTTTCCAAATAAAGTCACACCCAGGGGCGCCTGGGTGGCTCAGTCAGTTAAGCAACTGCCTTTGGCTCACGTCATGGTCCCAGGGTCCTGGGATCGAGTCCCCAATCGGGCGCCCTGCTCAGCGGGGAGTCTGTTTCTCCCTCTCCCTCTGCCTCTCCCCCAACTTATGCTCTCTCTCTCTCTCAAATAAATAAATACCATCTTTAAAAATAAATAAATAGATAAAGTCACATCCATAGGTCCTGAGTAGGAGATATCTTAGGGGAGCCAACCATTCAGTGCACTACAATAATTATATATCGAGAGAGACACAGATCTACACGTCCATCTCCAAGGGCTCATACAAGGGTTCAACTGGGTAACTGGCCTTGGCGCAGTGTCTGGCCCATTGTAAGCAGTCAGCAGCATTAGGTACCGTGAATAAAAGCACTCACTGGGCTTTTACCAGCATTTGTCATCAGCCAGCACTGGGCGCTCTGCGCGCCCTCTCACGGATGCCCGCTCCATCCTCCCAGTGGCAGCCCTGGAGCTTCCTCCTCTGTCCTTGACCGACCCCTGTTCCACCCTCCCACCCCCCCACCCCACACACACAGTTCTTGCCTGAACGCGCTCACCTGGAAAGCTGTCCCAGACACTGCTTTGCAGGCCAGGCTGGGGTGGGTGAGAACCCAGCCCATCTCACATTAAGACTCTCCCCTCCCCGTTTGCATTGTCCCCTGCACATGAAGCTAGGGGAAGGGGGAGAGGAGAGACTTTTTAAAGGGTTTTAATTGCACGAAGATGCCACTGCCGCAAGCGCTCACAATGTGACTTCCGTCATGCATTTTTCATGCAGCCTCGGGAGAAGGAGCCCAGAAAACTTTCCCCTCTCTATGAAAGTCGATGAGCCTCGTGGAGCCCTGCACCCAGCAGCCCCTTCATGCAAGAATATTAATTTAATTAAGCTCATGATGGCAGATTTTACAACACAGCTCTGGGGGCCTGGAGCTATCGCCTCTCCTGGATCTCAGGACCCAGCCTGGAAAAGCTATAAAGATACTGCCTCTACCCTCCCTCCCGCACCCCCACTTGCCCCCCTGAATTCTAGCAGGTTATTAAAGAGTCTTGAGATGTAGGGCCCCATGGGGGGAAAGGTGGGAGGTGTATTCTAAAACCCTAAATCAGGGAGGGAAGAAGCACTGAAGACCTGGGTTCAAGTCCTAGATGTTTGCTGGCGACGTGTCAGCTGCTTAGCTTCCGCAGCCGCATCCTCCCATCTGTGGAATGGGAATGACGGCCCCAGGCTCGTTGACAGTTGCAAGGCTTTAATGGGATGAAGTATCAGAAAATAACGCAGAACACAGGTGTTTACTAATTTTTGTGTGCTTCTTATACATTTTACTCCCCTCTGTCTTTTCCTTCTCATCTGAAAACTGCAGGAGCAGGACTCCACACCGCCGCAGACTCTTTCCAGAATCTACTGCTCTGGAACACGCAGGGACGTCCGCTCCTCTTACTACAGACTCTGCCCAGAACTGGAAAGCCCATGGCATGAACACAGAAAGCTCGCTCTCCCCCTTCCTCCTCTGTCTTCTGGAGGCTCCAGAGCTCTCCGCTTCCCCCTACCCTCCATCCGTGTCCAGCAAAGGGATTTCTCTTAGACATTTTCTGAAGACTTCATTCACGTCCATCTCAAATACAAAGGAATGGAAGAGAAGATCATTTCAGACCATCACATTTGAAGGAATGAGACAGAAAGTCCTAGCAAGCTGTAGAGCACTGTCAAATCTCCAAGTGGAGAAAATCGACAATACTAGGACAATCCTGGAAGGCTTCCTAGAGGAAGGAAATCTGAAATTGTGTAAAAAAAAAAAAGGTAGCTGATTAGTTAAGCAGCCATTTGCTGTGTACCTACTATGTTCCAGAAACTGCTCTAGACATGAGGCAGGTAGTGATTAAAAAAAAAAAAAAGAAAGAAAACCAAAGTTTCTGATCTCGTGGAGCTTACATTCTGTTTGGAGACAGAGAAGTATACACAGTAATGGAATGAAGTCATTTCACCTAATAATAAGAAGATGAAATAGGCTGGTACACCATCTGAGAAGAGGAGGTTGGGGGAGAAAGTGTGACGTTAGATCGGGAAGGACCTTTTTTATGAGATCTAAGGTCCATAAGAACCATCCATGCAAAACCCTGAGGGGTATCCCAGAAGCAAGAACAGCATTTTCAAAGGTCCTGAGGCAAGATGTAACAAGGGATGTTCCCAACACCTGAAAGCATGGCTGGAGCAGGGAGAAAAATGCAGAAAGCTGTGCAAGGAAATACACATTCTGAGGCTTGGTGGACAAAGAGATGATAGGAAATCCTTGAGCATGAGCTCCTTACTACTGATGACGCCCCCAACCCTTTCAAAAGCTCCCCTTAGCTTTGTTCATCAGTAAGCTGGATGGAGAGCACAAAAAAGCTCAAAGAGGTGTTTCCTGCTTGAGGTAATCCTGCAACCTGGATGGAAAGCCAGTTTCTAATAAAGAGGAGGAAATGCAGCAGGAGAAGCTGGCATAGAATATGACCCCTTCCAGGTGTAACATGGTTTTTTAAAGACCCCAATACCTGCCCATCCACTAACTCATCTAAACCTAACAACCATGCTGGGAGGCAGGGGGTGATCCCTTCACCATTTTTGCAGTTAGAGGGGGACAGGAGGTGATCTGCTCTGATTCAGCGTCCAGCGTCTGACTCAGGACCAGAACTCAACCCCTCTCTACGGGCCCAAGCTCAGCATCGAGCGCAGAAGACGGAGGGCACAGAGGTTTAGGAGAGGGAGCCATCAGTGAGCCGGAGCGGGTGGCGGTGCCTTTTAGGAGATGGAGATTCAGCTGGATGTTTATTGAGCGCCTACTGTTTGCCAGGCACCTCCCTGCAGCTGTCATCTCCAGATCAATGACTTGAATCGTTCCAATGGATCTGGACACAGGTATCGGCAGCCCGGTCCTCGTGCGAACCCTGACCTCGTACGTGAGAAGTGGAGTTCATGCTCAACCTTCAGCCCAGCATCCTTCCCACTATCTCTTGCTGCTTTCATGAGAACAAAAGATGGGCCTCCCCTTACAACGCAGGGATGGCTTCCTCGGGCTGACAAATGCGAGAACCAGCCACCACCCTGTCCCCCTGGCTCTGGAAAAGGAGATGCTTAGAGTCCCTGGGGCCCTGGGAAGGCAGGCTGCCACCTCCCCTCCCCATTCCCGCTGCCCACGGCTGGGAGACAGGGCCTCTCCTCTTGCAAGCCTCAGCCAGAAGCATCTCTCCAAAAAAAAAAAAAAAAAAAAAAACACCAATTCAGACTCATCAAAGGTGGAGACAAAAGACAGGCTGCATCCAACACCTCCTTCTGTTTGTTGGTTTGCTGCAAAGTAAAGCAGCTGCTCGGGAATGACAGGGCTTATTGAAATAAATTCCAACATTTATAATCAATTACGTGGCCCTGTCGGGAAACCGCTGCTTGATTTAAGAACAATCTCGACAGCAGCTGAAGAGGCAGGTTTTCATCTCCCTTTTATCCCCTCCTACTGGAACTTTCTCACGCCCTTCCCGGTCTCTCAGTAGAAACAGAAATGATTTCTCAGGAAGGGTATGATGTTTTTCTCCCCACGTCTTCTTCTTCCTTTTTAAATGTTTCCTCAAATCCAGCAGATCATGTAGCTGCTACTGTTTGACCTTCAGGAATGCAATCGAGTGGTTGCATTTGCTCCAAAGTCCCTTCCTGACAGAAGGTCTTAAAATAAAGCCCTTAAGTTTTCCTCGGCACAGGCTTGCTGTCATCTCTGCCACGGGGCTTAGCGGGCAGGGTACGGCTGCACATCGCGTCAGACCGACTCTGTGACTCCTGGCCTCCGACCTCTCCACTGCCGATGTGACCTGGCCATTCACTTTCTTATTTTACCTTATTTTATTTTATCTTATTTTACTTTATTTTATTTTATTCTACTTTATTTTATTTATTTTATTTTACTTCATTTTTACTTTATTTTATTTTATTCTACTTTATTCTATTCTATTCTATTGTGGAAAGAACACTTCCCGTGATCTACCCTCTTCACTCACTATTAGGTGCACAGTACAGGACTGCTGGTTACAGGCACAAAGCTGTCCAGCAATCCAGAGCTCACTCCCCTTGCTCAGCCGAAACTTTACATCCATTGACTAGCAAGTCTCCTTTTCCCCTTCCCCCAGTCCCCCAACCCAACCAGCCTTCCACTCCTTGAGTCTGGAAGCTTGACTGTTTAGAGCTTTCCTACAAAAGGAATCATGTACTGCTTGTCCTGCTGTGACTGGCTTATTTTGCATAATGTAAAGTCCTCAGAGCTCATCCATGTTGTCTCATGTTGCAGAATTTCCCTCTTTTTCCAGGATGAATAGGATTTTGTTGCTTAGGGGTACCACATTCTCCTTATCCATTTACCAGTCACTGGGCATTGAGGTTTTTTCCAGACACACACATCCCAGCACCTTCTCTGCCCACTGCTCCTGGTACCCATCCAAGGCCTTCCTGGCTAGAATTCTTCCAGAATCTGATAAGCATAAACTCTTTGGAGAGAAGAAAGCAACTTAAAAGAAAGATCTTAATTTTTTTTCCTTTAAATAATCTTTAAAAGGTCAGAGTCATCGGAACAAGATATGGAATAAATCATAATGACGACAGAAATGAACATTAATTGAGTGCTCATCCAGTTCCAGTCACTGTAATATGCAAATTACATACATGATCTCATTTTATCCTCCAAAA
Source organism: Canis lupus dingo (assembly GCF_003254725.2). Taxonomy (NCBI): domain Eukaryota; kingdom Metazoa; phylum Chordata; class Mammalia; order Carnivora; family Canidae; genus Canis; species Canis lupus. The sequence goes on along the minus strand of NC_064248.1, from coordinate 33,659,952 downwards.
TATGTGGGGTCGAAGACCCTACATGACCTGGTCTGGGCCACCATCTCACTTCCATTGCTTCCTCTCAACTCAAGTCACTAAGTCATGTCCACATGGGTCTTTACCTTTCAGACCCCCGATACTCCTGGCTTACTTGCACCTCAGACTCCTTACCCCCTTAATTCCCTCTTTCTGGAATTCTCCATCACACAACCACGAAAATCTTCACTAACACCCACTGTTATCACTTCCTCCCCTCTTTGGCTTCAACATCGCTTCTCAGAGCCATCTTCCTGGACCACTTTATATGAAAAATCCCCACCTACTCTTCCTGTCTTCATTATGGCCAAGCATCTTTGTTTATTTGCAAGATAATATGATTTTACAGTGTGTGTGTGTATTTTTTTTTAATTTGCCTGCTTTTTTAGTTTGTATGTGTTTGTTGTCTGCCTTCCCCTGCTCAACAGGTAAGCAATCCCAGAGTAGCGACTGTATTTGACTCCTCCATCACATTGCCTGGGTTCCCATCCTGCCTGTTTCATACCTAAATGCATAACCTTAGCCCCCAACGTCTTCTTCTATAAAAAGGCAATAACGGCAACCCCTACCTCGTAGCCTGTGCAAAGAGTCCATGAATTCTTAGACAAGAACTCGGCACAAAGCTAGTTGCTTTATGAGTGTTTGTCAGGGTTGTGGGTGCATTTATGGCTGTTTCTCCTTAGTCCCAGCTCCTGGCCTGGTATCTGGCATATAGTAGTTACTCAATAAACGTTTGTTGGGCGAATTCTAATCCTTCGTACGTATTGTCTATACTGGAAATCGCAGTCAAGTGAAACTTTCTTAATTGGCATTAGTGGGGGTGGTTGGAGAATGTGGCCAATGCAAACTAATACAAACACAGAATAATTGCCTCTTAGGGAGTCTGCTTCAATGAATAGAAAAGGACAACCTGTAATTCCCTTGCTTTTCTCCTTTTGTATGGGAAAGAATGAATCCCGGGTGCTTTGGAATTATTTGTTCTCTTAAATAGTGTAAACATCACTGGGACCATCTGTGTGCATTATTGATTTTCCCATTTAGCTCATTCCTTTTAGATGGTGCACACATGCCTTGAGCTGAAAAACCCAACTCCCAGAGTGATGGAACCTAAGGGAACGCTGCCCTCGTACACCCTTTCTGGGCCTGCCTTAACCAGAGATGCTGACCATCTTCAGAAGGTGGCTTTGTGGAACATCAGAAGAAAGCTGCTTTCTTCCTCGAGCATAGACTCTGACAAGATGGCCACTGTCTCATAAGATCATGGTTCTGGCGTCTCATGCCTGGCCATCAGTCCAGTCTGCACTATTTATAAGCTGCATAATCTTGAGACAAATCACTGAATCCCTCTGTGCCTCTGTTTTCTCATCCATAAGATGGGTGGGTATGAATTAAAGCACAGAAAGTATCTGGCACGATGCCTACCCTATGACTAGTATTTCCAAAATATGTCAGTGGTTATTATTTCTAAAATGAATATCGGTCATACCTGACCCTGTGGATAAAAAATAGACTTTGGGAAAAAAGGTCCAACCACAGCTCTGACACCTACATGCTAGATAGGAGCCTTGGTGCAAGTTATTCAACATTGTTGGACCTCAGGATCGCTCAGAGGAGCAATGATAGGAGTGGCACCTGTCAGAAAGGGTTGTCAGAAGAATTAAGTTAAAACACCATATGCAGGGATGTCTGGGAGGCTCAATGGTTGAGCATCTGCCTTTGGCTCAGGACATGATCCCGGGGTCCTAGGATCGAGTCTGGCATCAGCCTCCCTGTGAGGAGCCTGCTTCTCCCTCTGCCTGTGTCTCTGCCTCTCTCTGTGTCTCTCATGAATAAATAAATAAAATCTTAAAAAAAACAAAACACCATACACAAAGGTCCATGGCTAAGACACAGCCACTGGGAGCCATCAGCAGTAGCCACATATGAAGTTCAGAGATCGCATGAAGGTGGATATTTCCATCGTTGTACAAAGGAGCCTCCCAAATAAGCGGTATAAACATTCAACAGTACTTGGTAAGCGTCTGTGGGGTAGCAGAGCAAATGCATGTGCACACAACCAAGCTTTGGTGCCCATGTTTGCTCAGCGCTGGGTTGAGGAAACCATCCTTTCTGAGGTTGGTGAGGGGCAGCCAGGATGGCACGAGGTCAGAAAGTGCAAGAAACCGATGGGGAAAAGTAAGCAATGGGGTATAGTCAGAACAGTGGGCAGGCTGGGTAGGAGGAAAGACTGCCAAGGAAGGTCAAGACTCCTACTCATGGTCCTCACCAGGAAGACCACCGCAAGGTTTATGCAAGACTTAACAGATTTTATCCTGATTTTTCAGGTAAGGGAGAGAAGATGTAAATATACGCAGGACTCCCATGACCACACACAAAGCAAAAGCTCAAATCCAAATCCATCTGCTTCCAGGTGGAGCTCCAGCCATACCGCCTTCTTTCTGTCTCTTCCAAACATTGCCTTTACACCCACCTCAGGGCCTTTGCATGTGCTACCTCCATCACTGAGGCTGAACACTCCTCCTCATCTACCCACACCTTTTGCTTAGTTAAACTTTTTCAGCTCTGGCACCACCTCCTCAAGGATCTGAGCCCCCAACCAAGCCAAATCCCCTATCACACACCCTCGAAACCACAATCCTTTTATTATCATCTCCTCACCGCTGCAATTTTACATGCATCTGTGTGATTAACTGATTAATGTGTCTTCCCCACCAGGCAGCAAGCTCTTGAAGGCAGGAACACTGCTAATCTCAGCACACTGCCTGGCCCATAAAATGCATTTAATAAATAAGTATGGAATGAACAAGTGAATACACAGAGAAATTAATGCATGCATGCATGAATGAATAAATGAATGAATGAAATCAATACGTGTGCATGTGATTGGGAGAAAGAAATCAGAAACCAAGACACTAGACCCAACATAGAGATCTCCCCTTTTTGCGAGTGCTCGATATATGCGCAGGGGTACCATGGACAGTTTCCTGGAACTCGGGGGGTTCATGCTGGGCTACGCCAGGGACAGGAAGGAAATGTGTCTGACGGTTTCCTCCTCTGGGAAAAGAGGGCTGGTAGGGTGGAGGGTAGAGGGAGAGGGGAGTCACAAACAATTTCTGCTTTAATTAGAGCTCTGTCGGCTTCAGTTAGCCTGGCTGTTTGTTCCCTTGTGTGTGTCAGGGAATTTGGAACTGACCCCAAGCTTGTGAAATAATTAGTACAATAGTGCCGATCTAGCCATTTCTGAAAAGAGTAATTTACTCCCAGCGTAGCCTCCCGGCAGAGCCGCTCATTAATCAAACCAGGCTGCGAACATCAAAGCAGGTCCCCCTTCCCACCGCAGCATCCATCATCCGGCCGTTAGGAGCTGCAGAAGCCTGAACCAATATACTGCCTTTGTTGAGCTGAGCCCACCTCCCGTTGTCACCCACCGCCCGGAGCAGGGGGCGTGCAGCAGCCAACACGGGGGAGGCAGAGCAGGGCCCCTGCCCCTCCTGGTTTATGGAAATCTCACTTGTTTGGGGTATAGACCAAAGGTGGCTTTCAGCATCCGTGGCCTCCTCAGCGCTATGTCCTCCTTGACCACCAGAAACAAAGAACCCACCTAACCATACTGAGCCCTCTTTATCTCTCTCCCTCCTACTGCCTATGTCTACTAAAAATTACCTTCTTCATGTGTTTATTTACTCTTCATTTTCTATTTCTGTCCCTAGAGGGCAAACATCAAGAAGGGGGAAAAAAAAGTTGGCATCTTCATCATGTGAGCCCTGGAGCCCAGTGTGCTGCCCAGCACAGGGGAACACTTTCATTTTTGAATAAGGAAATGTGTGCCTGCTCAGATTTCTCAGCACCCTTAGCTAAATTTTTTTTTCCTGGGCACCTCGGGGGCTCAGTGGTTGAGCATCTGCCTTTGGCTCAGGTCATGATCCCGGGATCCTGGGATCATGTTCTGCATCAGGCTCCCAACAGGGAGACTGTTTCTACCTCTGCCCTTCTCTGTGTGTCTCTCATGAAAAAATAAAATCTTTTGTTTTTAAGTGTTTTTTTCATCCCAAAAATCCCATAACCCCTTCCCTAAAACTGTTGGTCTTAAAAACATCCTGCCCCAGGGTACATTTATGTGTTTACATTTCTTGGTCTCTCTATTGAACTATTAGTCCCTTGTAATTAGTTATCTGTCACCATGTAACATTTATGCCTAAACATAGGGGCTTTCAATCGTTCACATTTATTATCCCGCAGTTCCTGTGGGTCTGGAATCTGGGTGCTTTGCTACACAGTTGCTCATAAGGTGGCCATCAAAATGTTGGCCGGGGTGAGGGTCTCATCTGAAAGCTTGACTGGGAAAAGATCCATTCCAAACTCATTCAGTAGTTGTGGTCGGGGTCCGTTCCCTCAAGAGCTATCAATTCTCTGCAGCGCCAACCATGCTTCATCAAAGCATGCAAACTGGGAAGGTGCTTGGAAGAGCCTTCTAGAAAGACAGAAGTCAGAATCTTTCATAATCTGCCAACAGAAGCCAGATCCTTTCCACATTGCCAATTTCTATTGGTTCAGGGCAGGTTACTTGGGAAAGGATTACACAAAGCCTTGACTACCAGCAAGTGAGGATCACTGGAGGAATCATCTATAGTTCTTCCTATCATAAAATAATAGACACATTTGTACATGAATGTTCAGTATTTGCTGTCTATAATAACCCCAGACTGGAAATAATCCAAGGGCCTCTCAATGATGATGTAGGTGAAAGTAAATTATGGAACTTGCATTGTAATAAAATGTCACATGTTGGAGCAAAAGGGAGGGAAACAGTGGAAAATGTGCATTAACCTAAACTATGTAAACATTTAAACATAAAAAAATTATAAACCAAATGAGGGGCACCCTGGGTGGCTCAGTCAGTCAAGTGTCCAACTCTTGGTTTCAGCTCAGGTCATGATCTCAGGGTTGGGGGATCAAGCCCTGCATTGAGCTCCACCCTCCATGGTGGGCGGGGTTCTGCTTAAGATTCTCTCTCCTTCTGCCCTTCCCTTTTACTTATTAAAGATAAGTAAACTCTTTAAAAATAAATAAGTAAAAATAAACGGAATGGTAAGATGCTTCCAATCCAAGCATAAATATTTTTAAAATCTATAATTTACGTAAATTTTATGAAAATGTTATTTTGTAAACATATTAAAATACTTCTCTTTTCTCCCTTAAATATATATATATATATATATATATATATATATATATATATATATATATATTTCCTAGCATGTATATCAAAATGGCCTTTGCACTAGGGAGGAGGGGGTCTCATCAAGGAGAGGTTTGAGTCCCTGCCATCTTGCCAATAAGCTTATTTAATTCCCCCACTTTTGATCATAGTCTCAGCCTAGCTAGGATTTAAAATCTATTCTGCATTTTCTGTTTTTGTTGTTTAACCGGGAAGGATAAAAAGGGAGATTCATAAATTATATAGAATCACTTTTCCCCATGAAATAATTCTGTTTGGTTTCTGAATGGATGGATGTTTTTTGCTCCCTGGTTGGATTCTAACTTATTCCAAGAATAAATTTAACTTTGTCCTCCTGTGTCCTCTCCTTTGGCTTTTACCATCCTTCCGAACCGATGTCTGATGACCATAATCATGACTTATTTCTTCCTCTTATCTCCCCAAAGTCTAGTACAGACGTTGGGCACAACGTGATGAGTTGGAGCCCGCCCAATCTCAGTCACACTATAGCGTCACCCTGTGAGTTTTTAACTCCATGGTCCATAACCAAGTTGGAACTGAAGCTTACAGTTTTATTTTGTATTAATACTTAGTGGATGCCTACCTTGTGTTTTTTTTTCTTTTTTAATTAAATGAGGCTGTGACAGTATCTGTCTCAAAGGAGAGAGGGAGGAAGGTACAGAAATTATTAATCACTTACTGTGTATGGTGACTTGCATGAAGTATTTATGTATTTCTTTTCATTAATGCTCACAAAGGCCCCGTGAGAGAAGTATCGAAATACCTCACTTTACAGATAAGAGAAAGTGAAGTTCAGAGAGATTAAGCTATTTGTCCAAATAGGCTCAGCTGGTAAGGGAAGAATAAGAGCTTTATTCCTTTTTTTTCAGACTCCAAGGCCCAAATCATCTTACTATCATTTGGTATTTTAATGGAGAGAACATTGATTCCATATCATTAACAGAAAGTTCTGCACCAGGACTAAGATGCTATGTTTAATACTGAGTCTACCTTAGACTTGTGGAAACCAGGGTTTCTCACTCAAGGCATCATTGACATTCAGGGCTGAATAACTATGGAGGCTGTCCTGTGCACTGTAGGGAAGTTAGCAGCATCTCCCGCCTGCACCCACTCAACGCCAGGTGCATACCCATCCCCAGTTGTGACAACAAAAAATGTCTCCAGACATTGTCAAATGCTCCTTGGCATGGGATACAAAATCACCCCCAGTTGAGAACCACTGGTTGAAGAAGAAAATACTTCTTTCAGTAATACTGAGCACGATCTTTAAAAAAAAAAAAAAAAAGAATATACCAGAATGTTTACATATTGCTGCATTCACTGTTCTACAGATAATAAGATAAAGCTCTCAACCATACTTAATAATTGGTTTAGTTTAGTTATTTCAAGGAGAAGGACTCTACTTTGAATCAGAATTACCTGGTGTCCATGACTATCCCTAATTGCCCAGGATAACATAGACATAGTCAGCTTTAAACCTCACCCCTGCCACTCAGGTGGCTATATGAACTTTAACAAATCACATCAACTCTCTGAGCCTGAGCTGTCTCACCTAAAGTGGAAATAATGATACCTGCATATACCATGATGGTGTATGAATTCAACAAGAGCATGCGGGGAAAGTGCTTCACTTAATGAATACTCAATAAACCAGTCATCTTGCCTTCCATCTCTTCCCTTCCACTCCCTCCCTGGTCTACACAATAGGTTCTAGACTGCCCCTTGGTAGCAGTGTACTTATCCTTGGGCTAGAATAACTCTGCTGAGAGCCACAGCATGGCAGCCAATAACCTCCATCCAATGGTTAACCAATTCACCAGATGTTTCAAACTTGTCTATTGGCCTGTTCAGTAGTATATCGTGGGTCATCTTAGTTTTAAAGGTATGAACCACAGCGTGAAAATAAATGAAGACTATCAAATGAGAATGAGAAAATACGATTTAGACAGAGCTCACTGTAGCAAAGGAGTCAGCCGGCATCCCCTACATTTAGCAGAGACTCACAGGCAGGCAGAGGAGAGGGAAAAGCTTTTACATTAGAGAAAAGGGGAAGGTTTTGGGTATGGAGACAGTTGGCATGGGGGAAGCTGGAGACAAGCTAGGAAGCAGGACAGCTGTGTCATTGGTTAGGGGAGCATATTAGACTTTTTCTGGTTTGTCCTAAGTTGGAAGTAAGATAAAAAAAATTAGGGAAGCCATCAGGTATTGATCAAGTCCGGCCATTTGGGGCCAGTCACTACAGAGGTTACAGTTTGGCTTCCCAGGCTGGTTGCTGCAGGCAGTGGGTCCGAATTCTATTTTCACATACAGTCTGGCCGTCATCCCTTCATTCATCAGAGAGACATTCAGGGTCTTGCAATGAATTCTCTTCTTTCCTTTGTAAATTCCCCAAGCTTTATGGGGTCACTTTCTATTGGAAGGAAGTTTGATACTCAGGAGGAAAAAAAGAAATCTGGCCTTAGAATCAGGAGACTCTGGCTAGTACTAAGAATCTAATTTGTGAGGTGACTTTAGGCAAGTTTCTTTACTTCTGTGGGTGCCAAGCTGTACTTTGGGGATATCATCTGTAAACTGGTGCATGTAGTAATTGCCTCAATTATCTCAAAGGGATAGTGTTATTAGGGTCCCAAGCAGACATCACAGCAGGGTAATGTTTAATGAATGGATAGTTACAGAAGAAGGAGCAGGATCTATGGAAACCAGTAAAGCAGAGTCCAGTAGCCTGAGGGTAGCTACAGAAGGAGCTGACACTAGCCTTATGTCTGAAGAAGCAAGTGAGGGAGGGTGTAAAAGTGTTGTGTGATAGGAACTGTGGCCTTCAGAGGAGGGAACAGAACCACCTCACAGTGTCCTGGCAAAGGAAGAACCTAGAAAGGAATAAATATCCAGAAAAGGTGGTTCTTCCTTGTGTGAGTATCCATGCAAATGCATGTGAGCCTTCAGAAATTTAACCTCTTTCAGAAGGTAAATCATAGGGGGATGAATGTCCCCCTTCCTTCCCCTGATCACCATCATCACCACCACCATCATCATCACCACTATCATCTATCTGTCGATAACTAGAACTTGAGCTCCGGTGGTGGGAGACAACTGCAACTATACTTCAGTTTCCTCACCTGTAAAATGAACATAATATATGTATATTATGTTCACCTAAATTATAGTGTTGTGAAAGCTAAATCAGATAGAATGCAAAGCTCTTAACAGTATGTAGTAAGCACTCAATAAATGGTAGTTACGGTGATTGTTGTCTCTGTAAGTATCGCCATCATCTCCATGATTGTCATGATTGTCATCAGCATCATCAGTATCATCATCACCACAACCATCATCATCACCAACATCACCGTCATCATCACCATCACCACCATCATCACCTTCATCATCATCACCAACATCATAATCATCATCACCATCATCACCAACATCACCAACATCACCATCATCACCTCACCATCATCATCATCACCATCACCATCATCAGCATCATCATCGTTATCATCACCACCATCACCATCATCACACCTTCACCACACCATCATCATCACCATCATCATCATCATCATCATTGTCATCACTACCATAGTCATCATCATCATCATCACCACCACCATCGTTGCCATCTGTGCCACATCAGAGGTCTCCTGAGAGCTTACAATTTGTAAAAAGTAACCAGAGTTCAAACTACATCCCCAAAGCTAAATTTTCTGGAGTTATTACTGTTGTTATATTGTCATTGTTGTCTACTTGTTTCTGTCTTGGTATCGCGGAGTCTTTTTGTAGGACTTCATTGGATATTCTGACCTGGCCGCAGTCATAGGAGGGATCAGAAAAGAAAGATGTCCTTTTGTCACTGCTGAGCCACTGTTCTCTTTTAAAAGAGAATAATTGAGCCACCACTTCTTTCCCAAACCCAATACTGTGATAAGAGCAGTATTAAACACAATGGTGAACATTTACTATTTACAGTGTGCTAAGCTTTTTGCAAACATTCATCCATTTAACCAACACAATAAGCCATTGAGGAAGGTATGATTGCAATTCCCATTTGACAAATGAGGAAACTGGAGTTTAGAGAGACTAACTTACTTGAGGTCACTGGCAACGATGGTGCCTGTCACACGGAAAGCACTCAAAAACAGTGACAGAGGCAGGCAGAGAAAACCAAACCCAGGCATTCAGAGCCAAGCTCATAACCACGCGGCCACACTACCCCCTGCTTAGTGAGAAGTCCCCAAGGGAAATGTTATATTGTCACTCTCTGAGTAGCTGGATGTTATTTTTCTTAGGGCAGCTCTTCTGTTATGACCACAGAAATCTTCCCCTGCTGTGCCCCTAGCCCCGTCTTCATCCATGTTGAGCATCAGTGGTCAGCCACTCGATGACAAATCCTTCATGGTTATTCAGGACGTAACGATAATAAACCAGGTGTTCCTGAGCTTTATTGTCTTGCCTCCTTCCTTTTCACCTCCCTCGCTGCACAATCTAATTGTCTGGTTCCCAAAACAAGCTCATCTTTATCTAAAACACTATCTGAGACACTGCCAGTCAACAGGAAACACAAGAGATTTTGTACGATTTTGCAAAAGACCTCCCTGATACCAGGCGAGGTGTACGGTCAGGGCTGCATGGCTCCAGGTCCAAGGGGAGGATGCACCTGTGTGGTCTGTTTCCTCGTCTTTGGAATTCCTCTCTATTTCTAAGCTGGCCAACTAACATCTGCATATTACCAGGTAAATAAAATTTTGAGGGGAGCAGAGTTACCCAATTAAGGGCTCCAGGTGAAAAGAAGGTGATAAAACGCTCCATTTCAGCAAGAGTGTCTTTATGGAAACGGCACAATTTGCTCACTGGTTGCATGTAAATGAGATGTGCAGGCACCATAATTACATCACCTGGCCGTCTTGCTTCAGTGCAGAAGTTGATGGGTCTTTGGTCTGTGGACACTTTGGAGAAGGGGCTCCCCTTTGGTCCCCCCAAACCAAGAGGGGGTGATCCCAACAAGGTGTGCTTAGCTCCACCTCTGGGCCTGCAAACCATTCATTCTGAACCCCAAACTGTCACACGGCTCCCCTAATGAGGGTGTGCATCTTTGGCAGCCTCGGGACAGCAGTAACTTAGTTCATGACACATTCTGGGTGTTTTATGTGCCTGCTCCATAAAAAAAGAAATGCGCCATTTCCATAGCAATGCGGGGTCTTTTGGGCAGCCCCGTTGTGACAGTGAGATCCCCTGCGTTCTTCTGGGAACTGTTCTTTTTGCTTCTCTGGAAGCTCTTAAATTGTCCCCTCAGCACTGTCCTCTGCCCCCATTTCAGAGAGAACCAAATGGCACAGGTTTGCCAGCCTGATGATTCAGCTTGAGTCATTCTCCAAGGTGCTCAGAGCTTCCAGTACAAACCCTGGCAAACCTGAACCAGACGAGAGAAGCTTGGATCAGAATGGAGACAAAGCACTGCAAGGAAGGACACAGCCCAACAGCAGGCGATACTGGTCATGTCAATCTACAGCCTGCAGAGCTCTGGCAGAGATGGGCTGGGGCGCAGAAGAACCAGTTCTAGGGCCAACTCGGCCACTAACCCTCAGCACCCAGTAAATGCTTCCAAGCCTTGTTCTGGTCCTTCCTCCAAGCGTCTCCGGATACATATCATTAACCACTGTCCAACCTTTATCCGTGGTTTACACGTAGCTGTAGATAAACACAGGTCCTGGCCTGAGCAGGTGCAGGGTGCATCGGGAAGCCGCCCATGCTCCGAGAGCCACCCTGCTTTCCGCACCTCGCTCCACTCACCAGCATGTTCCCACAGCGCCAGCCCAGGTGTGGGCAACTGCAGAACATCGTGGGGATCTTGTTATGCCCAACCGGTGACATTCCAGTCATTTCTGAGATGTGAAAGGACCCCACTGAGCATTTTCTCAGCCTGCCTAGTGAACCAAACTCAGGGGCAGGAGACTTTGACACTATGGTGTGAGAGCTGTCTAATTCCCCTCGGCCCTTGTTTGCCCATCCACGAAAGGGGATGGCTGTTCCTTCCTTGAACTGTTACTTATTGGGACCCCCACCCACCCACGCTCCTCATTGGGGTCCCTCCTTCCTCTCCTGTGGACCGCCCACCCATCCCAGACAATGCGTCAGACAGTGGTCCTGTCACTCTCCAGATACCCTCCTACTATTTCCCCCATCAACTTCTGGAAAAAGAGTCCAATGGCCCTACTCTATGGTATCCGGCCCCTGCTCATCTCTCAGCCTCCCCTCCCCTCTGCTCTTTCTCCCCCCTAGGCTTGTCCTGCTGCTACATCCCTGAAGCTCCCTATGCCTACCTTGTTCCAGGACACTTAAGCCAGTGCTCCTCCCCGTGACTGCACATCAGAACCACCTAGGAAGCTTCTCAAGACGGCGCCACCTGACCAGAGCTCCTGGAGAGCCTAATGTCATTGGTCTGGGAAACCAAGTCATGATAATTAGTAGCCAGTGTTGAAAGTTGAACCCATCACCAGATTATAATTGCCCATTCATACATAACCATAGTTATCTAGACTAGCAGGGTTTTGTTTTCTGTTTTCTGGGTGGTTGGATTTCAGGTACAGAAGTTTAATTTATTCAAACCCCTCAGTTCATGACACGGTGCCACCACTGTGCTGGGGAAAGTTCCCCTTTTGTTTTCTTTCTTTATTCCTCTCATTACTAGTCCCCAAATCATCCCACTGTTTGTTGTGTGTCCTTTCGTTTGTGGGTCCATAGATTGCACATCATTGGTTTGTGTCCACCATGTTTAATCGCCTATGTGGTAGAGGGCTACTGATTTCACTCCGTGCCTTTCCTTTTCGTACCCAGCACTGTTTTTAAGGGCACTTCATGTTGCCACTAGAAAGTCTGATCATTATTCTCATGTTTCACAGAATTCCATGACATGTATCCCCCGTGTTCACCTGTCTCCTCCTCCAGGGACCACACCAGCACTGCCACCAACTCCCACCTCACAATGTCAGAGTAAATCACTCCACATAGCCCTTTTGGAACTCAAATGAAAACACATACCCAGAAATGCAATTTTCAAGAAATAGGACACATAAATTTTTATTTTGACCTACCAAGTGTTATCAAACTGTTCTCCAAAATGGCTGCACCAATCTATATTTCTGGACCCATGTTTCCTTTGTTTATTACAGTCTTTAGGGGGCCAAAGGATCTCTTTGGGAATCTGATGAGACGCTGGGAAACTTTTCTCCAGGAAAAGTAACTAGTATCATAATTAGTGCAAAAACTATTTATTGAAAAAAAAATAAATTTATTTATCCAGATATTAGTATTAGTCTATTTGATTTTTACAACGACCTTTAAAAGTAAATATTACTATTGCTTTAATTGAGAGAACACTTACATAACATACAATTAACTATTTTAAAGTGTACTATTTAGTGATACTGAATGTATTCACAATGTTGGGAAGCCACCATCTCTCTCTAGTGTCACATTTTTCCATCACCCAGATGAACACTCTTTATTCTAAGTAATCACTCCCATCTCCTTCCTGTCAAGACCCCTGGCAACCTGTCTTTATGGATTTAACCATTCCAGATATCTCATATAAAAGGAATCATATAACATGTGACCCTTCAGGTCTGGGTTCTTTTACTTAGAATAATATCTTCAAGGGCACCTGGGTGGTTCAGTGGTTGAGTGTCTGCCTTTGGCGCAGGGCATGATCCTGGGGTCCTCGGATCAAGACCTGCATCAGGCTCCCCACAGGGACCCTGCTTCTCCCTCTGCTTGTGTCTCTGCTTCTCTCTGCATCTCTCATGAATAAATAAATAAAATATTTTTTTTTAAAGAATAATATCCTCAAGCTTCATCCAAGTTGCAGCACGTAGCCTGTACTAGCTCATTCCTCTTTGGGGCTGAGTAATACTCCATGTATAGATCACAATTTGTTTATCCATTCATCTGTCAATACACATTTAAGTTGTCTCTACCTTTTGACTGTTATGAATAACACTTCTTTAAACATGCATTTACAGTTTCTGTGCAGATAATATATTTTCATCCCTCTAGAAGTGAAAGTGTTGGGTCATACGGTCACTGTACATTTAACTTTCTAAGGAAACACCAAATTGTTTTCCACAGTGGCTGCGCCATTTCACATTCCCGCCAGCAGCACAAAAGGATTCTTATTGCTCTGCATCCTTGTCAAAAGATATTATTTTTGGTATACATATGTATATATATCAAAATTGGTAAGCCTCTACCACATATATATAGTCATCTTCATGAGTAGAAGTGGTATCTCATTGTGGTTTGGGTTTGCATTTTCTTAATGACCAATGACATTAAGCCTTCTTCACATGCTTCTTGAACATTTGTATATCTTCTTTAGAGAAATATCTATTCAGGTCCTGAGCTAGATATTAGTATTACGCTCACTGTATAAATTAAGGAATTGAGGCCAAACTGAGGGATCAGAACCAAGATAACCGGCTGGCAGAGCCAGTGGATGGGAAAGCCTCATTGGGGTCCTCAGTTTTGCAGGGAGAGTCACTGACCACCCTCTACCCCAGATTGCATAGACTGCAGCTTCAGAATTGTGCATTAGACCGGGGGTCTGGCCCAAGGTAAGGTTTGTTGCTTCTCAGGATATACTTGAATAAATAAATACAGTGACTATAAATCCCTTCAGAGCTACCTTTACCTCAAAATACACCACTTTCTCACACAAGGAGCCCAGAACTCGTACTTCAGATGCTGTGTGCACTCCAGCACAGCTCCAGAGCTGCCCCCACCTGCCTCCAGCAAACAAGGCCTCTGTGCAGTGCCTCATGGGCACCGGGTGGAAGCCTGTACTGGAAGCCTGGATGTCTACTCCGGGGTGTTATTACATCTGGATCAATTCTTAATCTTTCAGTTTAGCTTTGAGCTGCTTGGTGACCTCGGACAGATCAGGTATAAATCATTTCACCCTGCCCAGGTAAGGGGCGTCTTGGCTGTGACCCCGTGACTTCTGAGACTTTCTTACAGGCCAACCCTCCTCTGAAGGTGACATGTGCTTCTCAGCCGTGACCCATTCCAAGGCAAAAAGATTTGAGGGCTTTAGTGAAAGGTGAAATAAACAACAAGATGTCACCTCTGCCCTTGTTCTCGATAGAAAGAGGCCATGTGTGTCACCCACAAACACAGTACCTCAGTGCTGAGGGTGACTTTTCAGAACATCGTGAGGCTGGTCTGCATTATTGAATTAGTTCAGTATGGATTCATGGATATTTATTTTACTCTTTGGGTTACAACCCAATAGTATCATTATTAATTTTATTGCTTAAATTTTTCCAATTTAGTGACTAAGAACAGCATCAGGTTGGCTCTTAAGTCCCTTTGACCTGCCATCATCCTTTTACTTTCCTCCTCCTCCTTCTCCTCCTCCTCCTCCTCCTCCTCCTAGCACTTTCTTACTTTCTGGCACTACAAGATGCTCCATTTCAATCCCTATGGTCTCTGCCCCAGCCCTAGATTCAGGCATTTCTCTAAGGAATCTTGGTTCTTTAGTTAGAGAATGATATTTAAAACCAACATCTGGGCATTAGTTACATTTTAATGAATCTACTCTTAATAACAATTCCTGATATATTTCCCTTTTGAATAAAACTACCGCCTAAAACACTACCCAGCATCAAGCCTGGTACTAATCTTTGTATATAAATGCATAAACTATCTCCTTCAATCCTCACAAATCCTAAAAGGTAGATCTTAGTACCCACCACCATTTGACTAATGGAAAAAGCGAGACTCGGAGACATCCATTAGCTCTTCCACACTCACACACCTGGTAAGTGGGGAAGTTGGGTCTGAAAGCAGGGCTAAGGTTGAAATAAATGCTGGATCAGTCATGTCTAGCTGTTGAGCATCTCCATTGTCTCTTCTAAAGATGGAGCTATGCTAAACGCAGTATTTTAGGAGGTACCACCCCTAAAGCATTTACCACAGTGTCTAATATATAGGAAGAGCTCAAGTAATGTTAACTATTATCAGTATTATGACTTGAATCCTTGACACCTAGAAGAGTGCCTGACTTGACACACTTGAATGAATTCATTGGAACAAACAGTAGGCTCGGCAAGTGGAGCCCATAGAATCCTCTTCCCCACTCCAGGATTAATATATGCATCCTGCCCATCTCTCTGGTGCCCTCCTGGTGTTACATTCACCTGGCCACTCAGTCCCCCACAGCTCCTCATTTCCCCAGGACGGTGTCTCCATGGAGCACCCCCACGAAGAGGATGCCGTTGTGATAAATGGTTCTGCTGGAACTGCAGGGCACTGTGAAACTCCAGCCTCATACATCACAGGGCTATCAGGACTGGCACTATGATAATGTATTATGTGAGTACATCATCAGAACGCTGTCACTCTGGTGACGGATTCATCAACAGATGGGGCTGTCGTAAAACGGAAGGAGGAGAGTGTGTAGGAGGAGGGGAAATCCTCTGTCTGATGAGGAGGAGGTCTTAACAGTGAAATACAAAGTGTACCAGCCATTCTAGCTGATAAATGCTGAGAGTGCCATGGGGGCGGGAAAGATGGCACAGCACTGCAGTGGATGGATTTTGAGCCTGCAGACCTGGAGCTGTGGGGTCTGGTCATGACTCACCTCATGGCTCCTACCAAGCCTTCTTGACCTTTCTCCTCATCTATAAGGTGAGTATACTAGCCCTGATTGGTGAATCTTGAAGAATATTCCATAGGATGCTAGTCCTATGAGCTACTCAATGAAAATTCTGAGGTTAACATAGTTATGGAAGTTTATTCACTCTGAAACCTCATCAAGATAGAAGTATACTAATGTTAATCGTGTTTCTTCAGTAGAATTTACAGTGAGTCCCCTTTCTCGAAATAATTTGACAATGTAATACTTATTTTTGACCTGATACATATAAACTCATTATTCTGTGGTAATGCTGCGTTCAGTGGCCTCCAAGATCCCTTTCTCTTCTAGAAATGCAGTGACAGGAGCAAGGCTTTGGATTCTGACAAACTTGGATCCAAGACCTGGAACTTCCAGCTAGGAACTTAGTAAGCTTGAGTGAATAATCTCACCTCTCTGTACCATTGCATATCCACCTGTAGAAAAAGGGAGCTAGCCCTCAGCTCAGGGCTGTCACCAGGACTACATGAACATTACCTACCCTAATACTCGGCCTGAAGCAACTTACATTCACAAATTGATGACTCTTATTTTTGATGGAAGGAGCCAACATTCACTGAGTACTGCTGAAAAGTGAGTCACTGTCCCAAAGGGCTTCACATCACTGACCTCATTTAATCCACAAAATGACCACAAGTCACAGGCATCACTAGAAAAGTATCCTCCCTACATACATAAGAAGCTGAGGCTTGAAGAGGTGAAATGATCATGTCTATGGGAACAAGCATGCGGAATACCAGGTTCAGCAACATCGGGTGTCAGACTTCAAAGCCTCTGGGCTAACCCGTTGTTATTGTGCACCCCCTACCAGAAATTAGGAGACTCTATGGAGGCTTGATCTCATTAGGACCAGAATACAAATCCACCCTGAATCCTAACTACTGAACTGCGAAGTCCATTGGCTGTACCTCAACCTTTTAAAGATGGACAGACTTTGAAAAAAAAAAAAACTCAGTTTGGCGGAAAGTTTTGCTGTCAGAAGGATGAGGGATTCATATGTTACCATGCTACTATGGTATTATTACCATGTCTTAGAATATCACCTTCAGTGAATTCTCCATGGCTTTCAGGTCTGACATTATGATGGCAAGGAGGAAAGTGTGTGTTATAGTACCTGGGGAAATAGTTTTATACTCTCACCTGCCTTAGGACTTATACAGCGAACTGGTTTGCTCCTCCATGGAATGAGCTATGGTTTGCCCAGGTGCAGTAGGAGCCGGACAACAAATGGATTCAAGCAACCCTCATGGTATAGCTACTTCCCCACGAAGGACAAGCGCAGCAGTGACCTGCACAATGGACAGAAACACTAATGGAACTCAGAGTCAGAATACCTGGCTTGTTGACTCACTAAGCAGTCTTGTGACCATTAGGAAAGCATATTTTCTTAAGGCATCGGTCTCCTCATTTTAAAAAATATTTTATTTATTTGAGAGAGTGTGAGAGAGCAGCACAGGCAGAAGGAGAAGCAGACTCCCCACTGAGCAGGGAGCCCAATGCAGGGCTCGATCCCAGGACCTAGGATTATGACCTGAGTCGAAGGCAGACACTAAACTAACCGAGCCACCCAGGCGCTCCAGTCTAATTTTTAAAAAGGAATGATCTAAGCCAAACTATCTCTGGGGTCTCCTCCAATTCTGCATTCTGGGATTTTCTGAACATTAAGCTGCGTACTCACATCATTTGCAAAGTTCCATACTAGAACAAAGGAGGCCCAAACACTAGTGGGATGAAATATCATATCAGGTCTCAGGCACCGACATGCACCAAGTAAAAATGCTAACACCACAGATCTGGATATTCACCCTGTAATGGTGAGATTTAATTTCAGCGGAGAGAGCTTCCATATCACATAATGGTGTATCATTGCACTACGTTTTACTTCCCCTAGCAAATAAAGTATACAGGAAAAAAAAATGAAAAGAACATACATTGTTTTATTGTCTTGTGAAATTGCTGGGTTTCAAGCCAATAGAATGCCTTAATGCTCAAGTTCTCAAGGGTGATACAAAGTGCAGAGCATCTCTGTTTGTGAAGCTAAATTTAATAAACAGAGTAATCCCCTGGCAGGCCCTGGGATTTTTCTAATATCCTGATGGTGTCAAGGGACAGGGGCTTGATCTGTGAAAAATAGCGTAAGACCTTACAACCAAGACTTACTAGAAACTATTGCCCTTTAATTGAGGCACGTGCTTTCCACAGGTGGTGGTGCTGAATTGGAAATCACTCTAATTGCATGTGCAATGGTCCCTGGGCCCCGGGGAGGGGTGCAGTTCACAGTCACGATGCTGAGCCAGCATCTCCAGGTCCAGTACTGCCCAGCCCTGGCTTAGGATGCGAAGACCACTGTCCTTTCTCAGCTATGAAGACATCCCCGTCCCCTACCCCTTCAGGGTACTTGAAATGCATACCAACAACACATCTGCTAAGTCATCTCAGAGCATGGTGGCAACACCTCTATATACAAAATTCACAGTTTTTGTTACATGCAGGTTGCATGATAAGAGCTTTACAGAAAATACCACCCATTCTAGGTCAGGGCCCCTGAGTTGGGGAATTCTCATGCAAGTGATTTATTCACAGAGCACCCCCAGGAGAAAAGGAATGAGACAAGAAAGGTGAAATAGGAGCCAAGAACCCAGGCAAGGGTGAGGAGGCCAGATTCCGTGTGACCCTTGGGGGAGCTTAGAAATCAAAGAAGCTCCACAGAATCAGTTCCACCTTAAGACAAAGGGCAGCCCTTTTGTGTCCCATGTTGGTCAGTCATTGACTGGGGGCTTCCCAGAGGAAAGGATACACCCCTCCAGATGGCCCCCATTAGGCTCAGGGCCATTCTCTGGAAGAGGGCAGGCACAATCACACATGGGGTCTGGGAGATGGGCACGCCAGCCTGCCACAGAGGATCTGAACACAACCACAGCAGCTCCACTACACTATAGTGCCTTACCCAGATTCCCCAATATTTTTTTTTTACCATTTTCTGGCACCCTGTCCCAGTTACTGCTACAAAAACAAGTCATTCGCAAAGCTTTATGGTTTAAAGCAAGAACAATCCTTTACTTTGCTCATGATTATGCACCCTGGGCAGGGCACAGTGAGGGAGGCTCATCTTGGTTCCTGGCAACATTGGCCAGGGGCGCTCAACGGGAAGACCTACTTTCAAGAAGGCTCACTCACATGGTTGGCTAACTAGTACCGGCTGTCAGTAGGAGCTTAGCCAGGGCTAACGGCTGGAGTTCTTGCTTCTCCTTCCATGGGGCTCCACATGGCCCAAGCTCCTTTAAAGCCTTGTGGCTGGTTTCTAAGGGCAAGTCTTCCAAGAAAAGACTCTACGACCTTTCACAGTCCTGTCTCATGAGCTATAAAGCATTCCTTCTGCTGGTGCCCCTTCGTCAAGGCAGTCACCAGGGCCTCAAGTCAACAGATTATTTCTACCTCCTGAAGGGGAGCAGCAAAATCCTCAAAGTGCTCTTGTGATGGGAATGAATGCTGTGGCTGCTTTTGGAAAGCACTGACTATGCAACATACACGCCCTCACCACCTTCCGTGGCTGATACTTGAGACACTTTGGAGACCCGCAGACAGACCCAGAAGGGCCCAGGAGTGTAGTCCTCCTAGCACAGCCCTGCCAATGCCTAATGAGCAGGAGTACAAAGCTCCCTGTTGCAAGCAGAGGCAAACACAGGGTGCCAGGTGCATTCCAGAGGGTCCCTGCCAGAGCAGGTTTCCCTGAAACCACATGCTTGTCTGGCTTCTTCCCCTGTCCCCACCCTGCAGTCCTCCATTCACACCAATGCTCCTCCCAGACTCCCCTTCTGGGGACCCTCATCGAAGACACCTTCCCTCTTACGAAGTCATAACACTTCTTCACACTGTCACTTACCTAATATTTAGACAAGTATCACTTTGTAATCTTCCGTTTTATATTGTTTCACAAAGTTCACTATCATCATTTATCTTTATGCTTGATTTCCCAAGCACTAGATTGTGCTGTACCTTATTTATCTCCATTGCCTCCAATTTCTGGAAAATAACATGGGAAGAGAATGAAGGCTTTTGAGCCCTTACTCTGGATGCCAGCCACCGTTCACCTCTTTGCAGTCATTATGCCATCCTGATTCTGGAACAACCCTTATGAAGCAGAGATTATTTTATCAGCCTCGTTTTATAAATGAAGGCTAGGATGTTCAGAGGCAAGGACACTGTGGCGCACCACTCCGGCAGGAGCCAAGAACAGAACATGCTATGTGATAGCGCTCCCAGGAACTGGGGGTGAGCAGCGCCACCTGTTATGGTGCAATATATGGGTTCTTCCCAGAGGGAGACAGGAAGTGCCCTCAGATGATCCAGCTGTGGAGCAGCATAGCGTGGACTGGACCCTCTGCTTACTTTCTCAGTCCTGACTCTCTCTACTAAGCCTAGATGCCTTCTGGCACTTAAGATTTAGAGATTTTCAATCTCTCTTCTTTGACTCTAAGTGGGTTTTGTCAGGTAGTGTGATGATGAAAACATTTTTAATGATCACAAAATAAGCTCGAGAACAGCCTGTCCTCTTGTGTGGTCTGTCTGTGGGGTGGGGACAGGGGTCTCAGCCGGGTCCCAGGGCCACGAGAAGAAGCTCTCTCTTCCAGTGGGCACTGAGCGGGAAGTCGTCGGGAAAGGAAGGGCTCGCACCCTGCTGAACCAAAATAATAATAATAATAATAATAATAATAATAATAATAATACAAATTGTCTGCCAAGTGAAGCCACGTTTTTTCATTTCTGATTTTCTAGCTGGCTGCCTCACTCTGCTTTCTTTGCGACGGGCACCTCCACAGCTGCAATGAGGGGGGCGACAGGCTCTAGCACGATATCTCCACTCCGCTCAAGTGTCAGCCTCCCAATCTGAAAAATTGAAGTTTCAGTTTCAGAAATTGCTGTTTTCAGAAGTGACATGGTTGGAGCATTGTGTCCTTGACAGAGAAAAGAACCCCCGATGAATTTCCCCTGGGGAACTGACAGCCTCTCCGAGGTGTGAGGAGCCTGGGTATTGAGACCAGGCGGACGTGGGTTTGATTTCTCGGCTCCGACGACCCACCAGCTATGTCACTTCAACTTTGGAAATCTCAGTTTCCTTGTCTGTAAGACAGGGATTCGTTTGACTGTCGTAGAGATAAATGGAGGAACACATACTAATCAAGGAAGTATCTGGAACACACTGGGTTGTCGCGACTATTGCTGTTTTTGCTAAGCATCATGATTATGAAACATAAGGTCATCCTGGATTTCTAATCATCCGTTGTGTTTTGCCATAAAGGAAGAGTCCAGATGACTTCCCTTGTCCCTTAAACTCTTGGATTTGGCCATGATTTTTCTCCTCCCTCATAAACCCCAGCCCTACAAACTGCCTCTCCAAAACACACACACACACACACACACACACACACACACACACACACGCCAACTAGGGGACGTCATGAAGACACAGCACCCAGGCCAGCTGTGAGAGTCCATGGTATTTCCCAGGGAGGTACTAACAGCACCCAGGTAGTAGCAGGGCTGAAGGTAAGATTGCAAAGAAACAGTCGCCTGCCAGGCAGCACACGATTATTTTTGGAAAGGATCGCAATGCCTTATGACATATTACCATTTATCATAATCTTCAGCACTCGTTATATCCCATAACCCTCTCAACCATCCTACCTGGTAGGTATAATGACCAGACAAAATGACTTGCCCAAGGTCACACGGACAAATGGCCACTAAGTGGAAAGAGGTCAGGCCCAGGCCCAGTTGCGTTTGCCTCCAAAACTGGTGCCCTTGCCACTTTACCTTTCTGCCTCCCAGCATTGTCTGAGCATTGAATAGCAGACACTCCTCCCACAGCTGGCTGATTCTAGGGCAGATAAGTAATAACCCAGCAGGTCCCACCAGACATTGCTGAATTTCACATGTTGAAGCAGAAAGAGTTTGAGTGGGAGGCAAGTCCTCTCCCCACCACCACTCCGGGAGCCTGACACACATCCCTGTGCTCACAGATGTCACCATTAATGTCCTTTCCCCCAGAAGATTCAAGCGGGGGATCTGGGTAAATCCATCATGGCCCTGAACATAATGTTGATGAATGATCTCATTAACCTGGCAGCCTGTATCCCGTCAACAGCAGTGCTGATCCTTTGTGTGAGGCCTGGCTCAGGGTTCTCTCTGCACCCCCTTCCCTGGTGATATTTCCCCCATCCCCAGCCCAGCCCGCTAGCCTTACAGTGCACCAGGCTGCGGTACCCCACAGAGTCACTGCCCAACCACCCCCCTCCACCCACCCACAAGCCTGGGAGCTGGTTCATTTCAACTTCAATCATATAGACAAAGACACTGAAGATCAGAGGATTCAGATGATTTATCCGAATTCCAAGGAACTTGAGCATGCATGTCTGGCTGACCCCCAAAGCCCTGCCCTATCTCAATACTCTCCTGACTTTTCTAGACGTTTTGTTAACAGTTTGCAAAGCCCTTTGTATCCATTACCTCATTCAGTTGCCCAGCCAACCCCGTGGAGTAGACTTTCTCACAGCAGGACTTTATAAGAAATTTGACAAAACTGGTTAAAAGTGGGTATATAAGAATGAAATTCCAAAAATAGCTAGGGAAATTTTGGAGGTTCAAAAGGAGAGGGGAGGGGAGGGGGTGCCTCACCCAACCTGTTATTATGACACCTTACAAAATCACAGTGCAAAAACAGCATGGTACGGGCACCAAGACAAATAGGCCAATGGAACAGAATAGCCTATGACACAGAGAGAAGAGAAAGAGAGACAGAAGCAGAGAAATTTGATGTGTAACAGAGGTGGAATCACAAATTTATGGGGGAATATAATGGTGTGTTGGACAAATATTTAGGATATTTGGCAATCATTACACGTATAATACATTTTATTTACAGAGAAGATTGAGTCTCTACCACGGTGTCCCAGATACAAAAGCAAGCTCCAGAAACATTAAAGCTACACCTTTCATATTCAAACAAAAGAAATTTCTAAATAGCTGTGTGACCTCAGAGAATGGAGTGATTCCTTGGATGGAACTTCAAAAGTACAAACTTTGAGGGAGGAATTAATATTGTTTTTATTTATTTGTTTATTTATTTTACTGTATGCCACATTTAAGAAGTATTTCCAGCGAAGGATATCACTGACAAATGGCAGGTAGGAGGAAGACATTTGCAATTTCGCAGAAGGAGAAAACAAACCGACGACAAAGTACATGATGGGAGGCTCCAATTTCCTATATTTGGAGAAATAAAAGTGAAGGCAACAATGAGATGCCATCGGGCAATGATTCTGTCTGGGGAGGACATTCTATACGGGGACAATGCAACTCTCGCTGCATTACCAATGCGTTCTGAAAGCACAATGGGATGGATAAGAGAGCTGGGTCTGACGGAGCTGGTGACACATGGAACTGGTCTGTGTCATTCTCAAAGAGCAGAATGGCAGAGTGGTAAGGAGACCTGTCACCAATCAAACTGGCTGGAAAGCCACCTCGGGTGAAATGAGAAGGTAGCCCAGTGATGAGGGTAAGGGGGAGGGAGAACCAATCCCACAAGTCTAGCCACCAAAGTCCCCACTGTGCGCGTGCCTGTTGACCCTCTGCCCTTCGTCCATCCATCAGCCCCCTCAGCTCAGACTCCCTCAGCACCATGGATCCGAATAGCCCATTTTGCCACTTGCTTGTGTCCCCACAGCAGGAATATTAAACTTGTCTGCCTCCCAGAGTGGCCATGAGGACTCCCTGAGCGTAAGTTTGGCACAATCCCTTCAACATAGTCAGCATTCAAGAAATGGAGGGAGCTCTCATTATGATCCGTGAAGACAAGCCAGCAGGTTTGATCATGAAAGACCCCAAAGGTCAAGATGCCTTGTAATGGGATGAACAGGGCATTTCTTGTCTCAGAAAGAGCCAAGCTGAGACCAGCTGCCCACAGGACCAGCGAGCCCCCATCAAAGAAACACTCACTCAGGACCCTGGTAAAGAACTACCTGCAGGCTTCATCAGAGGGATCATGGTGGGAGATGCTGGTCATATCACAACACCCTATGCAGTGGGGCAGGACATGTGTCCGACCCCCAGTCCAACAAGGACATGTGGGAATGTATAGCCAAGGCGGGGGTGAGGTCAACAAGTGAAAACTTACCAAGAAAAAACATCAGGGGTCGGGGGCATTCCGACTAACCCAGCCTACCAGGATTCTTGCCGAAGGCAGGCCACGGTGTCAGACACTAGCTGGGGGAGGCACAGGGTGAGGAATTGGACACTCTGACATCGTCAGATGTCACGAGTGATCAGATCCAATGTGACGATTCTGGGTCACCTGGACAATGCAGAGTTGGAGGGCATCTGGGTGGCTCAGCGGTTGAGCATCTGCCTTTGGCTCAGGTCATCATCCCTCGTCCTGGGATCGAGTTCCACATCAGGCTTCCTCACATGGAGCCTGCTTCTCCCTCTGCCTGTGTCTCTGCCTCTCTCTGTGTGTCTCTCATGAATAAATAAAATCTTTAAAACAAACAAACAATGCAGAGATGGACACGGATGCCCCAAACTCAGGGGCTGGTTAAGAAGCAGGCTCAGAGGAGGCTGCATAGAGTTTGGTCAAGGACACAGCCTCTGTCATCCCTCCCCCACTCCACAGCCTCCAATCCCTCTCTGAATGACTTTTCCCAGAATCCCAAACTCAACTTCACTCAAGGCATTTGGGTACCAATGCAGCTCAGGTGCATTTACCAGAACATCCCCACAGGCTTGCCTTCTTGTTCAAATGGTCTGGCACCAACTTTGGCTTTGCTCTAAAAATGGGTTCCACAAATTCCTCCAACCCATTATTTGTGTTGGCTGAGACTCGGTTCAACCCACCCTCTGGGACCCCTCACAGTTCGGCTCCCAGGCACCCACTGCACAGAGACTGCCCGAATGGAAAACATAGAGCCTTCCCGTTGGTTCCACGAACCCAGCCTCGTTACAGAGCTTGGAGTTCTTGTGGAAACTGGTTCAACGTGCTGGCATCACTCAATAATATCAGGGGCTAGCTGTCCTTACACACCTGGAGCTTGGCGTCATCCACCTCATTTGATCTTCGGTCCTCAGAGGCAGACACTTTGGTATCTCTGTTTCACAGACTGGCATACTCAAGGTAGAGGGGACCTGCATCAAGGTGAGGCCGCCTTTGATGGGCGGTGACCCCAGCCTGGTGCTTTTACCGACAGGCCCTCCTGTATGGTCAAGATACTCCACAGAACATGTGCAGAAGTACCCAAAACGGTCATCAGGAATACCTCTGGGTTACAAAGAGTGTCCAGGAGAGAGAAGGAAAGAATTTAGGGGAGCCAAGAGAGCAATTTTTCCACCATGAACTTTTTAATTGAGGTTAAGATTCCGTGCACTGTTCCTTCTGGGACCGCGTATGGAGGTGGGGGGCAAGCGAGGGAGGCGTTTGCAGGTGCCTAAGAGACAGACAGTGGGAGGCTCAGGGAGGGGGAGAGACAGTGAAGGAGAAGCAAAGGGCAGGGGGAGATATCCGAGATGAGAGTGGGCATGGTGAGGGTTTGTGGGGTGTGCTGAGCTGATGGCAAATGCGTGTTTGGGGAGGGCTCAGGGCACGAGGGGCTGTGGGTGAGTCTGCAAACGCGGCTGTGTGGAGTGTGCGATGAGTGTGTCGGGGTGAAGGGGTGCAAAGAGGCCCGGCTAGCGTGTGAAGGAGGTAGGTACGTGGGGAGGATGTGATGCTCAGGATGGAGAAGGGTGTGAGACAGGGGACGAGTGGCTACAACAGTATGGAGGGTGGGGGAAGGGGGGGAGGGAACGGGGTTCCTGCAAGGCAGCCAGCACCCCTGCCTCCTGGCCAAGCCTGCGACTCCACTGAAGGACTGGGGCTCCAGCTTCATGTGCTGTTGCAGACGGGACCACAGCAAGGAAAACCCTTAATCTTCCCCGGGTGAGGAGCACACATGTGGCTTAAAAGAAGGCTTTGTTCAACCACCAATTACTCTGGCTTTTGAAAATGCTTTTGCTTGCATTTGATTAGGACTTAAAAAGTGCAGCTTAATGCTTCCCGTCTTGCCTGGAGCTGTGCTTTCACCTCCCTTCCAAATGCTCCTCTGTAAATTCAAGCATCATCCCTGGCCTCCTGGCCTCACCTGTCAGGGGGTTGGGGCTGGAATCCCAGGTAAATAAGCCTGCCCTCCCCAGTGTGGTTCATTTTTTTTTAAGGTTTCATTTATTTATTCATGAGAGACACAGAGAGAGAGAGAGAGAGAGAGAGAGAGAGGCAGAGACACAGGCAGAGGGAGAAGCAGGCTCCCTGCAGGGACCCCGATATGGGACTCGATCCCAGGACCCCAGGATCACACCCTGGGCTGAAGGCAGATGCTCAACCACTGAGCCCCCCAGGCGTCCCTACAGGGTGGTTCTTGTAAACGGGGACCCTCTTCATTGGATCCTCCAGAAAGCTGGGCTCACTGAGCATCAGCCACATTTGCTAGAAGCAAAAGGCATATTTTCACCTACTGCAGACGCTCCAAACCTTTTCTGCATCATAAATTCTTGGAAAATCTGATGAGAGCCATTGACCTTCTCCCAGACACATGCACCCACGTGAGGGTGCGTGTGAGATCTTCCACGCAATTCCCAGGGTTTATGGCTGTGGCTGGGCTCCCTAAAAGCCGAGTCTAAGGTGGGGATCCTTGCGTAAGTGATTTATTGACCGACTCAGAGCTCTTGGGAGGAACTTGAAGCAAAGGGAGCAGATTTGGGCAGGAAAGGAACCTAAGCAAACATACAGGAGCAACTGGGGGCACCTGGGAAGCTCAGCAGTTGAGCATTGCCTTCAGCCCAGGGTGTGATCCCAAGGTCCTGGGATCAAGTCCACATCGGGTTCCTTGCATGGAGCCTGCTTCTCCCTCTGCCTGTGTCTCTGCCTCTCTCTGTGTCTCTCATGAATGAATAAATAAAATCTTAAAAAAAAAGAAAGAAAGAAAAGAAACAGTTTCAACTGAAGTGTAGCACAGCCTAATCCCACTGAGAGCTCTGGAGTGTGTTTATGACCAAAGAATGGGCCCACTATAGAGCAATCTATCTCCCCCATACTCAGTCATTGGCTATGGGCCGCCCCGCGGGAGACATCTCTTTGTCTCGGGCATTTTAGGCAAGGCAGCCACGCTTGGCCAAAGGCGATTCTTTGCGGAAGGAAGGACCCAGTGATGCCCCAGAACCAGCTCTCACTAGCTCACAGAAGCCCAGATCCCAGCCCTGCATTTGGTGGTATCGCCTTAGTATTTGCAATCAGCCATGCTGGGATGATTGATGGCATAGAAATATGCCAAAGCTACAAATCAGGGATTTTTTTTCTTTCCTGGGAGAAATAGGTCTTTTTACTTTTTTAATGCTTTTATTTTTATTTTAAGATTTTATTTATTTAGGATCCCTGGGTGGCTCAGCGGTTTCGCGCCTGCCTTTGGCCCAGGGCGCGATCCTGGAGTCCCGGGATTGAGTCCCACATTGGGCTCCCGACATGGAGCCTGCTTCTCCCTCTGCCTGTGTCTCTGCCTTTCTCTCTCTCTCTCTCTGTCTCTCATGAATAAATAAAAATAAATCTTAAAAGATTTTATTTATTTATTCATGAGAGACAGAGAGAAAGGAAGGCAGAGACACAGGCAGAGGGAGAAGCAGATTCCATGCAGGGAGCCTGATACGGGACTCGATCCGAGGACCCTGGGATCACGACCTGAGCCGTAGGCAGATGTTTAACCGACGGGGCACCCCAGGGACCCTGGAGAAGTGGGTTTTGTCAGTTAACAGCACCGCACTGGGTGCACCTTTTAACCACTAGCACCCACAAGTCACGGCCCCTGGATGGGGTGCACTGGGTGCACCGCCCCAGGAAAGCGGTTCCGAACAAGAGGCCAACATGGTGGTGATGACATCACAGACCCCCTTGAAATCAGCCCCAGCTCGAAAGCCACTCCTGCACAGAAATGGGATCGGAGATTCCTGCACTGCGGCCGAGGCCCTTTGGCAACCTACACTCGGCTGCCATTGCATCTGCTGTGACCGTCCCCTCACTGAGTCACCTCCAGGCAGGCACTGCCTTTCCAGCCTGCCCTCAACAGCAACGCCAGAGTGATCTCTCCAACACCCAGATCTCACCCTATCGCTTCCTGCAGAAAAACTTTGCATCATTCCCTGCCACCCAAAGGCTAAAGCCACTGGCATGGGATCAATGCCACCCACAATCCAACCTTCATAAGCTCTTCTGTACATGTAACTCTACTCCACGTGCACTTGATCCAAACGCACCTTTTGACTGCTCGAACCCTCCCATGGATCTGTGCCTCAGCCCGCGTCTACACTATCCCTTGATCCCCAGAATTCCTCCCATGATGCCGGATGCCACCTGCACAGTGTCAGGTCCCTGACCACCAGGGCAAATGCCATAATGACTCCCTCTGGGTTCCTGGAGCACATCTGCACACCCCCATGCACAGCGTCCTCAACCATGTAATGTTCACAAGTCTATGTCCCTCACCGGCCCACGATCTCAGTGTTTTACCCATTTCTGCATCTACAGAACCTAGCACATGGCCCAGCACACAGGAAATCCTCAAAGTGCTGATTTTAGGCACAGGACCCTGCTCCTCTCCCTGGTGCTGTCATGTCTAGGTTCGTCATCGTCGTGCAACAAGGTCAGGTCGTTATCCTGGGGTGTGTGATATAACAGGATGGTAGAAAGAGAGGAGGCTACGGGGGAGGGGATGGCAGGGAAATTCTGGGGGGGTTCTTCCCAAATCCTCTGCACTCACGGTCGGGAGCTTCCCAGAGCCTCCTGATTAGCTACTCAGCTGACCCAAGACAGCAAGACAACTCTCCTTTGAAGAGGAGGGATGGCGTTTGCTTTCCCCTCTGAAGACCTACTTGTAACATGGACACAGTTTATAGGAAGTCTCCCCCGCCTGCCCCAGGGTATGGTGAAGATGCATTAAATAATGCAGGAGGCGAGTCTTAATGACCCACACAGCCGCAGGCCTCCGCTGGGTGGATATCTTTATGAATATAACATGTTACTTGAGATGGGTCTTTATAGGTTCTAGGTCATGGCCAAAATCTAAGTAATGTGTTTTGAGATGATTTCAATTGCATGTAAGGAGAGATGCTTTGATATCTTTCAGCTTTCTTCAGAGGAGTGATTTTTTTTTTTTTTTTTTTTTTTTTACTGGTATAGCTTGATGGCTACTGCCTTCAGGAAAAAAATATTGGGTGACGGGGAATCTTCCGGAACAGAAGAGCAAGACAACTTGCTGGACCCTTGTCCACCCTGCCTTCCACCCCGGGAGGCTGACCGGAAAGGACCATCTGCGGGGATCCCCGGTTTCCAGTTGGGTCAGCCAACAGACTCCCTCCCTGACACTCCTCATGCAGAAGCACATTGGACTGGCTCTCTGTCCTTTGATCAAAACTCACTGTTCCTTTAAAACAGCCTCCTTCAGGGCACCTGGGGGGCTCAGAGGTTGAGCGTCCACCTTCAGCTCAAGGAGTGATCCCACTTTCCCGGGATCGAGTACCCCATCGGGCTCCCCACAAGGAGCCTGCTTCTCCCTCTGCCTGTGTGTCTCTCAAGAATAAACAAATAAAATCTTTTTAAAAATAAAATAGTAAAATAAAATAATACAATACAATACAAAAATAAAATAAGATAAAATAAAATAAAATAAAATAAAATAAAATAAGATAAAACAAAACAGCCTCCTTCACATAAAACTTCCCAAGGTTCTAGTAAAAGCTGGCTGGCTTCCCTTGCCCTCAGGGTTTAGAGGTGGGGATTGTTCCCAGCCCCTAAAACCTCACTGTCACGTATGAACGTAGCCCTTTAATGAAGTCTCCTGGGATGCTCCTAATTTGAATGTGTCCTCAGTTTTGTTCCAGGACCCTGGCC
This sequence comes from Canis lupus dingo, assembly GCF_003254725.2. NCBI lineage: Eukaryota > Metazoa > Chordata > Mammalia > Carnivora > Canidae > Canis > Canis lupus. The sequence goes on along the minus strand of NC_064248.1, from coordinate 33,630,045 downwards.
AGTCCAGTGTGATTGCAGATTATCTGGCACAGCCAGACGCGGCTTTGACCCCTCGCTCCAGCACTGCCGCACAGTTTGAGGCAAAGCCTTTCACCCCTTTATAGCTCAGCATCCTCAACTGTAAAATGGGAACAAAACAATGTCAGGATGAGGGACTCCGAGCATCACGCAAGTCGATGTAAAGAAAAGTACCCAGAGAAATCCTGGTCCTGCAGCAGGAATTCATATTCTCTCTCTCTCTCTCTCTCTCTCTCTCTCTCTCTCTCTCTCATTCTCCCTGCACCAACACTTCCTCCTGTCTCATAACAATGGGAGGCTTGGAATGATTTACATGCTCTTGTCTGTTGCGTGAGTCAGAAACAAGTAGCAAAACCAAGTGATAAATTTACCTGGGCCACAGACAGCGGCCTTTTGGTGCTTGTCAATAAAATGTTTAAAATAGGACTTGATTTGCTTTCGCTTTAAAGAAGGTTATTTACTTGCTGCGCTCTAGCCGGGGAAGAGAGAAGCGTGTTGTCCCCCACGGCTCACCAGGTTTTTAATCAGCACCCAGGGCACACCAGGCCGCTGCGCTGCGGACCGTACTGGCTCAGGGAGCTGTCTGGGTGCCCGGGAGAGACAAGGGCTCCTTGGCGAAGACGTTGATAGATGGGGGAATTCTGCTCCAGGCTCTGGAGCTTGCTTCAATTCTCACTGGCCCCTAATCCTCTTCGAATTCCAATATTCCAGGCCTCAGCCTGCAAAGCGGGTGAAGGACCCTGGACCGTGGGCCCTGCCAACACAGCAAGAGGCACAAAGAGCTACCCTCTGCTGCCAAAACCTGCAAAAAAAAAAAAAAAAAAACCAATGGTGTCCTCTATGAAACCTGAAGTCCTACCACTTAGGCGTTCATTTATTTTCCTACTCTTTCCCAGAAAATGTTTTGTTTTTGTTTTTAATTTTTATTTATTTATGATAGTCACAGAGAGAGAGAGAGAGGCAGAGACACAGGCAGAGGGAGAAGCAGGCTCCATGCACCGGGAGCCCGACATGGGATTCGATCCCGGGTTTCCAGGATCGTGCCCTGGCCAAAGGCAGGCGCCAAACCGCTGCGCCACCCAGGGATCCCTCCCAGAAAATGTTTTGAAGTGAAAATGCCGAGCCCTTCTTCCCCTAAAATCCAAATAAACAATAAAAGGAGGAAGAAAATACCAGGATCAGCTCTCTTCTGAGCAAGGGGAGGGGCAGATTTCGGCAGAGCCAGGTGTGCCTTTTGCAAAGGCTGGTCCAGAAGACCTCAGTTGTGCTGGGTTCTCAAAAACACATCCTCCGCCCCGCCCACCCTCTTCGGCCCTGAAGAAGGGCCACCTGTGCCACCTTGTCATGAGGTCTGCTTTGCCCTCAGGTGGTTCTGAGTTTAAGACAGATTTTGATTAAATAGAGTAATGACACTTCCATTCATTCATTCATTCATCTGATGACAGTCCCCCTATTCTGTGATGACCTGTATGAGATCCGTGGCGAGGGGGCTAACAGAGCAGTGGCGTTTCTTTGTGAATCGAGATGAACTCTCTCCAGCCGTGTCACAATAGCAATCTTTCACGTAAGCTCGCACAGCCCCTCCGCCCACCGCTCACATCCAGCATCCCTCCCAGCCCCCATGCCCACACTCGCCACGAGCAAGGACGCAATCGAGAAAGAACCTGATCTTACTCCTGAACATTTCAGGAGCCTTGGAGGACGAACCTGGAGATGCTGGTAAAGCACGTTATGCAGCCTCTTACCGTAGCAGCCTCCCCGTCTGTATGGAGCAGACAGCTCGGCTTCCTCCGTAGGCTTGCTGTGAGCAGTGGGGACAGACACACCGCCCGGGACTGGTGGTGCCAGGCCTCTGCCATTTCTAGATCACCACGGTCACCACCGTCATCACCACACCTACTGTTTCTGTGGCTTCTTCTCAACCTACAGCGCACAGAGCCAACGGATTCATCTGACGAACGGCATGGATGCTCCAGACGCCTGATGAAGGAGCAGTAGAGACCCAACTCCAAGCCTTCAGAAGGCTCTTTGCCTCCTTCCTGACCACACCCGAGAAAGGGCCAAGAAATGCTGTCGGAGAAAATGAACTAAGAGTCTCCCTGGATGGCAGCAAATCAACGGCCACCGAGACACCGGAGAGAAGGGAGGAGACAGAGCAAGGCAGGTGGGAGCATCCTGCCCAGGTCCTCAGCCCCGTTAGGGGGTGGGAACATCCATCCCCCTCCCCACGTCCCAGACCCCCTGCTCAGGCCGCCAGCTGTGCCCACCATGGCCCTGCCCCAGAGACGGGGACCTGCCGATCTGACTGGGCCCAGCCTCACCTCCGCTGGGCCTGCCTCACTGCAGAATACGGTTACTGCGCCTTCAAGCTCTGCAGCCTTGAGCCCAGCTCCTTCTGGCTTTCCAGCCCCATGTGGTCGGCACAATCAAGAGGATAGAACAAGCAGGGGACCTCAGAGAATCCTTTCCCAGGCATGATCCACGTGCCCCAGCTAGAGCTTTACTGCATGCGCCGGGGAGCACTGGGAGCTCACCCAGCTATTACAAAGGCAGTACTTTCTTTCCCATTTGGCTGCTGCTTTCTGTACGCACTGTACTTTCCTTACTCAAGACCCCTTAGGAGAGAAAGACAGAGCGTCCGGGCCGAATTGGAGCATGTCTTTGTTTGGATTCCCCCCAGAAGCAGACCCCTGAGACACTCACCTGAGTGCGCAGGTTGTTTTTCTGGAAGCTCATGGAACAGCAGAAGAGATGCTTCCCAGCACCATGCAGGGGGCAGTGAGAAGCACAGCGGCGTGGGGCACCGGCATGGCTTCCACGTGGCTCAGGGCATGGCCTCAAGAACCGGGTCCAAACCTCAGCTCCGCGGCTGCCTAGCTGCACATCAATTACTTAGCGGCTTTGTTCTGCTGTCCTTGTTTGTAAAACGAAGACCATTGCCAGGCCTGCTTCCAGGGGCTGGCGTGATTGTCAAGTGGGGGAACATCCGTAATATGTCCAACACCTAGCAGACATCACAGAAGTGTTAAATAGAGCAGATGCATCTGGAGATGACTCCAGGGAGTCTGAGAACCGTCATGAACCACTTACAGCCCTGGGTAACGACACTCCTTACCTCACATCGTCCCTGCGACAGTCCTTTGAGCTAAGGATGGCTGCCACGGTTTTCCATACGTGGAGACCGAGTCTCCAAAGCCACACCCACAGCCTGCTTCAAGCACATGGATCCCCAGTGTATCACACACAGCACACACACACACAATCAATTCTGGAAGAGACGAATCTAATATCACTTCCCTGATCATTCCTGCCCTGTGGAACGTTAGCGACGATTACTGAGCCAACCAGAATAATTGCATAGAGATGTTTCCCTGGGTGATGAACTGGTCTGATAATAACTTCTGAAAGAGTCATTCTGAAGCCCTTTGGGAAACCGGGTCCTTCTCCAGGAACTGGCCCAGGGCAAATCCACTCTCGTATCTCCTAGGATGGTACAGAGAAATGGGGAAAGCTCTGAGAACAGGAATGTCATGGAGGACTGACAAAGCCATCACCTTGGAGATGCTTTGGAGACACAGGTTCTTGGTTTTAATGCTCCTCCCAGTCACTAAAGTGCAGCTTCCACTGGAATCTAGACGTTGGATATGAACACAGTCTTCCCGGCCCGGCCCTGGCATTCCTTCCTTCCCTCCTTCCTTCCTCTGCCATAGAACTGATGCTTTGCAGACACTCTCTCTGTCCTCAGGGTGTCTTGCCTTCACTGGAATCAAACTCAAATTTCTAGACTTCCTGCAGACAACCAAGCCAGCCCCAGCATCCACCCTGTTTGCCCCGAGTCCTCAGGTATGTGTGGCTTTCCACTTGGAGAGCCAAAGCACCACAGTGCCACTGATTAGAGTTTAGCTTGACTATACCCGACCTCTGTCAACATTTCCTCCCCTGTGCTTGGTGCTTGGGTCCCTGGAGGCCCCTCGCTTCCTACAGCAACTCTCATGGAAGATAAGCTTCTTTTTCTTTCTATCTCTCACTTCTTTTCTTTTTCTTTTCTTTTCTTTTTTTTTTTTTTTTTTTTTTTTTTTTGTCCTGCAATACACTCATTTTAGACTGGAGATATTTAGAGATTTGAAGGGCTAGTAAAAAGCAGCCAGGGTATGCACTCAGATAAACCTAGATTTAGATCTCAGAAGTACTAACTCTGATCTGGTCAAGTTGCTTAACTTCTCTGAACTTGCAAGTCCTCATCAGTCAGGTGGAAAAAAGATACTAACTAGCACCCATAAAGCCCTCTGATGAAGGTTAAATTAAAACATGGCTGGCGGTAGAGTTTGAAATGTAACGGAAGCCCCATCAACACATTCCTATGCACCTGCTATGCTCCAGGCCCCAGGGGGAGCCTGAGACCATAGCGGTGAACCCCGTTCCTGCCATCAGCCACCAAGGACTTCACCTCCCAGAGGGGACTCCACAGGAGTGACTGTTGGAAATCTCGCATGTCGCCTGTATCACTGGGGTGAGAAACTAATTTCAAAGATGACCCCCAAATCTCCCAGCTTCTGGACTGTTCTTGGCGTGTTCTGAAGGGCCTCTTCTCTTGGGTTCGGCATGTTCCAAGGTATGCTGGCATATTTCCCTTGCAAAGAGAGGCTGATTTGAGCAAACCACTTTCCTACCTAGTAAGTCAGATATCTTCAGTCAGATCTGCTTTGAAATGGGAGCAGCAGCCTTGGGTATTCATATTTCGGCATGTTTCTCACCTCTCAGACCGCCCCCCTCTACCCCTGAGAGCGGGGATTTCTGGCAACCGCCTTTGTGCTGGACATCAACACCTCTCACCCCCTGAGATGCCTGGCCACCAGACCAGTGACTCACATTTCAACCAATCTAGAGAAATTGGAGTTTCTTTCCTGGGCATTTGGACTTAAGACTTGAAATAGGACAGGAAAACTCTAGAGGTCATCCTTTGCCCATGGAGTGGGCATAGAAGGGGAAAAAAAATTGTCCCCTGCAGAGGTAAAAAAATAGATCAGATACACAAAGAAAATCACAGATGAGAAACCAGAGAATTTTGCTGGCTTTCCAGTTCCCCTTACCTTCTATTCTCTTATTCCAGTTCCACTGGGCTTGTATAAGCACCTGACATGACTCCTCAAAAGCCCTGGACCAGACCCTACATAACTCGTCTATTCAACTAGGAGTCTCTGATCAGTCATGACACTGTGTTGGCCCCTTATGGTCACCTATTCATTCAATAAACACTTATCCAATGGCTTCTGTATGCCCGGCCCTGATCAAGGCTTATGGGATATAGAGATGGAGAACGCCCATTACCAGACTGGAAGCCAGTCTCCAGGGAGATGTGGGGTGGGAACAGGTTTAAGCATATGGACTCGACGCAGAGTGCAAAGTAAAAAGCAAATCTGTGTGACCTCACCCCACAGTGTCCTACTTTGGCATGTTACTTCTCCTCTCTGGACCTCACCTTCCTCATCTTTAAAATGGGCATGGAAAAATAAAATAAAAAATAAAATAAAATGGAAAGAATGGATTCGCCAGGACAACCCACAGAATATGCTCAGTAAGCATTTAGGAAATGTCAGCTAAAAAAAAAAAAAGAAAGAAAAAAAACTTCCTGTAAGCTCGTTGGCCCTATCTCTTGAAGAAAGGTGCCTTGGTATCCTTGTAACAGATAAATGGGATGACCGACTTTTTTCCGACTGACGTTTATCACATCTCAGACACTGTCACCACGGGAAGAAGATTGAGAATGGTAACCCCAAACCCTTTAAGCACATGTTCATAGAACACAGTGCTGGATTGAAAGCAGAGGACGAGGAGACGTTTCCAGGGCTCAGTCCGAAGAATTTCATGCTGAGTCTCATTCAGTTTTGGGGGGAGGTACTGGGCCAGCCATAATCTGGCAATAATCAAAGCGTCCCTGTCCCGGGACAAAGCAGGCAATGCAACTTGGTACTGGGCTGTGTGTTGCGGGAATGGCCAAAACCTCTACTGCAAAGAGATGCCAAGAAACACAGCCTGATGCAAACCTGGAAGGTTCTGGGCTCTATCAAGAGGCCTCATGGCACCTGCTGGACACGCCAGCAGACAGCTAGCCTAAAAACCCCGAGCCCCACTGCTGAGGCTGAGAAGGGTCAGGAGAATCCATCAAGAGGCCAAGGAAGTGCCAGGAGGGAGGGAGAAGGAATATATGGTGACATGAATTTCCCCAAGTGAGGTTCCCACTGCCAGGACTAACCGGACCTGCCGGCTGGAGCTAGCTCACGGGGCAAATGGAGGGAACTCAGGCAGGAACCGCCCTGCCTCCTTCCATGCTGGCTATCACTCCGGGTTGCCTGGTTTGTGAATGCATCAGATCGCCTCCTGAGAAAACTTCTGAAGCTGTGTGGAGGTTCCTCAAAGAGTTAAAAATAGACCTGCCCTATGACCCAGCAATTGCATTGTCCCGCAATGAAACGCCAGGACACCTGCACCCCGATGTTTCTAGCAGCAATGTCCACAATAGCCAAACTGTGGAAGGAGCTTCAGTGTCCATCGAAAGATGAGTGGATAAAGAAGATGTGGTCTATGTATACAATGGAATATTCCTCAGCCATTAGAAACGACAAATACCCACCATTTGCTTCGACGTGGATAGTACTGGAGGGTATTATGCTGAGTGAAGTAAGTCAATCGGAGAAGGACAAACATTATATGGTCTCATTCATTTGGGGAATGTAAATAATAATGAAAGGGAACAGAGGGGAAGGGAGAAGAAATGGGTAGGAAATATCATAAAGGGAGACAGAACATGAAAGACTCCTAACTCTGGGAAACTAACTAGGGTGGTGGAAGGGGAGGAGGGCGGGGTGACTGGATGGCGGACACTGAGGTGGGCACTTGACGGGATGAGCACTGGGTGTTATTCTGTATGTTGGCAAATTGAACACCAATAAAAAATAAATTTATTATTAAAATATATATATAAAAATATAAGCGATAAAAAAAATGAAAATGAAAATATAAATAAATAAATAAATAAATAAATAAATAAATAAATAAATAAATAAGTAAAACTTCTGAAGCCCCAGCAAATAGTGTGATTTTGCTGGCCTTGGGCACTTGTGGAGGCCACACTACTTCCCAGGAGGGGGCAGCGACACTACAGGAGCCTGTGACAGTTGGCATTGCTCCTTGGCCCACTGGCTGCAGCCCTGTCTCAGGTACAGTACACCAGTGCCCCCCACCCCGGGGCCTCCTGACTCCCCTCTGCAAAGGCCTGACAGCCGTCTCCCCACAGGACAGATGGTGGTAAAGCTGCCATTATCATTTATTGAGCACTCCCCATGCGTCAGCCCTGACGCCAGGCTCTTTAACGTCCAATTCTCAACTGTCCTCCAAGACAGGAGGTCCTATTATCTGTTATGCAGATGAGGACACTAAGGCTTAGCCAGGGTTGAGTTACCTTTCCTGCACCACAAAGGATCCTAAAACTTTAGGTGTGATACAACCACCACCACTCTATCTGTATGAAATCCTCACAGATTCCCTGGTCAGGAATTCAGATGGGGCACAGCCTGGATGGTCTGTCTCTGCTCCAGCCCGTTGGGGACTCAGCTTAGGATCCTTGATGGGCCTGGTTGCAGGGAGGTGGGGTGACTTGCATGGCTGGTATCTGCAAATCAATGGAGGTATCTTCACTCACATCGGGCACTTGGGCTGGGTGAGCTGGACGCTCAGCCCAGCCAAGGTGTCAACTGCAAAAACACTTGACCTCTCCATGTGGTTTGAACACAACATGGCGGCCATTTGGTCTCTTGCGACCTCACCCTCACATGGTACCACTTCAGCTGCACTTTACCATTTGAATCTGCCAAGATTCAAGAGAAGGTGGAGCCCTTGTCTTGATGGAAACAGTGCAAAGAATCTGCAGTCCTTATTTTAAACCCCCCCTCACCCCCAGAGACAAGTTAAGCTCAGCATCAGTCACCTGAAGCCTCAGAGCCAAGCTCCAAATGCAGGCTTTGCATCTGCAGAGTCTGGCCTCTCAACTAGTTCTATACTTGCCATGTAAGTAAGTTACCCTGTCCTGGTGCCTCACCTTTCAGGGCTCTTGATCTCAATTTAGTTAGGTTCAGAGGAGTTAGATGACTGCTTCAAGGTCACACTGCCTGTGTCTATATTTGGAAAATCCAGTTTCCTTGCTTTCAAAACTCCCTTTCCAGGTTGGTATTGATTTGCTTTTGAGCCATTTTCTTAACAATTTCAGTAACATGCTCCCTCTTCTGTCCCTTCTTTGTTTGTTTCTATTCTGGTTGAACAACCATATGACAAATTGCGTATCTAATTAGGGCCGGTGAGATAGAGAGGTACATGGTGATCTTCACGGGCGGCGTTCGAGGTTAGGCCTTGAGAACACAATGAAACACCATCACTAATCAAGCTGACGAGGTCAGAGACACCCGTTCCCTTCGTTCTTTTCATTCTTATTAGGATAATTTTACACTTCCTGTGCTCGGCAATTGAACAATGATTACTTTGCTAAATACTACATGAGTTTTGACAAAACAAACCCCCGAGGAATCAAAATAAGTAATTTCTATTCAGCAGAATCATTCTCAGATTAGTCTGTGTGCCATATTATACAACCCAATTATCTCAATATGCAGACTGGTATAATAAATAAAGAGCATACGGTCTCACATGAGCTGGGGTTGGGGAAGAGGTGGAGGGTGACAACCCTTCAAATTGGAAGCCAGCCATTTTTAGCCTGGGACCTCCAAGAAATGGGGTGTAAGGAGGATCAAACCTCTCCATCCTAGCAATGTTGAAATTCTGTAGGTGTCTCTCCAGCTGCATACGTGTCACGGAGATGTGTTGGCTCATTTTTTTAATGTTTGGATTCAGACAATATTCGTTGGGCCTCACCTTTGTGTTCACCAGGGTTCTGAGCATCTGAGATGAACACAACACAAGCCCTACCTCATGGGGTTGTGTTGAAACTTAAATGTGGTGGCCAAAGTAAAGCTTGTGGCACCATGCCTGGTTTGCCACTGGTAGATACCCAAATGAGCACCCTCCTCTCTTCCCACTGCAGGCTCTGAGTGACACTACCAACCTACCATCTTCATTCACCCATTCGCTGCTCATTCTTCAGTAAGTCCTTCTTAGATGCCCATCCCAGAGGCAAGCAATGAGGATGTAGCCCTGAACAGTAGCAACCCCAGTGCCTGTCTTCATAGAGCTTGCAGTCTGATGGGATAATCATAGGAGCAAATGTAAAAATACCACTGTGACAGGTATCAGGAGGAAAGATAGTACGATGGAAACTTATAGTAGGGGGTAGGCCCCAGTCAGAAAGATCAGGGCAGCCTTCCCCCATGGTCACATCTCCTAAACCAGAATCTCAAGAGGGAGCAGAGCAAGGTCAACAAGGTAAATGGGGGCAGGAGGGGGACAGGCACAAGCTCAGTTAACCACCCAACAAGGTGAGGGAGGTATTTTATAGAGGAAGACATTGAAATCTGGAGACAAGGTCATTCATCTAAACTCTTGCAGCAGGTAACAATGAAGCGAGGACTTTAACTCAGGTCTGGAACCAGCCAGGGGCCAGTTTCAGATCATGGCTTCTTTGGGGAGGATATTGCTCACTCTCCCAGAGGCCTCTGATTCTTGTCAGCAGTGCTCAAAGTAGGCAAACCAGGGGGATGAAAGTAACCAAGGCTTCACAGATGGTTTCTTGAATGGAGCCCAGCCCTTCACATCATCACCATTAATGTCCACACCCAGGCACAGAAATGAGTCACCAGACAAGCCCCACACCAAGGGGTTTATCCAGTGCTGTCTGTGCCAAGATAGGAGAAAGCACTGAGAGCTCAATGGGAAAAAAAAATGTCCAATAAATGTGTGGGGAAGCGGAGCAGTATACAACCTTCCTGAAATGCCTGAGAGATGCCTGACCTTCCAACGGCCTTGGCTTTGAATACGTTTCGGAGCTTTGCTGGTTCCATTTTCTAAATAAAGGCTAAGGCCAAGTTTGAGCCCCTGGGTTATTTATTAGGCAAAGCGAGACATTCAAGGTTCCAGTCAGTGAACAAAGACACTGCAGTGAGGAGCTGTTCCTGATTAGATGTGTTCAAAGGAAGCCTTGTAAAACAGGAGCTTGGCGCTGTAATTGAGCAAGTGGCTCCGAGCAGAGCCAAGACATTAGCAGTGAAGGAGAAACGAGTATTAACACAGCCAACATTATCTTTGCAGGAAAAGGCCCCTGAGATGCCACCTGCATGTTATTGATTTATTTATTTATTTATTTTGCCCCATCTCAACTCCCACAAAGGTCTGAGTCCCTCATAAAAATAAAACAAGATAAACATAAATGATTTTTTGAAATCAGGGTAAAGGTAACATAAGGAGTAGGAAAAGGAAGACAGAGTCAGGGACAGAGTTACACTCGAAATGCAGGACAAAAGTTCTGTGCATGGGATGGAAGGGATGCTTACATTTGACTCTGAGCTTCCTAGCAGCCACGGCAACAAGGGAAACAGTCTCCAGAACATCAAAAATTATATACTTGGGTGAGACGCACACTTTCCTGATGCCGAAGGCTGAGAGTAGTTTGTCTGGATGGGAGCACTGTTTTATGACCTCAACCACATCTCACGATAACACGTTAACTAGTTTTAATTCTGGGTTTCGCCTTATCTGGCAGAGAAACTTGTCAAAGAGAAATTCAGTGTAAATGGTCAGAAGGGGCCAAAACAAGACAAGCCAGGTACAAATGCTCCCTGGCCTGCCTTTAGTTAGAATTTAGACTTCAGAATGTAGAAAGCATCTTCCAAAATTGGGTCCTGTAAGACATTATTATCCTAAAAGGATCTATGACCAGAAAGCATTCAGACTAAAAGTGGTTTGATAATTGGTTTGGGATGTTCGAGCCAAAGGCTTGCGGACTAGCCCTCCAGTAAGGAAAGCTGCTTATTTTGCACACATATATGAGCAACGGACCTTTTTATTCACAGCGCAAGCCACAGGCTTGGGGATAACTAACTAGATAAGAAAGTACCTATTAAGGACCTAGCATCTGTACTAGTAGCTCCCTAATAACTGCTTATTAGATGTATTATTATTTCATCCCCCCCCCTTAAGAGTCCCTATGAGATGAGCAACATGCCACTCCCTCCCCAGTAGGAGAAACTAAGAAGCAGGGAGGACATGGCCCAGGGCCCCCCACCAGGAAGCAACAGGAGCTCAGCCTCCGCCCTTCATGTGGTCCTGGCAGGGCTGTCCATCAAGCTCCCTGGGTGAGTGACACGAAGCCCTGACAATCCATCTGAGTCCCCGGACCAGACGGACGCAAAACTATGCGTTTCCTTTAGGCCACTTTGAGTCTGTGTCACAACTGAAACCACCTTGAATGAATACAGCATCCATGTGCATTTGCTTCTTTTTTTTTTTTATGAGCATGTGTATGTGTGTGTGTGTGTGTGTGTGTGTGTGTGTACAAAACACATCTGCACCTGAGCCACGCATGAGAACGGTGATCAAGTCCATTTGTCTAAATATCAGCACCTGTAATGGAACTAGATTGGGAAGCAGGGTGAACGCTAGTGAAAAAAAGACATTTAGAGCAGATTTTTGAAATCCCCAAAGAAGGCAGTTTAACCTGGAAACGCTGACATAAGCTAAACCGCAGAAGCACAAATGGCCCCACTGTAATTAGTTTACCTTTCAATTTTTTATCCGAATTCAACTCCTGGGGACTGTGGCTGAGCATTCCGAGAGGCACAGAGTCTCAGCCACGGGTGTCACGGCCCGAAGTCCCAGCAGAGGTCCTGTTGACTCAGCTTCACACTGCACAACCTCTGAGCGGCCTGGAAGCCTGCTATCAGCCACGTGCAATTCCTTCATGGGCCCCCAGCCCTAGATCCCAGTCCTGGGGACACCATTCAGCAGGCTCCAGAACACCCAGGTGCAGGGACACTTCATGAGTACAGAGCACAGAGCCAGAGGCATTTGGAGATGGAGGAGGGACAAGATCTGTGTACGAAGCGAGCCTGGTACGAATATTGCTCCTGTTTGATTACATCCCGCGTTGGAGTCCTGTGCTGGTGGAAGGGCACCAAAGTGGTGTGCACATGCACGCACGCACACACACACACACGTAACCCGCAGAAAGGATGAAAAGAGAACAGAAAATCCATGCCAAGAATTCACAATGCAGGTCCTGATTGATTAGCCAGCAACCTCCAAAGTCAGTGATGATGCCAGCAACCCAAGTCTCTCTGCAAGCTCCCGGCTTCTCTTTTAGGAAGAAGAAAAAAGGAAAATAAACAGGACAGCTAGCTCTCCTCTATCCTAGAAATGGCTGTGAAATAAAATCATTGGAAGATAAGAACATGTCCTGGTCATATATGACAGCGGAGACGTACTGAAAAACAGAGCATAGCACCACACGGGCCATGCAACTGTCACCCAGTAGAGTCGGACAGTGCACAACATTCTTAACTAGGTGTGGAGGACCTGGATATGGGGAGAAAAGTCAAAACTTTCTGCCTGCCCATGGCCCTGTTGCTTCCAATGCCATTCCTCGCGTCCTTAGCCTCTTATATGTTTGTTAAAAAAAAAATCCTGTCTAATTGCCACCACCTCCCTACCTGTAACATAGGGTGTTGGGGTCAGAGGCTCTCAAAAGAATTGTCAACTCTAGGAATTTATTAGTTACATCTTTGAGATGGAAAATAACTATGAAGTACATCTGATCCAGACCCATAAATCTCAAACTCATAAGACTGGTAGAGTTTACTGGTTAAAGTTGTAGACTTTGGAGGGAGAAAGTCTCATCTTTTCCAGTTCCCAGCTGAATGTGATTAAATAAACCATCCCCCGCCCACACCCAGATCTCCACTTTCTTGTCTGTAAGAGGGGGTGAAAATACAATTCCAGATCATAGCGCTTTCGTGAGCACTCAATAAAATAAAGCATGCAGAGCTGTACAATAGAGATAGCTCTTGATCCCATTAATATGATTATACTCATTCTTCATAGGAAGTGATATGGGTCCTGCAGCTGGGAAGGAGCTACAGGGGGAAGTGCCTCCCCCTTGAGGACCACTTACGCTCATCATTGATGCTGTGAAATGGCCACAAGGAGGGCAGACAAAATCTCCTCCAGGGAAGAGGTGAAGTGGTAGGGCCTCCACACCTGCACCCACCCCTCGCCCCACAGCTCCAACTTCACCAGCCATGGGATCTAAAGGGATCAACCACTGCATACATAGCTACATTTTCGACCTCCTGAGAAGTCCCTGTGTCCTCAAAAGCTCTTCCCATCTAATGAAGAGATCTGAAATGTCTCCATTAAGGGTTTTGTCACTTAAATGAAGACTAATCTCCTTATAGCACCAGTATTCACATCTTCTGGCCCTGAGCTTCAGTTCATTAAACCTCCAGAAAATTCCAGAAACCTAATCCTATCCCCCTGAGTAAATCCAGTCCTGGAAAGAGTAAAAGAACTGCCTGAGGTCACCCAACAAGTTGGATAGATGAGTTCACCCTTCCTAACGCCCGACCCCATGTTCTCTGCATGAAACCATGCTACCTCCTCACAGAATCCTTCTCATGCACGGGAAGTCGAGGCACAGGCAAGATTAAGTCAAGTCTTGCGGGGCTGGCAAAGAGTTAGGACTTCAGAGTTACTCCCAAGGACCCCCAACCACCACCACTCCACCTCCAAAAACAAGAGTGAGGCTTCCATTGAGGTATCCTAAGACATGGGCGTGGAGCATTAAGATCAAGTCCTGATCCCTCAAAAAAAAAAAAAAAAAGATCAAGTCCTGATGACTGCGTGACCTTGGCCATGTCACAGAACTTCAGCTCCCTGACTGACATTGTGTAGCCACGTCCTACCTATTTCATAGTGCCGCCATAAGATTAGTGAGTTGAAACACGAGGAAGACTCTGTCAGCCTTTGACATGCTGGGTTAATGTCTCTGCTTTTTTTTTTTTTTTAACCAAAATCCCCTTCTCTCTCTCTCTCTAGGATTCTTGACCTTGTATTTATAATAAACCCACTCTCAAGCACCACCCACCAGCTTCCTACCCCTTTCCAATTTCCCAGATATATCCAATCCTCCAGAGTTCTGATTAAATGAGGAGACCCACTCCTAAGTGTATTTGACAAATGAATCTATTTATTTTCATTTCTATTCTGCACGATGCATGCCAGTCTGCAACTATCTTCACAATCATATCTTGTGAAGAATACCTGAAGGTACCTTTCTGATTGACTTCCTCAATCTATATGCAGATTTGTGCTAAGCCAGTAAATAATTTGTAACAATTTGCATTGAGTTTATGGTTTCTCTAATCCAACCCTGATCATTTGTAAATTGTTTCCATTCATGTGCAGATCAACTGTAATAAGACTGCTAATAAAAGAGTGGTTAATAAAATTTATAATGGGAAGACAAAGCATAATTTAGAGGCGGGTATTTCTGACATAAGGGCTTTTCCAGGCTGTAGGCGAAAAGAGATTAATAAAATTCTATTTGTTTTTATTTTATATTCTAAAGAATACTTCATGATGAAATGTGGTCTTGAATCCTATTTCTGCCTCCTACTCTTGGCTGCTGGTCTTGAACGATAGGATTTTCCCATGTCTTGAGAAACTTTTCCAGCAATGGCTCAGCCTCTCAGCAACTCAGAGTTAGTGGTTGGGAAGGGTGTGGGTGGTCTGTATGCATCCATTTATTCATTTGTCCAGGACACATTATGTAAATACCTGCTGTGTACCAGATACCACGGCAGGTCATGGAAATACCAACATGAGTGAAACAAGGCTACTTCTGTCAATGAACTGACAAAAATGCTGACAATCAAGACACTGTATGTGTGCTGTTGACCATTAGGTCCTCAATGCCTGGAGAAGCACCTAATACATAGTATGTGATTAATACATGTCTGTGGAATAAAGGAGACTACTACCAAACCTCATCCCACTTGTCTACTCCTCTGGGACTCCAGGATGGAAGGCAAAGTCCATTTGGCTGAAAGAATCACAAACTATTATACCAGTCTCATGCCATGCATTAGATCATGGAACTCAGGTGAAGCCCCAGACCAAATCTGACTACACAAGAGAGGTTTTCATGGTGATTCATGAATTCTCCTAGTTAGTACATACCTAGTAGGGTAAAAGGTTCTGGACTACACCGGCTCCACTAGTTGTAGCATTCCTGCAAGCCTGGTGCTATTTTTTCTTTGCAATGGAGAAAAGCATGACTCATTGAGCAGCTAGCCGAGGCCACAGTTAGAAAGTGGCGTGTCTGGGTCCACTTGGAGCCCACATCCATGAACGGCCATTCCTCTTTGGTTAGTCTGTTTAGGGAGATGGAGCAAGTGAGTGAGAAGAGTCCAGGAGGGTTGCCTCACAGAGATTCTTCCAAATGAATGGAGACTTTATGAGGAAGGAAGATGTTCCCTGTGCCCCCAAAAGACCCTTCTGCCCTACTTTGAACCTTTGATGTCCTCTTATCTGGTCCCTTGTCACCTGGCCCAAAGCTTCATACCCTGCACCCCAGGAAAGACAGCACTTCTTGTACCTTACTTGTCACCCTTGTGTTCTCTTCCCCTTACAAAACCAGCTCATTCTGCCTTTTAAATTACCCTCCCTTGAGTCCTCAAAAGAAAGAGTCCTCAAAAGAAAGAAATTACCCTCCCTTGAGTCCTCAAAAGAAAGAGTCCTCAAAAGAAAGAGTCCTCCTCTTCTTGGAGGAGAAGTCAGAGGGTATATTCTTGGATTAGAAAGCCCAGTGCCATCGCAGGCCTGATGCGTCAAGCTTTTCATGGGACTACAGCATGACCAAAGACCACAGTGCGGTCCCAGAGGTAGCTGCCAAAGGCCTGTTGTAGGAAGACGACCTCAATTTCCCCTTCTGTCAGACAGGCTATCTTCCCGGGCCCCATGTCTAATTCAGAAGCCTTCTGTACACATCAAATTCGCCCCGTTTGGCCTCTGGGGCTCAGGAACTTGAGCCAGTGGCTTCCACAGCTGCCTCTCTCTTTGCGTGCTTTTTATAGAATAAGGAGTGATTGAGAGTGGGAACAGCAGATCAGAAGGAGACAGTGAAATGTCATCAGCATTACATAATTTGTACTGTCACTTGTCAACACTGATCCCCTTAACACCATCCCTTTGACAGATGGACGAGGCAGGATTGTAGAGTACTAAGTAAAAGAAGGGATAAAAAGACAACCATGTTTGATTACCCTCTGCAGTCCGAAGGATTTGAAAGTCATGACACTGGTTATTACTACGGTCTTTGGAGAGATGAACAGAAACTTAATCTATCTAATAAAATTGCCTCGAGAGATAAACTTAATCTAAACTTTCTTTCAGCTATCTCTCGGTATAATCTAATGGATTTTTCTTGCTCTCCATTGCAACACAAGACAGCTAGGTGGAAGATAGACCCACCGCGTTAATTAATCCACTTCACTCTTGTCAAATGGACATGGCATGCGGAACAGAAGCTGGTGCTCCCGAATGTATTAGGGTCCCATATTTAATAGAACCCGTCAGATGGGACAATCACAGGTTACAGGCTGAAGAGGCCAGCAGCATGCCCGTGGATGTGGCTTGCAGAACTTTGAGAAGAGTGTGGTAGGGAGGTAGGGGTTAACACGGAGACCCAGGGATAGCCAGATGCATGCATCCTTTTAAGACTCTGAGCTATCACTACAGGAGACAGCATGGGAATGGGAAGAATGCACAGGTCACTATATGCCAGGGAGGTGCTGGAGCCTGGAAAAATAATGGTGTCAGTGACGGAGAGACTGCCCTCACCCAGGTTACAGTCTAGGGTGTATTTAATTTTATAAGAAACAGCCCAAGTATTTTCCAAAGTCACTATATCATTTTGCATTCCCACCAATTAGCTGATACCGTGAGTGTGTGATGTTTTCTATCTCCTCAAAGTAAAATGTCATCGCCTCAAGGGGAAGGGAGGGACACTGGAGAGACCATCAATTTATGTAGTGTGTGCTGGTTGACTTCTGGCCGGAAGAACAGTTTGAGGAAGAATGTCATGCCGGGTGGGTCAGGCGCCTGTGCCCAGACCTTTTCCAGGAAGAGCTTGGGCATCCTAAGCTCTCCGAGCTGTGCCCAGATGCTGTCATCCCTTTCTTGGGTATCAGACCAGAGATCAAACCAATCAATGTGCACTTGGGCCAAGGGTGTGCAGTTTGAGTACCAACCAGTCTCAAAGGTTGCCTAGCAGGGTCTCTGCCCCCCAGTGTGGGCGACTTCCATCAGCCTTTCTCCAGCAGATCCTTCACCTCCACACATCCCGAGGGCTGAAGAGAGGTGCTGGAAATAGAACCAAATATTGTCAAGCCCGTAGCCCCCACCAACAGAAAGCACCCAGAGTGAGAGACAACCGCGTGGGTAAACAGCAGGCAATCTTCTTCTCCGTCCTGGAAGGAGAGGGTCCCCACTGATATCCATTTATAATTTTTTTTCTTTCTAGTGTCTTCCTTTGTATATGGGATAAAGGAATTGACATTTGTGCATACTTAACATAAGCCAGACTTTTGCTCGGTGATTTGGATAATTACGGAGACATTGTCTTTTTTAGCAGAAGGAATGGAGGTTCATCTTAGGAAGAGAGTCGCCTTCACTGGCATTATTCGAGAAGCCTGCTATAGGTGAGGTACAAGTACCTAATGTTCCCGGAGCAGGGGGAAAGTAGAGCCCAGAACTGATCCCTCCACAGGGAACAGCTGAAGAAGAGAGACAGTGTCCTGATGACCTCATGGGGAGGGGCTTTAGGTTAATGAGAAATATCAAATGTGCGCTCTGATGTGTGCAATGTCAACACCCACTCCAACTCCCATAGATGATGTTCAGAAAAGGCATTACTCTCTAGCGGCGCATCATCAAATACATTCATCATAGGGAGTGCAATGAGAAGCTGGGGGGGGGTGTCTATCCTGCTTTCGAGGCTGCCAAAGACAGAAACCAAGGGCTTCATCAACGTCCCCACTAAATTAGCGAATGTTTATCCACTAACTCCTCCCACAAATCCTGTAAAACATACTTTCCTTTCATCCCACAACTAAGGAAATTATGAATTTGTAAAATCATTTGTATGTTGATTCTGGAAATCTTTACTTAGTGACTATCACATACCAGAGAATGTTCCAGGTGCTGGGATTACGTCAGTAAGCAAGCCAAGTTTTCTTTTCTTTTCTTTTCTTTTCTTTTCTTTTCTTTTCTTTTCTTTTCTTTTCTTTTCTTTTCTTTTCTTTTCTTTCTTTTCTTTTCTTTTCTTTCTTTTCTTTCTTTCTTTCTTTCTTTTCTTTCTTTCTTTCTTTTTCTTTCTTTCTTTCTTCTTTCTTTCTTCTTTTGAACTCATTTAACTTCTAGTCTAGTGGAGGAGATAAAATGAGTCAAATTGATCACACTAGTTAATAACTAATGAACTCATTTCAACTCCTTCACTACAATTGTGATAAGCCCTGAGAAGGGAAAGGACCAAGAATGGGTCCCAACAGTGGAAGCCGACAGAGGAAAGAAAGCTCACGAAGTATGGTGGCCATCGGAGGCGAGGTCCTGAAACAGGCAGGATGTCAAGCAAGCTTTGAAGGATGGGTGGATTTCTGAGAGATGGAGAAATTGCAGACAGAAGAAAGGACATGACAGAAAAGTATCCGGGAGTACGAGCAATTACCAGGCGAGCTGGCCTGTGATGAAGGACTAGGTAATGAGGCTTTAATTAATGGTCACAATTCATAGATAAAATCATAACAGTAACTTAACCACTTATTAGAAGCCACACTGAGTGAGCTGGGCATTCCTGAGGAGACAGACTGAATTCCATTCCTTCACAACCCTGCAAAGGAGAGTTCACCATCCCCACTCAACAGGAAGACAGAGAGACGTGGGGCAATCTGCTCAAGACGTGGAGATCGGCTCTTCATCTGGGTTCATCTGGCTCCTTGTACTGGGCTACGCTGTTTCCTTGGAAATGCGTTGCTTTAGTTGTCCATGGCTGGCTAGTAAATGACCCCCACACTTTAGTGGGCTTCAACAACATTCATCATCTCGCAGTTTCTGTAGGCCGAGGATCCAGGTACGGCTACCCTGGGGCCTCTGCTTCATGGTCACCTAGTGCATCGGGGTCTCCAGACTCAACCAGGAAAGATCTGCTCCCTGGCCAGAATTCATTCAGCCCCTCACTGTCTTCGGCCGGAGGCCACCCTCCATCCTCTGCCAGGTGGGCGTCCGCAACGTGGCAGCTTACTCCCACAAGGCACGCAAGGCCAGGAGGCCAGAAGAGAGATGACCAGCAAGAAGGAAGTCCCGATCTTTTGTGACCTAATCACAGAAATGACAGCCCATCCCTTTCCCCTTATTGTACTCACTAGAAGCAAGTCTCCAGGTCCAGCCCGCAATCAAGGGTGAGTACCAGGCAGCGGGGACCACCAAGGCCACCTTTGAAAGCTGCCTGTGATAAATGCACGAAGGGACTCATCCTGCCCCGTGTTATGACCGAAGTTATATTCACTCTTGAATCTGATTTTTCCTCTCACACTGGAGAAGAACTGAACTATATCCATCCAGCGCAGTGCCTGCTCCATAATAAGAATTCAGGAAGCAGTTGCTACTTATGACAGGAGCTGGAGAAGCTACCCTTCAGCCTCATGAATCTGTGACTTTCTCGGTCTTTCCTGACATGTTTGTCTTAGGAACTCCTATCTTAGACCTTGGCCAGCTATTTCCTGATCCCTTGGGTAGCATGTCCTTTGCCCTTCTCCAAAAGCTGTGCTTTTCCTATGGAGATGAACTCACGAGGTGACAAGGTTCATCTTAAAAAAAAAAAAATCCATTAGACAGATGTTTCCACTCATGCCAATAGAGCTCTTGGGTCATCTCAACATCCTGAGTCAACATAAAACACCACCACCCTTTCCTGCTTTTGCCAAGGAAAAAAGTGGCTTGGTTTTCATCCACCCTTTCAAAATCCCCAGCTTGAGTGGCTCAGTGGTTGAGCATCTGCCTTCAGCTCAGGGCATCATCCCAGCATCCCGGGATCAAGTCCCACATCAGGCTCCCTGCATGGAGCCTGCTTCTCCCTCTGCCTGTGTCTCTGCCTCTCTCTCACTCTGTCTCTCATGAATATATAAATAAAATTTTTTTAAAAATCCCCAGCTTCACCCACCACCAAATCGATTTGCTCCCTTTCGAATGCCCACGTCCTCACTTTTTCCTACCTTGCCATCCACCAGTGAGCACATGCACGCACCAGGTCTCTCGAAGACTCGGGAAAAGACTCGTTAAAGGACAAATATCAATGCTCACTTCTTCTTTGGAAAGCGGGTGGCCGCCTGGGCAGCTCAATTCAGTGGGCTCCCAAGACATGGTTTTTGCAAGGACTTGGCATGGAAGTCAGTTGGGCGGCGGAGAAGAAGTGGTTTCCGGGCGTGTGGACAACCTGAGGTCAAGGTGCACAGGACCTCGGGCAGGAAGCTCACTCCTGGAGGAGAGTGATGCTAATGGAGAATGACCACTCGGGACAGCGGTCCTGGCCACCCAGACCCACGAGTGCAGAGCTCGCTGATCCATTTATTTATTGAATTGTGCATTTTCCCCTTAAAAATACATATATATATATATATATTTCTCATCAGTGTTATCAGCATGGCCTCAAAATGACTTTCCCATTATTGCTTATAAACAAACCTTTATCGCGGATAGCTTGCCTGCTGAATTAAGACACTGTGTTAAGCAGTATATTGCTTCTGTCTGGCAGATCAGCTGTTTGTAGAAAGATAATAATACCAAAACCAACCACAACAATCAGCTACTGTAAATTAACTTAACTGTGTGAAATAATGCCTCCCCTATCAGATTAGCTTTCTGAATGACTTTATCCTTAAATTAAAGCTTGCTGGGGCTGAAGAGTAAATCATTTAAATGGTGCCGGGTTTTTCAGGTAATGTCTTCATATATTACTGTAATTTCAATCCGCCAAGGCATGCAGATGGCTCTGGTCTCTAGCTACTTGTCTCCAAAAAACCTCTCCTGCGCTGCCATTTTGTAATTACAGGGAGGCTGAGCGCCTGCCACTGCTAGATTTCCCAGGGTGCACCAGCAGCCAAGGCAATGTATCTTAAAATTATTATTCTTGTGTGGCCCTCGTAACATAAATGTAAATCTTTTATGCTAACGCTGTCAGAGGGTTAGCTCTGGGGCTCCAAGGTGTGCTGATGGAGAAATCACCCGCCATCCATCAACCGCGGACCATTTGGGATCTGCCAAATAACTCGCTTTGGGGGGGAGGGGAGAGGATTCTAAGCTGAATATTACTTTGTTGTCTGAGTGGTATCAAACAGGGCACTGTGATTTTGTAGGGTTTGTTTTGTTTTGTTTTGTTTTGTTTTTGGTGGAGCTGGAGGAGGAAGGGAAGGGCTCCTACAAAGCCATCTGTAGGGGGAGTCTCACAGCTCAGCAGCTCTCTCCTGGGAGGGTAGGCAAGTTTGCCACAAATATAGGTCACTCCATTCTTGCAAGGGATGCCTTCTCTCCAGATTACATTCTAGGGGAGAAGATGGTGAAGCGGTATCTTCAGGAAGCTTCCAGGAAATTAACCTTCCTCTCTGCGCCCCTGTCTTAGGGGAAGACAATGTTGAGACAGTGTCTCCTCCAATGAGAGAGAGCTTTCTGGGTTTCTGGGCTTCTCATCTGAGTGTGTCCTCATCTCTAACTCCCTCTCCTCCAGAGCTCCGTTCAAGAGACTGAGGGAAGAGACGATTCCTCCCGGCTGGGCATGGGGACAGGGAGACATCAGGTGATGAGGAGACCTGGGATGCGCCCTCCGGAGACAGGAGCTCAAATGCAAGTGAGACAGGCCACTCACCCAGAGGGTCTCCGGAAGCAACCAGGGACACGTGTGTGGGAGATGGAACGTTTTAAAAGGCAGAAGGAAACAGGGGAAAGACAGACCCTAAGACCTCAATGGAAGAAAATACTATAATAATGTAGTAGTCATTCAAGGTAATAGTAACAATAGAGTAAGAACAGCAATAATAGTAAGAGGAGTACTAGCAATTGCAGTGACAATAACCACACTTACATGGCAATTACTGTGTGCCAGGCACTGTGGTAGCAAGAGATTGATATTCTGTATGTTCCGCCTTTACCAGTCAGTCTTTAGGGCTGTTCTTTCCAAACTGACAGTAATGATAGGTGAGGATATACAGAGTATTTACAGAGTATAGGTAGTAATTACAATGAGTGTCATTGTTTTAATTCTACTACGTTTAATTCAAATTCTACAAGGAAATGGTAAGCGTCTATACTAAAATACATTTGTTTGAGGGTACCCATCCACCCATACCCTCTTGCCTAAGGATCTACCCCTATCGCAGCCTCTGATATTCATTTTATTCCTTTGTATTGGTCAGCTTTATCTAGGTTATGCTGCAGTAACAAAACAGCCCTGAGTCTCAATGACTTTGGGCAATAAAGATTGGTTCTCAATCACATTACAAGCTGGTGGGGGAGGTCCAGCTGTGGCCCTGCTTCCTGAGGGAGCAGCCCTGTCCAGGGCATTGCTATGCTCGTGTTACTTCACTCAGAGATCATTAGCTGAAGCAAGTCACATGGCCAAGCTGCTATAGATGGGGGTGAAAAGAACCCCCACAGACACCAGCATGAAGAGCTGCTAGGGGATGGAGAGGGAGCCTACCCCTGAGCCCTCCACCCCATGAGAGCTGCCACCCCCAGCTGACCGGACAATGGGTAAGTATGCACTGCAAAGGTAGCTCATCCTTGGCTGAGGCCAGGGAGACTCATCTCCCGGGAATATGGAATCAGGACCCCCAGAGCTGGGACTTGAAGCAGAAAGGTGAGGAGAATGTGAGCAATCAAATATGCTAGCTAATGAGGAAACAGAGGACACTCATCCTTAGGACAAGAAGAGTAAGACAGACATGTGGAAAAGAGAAAAACAGGAGAGATCCTGGAGCCCTGGGAGAGAGAGAAAAATGCTTTTCCGTGGATCTTTGAGTGTGATCTTCAAATTCTTACAGGGTCATTAACGCCGATGTAAGTGGGTTTCTGTTCTTTACAAACAGAGCTCAAGTCTCAGAGAGGTTAGGTCACCTGCCTATAGCCATACAGCTCTTAAGTGAGAAAGTCAGATTCCAAATGTGCATCTCTGGAAATGCCTTATTTTTTTTTTACATTTATTATGAAATCTTCTTACCACCAAAAAACATAGTGAATAATAAAATAAATATCCATGTACCTACAACACAGACTGCAGAACAAAATTTCACCGGTAGAGCTGAGCACTCTGTGGATCCCTTGCGGACCCCGTTTCTCTTCCTTTCAACTACCCCTCCCACCCAAAAAAAAGTAAATATTCTTCTAAATTTGGTACATTTCCTGTGCATTGATTTAAACGTTTTCAAAAATTGCCTGTTTGCTCACCTGCATTTTGAAATATTACAGAAACGGTATCATTCTGTGTCTCTTGCTAAAGTTCTTTCCAACCTTCTAGATGCTTCTAAAGCATCTTTCTCCAAGACACTGGTACATGAAGGTCTGTCTTAGGATGGGTTCTCCAGGAAACAGACTCTGAGATGTGCATGCAGGAGGATAATTTACTAGGGAGTGCCCGCAGAATGAGCACCTGTGGGGCAGTGGAAAGCTGAACGGAACACAGGGAGGGCCCAAGTGTCTGCAGCAAAGGCATCAGCAGGTCTCTGGGGAGTTCTGGAGCTGGCACAGCCCTCAGAGTTGCCCTCCATTGAGGCAAGAAGGCCAGACTCTTCTTCCCTACATTGCCCGGTTATTGCATTTGGGTGACCTTGGGTGATGATGCTACATTCCCAGACCAAAGGCATTTCCCAAAGAGCAACTTAGCTATGCAGGTTCAGCCACCAAATGCTCTCAGCACCAGGGAGAATGACAGCTGGTCCTGAAGGGCATCTGGGCAGTGCCACCCGCCGGCTATCACAGATCCTGCTGCTCTCAGAGCCCGGGGCTGACCCCCTCGCCTTCCAAGAGAAGTGGCGTGTGCACGTTTTAGATGCATCCGGAGACCTGCAGTTGTTAATCCCCCCCGTCTCAATTATAATGTGTAAGCCAGAGAGGGAATGCCTTGTTTAAGATTTTTAGAGTAATAGGCTATTATTTCTAAGAAGAAGAAATCATCCCTGTGGGCCACTGACCTGAAGAGCTTTTCCATTTTTCTCCTTCTTTTTAAAGCTTTTGTGACCGGAGGTACTGGGGCTGCAGCGTTATGTGAGAAACTCCAAGCAAAGAGATTTGAACTTGACTTGAAGTCTTTCTTTAATATTCAATAAAAAGTTGGAGATTTATTGGCCTATGGCAGAGACCAATTTCCTGTTACATGGACCAGAGAGGAGATTAAAAAAAGATTTTTAGAGCAGCGCCCATATTTCTTAAGAGAGGCAAAGAATGGAGCTCACCTAATTTTGTGGCTCGTGCTGCTAGCACCGTTCCTTTCTCTGGGCTGATCTGAAATTAGAAGGCTAGGACCAAAATCCTGCAGTCTCCCCCACAGGGACCATTTCAATTTTCCTCTGAGTAACAGCCCCATAAGGATCGTCTTCACAGCTCTAAGGTCAAGGTTGGAAGTGGCTGAGTGTAGAAAAGATTGAAGACCTTGCCACGGGCTTTCAGCGATGTACATTGGCGTGCTCTCTGCAGCCAGAGGGAGGAGGAATCATTCCAGCAGTCTCCAGAATTTAAAAGCTCTGCTACAAAGATCTGGGACAGGGCCACAGGAAATATGGCAGAAAGAACCGACAACAGGTTGGCATGATCTATCCGTTCCCATTGTGTAGCCGGCTCGGGGTCAGAGGGTCTCGGTTTAAATACTGACTTTGTGACCTTGGGCAAGTTACTCAACCTTTCAGTGCCTCTGATTTCTTGTCTGTAAAATATAGATACCTAGAGTACCTACCTTACGGGATAGCCAGGTAGGTAGAATGAGATAAAACAGGCCAGACTTTGAAACAATGCTGTCACGTAATAAGCACTCAAAATGCTAGCTTATTGCTATTATTATATCAGCCCACTAGAAAGCCAACTAAATCTGGACTGAGCCTGGCCGGCTCCAAACTGATACATCAGAAGTAGCCTGGGTGGAATTACAAAGCAAGGGACTCAGTTCAACCAGGCAAATAATTATAGAGCCCATGATGTGCTGGGCACTGAGCCTACACACATGAAGAAAGCATGGCTCCTGCATTGGAAGAATCTACACTCCTAGGGGCACCTGGGTGGCTCAGTGGTTGAGCACTTGGGTTCAGATCATGAACCTGGGGTCCTGGGATCGAGTCCCACATCGGGCTCCCCTTCAGGAGCCTGCTTCTCCCTCTGCCTGTGTCTCTGCCTCTCTCTGTGTGTCTCTCATGAATAAATAAATAAAATATTTTTAAAAAGAAAAAAAAAAGAATCTACCCTCCTATAAAGGAGACAGACACAGTAAGAGCAGCACACAGACCCAATGGCCACACTTAACGATTGTGATCCAAGTACAGAGGTAGCCCAGGACAGGGAGTAATCAAGCCATCTTAGAAGGTGACCAGGGTTTTAAAAGAGAATTAGGAGTTTGATGAGGTGAACAAAGTGGGGAGAAACTGCAGGCAGGGTGCTCGCAAGGGAAGAGGCACAGCTGTCTGAAAGAGCACAGCCTCTGTGTAGCTGCAGAACGTCAGGCTTCCAGCGGGAGTGTTGGTTTGTGGCTAGAAATCATAGGCAGAGGGGTAATCAGACAAGATCGTGAAGGGTCCTGAATATCATGATGAGGTGTTTGGACGTTGGGCAGACAACAGGCAAGTGAAGCCACGTGTCACCTCCTGATGCCCTCAGCTGTTGCTACTTCTTCACTTGTCAGGTTCACCAGTGCTTTGTTGCTGTGGCAGGTGATGTCTTCACTCATCAGGCTTCAACTGGATGTTTTCTGAACGTAGGTCAAAGAGAGTGCCATCCACCAACACGGCTTCAGAAGTAAGACCCCCTACTCTGGAAAAGCTCACAGTTGAGCTGGAAAGACATGTAATCTGAGAGGTTTAAGTGTAGATTGGGGCAAGAACAGAGAGGAGAAAGCCTAGGCATGTCGGTGGGGAAGGAACTACAAACAAGAAGTGTCATCTGCTCTGGAGCTTGAAGCATGAGTCAAAGCTCCACCAGCTGGAGAGCATGGAGGCCAGCATTCAAGGTTCTGGAGGAAGAGATTGAACTGTCCAGAGACATGAAAGGGTTCAGGATAGCTGAAATCACCCAGCGTGAGCATGGCTAACTGTCCCTGTTTACTGGAATGGACCATCTTTCCCAGAAACCCCACCTCCTTCAAGATCCTATTGGCCAGAACTGGGTCACATGTTCATCCCTAAACCCATCACTGGCAATGGGTCTTGAGGCTACTACAGGTGACTGGCTTAGAGCCCAACATTGGACCATCTGCTAGGGAGGTAAGGGTTGTCTCACGTGTCCCTGAACCCATGCCTCCGCGGACTTGAACCAAATGCACTTTTGTCAACAGAGAAGGGAGGATGCCTATCAGGAGGGCAGCGGTGGTCTCTACCAATGGGAATGGCTGGCATCTCACGCAGTGGAGAGGAGACCCAGGACTCAGGCCCGAAGATGGCCAATATTTTGAGGTTGGGAGGGAAGTTATCAGCCAGGAAACCTGAGAATAAGACACCAGTGAAGTAGGAAAGAGATGAGTGGGTCATGGTGTCCTGGAGACCCAGAAAGGGGGAAAGCCTGGAAAAAGGATGTGAGCATGTCAATCACAAGAAGACCACGTAAATAACCGTACGTGTCATGGAGTTAGGACATAAGTGTGTTCCAAGGGAATCAGGCAAAGGGAACCAGAAGAGGAGACGACCCAGGGAACAACTTCGAAGTGGCGGAGGATCTTTCGAGGCCCAGCCCGGCCGCAGTGGCTTCCCCTAGGCCTGCCTCCAGCTGGAGCTGACTCCGAAGGATTTGTGTCTCAGAAGATTCTGGCAGTGACCAGCTTCAGGGAAAATGCCTCTCTGGAAGGCAGAGTTCTTTATCTTTCCCCAGCAGGAAGAAGGCAATCTCTTCTGGCAGTGAGGTGACAGGGTTTCGATGGATTTCCCTCTCCCAGATCAGAATGAAACTAAAGGCTGTCAGCCAAGCGGCTGAACACTCAATCTTCCATCTTTATGGGTCTGGCGGTGACATTATTGCAGGAGTCTTTCAGCAAGTGAAAGGGAGGTCATCCTGAAAGAATATATGCCCAGAGTCTCTGAGTCTTCTGAGGGGGCTCAGAACGTGCCTCTAGGTTGGAGAGGTAGCATCTTGGACAGACAGGAGCAGACAGAGAGACAGACAGGCCTCACCATCCCTCCAAGCCAAAGCTAAAGCCACCCACCCCCTGGGGTGCTGCCTTTGCACAAGCCAACACATTTTCTTTTGTGCCTCGGTTGGGTTGGAGTTGTTTTGCCCCCCACTTCAGAAGAGTCCTGTCTCTTACGGGGTCCCCGCTTACTCCTTGTGAGTCGTGGTTGTTTTTGCTCGCAAAATGGAAGCTGATGGCATCATGCTTGCCTAGCTCGTGAGGCTGACGGGAGATTGTCTTTTGCAAAATGACAAGTGCTCTGAAAGTGTGAGTCTCTCCTGGGGACACGGCCCCGGTCATGGAGAGGGCCACCCAGCAAAGCCTGTTCTTCCCTCAGTGGTCCTCACTTGGGCAAGTGACGACACCCAGCTGCTCGGCCTAAAAAATCATGGAGTCCTTTCTGACGCCTCGAATTCTCCCACATTCCATGTGCAATCCATCCCTCAGCAAATACCGGTTACTCTCACTTCAAAATATGTTCCCAAAGTGACCTTCATCATTGGACAACCACAATAACCACATAACTGGCCTCCCCGGGCCCACCCGGGCGGCGCTGCAATCTCCTCCCCAAAGGGCCGCCAGAGCAAATGGTCCTTCTCAACTGAGAATCCAGTCATGCCACTCCCCTGCCCTTAGTGCTCCAATCACTTCCCATCAGCCTCCATCAAATCGGGCTCCTTGCCTTGACCAGCTCCCTGACGTCCTTCGTGAACAGACCTTCTAACTCCCCTTCAGCTCCATTTGTCCCAGTTACCCAGGTCTCTCCGAACGTAAGTAACTTCCTACCCCAGGACCTCTTTATATTTCCTTCCCTCTCATTGAAGAAATTCTTCCCCAAAGAGCAATCATGGTTCAATCCTTCTCTGAACCTTCTCATGGTTCAGACTTTTGCCTATGTGGCACCTCCTCAACAAGGGCTTTTCTGACTGTCCCGTCCAAAGTAAAGCAGAGATATATGGATACCATGCACAAACACACGGCTTCCCACAGCACACAGACCCTTTGTCCTCCTTTACTTTTATTTCTTATTAAAGTTATCATAACCAAGGGACACCCAGGTGACTCAGCAATTAAGTGTCTGCCTTTGGCTCAGGTCATGATCCCAGGATCCTGGGATCAAGTCCCACATCAGGCTTCCTGCAGGGAGCCTGCTTCTTCCTCTGCCTGTGTCTCTGCCTCCCTCTGTGTCTTTCATGAATAAATAAATAAAATCTTTAAAAAAAAAAAAAGTTGTCATCAAATTTAGAAAAAGAATCATTTTCTACAACCACCAGAGGGAGTAAAATTGATGGCAGTCTCTAGTTTCTTATACCTGTCCTGAAATTGAGACCTTCCCCAGCAGCTTAACTGGGCACCCTCACCTCAGTGTCCCACAGACACCTCAAACTCACCTTGCCCCAAATGCACGCACCATCTTATTTTCCAGCCTCCCTCCCTTGGGCTGCCTACTTCAGTGAATGTTATCACCATGCCCCCAAAGTCTCAAAGGTAGAAAACAGGTTGTCCCCAACTGCCTTCTCCTTCCTCTTTCCAGTACATTCTTGCTCTAAAATGGCAAGAGGATCAGCCTCCTCATCTCCATGATTTCTGCAGCTGACTTTGGGTCCCATCCCTATGGGAGGATTATCCATCCCTGCCCTGTTAAGCCCAGAAGTAACAAGACCCACTCTGGCTAATGGATTAGGAATAGGAGCATTATGTGTGTCTCTTGTGGGCAGAACCTTTACGACCCACTAGGCAACTCGTTGTGTCTATTTTTCCCTCTGACACAACAGCTGAAATGTCCTAGGTAGAGGCTCCTCTCTCAGCCTTGATCCTGGAGTGAGAATGGATGGGAACCCAAGAGATCCCATGACAGACATGTATTTTGAATGAAAAACTAGCTTGAAAGTCACTGAGGCTTGAGGGCTCACTTGTTACCACAGCACAGCCTTCCATATGCTGACTGATGTATTACCTTCATAAATATTTCACTTGGATTAATGATGGTTTCCACCTAGATCTCTAAACTTGTGGGTCATCTCCCAGATTTGGAAGATGGGATTGAGATTTCAAATAGTGTGGTCATATCTTGCCCTCTCCTTTCACTCAAGCATCAGCAGACTTTATATGTACATATATGACCACATATATACACACATATATAAAGGGCCAAATAGTAAATATTTTAGGCTTTGCGAGCCAGACAGTCTCTGCCACAGCTACTCAACTGTGCTGTTGTAGTGTGAAAGCAGCCACAGACAACAAATAAACAAATGAGTATTGGCCGTGTGCCAACAAACTTTATTTATGGGCATGGAAATTTGAATTGCATATCATTTTCATGTGTCACAAAATTGTCAGATTTTCTTAAGCAAAAAAACATTCACAGCTAATGAACAACTCATTAGAAAACACATGGCATTTTGGACTGGGCCCTAGGACCATGATGCGCTGACCCCTGATCTAACTGAAGGCTCCGAAGCCTTGAGCATGGATGGCATCCAAAGCCCTTCACAATTTTGCGCCGATGATTTTGTATGGCCCCTTCCCCCACCCCTACACACACACACACACACACACTGAGGCTTCAATCTTCCTAGAGCTGCCATCATTCTTTGAATCTCCCTTGATCCTATGTGCCTCACGGCAATGTTTCAGCTATGGATGCCCTTTCTCTTCTTCCATACCAAGTAAGCTCTTAAGAATCTATTGAGGCTAAACTCAAATGTTCTTCATAAAACTTCATAAAACTTTCCCAATGCCAGAGGCTGACTTAGTTGTTCTCTTTGTGTTCCTGTGGAACTTGAATGTGTCCTAATTATCAAACTTGTGAACTAGTATTCCGGAATTGGGTTTCTCAGCCTTGGCACTACTGGATCTGGGGGCCAAATAATTCTTTGTTGTGAGGGACTGTCGTGAACACTGGAAAATATCTAGCTGTGCCCTAGTCCTCTCCCTACCAGATGCCAACAGTGCCCTCTCCCCATGTGACAACCGAAAACATCTCCGGATATTGCTGACTTCCCTATGGCCCTCCTCCCAACCATTGAGAACCACCGCCCTAAGTACTTACTTGGGCACTTAAACTTGTAGCCCCCTGAGGACAGAGTTGAGGAATTCCTTCTTCATTACCGTAAGCACCAAGCACACAAGCTGGCATGTAATAGCAAAACTTCAGCAAATATTTGTTGACTGGCAGGGTGCCTGGGTGGCTCAGTGGTTGAGCATCTGCTTTTGGCTCAGTGTGTGACCCTGAGGTCCTGGGATCAAGTCCGATGTCGGGCTCCCCTCAGGGATCCTGCGTCTCCCTCTACCTGTGCCTCTGCCTCTCTCTGTGTGTCTCTCATGAACAAATAAAATCTTAAAAATATGTATATTTGTTGACTGGAAAAAATGAATAAGACATTGAAAATCAGTGATTCCTTAGCACCAATCTGACTAATTTTTTTGAAAAGATGTGATCCTAGTGATTCTGCTGCCATTTTTTTTCTTACCTTTGCAGAGAAGCCACTTTTGTTAAATCTGAGCTTCATAAAAGGATTTTCTAGTACACGTATTGTTTTATTTATGCTGCTCTCACAAGTGCAATTAACACTGCATCTGTTTTACTAACAATTCCCTTTGTTTTATGTAGTGCTTTATAATTTTCCGAACACGCACAGGCGTGGGCTTTCCACAATTTGCAGGTGGATAAATCGCTACATATGGATGGGGAAAAAAGACAAGCAAAAATCGTACCGTCATTTCCCTATTCTCTGGCATATCCCAGGCTAAATGTGCTAATTAGTGTACACATCCCGTCCTCCTCCAGCAGACCAGATGAGAGATGAGAGGAGGTAATGCTGTCCGGTGAAGGCGCTATATTTGGAGGCCTGTTGAATCATACCTTTCGCTGGTGTTTGAGGGGATCTTACTGGAGAATCTCCCCTTTTCATGGTCAAACGTGCTTATAGAACATCCACACTGACACCCAGTCCTTAGAATGTATTGGGCTCATGGATTCTGAGGTCCATGTGATGAATGGAGAACAAACTTTAAGTTGGAAATATGCTCATGTCTAATGCCCTAGGTTGGCCAGATGGATACCAGAACATACTCCCTTTCTGGCCTAGATATTAAAAGTGCTTCAGCAAAGGAAACAATCAACAAAACTAAAAGGCAACCTACGGAATGGGAGGAGATATTTACAAATGATATGTCAGATAAAGGGCTGATATCCAAGATCTATAAAGAACTTTTCAAACTCAACACCCAAAAACCAAAAGATCAAGAAATGGGCAAAAGATGTGAACAGACATTTCTCCAAAGAAGACCTACAAATGGCCAAGAGACACATGAAAAAAATGCTCCACATCACTTGCTGCCAAGGAAATACAAATCAAAACCACAATGAGATACCATCTCATACCAGTCAGAATGACTAAAATTAACAAATGAGGAAACAACAGATGTTGGCAAGGATGCTGAGAAAGGGGAACCCCTCGTACACTATTGGTGGAAATGTAAACTGGTGTGACACTCTAGAAAACAGTCTGGAGGCTCCTCAAGAAGTTAAAAACAGAACTAGCCCACAATCCAGCAATTGCACTACCAGGTATTTATCCAAAGGATGCAAATATAGTGATTCAAAGGGGCACCTGCACCCCCATGTTCTTAGCAGCAATGTCCACAATAGCCAAACTGTGGAAAGAGCCCAGATGTCCATCGACAGATGAATGGATAAAGATCAAAGAAACAGAACAGATGAGCATAGGGGAAGGGAAGGAAAAATAAAGTAAGATAAAAACAGAGAGGGAGACAAACCATAAGAGACTCCTACTCTAAGAAACAAACTGAGGGTTGCTGGAGGGGGAGGTGTGTCGGGGGATAGGGTAACAGGGTTATGGGGATTAAGGAGGGCATGTGATGTAATGAGCACTGGGCATTATATGCAACTGATAAATCACTAAATTCTACCTCTGGAACTAATAATACCCTATGTGCTAGCTAAATCGATTTTAAATCAAAAATTTTTTAAATGAGTTCTTAAACTAATGAAAGTTTTTCCTTTAGGACAATTTGGATAACCAAATTCTAGAAGGTTGGAGAAAAGTGAAATGGTGAGGAGCATACACGGCTTGTTGAGTCAGGCTGCCTAATCTCATTGCCATTGCCAGTGGAGGCCCTTAGATGTGCTTCTCAACAACTGTGTACGTGATTTCTTCTTTGGTGAAACAGGGATAACAGTACCTAATTCCTGAGATGATCATGAAGATTAAAAGAGAAATGCGTGAAAAGTACCTTGTACTTGCACTTGGCACATAGTAAGCACACAGTAAATGTCATCTGTTCCTAATAACACCCCATGGTGCTTGACACAGTGAAAGCACTCCGTTAGTGGTAGCTATGACTATATCAAAAGTTAAAATTATTCTTGAGAGATCTTTTGGTTCATGCCTTTCTTTCAAGAGATATAAAACTTTAATCTCCACACTAAAAAAAAAAAAAGAAAAAAAAGTTTACACACCCAGACGATCTGTGACAACCATCAACCAGATGAAGGAAACAGAGAAGCTTGAACTTCCATGTTTCCAGCACCTTCCACACGTTAAGCTTTGAGCTTCCATTGTGTGTTCATTCACCAAGAATGTAAACCCTGTGAAGCCAGGGGCTTTGCCTGATTTATACGATAAAGATGAAGAAAATCACAAGTTGTCTGGGGAGAATAAGAATCAAGCTCCTAGCTATGAAGCCCTGTTGGAGCGGACAGTGGGGTTGAGTCTTAGAGAGAAAAGTAAGCAAGTGAGAAAAGTATTGTGTGTATGCACTGCTCTACTTTGCTTTTTAAAAAAAATCCTGAATCACCAAATCCTCCCTTTACCCATACCCTGGGGAGATATGAGCAAGCCACAAACATTAACATTGAAGACCATTTTTTATTAGTATATCTTTACCTCTGCACCAAGGGGGAAATATATTTATTCCAAGCCTTTAAAAAAAGTGTTTGATTCGAAGCCTTGATGAAATGCTACTCGTTCCTCCATGAGTAACCAGTTTTGATAATCCTCCCCAAGAGATCAAGCCATGTCTGAGTACAATGATGGCCATATTCTAGATTTAACTGACCGCATAGATGCATTGCGTGCAAGCAAGAAAGGCTTCCCATCCTGACTTGGAGAAGTGGGATGTTTATGACCTGTTTATAAAAGTCTGCATAAAATATAGCTTCAGAGTCTTGTCTGTGAGTAGGCTACCTGGAGTCAAGTGTGTCTTTTAAAATATGATGCATCACTTGCAAGAATGGTTTCTTAGTGTCTTGCCCTCCCCAAACTCATGGTTCTCCCATAAATAACGATGTGAGGTGACGGCTTGACCACTGCTTTCATTGTGCCCCCACCTATACAGGATGTCTTCCCTGGTGGATTTTTGTTAAGAAACAAAATACAACTTTTATTGAGATCAATAAAAGATTAAGGTGACAAAGTGATTTATTGACTATAGAGAAGGCTCATTTTTCCCTCACAACTGCAATAGCTACCAGAAAGGATGTTTTTTTACCCTGGGTCTTCAGGAAAATTGTGAGAAGCTTAGGCTCATTTATCAAATCAAAAGAGAATGATTAAAAACCATAAGGAAACAGACGAAGAACACACATGAGCAAAACTTGGCCGATCATGGGTTGTTTTGCTGAAATACCAGGTCCCGGAGTATGGGGGTGGGGGGAGAGGCAATCCAGTGGGCGGGGGTGTTTCGTAGAATGAAATTCTATAGGACGTGGGGAGCAAAGGGTCAGAACTGCTCAGGCAGAGGTCAGAGCAAGGAAAGAACTTCACGTTGAGAAATAAGAAATCAGAGGGGGATCCCTGGGTGTCTCAGCGGTTCTGGTTTAGCACCAGCTTCTGGTTTAGCACCTGCTTTTGGCCCAAGGCATGATCCTGGAGTCCTGGGATCGAGTCCCGGATTGGGGTCCCTGCATGGAGCCTGCTTCTCTCTCTGCCTGTGTCTCTGCCTCTCTCCCTCTCTGTGTGTCTCTCATGAATAAATAAATAAATAAATATTTTTAAAAAGAGGGAGAAATAAGAAATCAGAGAGCCATGGAATCTGTCCTTAACTGTGGCAAGGGACAACCAAGATGCCAGCAGGCTGGGAGGCTCACCCCATGCTCCATATGGACCAGATGCTTCAAGTTTTTTAAAGGTCTTATTTATTTATTCATGAAAGACACAGAGAGAGAGAGAGAGGCAGAGACACAGGCAGAGGGAGAAGCAGGCTCCCTGCGGAGAGCCCAACATGGGACTCGATCCCAGGACCCCAGGATCACACCCTGAGCTGAAGGCAGATGCTCAAGTGCTGAGCCACCCAGGCGTCCCCAGATGCTTCAGTTTTGCAAACACCCTCTGTACCGTGTCCCCACACTGTCCCCTCTGCCAGGAAAGTCTCAGCACCTGACCCCCTTCCCTTCCTGAAAGCCCGTGCCCTCATCCCTCAAGGCGATCTCAAATACCTCCCTCTGCTGCAGTTCTCCCAAGTAGAAGAAGAAGCCCCATCCATGGAGCCTCTACTATGCGCCAGGCACAACGCAGAGCACTTCACATGCTAACACTTTCCGCGCCGTGAAGGAGTTTCATGAACCGTGTTTAGGCCTGAGTTCCCTGCGCATCACACACGGCTGGCATTTAGCAAGTATTTTCAACCAATGAATGCATGAGATCCTCAGAACAGTCCTGTGACGCGTAGCTCTTCCGAGCCCCATTTCACAGAAAGGTAAACTGGAACGTCCAGAACTTCATGCAGCACCTAGGCACGATGACTTTGGAGCCTCCTCTCTCTCTCTCCCCTGTCTCCTGCTGTGGACAGCAGCCCCACTACCCACATCCCAGCCCACCCCCCAAATCCAGTCCCATGGCACAAGAGGAGGAAAAATAACCTCTGAGACAATAGGCAGAGTCAAAATCAGAGGTGTTTATGGTACAGAAGGTAAATCCTGACTTCAGGGTCGCTCTTAAAGAAAATTAGGTCTTACGCTGCTCTTAACGGAAAATCACCCCATGAAACTCTCTGCCCTTTACGGCCTCTGAGACTCACAGTACCTTCTCAAAGTGGGGGGATGGAGGAGATTGCAGGGCTTCTGGTTGGGCAGTCATTGTGACTTCTCCATTAACTCTATAATGAGTCGGTTCTAAATTCTGTCATTAGGAAGCCCAGTAGCACCGTCAGCCTCTGTATCAGCGTTGCCATGAGCACCCCCTTCGAGAAATCTGAACTTGCCAAGCATTGATTTTTTTTTTTTAAGTAAGCCAACACAATTTCACTTCTAGGAATTCATCCCACAGATATACTTGCATCTGTCAGAACTGGTGCCTGCACTGCGTTGTCCGTTGCCGTCAGGTCTATGAGAGCAAAATAGCAGAAACTACCCAAAAGTCCACCACTGGGGGACTAGATGAACAGTACGTGCAGATGCGTACAATTTCATAATAAGCGGGCATTTAAAAGATTGGAGCTTGGGCACCTGGGTGGCTCAGTGGTTGAGCGTCTGCCTTCGGCTCAGGTCATGAGACTGAAGACCCAGGATCGAGTCCCACATCGGGCTCCCTCCGTGGAGCCTGCTTCTCCCTCTGCCTGTGTCTCTGCCTCTCTCTCTCTCTGTCTCTCATGAATAAATAAAATCTTTTTTAAAAATAAGAAAAAAATAAAAGACTGGAGCTATTCTTCATGTCCCGATGTGAAAGGTGTGCCAAGATAGTATGTAAAGAAAAAAGGATGAGAAACAGCCTGTATGTGATGTGTTGCTACGGATACAGACACATGTCTAGAGAGAGAGAGAAACACGGCCTGCCGCAGGGACAGACATAAGGACAGAGAAGAGGCAGAGATGGAGACACACGTACACGCAGATGTTTGTTTATATAAAAACATCTCTGGAAGGATACAGGATAATCAGTTGCAGTAGTTGCTTCCTGGGAGTGAAAATGGAAAAGGATAGTGGTAGGAAAGAAAATTTTCTCTCATATCTTTTAAATTGTGTATGACATGCGTGTGCTGCCATGTATCTGTCACTCAGCCAATGTGAGCTCAGTGTCTACCGCGTGCCGAGGACACAGTGGTAATCACCAGCCAGCAGTCCCTGTGCCCCTGCCGGCAGGGGGATCGAAAATGAACAAGATAAATAAATAAAATCTATAGTCATCGATGCCCATTGTAAGTGCTAAGGCGGGTGGGAGGGGGTAATAGAGTCATGGGCTGTGAACTGGGGGAGAGCAAATAAAATTTCAGGACAGGTTAGGGTAGAGGAAAGGAAGGGAGGAGAGAGCTGGCCGGGCAGGTGCAGGAGAGACAGCCCAGCTGACAGAGGAGCTGCGAGCATGGCGTGTTCGCGTTCCAGGCGTGTCTGAGGATGAGTGAGATGAGCACAGCCTGCACAAGCAGGGGGGAAAGCAAGGGCTAATGAGGCCAGAGGTGGCAGCGGGTCAGGCCATCTGGGTCTTGCAGGCTGGAGTCTGGCTTTTTCTCTGGGTGAGATGGGAGCCATTGAGGGCTTGGAGGAAAAAAAGCGATGTGACCAGACTTAATGCCTCCATGTTCACAATCTCTCTGGCTCCTGCATGGAGGAGTGATGCCGGGCAGACTGCAGCGCTAAGGCAACGACTTCAGGAAGCTGTTGCAACACCCAGGAGAGGTAACCCTGGTGGGCAGCATGGCGGTAGCGGTGGGCAGAGGCCTGGTTGGACTCCGGGCACATGCTGGAGAGCTGGAAGGCTCAGGTGACATCTGAGAACAACATCTGAGAACAACAGGTAACTCTGCTTCCTTCCAGGGTGTTAGCATGCTGCACACAGGGCCGAGGGTAGGAGCCACCTGGAGAGGCCCCACCAGCCAAGCATCAGGGGCAGTACCAGGATGGCTCCTGTGGCCATGACAGTCCAAGCCAATCATTCTCCCCCAGCTCAGAAACTAATGGTCTGCCTCTGTCCACCAAAGAAGAGGGATAATGTGGAAAAAAGAAAGGATTCACGGGAGAGGGACAGCCACACACTAAATCCATGCACCAGCACAGCCCCTGGATACAGCCAATGATAGGCACAAACAGATCCGCAGATCCACCAGCTTAGAGACCCAAAGACAGGCAGAGGGACATCAGCCATTAGCACAGACAGACATGCAGACACCAAGACACTGTGCAAAAGCACGTGTACTGAGAACCAAATGAGCACAGGCAGGACACGATGTGTGACACATATACAGAAATACAGGGACACCTGGGTGGCTCAGAGGTTGAGCAGCTGCCTTCGGCCCAGGGTGTGATCCCGGAGTCCCAGGATCGAGTCTCACATCGGTCTCCCTGCATGGAGCCTGCTTCTCCCTCTGCCTATGTCTCTGCCTCTCTCTCTCTCTCTCTCTCTCTCTCTCTGTGTGTGTGTCTCTCATGAATAAATAGATAAAATCTTAAAAAAAAAAAAGAAATACAGACACCATGGGATACATATGATGCAGACGTGCACAGAACCAAAGATACACACGTGTGCATGTGGCACATGTGCACACACACAGGCATGTGCATACACACACACACACGCACCAGTGCAATGACTAAAAACTAAACTTCAACCAGGAATTAGGACGGAAAACGTAACAAAGGATGATGGTGAGAATTCTATCAGCCCCCAGTGGTCCCCAGCAATGATCCTACGTGGATCT
Organism: Canis lupus dingo; assembly: GCF_003254725.2. Lineage (NCBI taxonomy): Eukaryota > Metazoa > Chordata > Mammalia > Carnivora > Canidae > Canis > Canis lupus. The sequence goes on along the minus strand of NC_064248.1, from coordinate 33,591,968 downwards.
CTATCTGATGCAATTTGCTCTGCACGTAAGCAGTTCTGATTTAGATGATAGATAGAAACCATTTATACAGTTAAACACGGTAGGGGTCTAAACGCTGTTCCCCGCAGAACACCAGATGTGAATAGATGAACATTTGATTGTCCTCACGCCTGTTTCTGACAAGCTAACAGATAAGAAACCATCCCACTGAATTCCCAGAAAACTGGAGACCACGAATACAGATAGCAACACACAGGAAGAGCTAGGATTTATTAAGGCAGATTTCTAAATATTAAAGAGATGGCAGCTGGCCGCGCTTTCCTCAGCAGACTTTGTAGGCGGGATATCACTTGATAACCAAGATGAATGAGCAGAGCTCTGCGAGAGAGTGTGCAGGGCCCAGAGGAGTGAGAATGACCTCACGCAGGCAGTAAACAGCACCGTGTGTGCCCCTGGACACTGGGGTTTGGACCCAGGAGGTCCCCCTGTCTAAAATCGTCTCTTCCTTATGGCTGCCTGAAAATTCCACCAGGGACTTTCGGAGTTCTCCAAAATGCTTTATCAAAATACGAATGCACACCTGAAAAGATGCTCACCATCACTCGTCATCGGGGAAATGCAAATCCAAACCACAAGGGAATGGAGAAATTTGAACCCTTGAGCATGGCTGGTGGGAATGGGAAAATCACGCAGTCACTGTGGAAGATGGTACTGCAGTCCCTCAAAAGCCACAGAGTTCCCCTATGATCTGACAATTCCACGTCTGGGTATACACCCAGAAGTCAAGACAGGGACTCAAACAGGTATTTGCACACCTGTGAGCATAACAGCATGATTCACAAGAGCCAAAAGGTAAAAACAGCCTACCCAATGTCCCTCGACAGACTAGTGGATAAACAAAATGTAGCGTGTATGTATATACAACAGAATCTTATTCAGGTTAAAAAGGAAAGTGATTCTGACACATGCTACACCGCAGATGAACCCTAAAGAAGTGATGTTGAGCGACGCATTGGCCAGTCACAAAGGGACAAATCCTGGATGACTCTGCTCATATGAGGCACCTCAAGTCTCAGATTCAGAGACATAAAGTAGAAGGGTGGGTGTCGGGGCTTGGGGTGGAGAATCAAAGTTCACGTTTAATGGGGACAGGGTGTCAGTTGGGGACAATGCAAAGAGTTCTGGAGACGGTGGCAGTGATGGTTGCAGGACAATGTGAGTGTACTTAATGCCGCAGAACTCTACATTTGAAAATGGTTGCAATTGGGCAGCCCGGGTGGCTCAGCGGTTTAGCACCACCTTCAGCCCAGGGCGTGATCCTAGAGATCCGGGATCAAGTCCCACATCGGGCTCCCTGCATGGAGCCTGCTTCTCCCTCTGCCTGTGTCTCTGTCTCTCTCTCTCTCTCTGTGTCTCTCATGAATAAATAAATAAAATCTTTAAAAAAAAAAAGAAAAGAAAAGAAAAAGAAAATGGTTGCAATAGAAAACTTCGCACGATGTGTATTTTCCTGCGCTCATCCCCAGAGACATGCATTATGAATTAATGCATGCAAATACTTCCTATCAATGGAGTCACAAGGATTAGTCTGCAGCCTGCGGAAAGCAAGATCCCCCAGGAGGGAAGGAGGGATATCTTAGCAATGTCATCACAGAGAAGTACGTGCAATGATAGAGGACATCTGATATCATTGTGACCGCCCCTCAGGCTTCTCTTCTCTCCTCATCAGAGCTGGTCTATCCTATGCTTTGATGCCTCCCAACCATCTGCACCCAACTGAGGTGACACCAGCAAGACTCTTCTATTCCTGCTGTTCCATCTCAACAAGATCCTAAATCCAGAAAGGGCAAAGGAAGCGAAGAGGCAACCTAAGGTAGCCCAGACATCTACATAGTCTAAAGAACACCCAACACTTGTGCATCCTTTTTGCACAAATATATAAAGTATTTTATATATATTCCATATAGTCACAGCAGCTAGATGGGCCACTGTCCTCATTTTGTCGATAAGGAGAGCAGAACAGAGGCAATTTTTAAAATTTTTCCCCCAGTCATGCAGCTAGCAAGTGGCAGAGGCAGGACTCGAGCCCGAGAACATCCACCCCCAGAACTCCAAAGTCCGTGCCATCAGCCAGCCGCCCTGATTCCCCAAAGAGGGGGCAATCTGTGGGAGAGTTCTAGCACTTGTAGATACACAATTATATATTGGTCTGGGTAAAACAACTCCAACCACGTAAAAAGTCAATGTCATTTGCTTGGTGCTAGAACCATAGCAGTGCTTCTCCACGGAGGGAGAGTTTGCTCTCCTCCCCACGGAGCACTTGACAATATCTGGAGAGGGTAGAGGCCAGAGAGGCCACTAAACATTCTAACCCCTCCCCTCAACAAAGAATTACGTGGCTCAAAATGTCAACAGTGCCGAGGTCAGGAGGCCCTGAGGCCTATCACATCATCGCTGTGGGGGAACGTGGGGGCGCCTCTCCCTCCATCCCTGCCTTTGTCTTCCCCCTCCCTCATTGTCTGCTCCTGGGGCATCTGTGCACCTGCCCTAAAAGCAAAACAGCCACTCACTCTAATTCATTGAACGTTTACTTAGGACTTGCAATGTCGGGACACCAGGGTGACTCAGATGGTTAAGTGTCAGCTCTGGTCATGATCTCCAGGTCTTGGGATCAAGCCCCACATGGGGATCCTGGCTCAGCAGAGAGCCTGATTCTCCCTCTGTCTCTCCCCCTGCTCATGCTCTTTCTCTCTCTCTACCTCTCTCTCTGTCTCTCTGACTCAAATGAATAAATAAAATCATTTTAAAAATTAGAAAATAAAAAAGGACTTGTGACATCCTAAGTGCTCATCAGAGCTTCTGATCAAGCTTGTGCAGAGTGGGCAGGCAGGAAGCCATGGCCGAGAAGAAAGTCTATGTGGAAGGGGAAGACCGATGTATTCTGAAAACGTGGGATTGGTAGGCACCATTTTCCAAGCCATGGAAATTCTGCAGACACCATAATAACTATCAGTGTGTCCTGCAGGTGTATGTTAGGGCCCCTAAGCAAGGTGACTCTGACCAGATTGGCTTGGAGACTCAAGCTTAGGGAGCATGGTGGACATGTGCTAAGGTGATCCCCACATGATGCCCACCACCCGGCACTCACACCCTAGTATAAACAACTTCTTCTGTATGGCTAAGACTGCATCTTGCTTCTTGACAAGAGTGTGGCTCTGGTGACAGGCCACCCCAGCCACCGCTGTAGAACTGTGTGTAACACTCCATTTTGCTCACCAACGCCCCCCACCAGCCCCACCCCAGAGACTCTTCTTTCGGGTTTCATGGAGTTCATGGCCAAGTCGGAGAAGTTCCTGTGGAAGACACCTCGGGTCAGGAGCCAAGGGTGGCTTCCCGCCAACGGCCAGCAAGAAACCAACAGACACAAAGGAACTCGAGCTCCAGTACCAAGGAACTGAATGCCACCAACGAGCACATATCCGGAGAAAGGACCCCTTTCCCCGCTGAGCCCACAACCTGACTGACCTCCCCGCTGCAGCCCCACCAGCTCCAGAGCAAAGGACCCCCGGCCTTGCTCCTGCCTCCCCGAGGGATCTGGAGAGGGCTTTAAGCCTCTACACTTAGAGATTCATTTGTTCTGCAGCTGTAGAGAGCCGACGCAGGAAGACGAGATTCCCAAGGTGCCTCTCTGTGCCCTGTCATCCCAGCTTCAGTCTGCAGAACCTTCCAGCAACAGAGACATCTTCCTCAGCTCTGCACTCAGCAGGGGGAGCAGCCGGGGAGCCACCACCCCAGCCCAGGCACCCAAGATTTACGAAGGGCCCTGCCTTCCATTAGGCAGCGGGAAGGGGCTGGGCGTCTCTGCTCAGCTTTAGAAGTCCATTTGTTTCCATTCCTTGTCAGCAGTTTGCATAAGTGAGTGGTTTTATTTCTTGGGAGCGAGGAGGAAAAAACGCACGAGTTACCCCAGCAGTGGGAGATTTGTCAAATAAAGCTTTTAATAATGGGGCTGTTTGACAGTTTTATAGTTCTTCAACTTCCCGGCCATTTGAAGGTGGTAGGTTTTCAATAAAAATTAAGTCCTTTTCCAAGAGAAACTCGGTCCCCTGTTATTTTAAAACAACTAGTCCAGGGTGCACTGAAGCACCTTAATTCCACTACCGAAAGTAAATCTCCCTCCTTTTCCGTATTAATAACTCGGGCAATCCATCAGCCTAAGACGGACTGTGAGCTTTTTGCACCAGTATATCCAGGTGGCCTGATGAACCACATCCGTAACTAGACTTGCTGGGTGATCATTAGGCTGTTCCTGAAAATAAATGGCCTGGCCTTCTCCGTGGCTTACTTAAGTACACCAGGAGGGACTGGGGGCCTGGACTTCATTCTTTCACCTCCCCGGACCCTTCCAAAGTTCTTCTGGGTCAAAGGAAGTGTCTAGGAGCCTAGCCTACGAGGAGGGAGGTTGATCATGGGAAGGACCCAGGGTAGGAAGACCTTGGTTCTAGAACCAGCTCCATCACCCCTACTTGTGAGACCCTGGGTTCATCCCCTGACTTCTCTCAGATTTTCAGGTTCTCCATTTGTCAGTGGAGGAGAGCCTGGCCTCGGGAGTCAGAATTCTGGGGCTCAGATCCCGACCCCAGGAGTGTATCTAATCCCTCTGATCGCCCTCCTACAAAAAAATGTGATGATAGTTTCTAGCAGCTCTTAGAGGCCCAGAAAGTTTCGTCTCTGGAAGCTACTGAGCCAGGCTCTCACGCGGTGCTCATGCAATGTACACTGTCCTATTACTGTTATGACGCATTATTCCGGAGAGTGTCATTGCCGTCCAGTCAAGAAAAAGCTTGTGAAGCTCTTGCTTTGCCAAGACCCACTCTTTCTGCCCCTATCAGAGAGAGCATCTGATGGCTCCTGGCTGGGGCCCATGTTTCCATACAATAAATGGCATCTCTGAACACAGTGATGCTCCAAATCCAGGACAAACAGCCACAGACACAGTTGGCACTGAAGATACAGACTCAACAGTGGGGAAGGTTAGCAAAAGGATGATTGCTTCTCATTACAAGACCTACAGCATGTGGCAAGACACAGGTATCTACTACTTTGATTAGAACCGTGCTTTTTAATTTTTTTTAAAGATTTTATTTATTTATTCATGAGACACAGAGAGAGAGAGGTAGAGACACAGGCAGAGGGAGAAGCAGGATCCCCATTGGGAGCCTGATATGGGACTTGATCCCAGGACCTCAGGATCATGCCCTGAGCCAAAGGCAGACCCTCAACCACTGAGCCACCCAGGTGCCCCAGAACCACGCTTTTCACTATAAATGCCAAACAAATGAGTTAAAGCGTATGTGCCTTAAGGCACTAGAGAGATGCTGGCTGTTACTCAGGTTGACTCCAGGCCTGGGCCTCATGTGCATCTCTCCCCAAGCATGAGCCTCTCCTCATCTTCTAGAGCTGCAGCACCAGAACCATCAGCGACCACACAGCACTTCCCCAGGCCCAGTTTCTAGGAAGTAAGTATGTTCGAGTCCTTTCTTCTCCAAGGTCCCAAAGGTACCACCCACTGCAGGCTCTGGAGCCTCTGACTCCTACTCCTCACTGGAAGCTCCAAGACCACAGGTCCCACCCAGACTCCACCAGTGCTGATGTTCCAGGTCCTGCGAACCTTCCAGATACCAGGATGTCCTCCCCACTAATGCTCATCTACCTACAATCTATTGTCCCCAGAGCCTCTCCCTTACCGAGCATGAAGCCTCTGTGTCCTACAGCATCCAGAGCCTTCCAATGAATCCCCATCCCCTCCCAACTACTCCTACCACCAGTATCAATTATTGCCATCAGCATCTTAATCTTCCATATCATCTCCACCATCATCCTCATCGTCAATCACGCCCCTTAATAAGTCAGAAATCCCACCCCCACCACGCATCCCTCTATAGACGCTCAGCAACCATCTATCATCTTGCTTCAATGAATTCAGGTGTTACAAGTGCGTTCCATCCTCAGCCCTTGTCTTTCAAGCTTGAAAATGTGCAATCTCCATGGTCTGTCTTCTATTAAAATAACTTTCTTGCATTTAAGCCACTCAGTCTCGGACATGTTTGAAACAGGTGACCCTTTGGCAAGCATCTTTCTGACCTGAACCCGTCCCTCCTCCGAGTAGCCACAATCCCCGCTTGCTGGTTTCCTGGCCATTTCCCCTCCAACCCCCACTATCTGCCCACAAGTTCGCTCTGCCCACGGTCTCCACTCTGGCAGCCTCAGCAGCTCTGGCAGGGGGACCTGCTTGGAACAATATGGCTCCATTATGATCGCTCTCTGTCATTCTTTCCTAGAATTTAATTGGATTTTCTCTTCCCTTTGTTAGTCGAAATCACATAATAAAAATCTCCCCGAGTGCAATCACTTTTCATTGGCACTGTTCCAACCCGTGTCATGATGAGGCTTGATAGAAAAGGGGCTCTCTCCTACTCCACATAGGAAATAAATATTTGACTTGCAACGGAGACTTTATTTATGGACTGGATTAACTCCTACAACTCCCTGGAGGGGAAGCGAAGAGGAGGCTTCCAACTCCCCACTCACGGTGGAGGTCATTCATCAGTGGCTTTCACAAAGGAATCCTGCCCGTGAAATTGTTTGGGGATTCCAGCAGGGAAGACTTGCCCAAAGTGTAGTCCACAAAGTACCTAGATCAGAATTTCCCAGAGGGCCTGATGAAAATTCAGATTCCTACACCCAAACCTCAGGCCTGGTAGGTCCAAATCTCTAGTGGCTCCAACCTGAGAGTCTATCATTTTGAACAAAAAGGCCATGGCTTCCAAATTTCACTGTGCATCAGTTAGGCTACTGGGGGTGAGGAAGGGGGAGGCCCCAAGGTAGATATTTGTTGGGTGGAATAAAGAAGAGGACACACTTGTACTCATCAGACACTGGGTTATAGCACCGTAAGCAGGCAGGAAGACATTTCTCTGCTCCCACCTGGATAACCACCCTCTATGAAATCTACCTTTGTTTCTCTCCTGTCATCACTATACTCCAGACCCTGTGTCTTGAGGGTGAATATTTTTTAAGATTTTTATTTATTTATTCATGAGAGACAGAGAGAGAGAGAGAGAGAGAGAAAGAGAAAGAGAGGCAGAGACACAGGCAGAGGGAGAAGCAGGCTGCCAGAGGGAAGCCCGATGTGGGACTCAGTCCCAGGACCCCGGGATCACAACCTGAGCCAAAGGCAGACACTCAACCACAGAGCAACCCAGGAGCCCCGGATGGGTGAATTTTGAAAGAACTTCTACACTGTGTGGAAGCCTTCTCAAAAGTTAGACTCAGATGCAGGGAAAAGATATAGTGGTTCGGGTTTTTTAAATATATATTTATGTTATATATACATGTACACACAGACACACACAGACACACACATCCCTGTATATAAATACAAACATTGGTTCTGAAATATTTAAGCAATCAATATTGTAGATTGATATTGATGTGCAAAGTCGTTAATTATGCATCACTTCAGCCATGATTCATGTTGATCCAAGGCCAAAAGGTACCCCGCATTTTCAAATAGAAGAAACTACTCCTGCAGAAATCAGGTCTAGCGGCAGAAACCACAGGATAGAAAGTTGGTGAAAACTCCTCATAATGAGCCAGTTGGGATGCCTGGGTGGCTCAGTGGTTGACCATCTGCCTTGGGCTCAGGTCATGATCCCGAGGTCCTGGGATCAAGTCCTACATCGGGCTCCCTACATGGAGCCTGCTTCTCCCTCTGCCTGTGTCTCTGCCTCTCTTTCTCTTTCTCTCTCTCTCTCTCTCTTTCTGTCTCTCATGAATCGATAAATAAAATCTTAAAAAAAAAAAAAAAAAAAACGAATGACCCAGAGTCCTTAAAGTCCTGAAAGAGAAAAAAAAAATTGTCCTTTTCAAATAATTAGATATTCTCCAGGACCATCTTTAGGGCCTTGTAGGTGTATTCGTGGTATAATCTGAGAAATCCTGGTGAGCGCTCCTGCCTTCCCTGGTTGGCTCTGAAATGCTTGATGGGGTCAGATTCAAGTGGGCTTCCACATCTGACAAAATTCAGCCGTAGAATGTTCTCTCCAGAGGTACCATGAAAATAATGCTTTAATTAAAATCAAGAATGTGGCTTTTTTCTTAGTCACTTCTTTTTTTTATTATTATTTAATTCTAGTTAGTTAACCTACAGTGTTACATTGGCTTCAGGTGTACAATATAGTGAGTCGTCACTTCCATCCATCACCCAGTGCTCCTCCTCACGACAAGTGCGCTTCCCCCATCCCCATCACCTGCTTCCCCCATCCCCCACCCACCTCCCCTCTGGGGACCCTCAGTGTGTTCTCTAGAATTATGAGTCCGTTTCTCGTGTTGTCTTTTTTTTCTCCCTTTGTCCATTTCTTTTGTTTCTTTAACTCTACATATGAGCGAAATCATATGGTATTTCTTTTCTCTGACTGACTTACTGCACTTAGCATTATACTCTAGCTCCATCCATATCATTGTAAATGGCAAGATTTCATTCTTTTTATGGCTGAATAGTATTCCATCATATATATATGTATATATATATATATATATATATATATATATATATATATATACCACATCTTCTTTATCCATTCATCAGTTGATGGACACTTGGGCTGCTTCCATAATTTGGCGGTTGTAGATAATACTGCTATAAATATTGGGATGCATGTTTCCCTCTGAATGAGTGTTCTTGTATTTGGCGGGTAAACACCCAGTAGTGCAATTACTGGGTAGTAATAAACTTCAGGGCTAGGCCTTCCTTGGGGAGTAAAAAATTAGAAATATTTTATGGCTTTGGATGCATGCGTCCTTAGCTTCCCAAGAGAGTGTCATACCACTTGTAGATTTCTACTGCTATTATAAGAAAGTACCACAAATTTAGTGGCTTAAAGACACAAATTTAGTATCTCACATTTCTATAGACAGCCAGCATGAGTCTCACAGAACTAAAATCAAGGTGTTGACAGGGCTGCATTCCTTCCAGAGGTTCTAAGGAAAAATATGGGGTTTTTTGTTTTTGTCTTTGTTTCTGTTTTGTTTGTTTTTTTGTTTTGTTTTTGCTTTTTTACAGCTCCTAGAGGCCACCCATGTTCCATGGCTGGTGGCCACTACCTCCTTTCATCTTCAACACCTGCTGGACCTTCACTCTTGTCTTTCTCAGACCCTCCTCTCCTGCTTTTCTCTTTCAATTTTAAGGACTTACCATTTCCATCCATACGAACATAGATGGGAGGCATTTGCCAAAAGCTCAGCATCTTTGCTACCATCACTTGCTAGTGAATTTACAGACAAGGGACCAAAGAGCACCCTGTCACACGTGGGGTCCCGAGTAGCAGAGTCTGAGATGGGGATTAACAGCAGGACATTTATCAGTAGGTGCTCCTGGGAGCACCCCTGCTGAAGAGAGGAGAAGGAAGCAGGATGCTATGATACAGGCCCAACCAACAGCCTCAAGCAATCAATCCCACTCTGGAGCTGGGGCACCTGTCAGGTTTGTCTCAACCTGGAGAGGCCACCAGCCTTTATATCCTTGCATAGGTCAGGCGCTGGATGATGGTTCCCAAGGGAGGGAGTGTCACCTAGGGTGAGGCTGGTTTTTTTCAATTGAGATCATCCTCAGAGAGAGGCTGTCAGCTGAGAGTCACCTTAAGTAACACTCCCGGCCTCCAGGAGAATTAAGGCTTCTGCCCAGAGGAGGCAGGCATCTGAATGGTGGTGCTTCACGGCATCTGCATAGACCTCAAGAAGACAAACGCATCTTTAGGAGCACCGAATACAAAATGTTGTATGGAATTACTTCCTGATGAGACCTCACAGCCTCTCTCATTAACCTCGGCCCTGCTCTTCCTGGCCCTTGGTACCACTTGCTCGGCCTGGCCGCTCTCAAATTACCAAGAGCCACAAACATTTTTATGTTCCCAATCAATGTCTTGTGCATTTTTTCAGGACTTCATCCACATCTCAGATTTGCCTTAGGTTTTCTGGAGGCTTTTCCCTCCTCTGTCTCGCCCTCTTCTGTCTTTTGCATCAGAGACCAAGTTCACCTCTTGGTTCCTTTTTTTTTTTTTTATTTCTTTTTCAAGCTGACACAGAAAGCCTGGCCTGCCTTTTCCAAAGCAAGGCAGGCAGCTCTGAACCACAACCGACATAGGTTAAGCTCTGCTAAACTCCATGACACGAGGATTATAAATTAAAGGTCAACCCGTTCCTTCACATGGTTGCTATTGAAAAAGCTCTCGAAATGTACTAAATTCAGATGAATTGGAATCTTATGTCAAGGCTACAGAAGGAACCCCAGTGTCGGAATAAAGACCTGTTTTTCCCAGAGCGTATTTCAACAAAGCCTAACCCAGGTGATCCATCCGGCCCGGGGTCTCCTTCATCCATCAGACATCTGCTCCTCCTCCCACCAGCAGCGTAGTTGGTCATCGATCCCACCCCACTCCTCACCCCCAGTCAATGGCCCCAACCTGGGGCAGGCAGGGTCGGTTGGACTCCGGGCATTCGGCAAAGCCTCACCAAGAAGTAAGTTTCCATCTCCCCACGGCAGCTGGACTCAAAGTGACAAAGGACTGACCCCAGGGTCAAGTGTAACGTCAAGTGCAGCCCTGTTAGTGCCATTAAACACTAACGAGGGACGAGGCTCTGCTAAGACCAGAGGCGCCTGCTACCCTGGGTTAGGTTGCTTGAGATCCTGCACAGACCCAGCCAAAACGTATCGCCAAAACTCACTTTCCCTAGAGCTTTTAAAGCATGTCCTGCCCCTGCTCCTCCTCTGTCTTGAGAGGCACATTTGTCCCTCTGTCTGAGGCCACCAAGCTCCATATGCCCGCTCTCTTGAGTGAAGCAAACACAAACAGCCAGGCTCTCTCTTGGCAATACTGACCTGTCATGGACTAAGGCCAATGGGCTGCTGTGCCAAAGAGCCCACACACACCCCCAGAGAATGGAATCCTCTCTTTGCACCTGTTTACTGTCGAAAATAGAGGAAATGCAGAAAAGCAGGAGAGACACCAGCAATCTCATCAATTACTGGCTATCACTATTAACATTTTGATGTGGTTCCTTCTAACTCAAAAAAAAAGTTTAAATGAAGTAGGAGTCATGCTACGCATAGATTCTCATTCTGCTTTTCTACGTTCAATTCTTGACGGTAAGCATTTCTTCATGCCATTAAACATTCCTTGAAAATGTGACTTTTTAACGATCATAATAGCCCATTGTCTAGAGGTGATATAATTACAATTAGAGTGTCTCCCAGACTACATTGGCATTCTATGGGAGTGGTGCCCCCTGGAGTTGTGTGACAAGGTGGCCTGTTAATTATATGCCATGCAAATGCCATGGCCATTTTAATTGACGGGAAACTGAAGTTGAGGGGGCGTTCATGACTTACCATCTTTTTTTTTTTTTTTTTTTTTTATGACTTACCATCTTAACTCCAGTAAGCAGAAATCCCACTGTCTCCATCAGCTTAGGCTACTATAACAAAATACCATAAACTGGATGGTGTATGGGGTGCTGGGTGGCACAGTCGGTTACACAACCAGCTCTTGGTTTTGGTTCAGGTTGGGATTTCTGAGTCCAGAGATCGAGCCCCACGTCAGGCTCTGCATTCGGTGGGGAGTCTGCTTGAGATTCTCTCTCCCTCTGTCCCTGCCTCCCCCTTCTCAAATAAATAAATAAATCTTTTTTTTAAAATGTCTAAACTGGATGACTTAAACGGCATTTTTTTCTTACAGTTCTGGAAGCTGTAAGTCCAAGATGAGGGTGGCAGCACGGATGGGTTCTGGTGAGAGCCCTCTTCCAGACTACAGTGCTCTGTGCTCACAACAAGGGGACACCATGGGGTCCCTTTTATAAGGGTGTGGATCCCATTCCTGAGGGCTCCACTTTTGTGATCTAATCGCCTCCCAAATGTCCCACCTCCCAAATGTCCTAATGCCATTGGGAATCAAGGTCTTAAGAATAATTCAACCAAGTAAATGTTTTGTAAGATATTATTTATTTATTCATGAGAGACACACAGAGAGAGGCAGAGACACAGGCAGAGAGGGAAGTCGGTTCCCTGCAGGGAGCCTGATGTGGGACTTGATCCCAGGACCCCAGGACCGTGACCTGAGCCAAAGGCAGATGCTCAACTGCTGAGCCACCTAGGCGCCCCTCAACCAAGTAAATTTTAAGATCCAACTGGATCTTATAATTTTAAGATCCAACTGGATCTTATTAAGAGACCCATGAATCAGGCACCATCCAATCCAGCAAGTAGATAGATGTTCTAATGAGTCTACAAAATGGATGGTTTTGAGAGGAAGGGGGCAGGACAAGAAGTTGTCAGCAAAAGGAAAGGAAGGATTGTGCCATCTTTTTGGGAGGAAGGCAAGGCCAGGTTTTATCCTACAGGTAACCTCACCAATGATGATCAAGAAATTGCAGACTGATATTGGAAGGCCACATTCCTGGGACAGGTTGAACCTGTAATTAAGTCTTGGTTTGCTTCTTGGGGAGCAAATGACTCCAATTTGCGTTTGGTTCTTTTTTTCTTTCTTAACAGGGATTTCAACATATAAATTTGGGGAGGACAGAAGCACTCAGTCTGTACCACCAACCTATGTCATTTGATCCTAAAGCCAGTGTTTCTATATCATTAAAACGAACATACAAACAAATCTTGAAATCCCTCCACTATTTCCATTTTGCCCAGTACATCAGGAGACACAGAAAGAAGAAAGCAAGGAGGGAGGGACAAAAGGAGGGCACATGTAATACCACCTCCAAAATGCCAAGTGCTCTCCCTTCATTAGCTCATTCAATCCTCACTCAGATCTTTGAAGCAGATGGATTCCACCCCACCCCCTTCCTTAGGAGAGGAACCTGAGGCCCAGAAAGGTTAAAGACTGTTCCAGAGATTTTGCAACCAGCAAGTGGCAACACCATTCCAAAGGGCATTTCACAGAGGGCCTGCCGTGGGCTGAGAGAGAGAAAACTGTTTGCATTTGCATGTGGTGAGCACAGTATTGGATCCATCAGGAAAACAGAGGCTGGATAATTTGACTTGCTCACAGAACCAAGTAGTGAACACCGAAGTCCACCCCACACCCACATCTCTATCAGCCACTCACTCCAGCTCGGTCACCGCAGTTTTCAAATCTTGGAGACCCCTTGGCTGATTAGACCAATCTCCAGCTGGAACACTTTCATCTTCCACTTTCTCTGTGACAAGGGCATCTCAACGTGCATGGAGGCTGAGAAGGGCAGCAGGAGGGAAGGTCAACCCAAGCTCTTGAGAGGTCTCCCTGCCACTTTGCGGGTACTCACATTGTGCCTGATACCACGACCAGTGCAGGGGCTGGTTGGACTGTGCTCATCCAAGATTAAGACTCCAGGAAGAACAGGGATTATCCCTGGCATTGGGGTTTGTTTTATATTTCTAGTTATCTGATTCCTCTCCCCTTTCTAAGTATCCTCTTCTCTGAAGGGAAGATGCTTGATGCTGTGAAATCCTCTTGTCCACATGATTTTGAAGTAGTCAGTCCATTGGCTCATCAGTAATCACCTAAAGGTCAGCTGGGGTCTCCAGTTGCATCAACTCACAACCTGAAAACCCACAGGATGGCCAAGAAAGAGCAGAGCTGGACTAGAACTCATTTCAGGAATGACAGTGATTAAAAGGTATGAACACTTAATTTGGTGGCTGTTGGTATGGCCCACACTCTGTACGAGATAAGCTGTCTCATTTTCATCCTACTCCATATGTTGCTATTACAATTATCATTAGTTGAATCATTCATTTTAAGCATGAGAGCACCGAAATCAGAGAGGAGAGGTATCTTGGTCAAAGCCACATTATGCGGAAGTGTTTGCACATGATCTGTTAAAAGGAAAACCCAAGTTCTGGAACACCATCCAGGTCATGTCTGCAGAGATCTCTGGCTGCTATACCCAACTGAATTTGAACCTTGTGTCTAGGAAATGAACTTGGCTTCCCTTACATGAGCTCTGAAGGTAGCTCCTCCCATTCACTCACCACCCTGTGCTCAGAACTTCCCAGAATCTCCTTCCAATGTATTAATCTGAGGGCTTACAAGATACTGATACTTCATCCAGTAGGACTATAATGTGAGCCACATGCATCACTTTAAACTTCCTAGTAACTACGTTCAACAAATAAAAGGAAATAAGTGATATATATTTTCAAATTACATTTTATTTAACCAATAGATCCAGAATATTGTCATTCCAATATGTGGCACTAACCACATTTCCAGTGCTCAAAAGCCACATGGGGCTGGTGGCTGTCATAGTGGACACTATAGCAGAAAAACTACAGGGTCCAATTTAGTACACATTAGAATAAACTGGAATCCTTATCTAAAATACAGATTCCTGAAGGGGCATCTGAGTGGCTCAGTGGTTGAGTGTCTGCCTTCAGCTCAGGTCGTGATCCTGGGGTCCTGGGATCGAGTTCCGCATCTGACTCCCCGCAGGGAGCCTGCTCCCTCTGCCTGTGTCTCTGCCTCTCTCCGTGTGTCTCTCATGAATAAGTAAATAAAATCTTTTTAAAAATTAAAAAAAATACAAATTCCTGGGGCCCATTCCTAGAGACTCTGAGTGAGTAGATCCAGGACCCAGGAATCTGCTTTTCCAGCAAGTGCCCCTAGGTCCCTCCAAGGAGAGCAATCCGCAGCACTCTGCTGTAGATTTTCAGGGCAAAGCAGAAGATTCCTAAACCTTAGAATACAAGAGCAGCCTGAGTAACCGTGAAGTCCTTGCAGTGAAACCTGCATCCCTGAGAGGATATACCACTGCAGTCTTTGCTGTTCTCTGACTTAAACTCAATAACTGGATTTGAGACTCACATGTGATGATACAGGTGCCCATATTGGAATGGGCCCATTCACCGACCCACCACCACCCACTGCTTCAAATGATGTTTGAAACAAAATATGAATGATTCTAAAGAAATTTGAGAAAGACCTTAGACAGAACCCCATGCCTTTCAAAGCAAAACAACCCTGAATGGTTGTACAGATATCTATATACTGGCTTCTCTTGGTCTTATTTCTGACATACTACCTGGGTAAGAATACTTTCAAATCACAAGCAAGCCTCCAGGCTTGGACCAGTTACAAAAAAGGATAAAGAGAGGAATGGTCAGACATTAAAATAAGGCTTTCCCCTATCTTAAAAGCTTCCCAAAACATGATCCCAGGACTATAGAGGCAGTGATCCTGAAAAGTTAATAGACCTGCAGATTCCCGGGGCCCTACTCCAGAATCTGATTTATATACAATCAAGAATCTGCACACATCCAGCACACCCCCCAGCCATCACCCCCCATGATTCTGTCACAGGTGGTTACAATAAAATCAATAAACCCCATATACACCTCACTGGTTTCAGCAACATGAAGCTACAATGTGAAATTACAAAAGTCACCAAAAAAGAACAAAAACCATCAACATGAAAACACACACAAAAAGACAAATAACAGCTGTCTTTCTCCTTATACTTTAATTATACATGTAATGTATATAGATTTCCAATTATAAAATATTTGAACAAATACAAGTATATTGAGTAAACTTTACAAATTCCCTCACATTTTCTCTAAAAGAGGTATTGATTAGAGCCCACTGAGCAAGGGGAGAATAAAGTCTGAATTTGGAAATGGGACAAGAGATCACCTCATCCATCCAAGAGTTTTGTAGGCTGTGATGTAGCATTTGGTTTTCATCCCAAATGTGATGAAACCCTTGAGAGAATTTTAATGAGGGAGTGGGGTCATGATCTTGAGGACACTGTTTTCAGGGTTTTTTTTTTAATCCTAGTATAATTAACCTCCAGTGTTATATTAGTTTTAGGTGTATAGTATAGGGATTCAACAATTCATACATCACCCAGTGCTCATCATGACAAGTGCACTCCTTCATCCCCATCACGTGTTCCCCCATCCCCCACCATCTCCCCTCTGATAACCATCAGTGTGTTCTCCAGAGCTCAGAGTCTCTATTTTTTCTTTGTTTTGTTTCTTAAATTTCACATCTAAGTGAAATCATGTGGTATTTGTCTTTCTCTGACTTATTTCACTCAGCATTATACCCTCTAGATCTACCCACGTTGTTGCAAATGACAAGATTCATTCTTCTTTATGGCTGAGTAATATTCCATCATATAGAGCCCAGAACTAAACCCATGATTATCCAGTCAATTAACCTTCCATAAAGCAGGAAAGAATATCAAGTGGGAAAAAAAATGACAGTCTCTTCAACAAATGGTGTTGGGAAAACTGGCCAGCCACATGCAAAAGAATAAAACAGAACCACTTTCTTACACCCCACACAAAATAAACTCAAAATGGATTAAAGACCTAAATATGAGACCCGAAACTATAAAAACCCTAGAAGAGAGCATAGGCAGTAATTTCTCTGACACAGGCCATAGCAACATCTTTCTAGATATGTCTCTTGAGGCAAGAGAAACAAGAGCGAAAATAAATATTGGATCTTCAGAACATTTTTAAGATAGTTTTAGCTATTATGGAGAACTGACTCAGAGTGGGAGCTATAAGAATAGAGACAGAAGACCAGTAAGAAGGCTATTGAACAAGCTAACTGGTTAAGTGTGAAAACGTAAGCCAAACTCTATTTCCATGGGTGTGCTAGGTCAAACTCCATCCACCCTCCCTCTGGTGTAATATGTCAGGCTGGTCTTCCCTGCCACAATCATTCTCTACCCATCCTGGGCCATGAGCAGGGGCCCCAACAAGATCACACACATCCACACACTGCCCAAGATCCAGACAATTGCCAGGCATACAGCAGTCCATGTTCAAATTTAGAAAAAAAAATATTTTTTAACTTGAAGATGGCCCCACTCTGCCACTACAGGCATTTTATATTGCTGAAAGTAAACTCAGCATCTTAGACTGAAGCAGTTATGGTTACTTAGCTGTACCTAGAGATTCTCCAAGATTATAGGGGAGTATAGGCCTGGCATCTGCACTGCTGGTGGGTTGGGGGGGAACCCTCCAAAATGATCCTCCCAAAAGAAGTATACAGACTGTCCATAATCTGAACTCCTCCTAAAAAACTAAAAAATAAAAACTGATTACCATCTCCCCCAAACTGGCGCTTCCTTCAAGATTTCAAAATTAAGCTCCAATCTTCACCTGATAACATGCTAACAAGAACACGAAGTGAGTTCAGTTGTTTTCCGGAGCATCTTTTGCACATGGATGATTTCCACCACATCTGGAAAACATTGTCAATCTGAGGTGCAGCTTCCACAGTTTGTCTGCATCCAGAAGGTGCGGGATTTCTAGTTTCTGGACATGCAAATGCAGCGGGACTACTTTGGCCATTCCGGGCACCTGAAATCATTCACTTCGCTAACATTCACTTCAATTAGGCATTGAATGCCCATTCATCTTGAAGCCCAATGTAGGTTGGGCGACGTTTAAAGTCTTCCTTCTCTTGACAAGACATCAGCAGCCCCAGCTGGCTAGGGCATATTTTGTATGTTTGCACTCAAAGTAGCAGCCACTGCTGTACAGAATCCAACACTAACAGCAGGAGGAAGGAAAGACCAGACTTTTTATCTCATGCCAGTGGGTTCAACTCGGATCTTCGAAATCATGTATGATTTCCAAATGATGTTGTCCTTCATTGATGTATTTCTGGGATAGATTCTGGATAGGCCAGGTTAGTGAATGAGGAAAGGAAGGATGAGAAGAGGGGTTAGGGAGGCACAGGTCTCTTGGTGTGGAGCAGGAGATGCTGCGAGAGGTCAGCTGTCCAACGGCAGCCTGATTCCTGATGGCTGTCCTGAGGTTCAGCCTGAACAAGCCGTCCATCCATCCATCATGGGCATGGCCCAATGAGTCCCTTCTCTGTGAACATTTGCAACACAGCTTCTGTTTCCATATCCATAAATCCAGGAGGCAAACAGGAAGGGCCTTTCTCATTTCTCCTCCACACACAGCTCCTTTTGGCCCTGCTCTAACTGGTGGACCAGTTCACACGCTACGACCACACTCTTCTGTCCTCTGAAATCTTTCTCCACCACTCCGGAGCCTTCATCCCCAGTGTCAACAATTAACATTTACTCTGTTGGAGGGATTTTACAATTATTATCTCATCTGACCCTTGCCATAATGGAGAAGCATGATCATCCCAATTTTATGGAGACCCTAAAGGCAATCCATGCCCATTTATATAACAACCAGAAGTGCCCTAAGAGTGTCTGCTCATCACATCCCAGGAGCATGACATCTTATAATGTTTTAATTGGCCAATCTGATAGGCAAAATTATGCCTCAGTATCTCCCCAATTTCCAGTTCTTCGATGTCAATAAAAGACGAACATTTTCTTTGTACACTTACAGACCGTTTGTACGTCTCACTTTGGAAGTCTACTCTTCATGTCCCTTGCAAATTTTTCTTTTGGATTTTTAAAGATTTGACATTGAACACGAGTCAATTTTACCATATTTCTTGCAAATCCTCATCTCATCAATTGCCACATGCCCTTTAATCTTGCTCTTGGTGCTTTTTCATTTTATTATGCAGTACATTTGATCCCCAGAACTTATTCAAAGTTCTCAATCTTCAAAATGGAATCAATTAGTATTTTTCTTGTGATTTCTTCCATGATTTCTATGCTTTCAAAAATCCTATCTCAAGCTGAGGAAACAATTTGTCTGCATTTTTTCTTTCTTTGTTTTTTCAATTTTTTTTTTACATTTATCTCTTTAATTCTTTTCGAATGTACTTGGAGCATAATATAATTGTAAAGGTCTAACTTGTTTCTTTTCCTCTAAACAACCAATTTCTCTAATGTGACTTCTTGAATTTGCTTGTTTCTCATTGGTTTATAATGCTTTCTTTGTTGTAATCTTATGTGATGAACATGCTCAGTACTATTTATTTATTCCACTGTTTCTTGTACACTTACCCCATGGTTTCAATTACCATAGCTTTATAAAATATTTTGTGTTTGATCAAACAAATACCTTTGTTTTCCAAACATCTTTGCACCATTTTCTTCCTTTTTTAAAAATATATTTAAATAATGTCACCCATTAATTCTTCCAGATGAAACTTAGAATGATTTTGCAAGATCTCTGAAAGTCCCAATAGGATTTTGACTGATATTGTGAACTTACACATAAATTTTTGAATAACTGACACCTTGGTAATATTTAACTTTCTCATTAAAAAAAAAATGATATGTCTTTCAAGTATGTCCCCCAATCAAGATGGATCTATCATAGTAACTATGGAGTTTAATGATATGATGCATTAAATTCAAGTTTGTTAAAAACATACTTTAACATATATTTAAGATTTTTCTTGTGAAATATTTAGCATAATACCCAGAACATTATAAAATTTTAAGAACTTTTATTTGTAAATTACTATTATTATTTTATTTACTTTCTTTTACTTTAAATGACTATTATTATGGGTTTTATTACTACTGGTATTATATGTAAGTTACTATCATTAATACTATTTTTATCAGAACCAGAATGAAATAGTACCTGTGGACATTCCTATATATAAGAGAAAATTTGAGGATGCTTTTCTTTCCCATTATGTTTCTTTTTATTTTCACCATACATTACGTTGTCTTTCAGAACATAGGTCAATGTTCATAATCAATTTTATGTTCTTTGATGCCAAAATATTCTCATTCTTTTTTCTTTTTAGTTTGTGATTGTTTTGGTTTTGGTTTGGTTTTGAATATAGTTGGCAGACAATGTTACATTAGTTTCAGATTGGACAACTCTATACACTGTGCTGCCCTCACTACAAGTGTAGCTACCCTCTGTCACCATACAACACTGTTACAATATCACTGACTATATTCCTTATGCTGGGCCTTTTATTCCCATGACATATTCATCCCATAACTGGAAACTTCCATCTCCTACTTTCCTTCAACCCCACCCTCTCCCCTCTGGCAACGATCAGTTTGTTCTCTGTATTTATAGGTCTGACCCTGCATTTTGTTTTCTTATCCATTTGGGTATTTTTTTAGGAGAAGGAGGAGAATTATTCCACTTATGAGCACAATCATATGGTATTTGTCTTCCTCATTCTTATTTCACCCACCTTAACACCTTCTAGGTTCATCCTTCTTGTCTCAAATGGCAAAATCTCATCTTTTTATGGCTACATAATATTCCTCTGTATGTGTGCACGTGCACATGTGCCACATCTTCCTTACCCATTCATCTATTGATAGACACGTAGGTTGTTTCCCTATCTCGACTATTGTAAATAATGCTGCAATAAACGATGGGTGTGCATATATCTTTCTGAATTAGTGTTTGTAGTTTCTTTTTTCTATTCAAAGATTTTATTAATTTATTCATGAAAGCCACAGAGAGAGGCAGAGACACAGGCGGAGGGAGAAGCAGGCTCCCTACAGGGAGCCCAATGCAGGGCTCGATCCCAAGACCCAGGATCACGACCTGAGCCAAACACAGACGCTCAACCACTGAGCCACCCAGGCATCCCCATGTTTGTATTTTCTTTAGGTAAATATCCAATAGTGCAATTGTGGATCCTATGGTATTTCTACAAAACATTCTCATTCTTGAGTTTTCTGTTTCAATTACTCTCCCAAATGGCTAGAATGTACCTAGGAGTATTGTTTTAAAAGGAATAGATTTTTACTAAGCCATTACAGGATCTAGAATAAACTTAACTAAACAGAAAATATAAAAAGATTTTTTGGAACGCCTGGGTGGTTCAGTCTGTTAAGCATCCAACTCTTGATTTTGGCTCAGCTTATGATCTCAAAGCCCTGGGATCAAGCCCTTGTGGGGCTCCACGTTCAGTGGGGAGTCTGTTTCTCTCTCTCTCTCTCTCTCTCTCTCTCTCTTTCCTCACCTGACCCTTTTCCCCACTAGCTCACTCTCTTTCTCTCAAATAATCTTTAAAAAAAGATTTTTCAAAAAATTTTTTCAGCAATGCTCTTTCATGACAAATATCAGCATATACAAAACAGACACCAGCTCTTGGCATGTAGTTTTTAACTGTGAAATGAGAGAATAACATGTCTCCTTAACTGTTGATACTTAACAGGCTTACCCTGTTCTAGGCATCAAGATATGTGTCGATCATCATTTTGTACTTCTTCATTCAGCTCCAGCAGTCTTATGATAAGTAGAAAGTTCTTGCAGATTCTGACAACAGTTTCATTATCAGTTTGGGTTTTCAGGGTTGTATGAGCTTGCATTTTTCTATGTCTTCTTATGATTTTTTTTTAAATATGAAGGCAGAAAAGCTTATGTTTGATACAACTTCTAAACAGAAATCCATTGATCATGTTCAATATGGTATGATATAATTTTTTGACAATTTAGACAGTTTAAAAGAACATGAGCAATGGATTCAAAGACATGGTTTGCATATCAGTTAACTACCTCTTAGGTTTTCAGAATGGAAAATCCAAATTAAAGTGGCTTGAGCAATAAGTAAGATTCACAGATTCATATTACTGCTACAGCTACAGGAGGGACTCAGGTAAGGCTTTTGCTAGTGAGTTAACAATATCATCAAAGACCTGGTATCTGCCAATATCTCTGCTCTCCCAAACCCAGTAGTACCCCATTTGGAACACTGCCTCATGGCAGCAAAATGACTGCAGGAGCGTCTCTTCTTGCATCCTAATACCACATCTTCCAGGAAAAGAAAGCAAGAATTTTCTGAAGTCTTCTTCAGAAGAGAGAAGAATTTTCCCTAGAAGGTTCACAAATTACCTCCTTGCATCTCAGTGGGTCTTTTAGGGTGAGGTGCCCATTCCAAAATCAATCACTATAACCAACAAATGGGATGCATTGGCTCTAAACAAATCACAACCAACCCCTGACACTGGAGTCATTCCCACCTAAAGTGTGGGACAACTGAGACCAGGCAAGACGCTAGGTTACCCAAAGGAAGGTCATGACTCTGTGGGCAGAGTAAGGGGACGTGGGCATAGATGAGACAAACAACATGCATCCCCTTCGCGTAACTCCACCTTTCAGTGTGTTTGTATTCTGTTGATCCTAAGTGACAAAAATCATCGCACTAGTTATCTATTGCTGTGTAACAAATTACCCCAAAATTTAGTCACTTAGAACACAAGAATTTACTATTTCAACAGTTTCCATGGGTCAGGAATCAGGGCCTCTCTTTCAGTGAGGGTATCAGGAGGAGCAACATTCTTCTCAAGGCTGGAGGATCCATTTCCAAGATGGCTCACACCCGTGGCTATGGCAGGTGGCCCTCTCCACAGAGCTGTGTGAACATCCTTACAACATGGCCACTGGCTTCCCCCAGAGTGAGTGTTCCAAGTAAGAGATAGAGCAAGGGGCAATCCTTCTTTTACTCAGGTCCTGAGGAGAGTTAGTTCCAGAGATGGATTCTCACGGACATGCTGAGTTATCATCCACTCTACCCAAGATCAATCATGATTGCCCAGAAGATGAGTGCCATGATCAATTTGGCCTCCATCACATTCTCAAACCTTAGGTCAGAAAGTCAAGGTCATTCTCAAAATGAGGGGATATGGGAACAAAACATTTCCATGGTGCCCTACAGTCACTCACTACCTATGTGACCTTGAGCGACATGCTTGACTTCTCTGTGCCCCAGCTTTGTCAGCTTCAAAATGTGGATAATAATGCCTCTGTGTAGGATTGGTTTCGTATTAAATGAGATGATGCGTGAGAAGTGCTTAATACAGAGACTGGCATATGCTAAATGCTCAAGAAATACAGCTTTTATCACTCATTATCATGATTTCTTGTTCTTGATGCCTTTTGTGAAAACAAGCTCCTTAAGGGTACAAATCAAACCCCTACTATGTAATAACCTTAGTGGTTTTTAGAGATTTTAGAGGAAAATGGGCCACCCCACAGGTTCAATATGGAATGTTGAGGTGGCTCAGAAAAGTGAGCAGGTGGGGCACCTGGGTGGCCCAGTTGGTTATGCATCTGCCTTTGGCTCAGGTCATGATCCTGGAGTCCCAGGATTGTCAGGCTCCCTGCTCAGTGGCAATCCTGCTTCCCCCTTCCCCTGCTCCTCTGTCTCTCTCTCTCTCCCTCTCTCTTTCACTTTCTCACTCTCTTTCAAATAAATAAATAAAATCTTTTTAAAAAAAAAGAAAAGTGAGCAGGCCTAGTACAAATCTCTGCATTCTTGGAGGCCAGTGGAAATCCACAGCCATGCTCACCATAATATATTCTGCTGGCGTTGTTAGTAATAAAGCAGCAGATGTTGAACAAGAAGCCTGCCCCTGGCGATATCTGTTAATTGATGTGATGTGTGTTTTTATGGAAGCTTGATCAAGGTGTTTTTATCTCTGGCTATAAGGAAACCCGAGAATGGGCTGATTCAAAGTATTCTTCTAAAAGAACTAAATTTAGAGAAAGTGATTATCAAAAATCATCATCAAAATCTCTAAACCAGCAAAGAAGTAACTACCTGATTTAGTTTAATTTTTTTAAAAAAAAGAAGCAGATGATGAGGATTTCAAAACAAATGAGCTACTTCAAAAGGGGGTAGAAAGGGTACTATTTTTTCCAGTTTGGATAAGGGTTTTAGAGTCACAAGTTTGGTGTGATCACCATAGGCAGACAAAGAAACTCACACCTGGACATGGTATATGCACATGGACTCACCCAGACAATATTCGTGAGTCCTCCAAGTGGAAACAAGAGAAGCTAAGAGAAGAAGAACACACAGAGACTGACAAGAGGACAGACACAGAGATAAACAAGCCAAGGGAGACACACTCAGATACAAGCATACTTCTCTTACAAACCCATCAGCCTGGCCAGTCTGTGCTTTGGAATAGCTGGGTCAGCGGAACAGGGAGAAGCTGAATAATTGGCCTTGAAAGATGCCTTGTCCAGAAGGCTTAAATATACGATCACCACCTCGGGCAAGGAGACATAAAGCCTCAAGACAGGTTTCAGCTTGTGGGTCCCATTAACTCTCAGCTTTGGAAAAGAAGGCAGACAAAATCTCCCCACCTGGGTTTGTCCATCAGTCCTCCATGCTTCACCCTGAGGGTGGCCAACCTGGCGCATCTTCATTATGGCCTTATCTATATTAATATGATGATGGAAACAGCTCAAAACATATATTGAGTTGGGGACCATGCTCTGCTGGGCACCATGCTACATTCTGTACGTACATAATCTCATTCCATTCCCACACCAGAGCCTCATTGTAGGGATTAAAAAACAGAACCAGAGTCAACCCAATTAGTCTTTGCAAGTCATGCATAGATCAGCTACCCAAAAGGTGTCTCTGTAAGGAAATTTGCTAACTGGCCACCAGGATGAATTAAAGCTTAGGAGCATCCAGATGTAGAGTCAGGCTGGGAATTAAATTTAATAGATTGGAATAAATGATGAATCAAGTCTAATTAGCCTCTTGGGCCAAATCAAGTAGCTTCTAGTTTAAATCTGGGTTGGAAACTGAGTCCATGACTTTAAGGGCACTGAGGATGCTGGTTTTATTTTTTTTAAAGATTTTATTTATTTACCCATGACAGACACACAGAGAGAGAGGCAGAGACACAGGCATTGAGAGAGGGAGAAGCAGGCTCCATGCAGGGAGCCCGACTTGGGACTCGATCCCTGGTCTCCAGAATCACATCCCGGGCCAAAGGTGGCGCCAAACCACTGGGCCCCCAGGGCTGCCCAAGGATGCTGGTTTTAAAATGGGACCCCCAGGGGCACCTGTGTGGTTCAGATGGTGAAGCAGCCTACTCTTGATTTCGGCTTGGGTCATGATCTCAGGGTGGTGAGATGGAGCCTCGTGATGGGCTCTGTACTCAGCACAGAGTCTTCTTGGGATTCTCTCTCCTCTTGGGATTGCCTCTCCCCTCACTGGCATGCTCTATAAATACATATATATGTAAAAACATACATACATAAATATATACATATATAAACACATATACCTGCATACATATGTACATAAATCCATGCATGTGTGCATAAATACACATATACATAAACACATACTTGCATACATACATAAATATACATATACACATACATATGTACATAAATGGGACCCCCAGTTTCCTCAGTTTCTTCACCAAGGACCCACAAGATCATTTCACAACTCTGTAAAGCTGGAGCCAGTCTTCAGAGTGAGGAATCAGTGGGGGTCATCTCAGCCAGGTCAGGAGGGTAAAGAGGAGCTTTCAGTTGCCTCTGGCTGCAAGTCACAGTAATCCAGACTATACCATTTGTGGCCCTAAAAAGACGAATAAGTGATAGCCCTCACACCCATCCCAGCCAACTTTACCCAAGTTCAAGAGATAGTCATGATGGGGATCCCTGAGTGGCTCAGTGGTTTAGTGCCTGTCCTTGGGCTCAGGGCATGATCCTGGAGTCCTGGGATCGAGTCCCACATCAAGCTCCCCGCATGGAGCCTGTTTCTCCCTCTGTGTCTCTGCCTCTCTCTCTCTCTCTCTTATGAATAAATAAATAAAATCTTAAAGAAAGAAAGAAAGAAAGAAAAAGAAAGAAAGAAAGAAAGAAAGAAAGAAAGAAAAAGAAAGAAAGAAAGAAGAAAGAAAGAAAGAAAGAAAGAAAGAAAGAAAGAAAGAAAGAAAGAAAGAAAGAAAGAAAGAAAGAAAGAAAGAAAGAAAGAGAAATAGTCATGATTGAAAAGTGTTTCTTGCAAGGCTCAGGAGTCTGATAGGATCCAAGGGCAGGAATGCAGTGAGGCCATGGGAAGAAGTTGAAAATGAAAATCTACCCATGACTAACTCCTCTCCTCTTCTCACCTGTATTTCTATCTAATATTTCAGAGTGATTCTCCCCCTGCAAACCTGCAGCACACGTGGAAAAGTGATAATTATAATTATGGGTCAGCCTCATCTTCTGATTGTCTATATACCATCTTAATAGAGGCCAGACAGAGTCTTTTAGGACCAATTTCAAATCCCATGGGGAGAGACCATGGTTGGCCCAGCTTGGGTCATGCGAGCAGCCCTAGTCCAATAAAGTGCAGCCAGAGGGTTCGGATCACACATAGTACCACCACCATTAGGATTTTTTGGGTAGGGATGGGAACTTTCCAGAGGAAGAGCAATTTTCATCAACTGGTAAGACCCTCCAAGAGGTGTCTGCTACAAAGACAGAGGAGGAGAAGGGAATAGTGGACTCGCTGATACCTAACACTTTTTTAGGGTTTCTGTGTATCAGGCATTCAGCCAAGGAAGTACTTAAAATAGGTTTCATAAGCTCTTTCTTAGTTTTTCAACTTATGCATCTAAACTCTTCTTTCCATAGAGGTTCAAAACAAGCCCAAAGGACTCCACGAAGACCAAAATCATTCCAGCCTCTTTGGGCCTCTCTTTCCACTGCAGAAAATATTTCCCCTCTCAACTACAAAACAGACTCCCATAAATGGAGGCAGACAATATATGAGAGGGGTATTATTTATTTTAGCAACAGCCAGTCAAGAATGTTCTTTTATTTCCAGCCCAATCCATCTCGCCTAATATCCACTCATTTAGTTCAGTCCTATTGAAAAGAAGTTGAATTTCTCTTCAAAAATCATGCATTCAAATCACTATTAGTTTCCTAGGGCTACCATAGTGACAACGTACCATGAACTAGGTGGCTTGCATTTTCTAGAGAATACAAGTCTGAGATCAAGGTTGATTTCTTCTAAGACATCTCCCTTTGGCTTGTAGATGGCCATCCTCTCCCTGTGACCCGACATGGTCTTTCCTCTGTACATGTCTGTGTCCAAACTTTTCTTCTTTTGAGGATACCAGTCATAGTGGATTATGGTCTCATTTTACCTTAATTATCTCTTTGAAGACCCCATTTCCAAACACAATCACATCCTGAGATACCCAGAGGGTTAGGACTTCACATATGAATTTTGGGAGATATAACTCAGCCCCTAACAGTCTTTGAAGACAGTTCCCTTTCTGCCCCTAAATACATAATCTCACCATTTGGGAGCCATTTCTCACACTAACAAAACCCCTTGATTTCCGGAGTGCACGTTATGAAGGAGTAAGATATAAGGATGTAAGATTTCTCCCATGGAAGGAGGTAGGCTTTAAGTGAACATCTCATTGGAAAAAAGCTGGCTGCCATCTTGGATTTTTTTAAAGCATTCTAGAGAATGGGACTTGGTGGATGCCTGGTTTGGAAGGATGAAAATCTCATGAAAAGAGGAGAGAGATAGAAAGTAGACACGTCCTGGGGCAAATTCCACCTCCTTCGAACTGTAGTTATAAAACTGTCTCGTATGACATAGCTTTGATCCTTCCATGGCAACTTTAAAGATGTCTGGGGATGCCTTAGAACCCATCCAATGACAAAACCCCTTTGCCTGCTAAGCCCATGTCACACCATGACGTGGTGTAAGCCCTCAGCAGCATTCCCAGCCTTACTCTTCAACAAAAGCAGCCCAGGTCTGACCATGACCTCTGTCCCTCTCCAATGAGGACACATGCAGGTTGAGTTTCTACTCATGCCCTCCTCAACCTGTGTCAAGAGCTCTGCCTAATTTTCTTGAGAGCCAGGAAGGTGGTCAACTTCCAAGTTTTAAGCTCCACTCTTCCAGGAGATTTCCACAGGCACCATTTCAATTCCCAGTCCACAGAGAGAGGGGTGGTGGTTGGTGATGAGTTAATTTAGTACCTGCTGCCAATGTACTCAGTAGTTAAACAGATTAAATTAATTCTCCTTAGAGCAGCAGCTTTCAAACTTGGCTGCACATTGTCTTCACCTTGGGAGCTCTAAAAAAAAAAAAATACTGATGACTGAGTCCCACCCCTAGATTCTGGTTTAATTGGTCTGGGGTGCAGCCTAAGCGCTGGGATATTTAAAAGCTCTCCAGGTGGTGCAAATTGCGAACTGAGAACTGTTGCCTTAGAGCGATGGTTCTCAGAATGTGGTCCCTGGACCAGCAGCATCAGCATTACCAAGGCGCTTATTTGAAATGCACATTCCCAGGTCCCATCCTAGACCTAGTAAGTTAGAATCTCTGGGGAGGGGAGGGGGGGTGCGGGCAGTGGGCAGCCATCTATTTTCACACACTCTTCAGGGTGATTCTGATGTATAATACAGTTCAAAAGCCACTATTCTGGGGGGTGTTGGGCTGCACTCTTCGTGTGAGCAAATAATAGTTCAGGTCCTGCTCAGCCTCCTTTAACTGACTCTGCTCATGACTGAAGTCCCTTTGCTTCACCTCTACATTCAGCCCCACCTCCACCTGACCAATTCTAAGTGGAGGTAAGGAGGATGGCAGGAATCCAGGCTCAGTGCTCCAAGCTGAGCACAGAGATCATCTCTCTGGCACACTCGTTCTGACCCCCTGGTGCCCATCTGTAATGAATGGACCTGCTTTCACCCTCCCAGTTCCAAGGTGGCTCATCCATCCTGAGATGCACACTGTTGTCTCATTCTCCAGGATCAGAATGCCTTATCTTTTTTTTTTTTTTTTTAAATAAATTTATTTTTTATTGGTGTTCAATTTGTCAACATACAGGAATAACAGCTTTTTAAATACATATGATGGGTTTAAATCCACTTATAGCCTTCTAGATTTCTAGTATGACAAGATGTCATAGACTCACTTTGCATATCCTGCCTCATACCTGGCCTGGAATTCTCTATTTATCCACGTAGTCCTGGTTCTTTGTTGATAGAAACAGTATTGAGACCTTATCTTTTATTTTAAAGTTTGCTTATTTATTTGAGAGAGAAGAGAGGGTACATGCAGGCCAGTGGGGAGGGGGGATCAGAGGGAGAGAATCTTCAAGCAGACTCCCCACTGAGCGTGGAGCCCGACACAAGGCTCAATCCCACCACCCAGGAGATCATGATTTTGAGCCAAAACCAAGAGTTGAACGTTCAACCTACTGAGCCACCCAGGTGCTCCAGAATGCCTTATCTAAATCATCTACCTCATACCCTTGATCTACCCCCGGGGAACAAGCATAATTGTGTATCCCCGATGCCACCCTCCCCAACGGCCCATCTCTTTCTCTGAATTCTCCTCTGAAATGGCTGCTTATTTATCTCTCTAACTACTTTCCTACACCGACTTCTTACAGGAAATTATGAATTATGTAGGTGTAGGTTTATTGTCTCTTTTTTTTTTCAAGATTATTACTTATTTATTTGACTGAGACAGAGAGCACAAGTAGGATGGAGGAGCCAAGAGAGAGGGAGAGGCAGACTCCCCACTGACCTGGGAGCCCGATGCAGGGCTTGATCCCATGACCCCGAGATCATGACCTGAGCCGAAGTCAGACACTTAACCGACTGAGCCACCCAGGTGCCTCTTATTGTCTGACTTTTAAAAGTTACAGCTATTCATCATAGAACACTTAGAAAAATCAAAGGGACAGAAAAGAAAAAAAAAACATCTTTCATCCCATCTTTGCAACAACCGTCGTTAACATTTTGATGTGTTTACTTTGGGATTTTTCTTTCCCTTGCACTTTACGTATATTATGATCTACTTTGTTCCAAAAAGTGTGAGCAAGGCTACAAAAAGGCATCAAGTACAAGATGTAATAATTCTGAAATACCCTATTGATTGAATTATTGGTCTCAAGGCTTCACTGCCAGTATTGTATTATATATACACATCCTTGACATGAGGGGTGGAATATATATATACACACACACAACCTGACTTTGAAATTGGCCATGTAACCTGCTTTGGTTAAAAGGATGTTAGCAATACATAATACAAGCAGAGAAGCGAAATCTGTGTGCTTTGGTGGCTTGCTCTCATACTCTAGTTATCTGCCCAAGGAATAACATACCGTGGAGGCCACTGCCCCTTCAGCGTGGTCCCCAAAATGGCACATATGGAGCAGACTCCCCCACCCCGGCCCCCAAGCAAACCTGCCTATGTATGTGCAATAAACAATTCCTTACTATCGTATGCTATGAGTTGAGTTTGGGGCAATTTTTATGTGCTTTTATTGTGGCGATAGCTGATTGATACGTACCCTGTTTCACTCATTCTAAGATACATGCGCTTTCACATGATGACATCACTGAAGTCAGGATATATCTTATAATCAATGTCATGGCATAAATTTTTTGGCAAAAGTTTTTTTCCTTAGTAGTATGTAAAATAATGTAAAGAAATGTAAAAGAATGTAAAGAGAATGTAAAAGAATGTTTATTGTATTTGATGGCATCGTAGATTCTATGAAATACTGTAGGTGGTAAATCAGTTATAGGGACGCCGGGGTGGCTCAGTGGTTGAGTGTCTGCCTTCAGCCCAGGGCATGATCCCGGAGTCCTGGGATCGAGTCCCACGTCGGGATCCCTACAGGGAACCTGCTTCTGTGTGTGTGTGTGTGTGTGTGTGTGTGTGTGTGTGTCTTTCATGAATAAATAAATAAAATCTTTTTTAAAAAATCAGTTATAAAATAATATATGCAGTACTTTCCCATTAAATTCATAGATGTGTGCACACACTATATATATATTCTTTATTTATATCTTATATATGTGCATGTGTCTTATATATTCTGCATGTGCCATCTGTATGTGTGCACGTTTGTGTTTGTGTGTGTATATATGCACATGTGTAATTTCAAAAAGTAAAAATGTGGTTGTTCTGGAAGACAGAAGAATATATACTAGGGAATAATGTGTCTTTAGTTTGAACTTGAAATTCCGAGCTCTTCATATATATCCAGACGGAATGAAAATGAATTAACTCACTTCATCTACTAACATCATCTCATTGAATGTGAGGTAATCAAGGATCAAGACAGCAGTTGGGTTGGGGAAAGGCTAGAATTTACCAGGGAGCATGACAGTGAGAAATTCTCCACGTGAGGAAGAGTCAGTGAACTCCCAGAAGGACAGGACATTTACCACCTCTTATCATTCATCCCAGCTTCTCCCAGACCTTTTTCACACAACAGTCTTTGTGAGACAATACACGGAAAGGGGTCAGTGGCCCTACTTGGGGTGACAGATCTCAGGGGGCAGGATGAGGAAAAATGCAAGGCATTCAGGCAACCCACTGGACCACCCATAGATTAAGAAATAGAGGCTCAGCTATGGTAATTGCAAAGGCCAGAGTGTTTCAAAAACTTCAGAAGACTTGAGAAGTCTAGGTTAACACATGCAGGGAGAAAATGGAAAGAAATAAAAAAGAGAAAGAAAAAGAAAGAAGAAAGAAAGAAAGAAAGAAAGAAAGAAAGAAAGAAAGAAAGAAAGAAAGAAAGAAAGAAAGAAAACCAAATCACTGTCAGTAGTCATCACTAGGTAATAGAACATTTTTTATATTTGTTTATGCTTTCCAAAGTTACCACAGCTGTAGATGTATTGCCTTCATAAGTATAAAAACAAAATATGTTTGTATTAAATGCTTGAGAAAGAAAGAAGAAAACAGCAGGATCAAGGTGAATGGAACCAAGAGTGCGTGAGGGGGACGACGTTGTGTTGTGTACTCTGCTCATGTTTCATGGATGAAGAGTATTTCCCCATTTTTATTGCAAATTCTTCACAGTACGATTAGTGATGGTTCCATTACAGCATATAAATGAATGAATCATAATTGATCTCATCGTCTATTGTTTCATAATTGAGAAATAATTGAGTTGTTTCCATGTCTCATACTATTAGCAGTAACTGTGCCTAACGTTTTTGTACATCAATCTCATCCTATCAGAATTTTTATATGCCTGGTCTTCTGATTATCTGAATGCCTTGTCCTTTACTCCTCTCCCTTTCTGGAACACTCCAGAACCAAGAGCTCAATATCTTCAATGCCTTTGGCTCCTCCACCTGCTTCCCATTACTGTGACCTGATTCGTGAGCTGGAGTCCCTACCATCACCAGTCAGCATCTACACCGGCCTCCTGGTGCTTCCACTCAAAACAGCACTGTCACCACACTGCTCATTTCTCTCAAAACACTGCCTCATAAAAACACTTCCAGCAGCTGTGCCTGTTCATTGCTGGAGCAATAAATGATGATGATGCTGTTATTCATCAAATGTTCAGAGTAATTGTGTCATTGGGTGCACCCAAGTTCTTACTGATTCCTCAGAAGTGTGCCCCAATACCTCTCTCTCTCTCTCTCTCTCTCTCTCTCTCTCTCTCTCTCACACACACACACACACACACACACACACACACTTTTTCTAAGATCCATATGAATTAGCAATCTTCCCAAGAGATCATGTGGGACATGATAAGACTCACTGATTTACACTGACTTCATGTGGCCTTAAGCAATTCTGGTTTTATGGGGATGTGGGGACTTACACACACACACACACACACACACACACACACACACGCTCTTCTTTCCATTATGAGAGTTCAGAAAGCCTCAGAAAACATGACTAGCCTCAACAAAACTGGTCCCAGTTTGCTCATCTGACAGACTGGGCTGTGGCTTCAAACCCAAGGTCAGTAGAATTTCTTTGCTTGCCTTGTAAGATGTGTCCAGCCCTCAGGATCCTCTGCTTCTTCCCTGGGGAACCCTGAAGATTTTGACACCCAGTTCAAGGACATACTTGGGCTTCATCACCTTTTCACATACATACATACACACACACACACACAAAAAAAAAAAACCCACAGGCATGCATACATGATAAGTAAACCTTATTCTTGGAATGTTTCAAACCGCATCAGAAAAATGATTTCCCTCTGGTTCCTTACCTCTTGGCACTGAAAGGAGAGGGTGAATGACTTCTGAATCCAAGGAGAGGGCATCCTAGGCCTGAGTATGTGCTTCTGTGAGCCCTTGGGGAGGTGGGTTTCCAAAGCAGGGACATGGGAAGAGGAGGAGAGCTTACAACTGTCTGGGATCTTCTGGACATCCAGCTGTCCCAGGAGCTAGTTTTCAAGGTTTAACCAGACCCCTCCTAGACCAATGTCACAGGAACCTATGGTTTTGACTCTCTGTAATCTACTTGCTTCTGCTGACAGCATTCCAACCCCTACTTTCTGGGAAAGGAGCCTCCCCTCCTGGTCTTGGGCATGTGGTTTCATAGACCTAACACCATCACCTCTTTGGCACCAGGGGCAATCAGGTGATGGAAAGTTTGCCAAGGAGGCTACTACAGTCCTTTCTTCCCAGAACCTTGAACATCAGTCATGAGGCCATAATGGACACACAGGAAAATGAAAATAAGACCCCGGGATAAATGAGACTCCTTACCATAGGATTTGAGCACCTAGACTCAGGATACTTAGAAATGAGTAAGCCAACATAATACTCCTCTCTCATTTAAGCAATTGGATCTAGGATCTCTTTTATTTAAAACCAACAATCCTGATGGACGTCACCTGCCCTTATTTGTGTACTGAATAAACATATCGAGCTCCTGCTGTAAGCAGGAACTCTGAGAGGCTCCAGCCATTGATGGGTCACCCTCAGTGTGAAATCCCGAGGTGCCTCCCTGTGAACAGGGTTACAAAGAAATTCTAGTGACAACAGACACAGGTTCAAAGAGAAATAAGTGCGCTCTGCTGTGGATCAGGAAACAGATGTGTGTCCAAGTCTCTGACAATATCACCTTGGTTCAGTTACTCAGCATTTATGAGCCTTGATTCCCTTACAGTAAAATGGGGTTAAAAAAACTCATCGCCTGGCTGGCTCTGTCGGTGGAATGGGTAACACTTGGTCTGAGGGTCGTGAGTTCGAGCCCCATGTTGGGTGGAGACAGTCCTTAAAAATAAAACCTTTTTTTAAAAAAAATCATTAGGTCATTGGAAGGGCTGAATAAAGAAATGCCTTTGAAGTGCCACGACAGCACCCTGCGTGCCAGGCATCAGGGGTATACTTGCTGCATACCACGTCCTTTTCTCAGAATAACATCAGGCAATCAGCTAACCCGGCGGAGTTTCCATTTCCTCCTCTGCAAAATGAGGGCTTTCTCACTAGATCAGTGGTTTTCAATCCTGGCCGCAAACTAAAATCACCAGGGGAGTTTTAAAATATACAGATGCCTAGGCTCTCTGCCCGGAGATCCTGACTTAATTGGTCTGAGTGGGGGCTTTTGGCACTGGCATCTTTTAAATGCTCCCAGGCGACTCTAACAGGAGGACAGAGCTGAGATCCACTGCAGCAGATGAGAACCACTTTACAAGTTAGCAGTCTCAGGCTCTTGTTAAGAAAAAAAATAATAATAATCTAACTAATCATTGAAGCTATATATTTTCCTGCAGAACCATCCCAAGATGATGCGTTCGAAAGCGAGCGATTAACCCTTCAGCCGAAAAATGTTTAAAAATCTCAATTCAGACTCGGCAAAGTCACTCTCTGCTTAAGGAGAAAATTAATTGAAAGGGGGAAATTGTTATCACCCCGAGATTCCTCGGCAAACTCTTTCATTGCCTCCGCCACGCTTTTGGTAGGACTCTCATCCCCTAGTTTAAAAAAAAAAAAAAAAAAAACAACTCAGGGAAGAGAGATATCAATTTTATTTTGTGAAAATACTTGTGGAGCTAATGAGTGTGTGTTTTTAATAGATCCCCTGGGAAAGGCTATACAGTAAATATAATTGAAAGTAGGAGATGAGGCTGATTATTCATCAAGCACATATTTTAAGAATGCAATTAGGAAAAGAAGAGCATAGCATGGCACATGAGGTGGCTGCTAACAATGCAGCAGATTTTCTCAAGTGTTTTAGAGAGCTCTCAGATCCCTGGGATTGGGGAAATTATCGCACTGGTATCTTACAAAGCCCTCACTGCTTGCATCACCCCGCATTTACAAAACGGAGCAGAATGTACCCTCAGCTCAAAATGGGGAAGGAGCTGCACACACCTCGTGGTCCTTTTAGCAGCCCTCTGCTTCTAAACACCCTGTCTTGCCCAGGACAGGGCTGCCAAACGTGCAGTTGAAAAAGGTCCCTGAAGGCAGCTCCTCTCATCTTGCTGCTGGGACCCTCTTCCAGAACAGAAAGGAAAGGGAGGCCCTCCAAGCCACCGGTGGCTGAGAAAGGGAACGAGGAAAATACGATCAGAGTAGCCACAGCGACTGTACCCGCACTTTGATGCCTATGACGGTAAAAGAAAGAAACGTCTACAAGGACACATCAAATTCCTAAAGCTGGCTATCACCCCAGATGGAGGCAGAACAGGTCAGGGCAAGCCTGTACCCCCTCTCTGGCGATCATCAGAGCTCACATTTATTCAACATTTCCTACGTGCCGGGCAGCATGCTGAACACTCGACTTCCGTCACCTTAGATCATCCTAGGGAATTGTGGGTAGGTGGGATCAAGGGTCCATTGCACCCACGAAGAGAGTAAGGCCTGCAGGAATAGCTCGCCTGAAGTTCTTTATTATGGCAGAAAGATGCACAAAACTTCTGGGCCGCATGGTTCCGAAGGCCCGTGCTTTTAACCAACACACTGACCCCCCTCAATTCCAAAAAAAAACCATGGAAGCTTACACTCTTAGAGTGCTAGAGGCAAGGTACCAAATCTTCACAAACCCTAGTGGGGGAAGGGGTACTATCTCCATCCCCCTCTATCAGATGAGGAAACTGAAGGCCAGAGACTTCCATGAACTTCACTGAGAGTGATACATCGTGATGCAGACCTAGGCTGTCTGGATCTGCGGTCGATGCTATTGCTACTAAACAATAGGAAAGCTAGTTTTCGTGCCCATCGCTGGACGGGGGACACAAAATGGATGAAAGCTCCCTTCCTTCAAGGAGATCAATGTGTAGGAGGAGATGTTGGTGTTAAGAAGAGAAGTTAAGATCAGGACAAGCGTGATCCATAGGGTAGGGGGATCAAGCCCCACATCAGGCTCCCTGCTCAGCGGGAAGTCTGCTTCTCCCTCTCCCTCTGCCCCTGCCCTACTCATTCTCTCTCTCTCTCTCTCTCTCTCTCTCTCTCTCTCTCTGAAATAAATAAGCAAAATCTTTAATAAAATAAAAGATAAAATAAAATCTGGACACTGTATGGTGTGCCCTGCATGCTAGCTATGCATACTGAATAGAAACATGTCCATATAGAAAGAAGCCTTTAAAAAAAAGAAAAAGAAAAAAATTAAAAAATTAAAAAAATAAAAATAAATAAAAATAAATAAATAAAAGAAAAAGAAAGAAGAAAAGAAAGAAAGAAAGAAAAGAAGAAAGAAAGAAAGAAAGAAAGAAGAAAGAAGAAAGAAAGAAAGAAAGAAAAGAAGAAAGAAAGAAGGAAAGAAAGAAAGAAAGAAAGAAAGAAAAGAAGAAAGAAGAAAGAAAGAAAGAAAGAAAGAAAGAAAGAAAGAAAGAAAGAAAGGAAGGAAGGAAGGAAGGAAGGAAGGAAGGAAGGAAGGAAGGAAGGAAGAAAGAAAGAAAGAAAGAAAGAAAGAAAGAAAGAAAGAAAGAAAGAAAGAAGCCTTTAAGACTTTCATATCCTTCCAGTCCACAGCCAGTAATTCCACTTCCACCAATCTGGCAGCAAAACATGATAGCTAACCTTGTCCACCAGTGGAGATGTTGGATTAACTGTGGGGCATCTATTTGAAGGGATAGCATGCAATCGGTAAAAATATTAGGTTGTAATAGTTAACTGCTTTTTTTTAAAGAAAATCCTTTAAGATTACCTTTTAAAGCTTCTGATCACAAGGAGAAAGGCTCTGATACAGTAGTTAGCAAAAACAAGAATAAAAGAATTTCAGGTTTAGCATTATCTCAGTCATGTAAAGTAGTAAGAAATAATTAGTACCAATAATAATAATAATGTGGGGAAATAGGCCAAAAGGTTAATAGCGATGGCTTCCAGCCAGTGGAATCACAGATGATTTTTGTTCCTGCTTTTGGCGCTGTCATCACATTTTATTTTTATAGTCAGGAAAAGGTGAGCATACAATATGTGTGAAAGGAAAGGCTAGGAGAAAAGGTAAGAATAGTTACAAGGGTTTCAATGGTGTTGACTGGGTGGTAGATTTTGTTCCTTTTTCAGAATCTTATGTGCAGCGGCTTGTCACTTTCATAACAAAAGGAGATATGAAATTATAAATTAGGAATCCCGGCATTATCTATGACAGGGAAAAGTTGGAAACAACATAAATATTCAATTGACAATTGGGTAAATGAATGAGAGTGTGACCCACGCAAAAGAATGTTCTGTAGCCACTGGAAATAATGTTTTCAATGGGCTTGGAATGGTGGAGAGATATGTTTAAGCCAAAATTCTATACCAAAAACACCTTCCAATTTTGTAAATAATAATAATGAAAATAGCTAGGGGGAAATACACCTAAGTGTTACTAGCTGCTCTCTGTAGGTCATCAATGATCTTTATCTCACTGTGCGTTTCTCTCTTGCCATCTTACAGATAACAAACACATGTCGCTTCTGTCTTTTGAAACTTTTCTTAATGTAAAAAGAAAAAACTGGACTTCTTGGAGGCTTTGAAACCAGTTGCTGTTCCCTTGGTAGGCACTGCTATGTCTTCTCTCCCCGGGATGGAGGCTTTGATGGTCTGGTTTTAGTTTAGGACAAATGGTTCTGGTCCCTGGATAAGAAGCTCCAGGCCTCGGCTAACACCAGGGGAAAGGCTGAAGGTGATAGGGAGACTTGGGTCTCTAGCAGCCTCTAAATCACCCACTGGGATCATCCATCCTGCCTGGGTTCAGAGCTCAGCTCTGTGGAGCCCTCGCTGTGCAACCTCCTGCTTTTCTGTAACTTCCCAGAGCCCTGTGTGCTCATCGCTCACTTATACAACATCCATTTATTGGGTAGTGTGGTCAAACACAGTGATGGCACCGATTCTTCACCCCTACCTATAGGCACACCCTTTGTTACATAATTTTGCAATGCCTCCTCCCACCCTGCCCCTTCACCCTGTGCTCAGCCATGCAATTTGCTTTGGCCAATAGGATGTGAGCAAACATGATATAACACAGTCTTGAAATGGGCGTGTGCCTCAGTCATCACTCTAAGAATATACCCGGGCAGATGAGAGGCACGTGGAGTGCAGTCATGTTGCCAAAACCAGCCTCAATCAGCCTATGGCCAGCTGATGCCCAGCAAAGATCAGCAGAGCCAACTAGCCAACTCGTCACTGAGCCCTGGATGTCTGAGAACTAACTCCTTTTCTGTGTGTATGCTGAGGCTTTGCAGGTTTTGTGGGGTAACATTACTGTGTCAATGCAGGTACCCCTCACCTGTTAGCCCCTTCTCCAAGCGCTGACCATAGAGTAGCAAAAGGATGATAGTCTTTGATGAGGAAGTAACAATGCCTGTAAAGTGCTTATCCATTAATAAATGCTAGCTCCCACTTGTTCAGTCGCATGGCTATGGATCCACTGTATCATTTCCAAGATGGCTCATGTGCAAAGAGGATGTGTTACTTGGCTGGATCCTGCCCTCTCCATGGGAGCCTGGATC
The DNA here is from genome assembly GCF_003254725.2 of Canis lupus dingo. Classification (NCBI taxonomy): domain Eukaryota; kingdom Metazoa; phylum Chordata; class Mammalia; order Carnivora; family Canidae; genus Canis; species Canis lupus. The sequence continues at coordinate 33,553,562 of NC_064248.1, read as the reverse complement.
TGCAAGCCCAGTCACAGTCATAGTACCTTCAGAGGCCAACCAGGCCGTATCTGTATGCTCACCATTCCTCTTGAATCTGAGGATTCCAGGGTGATTGAACTCATAGTGATGGAGAAAGACCATGCATCTTTTCCCATTTTTCTGTCTACCACCTGTGCATTCCTTTTTTCCATCAGAGGCTTTTAGAACTTCTCAACCCTGGGTAGGGGCATGACTATGTACTAGGTGCATAGAGGCTGAGTGTTAGCAAGATCGAGGCCGTGAGACCTTGTTCCCAAGTCAAGGAGCTCATGAAGAAGCAAGAGAAATAGTAGCCAGCACCACCTCATGCCCCGATCACCCTCCCCCATATAGCCAGTCATGCACCTGTGTTAGCATTCTTAGAGACAGTCATCCACAGTGGTTGAGAGTGAGAGCCTTGGAGTCAGACACCCTAAGTTCAAATTCCAGCTGTGATCCCCGGCAAATTTCATAACCTCTCCGTGCCCCAGTCTCATCATGTATGAAATGGGAATCATAGTAGCACGTGTGCCACTGTGAAGACACATAAAAGTTTGAAACTATGTGCCTGGCACATAGCAAGCACTCAACAAATCCTAATTATTATGGTTATTATTTCTCTGTATGGTCTTTGTGTCTGTGACTGTCTCTCTACTAGGCTATAAGCTCCTATCCCATTCATCTCCACTTCCCAGTGTCCAGAAAGTTGTCTGGCCCATCAAAGACAGCCTGCTTCTATTGACTGAATTGAAGAGAACTGAATTAGGTTAATATTTAAGATGAATACAAGTCCAATGGGTGGAGGAGAGGAGGAAAGATTTCAAGCAAAATAAACAGCAAGTGCAAAACAGAGTATGGGGGGATGTCCTACTGTGAAAACAGAGCATCCCATGTTTATAACTAGTATATGCTGGGAAGACATTGATCAACATTCACGTAGCTACTAGTGGTAGAAGCCAAAATAAAAACCATCTTAAGTAAAAAAAAAAAAGGAATATATTCAGTTCCACTTATTTGAGATTTCTATTTTTGCTGGATAGACATGGCTCATGATCAGAGAAGTGTCTGTGTCCAGTCAGCACAGTGGCCCATACAGGCCAAGGAATTTGTGAACGTTTATTGATGCTTTTCTCTGGAAAAGTCCAGGGATAACTGGCTTCAGGCACAACTGGATCTAAGGATTCAGGCAATGTTTTATCAAGGATGCATCTCCCTTTCCAGCAAGCATAGAAGATATTACTGGACATGCTCTCTCTGTGACTTAGATGAGTGCTATTCAAATTGCAGATATGATGTACAAGACAACCTGAGACTCATGTCCTACTAGTTTAGTAACTCCAGTGGAAAGGGATGGCCCTTTATTGAGAGATCCAACAGAAATATCCCAAAAGGAGACTATAATTGGCTCAACTTAGGTCATGGGAACATCCTTGTGCCAGGGCATGGGGACTATTTCATCAATGGAATGAGGTCCCTAAAGGAAAGAGAAATTCTAGCACCAAAAGGCTTGAAGGGCAGGTGTAATTACAGGTAGCCACAAAGGAAGGTAATGGTAACAAGGCAGACACTGCTAGCTGATTCCCCAAATCTGTTCTCCCCTCTTGTATCTCCTGGGCATAACAGACCACACTTCTCCACTTTCTAGCAATGAGGATGGTCATTAATGTCCAGGCCATGGAATGGAAGAGGAATACTGAAGGCTCTTCTGAGCCCAGGCTCTTAAGAAGGCTACATTACCCCTTCCATCAGCAGGATAAAGATGATAATTAGGTCCTAAAGGATGGGGGAGCTACAAGGTAGAAGCACCTACAGAAGAGCTGCCCAACCTGAATACCCACCAACGACTGTCACCGAGCAGGCACAGACTCCTGTCGTGTGGCTCCATCTCACATCTTGAGCTATTTATTACTTCAGTCCTAGCATTTCCTGACTAACCCAAGTAATGACACAAGAACCATAGATGGGTCTGACTCTTGAAAGGTCTACAAGTCAAGCTTGGAAGAATGATTAAATGCTCATGATGCAGGCCAGATGAAACAAACCAAAGATGCAGGGGAACCTCACTCAGTCTCCTCCCCCCGCAGATGCGGGAGAGGATGCTCGATTGTCTGTGTTTGCTGCCTCACTCTTAACGGAAGAAGAGGCTCCCTTGAGTCAGCTCAGATGCCCACGGTAGTCCCGGGGCCCGGGGATTTATTTCAGAAAAGAATCAGTGAGGATGTACCTGCTTCATTAGGCACCCATCCATGTGGAAGATGGGGCAAAGAAAGATGCACTTCTTGATCTCTCCAGAGAAAGAGCCCAACGGGTTTTGACGGATATCCCCACAGTCTGTGCCTGCAGCTTTTAAACACTTGACTTAACAACTGCCTTTAATTTCACTGAACATAAGTTATTGATCCTGATCTCTGTTGCCTGGAAGCCCCAATCCTGATTGTTAATTGAGCTATTGATTTTTGGCTCACATTAACCGTTCCTGAAGGGGTGAGTCCTGGGTAAAGTGGGCAGGTGGGCTAGCAAGGTGGCGGAGGTGAAGTTGTGCGGGGAAGTGATTTTAATTAGTAATAATAGCTTCATACTTAGCCAACTGGTTTATAATACACACGGTGACATCCCTATAGATCAAGCAGACAAACCAGCGGTCGTTCTTCTATAAGAAAATTAAATTGGGTCAGTTATCTAACTGTTGGGTGATTTCAGATGGTTACTTAACTCAAAATGAACCTCTTGCCATATGCATCGAATCTGCAGCTCGGCCCCCAAAGCTTACTCAAGTTGGGAAGTATAATTAATCAGGTTGGCCTCGCCCTTGCCTTTCCAGCTTAACATTTCAATGCTCAGAAATTTCCAGGAGACAAACAAACAAAATGGCCATTCATAGGGAAACGGTCATGGAAAGAATTTACATTTCTGCCACAGTATTATCATGCAGTCATTTGCAGACACCAATTAACTTGGTGGAGAAAAAGTTCCACAATCTAGGTATCGTTAAGTAAAAAAAAAAGGTCATGTTCTGGTGTATATAATATGATCACATTTTTATAAAACAAGCAGTTACCAACAACCGTGCATGAGTCTATGGGCCAGGACAAAAGGTCGGAAGGGACCACAACAGACCCTAATATTGGCTAACTTTGGGGTGGGCAGGTGGAGTGGGCAGGGAGAACATAGATGTATTGTTTTTTAAGATTTAATACATATGTACATAATGCTTATTATGTGCCAGACATTATTTTAGGTATTTTATAAATCTTTTTTTTAAGATTTATTTTTTAATTTTATTTTATTTTATTTTATTTATTTATTTATTTTAGGGAGGCGGGACGGAATGGCAGAGGGAGAGAGAAACTTAGGCACAGAGCTCAGAGCCCAACGCGGGGCTCGATCTCATGACCCTGAGATCATGACCTGAGCCAAAACCAAGAGTTGAACTCTTAACTGACCGTGCCACTCAGGCGCCGCAGGGTGTTTTATAAATCTTACGTCATCTGATTCCCCAACAACCACCTGATAGAGGCACTATTATTATGCCACCCTACAGATGGGGAAGCTGAGGAATGGCTGGGCTAGCTAAGTAAGAGTTGGAGCCAAAATGTGGCCCCCAGGGCACCTGGGTGGCTCAGCGGTTGAGTGTCTGCCTTCCTCTCAGGGCATGATCCTGGGGTCCTGGGATCGAGTCCCGCATCGGGCTCCCCACAGGGAGCCTTCTTCTCCCTCTGCCTGTGTCTCTGCCTCTCTCTGTGTGTCTCTCATGAATAAGTAAATAAAACCTTTTTTAAAAATCTAAAAAGGGAGAGAGAGAGAGAAGAAAGTAGCTCCTGGAGAGGTGGAAACACACTCCTACACTTGCTTCAATTTCCATGGCTTAGACCCTCCATCTTTTTCATTAGCACTCCCCTGAAGAGCCTTTCCTAAACTTTCTTTTCCCCAACCACCAGCCCCCATGATATTTTCACATCCGCAGATACACTGTGTATCCATTCATGTACTATATGCCTGTGTGTGCTTTATGCATAGAACGAGTGATTTTTTGACACCCAAGGTCCAATGTTTGCCCCACTGGATGCTGTATCACCCCGGTCAAGAATGAATGGCTTAAATTCGTGGTTCTCGGCAGGGAGGGGTTGATCCTTCCTGCTGTCAGGGGACATTAGGCAATGTTGGGAGACATTTTTGGTGGTTACAACTTGGGGGGGAGGATAAAGGCCAGAGATTCTGTTACATACCCTGCAGTGCACAGGACAGCCCCCTGACCACAATGATCTGGACTCAAATGTTGATGGCACAGGGGTTGCAAAAGTCAGCTCAAGGTCAACTCATTCTTCGTTTTCTTGACGTGAAGTGGTCGAGTCCTCCAGCCACAGAGCCACATCGTGGACAGGGAGCCTGCGGGAAGGACGCGCACAGCCCATGGCTGCTTGCCCTGCACACATGCAGCTCAGGGCCCCAACACCTGGCAGCCCGCCTGGACACACGGTGGCCATCCTTCCTTCCCGCCATCCTGCCCTCAAGTGAAATGACCATGGGCGCACCAGCTTCCCGACTCCTGTCACATCCCAGGCCCCTGCGGCGGCTCAGCCGCGAGCAGCAGGCCCGAGTGACAAGCATGAGGTCCTTGTCGCATAGTGGAGGGCTTCCGAGGCTGTCGGAGATGGAGGTGTCCCCCGATGGAGAAGCAGCCCAGGCCCAGCCAGCGATATTCAAAGCCTTCGCCCCTTCCTACAGGGCAGCCTGACCTTGCTCGGGCGGCGGCTCGGTCAAGGGGGGAACGGCGTGGATTCCTGGACTGTCAAGTGAGAGCTACTTCGGGCTGAGTTGTGGGGAACTGGAGATCTATAAACCTTTTTATGTGCAGGGAGAAAGGAGCCAGCATTGTCGCCAGTGGGTTTCCCAGGTGAGAGGAGACGAGCAGAGGCTGAGTGACAGTTGGGCAAGGAGCAAGCTTTCCTTTTTATTAACGGGCTGATAAAGCTACTTTAAAAAATAAATTAAAGCTCGAAAAATATCCTCCGATTGACTGCCGGAAGGGAAGGGGGCTGGGCCGGTGAGCCCGGCCGTGACCTTGCAGGGACATCCAGGGCAAGATGGCTGGGTGTCTGGAGGCTGGGGGCACAGCCCAGGGCAAAGCTGCTGCTGCGGCCAGTTCCCTGCAACTGACAGTGCAGCGCACCGCCTCGGGGACGCCCAGGAACCCCCCACAGGCCTCACCTCTTTGGTCTGGGGGGGGCCTCTGAGCTCACGCTTCCCTCTCTGGCCAGGCCCCAGCTAGGGAGCCCCATCGATCGCTGTGCGCCCCCTGCCCCGCCTCCCCACCCACCCTGGGAACTCCTCGCTAAGCCAGAGCCAGAGCCTGGCACCCGCTGGATAGATGCTCCCGCCCTTTCCCTGCTCTTCCTCCACCCCATCCACGCTCCGTTCCTCAGGACTCTTTCCTCCGCCCCTCCTCTCTGTCTTTCCTCCTCCTCCAAGAATTCCTTCTGCCACCATGGACGGTGAGGTATCCTCCTCTCTCATGTGGACACACAGAGCCACGCCACTGCCCCCTGCGTACTGCTCGGTGGCCCCCGACTGAGGCTAGCCAACCCCCTGCATGGAGCACGTTAAAGCCTGACCCCTGCCAACCGTCCAGCCTCACCCCCTAATACCACCATGTGCACGTGCACACAACACACATGCACACACATAACACACGCACATGTGCCCAACACACCACACATGCACACATACATGCACATGATTCACAGGCACGCATGGGCATATAATACACACAACCCACACTCACATGCATACATGACATGCAGCACACATACCACACACACACCACACGCAGATGTGCATATAACACACACAACACATGCACAGACCACACATAGTCACCACACACATGTGCATATGCACACAATACACAGATGCACACACTTCACACCACACAACACATGCACATATACTGCATACAAACCAAATACAGGGATCCCTGGGTGGCGCAGCGGTTTGGCGCCTGCCTTTGGCCCAGGGCGTGATCCTGGAGACCCGGGATCGAATCCCACATCGGGCTCCCGGTGCATGGAGCCTGCTTCTCCCTCTGCCTGTGTCTCTGCCTCTCTCTCTCTCTCTGTAACTATCATGAATAAATTAAAAAAAAAATAAAAAAAAAAAACAAATACAGATGTGTGCACAACAATGCACATACAACATGCGTGTGCACACAACACACACATACATGGACCATGCACGTGTGTACTGAACACCCCCACATATGCACATGTACATGTATACATACTACACGCATGCACCCACACACACATGTGTGCATGCACACCCACTTTCTGCCATTCCCAAGCCCAACATATCTATTTTTTAAGATCTTATTTAGTTATTCATGAGAGAGGCAGAGACACAGGCAGAGGGAGAAGCAGGCTCCATGCAGGGAGCCCGATGGGACTCAATCCCAGGACCCTGGGATCATGACCTGAGCCGAAGGCAGAAGCTCAACCACTGAGTCACCCAGGGTCCCCCAACATATCATTTTAAGCCTCTACTCATACTTATAATAAGCTAACTCTTAATAAATGGCTCTCTCTATGCTGGAAGCTTTGGGTTGACAGGCTCACTGAACTCTCACATGCGTGACGAGCTTGACTCGGTTGTCATCCCCATTTTCCAGATGCAGAAAAGGATGCGTAAAGAGGTTACAATGACCGTCAGAGATGCCATCATGCTAGAAGTGAGCCCTGAGCCCAGCACGTCCAGGGGCGTCACCACCGTGGCCCTGCTGCCTGCACACCTGCGGCCCTGGCCAGACTCCACCTCTCCCTTGAAAGCCCTCTTCCTCCAGGTGAAACAAGACCATTCATTTTTTCCCTGTATAAGCCCATCCTGATGTGTGCATGCCCTGAAGCCATTTGCTTTTCTATTTTATTTGGTGAATGCCAAAAACCATGATAGACACTGGCAGTAGAGTAGCGAATAGCAACCAACTCCTAAAATAAGTTCTCCGAAGCCAGGCACCACATCTGTCTTGTTTGCTGTGTCTCTGCAGCCCGCCACGGCGCTGGCTACGGAACAGGTGCTCAGGATCCATTTGATGACAGAAACAGAGGAATGACCAAATGGAGACAGAGTCAGAGGGACAGGAGGCATCTCCCCACCAAGATTCCATCTCGAAAATAATCACAAGGTTGTGTTCCCAGAGGAGCTGCTGCAGAGCCACATCCATTCCTCACGCTGATGACGTCATGCATTCACTCAACGATCGTTTATGGGGCTCCTGCAAAATTCAGCACCCGGTGCCAGGTGCTGGAGATGTGACAAAGAATAGACTCCCCACCCCACCTGTCAGGAGCTTAGCTGTCAGGAGAGCAAAAGACAATTACAGGACGGTCTCCTAAATCTGCTACAAGGGCGGGTGGACTGGAGGGAGAGGGTTTTGAGAGCACAGGGGTGGGATTCCTAGTCACACAAGAGGGGTCATTGGCAGTGTCCTAGGGGAAGTGACATCAGAGCAGAGACATGAAGCATGAGATGGAATTAGCCGGGCGTGCATGCACCTGGAAGGTGTTGGGAGCTATGTTCCAGGTGGAGGTGTCAACAGAGGCAGGGTGCAGAGGTGAGAGAGAGCAGAAAATGATCGTTACGGCTCGTGTGGCCACAGGTGGGCCCTAAGGCTGGAGAAAGTGATCCTCTCGCATTGCGTTAAAGAGCTTGAATTATATCCAGAAGCTTTATAGATTCTGTTCATATAATGTAAAAAAAAAAAAAAAAAAGTAAATAAATAAAATGTTTCGTGGAAGGAGAACAGGACTCCCAGTCGGCCAAGCAAAGAAAGGTTGCTCCACATGGTAAAAGACAAAAATCCAAGACAGAAAGCCTGGCGGCATCAGGGGGGCTCCTTCCCCATGTACCTGCCGCCAGAAAGGTCCCTGGAATCCTCATGTCCAACCTGATAGGTCCAGGTGGAGGCAGGGGGCGTGGCTGGTCAGGGATGCAGCTCACCTGCCTTGGAAGCCCCATCCATCCACCTTCCCTTCCTGATATTTTGTCACTTGTCACCTTTTTTTTTAATAGATTCCTATTTTTTTAATTTCCTTTATTAGATTTTGTACTACCGATCACATTTAAAAGCAGCAAGTGGTGCAGGGAAAATGTGAATAAGAGAAGGCACAGCCAAGAGGCAGCCATGCCTCACGTTTGTACCCCTAGGAGCAATAAATGCCAGAAATGCTTGGCCAAGGCGAGAGCAGAGTTGAAAAAAAAATGATGTTAAGTGTGACCAAGTTACTGCCAGAGGCTCTGACACTCTCATAATCACTTTGAGGCTGAGCCTTCACTCTACGAGGGAAATTCTTTCTTTTCTCTCCTCCCCCTTCCCATCCCCGCAGCTTTCATAATTCAACATAGCTATAATCAGGTCAGATCACAATAATTGAGCACCGACTGCATGCCAAGTACTGGGACACCAGAGAAATGCATCACTAAACATCAAGTTCCAATACCATCTGGAAATTCAGTTGAAGGCCGGTGTATGGCTTCAGCTCGGATATTGCCTTCACTCTACCCCCCAGAAAGACATGCTCAGTGTTCTGTGAGAATGCCAAGGGAGGCTGTGATCATTCCATTCAGAAAGGACTGGAGAGGCTTTCAAGAAGAAAACATTGAAGGTTACCCACAATGATGATCCCTACTGTTTAACAAGCACCTATTATGAGTTCAGTGCTGCACTAGGCTTTAATACATCTTCTCATTGCGTCCTCACAGCAGTCCTCTGGGACGATTTGCTACGTCAGACGCTTGGTTACCTACCCAATGGCCATGCTCCATACTGAGAGAACCCCCATCTTGTTCACCATCCGCCACATGGCCCTGTATGAATTGGGCTTCTCCCTAGCCTGAATCGTGAATCTCGATTCCCCTAAACCAGTGACAGCAGCTCTAAGCTGTTGGGCAAAACACAAACATATGACTTAGTGCTGGCCATTGAGCTACAGTAGAATATCTACAGCCGCAATGCTTCTGAGAAAGGTATACTCATCCACCAAGAGAGAAGGCATGGATGTTTCCTTGCTGCCTCTGGGTGTTGTCATCTGCACATAACACCTAGAGAAGCAGCATCTATCTTAGAGCATGGTGGGATCCAGCCTAAGAAGGAAACCCAATGTCTGTAGATGTCAGAATCAAAAGACAGACAGGGACGGGGTGGGGGACCCTGACTATTCGGTAACAACACTGAGTGACCAAATTAATCATCTCCAGAACCACTGTGCCCCAGACTTGGGCTGTGGGCCACTTTCAAATATGTTTTCCATTCCCTGCAGCCAACAGCATCCTGCGTGATCTGGTGTCTCTGGCCCTACTTTATAATTGAATTAGTAAGTATCAGAGCCGGGATTCAAACTCACATTTTTCCTGGTTCCCAATCTGTGATCCTTTCACATTGATATTGCAGATGAGATCCAAGTTTGTAGGCAGAAAACAGAGCAGGTGAGGGCAGGACAGTCCTGAAAATACAAAGCAGAGGCAGTGGGTGTAACGGGAGCCAGGAGGTCATGAAGGTGGATACCTCCCCATCCCGGGGGCTCTGAAATACCAAGTCAGAGTGGCTTGTGTTGTGCCCTCGATGAGAACCTGAGTTCTCCTTCCTAGGGCCTGGGGGACACAGTTCCTTCTGAGCTGAGAGCTGTCACCTCATCAGCAGGAAGGGTGACCCACGTACGCATGTCTGTTTCAGACAGTGAATTCTCCAGCATCTGTGTTTCAGGAGTCAGCTCCCAACGTCCTCCAAGGGCCTGCAAAATGTCACACGATCTGCCCTTCTTCTACCACCGACCCAGCCCGCTCTCGCCGCACCCCCTCCAGCCGGCCTTCCAGCTACTCAAACACAGCAGGGGCATCCCCACCTCAAGGACCTCACCCTCGCTCTTCCTCCTGCCTTAAATACAGTTACCAAGTTCCCTAAAATCTGCTTCCTTTCCTTCTCTCAGATGTCAGCTAAAATTTCACTTGTCTAAAGAAGCTTCCCTTGAGATCCTACCCCTTGCCCCCAGAAACCTGGAAAGAACGACAGACAGACAGACAGGTTGAGATGGAGCCTGGCTTTGTCTTCTGTATCTGATACTATGAGAAAACGCTGGATGCTTTAAGAATAAACATCCTACATATTGAAAGTACCAAGTGCAGAAATGCCATTTCCATGTAAATGACCCAGCCGAGCAAAGCACTGACTCACCCCGAGAAGCATCTACCTGGGGGGAAAAAAAATGTTGTTTACAAGAACAATACCAGATGTTGGCCTCAGAATGCCCTGCCTCGACATTTGAAGGCTACCAAGGGAGATGCAGGGACTTGAGGGCAGGCAAAGCAAAAGTAGCAGAACGGGGTTCATTTAGAAGTGACTTTACATATTAAGTTAATTCCCGGTGTAATTCAAGAGTCTGGTGGGGGAGGGAGGAATCACAGAAAGAACCGAGTCCTTTCCAAGTTCAGGAGAGAGAGAGCAAGACCCATAATTCCATCTACAAGTAATGGTAGTTGAAATTGGTTGTCTCTGATTTGAATAATCTTGATGGCATCGTTATTTTTAATTGTGATTAGTGGTCGTAATGTGCTAATAAATAAGACTAGAGACAAGGTACAACCTTGCCTTGTCCCACAAATGATCTGGAATCAAGACCGCTTGAGGCCGGGAAGGCTCTGGACGGGAGGAACAACCCCGCCAAAAGGACAGACGCTAAAAGACTATTTTTTTTGTGAGCTTTTGAGACAGAAGGCTTAGCGTAAATTTCCTCTGCTCCAAGGTCAATCAATTCCACAAAAAAAAAAAAAAAAAAAAAAAAAAAAAAAAGGAAGGAAGGAAAAACAAGGAAGCCCTGGGCTGGCTTCCCCTCATGGCAGCTCTTCGCTCGAAGAAAGGGACTCACGCGTAGTGGCGCACTGCAAGCTTCTCCTCTGGACATCCTGCAGATCTTCTCCATGGTAAGAAATCTTTGAGGTGGTGGTGGAGCAGGTTAGTGAGAGACCAACCCCTGAGCCAAGAAGACTCCAGCATGATGTGGGCCCCAGGAAAGCTCGGCCCCAGGAAGTGTGCTAGTTTCCCAGAGCCGCCGTAACAGAGTAACACAAACACTGTGGCTTCCAACAATGGAAATCGACTCTTTGACGTTCTGGAGCCCAGAAGTCTGAAATCAAGGTGTCCACAGGGCCCTGCTCCCCCTCCTGGCTTCGAGTGAGATCCTTGACAGTCCTGGGCTTGCAGCCGCATGGCTCCCATCTCCCCCTGCAGTGTCGCCTGGCCAACCTCCCTCCATGCGTCCACCTTCCTGCGGCATTCTCCTCTAATAGCTCTCTCTGGGTCTCTTCTCTCCTTATGAGGACGCCAGTCCTAGTGGAGTCCTGACTTCCATCCTAATGACATCTGCAGACTCTATTTCCAAACACGGTCACATTCACAGATACCCGGGGTTCCCCTTCAAGGCTCCTCTGGGATCCAACCCACAGAGGAAGTGAACTGCTGAGGGGGAAACGGCTGGTCGCAAAAAAAGGAAGGAAGGAAGGAAGGAAGATAGTGCAACATGGAAGGGAACTTAATTTGTATAAAATATGATGGGCATTCATTACTTGTTAGTGATATGCTTATTTCTACCCAGTAGATCATCACCTCAATGACACTTCTTTATATTTGCTGGGTCATATCGGTCTCTGTCTACTTTGCACCACCTTAAGACCCCAGGTTAGAGTCCCCATGGGGGTAAAGAGAAGGAATGGGAGCTGGTTACCTGACTCTCACCCCAACCGAGGCTCAGAGAGGCTGTGGCTAACCAAGGGCACATCGCCAGCACACGGCAGAGCCAAGATTTTAATCCAAAGCCATGCTCCTTCCATTATCCTGCAACCGTTGCTCCAAATGTTTATCTCAATGAATGAATGAGCACCTGAGGGAAGCGACGATCCAGTCCTGCATGGAGTGGCCTCCAGTTGGTCCTGGAGATGTTCTGGGCTCCAGGAAACCATGGGAAGCCCATTGCCCTCCGCCACACGCCCCAGAGCTTGGCAGAAATGCCACGTCACCATTCCGAGCTCAGAGCCACTCTCTTCAAACATCAAGCCACCTACCGGAAACAGTTGTCCTCATTTCTTCTCCTCCAGATGGAGGCTGGGCTGGGCCTCGCTCAGGGACCCACTGACTCTGCCTGTGGACATGCATTCCCCGAGGGCAGCTCTCCAGCTAAAGGAAGGGACTCGTGCATAGGGGTGCACTGCAAGCTTCCCCTCAACAGCTTCAAGATCTTCCCAGCAAGGTTCTCCTTCTCAGACCAGAGAAACCTGGATGGCTGTCAAGGGAAGACACTATGAATAACTGAGCTAATGTGGGTAACAGAGTGGGCCCCCAAGAAGAGATAGGATAGTGCTGGTAAGAGTAGGGTAAGTATCGGTGTTCCCCTTAGCCCCGCGACCAACACTTATTCAGCTGATTGTATTTTTTTGCTCGAGCTGCTATCATGAAGAGCCACAGCCCGACTGGCGTAAACAACAAAAGTTTTATTTTCTCACAGATCCGGAGGCTGGAAGTCTGAGATCAAGGGGTGGACAGGGCCGGCACCTTCTGAGGGCCAGGAAGGCGAGATCTGCTCCAGACCTCCCTCCCTGGCTCGCAGAAGACCATCTTCTCCCCAGGTCTCCCCTCCGTGTGTCTCTGTGTCTAGATTTCCTCTTATAAGGACACCAGTCATCTTGCAAGAGGGCCCACTCTAGGGACCTCATTCAAAGTGAATCACCTCTAAGGATGCCTGGGTGGCTCAGCGGTTGAGCGTCTGCCTTGTGCTCAGGGTGTGATCCTGGGGTCCTGGGATCGAGGCCCGCATCGGCCTCCCTGCAGGGAGCCTGCTTCTCCCTCTGCCTGGGTCTCTGCCTCTCTCTCTCTGTCTCTCATGAATAAATAATTTTAAAAAAATATTTAAAAACAAAAAAACAAACTGAATCACCTCTAAATGTGGTCACTTTCTAAGCTCCTGGGCTGAGGGCTGTGACATATGGGACACAATTTGTCCCGCCCCACACACACACACACACTGATGTTTCCACGTGGCACTTGGAGACCTAAGGCAAAGGGTTACAAATCCAGTTTTAAGAAACAATTCCAGCAGCTCGACAGACGTTCCTCTCCTTCATCATAAGCCCTGGCCTCTCTGGGCCCAGATTTCCCAACGTGACACAAAGGGGTTCGGAGCCAGAGGACTGCCCAGGGATAGGGTGCTCTCACACCGCAGCCCCTGAACCCTGAGTTCCCACCTCCAAGTAGATGTTCAAAGGCAGGAGAAGTGAGAATGGGGTGAAGGAACCCTGGCTGGGCCTCCAGGGATGGATGAAATTCAGGGCAGCGGAAGGGAGGAGGCAGGTGCACTGGGCAGGAGCGAGAGCCTGGAAGGATCGGACGTGCAAACCCCTGGCTCCTGCTCTGCTGTTGAGGTTCCAGGGCACACGCTCTCCACCCCTAGGTTTGTCCAAGTTCTGGGCGCACCGTCCCAACTCTGACCCGGAGTTCGGAGCCCGAGGAGCCACGCAGGGCACCGGGTCGCGGTCCAAAGCCCGTCTCCATCCTTCCGGAGCCTTTCCTCTCCGCGCGTGTCTGTGTCTGCCAATTACCACACTAAGCTAATGGAGGGGAGTTAACAGGAAGTGTCAGAGAGTTTTATAAAATTATCATGTCAACTCTCTTCCTGTCAGTGCGCATAAGGGAAGCAGACAAGAAAATGATATTGTCATTGAATAGTTCACTTTAGATCTTCATCTCTTATCACTCATCATTACTCCATATTAATTGCTTTGTATTGGCAATCGCCGGCTGTCAGTCACTCCACGGAGGATCTTGCTGAGATCCTGGCTGCACGGCATCCGTTAGGAAGCCACTGGAACCAAATGTAAGCTGAGCGGATTCGCTGGACTCACCCCCCCTCCACCTGCCTGCAGGCCGGGCAGGCAGCAAGGGGCCGGACACACAGTCGCCAGCGTCCCGAAGTGCAGCCCGAGTGGCCCGGCCGGCCTCAGCACGTTGCCGTCGGGGTTTGAAATGTGTGCTAACGTGCTGGACGCAGTCTTGGCACCGAGCTGGTGCCAATACATGATGCCCATCGGTATTTTTAATCAGCATCAATTGAAAGAGAAGATTCGACGGACCTGCCAAGAGGAGGCCACCTCTTCTTTCAAGGACTGAGCTCAGGGCAACCTAGCAAACATGGTGCCGACCACGAGTCAGGCACACCACCCGCTCCGGGGACAGAGAGGAGTAACCTGGGATATCCGTCAAGTCCTCGCATACACCAGGAGCCCTCCGGTCACTGAGGCACCTGCCATGCCCTCTGCCTGGAATGCTCTTTCCCCTCTTCACTCTGCTGACCCATGAGCAGGTGTTATTTCTTCTAAGCTCAGTTCACGTGTGCCTTCCTCCTCCAGGAAGCCTTCCCTGATGCTTCCCATCAGTAGCACGTTCTTACAGCTCGTCGTACAGTTGTGACAGTGCATAGATGGGATGACCGAGAGATTGCTCTTCTCTCTCAAAGGTCACAAGCTGCAGGAGGGCAGGACAATGTATGTTTTCTCCATCGTTGAACCCCCAACGCCTGGCACCCTGAAAGGAAGGCGATGCAAGGCCTCATGGGGAAGAGCCAGACACACACCCAAGAAAGTGCAAAAGGATGTCCTAGCACCTGAGCAGATGCAACTCAGATGCCACTGAGATGTCACCGTAACCCCCTCCTCTTCGGAGCTGTTGGCTCAGGAGAGGGCAGCCAATGGCTACTTTCTCAAGTGTCCCAGCTTTGAAGGAGGAGCCAGCAGCCCCAGAGTCCCGAGGCCTCGGCTTTCCTGCCATTCACTCCCCCCAGGAGGGACACTTCATGACATCAGGCCCTTTCTGTCTCTTTGCACACCCGGCACATAGCAGTGTGCAGAAAACATGCCAACTAGATCGGATGGATGAACGGATTACTAGATCTTAGGCACTGGGTCAGCAGCAAATCCCACTACTTCCAACCAAAAGAGCATCTCTTTTGACACTCTGCCCCAGCCTGGATTTGGTCCTTGGGGACTTGGGAAACATCTCCTTCCCACCCCACCCCCGGACTTGCATGAAGATTTGCCTGCCTGAAGAAATTCCCCACGTCGTGACACCCATTGGCTTCCAGACAAACAAATCCAGAAGCAAGAGGTGTTCTAACATTCACCTCCATCAGCCCCTTCACGTTGCAGACCGAGCCACTTGGGCATGGGGCTCAGAGCCACGAGAGGCCGAGTGGTCCAAGGAGCCCTGGAGTAGGCGTCTGAGCTCTTGGGGACAGACCTTGGCTGTGCCACTGAGGCTCCGTGTGAGCTTGAGCAAATCTCTACACCTCTCTGGGCCTCAGGTTCCTAACATAAGGGTGACAATAGAAGGCGATGCCTTGGAAATATTTGAAATTTCCAAAGTCGGCACGTATGTGTGTTCCCAAACTGGCCCAGTGCACTCAGGGAGGACACAGAGAGAGAGCGGAGCCACTCCAGACTGGCAGGCAGCGGGGTTGATAAGCAAGGGGACTTACTTAGGAGGCTTGTCCTGGGCGCTGCGAGGGCAGTGGATCTTTGCATCTGCTGCCAGAATCCTAAGAGTTTATAGAGAGGCTCTAACGGGGCTCAGCCACGTGTGCCATGTGGATGGTCACCCCGCCTCACTCTCCAGGCTGCTTCATGGCAGTGGTTCCTCCTGTGGGAATGGCAGGCAGAGCGAACATTCCAGCTTTGGTCAGCCGGGGTCACACCCTCTCCATGACCTCCTCCAGTAAAGTCTTTTTGTATCAGTACAAAGGCGTTGAGAAGGGGTCTTGGAGGTAGTTTCCACTCATTGTGTTTCAACATTTAGTAGACCCTGTAAATTTCCAAGCTCAATGGGAAAAAATTAAATTAAATTTTAAAAACCGAGCCAGTGATTTCTAAAAAAACACTTCATATATCCACATAGTCAACAAGCATAGGAAAAGTGCTCAACATCAGAAATCATCAGGGAAGTGCATAACAAAATGCAATGTCACTTCACCCCCCCCACCAGAATAGCTAAATTTAAAACAAAACACGTGGGAGGCCTGGGTGACTCAGTCGGTTAAGCATCTGCCTTTAGCTCAGGTCATCATCCCGGGGTCCTGGGATCGAGCCCCACATCAGGCTTCCTGCTCAGTGGGGAGCCTGCTTCTCCCTCTCCATCTGTCCCTCCTCCTGCTTGTGTTCTCTCTCTCTCTCTCTCTCAATAAATAAATAAAATCTTTTAAAAATAATAAGAATAATTTTTAAATGAAAATATACTAAATAAATAAAAATTTTTAAAAAACACGCCGACAACACTCAATCTTGGTGAAATTGTGGCGCAACTGGAACCCTTATAAGCTGCTTTGGAAAATACATCATTTATACAACTCCTGCGTGGGTTGGGGGCAGGGGGGATGCCCAGCTGTTTCTTATGAAAGTAAACACATACTCGCCTCATGATCTGACAATTCCACCTCAAAACATGTACCCAGGAAAACACGTATTCACAGAAGGACTCGTGCAGAAAACGTTTACACACCTCTGTTCATCACAGCTGATAACTAGAAACAAGCCAGGTGTCTATCAGCAGAAGAATATAAAACTAAGCTGTGGCCAGCCAGGAAAGCAACAACCTGCTGGCCTAAGGAACAGCACGGACGAGTCTTTCAAACGTGACTCGGAGGGACGTAGGCGTGGAGAAAACAGTATGCTGGGCGTGATTCCATCCATGTGAAATTTCAGAACGGAAAGAATTATCCTATGATGGGAAAATCAGAACTGTGTTTGCGTCTGGGGGCTGGCGGGGGAGGGGAAACCTGCTGGAAGAGCTTGAGAGAGCTCTCTGGGGTGGTGAGAATGTTCTGCATTAAGATGAAGGCTTGAGTTACATAAGACAGGTGTGTGCAGGACACCTGGGTGGCTCAGCAGTGGAGCATCTGCCTTCGGCTCAGGGCATGATCCCGGGGTCCTGGGATCGAATCCCGTGCCGGGTTCCCCTCAGGGAGCCTGCTTCTCCTTCTGCCTGTGTCTCTGTGTCTCTCATGAACAAATAAATAACATTTAAAAAAAAAAAAGATAGGTATGTGCATCTATCAAAATCTGCCTAAGGCACATTTAAGATTTGCCTTGTTTCACTGTTTGCAAATTTTTCATCAATAGAACAATCGACAAACAAACTGGGGGAAAAAATAGTATTGCCAATACCATCGACGATCAATTCCTCAGGAAAGGGCTGATATGTTTAGAGTTCTTGTCACCGTGTAATAATAGACATCAAAAGATCTACCCCAGGGATGCCTGAGTGGCTCAGCAGTTGAGCACCTGCCTTCGGCCCAGGGCGTGATCCCGGGGTCCTAGGATCGAGTCCCACATCGGGCTCCCTGCGTGGAGCCTGCTTCTCCCTCTGCCTGTGTCTCTGCCTCTCTCTGTGTGTGTCTCTCAGGAATAAATAAATAAAATATTTTTTTAAAAAGGTCTACCCCAAGTATCTTCATCTGTAGACCAGCAGAATGACTACAATTCCAGTAACGAAAATTCATCAATTCGCCGTAGCAAGTCACAACTACAATAAACACTATTGAAATTAAAACTATCTGTAGACAGAAGTCTCCCTCCTGACCACCGTATTATACAATCACCCCCAGCCACCTTCTTCCTCCTCCCCAGCTCTGGGTATGGCTCTGGAGACCCCCACTCGCCCCCCAGGTGCCCAGCCCACCACCGCTCCCCCCACCCTCTGCACCTGCTAGTCCTAAGAAACAACATCTGGCAGGCAGCCTGGCCGCAGACCCCACCGGCTCTCCAGGCTCACAGCCCAACTGTGGAGGAAGGTTGCATGTGGAGCCACTAGGATCGAAGAGGTGTCATTGGAAAATGATTCATATCCCTTGGCCTTAATGAGGATTCACACCCCAGGGCTTCCAATTACCCAATCGATGGCGGTAGTGCTGCTCCCAGCCAGCGGCGCCTAGCTTCTCCTTCCCTTCTCTAACGATATTTGCAGGAGGGTTGGTTGCCTTCTTTCTCTCCTCTGCGGGGCCTCCCCAAGCCCAGGGAGGAACTCGAACCACAAAACCATCTCAGGGAGTCCCCTGGTCTCGACTGACAAGTCCTACAAGGTTGAGGTGGAAGATGCAAAAATCCAGGTGGAGGCCCTGATGCTGGCATGTTTGAGGGGTTCTCAGCGGACTGCCAGGACAGCGGGTGGACAGACTCAACAGCCAAGAGAGAGCTGAAGGAAGAAACCACTTGGCTTTGGACTCTGGGCCTGTTACCCACTCCCTTTGTGTGTGGCATTTATTTGGTAACAATTACGAGGCATCCACCCAGATCTGCTGCACCAGATCTGCACCAGCAATGCGGCTGCCCAGCCTGGGACCCTCCCGCTACATGGCTGGCCCTTCCTGGAAATAAGTGAGAGATCCTGCCGAAGGAACGTGAGTAGAAGTGTGCATGTGTGCATGTGCACCTTCCATCCAGGTCCATAAAACTTTGCCTGTGTGACCTTCCCATATGTACAAGTCACTATGTCCCGGGAATGATGCTCTGGCCCCAGGAGATGGTACAGCCACGAATAAGTGTGAAGAAATTGACACCACGAATGACCCCGTGGAGCGGAGCTACCCATGGCCTAGGAGAGTCACCTTGGACTATGTCACCAGAGAGAAGTAAACTTCTGTGTTCTTTAAGTAATCTAAAAATTTAATTCTTGGCTCTGCATCGGGGGATCTCTTTGTTACACCAGTTTAGCCCACTCCAGGTACTACCGCGCGGCAACTCTCTTCCCCTGCATGTGTTTCAGTTTTTCCATCTACAGGGAAGAAATCCTCCTTCCCCGGGCTCGAAGGAGAACCGAGTGAGCTCTACAGACCAGAGGCTCAGCGCTGATGGAAGCAGGGCTGGGTCAGTGTGTCTTTCTGTCCAGCACGCTGGCTCAAACACACCTCTGCGCGGGATGCCAGACTCTGATTATACTCCCACCACCACCACCAACCCACCTCCCAGCCCAAGATCGGCTCCATAGCTGCTTCCTCCCGGCGGATTACAAAGATGCAAGACCTGTCATCTCACACAGAATCCTGCATCTCTGCTGCCACCTATTTTTTGGCGGTCTGCAGCAGCAGCCAGACAATTGATCTCTCTGTTCTAGCACAGCTGTCCCCCAAGGCTCAGAACTCTGTGGATATCTCTTTATCACTGCCTTCTGGAAGCCAAGTGAAGTTCACACAACTTTGAAGGACTTCTTTGCAGGTCACTTTGGGAGTTCATCGGCCACCCAGAGAAGTGCAGTACAAACTCAAACACGTGGAGTGGATAGAATCATGGGCTGCTAAGGCAGGAAGGTCCCTGCGAGAGCATCTCTTCCAGGCCCTCCGTAGTTACAGACAAGGAAACTGAGGTCCAGAGGTGAGGAGACTTGCTGCGGCCACACAGAAAGGTAAGCAGAGAAGGAGAAGCAGCCAAAACCAGATGCAGCCAACTTTTGTATTTTTAGAACTTTGACAAATGCTGACCATGGGCAATGTTCCTCTAAGACAAGGAGAGGTACAGCTGATGTGAACCAGTTTCCCCTAATTTAAAGGATAGGATGAGCCGTAGCTCTTTTGTGGGGAATATATCTCCTGTGTAAACCAGACCCAAGCTCAACAATTGCTCAAAATGAGTCCTTGAGGTCCAGGAGTAATTTAATAGATATTTGTGGGCGCCTCCTATATGCCAGCCCCTGGGCACATCCTGGAGATTCACTGCAGAGCAAAGCCAAGGACGGCCTCAGCCTCACGGTGCCCATGGTTAACGGGCAGGGAAAGCAAAGAATCACATGATGAATGATAAGATTGCAACTATGGAAAGTACTTCCAAGGGAACATACACAGGGCGATGAGAACTTAACAGAAAGAAGAAAGACCCGTGGTTGGAAGCCGGGAAGGCTCGCCTAAGGAAGGTCTCTTTGAGCTGGAAGGGCACTGTGTGATCTGTTTGCTGCCTCCACATGCACCCATTGGCCCACCCAGCCTTTCAACAAGCACTGCTTACAAGGCCCCATGCAAGACAGACCAAAATCCCCATCATGTTCATTCACTCTCACCGTACTTGACACCTAAATTCTAGCCTCCCCAGTTGATGAGATCATCTCATCTCTCGTGGCTGGTGAACATCTGGTCATCTTGCTCGCCATAATCAGCTGCCATTCGATCTGAGATGTGTGCTACCCCAGGCCAGTTCTCAGTGCAAATCCTGAGAGAAGTGCCTTTCACACTAAAGTGTGAACAGCTCATTCCCAGACCATGTGAGGAATGGCCAGAGGAGCTGGGTGTGCTTCTCATGGAGAAGAGATAACTCAGTGATGCCTATGCAACAATTTCAAATATGTAAATAGCTGGAAGAAGAGAGCCAGGCTTCTCATGGGGGAAGAGTTACAGGGAGATAGGTTTTAACGTCATAGCACCCAGAGCTGCCCAACAACGAAATAAACTTCTTCACAAGGTAGTGAGCTCTCCCCCCACTGGTGATGTTCAAGCAGAGACTAGATGGCCACTTATTGAGACTGGTTAGATGTTTTCTGTAGACCTTTTGGACTCCTGGAACCTATTCTATAATTACATCCTTAGCATTAAGTTCAGAACTAAAATTAAATTTTTTCTTCCTTCCCAAACTTGCTCTTTCCACAGACTTTCCCATCTCCACTAACAAAACTCAAAACTTCTGGCTAAGGACAAAAACCATGGAATCTTCATTGATAGCTCTTTGTCTTTCATGCCCCAAATCCAGTATGCTAGGAGATCCTATAGGATTTACCTTCACATACATCTAGAATCTATTTCTTGCCATCTCCATGCCTATCATGCTGGGAAAAGCCACCAACATCCATTGTTTCTTTCTAGGTTCTCCAGAGAGAGAGAGAGAGAGAGAGAGAGAGAGAGAGAATATATATTCATTATAGTAAATATTACTATATATTATATATATGTAAAGATATGGATTGGTAAATATAAAAAGAAAGATATACATAAAGAAATTTACTATAAGGAATTAACTTGCATAATTGTGGAAGCTGGAATTCCAAGATCTGCAGTTGGCAAGCTGGAGAGCCAAGAGAGCTCTTGAGTCTGAGTCCAAAGGCAGGAGAGAACCAACATCTCAGCTTGAAGATAATCAAGCAGAGAGAGAGAATTCTTTCTCATTCAACTTTTTAATTCTACACAAGCCTTCAACTGATTGAGTACGGCCCACCTGTGTGGGGGAGGGGCAATCTATTTGGTCTATTAAGTCACATGTCACTATCATCCAGAGACACCCTCAAAGATACATCCAGAATAATGTTTGACCAGATATATGGCCACCTGTGACCCAGGCAAGATGACACATAAATTAACAATCACCCTCACCCATCTCCACTTGGTACAACACCACGTGTGAGGCCCCCAAACAAACACAGACCCTGTCCTCAAGGAGTATATATTTTTTAAAAAAATATGTGTGTTGAATTATCATACAGAGTAAGGTTATAATTATAAGTAGCTCCACGGGGAGGACTTTGGTCCTATGAGAGGGTAACTTCATTAACTCAGTACCTTCAATTATATTTTAACTCATATAGTTATTGAACTACAAAATGTTTAATTGGGCTGCACCAGCTCATAGAATTCTCCCAGAAACCTGGTGAGGTGAAGAAACAAGCATTCTGATCTCCATTTTGCAGATGAGGAAACTAGGACTTGTCGGGGTAAACTGAGTCCCCCCCAAAACCACACCACCAGAAAAGGAATGAGTAGTTAAGCAACGACTCTTGCCCAAAGACTCTAATTCAAAAGGTTTCCAGGCGTAAAGACTTGGGACAAAAAGGACTAAGGATAACCATGAAGCAGATGAGATGAGCTAGCTCTTGTGCCAGAAAATCAGACTCCCTCCCAGTGGACATAAACTCAGGAAGAGCAACCTGTTACTTGAAAAGAATAAACGGGAAAAAAAACAATAGGCACGCAGCAACATTTATGATGGTCAAAGGCTAGACCACTAAAAAATAATAATAATAAAAATTTAAATTTAAATTTAAAAAAAAGGTTAGACCACTGCTAAAATGTCAATCAGAGACTACATCTCAATGGTTCTAAAATGCGAATACCACCAGGCCGCCCTAGGGATGGGGGAAGTGACTTGGGGTCGTTTCTGTGTTTTTTCTGCGAACTTTACAGGAATTGCTTCAGTTCAGTTCAGATGAGAGCTATAAACTCCTAATGCTCCAGGTATCCAAACCATCACCTAAAGTCAGACACTTGCAAAACAGGCATGAGCCACTGCCTCCAAGATGAAAAGTGGGCATCAAAATGCCTGGATCCCACATATGTGACATCTTCAGTGCCATGGAGGGTGAGGCATTCATTTCGTGGCAATCATTTCTTTGATGATTAATGCCAATGGATGACCTTACGCTCGAGTCCATTCCCTTCTTAGATGCTACTCCATGGTGTGCAAAATACTTCAACATACTTGCTCTT
The DNA here is from genome assembly GCF_003254725.2 of Canis lupus dingo. NCBI lineage: Eukaryota > Metazoa > Chordata > Mammalia > Carnivora > Canidae > Canis > Canis lupus. Next base: position 33,531,024 of record NC_064248.1, on the reverse strand, counting down.
TCCTTCTACATTTCCTCCACCTCATCCCAGAAAAGACTTACCATGAATACACCTAACTCATAAAATAGAAAATTATGGACTCTAATTGATGGGTTATAAATTCATAAATCTGAGCTGGAGGAGACACTACGAACAGTTGGGCCGGGTTAATCAAACCATCCAAAGCTATAGAGCTTTGATGTTGACTATTTATTGAAGACCCACCAGACCCACAGCATAGCTTTGCTGGATAGATTCCCTTTCCATCCAGTACATACATAATGGAGCATCAATGACACGGCTCAAAATCAGGTGGCATGAGTTCCTAACCGCCCCCTTTGCTGTGGTTTTCAAGACGTGGCAGTGGTATTTAGGTGTCATTATTGACGAGCTTCCCAATGCATTGGAGATAGATAAGATTCTAAGCCAAGCTTGATGCAGAGATGGTGTTTTTCACAAAGATCCCATCACCTTCCTACACTAGCTCAACAGACTTTCCCACCTGCCACTGCCCCTATGTATATCCTTCAGTGGGGAGAAGGAAGCAGCTCTGCTGAGAAAACAAGAAAAATAGCTACCCCTTCCTCCTACTTTCCCGAGATGCGCCTCCCTGTCCTTTAAACATCCAGATAAGCCAGGATCGTTCTGAACCCTGCATCTTATATACCAAGTTTGAAAACACATATTCTTCACTCTGCCCACCTATATAGTCTTGCTATAAAAATGGCTGTGACCAGGCCCGAAGCCCAGGGCCTGCTAGTGACCAAGAACACTCCAACACAATCAATAAGGCAGCCAAGACACAAAGGAAAGTTGTTACGTACATGTCTGGCCCTTCGAAGCCAAGCGACCCTAAGGTAATGACAGCTTCCTCACTAAGAGGAAATAGGGGAGACAGGGCTAGGCTTGAGCAGTCTGCACTCATCCTAGTTGAATATGAGTGCATGGCATGATCCATCATGTTCTCTGCACCTGCAGCTTCTCCGCATTCAGTGGATGCTCAGAGAGCTTAAGTAACCCTGCAGAGGGATGAGAGGCAGGGAATGGAGTCCAAGTCAGGCCTGCATGGCTTTACGCCACAGACAGGTTTCTCTCTCCATCTGAGGCATCAGAGGCCACGGTCCAGGGAGGGTGATGACTCCTGTGTTCCATGGAGCTAGAGCACAAGCCCACCTAGAGGCTCGCGGGTTCTCCATCCACCACATGACACCAGTGCTCTCTTAAGTGTCTGAGTGCTTAGGTGCCTGGCGCAAACCATGGTCCTCGTGGCTGTTTTAGATACATTTTTGGCTTCTTGATCTTGGATCTCTCATTCTATTAGCACGGCTTGTTCTTCTAATGAGTACCCCTCCAGTGGTCTTGAGAAATAAGCCCCCAGCACCGTATTGACCCTATGGAGTCCCATCGGCCATGTCAGGCTCCCTCTCCTCTTCCATTAAGGGGAATTTGGGGCACGGGTCAGCTTTGAGGACTTAATTCCCTTCTTCACCTTGGGGTAAACGCTCCATTTGACAGTACACACTCACCAAACGAGCTTCAGAGGCTCAGGGAAAAATAAATAAATAAGTAAAAGTCTCACCATTAAACCGGACAGTATGAATCGTAATTAAAAACCCCCATTATGCCATTTCAACAGGAACACTCGAGCCGTCATTAAGCTACAACAGAATTCCTTCAGGGAGAAATTATTTCTCATTTGATTTCTGTCAGAATGGCTTTGACTTTGCAGATACATCTACAAAATGGTGTCTCCGGGCTCCGCCTCCGCAGCTCCTCAAACAAAGGAGATGTTCGCTTCGAACAGATGAAACCTGATTAAAGATTCATTTCAAATTAACTTTCCCTGCTTATTTCTCTTTTGTAATCTTTATTATTACTTTAAGGGGGGAAAAAAATAGAAAGAAAGAAAGCAAACCTCTCCGGATCCTCACATAAATCTTCATAGTAGCCACTCAACGGTATCATTAATTCCCCCAGAATATTCCAGCAATGCAAAGTAACAGACACTCGTGCAATGGCAATTTATGGAGAAATCAGCCGGCCTGTTTGATGTTGCTTTATTCAAGTGAGAGGGGGAAGATTTGCTGGCGAGATGGATGGCGATAAGAAAGAACATCACATGGGCATGACATTCCGAGTCCCGTCTTCAAGGTCGGGATGGAACAAGACAGGAGAGAGGAGTCAGTGCGAGTCCCTGCACGTGCCGTGTTCTGGGCCTTGTGGCTGGGGTCTCAGCCAGCAGAGCCCAGCTCCTGGTGGGTGGAGGTGGAAGACAGTCTGACACATTCACAACTTCCTAGAGGGTGAAGAGTAACTTGGGGAGGGGCCCAGACCCTGGCCAATGTGGGGAGGCAGGTGTATTTCACACACAGCTGATGAGTGACGTGCCCCATGAGAGGTCACATCAGAGCAAGAAGCAGGGGCCTCAAGAGAGAGAGCACGAACAGAAAAGGAGCCCGGCCTTGCAAGGCAGACCCAACAGCAAGGCAAGAGCAGCAGAAGGAAGGAGAATTCTAGCAACAGGGGGAAGAAGATGTGTCATCTGTGCACTTCAAGAAAGTGCCTTAAAGCATGGCATCACTAAATGCTACCATACGTTGAGTCTCAAACAACCTAGCATGACATCCCAACCCAACATGACACAATGGGAGCCTTTGTCACATCTCACAAGATGCCATCTTAGTCTCTGGGAGTGAAGCACACGCTGGCACTCCCCATCCACCAACATGGGGCTCTCATGCCACCATGCCTGGGCCGCAGCCGCTGTGGGGCACCTCAGTGAGCTCTTGGGACCAAAGCAATGGATGGACTCCTGGCCTGGTGAGGCATGGAAGAGACTGGAAACATTTTATCACCAAACTTTGTGAGGCCTACGGCTCCAGAAACCAGACTGGGGAAGCCACCTAAAGGAGCTGGGGCACAGAAGGAGCATCAGAAGAGGCTCTCACTTTTCAAGAGTTATGGCGGGGATCTTTGGCATGAGGATTCAGAAGTGGCATTTTCGGGCTCAGCCACTTGGAGAAGTGACACAGCTCCATCTCTCCTGAAACCAAGACAGTAGAAAACCACACGAGAATGTGGGCCATGCTGTCACATTCTACGTGGGCCGGCACAGAGGGAAAACAAGTCTGATTTGGGGGACACACATAAGTACTACAGCGATTCATGAAATTACTTGGAGAGGGTCGCTCTGCTATGGCCAAGAACTCAGATTTTACCTCAATGTGATTGCACTCAGTACACACAGATGGATGAAACCCAAAACATGCATCTGATTTCACTTAATACTTAGAAAACCCTGAGAAAAGGGTATTATTGATTTTTAATTTAAATTTGTAACTAGGGATCCCTGGGTGGCTCAGTGGTTTAGCGCCTGCCTTTGGCCCAGGGCGCGATCCTGGAGACCCAGGATCGAATCCCGCGTCGGGCTTCCGGTGCATGGAGCCTGCTTCTCCCTCCTCCTGTGTCTCTGCCTCTTTCTCTCTCTCTATGTCTATCATGAATAAATAAATAAATCTTTAAAAAAATAAATAAATAAATTTGTAACTTGTCTCCCTGAACCAGTTCAGGGACAGGTTCAGCTGGGAACCACGATCTGCTGATCGTTCAACGTCATACAGGTAGTAACAGAGGCTACATTCCCCCTTCTATGATCTTTCTCTACTTCCATATTCCCATGCTGTCTTTTAAAGTATAAAAGAAGGGCAGTGCTGTGGGGACAGTATTGATAAAGGAGAGTCACAGGTGACAGATACAGTTGGTGAGGGCAAAGGTGATACGGTTGCCTGAGAGGCTGGGCGGCCTTAAATGAAGAGGCAAAAGCATGTTCTGGGAGGACCACTGACATCATAGTCAGGGGACACCAGAACTTACGTTGATCTAAAGAGCTGCGATGATGACACTGAGGCTCAGAGAGGTAAAGCCACTTTCCTAAAGTCACGCAGCTAGTATGCAGTGGGGTCAGGATGTAAATTCTGGGTGGCTCAGTCGATTAAGCTTTTGCCTTTGGCTCTTGTCATGATCCCAGGGTGCTGGGATCGAGCCT